>NC_083883.1:2597699-3896548 GCF_032452875.1 Bos javanicus | reverse complement strand
ATTTCCTGCCCCCCCCACCCCGCTTTTAACTTTAAGTGTAGTTGATTTACAATGTTTCAGGTATACGATACAGTGACTCAGATATATATATATATATATTTTTTTTTTTTTCCAGTCAAGGGTACTAGAGTAGGCTGCCATTTCCTTCTCCAGGGGATCTTCCCAACCCAGGGATCGAACCCAGGTCTCCTGCATTGCAGGCAGACGCTTTACTGTCTGAGCCACTAGGGAAGCCATATATATATACACACACACACATTGTAAGTTTAAAGCATGGATTCATGCTGACTTGATACATACACACACACTGTGGAATGATGACCACAGCACCTTCAGTTATCATATTCACGGCTTCACATAGTTAACTTTCTTTTTTTGGTGGTGAGAACTCTCTGCCCAAATCTTAATCTCTTTTGAGACCCAGGTCTGTGTATGCTGATGTACCCCAACACCCTGTGACTCCCCTAAATTCAGAGCTGGCACTAGAACGCAGGGTCCTGGCTCCTGACTCAGTTTCCCCGTCACACTGCATTGCTTCTCCACCAAAGCAGCAGAGAACACGGACAAAACGAGGGCCTGGAGAAGAACAAGACTGCAACCCCGTGCTGCTGGCGACCGCCAGGGTTCAGACCCAGGCCAGGGCGGCGGCGACACCAGGGGGCCCTCTGGAGTGCTCCAAGTCAGTGAGGGGGTTTGCAGAAGTCAGACTTGCAAAACAGACAGCTAAGGGACCATGAGGCCATCTGGGGTGGCTGCAACAAAGCTTCGTGGCTGAGGAGAGGGGGGAAGGGGGTGGATGCTGCGGGTCCCTGGAGCGGCAAGAACGAGGGTCTCTGGGAGAGGCGGGAGAGGAGGACAGAGCGGACCCCCGCTTCCAGCCTCCCTGAGGGATGGAAGGAGAACTAGAGCAAGGAACAAAGAAGGCACGGTCAGATGGAAGAGCTGAAGCCTGAGTGCTTTAGAGACAGACTCACATCTCAGAACAGGAACCGGGTCGGGAAGGCCCTGCTGCCTGTTTCTGTGCTGCCTGCAAGCTAAGGGTGCTTTGACATTTTCAAATAGTTTAAAAGCTTCAAAATAGAATAATATTTCATGACACTTGAAAATTATATGACATTCAAATCTCAGTGTCTATAAAGTTTTACTGGGACACAGCCATGAGCTCATTCTCTTACGTATCATATCACACTACAACAGCAGAGGGGGTCAAGACGGACCACAGGGCCCATGAAGCTTGAAGTATTTACACTGTGGCTCTTCACAGAAAGCTTGTGGACCCCTACCTTAGAGAAAAGGGGCCGTGGCCACAGGCTCTGCCTCTCTTGGAGAGAAGTTGCCTGAGGGAATCAGGCTGCCCACAGGGGAGTGGCCAAGGAGCAGAAGGAGGGGGCGGTCTCTCAGGAGGCCTCTGCAGAGGCAGCTGCCCTGATTCTCATGCAACGGGGTCTAGACCCCCCACATACCCTCTGGCCCAGGAACCCTTGCTCCACCATTGTGAACTCGTGGGCTGGTGCAGTTCCACAACCTCTAAGCCTTAGGATCTCCGTCTGTGAGATGCGGATGATAAGGAAGACTTTGAAGGACTGCTGAGAATTCTCTAAGATGACAGAGAGTACAGCCTAGTGCACGGTGGCTTTCAGAAGACCTTGAGGTAGGCAGCTCCGCCTGCAGCGAGGCTACATCAGCGCATGCACCTCCCAGCTGCGTCCACTAGAGAGCAGGAAGGGCTTGCTGGCTGCTTGCAGGTTGTCAGATGGAGTCTGTCTGCAGGTTTCCGGCCTGGGGAGGGGTGCCCGCCTTGCTGTTTACAACCCTGGCCTTTGATCAGCTCCTGTTCTCCCCACAGCCTGCTGAGGGCCAGACTGCTGCAGAGCTTTCCACTGAGGGTGGGCCGGGCTTCCTTCTTGCCCTTTCTCTGTCCCTCAGAGGCAGACCAGGCTGACGCCAGGTCAGTGGGTAAACACTCCTTCTCCAGCCTATTGTACATCTCCTCACATCATCCCCAAGTGACCCTGGATGCAGGCAGAGCCGTGGAATAATGCCCCTCATTCCGCTGAGGGAACTGAAGCTCAGAGAGGCTAGGTGACTCGCTCAAAGTCCCATAGCCGGTCAGCAGGCTGGCAGGACTGTAGCTTTCATATCTTCTGGTGCCAGGTGTGGGTCTCGCCCTGCCAGAAGGCTGGGCTTAACCACCACACTCTCCACGAGGCTCCACCTTCAGCACTTTCTTCCAGTGTCTCTGTCCCTGCCCTCCCGGCTCGTGAAACACCAAAGCACATCTCCACCCAACAGGACTCGGAATGTTCCAAGCACTTCTGTACACATGAGCTCATTTTGCCCCAGAACAGGCTCTCCCAGGGTATCTGAAGGCAACGGTGACTGTTCTGTCCGGGGCTTTGATGCCGTTCCAAACACAAGAGAGGATGGGCACAGACACCCAGGTGTGTCTCGTGTGAGCAGCGACAGGGAAGCTGCTGGGCGAAAGTCATCAAGGGAGACAATGGCCTTTGGGAAGCTGCAGGAAGGAGAATGGAGAGGCAGGAACACTTGTGGTCATTCAGGATGAGCCTGAGTCCGTTAAGGGCAGAGCGAGAGTCCATGAAGTTAGAGGAGGCTGCTTCACAAGGAGCCTTGAATGCCAAACTCAAGGAGGAGGACTTGGACGTGGCAATGGGGAGAGAGTAGGCCTTTGGGGGAGCATATGATAGGAAGCAATGGTGTCTTAGAAAGGTTGATATGAAAGTGATAAGGAGACTGGGTGCCTTGGGAAGAAAGCAGCAGAGGATGTTTCTGTGGTCCAGCTTAAGATGACTGTAGGTACAGTGGAGAGGGTGTGGGTTCCAGAACTGCCAGGGTGTCGAGCTTAATGTGATTTGGGAGGCTGGAGGAGGACTGGTCCAAGATGGGAATAACTGGAAAGTCAAGGTGGATACACATGAGAAAAGGGTAATCATGGGGGAAATAATTTTTTTTCTATGAGGATGAATTTGAAGACATCAAGTAGAAATGCTCTGTGGATGCATACGGTGAGATATTAGAAGAGAATCAGAGCTCAAGATGCAGAAAAGGAGGGAATCAGCCACGTGGACATGATCTCTAAAGCTATGAGAGGGAGTCCGGTTGCCAGGTGAGCAGCTGGAGAGAGGCTGTGGATACGGAAGAAGAGGCGGTCCAGGGGAAGTGTACACTGGGCCCCCCATCCCATCCCATCCCAGGGGGAAGTGCGCACAGGGCCCCCATCCCATCCCATCCCATCCCAGGGGGAAGGGTGCACGGGCCCCCCATCCCATCCCAGGGGGAAGTGTGCACTGGGCCCCCTATCCCAGCCCTGAGGCCCCTGCGTGCAGCACAGGGCGCCCCTCTAGCAACCCCGCCTGCATGTTGGAGGGAGGGCGTTTGTGCTAAGTCAGGCCCATCAGAGAACCCCAGCACTTTTGATGGACCTGATGGACAAAAAAGCTGCCTGCACCAGTGCATGAACAGGAGGCAGGCTTTGGTCCCGGTCTGGGGGAGAGAGCCTCAGGCTGAGCCCGTGAGACAGGGAGGGAGGGAAGGAGACCTTGCTAGGTGCAGCCCTGCGGTGCTCCACCAGCCCTGCCTAAGCCACTGGTGAGCAAACAACTGCCCTTTGTTCTGTGGGGTGGGGTTGTCTGTTTCCTGCGAATGGAATATTCCTAAACCATGGCGAGGAAGAAGGAAACCCTGAAGAAAGTCACTTTTTGGTAATTGAGGGAGAAGATGTCCAAGTGGAGAGGGAAGTGAATAAACAGCGTCACGTGCTGGGGGTCAGAGGCGTCCTACCGTCCTACGAGCGAAGACTGCGCCAGGGAAGGAGAGACGCTTCCTGAGCCAAATCCAGACCCGGGCCTCGGGCTTCACAACTCATCACCTCGAGAGGGGAAGGGCAGCCATCTCTTAGCTGTTCCTGAGGGCTCTTCCCCACCCACGGCTTTGCTGCAGTGCCCAGCTCCTAGTCCTTTCCAGAAAGTTCTGGAAACTTTAATCGCCATCTCCCTGCCCTCATGCCAAACTTCTACTCATCCAACTTCAACCTCAGACAAGAAAATATCTCATATTTCTTAAACTCCAGACAAAGGAAGGCCACGTGGCTCCAAACTCGACCACCCTGACCCTGGGACAGTTCTTGCTAGCGTCCCGCTCAATTCCTCCAGGTTGAGAAGGACTCATTAGCCGCCCCCCTGACGAGGGCTGGGTGGGTCTGGAGGTCTGAACGTGATCCCGGGGCGGGCGGGAGGCGGGGTGGGTGGAGAGGAGGCAGACGCGGTGGGCTGCGGGGCACTGCGGCTCAGTCCCGCCTGGAACACGCCCCCGGCTGCCGCGTCAGGCCAGGCTCTTCCTGAGCGGATTACCGCGCGGTCTAAGTGACTGAAGCTGCCAGAACGCTATTGGAACGAGCGGCTTACGAAACGTAGACACCCAGCCCCGGCGTGTCCCAACACAGAGACTGCGAAAGTAAGCAGAATAATCTCCCGGTGCTAAGCCGATCCATTGTCCCGCTTCTTGCTAAACACCTGCAGTTTCTGCCCTTCCCCCACCCAGAACCGCATCTAGGGCCAGGGGAACTTTCTCCCTCTAAAGGTGGCAGAGGCTGCCCTCCGGGCGCCTGAGAGTTGTGCACAGCTGAAAGCTTCGTCCTTCGGCCTACATAGCACAGAGGGGCCTGAGCGAGTGAGCCAGGGTCGCAGGTCAGGTCTGTGGCAGGGCCAGGATTAGCACTGTGTCTCCTGGCCCCCAGGGAGCGCTCACTCCTGTGCACTCATTGACTCTCAAGAGTCTTATCCAGTTCAGTTCAGTTCAGTCGCTCAGTCGTGTCCGACTCTTTGCGACCCCATGAATCGCAGCACGCCAGGCCTCCCTGTCCATCACCAACTCCCGGAGTTCACTCAGACTCATGTCCATCAAGTCCGTGATGCCATCCAGCCACCTCATCCTCTGTCGTCCCCTTCTCCTCCTGCCTCCAATCCCTCCCAGCATCAGAGTCTTTTCCAATGAGTCAACTCTTCGCATGAGGTGGCCAAAGTACTGGAGTTTCAGCTTTAGCATCATTCCTTCCAAAGAAATCCCAGGGCTGATCTCCTTCAGAATGGACTGGTTGGATCTCCTTGCAGTCCAAGGGACTCTCCAGTACCACAGCTCAAAAGCATCAATTCTTTGGCGCTCAGCCTTCTTTTTAGTCCAACTCTCACATCCGTACAAGACTATTGGAAAAAACCATAGCTTTGACTATACAGACCTTTGTCAGCAAAGTGATGTCTCTGCTTTTTTAATACATTGTTGAGGTTTCTTATAGCTATCCTTCCAAGGAGCGAGCATCTTTTAATTTCACGGCTGCAGTCACCATCTGCAGTGATTTTGGAGCCCCAGAAAATAAAATCTGTCCCTGCTTCCATTTTTTCCCCTTCTATTTGCCATGAAGTGATGGGACCAGATGCCATGGTCTTAGGTTTTGAATGTTGAGTTTCAAGCCAGTTTCTTCACTCTCCTCTTTCACCTTCATCAAGAGGCTCTTTAGTTCCTCTTCACCTTCTGCCATAAGAGTGGTGACATCTGCATATATGAGGTTATTTGATATTTCTCCCAGCAATCTTGATTCTAGCTTGTGCTTCATCCAGCCTGGCATTTCTCATGATATACTCTGCATATAAGTTAAATAAGCAGGGTGATAATATACAGCGTTGATGTACTCCTTTCCCAATTTTGAAACAGTCCATTGTTCCATGTCCAGTTCTAACTATTGCTTCTTGACCTCAATACAGGTTTCTCAGGAGGCAGGTAAGGTGGTCTGGTATTCTCATCTCTTTAAGAATTTTCCAGTTTATTGTCATCCACACAGTCAAAGGCTTTAGCATAGTCAATGAAGCAGAAGTAGATGTTTTTCTGGAATTTCCTTTCTTTTTCTCCATGATCCAATAAACATTTACAATCTGAAGACACTCCTTGGAAGGAAAGTTATGACCAACCTAGATAGCATATTCAAAAGCAGAGACATTACTTTGCCAACAAAGGTTCATCTAGTCAAGGCTATGGTTTTTCCTGTGGTCATGTATGGATGTGACAGTTGGACTGTGAAGAAGGCTGAGCACCGAAGAATTGATGCTTTTGAACTGTGGTGTTGGAGAAGACTCTTGAGAGTCCCTTGGACTGCAAGGAGATCCAACCAGTCCACTCTGAAGGAGATCAGCCCTGGGATTTCTTTGGAAGGAATGATGCTAAAGCTGAAACTCCAGTACTTTGGCCACCTCATGAGAAGAGTTGACTCATTGGAAAAGACTCTGATGCTGAGAGGGATTGGGGGCAGGAGGAGAAGGGGACGACAGAGGATGAGGTGGCTGGATGGCATCACTGACTGGATGGACGTGAGTCTGAGTGAACTCCGGGAGTTGGTGATGGACAGGGAGGCCTGGCATGCTGCAATTCATGGGGTCGCAAAGAGTCGGACACGACTGAGCGACTGATCTGATCTGATCTGATCCTCTGCTTTTTCTAAACTCAGCTTGTACATCTGGAAGTTCTTGGTTCATGTACTGCTGAAGCCTAACTTGAAGGATTTTGAGTATAACCTTGCTAGCATGTAAAATGAGTGCAATTGTATGGTGGTTTGAACATTCTTTGGCATCGCCCCTCACCAAGGGCAAGTCACTAAACCTCTCTGTGCTGCTGCCTCCTTATCTATGAAATCAGAATGTTGAGAGTACCTGCCTTGGGACTTCCCTAATGGTCCGAAGACTCTGCCTTGCAGTGCAGGGGAGACGGGTTCAATCCCCGGTTGGGGAACTAAGATCCTGCATGCCACAACTAAGACCCAGCACAGCCAGATAAATAAATAAATATTTTTTTCAAAAGAGTCCCTGCCACACAGACTTGTGAGGATTAAAAGGGTTTTTCTGTGCTAAGCAGTTAGAACTGGGACTGTTACCATCTCCCCTTCCACCTCGCCTCGCTGCCCCTCTCTGCCTCACACATTTGCTTCAACAGCCAGGCTCTTGTAGAATTGCAAAAACCTCAGGAGCAAATTGTGCTGTTTCTCCTTTTAGTGCCTGGGTCCTTCAAAGAGGCTGTGTCCTATTCCCGACCTCAGTGTGCCCACCGAGCTCGTTGCTCGTGTTGCTGGCGTGTTTGCCTGATTTCTTGTGTGTCTCCCCAGCTGGCCTGAGAGCTCTGCAGGCAGGCTTGGGTCCCTGGTGCTGGAACTCTGCCCAGCACACAGCATGCCCTTGAGGGGTGTGTGTTGACCAACAGAACAAATGGAGCGTTCGCCCCTAGAGTGCTGAGTGTGGGTCTGCCCTGTAGCGAGGGTGCTTGTGTAGGGGGACTTTGTAGTGTCACCATGGTCCCAGAGATACACCTCAACATTTGTCTCAGTCCCCTAGGCTGTCTACCATACTGTAACAGGCATCAAAACACAGTGATGGTCCAAGCTAGGGGAAGGGCCAAGGGGAAGGATGACAGGACCCGAGTGGTGAGAAGTCTGCTGTCGCCCAGCTCTCCTCGGGTCCTCGGCGATTCCTGGGACCCTGGCACCTGCCCCTGGTGTGCCGCAACAAAGCTCCCTGGTCTGGAGTCAGACCATGGAGACGGTCCCACAGCTCTGCCGTGCCACTGCCCTGAGCCTCATAACAGGGGGTAATAATACCTATTCCACCTTTCCTGAGGAGTCGTGTGGCTCAGATTCATCCACTCGCCTACTGTTTACCTATCCATCCATCCATCCTTTCCATAACTTTGATCAGTATCTTCTATGCCAGGCATGGCCCTGGTTGCAAAGGATAGACCTTTGCTTAAGACATACTTCCAGGGAACTCGGAGAGTTATGAAACAGACAATGAAATCATGAAGTGTGAATTATGACCAAGAAATAGAGTGTAATAGCATGAATGAGATAAACGGGGGACAGGCCTTGATAGGGTCCCCAGGAACCCTGCTCATGGGGGGGTAATGGGTCTGTGGTCCTCACGGGCACAGACCCCTGGCACCACAATGCTGCTGCCTCGCTGCCCTCCCATGCCGAGGACGGGCTCTGCTGCCCTTCAGTGCGGGGAAGAGCTTGCACCTCTCAGGACTTAACACCGTGAAGCTCAAACTCCTGCCAGTCCCTTGTGTTTAGACCCAGTTCAGGGTAGTTCAAGGTGTCTGGGAAGAGAAGGAACACCATCCACAATCCCTCACTACCCCTCTGGCAGCTGGGATGCCCTGGCCCCTGGGATTCTCCCTCTTGGACTCATCCAGAAGCAGTCTAGTATTGTTCAAAACCTCCACCCTGGAGCTGGGTGGCCTGGGTTTGAATCACTCCCCACCTCCTTTACTACTAGCTGGGTGACCTTGGACAAGTTACCTAACCTCTCTGAGCTTCAGCTTTTGCATTTGTAATATCCACACATGTAAGATATAAAGTGCTTAAAACAGTGATCGAACAAAACAGGGATCGCACGGTGTAAGCTCTGTTTTATGAGCACTACCTCGGCCATCACCATGATGTATCATGTGCTATTTGTCTGCCTCTCCCGAAGTCTTTGAGGGCAGGGACCCTCTGACTTCCTCATTCATCTTGGTATCCCCAGGGCCTGACTCAGAGCAGACAGGCCGAAATATCTGTTGAATGATGACCGACTCAGGGGTCGGCGGGAGCTCTGGGACAGGCTGGGTAGAGCCAGGGCTGGGCGGGGCACTCGTACAGGGGTCTGAGGGGAGCTGTCCGAGTCACAGGAGGCGCGTCAGTGGCCACCTGGTCTGGGTGTCATGCTTTTCTTTTCCTGCTCACAGCTCCCGAGTGCTCTGTGACCATCTGCCGGGGCGGGAAGGGCAGGTGCCCAGGGAGGTAGAGCGGAGCCAGTCTAGAGGATTCACGCTCCTGTCACTAAGCTGCTGGACCAGGGACAGCTAGAAGGAGTCCACAGGGCCCTGCAGGATGGGTGAGGCACCCTGGAGTGGCCACGGGAGGCAGGAAAGAGGGGGCGGCCCTAGTGGCCACCAAGATGAGAGGGGCACCATCCCCGACAGACAGGACCGTCTGTCAGCAGAGCCTGCCCCATGCCCTGCCCACACTGCAGGGGAGTGGGGGCCTGCTCTGCGTCTCTCAGGGCTCCCACCCCGGTCCCTTGTGTGCTTCCCAGCCGTCACACAGCCTCACAGACGCTCACGGCCACGTGGACCTCAGTCTTTAAAGCCCGGCAGAGCCTGGACGGGCAGAGCAGGGGGCCCTGACATCACTCAGGAATTCACTCAGCTGAGTGGGCTGAGGAGTCACAGGTGATCAGAAGTGCATTCTAGGGGGGACCGTGTTCTATCGACGAAGAACTAGTTCTATTTCCAGGGGAAGGGCCTGGACTGTTGGATTATGCATGAGGCGGCGCCCTCTCCTCTCTGAACCTGCACAGAGTTGGGCTGCTTTTCCTTCTCTTAGTCCTTGATCCCTAGAGATGGGACCAGTGAAGAGTGGACAGCTGGGCATGTTGGCCAAGCCCCATTTGGCTGGAACATCCTGCAGAAATGACGGCAACCTGCTGCAAAGACCCCAGTGGACAGGGACTCTGATAGAGCTTTGTGAGTCGGAAGGAGACATGAAGGGCACTGGGAGGGAGCTAGTTGTCCTTCAGACCTCAGGAAGTGGTCTCCCGCAGCTCAGAGACCTCCGCTGGCAACTCCTACCTGGTGACTCAGAGGTGAAGAATCCGCTGGCAATGCAGGAGGCACAGGAAACAGGGTTCGATCCCTGGGTTGGGAAATTGCCCTAGAGGAGGAAATGGCAGTCCACCCCAGGATCCTTGCCTGGAGAAGCTCATGGACAGAGGAGCCTGGTGCAGTACCGTCCCTAGGGTTGCAAAGAGTCGGCCACGACTGAAACGACCGAGCAGACACGCATGCACATTACGATGACGACTCCTGCATCACCGCACACACATATAGACATCCCACTCACCATTATGCAAACACATATGCACCCTCACACAGTCATGTATGTATGCACATACATACAACTCCGCTCACATAGACACACCCCTTTCCCACCCTTACCAAATCATCGACACACATACACACACCACTCTGCCCCCTTCACTGGTTTAGACGGTTCCAGACATGCCTGTGAGATTTGAGTTTGTTTCCAGTGAGGAATAAGGTGATGGCTAATGGCCAGCTCGAGGGGGTGGTGGCTGCTGCTCTTAGCTGTTTTTTGCTGCTGTCGTTGCTCTGTGCATGAGGAACCTTAGCTCCCTGGCTAGGGATGCTGCTGCAGAGGAAGCAGCGAGGAGCCTTAACCCCTGGGCCTCCAGAGGAGTCCCGGCGGCTGTGGTTCTGCTGATGTTGTTTGCGTGACTGTCGTCCAGGCTGTGTTTGCACTTGTTTTCCATTCATCTAGTCTTGCAAGATACGTTTCCACATTGGCTGAACGCCTACCACGTGCCAGGCACAGTTCTAGGTTCTGGGGATCTCAGTTGGGTTTCCCACGAGGTTGGTCTCGAGATAAGGGCTTTAAAAGATAATTTTTAAAAAGCTTTATGGAGATAACACACATTTAAAGGGAATGATTTGATGATTTTTAGTGTGTGCACAGAGCTGTGCAACCATCACCACAATCAATTTTAGAACATCTTCCTCATCCCGTAAAGAAACCCTATACCCACCAGCAGTCATTCCCCATTTTCCTCCTCCCTGCTCCACGGCAGCTGTGAATCTACTTTTTGTCTATAGATTTACCCACCCTGGATATTCATATAACTGGAATCATACAGTCTGTGATCCTTTGAGACTGACTTCTCTCACCTGATGTAACGTTTTGAAGGTTCACCCATGTTGTAACATCTGTAGGCTTTTTGTTCTTTTTATGGCTAAATATTATTCCATTTTATACACTGGCTGTACAACATTTGCTTGTCTATTCATCAGTTGACAGACAAGTGTTTCTATTTTTTGGCTATTGCAAATTATGCTCCAATGAACATTTGTGTACAAATTTTTGTGTGGTCATATGTTTTCAGTTCTACTGAGTATATACCTAGAAGCAGAATTGCTGGGTCATAAGGTAACTCTATGTTTAACATTTTGAGAAACTGCCAAACTGTTTTCTAAAGCAGCTGTACCATTTTACATCCCCACCAGCAACGCATGAGCATTCCAACCTGAGACAAGATTTTATTTGGAAAGTGATCCCAGGAAACACCAGTAGGAAACATGGAAGGGAGAAAAAGAAGGGAAGGCAGCCAAAAGAAGATCCTTATCCAGCGAATCACCACTGAAAGTAATCGAAGCCTAAGGCCATTGCAAGTCCGTCTGGGAGCCAGTATAGAACTAGAACTAGGTATCCCACCTGAGGAGCATGGTGGGGAGATGGGGGTGGAGGGGCGCAGATCCCTAACAGCCCTGGCTGAGTACTCCTACGTGTGAATCTCCTGCCAATTCTCTTTTGCTTGATGCAGAAGCAAGCAAAGCAAGTGCAGCAAGAAAAATCTGTCAGGCAAAGAAATGCAGATGCTGGCAGCTGAAGCCAAGCCTGCTGGTCAGTGACGGTGGTAGGGAAGAGGAAGCGAGCCGGGGCATCAGCAGCATCTGCTACCGGGGGTGGAGCACAGATCCTGCCCTCGAGGGGTTACCCTGCAGTGAGAGACTCAGACTAGCATAAGCGGTGCACGGTCAGGTAGCACCCTACGGGAAATAAAGCAGGGAAGGGGACGAAGGGAGGTTAGGAGAGCTGCGTCAGCTCAGGGGGTCAGGGCGGCTTCTCGGAGGACGTGAGCTTTCAGCAGACACCTGAACAGAGCCAGGGACAGGCCATCTGAAGGCCAGTTAGGTGTCTGATGGAAGCAGCACTGGAATCTGGGCTCTGGGGTCAGCACGTGCTCAAAGCCCGAGCAGGGAATACTGCTGGTGTCCTGGTAGCGAAAAAGGCAGAGAGCAGTGGGAACCCCCAGAAATGCAGCCAGGGGCCAGGCTGGGAAACAACGTTGAATTTTGTCCTAGAGGTAAAACAGAGGCCACAGAATGGGTGAGAGCAGGGAAATTTCCTATCAATTTATACTTTGGTTTCTTGCTATCAAAGCCATTGGGTTCTAGAAATATTGAAAATCCCTAACCCAACATTTAATGAGCCCTTTAGGCTGCCAAACGCGATAACAGCTCGCTACTGGGCATCCAACCACCCCCTAAACATTCACTCGTTCCATTTATTAGTGCCAGGCACTGGTCTAGGTGCTGAGCGTGCAGCAGTGAGCATCTGACCTAAACTCCTCTCTCGCCAAGCATACATTCTAACGGGCAAGTAACGTAAATATGTCAAATACGCTCTAAACATATGACTCATTAGAAAATGATCACGGCTTTAGACTACAGAAAAATGAAGGGGACACAGGAGTACAGAGTGTGGGCTGGGGGTCGGGGCTTAGGTATTTTAAAGGGAAGTGTCAGGATGACTCCTGAAGGAGCTGATAACGCAAGGACAGCGCTCTCAGCTTGGTTGACTCCCCAAGGCTTCATCCCCACCTCCAGGGAAGGCATCCAGAAAACCTGCCACTGGACAGAGGGCACGGCTGGATGTCCGAGGAGCCAAAAGGGCCCCCAGGGTGGAGGACGGAGGTGTGCCCATCAGCGGGTCCGCACACAGCCTGGTGGGGGTGGGGAGGGGCCAGCCTGGGGGCAGGGCAGGGGGGCTGAGTCTGCCCGGGCACAGGGGAATATTGATGAGCTTTCTGGCAAGAAGTGACGGAGCTGGTGGGGATGGTGTAATGAAGACAGATGATCCCAGGCCAGCCCTGCTCATCCTCCTGCTGGAGGAGGGAGGGGGGCGGGGGTGGGAGAGCTCCTTGCTAGCCAGCGCTGTGGCTGGCAGCTGCCCGCCCTCCCTCTCCTACCCTCCCCCGCCCCGCCCACCTGAGTCCTCCTTCCTGCCCCCCGCCCCCCGTTGGGATGAGTCCCTTTCCCCTTCTCCACTCCGTTCTTCTCTCTTCCCCGTTTCTCCCTTGGCCCAACCTTCCGCAGCTCTCCCACCTCCCTTCTCTTTCTCTTTGCCCCCGTCCACCCCCAGCCTCCTGGCCGTGCACTCTCCTCTCTGGGGTTTCCCGTCCCCTGGCAGCTCTCTGAACGGCAGCCACGCCCCTCCCCATTCCGTCAACACTTTCCTGAGCGCCCACTGTGTGTCAAGCCCTGGCCATACTAGACTGTAGGCCGTGGCTACAGCAGTTCCAGGGAAGAAGGGAGCAGATTTGTGTGTGTCTCTGATTATATCTCTCTTCCTTTCTTTCTCCCTTCCTTCCTCTCTCTCTTTTTCTTTTTTTCTTAAAGTGGAAAAATATGCATAAGATAAAATTTATCATTACAGACGAAGGTGTGTGCACTCACACACTTGTGCACCATCACCAGTATTTAGCTACGGGACATTTCATCACCCCAAAAGGACCCCACGCTCATCACTGGTCTCTCACCCCTCCCCTCAGCCCCTGGCAGCAATCAATGATTAATCTGCTTTCTGTGTCTATAGATTTGCTCTTCTGGCATTTCATATGAATGGAATCATACAATATGTGCCTTCTTCTGTCTGAATTCTTTGACTCAGCATGTTTTCAAGGTGATTCCGTGTTTTAGCATGTACCAGTACATCGTTTCTGGTTGCATAATATTCCACAATATGGTTATCTCATTTGTTTATCTGCTTGCCCATCAGCTGATGGACACTTGGGTTGTTAGGCACTGAATTTTGAAACAAACACCCCCACACTGAGCCCCACACCACTCTTACCTGTGTGGCATTAAGCATCCATGTAATGTCTTTGAGTCTTGACGATTTCACCTGTAAAATGGAACTGTAAAAATTTAAATTTCTCATCCCCTTTCAGAGAATAAGAAAAATGAGCTGGTTGACCAGGTTGAACAACTGGAAACCTGCCTCTCACCTCTCTATTCCTGTACCCACTATCCATCTGTTCTTGAATTTGGGATAAATGTTCAATAAAAAGATCTACTGCCAAGACCAAGGGGACTGATGTATACTCTTGGGATATCTGTCATTCATTCATTTCTCTGGTTTTAACATGCACTATTTTTTAGAGGTTGGAGAATATCACTATGAACAATGAGAGAAATTAAAAACTCACTCCCTAACGACTGATTTTTGATGGTGGGCTCATGTGAGTTAACCCGTATCCTGGTGTGTGAATGCCCAGCTAAATGTGTTCATTGAGATGGAAATACTGATTTATTTCAGCTGACATAACATAGACATCATTTTAAAGCCATGTGGGCACACTCTGCTGGCACAGACGGCTCTGAAATGCACGGCCGCTGTGACAGGGTGGCAGAGTGGAAGAGAAGATATATGTGAATGGGCCTCAAGAGCTGAGACGCTTGATGGAAGTGTGAAGTGGGGTTATATCACGCTCTCATTCCCCCAAGGAACTGCCTGCCCCCACCCCTGCCCCCACCCCAACCATCTCCAACATAGGAGAAGCCACATACAGAGACTGTACATGTCTGCCTTCATTGAAATAGGCCAGACATTGTACTTATGTCCCCGAGTACAGAGGCTCCCTCTGAAAGGAAGGACGGGGAGTGGATGGAAGTCAGTTAGACTAGACATGCGGAATTCCTAAGTGGCTAGCTGAGCACCTCCATGGGGGAACACGTCTTAGCTCCCTGGGGAAGGAAACTGTGCCTGGTCGTCCTCACCCCACTCAAGCTCTGCCTCCTCTAAGGTCTCAGAGCATGAACCTGCAGTCAGGACCTTAGCACTGATGCCCCCGGACTCTCCTTTACACAACTGGACTGTGAGCCATTTGAGGATGGTGCCTTTTGTAGCTGCTGTGGTTTCCCCATGGGTCCAGGGATACAGTAGGAATATAGAGAGGGGTCATGAATCAGAGCAGTGGTTCTCAAAGTGTCCCCCCAGGCCACCTGTATGAACTACCTCCTGCTACAGCTGGTTACCAATGACATTGCCAGGGAGCCACCCAAGAGATTGTACTTCAGTAGGGAAGGTGGTTGGGGGCCATTAATCTGCATCTTAACAGTGTTCCCAAGTAATCCTATGCTTAGTAAAGTCACTAATACCCTGAATATTCATTGGAAGGACTGATGCTGAAGCTGCAGCTCCAATACTTTGGCCACCTGATGAGAAGAGCTGACTCATTAGAAAAGACCCTGATGCTGGGAAAAACTGAAGGCAGGAGAAGAAGGGGACGACAGAGGATAAATGGTTGAATGGCATCACCAGTTCAATGGACAGGAGTTTGAGAAAGCTCTGGGAGATGGTGATGGACAAGGAAGCCTGGCGTGCTACAGTTCATGGGGTCACAAAGAGTCGGACACGACTGAGCAACTGAACACCACCACCAACAATCCTATGCTTAGTAAAGTCAGGAAACCACCCAGACCAAGGATCAAGCTAGGTGATCTGGTAGGCACTTTCCAATCTGACAGCCTGTGACATACTGCTCCATCGTCTAAGCATTCCGTCTCCACCCACTTGTCATTACGAGCTTCCTGTGTGCCTCGCTCTTGCCCGTGTAGGAGACTGAAGCTGTCAGGGCTTAGGGGAATAGCCAAAGAGCAGACCAGCATCACTGTCCCTGCTCCCAGCAGAATAGCAGGGAGGGCGAGGCGAGGGGGAGAGGGGGCAGTGGGCTGGGGATGGGGAGGCAGCAGGGCGGGAAGGGCTGAGTGAGCAAACAGGAGGGGCACTCAGACCCTGGCAGCCACTGGGTCACTGCTGGTGCCCTGCCCACCCAACCAGCCTGCTAGGAAGGAGGGACCATTGCTGCCCAGACAGTCTCTGCTTTGATCACCAAGAGGGCTCACCAGGACACGTAGAACAGGCTGTTGAGGTCAAATAGAGCTGATGTTGTAGGATGAGAAGCCAACCCCCGGGCCTTTGGACGCCCTCATCTGCTCCTCAAAGCTAGTGTCTCTGGGCACACCGTTGGCAGGGAGACCCCTGTCCTTGGCCCTCCAGCATGTCTCTGATAGTTCCCCTTCCCTAAGAGGAGCATACCCAGTGTTTAATAACCATTCCTGTATTACATATATTACCTCACTGATACTTTATACCACCCCTATCATTAATATTAAACCCCTTTCACAGATGAGAAAACCGAGTCAGTCATATATTGCAGAGTTTGCACGAGGTCACTTACTTCTTTCAGCTGGTGAGTGTCTCACCGCTCCCCTAGCACCCATCTGGGTCCCAGGTGTCCTCTTCTGCATCCTGCGGAGCCCTGCCCACCTTTCTCAGAGCAGAGGGCCTGGGACTCGACCCCTGCAAGGGTGCCTTCAGGTCCCTCACCTCTCTGGTTCAAGACACGGCCCTTCTGTCGATGCAGCCCCAAGGTGGAAACCTCACCACACTGGTGACTCAACTGAGTTTGCTGTCAGATGAAACCAGTAGCTTGATGTTTTTTGGTCCTAACGCCCCCATCCTATTCTTGCAGAACAGGAATGCCGTGCCCAGGGACAGGAGTTTACATTGATTGCTTTGAATGTTTTCACTGACACTATTTGTGGTTCTGTCTGCCATATCCCCCGTAGACAGACAGACAGACATACGTGCACACACTCACCTCCTCCAGACAACAAGCACACATCTTGGATAGTCCTCTCCTCGACAACCTCTGTTTTCCACTTCCCTTTTGCAGAGTGGAGAAACAGGGTCAGGCAGTGCTTTTTCTGGTGTTCTCCGAGTCACACCGCATACTCAGACCAGACAGCCCCATGCCCAAGACGGGAGGCACTGCGTCAGAATCCCAGCCTGAGCACTTGGCAATGGACCCCAGAAAATAAATTTAGCCTCTGTGCCTCAGCATTCTTCCCTGTAAAACGGGGATAATTAGTATTAGTTTGGGGATTAAATGTGATGTGCGTACTTGTGTGCTAAGTCGCTTCAGCTGTGTTTCACTCCCTGTGACCCTATGGACTGTAGCCCTCCAGGCTCCTCTGTCCATGGGATTCTCCAGGCAAGAACGCTGGAGTGGCCAGTGTTGCCATGCCCTCCTCCTGGGGGTCTTTCCCAACCCAGGGATCAAACCCACATCTCTTATGTCTCCTGCACTGGCAGGCAGGCTCTTTATTATTGCCACCCAGTAATTGGTTAATAAAGGTCTCCTCTCCCTCCTTGCCTCCTCTGGTCTCTCTGGGTCCCCTAATCTGCTTTCTTGCCCTGACCCTTTCCACGTCTGCTTGATCACACTTGCCCTTGGTTACAAAGTGGAACCCAGAATGTCTGTGATGAAAGGGCCTCAGATGCAGTCTAATCCAGCCCCTTTGTTGTCCAGATGAAAAAACCACGGTCCCTCCTCCCATTTCTCTGTTGCTTCATTTTGTTCCAAAGTGGTTGTATTTCCAGTACTCCATCACCACCTTTTCTCTCTCCAGCTCACGTAGCACTCAGATAGGACTGCTTTTCGCCAATGCAATCAGTGAGCGCCCAGCCTCCCGCTTGCTGGATTTATGGCTCTCTGCTGCCTTGCGGGGTCCTCAGGGGTCTGTGCGGCTCAGGAGTTATGGACGCACAGAGACTGGTGCTGTGCACTTGGCCCAACTTGTCAGTCACCTCCCGGGGTGGGTTGCTTGGAATAAAGAAAATAAAATACTGGGGCCAATATGCTGACTACATTTTTATGCTCCCCATTCAAATCCAAAATTTTCCCCATGGGGCCTGCTGGAAAATATTCAGGGGAAAAAGGCAGAGATCGTTCTAGGATCAGCCAGGGAAGGAGGCCTCCCGGGAGGGTGCAGCGTGTCCAGCGGCTGGATGTTCCTTCTCAGACGGGTCTGCGCCTGTGTAAGCAGGATGCTGCAGTCACAGAGGGTGGCCAGGGAGAGACTCCGATTTCTTTGAAATCTCCATTAATCTTTCCAAACCAAAGTTAATAGCAACCAGCTTCAACTCAACTCTTAAACCCCCTCCCTCCAACCCCAAAATCCCTCTCAGCCTGGTCAAATGCCTCTGCCGGAGGCAGTGAGTGGCAGCCCGCGTGCATATCTGGGGCAGTTTTGTAATAGTGGGATTGGATGGTGTGGGAGCTAGCTTTCTTCCCAAGTGATGAGAAAAATACAATAATTTCTTAAGATAAAGGACATTCTAACACTGAAGGAGAGAAAGAGAGAGGACAAAATGTCAGACTGAAGGACTATTCTTTAGACTGAATCAATTTGGCTTTATTAAAAAGATACACGATTGTCTTTATGTCTGCTCCTTGCAGTAGAGCAAGAAGCTCCGGGTCTGGATTCAGAGATTTGGGATTTCATTTGGGGCCTGCCACTGAGCCGAGTGTGACTTCGGGTAAATTAACGGGCACACTTGAACACCAGTGGACTTGCCTTCCCAGGTGGCTCTAGTGGTAAAGAACCCGCCTGCCAGTGCAGGAGACATAAGGGACTGGGGTTCAATCCCTGGGTGGGGAAGATCCCCTGGAGGCGGGCATGGCAGCCCCCTCCAGTACTCTTGCCGAGCACCCCATGGACAGAGGAGCCTGGCGGCTGCATCCCGTGGCATCATGCAGAGTCAGACACAACCGAGCTGGTTCAGCACAAGCGCACGAGGTCTTGCCTTCAGTCTCCTCACTGTCGAACGATAACATTTACCTCATGGTGGGAGCAGGGAGAGGAGTCAGGAAAGGAAGGCGACCTCTGCTGAGCGTCAGTGAATAGACGTGTGACACTGGGTGTCATTTGATTCTCCGGACAAGCTAACGCGGCTGGGGCCATCAGGGCCACTTTACAGATGGGCGAACTGAGACTCCTGGACTAGACCATCTGTCTCCAGCTCTCACAGACCCAGGGCTGGCTCCCACAGCCGCCTGGCTGCAAAGCCACGTTCTTTCCAGAGGGCAGGCAGGCAAGGGCGGGTAGAGGCTGGAGTTCCTGCTCTCGGCCTCATCCTCCACTGAGATGAGGAGGCAGTGGAGCTTTGGCGAAGCTTCTTTGGCTAGAGGGTATGTACCCAGCGTCATAGATCATGCTGCTAAGACGTTGGTCACGAGCTCCTTGTCTCTGCAATATGCTCCTTGAGGGGACGGTCACTGTCCAATTCATGGAAAAGGAGTAGATTTTGTTTTTCATTCATCACCGAATACCTAGATCTTAGTACAATGCCTGGCATACCGTGGTACATTTATTTAATAATGCAGAGCACCTACTCTGCACTGACTCTGTTGTAGGTTCTGGGGTTTCAACAGTGATGAAAGCAGATTAGACACCTGCCCTTCTGACAATTGCAGCCTAACAGGAGAATCAGCTAGCAAACACAGAAATCAGCAAATAAAACAGTCTCAGATGGTAGTAAAGTTCTGAATTTAAAGGAACAGAGTAAAGGGAGAGGGTGTGTCTGTTGCAGTGGGGGATTTTTCTCAAGAGGTAACATCTGAAATCTGACTGGAATGAGGGGAAAAGCTCTTCGTTGACAAGAAGGGGGAGAGGTGTTTCAGACAAAGGGAACAGCAAGCACAAAACCGTGAGGCAGGAACAAGCTCGGAATGTTGGAGGGAGACAGAAGGAGGCAAGTGTGGGGAGAGCTGCGGGAAACGAGAGAAGAGGGGTCAGATCATATAAACCCCCATAAGCCAAGCTAAGAAGCTTGGGTTTTATTCTAATTCCAGTAAGAAGTCTTTGGAAGGTTTTAAGCAGTGGGAGGGATGTGATCTGATTTACGCGTTAAAACAATCACTCTGGTGTTTGGACAGAAAGTAGACTCGGGTGGGAAGGAGGGCTGGAAGCAGACAGAAGGCCGGTGCAGTGGTCCAGGAAATGTGGTGAACCCAGCCCCGACCAATCTCACGGGACTCGAGGGCTAGCAAGGGAGATGGGAGAGGGAACTTGGTTTGGGCACCAGGTCTTGCTGATGGATTAGACGCACAGGCTGAGGAAAACAGGAATCAAAGATATTCCCTAGGCTTTTGGACAGAGTTGATGGTGCTGTTAACTGAGATGGGAAAAATGGAGCAGGAACGGGTTGGGGGCAAGAGGTATAGAAATCAAGAATTCCACTGTGGACTGTTAAATTTGAGATTTCTGATAGACATCTGTTATGATTTGAACTGTGTTTCTTCCCCAAAGATATGTTGAAATCCTAACCCCTCATGCCCATAATCTTATTTGGAAAAAGCATCTTTGCAGATAAAAGTTAAGAGGAAATCATTGGGGTAGCCCTAATATAACTAGTGTTCTTTTAAGAAGAGAAAATCTGGGGACAAACAAGCACAGAGGAAAACACCATGTAAAGAGATTTGGAGGGAACATGGCCATGTGACGATGGAGCCAGAGACCAGAGTGATGGTGTTACCAGCGGGGCTACTAGAAATCAGAAATGGCAAGGAAGGATCCTCCCCTTAGAGGACTCCCAGGAAGCAGGGCCCTGCAACACCTTGATGTTGAACTTCCAGACTCCAGGGCTGTGAGAAAATAAAATTCTGTTATTTAAGCCAACCAGTGTGAGGTGCTTTCTTACAGCAGCCCTAGGAAGTTAGCACAGCATCTAAGTGGAGAGGTCAAGTGGGCATCTGGATGTGCAGACCTGGAACTCAGGGAGAGGTTGTGTTTCCAGTCATAGGTCTAGATGAGTCTGCCTTGAGTGTGAATGAGAGAGAGTTGACAGAAAGGAGGCTTCTGAGAGATGAGAGTGGGCAGTGGGGTGGGGTGGGGGAGGGTGCGGAGGTGTTTCAAGGAGGAAGAGAATGTTTCAAGGAGGAGAGCCTGGTCAGTTGTCTCAAAGACCAATGACAGAGCAAGTCAAACAGCTTGTTTGTACTTCAGACTTGGGAAGAGAGAGGCTGAAAAAAAATAATAAACGAGGGAGGCTGCATATGACCTTGACAAGAGAGATGTCAGCAGGTGGTGGAGACAGAAGCCAAGCTGGAGCAAGCTGAGGAGAGGATGTAAGTTTAAAAGTCTAGAGTGATTACAGAGAACTGCTTTGAATTTTGCTGTGAAATAAATGGGCCTTTCCTGAAAAAAGGTATAGGGCTCAAGGGAAGGTTTTCTTTTAAGGCAGGCATTATTAAGGCATATTCCTCTGTTAGTGAGTGACGAATGGTTCAGAAGAGAGACGGGACAACCGCTAGGAGCAGAGTCCTGGCAGGAGTGGAGGGGCCAATGCAACCAGGAGGGAACTGGCCCTGGATGAAAACAGAGCCTTCCCCTCTATTCTAACTGCAGGGATGGCGGAAAACGGAGTCGAGATCGTGCCGGCAGGATGGCAGATTTGGTGGTGGGCAGATGAAGTACTTCTCATTTGTTTGCATTTCTTGGTATTTATTGTATTAGTGAATATATTACGTATGGGATATATATATAGGAGAGGAGAAAGAGGAAGTATGAAACAGTCCTTTGAGAGGAAGAGGAAACGAACACAGCTTGGAAATGTAGAAGGTTGCTGGAGAGAGTGCTCTTTTGAGACTTAAAGTCCTAAGTTTCAGGGCTTCCCTGGTGGCCCAGTGGTTAAGACTTCACCTTCCAAGGCAGGAGGTGTGGGCTCAACCCCTGGTCAGGCAGCTAAGATCCCTCATGACTTGTGGCCAAAAAAAAAACATAAAACACAAGTGGTATAGTAAGAAATTCAATAAAACCTAAAAAAAAATAAGTGCTAAGTTTCCACTGAGACCAGTCAATAGGCCGGGTTGTGCGATTTTCTTCAGTAATATTCAACTGCTTGGGTACAGAGGGGTGGGTGGCTAGCTAGATTTAACCAGAGTTTTGGATTTCGGCGAGATCCCGAATGGAGAGAGGCAAAGAAAACGAGTGTTTGTGAGAGACAGATCACAGTAATGAACCTTGGAATTCAAGCTAGATAAGGAAGAAGCGCTCACATGTAGAGCATGGTGTACAATAAAAACTTATTTGGTGGATTAGGTCGCTATGAGATCAAAGAATAGTTGGAATGGGGGTTCCACAAAAAAGTTAATTGGAAAGATAGGAGGCATCAGAGACTGAGATGCCTGAAATGAGATTGTTGGAGGTGCAGATATCGGTGAGAGCAACATTTAGGTATGAGAATACAAGTGGGTGGAGAAGATAGCAAAAAGGTAGCAAGGGGTGGGCTCTAACCCCTTCATTACCAAAGATGCTGGAGTTTTTGCAGGAGGAAGAAGTAGCTTGGAAGCACCTCCCTTGACCCAAGATGTGTGAGGTGCAAGAGAAAAAACACCCTTCACTATTGTCTTCCTTCATCCTTGCCGGTAGGCGGGGCTGTGGAAGAGGCAGCATTTTCAGAGACATCCAGGTGCCAGTAAAACAAGACAGGAAGGGAACGCTCAGGGGTGGCTTTCAGGACAGAGGGGCTTGGGCTGGTGACAGATTGCACCCCAGGGGATACAGGGGAAAGGCTAGGGAGGCTGGGAAGAGGTGGGAGATGGGACTCAATTCATAGTTACACGGAGTGGTTTGAGGATTCTGGTCTGGGATTATGGATAACGTGGGAAGCAAGGACTTGTGATAGGAGGTGTGACGGGTGTGTTCTGGCCGTATCATCATCAGTTAAAGCCACATCCAGTCCAGTGTATTTAGCTGCCAAGTATGGGAAGAAAAGGATGAATGAAATGAGCCCTTGTATCCTTGAGATGTCCAATGCCCTGCCAGGCACATGGCATATTCATTGATTAAAACTCCGTGTATTTGATGCTCTGGTGACTGTAACAGGAGAGGGTCATAACCCAGAGCACTGCATACAATAGGTGCTCGGAATCCTGCAGATAGTGATGATCTCTTACTACCTTTGATGCTTAATATGGAACTAGTTTGCATTTTAGCCCTTCTGATGAAAGTCCGCTCCTGCATTCGAGACTCACCAGGGGCTAGATGTGGTTGTGTTCTGCCTTAATGGGCAAGGTGTGGACGGCTGAGGCAAAGGTGGGGATAGGAAGGTGACCTGTCCAAGGTTGGAGCTGCAAGACAGCCCTGTCCCCCAATCTCTGCCCCAGACTAAAACCTCCTTGCAGGCCCTGCTCTGGAGACACAGAACAGGTGCATTCATTGGCCAGACTGAGGAAGCCACTCCTGCCCTGGCCTTTGACATCCCTTCCTTTTCCCTGTAGCTGCTTTTCCCCCAGAATAAATGATGTCTAATTTTTTAACTCTTATTTTTTCTAGCCTTTTGGATTTTGTTTGCCTCCTCTTTGCTTCATTGAGGCCGGGGCTCAATCTCTGCCTTTTCTTCCCCAGAATAATGCTTCCCTCCTGTCCCCACCCCTCCCCCACACCATTAGCTATGAGTCCAGATCTTTCTCTAAGAGGCCTCTAAGGTTCCCGCTGATGTTATGCCCCAGTGTCTGAGGTGACCTGGCCTGGTCCCCGTGTGGCTGAGAGAGCGCCCCTTTGTGCTGGCTGATGAAAGGCTGCCCTGTCCTGTCTAGGACCTCAATACCGGGAAGGTAACAGGAGAAAGCCCACTCCCCTCCTTAGGCTCTGCACCTGCTGCTCTCAACTTTCCTCGGGGGCCACAGGGTGCCCGGGCAGGCAGCTCACTCACTAAGCCTTAGAAGAGCAACCCTAGGAAGCAGGTCCAGGAGCCCTTCCTGCCCTGTCCTCTCCAGACAGAATGGGGCCTGCAGAGAGGCTGCCCAGACCCCACGGCCTTTCCTCCCCATCACCCCCGCTCCATCCCCATCCTGCTCATGTTTCTTGAAGGGATTTGGATTCTTTCAGTAGAACAATGAGCCTGCAGGGAGGTTGTTCCCCTCTGTGACTGAGAGTTGAACTACAGAATTTCTGGGCTGGAAAACAGCTCATCCTGTTAGACATCCTTGCCTTTGGCTGTAGAAAGAACAGCGTGCAAACCTTCAGACCAGAGTCACTTTCTGTAAAAGACTCTGTTATTTTTCTTGGTAACACATCCTGGTGCTTTAAACTGCAAAAGTCAATTCAGTTCAACCTATGTATACAGAGTGACTTTTTAAATTGCCATTGTTACATTGCTTCACCTATTATCTCATTAAGTTATTTCATTACTCATTTTGGACAGGTAATATCCATAAGCTAAGCTAAGTCACTTCAGTCGTGTCTGACTCTATGCAACCCCATAGATGGCAGCCCACCAGGCTCCCCCGTCCCTGGGATTCTCCAGGCAAGAACACTGGAGTGAGTTGCCATTTCCTTCTCCAAGGCATGAAAGTGAAAAGTGAAAGTGAAGTTGCTCCGTCGTGTCCAACCTCAGCGACCCCATGGACTGCATGCAGCCTACCAGGCTCCTCCATCCATAGGATTCTCCAGGCAAGAGTACTGGAGTGGGGTGCCATTGCCTTCTCTGGTAATATCCATACAGGGTACAATATCAGAACTACTGGAGGGTAAACCATGAACACTGAATTTCCCTACTTACTCCTGTGCCCCACCCACTCAGATCCCCTTCCCAGAACCGACTGTTACCTTGTCTCGTGTATTTTTCTGTAGCTGTTCTGCACGCATCTAGTCTCACTTCATGTTCACAACAGCCTTCTCAGGTGGGTTCTGTGAATCCCCTTTGGTTCAGAAAGGCTAGGCAAAGTGCACAAAGTGTGTTAGTAGCAGTGGCAATTCCACTTGAGCTACGTGTAATTTCAAAGCCCACACAGCTTCTGCTCTAACAGGTTGCCATTCAGCCAGCTCACTCTTCCCTTCCCTTCCACAGTCATTCACTCAGCAGGGTTGGCTCGAGAGCCCGGGTGTGCAGGGCCCTGTCCTAGGTGCTGAAGACTCTCACAGACGCCAGGGATCACTTTGGCTTCTACACTCACCAGGCTTATGGAGGAGCTGGGGAGGTCGAAATTTCACAAACATGGCTTGGCCACAGGATTTGTATATGGCACTTAAGCAGACCACTCTCTCTTTCTGACTGTCAGTTTCCCTATCTGTCTGATGAAGAAAGCTTAACCATCTGATGAACTTGACTCAAGGGGCTGTTGTCAGAATCTAGGGATAATGAATGCAGAAGTTCTTGGGAAGCATACAGTCCCAGCACATGGGAAGGAGTCCAGGGTGTTCCTATGGACGGCTTCCCTGTGTGAGGGCCAAGGGTCACTGACAGATGAAGTCAACAGCACAGAACAAGGAGCTGGGATGTGATAAACTGAAACAGGGTTACCATCATGATGCTCTTTATTTCAGGGTTGTCTTTAGCATGCAGGGTAGGTTGCAACAGACTGTGACTAGAAGTAAAATGTGGGCAGCCTGTGGGGTTGGCCTAGAATGAAAAAGAACAACACACAACTGAGTCTCTTTCAAAACACTAGCCTGCAGGCTCTGAGGCTTCCCAGGCCCACCCCGCTCTCTGCCTGATAGATATTCACCTGCCTTTGAGGGTATGTTACCAGCAGATCAAGGGCCTTCCTACAAGTTCCTTCTGCCAGGACTCTCTGGGTGCCCCTCCCAGCCCATCTTCACCTGGCTATCCCTTTTTCATCCTGCAGGCCTCCGCTTAGATCCCATTTCCTCAGAGAAGCTTTTTTCCCTGGACTCCCCAGTGTAGATTAGGAGCCCCTGCTATTCACCACCCCCACGCCACCCCCATCTCTCCTGATTAGCTCATATCACCAGTCAGTACCCATCTTGTGCACCAGACTGTCAGCTCCAGGGGAGTGGGCACCAAGCCCATCATTTGCTTGTGTATCCCCAACGCCCAGCACAGAGCTTAAGACATGCTAAAGTATTTGTTGAATGAACATCTGAAGTTAGTCCCTCCTACCTCTGTGTTCAAACCTTGTTTCTACCTTGTTATAGCACTTCTCACACAGTTGGAGTTCTATTTTTTTAACACGACTGTCTCATCTGAATCTTCTCCCTTGATATTCCTGGTGCCCAGCCGGCATCACGGCACAGGGGTGTTCCTGCACACCGATTGCTTGCTGAAGGAATAAAGGAGGTAATTCCTTGCAAGGAGCTGCTCTAACCGCAGGGCATTTCCTTTGCAGACAGTTAAGGAGCAGTCTTATCAGGTGGGCCCAGGAAATGGGGGACGGGATTAGGTGGGAGCTGATGGGGCTGGAGAGAGGAGAGAGCAGAGAGCCTGAGTGCCATCTCCCCGCTGTTACTGCTGCGGTGTGGAGGGCAGGAGATGGCCCCGAGGGAGGAGCCCTGGTCCCCGGAGGGATCCTATCCGAGGGCTCTCGAAGCCCCGTCTCTCACTGGGATGGGCCTGGCTCAGGGGACCGACCCCGGCTGCCCTCGCCGGTCTCCTTCTGGCGGGGGAGGTGGAAAGAGCTGGGGCGGGGTGCGGGATGGGGGTGACTGAGACCGCCGCCCTCTGGGCTTTCCCCCGTCCCCACCCCGTCCCTCAGTCCCTGAAGCATCAGCCAGAGATGGGATGAGAAGCGGGTGGCTCGGGCCGGGCGGCGGGGGAAGGGCGGCGCGCCAAGGCGCCCAGTGTCCTCCGGCGGCTGGAGCCAAGGCCCAGGCTCTCGGGCCCCACGACGCGAGGCGAGCCGGGGCTGTGCGGTGAATGCAAAGAGCCAGGCGAGCGCCCAGCGCCGCGCAGCCGACGGCGTCCTCGGCCGCAGCCCAATGAAAAGAGAGCAGATAATTTATTCTCTAATCCCGGTCCGGGTGCCGGGCGCTGGCGAGTGGCGGGGGCCGGGAGGGGGGTCCTCTCCTCCCCGCCCGCCCCCGCCGGCCGCCCCCTCCCCGCCCCCGCCGGCGCCCGGCGCGCACACACACATTTCCTGACAATTAGCGAGCACACCTTGGCCGCGCGGCCTCCGGCGGCGCCGCAGCTTTTGTCTCCCGCCCGCCGGGCTGCGAGGCGCTGGAGCCCGGGCGCGAAGTTGCGGACCCGCCGCCCCGGAATGCCGGCCGCCGGCTGTGGTCGTAGGGCGCGGAGGGCAGGGTGGGGGGCCCGGCGCGCCGGCCCCGGGGCTGGGGGGCTGCCCCAGAGAGGAGAAGAGACAGGAAAAAGTAAGGCAGCGCTGCCCCCTCTTCCTTTGTTATAACCCTGAGTGTGAGCGCGCGCGGGAGTGCCTGTGCGCGAGTGTGTGCGTGCCGATATGCGCGCGCGTGTGAAAACGCATGCCTGCGTGTGCGGGTCGGGGCCGGCCGGGGGCGGCGGGGCCCGAGGGCGCCGGGCGGCCTGGCAGGGAGGGGAATTGCACCGCGTGCCGGGTCTTTCTCACTCTGCGCCGAACTCGGGCGAGCGAGCAGGTAGCCGTCCCGCTCTCGCCGGCTTCTCGAAGGACTGAGCTCGGAGTTTGTTCACAGACGAGCGCTGCGCGGGGGAGAAGGGGCGCGCCGGCCTGGGCCCGGCCTGCGGGTATTGGGGGAGTGGAACCTCCTGCAGAGGATCTGCCCTGACCGCAGGGGGCGCACCTGGGGGGTGTCTCTGGGCTTTGAGCGCGGCGCCGCCGCCGCCACTGGGCCTCCCCGCCCGGGGGTGGGAGCTCACGATGGCCCCTGCGAGCCCGGGGAAGGGGCGCGGCTGCGGGGGCTGCTGGTGGGGTTGCGGAGGGCATGGGAGGCGGCGAGACTAAGTGTGTCTAAATGCCAATTCCCCGAAGTTCAGCGCATCGGTTGTCATTTCATACCTTAATGCATATTTATGCTGCGCCGGAATAGGCTTCATAATTAACTCCCGGAGCATCCGCAGAGGTTAAAGGGACCCCGAAGATTTGTGCATTGATTGGGTTCCACGGCGGTGTGAGTGTGTGTGTGTGTGTGTGTGTGTGTGTATGCGCGCGCTCGTGTGTGCGTGCGCCCCGTGCGAACCCATTGAGAAGAATAATTATTTTTCTCCACTGGAAGCTACAGCAGAGAATAAGACAAGGAGTGAAGAGAGAGAGAGAGATAGGAGGGGGAGAGAGAGAAAGAGACAAAGGAAGTGAGTGCGAGAGAGGACACGGCTTAGCATCCGAACTGTGAGTACTGAGCGAAAACAAATAGGCAGAAAGTGCTGCAAACCCCTGGGCCGGGTTGAGGGCCAAGAGGCTGAGGAGGACCCTCTTCTTGGCCGGGGGTGGCGGCGGGGGGGTTGGCTGAGCGATGAGGGCTTCTTGAGCTTTGGGCGGACCCCAGGTTGCGGGCTCAGGCACTCACCTGAAAGCCGGCGCTGACCAGCCCCGGGCTGCGTCAACCTGCCGCCCCGGGTCCGCGGAAGGGAAGCCCCCCGCTCCGCCCGCATTGTCTTTGTTCCCTTTAAAGGATTTTGCTCCTGGTGGGATTCAGTGGGGAGTGTGAGAGGGAGCTGGAGCCCGGGTTCTTGAGGGAGCCGAGTCTCCCTCTCCCGGCTGGGAGAGACCCGGGTGCCTCCGCGCTTTGCTTTCCCCTCGCTGTAGGGTAGGATGGCGGAAGGGGCTGTGAGCAAGCCCAGGATCAGGACTTCGTGACCCCGGTGCATTTGTTTGGCGCTAAGACAGGAAAAGCAGAGGTGTCTGGAACTCTGGGGCAGAAGTCCTCAAGAGCCAGCTCGGTAGGCTGGAGAGGCCATTTCCTTGGGCAAAACCAACTCTTGGCCCTGGATCCTTTTCCTGCCTGGGTCCTCAACCTCGCATCCCGAGAGGAGCAGGAACGCCGGCCTGGGTGGGGCCTGGGGAGGCCGCGACGCAGGGGAGAGCGGCTTCCTTTCCTGAGACAGGGTCAGCGACGGGGTGCTCCTGGAACCCGGCTGGCCCCCAGCCCCGGCCTCTGCCGAACTGGTCAGGAGAGGGCGCCTGGGGGCCGGAGGGAGAATCCTCCCTTCCTGACGGACATTCCATAGTCTTCTTTCGGAAGCTCTAGTATCCTGCTCTTCTCTCAACCCTCGTTAACAGATTCTTCTTCAGGTTTGAATTTACTTTTTCCTGGTGGTTTTTCAATGTATCTTCATCTGCCGGTGAACAACTTAGCCTAACATAAGCAAGCCTCTAAGAAGCTGACTTTAGAGAGAAATTTGGCTCTTTTGAGTCTGAGACCGGAGCCCCAGGACCAGAGAACTCCGAAATGATTGTCCTTTAAGAAGCCCCCTTGGGGAGCAGTTTTGGTGGCCTGCAAACCCTGTTTCCAGCCTCCAGGAGGACACAGCTGGAGCTTGGGGCTGGGAACAGCTTCTGTGTCTGTCACTCATTTCCACCTTCCCATCACCCCACGGGGCCTGTCACAGGAGAGAGAGGAGGAGCTCCCTCACACACACACACACACACACACACACACACACACACACACACCCCACACCGGGCAGAACTTCCTCCAGGTGGTGCTGGGCACCCTCTGAGACTCAGAACAGCTCACCGTGCCCATACACCTGAACACACACAGAGAATGTCCAGCTGAGGCCACTCTCCTGAAGGTATGACGAGGCAGGACCCACCCTCAACTGGGGGGAAGGGTCAAGTTCAGTTTAACCCCCAAAGGGAGCGTGAGGACTCTGGGGGGTGGGGAGGAGCAGGGTAGGGCTGTGGGGCTGAATGCAGTCATGCGCACACACACCTGGGCCTGTCTCGCCACTGGACTGCCTGCTCGGCCCTGCCGTTGCGAACGACGTCTCCCTGCACCCAGCACGGCGCCTGTCCCCTCTTCTGAGTTGGTGCACGTGTGCTAAACCTTCTCCCATCCTTTCTCTCTGCCTGCCTCCTTCTCTGAGAGGTGGTCCACTGCGGTTTGGAAGAGCCTAGCCGTGTTGTTCTTTAGGTTCTTTAGGAGCCACCGTTGCCTTATGTGAGTTGAGGAAGGCGTGGAAAGAAAGGAGTCAGGGGGGGAATAGGGCCTGGGCAAGGCCCTGGAACCTTTTGACGTTCACCAACTGCTCAGGTCGACGTGCCTATGAGTTTGCCAATGACCTGTTATTGTATTTTTCTTTAACAGCATTCTGTCTCTGACAAGCCCAGCCCTGGAGTTTATTAGAGATCAGATGCAGGGGCCAGAGGTGTCAAGCCTGTAGGGACCACCCCCTGCCCCCCAGCTTCTGCCTGTATTCTCTACTTCCCTAATTTCGCTGTGCTTTTGTTGCCTGAGGCTGTCACCAGGTCTGGCTTCTCCTTGCCTGAGAGCCCAGGGACCCTGCCACCAGGTGGGAAGCTTCCTGTCTTTGCCCAAGAAGGCTCAGAACTGGGGCTCCTGAGACTACTAGAGGAAGCCTTTGGGAAAAAGAAAGTTCGTGCCTGACCTCTCTGCTTTCTTGCTCAGTGGAGCAGCACCCCCCTCCCCCCCAACCCTTGGGCAGGGGCTCCCAAGTCAGTGACTAAGTGGGAACCGAGCTGGTCACACTTTGAAGTAGAGACGGAGCTGGGAAACAGGAAATTTGAGCCATGGGGAAAGCTGGGGTAATAATAGGATGGCCATGCTGCTCTAGTAGCAAGCATGCAGCTGGGCTGGCTCAGGTCTGGAGGGTAAGGCACAGGAGACTGCCAGGTCCATGTGGGTCAGTTCTGGTTCGGGACTGCAGCAGTCCAATTGCAGCTCCAAATCTGGAGGTCCGTTTGGGACAGAGGCAGTAGAATCAAATCCCTACAAATTCTCTGAAGTACTTTGACCCTCCCTCCCTTGTGGTGGGTGGAGTTCCCCACCCACAACCTGCTCCAGTACAGGGACTCTCCCCCCAGAGAATACAGGCATGAGGGAGCGTCACACACATACCACGCCTGAACCATGGGACTACCTAGATCTCTTGCCCTTGCTTCCAAACTTCTTCCTTTATTCAACAAATCCGTACCGACACCATTCAGCCAACATCCTTATGCTGAATGTGTTTCCAGTGAACTCTTCACGCGGGAGTGACCGCCTGCCGTTCAGTACCTCCATCAGACTTCCTAATGTCCCACCATGGGCGAAGAGGCAAGGCTGCTTGGATCCAAACCGCTCCCCGCCAAAGTACAAAAGTCTATGAAAAGTTAGGAGAAGTCAGCTCTGGTGTGGGTTCAGTGTCTTGGAATTGGTGGGAAGTAAGTTTTGCTCTAACTTACTTCCAGGTGCAAATATTCCTTCCCCACCAGCGTGTTGGTTCTGAGTGCCTGCCTTGCACCTAGCTTGAGAAGTGGTTCTGCACCGTGTCTGGCTTTCGCTGGCAGCACACTGGCCCCGCTGGAGTTCTAGTTTCCTTCTCGTTTCTCTGGCTGAGCCCAGTCTGCATCCCACACCCCTTGCTTTCAGTTCAGCTGGAACCGTCTCCAGCCCCAGGGCCCCAGTGTGGGCTGAGGCTAAGTGTTGCTGTGTGCTCTTGAAGGGAATGGTGGGACTGGGGGCTCCCAGCAAGGGAGCTGCTGTGGCCTGTTCCCCTGTGAGACAGGCTTCAGTCTCCAGGCTTCCGGACATCTGTTCTGCCCCATGAGTGGGCATCAGGGGACTCATTACTGGCAAGGGGATGGCACACCTCAGGGTGTCTGCGCTTGGTCAGTCAGATGGCCCTGGGGGGAAGGGCAGGAGGTCAGGAATACCTCAGGTCTGCTCCCACGAGCCGGGCATCAGCCAGCAGCCAGCTCCCCCATCCCTCTCTGCTTCCTCCTGTTCTGCCTGTTTCCCACTGCAGCCCTCCACTTTCCTCGTGGTCAGCATTCTTCCTTTGCCTGCCTGCTCCTTTTTTCTCTCTCAGCATTCTCCTGCCCTCTTTTCTAAGAGCAGAATGCCCACCCAGCTTCTGCAAGCCTCAGTTTCCTTCTCTACCAAATGGGAAGAAGAACGATAGCGTTTGCATGACCAAATGATTATAATTAACAGGGGCCTGGCACTTGCATGATACGTAGCTTTCACTCAATAAAATATGAGTTCCTTTTCTTTTTTCTCCTACGTCATTCCTTTTCTTTCTCAGTTTCTCTCAGTGTCTCTGTTCTGTCTCTCCCATTGCTGTCTCCTCCCCTCCTCTGTTCTGTCCTCCACTCACTCCCTCTTATTTCCCCCCACTGCCCTCCTCCAGGCCCAGGCTGTGCTGACAGGAGCAGGGCTGGGCGGCCGGTGGCAGACTTGGCTTCTCACTGGAGGCCCAAGAATGTGTGGAGTCATGAGGGACGATGGGAGCCAGCAGCAGGAAGGATGGCGCCTCTGTCGTGGCAGGAGAAGCTTCCCACATCCTCAGCTTGGCTGAATGGGAATACCAGGGGCCAGGAGTGGGGGAAGCCCCCACGGGTGTAGGCGTGGGGGACCCGCAGGGTCCTAGCGTCTGGTGTTTCTAGCGTCTGTTGGCGTTTCTGGGGAGAGCTCAGACCGCAAAGGTGACTGTCTTTTTCCCTGGAGTGGCCTGTCCTGGGGAACAGGACAAAGGAGGCCACTGGCCTGTGGGGTGGTTTCTGTGTATTTCTCCTTGAGTTTCCTGGGCCCTACCCAGTCTTCACCCTCCCACACAGAGCTTCAGATGGTTCAGAGAAAGCCACAAAGGAGATAGGAATAGAGGGGGTGTGGCCCTAGCTTGAGGGTGAATCCCTGGGGTTCTCAGCAAGTGGTGGTCTTTCAGCAGAAAGCATGTTCTCAAGCCTGGAGGAAGCAGAAAAGCAGGTGAGGCCTGGGACCTCCTTCCCTTCCTGCACATTCCAAGGAGCTCTGGACAGGCCAGTACCTGAGACTTGATACCTGTTCTTTCCCCTCCCCCTCCCTCCAATCCTCTGGCCCCAGAAACACCAGTGGAGAGGGGCTGCCCACCTCCAGAGCTTACCAGGGGCTTGCCGGGTGGGCTGGGGCTGGCAGACCCAGGACTCAGCCTGTCCCGTGCCCACAGTGGGCAAGCCAACCCTGGGTCCCAGCTGTGGCCCGCGAACCCGAGGGCAGGACCCGCCCTGAGCCGGTCTGAGGCTCTCTGAGACAGAAGGCCGCTGGGCAGTGCTGGGGCAGAGGATGTGGGGGGCCCCAGGGAGGAGGGGTGAGTGTAGAGAGGAGCTTGGGCTGCAGAGACGGAGGGGGGGAGGGCGGGGCAGGCAGGCAGGAGAGGGGGCCCCCAGGGAGCCGCCTCAGGTCTCCTGCCAAAAATTAAACCATAAAAAAGCTGGAGGGGAGCAACAGGGGGAGGACAGAGAGAAAAGAGGTGGAGAGGGAGGGAGGAGACCAAACAGCCCCTCCACACCAATAGCCCGGCGGGGGGACGTGAGTAATACATGGCTGGTTCAGAGGCAGTGAGATCAAAAGCAAGCAGATACAAGAGGTTTGTGCTTCACCGACCAGACAGCCAGAGAGCTCAATGAGACCTTTGTTACCCAGGCCCGAGTCAGGGTTGAAGGAATACCTGACCTCCTGGTCCTGCCCCCATCCCGGCCCCGGCGGGGGCGGCCGGCTGGGTCCCCACTCACGAGTCAAGTTTAGCTGGGCACCGCTAGGCAGGCCGCGGTGGGCGGGCAGAGGGAGCAGGCCTGCCCGCGGGGGCTGGGCCTGGAGCTTCTGGGGGCAAGTGAGAGTCAGTGGCTGCTGGAAGGCAGGAAGTGGCTCTGCAGGGATGTGAGGGAGACTGCCTCGGACAAGGGGCCCCACTGGGCCCACCAGGTGAGCAGCTCCTTGGACCCCAGCCCAGGGCCCAGAGTCCCTTGGGAGGGGGCTGCGGGCATGCCACTTGGCGCCCACAGGTGTTTACAGGTCCCGAGCCTGGGTTTGGGGCCCCGTGGGAGAGGAAGGGCAGGGAAACCAAAGGCTTCTGGGGTTGGGGCCAATGACCCAAGTTCAGGTGAGAGGTTGCCCCCAAGTTTGGGCAAGGCTGGGGTGCACTGTGTGGATTGCTGGGGCGTGCGGGTGGCACAGCAGGAGGAGGCCGCCCTGGCCGGGGTCCTGCAGGAGAGAGCCAGTGAGTCGGCCCCGAGGCTGGGTGGGGGGCTGCCGTGGGGGTACTGCTGCTCCCTGGCAGACACAGGGCCGGCCGGATCCGGTCCTGAGGCCTCTTCCCGTCCTGCTGGGGGTCCCTGAGCGAGGTCAAGGCCAGCTCAAGGATCTGAACCCCTTGGGGCTTCCTTGCAGTTGTGCCCTCCAAGGCTGATGCATGCCCACAACTGACCCATCACGGGAAAGGGAGTGAAGACACAGTACTCGGGCTTCGAGAGCATCTTTTCTGGGGTCCTGAGACCTTGGTTCATCTCAGCTGAGCTCTTCACCCTAGTTCTAGAGGTGCCTGGCCAACCACACGTCCTTCCAGTGAGAGAGGCAGAATACCAGGAGCCCTCTCCCCCAGCATCGCCCAGGGATGGCTCCAAAGCTAGCTGCCCTCGGCTGCGGTGATTTCGAGGTCTGGCCTTTCCCTGCCTCCAGTGAGCTCTGAAGACAGATCCCTTTCCCCAACTCTGGGGCCACCCAAGAATGGATGCAGTTGCTAGCCACCCGCACTAGTCTAGGAAGTGTGGGCTGGCCCCCAGCCTTGGGGTTGCTTAAGAAACTTGCTCACGCCTGTAAACCCAGGCCCTCCTCTGCCCTCTTTGCTTCCGGTGGCTGGACTAGAAAGGGTTAAGCTTTGTAAGGAGGGAGCCCAGTATGGGACTGGTCCTGGGCGCAGGCAGCAGTGGCGATGAAATATCCGGCCTTATTCTCTAGAGGAGGAGGTAGTTAAGGACCCTGGGCAGGGGGCTGGAGGCTCATTAAGGACATTTGAGGAGGTCCTTTATGGCCAGGAAGCCCCCCCTCCTCATACCCCAGTGTGAGACCCATTGTGTGGGGCCTTTGTAGGGCAAGAACTGGAAACTCATTACTGGGATGGCTTTAAAGCTGCTGAGGCCCCGGCAGGTGGTGGGGGATGGTAAGAGAATGTAACCTGGGGGGCCCTTGTACATCCTATCCAGGCAGGCGATGGCGGTGCGGGTGGGTCTGTGGGAAGATGAATGAGCGCTCCCCAGAAACCCCCAGCTCCCTTTTGAGATTCCTGCCGCTGGACAGCCCCCTCCCCCCAGCTCTGCTGTGGCCTATGGCTTTTCATTCCTATGTGATTACTGTTCCAAACTCATGTAGGGCTAAAAGCCATGGGCTACAGTGAGGGGCGCGCGCCTACTCCCGCACCACCTGCGTCTCCCCCAGGACCAGGCTGGGGGCAGCCACAAAGCAGGTACCGAGGGGGCTCTGCATGCGGGGGGTCTGGTAACCTGGGATCGGGAGGCTGTGTGACCTTAGCCAAGTCACTTCCCCTCTCTGGACTCGGTCTCTCACTCTGATAAGAAGAGGCTGGACGAGGGATTCCCCAGGGAGGCTCCCTCAGCACAGAAGGAAACGTTCAAGGGTGCAGGGGTCTCTGGGCCGGTGCCTCTCCCTTTGCCAAGTTCCTGAGGCCTGTTGTGCTCTCAGGGATCGGCGGGTGGCGGGGGCTGGAGTCGGGGTGCTGGGCCACACAGCACTCTGGCCTCTGCTTCTTGGCCTTGCTGACGCCTCCTGTCAGCTCGGGATCCTCAGCCTTTTTCTGTGTGAGAGAGACCTCAGGACTTCTCAGGGGCTGAACTGAGAGAGCTCAAGCAACAGAATGAAGCTGGGAAGGCTGTGAGTTGGTGCCCAGCCCCGGGCTCCTGCCCAGTCCAGGCGCTTACCGCCCTCCTTCTGGGTCTCTGGATGGCGCCTGCTCTCCGTCCACCCTCCTGCCTGTCATCCCTCTTGCCGGGCTCCCCAGGGCTCTTTCTGCTTTTGTGTTTAACCTGCCTGACTCCATCCTGAAAGACGCCAACAGATGGAAATACTGGCTAGAGAGCAGAGGAACCACCTTCTCCTCGGTCCCTCTTCCAGCCCCCGGTCTGTCTAAGACCACTGAAGGATCAGAGGGTCATCTGTTTGGTATTGAGAATCAGAAGGCAAGCTACTTATAATGTCTCAGAGCCCTTAATTTCCCCGGCCAGCATTTACCTGCCATGTACCACGCATGATTCTAACTTACCTGGACTAACTCATTTAATCCTCGAAACAACCCCATGAAAAGGATACTGTTATTATCCCATTTTACTTCTGGGAAATCCAAGGCACAGGGTGCTAAGGAACTGGCCCAAGTTTGTGTGGTTGGAAAGGGGCGGGGCTGGGATTCAAATAGATGCTCTTGCCATGTCATCCTGGGTGCCGGGAGAGCCCACGGCCGAGGGCATGGGAAAGCGCTGCCTCACACCGGGCCTCTCCTCACCAGGCACAAGTGGCCCCCAGGTGCAGCTCTAATCACCCAGGTTTTCCTTTTCCATCAGAAGTGAGGGGGGAAATGAAAACAATGGGAGAAGCGAGAGAAAGCCCGAGGCAGCTGGGTTCTTGCTGGGGCTCATCCCAGTCACTTCCCCTCTTGCCCCAGCTTAGACGGTGCAGGAACAGGGATGAGGATTTGCCAGGGCTCCCCACTTTCCCCCTGAGCTCCCTTGGCCAGAGATCGGGGCCGGGGGGGGGGGGGGGGTGGAGGGGGTGGGGGCGGGGGCCGGCATCTCCTTCCCCCGCCCCCCTCCCATGAGTCTGTGGTGCTCTTCCTCCAGGACATCCAGGCACCTGATTTGCTCCCTCTAGCTCCCTGTCTCCTAGATTAACAGAGGTTGGAGCAGTGTCCCCTTCCTGCCTAAGCTGAGTCTCTCCCAGGAATCCTGTTGCCCAATTTGCCAGGAAGGCGCCGGACACTGGGCTGGGCCTGGGAAGAAGGGGACAGATGACCCCTTCAAGGATTGCTATCCCTCTCTGACGCTCCAGCAAGGCAGACTCTCAGCAGGGGTTGCTGGGTAAATGTTTGCTGAATAAATCCTGAACCGGGAGAGCAGGAGGGAGGGGTCGAAGCCACTAACGGGCTCAGGAGCAAGCCCACCACTCACCGGAGAGTCCCCCCTTGCAGAGCCTGGGGCTGGGTGCTTCTGGGTTTACAAAACTGCAGCTCCTTTCTCTTCTTTGTCTCTTGGCCCCTGCCAGTGGGGCAGGCCTGGAAGAGATAGGCAGTTAAATATTTCACATAATCGTTGAACTGAACTGAATAGGCGAGCTGGCCTCCTGCCCTCTCCCGGACGACGTGCAGATCAGAAGTCTGCATCTATCCAGTCCTCTGCCTGCAGACTGCTGAAACCTAAAATATTCTGAGCAATCTAAGTCTTTTTCACAGTCTTCAGAGCTACCCAGCATAAGGCCTCCCTTGGGAGAGTGGGCCCGTGCTTAATGCTGCTGAGATTCAAGTGAATCTCTCTGGCCATATTTGTCCCGTTTTTAGTGGAAATGGAGTTGGACTTCTAAAATTCTGCTTTCTGAATGCAAAGACTATCGGAAAAAAGTCTCTGTCCCATCTTTAGAAGGGGGTGGCGTTAAGGTTTGACATCTGGGGGCCCATGTCACCATGTCATGCTGATGACCCCAGTCACTCTTGTGATGACCCTGGGGGTGGGCCACCCTCAGACAAGCAGGCCTGGAAGACCCTGGAAGCTAGGGCATAAAGACATTTCAAGACTGTTAGTGTTTTGACCACTTGAGCTCCTAAGGCCCCCAAGTTCCCCAGAACTACTGGTAAATGAGGGGCTGCCCTTGTAGTTTTGAAAGCTTGATGGAGTTTCCCCTCCATCTCTGTAAGCAAGCGGGCAAGCAAGATACAAGGGTGGGGGCTGCCCTGGGCGAGTCAGCAAAGGCAAAGGGGACCTTGGCTTCAGATTCCAGGCGCTCAGTGAGCCAGAGGCTGGAACGCGGTCTCAAGCAGGCCAAGAAGGAGTTAATCTCCAAGGAGACCTGAACTTCTCCGAGACAGGAGGCTGGTGCCCAGCTCTGCTGCTGCCAACTCTGGAAAGAAGGCCTGGGATCTGTAGTTTGTGCCACCACCCACCCTTGGCCTGCCTTGTTTATCAACACAGGCTGGAGACTACAGTTCCCAGAAACCTACAGAGGCCAGACTCAGGGGGAAGAGGTGGGGTGTGAGGCTCTGGGGTGGCAGGAGGGAGAGGCAGAGGGGAGGAGGTGGAGAGAAATCCCAGTTCACTCCCCTTTAATTCTCTCTCCTGGTGTGTCTGCTCCGCGCCGATCTAATCCCCCAAATCCGGTCTGCTAAGCCGCAGCTGCTTCCCTGTGATGAATGGCGCGGGGAGGGAAGGTGAATCCATATTTTAATTACAAAGACGCGGTGCTGAGGGGAGCTGGGGAGGGGCAGGGGGTGGGGGGTGGTGCTCGGAAGTACTCTGGAGGCTGAGGGCACCCCTCCTCTCAGGGTCATTCCCCTTCTGCCCTTTACCTGGGGTGGGGCTGGGGCAGAGTGCGGAAGGGAGTGCCTTGCTGGAAGCTACCCTGCTTCAGGAGGTGGGGGGCGTGAGGGGGTGGGGAATTGGGGGGAGGGATATATCCCTTTTTAGCCTGTCAGAGAATTCCAGGCTTGTCTCAACACTTGTCAATATGTTCCTGTCCTTCCAACCCCCACTCCCGCCCACCTTGGTGAAGGACATTACCAAAATTTGAGACACCTAAGAATTTGTGGTCTGCCCGCTGGAACCCTGGCTTTCTCCTCGTCTTAGTCTCTGGCCAGCTCTGGCTCCCATCTACCTCTGGTTCTTCCACCATTCAAGCCCTCTCTGACCCACTGCCCCGTTTCTGCTGAAGGTGCTGGAATTGGAAGACCATGTAGGGTGTCTGCATGGTCCTCTCGGAGTGAAGGGGGGTGAGGGCTTGGGAAGGGGTCGGCAGGGAGGCGGGGACACTCCTGGCTGGAGATGATGATCTGGGGGTGGGCAGCGCTTCTGCTTAGCCCCCACAAAGCTGACTGGCAGAGAATCTGACTGGTATGGGTCTGCCCGGTACCCCAGACCATCTTGGACCTGAGCTGGGGTCCAGCCAGGGAGGAGGATGGGAAGGAAACCAAGGCCAACAGCTTGCAGTCAGATGCAGCCTAGCATGGGAGAGCAGGCATCTGTCCAGTGTTCACGTCCCTTTCCTTCCTATTCTGAGTTTTGGGAGCTGTTTTTCAACTCCGTGCCCCTCCTGGGCAGGGGAATTGAGGCTGGAGGGGAAGGCTGCAGAGTGGGAAGGGAAGTTTCCATCACACACATGAGCGGGGAATGCCCACCCCGCTGCCGGCGTCATTGCGACTCTCAGACTCCATTCATTTCAAACGTTCAGACCCTTTCCCCCTAGAAACAGGAAGAGGAGGTTCTTCAAGGTCTGGCTTCTCCGGAGAGCCCTCCAGCTACTGTGAAGAGAAGAAGGAAGGGGCACAGAGGGCACCCAGGTTCCTGCTGGTGGGGCAGAGGGACTCAGGGAGGAGAAAGGGGCTCTCAGCAGGCCAGACACTGAGTGGCCACCGGGGATGCCCAGGGACTTGCTGCTGAAAGGGCTTGGAGTGAAGACCCTGCATGCCCTAGGAGAGAATGGCAGGCCAGCCAGGCACTTCCAGTCAAAGCCCTGAGCAGAATAACCAGGCTCCCCCGATATACCTTCCACCTTTAGAAACAAGGACCTGGCTTTCCCAGGGAGGCGGTCCCCAGATCCACACCTGGAGAGCCAGGTTGCAGCCCTTCGCTCAGCTCTGAGTGGCTTTTTTAACCCTGCTTTCTCTAACGTGTAGGTCCTGGTTCCTTCCCCCATCCCCCACCTTGCTTACAGGGCGCAGAAAATTCAGCTTGTTCTCATCTTCCCCAAAGGACCCCTGGGAGGCACAGTCACAGGCCTAGCTAGGAGTGCGTGTTGGGGCTGGGGTGGTTGTGTGCATTTTGCTGTTTTGAAGAAAGCAGGCACTGGAAGGGAAGTAGGGTGGGGATGGAAAAGGATCTCTGAACACTGGGACCAGAGACTGTGAGGGTGGAGGTGAGGGAGCCACGGTCAAAGGTACTTCCCGACTTGATTCCGTTGTGAATTCCTTCCCCAGATCAGGTTGTTGCGCCTGCTGCTTCCTCCCCTATACTTTCTCCTGAACTTTGTCCATAGTACCCCTGATACACTCCACACCCTGCAGCAAAGAAAGTGTGTGCATTAACAATTACTGGTTACAAGGAACCCCCGACTCTGCCCTCTTCCTGATCAGGCTGGGATTCCCTTTCAGCCCCTTAGCTTTGGGGTCTAATTTGTTAAACCTTGATTAATCTCCTGGAACACTGAAATGAGGAAATGAAGGCCCAGAGAGGCGCACTTACGTGCTTAGGGTGATACACACGCCAGCGTCATAGCCAAGAATAGAGCCCAGGCCGCCGAAGCCCCCATTAAGATCCCTGTGTCTCTCTAGGTTTGTCACGGGAGGAATCTGGAGATAGATATAGTAGTTGTGTCTCGGCTCCGTCTATATATATCCTGGAGATTGTGTTCTGCTCTCTATATATACTCCAGAAGAGTGGGTGTGTGGCTGGTGCTGGAAAGCGGGTGATTAAATAACCAGTCTACCTACCCATGCTGACTCAAGCTGGGCTTCCTGCCCACCCAGCTGGCCATTGGAAATGCGCTGCACCTATTCATTACAGTCATTATCCGCATTACCGGGATCCTGAGCGCAGGAGGGAGGAGAGAATCCCGACAGGACCCAGTCCGCTGTGGGTGCTGTGCTTAGGGAGGACCTGCCAGCCAGCTGGGCACTCTGCTCTGCCCGGAGAAGCGTGAAGGAAGTTTGTTCAGAGGAGCAAGGTTGGCAGGACCCGTGGAACTCTCCGGAGAGCCACCACCTGGGCCCTGCCAGGTTCCTCAAAGACGATGGAGACAGTCCGGGCGCCCAGCACTCAGGGCTGGCCATCCCGGGCTCTGTCTACAGCTGGAGGGGCCGAGGCAGGGACGCGGGCCTGCTTGTTCTCAGCCGCTTCCTCGCAGTATCTGGGCTGTCCTTGGCGCTCCTTGCAAAAAGAGAAGTGATCACAGCAGGCCCGGTGTGTGGGCCTGACTTCCATGCAGGGGGCTTTCCTTTGTCCCTTCTGCTCTTCCAGGGCCAGAGGAAGGGCAGAGAAGCGAGCTACAGGCGTCTGCGGGTGGCCGCGGCCAGGGAGGCCTTGTTGTTTGGAGAAGGGGGTACTTTCACAGACTGAGAGCTGGCCTTGAGGAGCCATGACCCCTCCCAACCCCAGAGGGGCCCCTGCCTCCTGTGACAAGGGTCGTGTCAGCCGGAATAGGGGTACAGTGGGGTAGATCCAGCCTCAGCCTGTACTTCAGGCTGAGACTTTTGCACCAGGGAAGAAGCCCTGTCCTTACCCCATGTTCTTACCCCCACCCCTCTGCCCTGCCTAGTGCTCAATAAAATAGCCCAGGGTGCTAAAATAACTGTCTGCTCTCTGCTGAGGAGGGTGTGGACTCGGGCTGGTCAGGGGAAGTGCCTCTTGTGCCCCATAGGTTTCCCAAAGGGCCTCAGACAAATCAGGGCTGTGAGGGGTGCGGGGAATCCAAGACTCAGTGCCAGGTGTCGGGTGGTGCTGGCTGAGGGGCTGCCCTCAAGGCCCCCGAAGGCCACCCTTGGATCATGAGACTGTGTGGTCCCGAGGACCCGGTGGACGCCCGATGCCCGCGGTGGCACAGCGCAGAGCTCACTCTGAGCTGGCGTGCTGCCTGCCCCCAGCCGCAGGTGTGCGTGGACGAGGCAGCCACAGGTGCGGGGACGGGGAGGCCGAGGGTGGGCGGCGACGAGGCAGCTGCAGCCAGGGCCCCCTCTCCCTGGGCTCGCCCGGCTCCAGTCTGAGGCAGGACTCAGCTCCACAGAGACCAGGACGCAAGGAGCTGTCAGAGACCGCCATTTGGTGACTGGCCCCACCCTCAGCGCCGGGAGAGGCCCCACGGGGTCTCTGCAGCCTTGGGGGTCCCCGGGGTGAACCCCAGCTTGCTTCTCTCTCCTGCCTTTCTCCCACCCCCTTCCTCCTCTGCCTTTCCCTGCAGATCTCTGGTGAGTAGTCCCCGGCCTGGCCCAGGGCATGCCCCAGTTCACTTTCGCTTGCTTCTGTGGCCTCCACGGTTTCTGCAAGATGAAGAGGAAGAAGGAGGAAGCTCACAGGCAGCGGGAAACAGCGGTGTGAGCGGAACCGCGGGCCCTTCTTCAGCCCCTGCCCCTGGCTGAGGCTTGGAGCAGGAAGCCTCCCTCTGACCGGGGCTCTTCTCAGGTGACCCCTGACCCCATCTCACCTGTAGACAACAGCCTCCTCCGTGTGGCCTGGCCTCCTACCCCTGAGTTTCCAGTCCCAAGAGCTCCCTGAAGAGAGACCCCGGTCACACCAGGGGAAGCCCAGGATCTGCTGTGGGCCTTCCAGAGTCAGAGAAGCCCCAGGGAGGCCCCAAGAGTGAAGCATCTTCCTGCCCTGGAGGCTTCTGCCCAGAGCAACCACTCCCATGAGGGACATACTGCCTGGGGCCAGGAGAGCTGCTGCAAAATAGGAAACCGGCCTCTCTGCCAGAGAAACTCCAGCAGCTTTGACCCTGGGGAAGCCTCAAGCAGGTGGAAGCGTGAGGCAGACCCCTCCTAGCCTAGGATGGAGTCTGCCCTGGGATCTCAGGACGTGAGCCCGGAGCCACCTCTGCGGGAGTGCAGCCAGGAGCTGAGTCCCCTGCCCTCCATACCCTCCCGGCGTCCCGCTGGGCCCGGCCACAGGGAGGCCCCCTGAGTGCGGTAGAGGGACAGGGACATGGAGGGACAGAGACAGACGTCTGTCCTCAGCTCAGCGGGCCGCCTGTCCTCTGCCCCACTCTCCTCCACCATGGAGTGCAGCCTTCCCTCCAGCCCAGCTCACCTCCGCCCAGCCTGGCCTCACTCGCCTCCACTGGGCCTCCTCAACGGCAGCTCAGATGTGGCGGGGCCTCCTCAGGGACTGCCCTCCAGGCCCAGACCGAGGGACCCCTTTCCTGCACTAAACCGAGCCCCTCCTTTGCTCTCCCGTCTTCTCGCCTCACTCACCTGTCCCTTCCTTGTCTTCTCAGAAGCCATAGCGGGGAATGCTTGCATGTGGTGCCTTTAGGGGACACTCTGATACCCTCCTGGACGTGTCCCCTAATCCTATCTTCAGGGTCAGAATCTATCCCCACTCCCAGCCTGTTTCCAGGAGGCGGGAAGCAAAGGAAAATCCATTTCCTTCCTTCTCTGCCTGCCTTCCTCTGTCCTCTCGTTTTGATGAAACCTGGCCTTCTGTCACTGTGTCTGGACCTCTCAGGTGCTAGAGGGTCACACACAGCGAAGCCAACAGCTGAGGCACGCTAAGCAGATTCTGCGTCTTGAGCGAGTCTGCCGTCTACTTCGTCACTGGAACAACTCAGCCCAGGAACACACTCTGCATCCAGGGACAAAATAGCCTTGCTGACACATAACAAGTGACCTGGGTAGAGGAGGTCAGGGTCAGCACAGAAGGGGCTGTGCACCCTCTGCTTGGAATGTGCCCATCTCTGGGTAGTGGGGGAGGGCAGGAGACCTGCTGTTTCTTCTGGAAGCAAGGGCATGTGCCATCCTGGCAGCCTTTGTCCCGCCAGCCCCACGCTCAGGGGCATTTCCTGAGCTTTGAGCAGATGTGGTGGATTCCAGGTCCTCTTTGCAAGGCCAGAGCACAGCTTAAGATCTCTTTCCTCCCAGCCTCCAGCACCCTCCTTTGCCCTCACCGCCGAGCCCCAGCCCTCTACAATCTGTTATTTCCTTTTACATCCAGAGAATTATAAACAAATCCTTCCCTCGAGGAAGGAGTAATAATGGCCACTGGGGTCGCAAGGGACAGAAGAAAACCTCCCTGGTTCTTCAGCCTCCTGAACAGTAGCGGCCTCAGATGAGGCAAAGAGATGGTCAGGAAAGCTTCCCAGGGTCCTGGTATGAGGCCACAGAGCCCTCCGGGTGGCTGGAGACAGCTCTGGCAGTTGCCTGTGAGGCTGCAGCCCCAGCGAAGTCACTTCTGTGGCAGAGGATGAAATTGTATCCCTAGAGACCGAGGTGTTGGGTGTCCTGTCCTGACCACACGGGTTGACCTGGAGGAAAGGTCAGGAGAGTGGGGAACACGCGGGAGGGGTGGTGAACGAGAGCTTCTCTGCTCTCAGGCCCGGCAGGGATTTCAGCTGCAGAGGTTTGGCCGTGAGCCGGTTCGGGGAGAGCTGCTTCCCCCAGGGGAACTCCCTTGGCTCTGGAGGGATACTGGATACCTTGAGCCCCCGCTCTGGAAACATGGAAAGGTCCCAAGGTCACGGCCCAGCTGTGCCTGCAGACAACTGCCCTTGGCCTCGCCTCCAAGCCGTGGCCCCTTTTCCGTCCCACGCTGAGGTTGAGGCAACCCAACAGCTGAGTAGGAGGCGGCGGCAGCTTCCTGGCAGCTTACCCCACCGTCTACTGTCCCTTAGTTTCGATCTCAGGGAAACGGGGACTTCACTCCGCTCGGAGTCTCGAAGGTGAGCCCAGGGCACAGGTTTCACCCCACAAGGCAGAAGCAGCCCCGGCATCCACAGACCATGCTCCCCCGGCAGCGGACTTGGAGTCCAGGCCCTTCTTCCTCCTGTTCCTTGTGTGTGTGTGTGGAGGGGGGCGGGGTCTGTCGCCTTGCTTCCGGCCCTAAGTCTCCTTCCCAGAGATCAGGTGGTACTTGTGTCCTCCCCGTTTCCAGTTCCCTCCAGTCCAGCGTTCTCTCCCAGACCCCACCTTGAGGAGGTGATGGTTCTGAGGAGGGGTTGGGCCTCCTGGCCTTGCCGCGTGGCATGAGTCCTTGTGGACACGTGGGAAACCTCCCCAGGCGCACTTCCCCTCCATGTGGGCTGTTGAGCGGCAGGATAAAGAGAAGTGAAGGGTGCTTGAGGCTCCCATGACTTGACTGTTGTCTGGGACCCTGGCCGGAGGGCCCCCAGGGGTCTTTTTTCTTGTCTCAGGTCTTTTTTTTTTTTTTTTAGAATGTCATTTCCTTCTCCAGAGCATATGAGTCAATGGGACAGTACAGGGAGATTATTCTGTTTTGAGGAAAAAAGCAGTAATTTAAGTGCAGTATGTACAAGTGAGCACAGTGGGATGCAAAGAACATTGAGCTGGGAACCAGGACTCCTGGGCTCCAGCCCTGCTTGGTCACGGACAGTGGTGTGGCCTTAGGCTAATTATGCTGTGTTTCTGGGACTCCGTTTCCTCAACTGTAAAGAGAGAACTGCACTAATGTCCTCTAAGTTCCCTCCAGACTCCAGGGTTCTGTGGGTCTGGGAGGTCAGTGGGGCCCAGGGCTGTGGAACCAGAGCGCTGGCAGATTTCCTGTGCCCCCGCTGGAGTGCTTTGTCCATGTAGCAAATATGGGGACAGGGGATGGGAGTGATAAGGTGGATCTAAGAAAAGGTGGGAGGACTGAGGAAAAGCCAAGGCACCCAGAGCCTCTGCTAGAATCCCGCCCGCCCTGGCCCGCAGCTCAGAGCCAGGACGCCCTGCAGTTCTGTCTCCTTCCTGTAGCCAGGACTCCAATTCCAGGCCCTGTCGGGGCCATCCCAAGTACCACTTCTGTGCACGTTCTCTCTCACACACACACACCTTGCAGATGGGTCTCAAGGGTCTGCTCCCTGCCGCACTTTACGTAACCCCTTGCACAGCTGCTGGTGAGCCCCATCTCCAAGCTGACTGACCCGGCCCACGTTATTACCTTGCCTTCTGCAAGGGGAAGTGCCTCAGGCTGCAATCTGCTGTCTACAGACTTGAACGTGCATTTTGCCCAGCGCTCTGGGATGGGGCGTTGACTGTCCTTGGATGGAGAGCTGTGGCCCGCATCTCCCCACGCTCCGCACGGCTAACTCCTGACCTCGGCAGCCCGCTTCTGCTCTCCAGGCCTCCAAGAAAGGTGGTGACCAGATCCATTTCCTCCCTACCTCATAGGAAGGCGTACATTATATCAGATGTGCCCAGCAGTGGCTTGAACTTTTGCAGACAGACACTTGGTTTATAGCCATGAAGATGGGCTTTCACCAGAGAAGGAAATCTCAGGCTGCTGGGTCTGGTGGACTCCTTGGCATGCTGGTCCAGAAAGCGTGATGTTCACTGTGAAGGTGGCCACTGTATCCAGCAGGTGATGAAGCTGACACCACCACCAGAACCAAGAACCAGAATCTGTTCCAAAGAGCAAACTCAACCCCTCAGACACAGAAGCAAGAGCAAGAGGGAGTGGTCCTGCCCTCACCCTGCTCCAGACACACAGTTCCCTAAGGCCAAGGCACTGAACGAAGAAACAGGGGCGTTAACCCTCTACCCCCTCAGTGCGCGCTGCACTGGCTGCTGTGGCCAGTCCTGCCTGGGATCAGAACCACAGACCGTGAAGACTTAAAAGTAACCTTGGCTGTTCACAGGGGAGCCCAGAAGGTCAGGACCGTCCACCAGGAGGGTGCAGTATCTGGGCTACCCTGGACTTATTATACTGAGGAAGAAATTTAAAAATCCAAGAGCCCCCAAACTGGGCAGTCCAGGCTCTGGCGGAAACCTCAGGCTCTAGAGCTCAGGGGTTTCCTAGCGTGTGACTCTCCTGTCTCCCTCCCCTTGGGCAGCCTTCCCTTTTCCCTCTGCCCATCCCTGAGTTCCACCCAAGAGGTGGGAGGCAGGCTGGAGGGGGAGATGGCAAGACCCAGAGATCCTCAGGACTCTCCCAGCCTTCGTTGCCATGGCAACGCTGCTATTTTTATCCCATTGTTCATCCCGCTCAAAGCTCTGACTCTCTGTTCCAGAGAGAGGCCAGGCCGGCTTCTGCCCTCATCCTTCACTGCAGCACCTTCTCCCAGAGGCCTGACAGGGGAAAGCGGAATGGCGGGAACAAAAGCCCGCTGGGCCACCCTCAGCCAGGGGGACTGCCTGACAGCAGTTTTCCTCTGCACCTGCGAGCCTTTGTTTTCTGGCTGGCTTACGCACTCAGTTTTATGTTTTCAGTGAGATCAAAACTCCCCATGGTCTCCCTGAGAGGCTGCTCCAGAGAAAAAGGAAGAGCTGCTGCTTGCAATGAGTTTTTCCCACACACTGGGGTTGCTGCCCTTCTTGGGAAAACCAGAGCTGGTTCTGAAGAATGTCCTGTTGGTACAAGCCAACCCCTGGCCCCCTGAAAGGGGCTGGAGAGCTAAGTTTGGTTAGTTAGCAATCAGATGTACTGGACATCACTAGGGAACCTAACGGTTCCTCCCTTTCCTCTGCCCCTCCACCAAAGAACTGGGCCAACTGGGCATCATACCTTTGTCCAGTCTTCATGCCCAAAGCCTGTTAGCATGTATTCTCTAGTCTGGGTTTGTCGCCTTCCCTCCCTCTAACCCCTCAACAGCTGTCTCTCTCCAGAGGCTTGAAGTCTTAAACTTGTTGATGATGCTCTTGAAGGCTGGGTTTAATGAAAAGCTTTTTTAGCCTCTCCTCCCTGGCCCAGCCTCTGGTCCTCTCCCTACGCCCCACCCACTCCCGTGGCAAGGTACCCCTGAGAGCCAATGGTGCTAAGCTTCCCCACTGATACGCTTTGAAGGCCAGTGAGATCTGAGCCCTCCAGCTGGGGTAGTTGGGTTCAGAGTGAGCATTTCTTGCATGTCCTTAAGATCATGCTCCTGGAGACAAGTCCCAGGTCTTAACCCAGTAAAGTACAATCGTATTGTGTCATACTCTCGCACTGAGGTGAACTGACTCCCGGATGGCTAATTTTTCTAGGGTGGCTGGGACCCATTCACCTAGCCTCTAATGGGTTTCATTTTGGCTCAAGATGCATGGTTTCCACAATCTATGCACCTGGAGTAAGCACTTTTCTGGTTGCCTCGGAAAAGCATGCCGGCAAATGCTGCTCTGTTAATTGCTGTAATAAACAGACTTTTATTATATCCCTTTGCAGTAAATGAATTATGTTGTCAGGGTAGATGGGGCATCCGTGTTTATTTCACATTGTAATACACTGCAGCAGTAAAAGCTAAGCATTTATTTCCACCAGCTCTGTTGGGGAGAAGGGAGACTGGGAAAAAGAGGAGTATGAACATGAAGTGATGGGGTCCTGGAGGAGGTTTTGGGAGACACACAGAGCCCTGGGCCGTGAACCTCACTTGTGCTATCTAGAAATTGGAGGAAGGCAGCCCTTCTCCCTCCAAGCATCTCAGAGAAACAGTGGGATAAAGCTGGCTGGAGCAGATGATGTGGGGAACAGGAAGAGTGCTTTGGGACTACAGCATGAGCACATGGCTATGAAGATGCTTATATTTTTTACAAGAGAAATAAAGACCTTTAGGTGTACTTCTCGGGACTATTGACAGGACAAATGGGAATTTTCAGACTTATGAGGAGAGAAAGATGCCATAATATTAGGAACAAGAATGATTATATCATACGGTATGTGAATTATATATCAATAAAACTGTCTTTTAAAAGGATTATTATATCATAACTCCACTTTGATTAGAACGCCAGCGATTTCAAATCATCACTGAAGAGGCTCTGAGGAGGCCAGAGAGCTACAGCCATCAGGTCTCACCCAGAGTCACCTCCTGTGACGCCCAGGGTAGCTGGGGCAGGGGGGCACTGAAGTGTCTCAGGCTGCTGCAGCTTGGAGAGCCGACTGAATGCCCTGGGGCGGCCCACCCCTTCTCCTGGTGCAGCCACCGCAGAGCTAGTAACAGGCTCGCAACAGTGGTTGCTGACGGTCTGAGATAAATAAATGCCCCACGCCGCTCAGCCTTCAGGAGTCAGCTGGAGTGTCAGCTTCTGCTGTCAGAATCCCAGTCCTTGCCCCTCGTGTGGGGAACTGTGTGCAGCATACTGCTGTCTATTAATCTGTCCTATCAGACTTGAGTCCTGACTGTGCGAGGCCCTCGGGGAAGAGCCGTAGGAGAAACATGGGGAAATCACACACTGTCTGGGCCCTTGAGGAACTCACAATTTAATAAAACAAAAAGACTTGAAGGATTCAAGATGCAGGGCACAAGCAAAGTGCTTTGAGGCTTCAGGGGCCTGAGAGGGGCCTCCAAACACTATCTCAACCGTTCAGAGAGTGGGGAGGGATCAGACAAGGCTTCACAGTGGAAATGGACTTCCAGCTGAGATTTGAAAGATGGAGAGGAAGGCATGCTCAAAGCACAGATCCCAGGACCCCTCTCTCTTTGCCAGCATCTAGGACATTTGCAGGAGAAGGCAATGGCACCCCACTCCAGCACTCTTGCCTGGAAAATCCCATGGATGGAAGAGCCTGGTGGGCTGCAGTCCATGGGGTCACTAAGAGCCGGACACAACTGAGCGACTTCCCTTTCACTTTTCACTTTCATGCATTGCAGAAGGAAATGGCAACCCACTCCAGTGTTGTTGCCTGGAGAATCCCAGGGACGGGGGAGCCTGGTGGGCTGCCGTCTCTGGGGTCGCACCGAGTCGGACACGACTGAAGCGACTTAGCAGCAGCAGCAGCAGCAGGACGTTTGCCCATGGTTATACACACATGCGGTGACTTTGCAAACAAGTGCCATACAGGGCCTCTTCTGTCACAGGTGGGCCCTGTTGCTCCCAAATTCCTTTCCTTTCCAGGAGTCTGACATTTCTTCCACTTCAGGCTTTGACTCCCTGAGGCTTGTCCTCCAGGAGGAAGGGGAACCCTGAGCAGTTATCAGGCGTTTGCCCCACAGCATCAGAGAATACATCAGGCTGTCTTCCGGAGCAGGTTTCACTCGGATAGGAGAAAAGCACAGGAGCGTCAGTGGACATCTGGTCCCAGGGTGGCATGGGTTGGTGGTCACGGGGCAGGGGGCACCTAGTGGGGAAGAGGGACGAAGCAAAGGGTGGCTGGGAGCTCTGACAATGAGCTTCCCCTATGGCACGGCTCTGCGCCAAGGTGTGCAGTCTATGCACACTTAAGCTCCTTCACTCTCTAGACCTCCTCCCTCCTTTCCCTTCCCTCTTGTTTTCTCTCTCCAAGTACTTTCCCCCCAGCTTCCTTCCAAAGGATGTCCCATCATGTCCCAGCACACTGCCAGGGTCCAGGAGATTGGGGAGAGAGGCGTGGGTTGCCTGTCCTAAAGCTGCCCTGCCCCAGCTAAGATGCTTGTTGGTGGCCAGGAAGACGCGTAACTTCATCTGTCTGAATTCCGGTTTCCCTCCATCTGTCTGAATTCCAGTTTCCCTCCTTCTGAAAGGGTGGATCTCTGCCTCCACTTCCCTTCCTCTCAGCTGGCTATGGGGGCAAGAACATAAGACTTGGGTTCTGATCTCAGTTCTCCTCACTAGCTGTGGCAGCCCAGAGAACTCAGTCACCCCACCCCTCTGTTTTCCATATGTAAAATGCAGATAATAATGCCCACCGCATGTTTTTTGAGGATCAAACAAAAGACAGCATGTGCTAAAATGCTTACTTAGCTCACTGCCTGGCATAAAGCACGAGTTCAATGAGTTAACTGAGAGGGTTAGCTAAGAATGGCAGATTTTGCCCTTAACTCACACATGTACTGCCTTTAGCACAGTGGGGTGGTGTGCTGAAAAGTCAGCCGCGATTCCTCTGACTTATTCTCTACTTCCCACCCCACCCTCCCCACCTTCCCCTCCCCTTCCCACCTTCCCTTCCCCTCCCCCATCCCCCCTCCCTCCAACCCCAGCCTGGGTTCCTCTTTTATTCTGCCCTCCCCGCCTCCCTTTCCCCACGTCTCCCCTTCTCCCTCCCCTACCCAACCCCAGGCTGAGCAATCAAGGACCAGTCACTCCCTCTGCCGCTTCCTGCCCTCCCCTCCCCCCGCCCAGGGCTGGAGACCGAGGACCGGCGCTCCCCCCGCCGCACTTCGGGGAGCGTCCTGCAGGCGGCGCGCTCCGGTCGCTGGCGCGCCGGTCGAGTTGGGGCTGGGGTAGGGAGCGAAGGGTGAGGGGGAGTGTGCAGGGAAAACAGCCCCACGCGCAGCTCACATATTTACATCCGAACTGTCAAAATAGTTATTTTTAAGTCGAGCTCCGTCTGCTGCGGCTTAAAATCGAGCAGGGCGGGGGCGGGGCGCCCTGCCGGGAGCGCGGGCGGCGGGCGCGCGGAGCGGCTCGGAGCTGGGGCTCCGGGGGGCTGTGTGTACCTGAGCCCGGGCGTGTGGCCGTAGCCTCATCCTCCGGCCGCTTTGCCCCGAGCTTCGACCTTCGGGAGGCGTGGACACCCAAACCGGCCATGCCTGCCTTCCCAGAGCCGACAGGGGTGACCGCGCATCCCCCCGAGCCAGGATGGAGGTCTGTCCTGTGCCCCTGGGAAGGAGAGTGCCCTTGCCCCAGCCCCTGATGACCTCAGTCCCCAACTCAGCAACCGGCATCCCTCCTAGCTGCATCTTGGATCCACCGAGCTATAAAGCAGGACCTCTGGGGCTCCAGATCCAGCTGTCATTTTGAGGACCCCCCCACCCCCCACCGCCACAACACACACACATATACACGGGCATCCACAGCATAGCCACTCCCGGGAAGGAAGGTGCTGGTCAACGTTTGGACAGGCCTGAAGCTAAGGCCCCTTGGATCTGCAAGCAGTGGAGAGAGTGACTTCGCCTTAAATGTCAGCAATGGCAAGAATGAATTTTTTCTAGGCAAAGTGAGGGGCCAGCGGGTTTGACGCTTGTGACGCTTTCTTTCTGGCTCGCTCTCTCAGGGGCAGTGGGATTTGAGACAGACGCTGGCTGGCTCTGCTGCCATCAATATGTGTCCCAGCCCTATCCAACGTCTGCTCTGTAATGAGTGCTGTTTGGGAATGTCACCTCTGCTGATGGGAAGGCGGCCCTGCGCACAGCCAGAGCCGCCTCTCCGTCTTCATTAGGCAGCCCGCGCAGCCTGGCTGCCCGCCGCCCTCGCTGGGTGACGGATGAGGGCGACGAGGAGTCAGGGCAGCAGCCTCCTGCTGTCCAGGATTCATTCCCAGACGATGACCCCACCGCCGTCCCTGCCAACCCCCCTCCCCTGATAGCTGGAAAGAAAGGCCCTTCTAGGACAAGGTGCTGCAAGGACAGAGGATAGCCAGAAATCGGCACCAGAGAGTGGAGTCATTTCAGAGAACAGACACATGCCCTAACCACTGTGGTCTCCTGCCTAGATTGCTCTTTCGGGTCTTTCCCCTCCCCTGCCCAGCTGTCTTCAGAGGCCGCCTTTTATGTCCTTTTTAATCTGTTCATCATGCTCAAGTCACTGGATAAGGGGATCAGATCAGATCAGATCAGATCAGTCGCTCAGTCGTGTCCGACTCTTTGCGACCCCATGAATCGCAGCACGCCAGGCCTCCCTGTCCATCACCAACTCCCGGAGTTCACTCAGACTCACGTCCATCGAGTCAGTGATGCCATCCAGCCATCTCATCCTCTGTCGTCCCCTTCTCCTCCTGCCCCCAATCCCTCCCAGCATCAGGGTCTTTTCCAATGAATCAACTCTTCTCATGAGGTGGCCAAAGTACTGGAGTTTCAGCTTTAGCATCATTCCTTCTAAAGAAATCCCAGGGCTGATCTCCTTCAGAATGGACCGATTGGATCTCCTTGCAGTCCAAGGGACTCTCAAGAGTCTTTGCCAACACCACAGTTCAAAAGCATGAATTCTTCGGTGCTCAGCCTTCTTCACAGTCCAACTCTCACATCCATACACGACCACAGGAAAGACCATAGCCTTGACTAGACAAACCTTTGTTGGCAAAGTAATGTCTCTGCTTTTGAATATGCTATCTAGGTTGGTCATAACTTTCCTTCCAAGGAGTAAGTGTCTTTTAATTTCATGGCTGCAGTCACCATCTGTAGTGATTTTGGATCCCAGAAAAATAAAGTCTGCCACTGTTTCCACTGTTTCTCCATCTATTTCCCATGAAGTGATGGGACCGGATGCCATGATCTTCATTTTCTGAATGTTGAGCTTTAAGCCAACTTTTTCACTCTCACTTTCACTTTCATCAAGAGGCTTTTGAGTTCCTCTTCACTTTCTGCCATAAGGGTGTGTCATCTGCATATCTGAGGTGATTGATATTTCTCCCGGCAATCTTGATTCCAGCTTGTGTTTCTTCCAGTCCAGCGTTTCTCATGATGTACTCTGCATATAAGTTAAATAAACAGGGTGACAATATACAGCCTTGGTGTACTCCTTTTCCTATTTGGAACCAGTCTGTTGTTCCATGCCCAGTTCTAACTGTTGCTTCCTGACCTGCATACAAATTTCTCAAGAGGCAGATCAGGTGGTCTGGTATTCCCATCTCTTTCAGAATTTTCCACAGTTCATTGTGATCCACACAGTCAAAGGCTTTGGCATAGTCAATAAAGCAGAAATAGATGTTTTTCTGGAACTCTCTTGCTTTTTCCATGATCCAGTGGATGTTGGCAATTTGATCTTTGGTTCCTCTGCCTTTTCTAAAACCAGCTTGAACATCAGGAAGTTCACGGTTCACATATTGCTGAAGCCTGGCTTGGAGAATTTTGAGCATTACTTTACTAGCGTGTGAGATGAGTGCAATTGTGCGGTAGTTTGAGCATTCTTTGGCATTGCCTTTCTTTGGGATTGGAATGAAAACTGACCGTTTCCAGTCCTGTGGCCACTGCTGAGTTTTCCAAATTTGCTGGCATATTGAGTGCAGCACTTTCACGGATAAGGGTATAACTGTGTTCTAATTCCAGACTTCCCTCCAGCCAGGCCTGTATGTTGCCTCCCAGCAAAATCCTGCTCCCTTTAAATCTCAGCCCTCATCCCTGCCTGAGACAAGGGACGCTGAGATGAGTGAAGCCTTAAGGTGGCATGAGACAGTGACATGGCTTCAGAGGCCCGCTGCTACTGCGATAAAAGCCTCGCCCAGCTGCTGGCCGCCGCACCTGGGGGTTTCGGTGCTCGCCCCTTCCCCGGGCCGTGTCCCATCCCGGCTGCGGCATGGCCTTAGCCTTCTCTGGTGGCCGGGCCAGCTAAGCTGGACTCAGAAGTGTCCTTTCGTACTTGTCAGTGGTTGGGGGGTGAAGGCAGGTTGGTCCTACTTTGGAGGGTTGGAGTGGAGGGTATGATCACTCAGAATTGCATGAGGAACTGTCCCATCCAAAAGCTACACAGATAGTTGATTTCTTGACTGGGTCTAGTGGTGGAAGGGGCTTCACCTTTCCAGGTCATTTTGAAAGGCTGTGAAGGGGCCACCTGGACTTTTTCCATCACTCCTCCATGACCCCGTGATGGGCACCCTTGTTCAAGCCAGAACTGTTCCTTCAACTCAAGCCAGAGTGTCATCTTGACGTCCCCCCACTCTCCACCCCCGCCCCCACATTAAACCCATCACCATGCCTGTGGGCTCTCCTTCCTAAATCTCCCTTGAAACTACCTGCTTCCATCTCTACGGCCAGCAACTTGGTGCAAGCTGTCATCTCGTCTCACCTCGCCCTTGGATCTTGTCTCTACCGCCCTTGCACTGGCGCTTCTCCAGCCGCCCTCGTGGTGCCCCAGCTGCACGTGACCATCCCTGGCCGCCCGTTCTAGCAGTTAGGCCCTCCCCTCCCAAGTCCTTCTCTGTCGCCTGTCAGTCTCATCGTCACGCTCTTGAATCCCCTCCTCACTCCATTTGCTTGTTTCTCTGCTTTCCCCTCTAGGAGCACAAGCTCTAGCAGGACAGGAACCCCATCTGCTTTATTTACCTTAAATCCTCAGCACCAAGAACAGTGCCAGGCATGTGGTGGAAATGTTTGTTGAAGGAATGAATGAATCAGTGAGTGAATAGCTTGCCACCACCTCATGGTAGCCCAGCCCTGCCCTGCTCTTCTCTTTCCGTCACGTTTAGAGGCATCTTCCTCCAACATCGGTGTCACCGAGTCATTCCTCTGCTCAGAGCCCTTTGGTGAGGCAAAACGCTGGCAACTGTTGAAGCAGCGTGAAGGGTATGTGTGGATTTTATCATACTTGCACTTTACTTGCTTGTAATTTACTACTGTTTGAGACCGTTTAAAGTAAATTGAATTTGAAAACTGTGGAAGCAAAAAAAAAAAAAAATTGTAAAACCTTCAGTGGCTCCCACTGTCCTCAGGGTAAAGCCTCGGTGCTCTTCTTTCTCACGCCCTTCACTCTCCAGCCCCTGCCAGGCTTCCGGCCTCACCCTCAGCAGTCACCTCATTGCTTTGCACATTGAGAGGATCCCCGTGAAACAGCCACACTTGTCAGCATCAGGAAGACTCAGAATTCGCTGGAACAGTTTTCTGTTTTCATTTTACCAGTGTAGAATTGTAGATGTGTGTGTGTGTGTCTGTGTGTGTGGCTGCTGGAAAGCAGGGTCAGCTTAGAGCTTCTCCTGCAAGGACTGTAAAAGGATATTTAGGCCATTAGGGTTTCCATCTCTCTTAGCCTCGTTCTTGGTTCCGTTTTATGCTCCCACTTTTTTCCTTTGCTTCTACCTTGATTATCTTTCTGTGCCTGTCTTCAAACCCTTGCCGATACAGTCTCCTTCAAGCTGTGAGAATTCACCTCTCCTTGGTTTTAGGGGCAGGAATGGATGTCCCACCATGCCCTCTTCATCTTGGTTTGTCTCATCTTTTATTAAATTTGGTCTCTCTTTTGTGAGTTGTTCCTTCCGCTGAACAACACTCTCTCCCTGTGATGTGAGCCCATTCCCTCCAGTGCATTCTCTCTCTCTCAAATGTCCCTTAGAGTAAAAGCAGATCCCTGACTGGCCTTTTTATTTAAATTCATTGTCATCTATAGGCATACAAATCCCCTCCCTCTTGACCCTACCCCCCAGCTCCCACCCCCATCTCACTCTTCTAAGTCGTCACAGAGTGCTAGCTTGAGCGCCCTGTGTCATAGAGCAGATCCCCGCATAGTAACGCCTGTGTTTGTGTGCTGCTCACTCAATTTGTCCCATCCTCCCCTTCCCCCACTGTGTCCACAAGTCTGCCGTCTATGCGGACATTGCCATTGCTGCCCTGCAAATAGGTACATCAGTACCATCTTTCTAGATTCCATATACATGCATTAGTATATGATATTTTTTCTCTTTCTGACTTACTTCACTCTGTATAATAGGCTCTAGCTTCATCCACCTCATTAGAACTGACTCAAACGTGTTCCTGTTTATGATTGAGTAATATTCTGTGGCATATATATACCACAGCTTCTTTATCCAGTCATCTGTCGATGGGCATCTAGGTGGCTTCCATGTCCTAGCTATTGCAAATAGTGCTACCATGAACACTGGGGTACATGTGTCTTTTTCAACTATGGTTTTCTCAGGGTATATGCCCAGTAGTGGGATTGTTGGGTCATATAGTAGTTTTACTCCTCATTTCTTAAGGAATCTCCATATTGTTCTCCATAGTGGCTGTATCAATTTACACTCCTACCAACAGTGCAAGAGGGTTAAGACTATACTACAAAGGTACAGTCATCAAGACAGTATGGTACGGCACAAAAACAGAAATATAGACCAATGGGACAAAACAGAAAGCCCAGAGAAAACCCACGCACCTATGGGTACCTTGTCTTTGACAAAGGAGGTGAGAATATATAAGGGAGAAAAGACAGACGCTTCAATAAGTGGTGCTGGGAGAACTGGACAGCTACGTGTAAAAGAATGAAATTAGAACACTTCCTGACAACACACACACAGACAAACTCAAAATGGATTAGAGACATAAATGTAAGACCAGAAAATATAAAACTTTTAGAGGAAAACATAGGCAGAGTACTCGATGACATAAATCACAGCAAGATCCTCTATGACCCACCCTCTAAAGGAGTGGAAAATAAAACAAAAATAAACAAGTGGGACCTAATTAAAGCTTCTGCACAGCAAAGGAAACAAGGTGAAAAGACAGCCCGCAGTGGGAGAAGATAAGAAGTGAAACAACAGATAAAGGATTAATCTCCAAAATATACAAGCAGGTCCTTAAAGGAGGACAAGCTACCTTCAGTTTCCCCTGATTCACAGGGAGAGGTGGGCTGTGACCGTGAGGCTGTGAGGCCGTGAGGCCATGTCCCCGCCCCACCAAGAGCCCTGCAAGAGGCCACTGCTGCCCCTGCAGAGTAACGGGGCTTCGCTCACAGCTCACACTTCTGAGCCCTTACTATGGGCACTATTGAAAACAGTGCATTAAGCACGTGAAGTGCATTACCTCAGTCCTGCGGCATTCTGTGGAGAAGGTAATTTTATTGCATTTCCATTTCACAGATGTGAAAGCCAAGGCACAGAATCCCAGAGCTTAGAGTAGGTGGCGGGTCCAGGATAGAAGCAGAGGCAGCCTGGCCCGAGTCGGCTCCTGATCGCTCTGCATTTGCCTCTAAGTTCCTCCGGAGGGTCCTGAGCTCCCGGCTGAGACTCTGGCAGTCCGCAGCCTCCCTCCATTGCTTTTGCTACTGTTTATTATCATTTCACGGGGAGACTACGGTGAAGGACCCCACGTCTCCCTCCCCACAGCCGCTCTTCCCCTGTGGTTCATCTTGTCCTGCACTGTCAGATTAGTCTTCCTGATAGTCAGGGACCTCCAGGGACAACCCATCATTGTCATCAGAGAGCCCCAGAATGGGAGGCTCCTGGAGGCAGAAGGGACCTGGGGCCCTACACCTTTGTAGGAAATCCTAGGGCTCTTGTTCAACCGTGTCCATCCCTATGTAAAGCAAATCCTTTGCTGAAGCTGGTCTGCTCTAATCCCCATTCCTACTTTAAGTCTTTGTCCATAATGTGTCTGTCCTTGCCTGGAAGGTCCAACCTTTTGCTTCTGCCTACCCACACCTTACTTGTTTGGTAGGTTCCAGCAACCCACTCCAGTACTCTTGCCTTGAGAATCTCTTGGACAGAGGAGTCTGGTGGGCTACAGTCCATGGGGTCGTAGAGCTAGACATGACTGAGCGACTCACACACACACACACACACAGTCAGAGTTTCACCTTCTCCAGGAAGCTCTCCCTGAACACCTCCCACCCCTAACCAGGGGTGATTTTTTCCCCTCTGCTTCTGAATTTCTGCAACATTTTTGGGTACTATGTTGGTATCCAATTATGAACTTTGACTTCTTACTTTTAATCTTATGTCTTTGGAGTTTGTTTCTTCATGTAGACATAATCTCCTTGAAGACAAAAATCACATTTTGATCTCTTTCTATTGTCCACAGATTATCCAACATTTTTTGTACATTAGTTATGCACAATAAATCTCGTATGCAAGACCTACAGGATACCAGAAAGGGAGTGCTTAAGATAATAATTTGTCAGCATTTAAGGGCTGGTTTGTCTTCATAAGAGAACTAGAGGATAGATTCATTTCGGTTTTAAGAAGCAGCACAGAGAACAGGGTGGATGGGTAGCCTCCTAACTTTGCACAGCAGTGAAATTCTGCCTTTAAAAGCAGTCTTCATAGGAGCCCAACATGCGAAGCTGGCAGAGGCAGACTCGTCCTGACTGCCCTGGAGTGTGGCTGCTCTGTGCTCACCACCCGCCTCCGCAGCAGCTTGGAGGGAACCTTGGGGATGGAGCATTGTATCTTGAAAACCACTGGGAATGATCCATCTTGTCTTACTTCACATAAGCAGCATCTACTAACTTGGAGGCTGAAAGAAGAGACTGTATGCACTCGATCTTATTAAAAACATATTTGCTTTGTGTTTATAAAATGGCAATTAAGCAACTTTCTTCTCTTTGTTTCACAGAAATTTGGTTTTGTTTTTTTCCGTTAGCCTTGTTCATGCCTTATTCTCCTGAGGAGAAGATGCTTCTGCCAGAGCCCTCACTGCATTTGGTTAAACAATTGTTCACTCCTCTGTTGTCCCCATTAAAGAGGCAGCTCTTTGAAAGCAGACACTCTGCCTTACCCATCTTCTCATCTTCAGTCTTAGCAGGGTGTCTGGTGTGCAGTAGGTGTTCAGTAACTGATGTCCCAAGGGACCTGAGTCTCTAGCTATACAGCTCTCTCTCAGTGAGCCAGGCGCAGCTCGTGGCCTCTGTGGCTGATCCACATGGACTGTGGGTGTGGCGTGTCTTTCTCCTGCTTCACAGCCTAAGGCTGAACACCTCCCCTGCCCTCCCCTCCCCTGCTCCCCTCTTCCCCTGCCCGACTGTCACGGGCTCCAGGAATATTAGTTAATTTTAATACTAGCCTAAGAAAGATTAATTAGGAAGGCAAATTTGCTCTTAAAAGTGTAATTAATTCCAAAGCCAAATAGCGGAGAGTTATGGATTATCTGCTTTGCTGCTGCGTTCAAGCAATGTGAAGAATCAAGAGTTGACTAGGTGAGCAAAGAATAATCATTTAAGTGTCAGTGCTGTGCAGACCAAACTCCAGAAGTAGGCTCATGGCTGAGACAAAAGATTTAGGCTGAAATAGTTCCCGTGCAAGGGAGGCAGAGGAAACCTCCAATCAGACATCCTGTCCAGTCTGTTCCAGCTCCTAAACCATTCGCAAACCACATGTCGTTCTCTCTAGTCCTCCCGCAAACTGGCCTGGTCCAGTCTGAGTCAACTCTTTTCTGGACTATTGTAATAACTTCCCCAAGAGGCCTCCAGACTCTGCCCTACCAACTCATTCTCTACTCAGACTCAAACTGAAATTGTATCAAACGCATAAATGCATTGTCCTCAACCCAGAGTCAAACACAGTCACGCCATGCGCTGCTTCTGAACTTCCAAATGTGCATAGGGGTGAAGGGTTAACTCCTTGGCATGGGCCACAGAAGTCTTCATAAGTTGGCCCAACCTGTCCACCAGGCTCATTTCCTTCTTGCTCACCACATCCCAGAATGACGGTCCCCAGTTCTCTTTTTACAGGGCAAACTATGGCTTATTCTAGAAGCCTCAGCCCAAATGAAACTTTCAGCCCTTAGAAACTTCCAATTCTGGGCTCCTGGAGCACTCTGTTAACAGTTTATCTTATTTTCTTGATATTATTTGCTTTCTTTTCTCTTTAAGGGAATGAGCTCCTTAAAAGGACTGTGGGTTTTGCATGTTTGTATTTTCTCTTCTCTGTCTCCCTAATTTAGGCCAAGCATAAAGTCTGTCCCATAGGAGATGACCAATAAATATTTGTTGAAAGAAATTGGTCAGTTCATAATTTCAATAGTGATGCCAACCGGATTAGCTCACTGAAACAAACTTCCTCCTTTGTCCCTCAGTCCATAGTAAGTGCAGCTTGAGATATCTGAGAAAATGCCTCAGTTCTCCACTTCCTTGTACCTGCATAGCTGTGGCTCAGAGGCAGCTGGCTTTAGAAGGAAAGTTGGGAGAGAATGGCAAGTGATGCAGACTTCAGCCTGACAGCTGCTGATCCTTGCTTTAGTTGATTTCCCCCTTTGCAAATGGTTATTGGCAATTGAAACTGCATATCTACTCTCTGCTCCCCTATGTAAATTGCATTTACATTTAAATTGTGCATTCTTCCAAAGGATGGGGTTAGTAAATAACATCAGATTAAGCTTGAGGAGAGGAAATTGTGCCCCATGTCAAACCTGAGACTGAAGTGACATCTGGCTTTTAGTATTTCCGTTATTTCAGTTTAATAACAGCATGTGGCATTAAGGGAAAAGAAATTGGATCTACATTTTAATGAAAGGAGGAAGCTCTCAGGGTTTAGATACCTTATCATGTTGAATACCTAGTCGATTGGCAATTAAAACTTGTTTCCCTGGAGAAATGGAATAAAACATCTTTGCAGTCATGGAGAGAATAAAACAAAAAACAAGCTAATGACCGGGACTTCACAGATAAAACCAAGGGAAGTGGGTGATGTAAACATAAAAATCAAATATTTCAGGAAATCGCAGAGCACGGGAAATTTTAAACAGAATAACACTGAGAATAGAATCATGCATACGCTTCAGACAGAATGGTTTGCGAATAATAGGGGGGTCAACCCAATCATACCATCTGATTAAACTCTTTGTCAGCCTAGCTTGTTTTAAGCTCCAGAGGTCTGACCAAGAAAGTATTTTAGAAATGCTACTTTCTCCCAAGAGTCTGTTTCAGTGGAAGCCGTTCCACCTGCTGGCTGCTTTCTTTGTTTAAAGCAATTCTGGGAAATGTAAATAAAATGCTTGTGCATCCTAATAACCCAAGCCTATCATTTATTTGCTTTGATTTGAAACACATGTGTCAATTTTCAAAGTCTTTGTTTGGTAAACCCAGTGTTCAGATGTTGGCAAATGTTTGCATTGTATGTTTGTTTGGAAACTGATGTTTTATTCACAGACTTGGGAGCCAGAGCCCTTGGAACCGCAGTCTGGGATCCCTCAGTGAGACTCCCTGACCATGCACACAGAGATGTTCAGTCCCCTCCCAGAACCTGCAAAGTGTTGACATGATAGAGTCCCATGGGCAAGTGTAAGTGGGGGGGAGACTTTTAAGAAAGACATTGGTTGTAGAAACTTTCTGCAATAGAGCTCATGAAAAATCAAAACAACAGAAAACTTTTATATACTTACTATGTGCCAAGCACTTCATGTGCCAAACACTTCATATGCCAAGCACTCAGTGAATCCACGTAACAGCCCTGTGAGGTAGGTGCCACTGTCATCCGTCTTACAGATGAAGAAAAGGAGACACAGTAAGGTTAGTAACTTAGCCCACCCAGGGGCACTCAGCTGGTAAGACACAGAACTGGAATTTGACTCTAGCCAGGCTGGCTCCACTGTCCTCTTAAGCCCTCCCAGTGATTTCCTCCTACCCCTGGTATTTAATGAAGGCATTGTGTTTTCACAAAGCTATATTTTGTCTTGCATAATTGTTTTTAAAGTCTCAGCAGTATTTTTTGAAATACCCAAGCTAATAGTCTGAGGGTTCTCTCTTAAACAAAATTAAGCAACGAGAACAAAAACTAGCTGCTGCAATATGGATAATAAATAATATCTGTGCCAGAGGTCTTTCAGGAGTGTGCGGAGGGTGAAATGAGATGAGATGAGAGTGCTTTGAAAAGGCCAAAACCATCAAAGTTCTGAAACATTGTTTACCAAAATAGTCTTTTTCCTACATGAGCAGTTCCTTAACAAGTTAATATGAGTTCCTTCTACCTTCCCATTTTCCCTAGAGTATATGGCCAAATTATCCGTCTACTACTGTGAGTCTTGATGATGGCCTGGACACTTGAGTCTGTTTGATTTCTCCTTTATCTTCCCAATTCCTGAGCACCATTTGGTTTGGTAACAGACCCTTCTCACTTCTATGCATGACAGTCTCTCTGCGTCCCTTGATATTTTACCATGGCACTTGGCCTATGAAGTTGACCAGTGCCCCTTTCTGTTTGAAGTCAGGTTAAATTCATCATCTGACTTTCACATCAGTCTGTTGCCAGGGGGATTTCTGATGTCACATGTCAGTATTATGATTACCATAATACTTAACAGGCAAAAAGGGATTGGTTGCTAGTGGAAATCCTTGGGTGAAACTCACCCAGCTTTAGTAACTACCCAACTGCAGAGACTTTAGACAACCATGTAAACGGGTAAGTGAGTTAATCATTCAACTGGATTCTATTTGAATTTTTCTTCCATATGGGTGTTCCTTTAAGCAATTGTCTGCTGTCACTTGAAATTGATGAGGGCTCTTTTGGAGGTTATTTTTGGGAAGGTGGTGAAATAACAGACAGCTGTTCTTGGGAACAAGTGTCATAGGATCTGCCTAAGCTAGCTTCCAGTTTAAAAAATATCTGAGGTGCATCATCCTTTTCTTTCATAACATTAGGTCATTTACTAGCGGCCCTAAAAGTGTCAATTCAGCTTTCCAAACACATAGGAAAGAAGGAAACTTACATTTACCAAGTACCTACTATGTGCCAGAATGTGACTCTGGTCAAAGTATAGCTTTATTGAACAAATAAAGTTCAAAGTCATTACTTAAAATTGGTTCAGATCCTGATATGCTGAGTAATTGTCTTGAAGTCATTTTCACTGCAATATTAAGAAGACTGGAAACATGATAAAAATGAGGTATAATAAACAAAGATTTGACAAATGCATCTGTCTTTTCAGATTAAGTAGGTAGAAGGTCAGTTTTAGGGGATACAGGGATCAATGAAATAAAACTGATTGAACCTGAGGTTTTGCAGATTTGGAAAGCCATATCAAGAATTGCCTGAATCTATATAAATCAATTTGTGTGCCAGAGAATGAATAGCTGACTTTTTTTCAAATGCCAATTCAGCAATTACAAAGCCTGTTGGCAGCTAATTAAAAACTGCCGTCCGTTATGTTCAGACTTGAATTACAAGTGTGAAAAGACTACTGTCTGCAGTAGCGGAGTGCTCTGCACACTCTGTGCTCTCATCAAAAGGAGGGCGGGGATAAATAACTTTTATTTAACTCACTAAAAAATCTCTCTCAGCTCTTTCATATTTAATTAACTTATCTTCTAAGAGCTTGTGTCCTACTCAGAGCTCCTAAGCAGTGATCGAAATATCTGTTCATTTTGTGTAGAAGATTTTTCTTACATTAGTTGAGTAGAAAAGTTAGAAATAATTGAACCCCAAAGACACTGGGGAAAGTGACACCCTACCAAAGCTTTGCATTGAGGCCACTAAAGCCAGAAGAGATTGATGACAGACAAACAGCAGAAAATGGTGGGTTTTGCTTTATTGATTCTGCACCTCCACAGCTGGGGAGCTGGGGCTGTAAACATTTCTGTGGACTGGTAAAGTTTTAGTTCTCATTTACAAGTCTCGTTTATAACTTAACGTTTTGCTATCTCAAGGATTCCACTGTCAGAAAAGGGACCCAACTTTTGTCACCATGGTGGAAGTGAAGTGTCTAAGTGATGACGAATTACAGAATGAACTCCACAAACTTGGATTTCCACCTGGCCCAATACTACGTACGTATGCGGCAATTATTAGAGGCTGCTCAACGATTACTTGTGAGCTAACTCCAAAGGCTGAAAATTATTTGTAATGGAAGGAACATATGCAATAAAAAACTTTAAAATAGAAATAGGAAAAAATTTTAAAACCCAGAAAACCGTATAGAAGGAAGAGACCATAAGTAACCCAGTTCTTACTCACAGATTAGTGAAGAGAAAGTATTGATATTTTACAATCGTGAGAGTTACTCTTGATTATATCACCCTGGGCTCTTTTTACATTTCTAGAATGTGCCCGTGTTAACTGTTTATGTCCTTGTCCATATTTCCCATAAATAGGATGTACGACTTTGTCAGTCTTGTTCTCAAATGTCCACGACACCTAACTCTGTGGCCAGCCCACAGAAGCCCACCTTAAGTGTTGGTGGAAGGCGAGGAGTGAGTCCAGTAGGTATGGGGTCCACCTTACTGTAAAAGCCACAATTTCCCAATAATGTAAGAATAAAAATCTAAGTTGTGTAATATTTTGAATCACAGACTGACTTAACTGCTCCCCACATTCTTGCTCAGCTTCCACCAGAAAAGTGTATGAGAAGAAGCTAGTGCAATTGTTGGTCTCAACTCCCTGTGCACCACCCAAGAAGAATGGACCCGGAGAACTGAACAGAGCTCAGGACAATGACGACAGTGAAGGTACCATCAGAAGCTGACCTGTAGATAGCAGCTGTGCACTTATTCACGCCTTTACGGTACGGTTTGTGCAGCCTTAAATGCTATGCCAGGTGACCTGTGAAATATCCCTGTGGCCTGTTTGCACACAGAGCCGAAAAATAGGCCCCTGGGCTGCAAAAGGAATCTATTAACGCCACATCTACAGTCATGCCAGTGACTGAGTGGGTGGACTGTTGGAGAAAGGACTGGTCAATTTACACATTCTGTTACTAATCAGAGCCAACTCTGTGTTTGATTTCTAAAACCAGAAGTTCCGACAGGTAATTTCCTAGTCTCCTTTGAGGTCTCAACCTCTGCTTTGCCTCAAGCAATAAATTTGGCAGTTATTTTCTTCAGACTAAATGATGACACGTCCATTCAGACGTATGAACCAAATTGTACCTCCCCAAAGTCCTCCTGTGCCTCCTGCCTTCCTGACTTCATGGGGGTGGACCACAGCTGGTCTCTTCCAGGCCCCAGGGTGGGTAGGGAGTGGTGAACTCTGGGATCCGTGGTTTTTCTTTTCAGGGGCCCCTGCTGTAGGGCTACAGTTCTCCTGCAGGAGTGTCTAGTTTAGGCTCTGAGGGGGTGGGCTTTAAGAGTCCCACAGTGCATTCTGAGGCTTTTTTTGTTCAATAGACATTGATTAGAGTCCTATGTGAAGCACAGTAAAATAAAAGGAACTATTATTCGTTGAAGGCCATCGATGCATTTCTGGCCTAGTATACATTATCTCACTTAACCCTCACAATACTTAGGTGAAGCTCAGAGAGGCCAAGTAGCCGGCTTAACATATAGCTCGGAAGTGGCCCCAGAAAATCAGCTCCCAGTAGAATGTGCCACGAAGAGCAAGGCCCATCCGTCTTCATTATCACCAAGTGTCCAGGTCCTGGAACAATACTGTGCACACAGCAGGAAGTCACTCTACACTTCTCTCATAATTTCCATTATGAGGATGAACATATGACATTTTTATCCTGTCTGACCTACAAAAAATGGTAATTTCATATAGTTCAAATTAAGAACTCGACAAATAAATGCCTGGGGCCCCCGAAGAATCCCCTGGAATACCTAGTGTTGGTGGTGCAGACCCTGAGGCTTTCCCTGAGCCCGGCATGACCTCATGGAAATGGCAGCAGAGTTTGGGGACGGACCTCACTGGCCCCTGAGCAGAGTAGTTAGCATGGGGGTCCCTCAGGACAAATGGCTACTGCAGAGTTTTTCTGGAGGTGGGGTGTGTTCAGAGTCTTGATCCAGATCTGGGGCTACCACTGTATCCTGCCAGAGACAAGAGCTGAAGGGACCTGACCAGCCCTCTGATGAAATGCAGGGTGAGCCTAGAAGATTCCAGAGAGGAAGGCTTGTACGCTCACTGCTCATGACTGCCCAGGACTGCAGGTCAGAGCTACACAACCAAGCTGTTGTGTTCTCAAGCCAAGCCATCCTGGTTCTCAGCAGGCAGGTTCTCCACAGAGGTGCATTTACGCGAGGTCTCGGAGGGAGGTGGACCTTCGGTTTGCAAGCTCTGCTATTGCTTTACTGTCCACCCAACACTAGCCAACTGCAGGCAATCAGAGTGGAAGCTCTGCTTCAGTCCTGCTCTTGTAAAGCAAGAGTCAATGGCCGGTGGGTAGTACAAGCAGAAAACCTGCTTCTCAAGGCCAGGTCTGAATTAGATGCTTGAATCTGCCCATTGGAGGAGTTTCATAGACCCTGGTGCCGTTAGAATGCAGAGGTTGTCATGGAATTCAGGAGGTCTTGTGGACATTCGGCCTTGGCTGTTTCACAGAAGCACGCAGTCCTGGGGTGGGGTTGTGGTGGAGGGGACAGGGCAGCACCAGACCTGAGGCTGAGCATTAGGTCGTCCAATCAATGAGTGGATTCGGTTTTTCTTGTTCTCACTCACTGTGCTGGCATTCGGTGGATCTAACCTCTTCAGGGGCCTCCCTGGTGGCTCAGAGGGTAAAGCGTCTGCCTGCAGTGCGGGAGACCTGGGTTTGATCCCTGGGTGGGGAAGATCCTCTGGAGAAGGAAACGGCAACCTACTCCAGTACTCTTACCTGGAAAACCCCATGGACAGAGAAGCCTGGTAGGCTACAGTCCATGGAGTCACAAAGAGTCAGACAAGACTGAGCGACTCCACTTTCAGTTTTCACAACCTCTTCAAACGTCCCAAATATTTTTGACTTAGAGGACTCATGTAAAATCCTATGCAAGAAAACCTCAGCTGCAAGTCCAACAGCACACAGTTGCTCCAAGTTGATCAAAACAGTTCTCCACCAACTGAAGCCGAGAGCTGATTAACAACCTCATGGCGGTTTCTGCTCATGGTGGTTCCCCTGATTTTAAAGCCTTTTTAGCACAGGCCAGGCCTTCCCTCCTCTGGGTGCTCCTTTGAATACGGGACAAATTCTGCCCTGTCTTGACAATCAGAGATGCATGAGGCTCACAGCCACTTTGAAAGGGCAATGACGAGACCAAAAACACGCCCAGATGAGCAGCCAGCTCTGGCTCTGCAGCGTGTTCTCTTAGAGGCACACAAAGCTGACTGCAGCCTCCCAGGGAGGAGCCCGCAGCGTGCTTGTGTGTTCCACAAAGGCCAGTGCAGAATCTGCTCTCAGAAGGCGAAATGAATTTTCTCCCCCTCACAAGAATCTTTCGCCCTGTGATTGAGAGGATTCACTCCTGTGATTGGTGTATATTCCCTTTGCTAGCTTGTATGTTCTCATGGCCGATTTTCCTTTTGTTTCCCATCATCCAGAGTTTAATGCCACTATCATTTTGAAACGAAATATCACACCCTCATCAGAAAAAAGCAAGGGACCCAAAAATGTATGTACAATTCTAATGCATGAATACTTTTACACATATATTAAATATGGGAAATAGCACTTTTCATGTGTCTTAGCAAAGGAAATAGCTAGTCCGCTACACTCAGTTATAACGGTAAAATCCTAGTGTTTTAAAAAGCCCCTGTTAATGCAGGTTTCTGTTTTGTGAAAGTATTTCCACATCCCAGCACAGGGCCCAGAGTAAGTGTCTCCCGCCCCTCCCTGAATAGCCACCCTCGCCCCCTCCAGCGGTCGTCCCCTGTCTCTCCTCTCGCCTGCGGTCACACGTACACCCACAGTGAGCATGGGGTGAGTGTGAGTTCCCGTGCCCTTCTCTCTGTCTCCCGGACGCCAAGGTCTGCCCTCCACCCTCGTCACCACTGAGACAAGCAGCCGGTTGGTGGGAGTCACAGGTTTGGGCAAGCCCCGCTGGGTTAGCAGCCCTGCCTTCCACTTGCTGGTTATGCGACTTGAACAGCTCTAGGCCTCCCCGAGTGCAGCTGGATCGCTGTGCCGTGACACAGGGCAACTGGGAAGGGGAAGGCTCTCGCCTCGGACCTGGAGCACTGTTAGCCCATGTCGTGAACTCCGGGCCATCAACTCTAGAGCCGCTTTCTCAGCCTTCTGATCACTGTCCCTCCTTGCTGAGATGCCTGTTTGCTTAGATTTTGGCAGCTCCGTGCTCTCTCGGCTCTTGGTTCTGGCCTCTTCCTGTTCCCAGCGGGGTCTTTGTCTGTTGGCCCCTACAGGCGCTGGTGCCCGAGCCTGCCTTCAGCCGCTTCCCCCTCACCTCCGGCCTCTCTCTGGGGTGTCTCTACATGGCCTACACAGAGAACCTTCTCCTAGGCTTGGGTCTGCATATCCAACTGCCTGCTGTCCTGGAGAGCTCCTTCCTTCTTCTCCTCCCCGTCCTTCCTTCCCCATTTCTCACATTCACCCAACAAATGCTTGTAATCATGCACATTTCACAGATTAGATAGATGTGCTTATACTCCCCCGCTTCAGTTATATCCCAGCAGCTCATTCTCACTCATCCCAACCTCCATCTGTGGCCTCTGCTCATTCTGATGGCTTCACTGCCTTCCCACTGTTCCAGCTCAAAACCTCTGAGTTATTGTGGGATGTCCACAGTCCTCAGCTTCCTACACATACATCATTGCCAAGTCCTGTGGATTAGAATTATGAGTTTTGTTTTTAATTATCCCTCCTTCTCTCTCCACTGCTGCTATGTTGGTTTGCATTCATCTACTTTTCTTTTTTTTTAAACTTTACAATATTGTATTAGTTTTCCCAAATATCGAAATGAATCCGCCACAGGTATACATGTGTTCCCCATCCTGAACCCTCCTCCCACCTCCCTCCCCATACCATCCCTCTGGGTCATCCCAGTGCACGAGCCCCAAGCATCCAGTATCGTGCATTGACCCTGGACTGGCGACTCGTTTCATACATGATATTATACATGTTTCAATGCCATTCTCCCAAATCTTTCTCTCCCTCTCCCACAGAGTCCATAAGACTGATGAATACATCAGTGTCTCTTCTGCTGTCTCGTACACAGGGTTATTGTTACCATCTTTCTAAATTCCATATATAGGCGTTAGTATACTGATTTGGTGTTTTTCTTTCTGGCTTACTTCACTCTGTATAATAGGCTCCAGTTTCATCCACCTCATTGGAACTGATTCAAATGTATTCTTTTTAATGGCTGAGTAATACTCCATTGTGTATATGTACCACAGCTTTCTTATCCATTCATCTGCTGATGGACATCTAGGTTGCTTCCATGCCCTGGCTATTATAAACAGTGCTGCAATGAACATTGGGGTACACGTGTCTCTTTCCCTTCTGGTTTCCTCAGTGTGTATGCCCAGCAGTGGGATTGCTATTCATCTACTTTTTTTAAAAATTTGAACAATTGCAACATCTTCCTACCTGGCCTCTTCCTCCAACTTTACCGAGTCGGCTCAAACCTACCAGTAGAGATTAAATCATATTTCTAATTTGCCTGGAGGCTGTAGAACAGGATGCAGGCTTATTCTACACTGTGAGGAGACACCAGTGTCTCCAGTAACTTTATCACCCTCATCAGACTCAACTGTAATTACTTGTTTCTGCACCTCGCTCACTTTCTTTCCACAGGCCTTTGCCTCAGCTGTTCTCTTTGCATGGAATTCTTTTCATTCTCCCACCTGCTCCCCGTTTTCCTTCCTGTTAAAATCCTGTGATGACTTAAGGAGCATCTCAAAGGCCAGTGCAACGCGTCCCTCTGCAGGTGCCTTGTGTCCCCTTCAGTGGCTGCCACAGGCTCTTGCGCATAGTAGGAGCACAAAGCTCACCTCATCAAATCTACCAAACAGTTCTGTTGACAAATGGGTAAGTTTACCAATGTGATCTAGTGTGTAGACTACTTGCTCAGTTTAAATACCGAGTGAAAAGGAGCCCCCATGTAAACATTCCTGCAGTACACTCTAGCTTCAGCTTCCCACGGAAACATAATTCAAATTTGATGAAGGAATTCTGATATCTTACACATTTTCTAAAAGGATTTTTAAATTCTTCTAAATGGCTCATTAAAGGAATCCTTTCCATTCAGTAAACCTCATTTCCACAGAAAAAGCCTTTTGTATAGTTCCTGCAAAGACATTTACAGAAAAAATAGCAGCCTGAGTATTTAAAATGCATCAGGTGGGACCAATGCCCTTCATGCTTTGCTTTACGGAGACCCGAAATAAAACATGTCAATATTTTAAATGAGCAATAGAATTTAATAGAAAGTTTGTGATGGCATAAGATGTTTTGATCTGAAGGATTTATATAAGCCATTTTGATTCTTGGAAGGGCCCCAAGACATCTTTTCAACTTTAAGTCTGAAAGTAAATGTAAATAAGCACTTAAATTTCCATGTACAATGTGGTAGAAAGTGTGTTTATTGAGACACTTGTCGAACACCATAGACTTTAATTACTTAAAAGCACTGGTCTGTACCTAACAGGCCTCTAAGTACCTGCAAGGGCAGTGTTTACATTTCTCTGAAACACCAGTGAGCACACATTTCCCTCTTATTTTAGAAGATTTCTAGGGGAATACAAACCACTTTGAGATTTGGATTGTATCAATTTCTGCACACTTTTGAATACTATATGTGTGTGTGTGTTATCAAGCCACATGTATGGCCCATTTGATTCGGTGGTTAAAACTACCAGCAAAGCCAGGTGGACATTTTGAACTGAGTGTTTTCCATTGGATAGACTCTAGACACAGTTTGGGCTTCCACTGATGGAGGAAGGAGTGTGTATAACTCGGGCTCTAAGTCCCCTTCTCCCAAAGAGGGAAAAACAGTGTTCGGGTGGAAGTAGGAAGGCAACACAATCTAAGCACTGAGGTTGCATACAGTGGGGTTTGAGTAGGGTGACCATATAATTTATTACCCCTAACAGGATGCTTGAGAATGAAACCAGAAGGGATGCTGAAATAGCAGAAGTAAAAGCAGGGCTGTTCTGGCAAAACAGGGCATATGGTCACCCTGGGCCTGGGAGTGGTTCCAAAGGGTGACGTGTTTGTGCATGCACACGTCTTTGGATGGGGGGGCTGCCGTGTGCAACACCCAGAGGGCAGCTGGCCCTGGAAGGTGTGTGCTCCTGGTCCCATCTGGGTGTCTCCTTATTCTCTCCCCAACAGAGCGTGCTCTTTTCGGCCAGAATCCCCGCTCATTCTGCTCTCCCAGCCTGGAATGCCTTCTTCTCATCTTGCTGCCTCTCCTGTACTACATTCCACCAGGAGTTTCTCCTCATGTGCTCTGTGGGTCTGGTTCTAGGAATCTGCCTTTTCAATCAACCCCTACTTCCACCCTCTGCCCAGGAGTGTTCCAGGCAGTCAACTTTTGAGGGTGAAAAACTGTATCTGAGTCCTCTGTTTAGCTCAACGCCAGGCATGTGTGGGTTGGGGCAGTTGCTCAGTCCCTGCTGCTGACCTGCAGGGAAGCTTCACCTGCACTGGCGATGATGACCTGGCTCTCTGGCCTCGTCGTCTGTGCCATCTCCTGGGCGCACCTTACTGTAGTCTCTCGAGAGACAGTGCTTGGGTCAGAGCAAAGTAATGACCACCCAGGGGGTCGTGACCGCAGAGCTTCCACCGGCTCTCAGCGTGTGAGTTAGCGACTACTCATGGCTCTTAACTGTATATAGGGCATATACAGTTACGCACCCTGTATATAGGGTGTTGTGCTAGATCTTCATTAGGAAGAAAATAGGTGCAAAAGAAGCCATAGTTTCTGTCCTGCAGAAATTTAAATAGAGCTCCGGAAACAAAGATCATGTATATAAAAAATACGGACTGTACCGCCTGGGCTCATATCCCAGTTCTGCCACTAACTTGGACAAGACACTTGCCCTCTCTGTGTCTTCATGTTTTCATCCGCAAATATGGATGATAATAATCTCAACTTCATATAATTCTGTAAGGATTAAGTTGGAGTGGGTAAAATAGAGAAGTGATGGAGAATAAGGAGCTATATAAGTACAAATAAATAATATTCTTATCATTAATATTATATAAAAAGCATGATATTTAATTATCTGCAATACAAAGCAATATACTTAGTGAAAAATAATATAATGGAAACGGAATCTTCAGTATCGAGCTCCCAAGTGCCATAGAATGTGATTTACAGTTGCCTACAGGTGACGCTGGTGGTAAAGAACCCGCCTGCCAATGCAGGAGACTCAGGAGTCATGGGTTGGATCCCTGGGTCAGCAAGATCCCTTGGAGAAGAACAAGGCAACTCACTCCACTATTCTTGCCTGCAGAATCCCATGGACAGAGGAGCCTGGCAGGCTCATCAGTCCATAGGGTCGCAAAGAGCGGGCATGACTGAAGTGACGGATCCCATCACACACAAATGTATTTATACAGTTAAATATACACATATAATTAAAGATTGCTCTCTGTGAGTGTTGTGTGTTGAATGAGGCAGATCAAACTTAAAAAAAAAATGTTATATGTGCTCTATCAGTACATAGGATTCCTTCTTCTCAATCGTAGATGTAAATCTATCCCTGCCTCTTTAAACATTTTTTGAATAATTTATTTTGAGATAAGTTCAAACTTAGGGAAAGTTGCAAGAAGAGTATTCAGTTCAGTCCCTCAGTCGTGTCCGACTCTTTGCAACCCCATGAATCGCAGCACGCCAGGCCTCCCTGTCCATCACCAACTCCCGGAGGTCACTCAGACTCACGTCCATCGAGTCAGTGATGCCATCCAGCCATCTTATCCTCTGTCGTCCCCTTCTCCTCCTGCCCCCAATCCCTCCCAGCATCAGAGTCTTTTCCAATGAGTCAACTCTTCGCATGAGGTGGCCAAAGTACTGGAGTTTCAGTTTTGGGTTAGCCAAAAAGTTCGTTCGGATTTTTCCATTACATCTTACAGAAAGACCCAAAAGAACTTTCTGACCAACTCAATAGAATTCCTGTATCCCAGAAAATCCAATGGTTACCTTTCACCACGTTAAAAAAAATTGAACTATAGTTAATTTACAGTGTTGGTTAGTTTTAGTGATTTAGTTTTTGTATGTATACATATATGTTCCTTCTCCTTATAGGTTATTACAAAATACTGAGTATAGCTCCCTATGCTATACAGCAGGTCCTTATTTTGTGTGTGTGTGCACATATGTGCACATGCACACGCGTGCGTGTGTCCCACCGTTATGTCTGAACCACTGAGAGCAAACAGCAGCCACACAGCCCCTCAGTTCTCCAGCATGTACTCCGCCTGCCCCTGAGGGATTCCTTCCCACATAACCACTGTGTAACACGCAAATGCACAGTAATTCAGTGCTACCACCCAGTGTTCAGACCCCATTCAGATTTCACCAACTGTTCTGATTATGTCTTTTGGTTTCTGGCCCAAGGCCAATCCAGGAGCATGTGCTGCCTGTGGCTGTCAAGTCTTTGCAGCTTCCTTCAATCTGAAACAAAGTGCCTCAGTCTTTCCCTGTCAAATGTCCTGGACTGTTTTAAGGAGGGTAGGCCTTTCATTTTGCAGGGTGATTCTTCTTTTGACTTTCCTTCAGGCCATGTATCCAGGCAGGAATTCCTCAGAAATGGTGTGCTCTTGTCATTCTGTCCCACTGCTGGTAAATGCTAGCCTTAATCACCTGGAAAGGTTGGTGTCTGTCAGGCCCCTCCATAAAGCTTTCATTTCTCTCTTTGGAATTGAACAGAGTTTTGAGGGAAACTATTCTGAAATGATACCTCATCAAACCCAGTATTCATTAGCCCACTACTCAGAAATGACTGCCTAATTCAACTTCCATCATCAGGATGGCCCGTTGAAAGTTTCTATTATCTCTTCTACGTTTATTAGTTGGTATTTTACTCTAAGGAAGACTTTCCCTTCACCCTCATTTATTTATTTGTTGGTTGGTTGGTTTGGTTTCTCTGGTGGCTCAGACGGTAAAGAATCTGCCTGCCATTGCGGGAAACATGGGTTCAACCCCTGGGTTGGGAAGGTCCCCTGGAGAAGGAAATGGCAACCCACTCCAGAATTCTTATCTGGGAAATCCCGTGGACAGAGGAGTCCAGTGGGCTACAGCGCATGGGGTTGCAGGAGTCAGACATGACTTAGTGTCTAAATAACAACAAGGGGTGACTAATATCCCACATGCAGTGCAGTGAGAGCAATACAAGACAAAACAAAGAGAAACAGACATGTGCTCATCATTCCTTGAGCATTTCCTTCATTTCTGAAACATAACAAGAGGTTTCAGACCTATCTTGTGCTTTTTCTTTCCCAAGAATGCTGGCTCCTTTTACTGCAGAACGATATTCAGAAACCAAGATCTTCAGTGAGCTCGCTGTTACTGGGGAGTCATTGCTTCTAGGCCCTCTCAGTGGACAGAGCTAGGAAATGTTTGTTTCTAGGTACACATAGACTTATGCATCTATCACCATTTTTATATCTCTCTATATAGACATTTTAAAAGTATGAGTCCGTTCAGTACAGTTCAGTTGCTCAGTCGTGTCCAACTCTTTGCGACCCCATGAATCGCAGCACGCCAGGCCTCCCTGTCCATCACAAACTCCCGGAGTTCACTCAGACTCACGTCCATCCAGTCAGTGATGCCATCCAGCCATCTCATCCTCTGTCGTCCCCTTCTCCTCCTGCCCCCGATCCCTCCCAGCATCAGAGTCTTTTCCAATGAGTCAACTCTTCGCATGAGGTGGCCAAAGTACTGGAATTCCAGCTTTAGCATCATTCCTTCCAAAGAAATCCCAGGGCTGATCTCCTTCAGAATGGACTGGTTGGATCTCCTTGCAGTCCAAGGGATTCTCAAGAGTCTTCTCCAACACCACAGTTCAAAAGCATCAATTCTTCGGCGCTCAGCCTTCTTCACAGTCCAACTCTCACATCCATACATGACCACAGGAAAAACCATAGCCTTGACTAGACAGACCTTTGTTGGCAAAGTAATGTCTCTGCTTTTGAATATGCTATCTAGGTTGGTCATAGCTTTCCTTCCAAGGAGTAAGCATCTTTTAATTTCATGGCTGCAGTCACCATCTGCAGTGATTTTGGAGCCCAAAATAATAAAGTCTGACCCAGTTTCCACTGTTTCCCCATCTATTTCCCATGAAGTGATGGGACTGGATGCCATGATCTTTGTTTTCTGAATGTTGAGCTTTAAGCCAACTTTTTCACTCTCCACTTTCACTATGGGCTTTCAATTACAATCCAGCATTGCAGTGTTCTTTCTAACCTTTCCCCTTTCTGTGTTTGTTAAGTCACTTCTCTGACAGGGAAAAACCTGCCTTCCATTATCCTCAGTGTATTTACATTTTTGTTCAATTTTCTAATTCTCTCAGCATAAGCAATTTCACCATCATAATAGTCAGCTCCTTGTCTGCACAGCCCCCATCACTACTTCCTTGACCCCTGGACATGCCAACACCTCCATATGGCCCTCCCCTTGCTGTCTTTCTGTCCTGGGACAGAGAGTATACAAAGCCTCCAAGCCGTTCTCTCCCCTTCAGTTCCTGTTCGTTACCCATCAGGTACCCCCAAAGTCCCGCCCATACACACAGCCCCCCGCTCCACGTCCTTGACCTTCAGGCAGGCTGGCACTCCGCGTCCTTGTCCCCACCTCCCATCTTCCAGTGCAGAACACACTGACAATCCGGGGAAGGAAAAGGAAAGGAGAGAAAGCTTCATGTCTTTTCCATTTCTGATTCTGAGATCGGCTTCAACGTCTTTGTGCCAGGACTTTCATAGGATTTTTTGCTCTGTGTCTCAATTGCAATTGTTGCTGATAATATGCCTTGTAGGCCTGTAAATATCATGTACAGAGCCTACCCCAAGCGCTGCAAACAGAAGACCCTACATACTGAGGGAATATGCTACTCTTAAGACTGCCATCAAGTGTGTGGTTTGAGTGGCATGTAAAGATTTTAGGAAACCATAGTTTCTTAATTAATTGAGAAACATCCTTATTCCCAGTAATAGTTGCATATTCAGTTGAGTCAAAGTGAAGAGTAAATTGCATATTCTATAACTATTTAATAAGCCCTTTGTTCTTACCTATGACATGTGCTAATGGGAGCTAAATGCCATCTTTACAAGGAATGTAATTTAACATTGTTCTTCTAAAAATACTGACCTCCCGGAAGATATGCTTAATAATCAATGTCCCTTTATCTTATTTTTTTGCCTTTATCTTATTGGTTACATGCTGGTTCTTTCTATGTAGTAAAACCCAGTTTTTGAAATACAAGAGCAGCAGGAAGAGATAGTGAAACCAAACTCTGATTATAGTAATTCTAGGCTGATAATAAAAGTAAACATTTATTTTCATAAAACAGAATTATGAGCAGTGGTGGTCTTTTTCTATAGGAAAAATATGTATTTGCTTAGGATGTACATCTTTCTATTCCCTTTCATCTAAGAATATAACCACACCGACTTTAACTAATTAATAATTTGCCTTATGAGTAGATATATGTATCCATTTGGGGGATAGGAATTACTCACATGAGGACCCCTAAGTTATTTGAATTTCTTGGGACTTGTTAGGGCTTTGTGAGCACCAGAAACTATCCATCACAATTCATGAGTCTAGGCGTGATTTAGTAGAGATAATTATTGATTATGGAATTTCCTAACTGAAAGGCTTCTTGGAGGAAGCCTTGCACATGGTTCATCTTAGAGATGAAATAACAAGCAGAGAGGGAATATGACTTGCCCAAACCACAGATTTAGAAGAAAAGCTGGAGTAGAATTCCAGCCTCCCAATTTCCATTCTATTGCCCTTTCCAGCACATCAAGCTTTCAAAGGGGCGGAAAAACAACTGGGCGCCTGAGTGGTGAAACAGCGCCCCCCAGTGTCTCTTCTGTTTGTATCGCAGAAGGACTCCATGTTCACCCATGGAAGCAAAGACTTTCTTTGTAAAAAGAGGCGCTTGTCATCCATCCTTCCATTCACTCATTAAACCATGCTACAGAAATCGGGAGAGTTAAAATGGGCTGATGTATATGCATATGGGTACCCGGAACTTTCCCAAGTGGACAAAAAAATTCAAACCTGAAAAACTTTTTTTGACATTTTGTTATAACGTATCTTATGCATTTAAAAAGGTATAGAGAATCACATGAATAGTTAGAGTCCCACTCCAGAGATTTTAAAAAATCATTTCTAATTCAGTTGAAGACCCCAGTGTATCCCTCCCTGACCGTATCCCCTTCCCTTTCCCCAAGGTAGCCACTAACCTGAATTTTCTACCTTTCATTCTTTTCCTTTTCTTTACAGTATCCACAAACTTTAGTCTCCCGTGAGTTGGGATTTTATTTAGGTTATATCACAATGTAAGTATTCTTCTGTGGTGGTGGTGATTTAGTCCCCGAGTCGTGTGCAACTCTTTGCGACCCCATGGGCTGTAGCCCACCAGGCTCCTGTCCATGAGATCTCCAGGCAAGAATACTGGAGTGGGTTGCCACTTCCTTCTCCAGAGGATCTTTCTGGCCCGGGGATTGAAAGCGTGTCTCCTTCATTGCAGGTGGATTCTTTACCACTGAGCCACCTGGGAAACCCAAGTATTCTTCTGCAACTTTCCTTTATCATTTTGTATTATGTTGTGAGCTTCACTCTATCTGTTGCTCTAGTCCATTTTTACTGCTATATAGTTATTATGAAAACATATCTATTCATTCTTTATTTTTTGGACTTCTCAGATCATTTCCAAGTTTTTCTGATACAATCAGTGCTACCACAAACACTGGGGCGCATGACCCACTGTGTACATGCACGAGAATTTTTTCTGATTGAATGAATATACCGAGAAGTGGACCTGCTCCACTAGTAGCAGAATCCAAGGATCTCTCTCTCTTCAACTTAAGAGAATATGCTAAGTTGTTCTATAAAGTAGCTGCAACATTTTACGCTCCTACCAGCGGTATAGTAAGAGCTCCATTGTTCTAAATCTTCTTCAAAGTGCGGTATTGACAGACTTAATTTTTGTCAATGCAGTGGGTGGAAGATGGTATTTCATTATGACTGTAATTTGTATTTTTCTTATTGCAAGTTGAGCATCCTTACACACGTGTATTGGTCGTCTGTGTCTTCTCATCTGGGCAATGCCTGTTCATGTCTCTTGCCCATTTTTTTCTCTTAAATTGTTTACCTTTTTCGTGTTGATTTGTAAGAAATCTTTGTATATTTTAGATACTAATCCTTTGTCAGTCATTTAGTGTAGAATGTATCTTCTAGTAGTTTGAGATTTTCTCTTTTTTTGTGAGACAAGTATTTTTGCAATAGTTTTAGGTTCGCAGAAAAATTGAGAGGAAGATAGAGATTTCCCATGTAACTCCTGCCCCGTGACATGCCCGGCCTCTCCCGTTAGAGAAGGACATTCCCCATCAGGAGGTTTGTCTTCTTACTCTTTTCTTGGTGTCTTTAAAAGAAATGATTTCAAACTTAACAAAGTTTCCAACAAAGAGTTCCTGTTTGTTGGAGTTCCAGTTTGTTGGTGAGTTCCTTCACCTAGAAATATCAGGTCTCAATGTTTTACCACATTTGTTTTATAACTTTATCTATTCAGTTCAGTTCAGTTCAGTCGCTCAGTCGTGTCTGACTCTTTGCAACCCCATGAACCTCAGCACACCAGGCCTCCCTGTCCATCACCAACTCCCGGAGTTCACCCAGACTCACGTCCATTGAGTCGGTGTTGCCATCCAACCATCTCATCCTCTGTCGTCCCCTTCTCCTCCTGCCTTCAATCTTTCCCAGCATCAGGGTCTTTTCAGATGAGTCAGCTCTTCACATCAGGTGGCCAAAGTATTAGAGTTTCAGCTTTAGCATCATTCCTTCCAAAGAACACCCAGGACTGATCTCCTTTAGGATGGACTGGTTGGATCTCCTTGCAGTCCAAGGGACTCTCAAGAGTCTTCTCCAACACCACAGTTCCAAAGCATCAATTCTTTGGGGGTCAGCTTTCTTTATAGTCCAACTCTCACATCCATACATGACTACTGGAAAAATCATAGCCTTGACTAGACAGACTTTAGTTGGCAAAGTAAGACAATATACAGCCTTGACGTACTCCTTTTCCTATCTGGAACCAGTCTGTTGTTCCATGTGCAGTTCTAACTGTTGCTTCCTGACCTGCACACAGATGTTTTTCTGGAACTCTCTTGCTTTTTTGACAATCCACTGGATGTTGGCAATTTGATCTCTGGTTCCTCTGCCTTTTCTAAAACCAGCTTGAACATTTGAAGTTCACAACTCATGTGCTGTTGAAGCCTGGCTTGGAGAATTTTGAGCATTACTTTACTAGCGTGTGAGATGAGTGCAATTGTGCAGTAGTTTGAGCATTCTTTGGCATTGCCTTTCTTTGGGATTGGAACGAAAACTCACCTTTTCCAGTCCTGTGGCCAATGCTGAGTTTTCCAAATTTGCTGGCATATTGAGTGCAGCACTTTCACAGCATCGTCTTTAAGGGTTTGAAATAGCTCAACTGGAATTCCATCACCTCCACTAGCTTTGTTCGTATATTACTGTTTCTCAAACTAAACTGTGGACATTATGACCTTTTACTCCCTCCCCAAAACTTTATTATGTATTTTCTTAGACTAAAGATATAAAGGCAGGAGTCCCCAACCACCTGTTAGCAACCAGGCTGCACAGTAAAAGCTGAGTGGTGGGCAGTTGAAGAAATCTTCATCTGCATTTACAGCCGCTCCCACTGCTCTCCCATCAGCCCTAGGTGGGACCGTCTAGTTGCAGGAGAACGAGCTCAGGGCTCCTACTGATTCTGCAGTATGGTGAGCTGATAATTATTCCATTGTATATCACAATGTGGTAATAATAGAAATAAAGGGCACAATAAGTATAATGCTCTTGCGTCATCCTAAAACCACTCCCCTCCCTCCCCAGTCTTCTACAAGAGTGGTCTCTGGTGCCAAAAAGGCCGGGACCACTGCATAGAGACACACACAGCACAACGACAGGAGTCGGACGTTTTTAAAAATTGAGGTTAAATTCACATAATGCAAAATTTACTATTTTAAAATGAACAATGGCACTTAGAACGTTCATAATGCTGTGAAACCACTACCTCTATTTAATTTCAAAACATTTTCATCGCCCCAAAATAAACCTCAGTGCCCAGTGGCCAGTTATTCCCCACCCCGCTCCTAACAACAATTTATGTGCTTTCTGTTTCAGTGAATTTACCTCCGGATTTTTCATATGAATGGGATCATTTAGTATGTGATGTTTTGTGACTGACTTCTTTCACTTACCATAAGGTTTTCAAGGTTCATCCACGCTGTAGCATGTATCTGTATCTTTTATGACTGAATAGTAGTCCGTTGTATGTGAGTGAAGTGAAAGTCGCTCAGTCATGTCTGACTCTTTGCAACCCCATGGACTATACAGTCCATGGAATTCTCCAGGCCAGAATACTGAAGTGGGTAGCCGTTCCCTTCTCCAGGGGATCTTCCTGACCTAGGGATCGAATCCTTGTCTCCCGCTTTGCAGGTGGATTCTTTACCAACTGAGCTACTAGGGAAGCCCATTGTATGGATATACCACAATTTTTTTATTCATTCATTCATTCACTGAAGGACATTTGGATAGTGGCACCCTGAATATTCACATGCAAATAGTTGAGTGCCTGTTTTCAGTTCTTTTGGGTACATACCTAGGAGCGAAATTGCTGGGACATACGGTAATGGCTGCAGCATCTTCCTACCACCTATGTATGAGAGTTGTAATTTCTCATATCCTTGTCAACTCTCCTTATTCCACTCCAAGTTTTTTAATAGCCGTCTGGTGGGTGTAGTATCTCATTGCGGATTTGATTTGCATTTTCCCTTAATGATTAGTGATGCTAAACCATCTTTTCAAGTATCTATTTCCCTTTTGTGTATCTTCTTTGGAGAAATGTCTATTCAAGCCATTTTAACCAGATCGTTTGTTGGTTTTTTTTGTTATAAGACTTTATATATTCTGAATACTAGACTGTTATCAGATATATGATTTGCCAATATTTTTTCCCCATTCTGTAGGTTGCCTTTTCACTTTCTTTATGATACCCTTCAACATCACAAAAGTTTTCAGAAAGTTGATTATGACATATCTTGGCATAGCTTTCTTTAGGTTTATTCTGTTGGAATTCATTCAGCTTCTTAAATCTGTAGATTAGTTGCTGTTGTTGTTCAGTCACTAAGTACTGTTTCAACTCTCTGCAACCCTACAGACTGCAGCACTGCCAGGCTTCCCTGTCTTTCACCATCTCCCAGAGTTTACTCAAATTCATGTCCATTGAGTCGGTAATGCTTATTCTAATCATCTCTTCCTCTGCCACCCTCTTCTCTTCCTGCCCTCAATCTTTCCCAGCATCAGGGTCTTTTCTAATGAGTTGGCTCTTCACATCAGGTGGCCAAAGTATTGGAGCTTCAGCTTCAGCATCAGTCCTTCCAGTGAATATTCAGGGTTGATTTCCTTTAGGATGGACTGGTTTGATTTCCTTAATGTCCAAGGGAGTCTCAAGAGTCTTCTCCAACACCACAGTTCAAAAGCATCAGTTCTTCGGTGCTCAGCCTTCTTTATGGTCCAACTCTTGCATCTGTTCACGACTACTGGAAAAACCACAGCTTTGACTGTATGGATCTTTGTCAGCAAAATGATGTCTTTGCTTTTTAATAAGCTGTCTACATTTGTCATAGCTTTCCTTCCAGGAAGCAACAGTCTTAATTTCATGGCTGCAGTCAATGTCCATGGTGGTTTTGAAGCCCAAGAATGTAAAATCTGTCACTGTTTCCACTTTTTCCCCTTCTATTTGCCATGAAGTGATGGAACCAGATGGCATGATCTGATTTTTGAATATTGAGTTTTAACCAGCTTTTTCACCTTCTTCTTTCACCCTCATCAAGAGGCTCTTTAGTTCCTCTTCGCTTTCTGCCATTAGAGTGGTATCATCTGCGTATCTGAGGTTGTTGATGTTTCTCCCACCAGTCTTGATCCCAGCTTGTGATTCATCCAGTCTGGCATTTAGCATGTTGTACTTTGCATATAAGTTAAATAAACAGGTTAACAATATACAGCCTTGTCATACTCCTTTCCCAATTTTGAACTAGTCAGTTGTTCCATGTCCAGTTTTAACCATTGCTTCTTGACCCTCATACAGGTTTCTCAGGAGACAAGAAAGGTGGTCTGATATTCCCATCTCTTTAAGAATTTTCCACAGTTTGTTATGATCCACACAGTCAAAGGCTTTTGCTTAGTCAATGAAGCAGAAATAGATGTTTTTCTAGAATTCCCTTGCTTTCTCTATGATCCAGTGAATGTTGGCAATTTGATCTCTGGTTCCTTTGTCTTTTCTAAGCCCAGCTTGTACATCTGAGAGGTCTTGGTTCACATACTGCTGAAGCTTAGCTTGAAAGATTTTGAGCATAACCTTACTAGCATGTGAAATGAATGCAATCATCCAGTAGTTTTTGCACTCCCCTTGTTTGAGATTGGAATGAAAACTGACTTTTCTAGTTCTGTAGGTTGGTGCCTTTTGTCAAATTTGGGACATTGTCAGTCATTATTGCTCCAAATACCTTTTTTAGCCTGACTTCATCTTCCTCTGCTTTCAGTTCAGTTCAGTCGCTCAGTCGTGTCCGACTCTTTGCAACCCCATGAATCGCAGCACACCAGGCCTCCCTGTCCATCACCAGCTCTCGGAGTTCACTCAGACTCACGTCCATCGAGTCAGTGATGCCATTCAGCCATTTCATCCTCTGTCGGCCCCTTCTCCTCCTGCCCCCGATCCCTCCCAGCACCAGAGTCTTTTCCAATGAGTCAACTCTTCACATGAGGTGGCCAAAGTACTGGAGTTTCAGCTTTAGCATCATTCCTTCCAAAGAAATCCCAGGGCTGATCTCCTTCAGAATGGACTGGTTGGATCTCCTTGCAGTCCAAGGGACTCTCAAGAGTCTTCTCCAACACCACAGTTCAAAAGCATCAATTCTTCGGCGCTCAGCCTTCTTCACAGTCCAACTCTCACATCCATACTTTAGGGACTCTAATTACATACATGTTAGACCTTATAATCCATTAAGACTCTGAGACTTTTTTTTTATTCTGTTTTCTCAGTATTGTTTGTTTTGGATGATATATTCTTCTATCTCCAAGGACATCGATTCTTTCCTCTGTTCTCTTCATTCTGCTGTCAAGCCCATCTAAATAAATTTTTTATTTTGGTTGTTGAATTTTTTCAATTCTAAAATTTACACTTGATTTTTCTGTATATATTGTACCATTTCTGTAGAGAATTGAAAGTTTTTCATTTGTTTCAAACATGTCTCATTGATCCTTGAAGCGCTTTGTGAAAGTTACTCTGAAATCCTGGTCAGATGATTTTAGTATGTGTGTCAACTTGGTGCTGGCCTCTGTTAGTTTTTTCTCGCCTGAGTTATGAGGCTCTGGATGCTATTTAAGTCTTCTATTTTAGCGGGCCTGCTCCACACTGGTGGGAAAGAGGAGGGCCAACTCTCTGCCGTCTGGTGCGAATAGAAGCCCAGGGTCCCACTGGGCCTCCACTGCCGCCCTGGTAGGTGTACGCGCTTTACTGTTGCTGGGCTGTGGGGAGTGAGGCCCCCAGCTGGCCTTCACCCCAGCTGGGGTGGGGGCTTCTGACACATGGAAGCGGAAGTCCAAGCTTTCATGTGCCTTTGTGTGGCGGGTGGAGTATGCCGTTTGTCAGAGTAGGGCCGTTACTGTCAAAAGTCTTCTGTCTTACTATACTATGCTATGCTAAGCTAAGTCACTTCAGTCGTGTCCGACTCTGTGCGACCCCATAGATGGCAGGCCACCAGGCTCCCCCGTCCCTGGGATTCTCCAGGCAAGAACACTGGAGTGGGCTGCCATTTCCTTCTCCAGTGCATGAAAGTGAAAAGTCAAAGTGAAGTCGCTAGGTCGTGTCCGACTCTAGACTGCTCCTTTTCCTTTTCTTAGTCCTTTGGCTTTTTAGCGAGCTTTTTGGGGTCTGATTGCAGGTTATGGCTTCTCTAGCACCCAGTCCAGGATTTACCAACTGAAAAGAAAACTCAGAGCACTCACCACATGTCATTCCTTGCTTCTCTCCACCTCTCAGAGTCTTTTTATGCTTGCTTTATTTATAACATCCTGGAGAAGGAAATGGCAACCCACTCCAGTATTCTTGCCTGGAGAATCCCATGGACAGAGGAGCCTGGCGAGCTACAGTCCGTGGGGTCGCAGAGTTGGACACGACTGAGCACAAATGTGACTTCCAGGGTTTGGGCTACACTTAACTGAAGAGGCCGGGAGGAGCACCTCTATCCCGTCTCATCCTCAGCGCCATTTGGAACAGTCTGTCCTTTCTCTTCTTATCCGCAGTGCTAACTCTCATCATACATCAATTTCTAAATATACGTGGGTGTTTTAAAATGTACACAGGATTTGTTTTAATCAAGTATGTTAAGGTGACAGACATGGAGACAACTGCCTTTGAAAGAAGAGTTTATTGCCTACAGTCCCCAAGAGGAATGGGCGCATCATGCCATGCTCGGCCACGTGGAGAAGTATCAGAATCAGGCAGGAGGCGGGAGTGGAACAAAGCATGGTCTCATGCCTTTAGTGTGATGTTTGCAGGAAGGAATTGGTCAGGCAAGGTAAGCATTTTAGGATTAGCTAGTTTGAATAACTTCAGTGGGCCTGGGCTATAGTATAGGGTGATTCCTAGTTGTCCATTATCGGAGTCGGGGCTGATTCACAGCAGGAGAAAAATTAGCTTGGTGCGTGAGAGGTGGTTAGGGATTGGTGGGTTTGGATTGGTTGGTTTGCATATGAAACGGCATGCTTTACAGTCTCTCCTGGATTAGCAAGACCCCAAGATGTCAAAGCATCATAAAATACAGGAAATAAACATCTATGATTAATACAATGGAGTCTTTATTCTGATAATTCGCTGGCCTGTGCTGAGAGCAGAATGTCTTAACTCCCTTAGCATACCTTCCCCACCTTGTTTTTAAATGGTGTCTTTACTTGTCCCTTTGTTCTTCTATATAAGTTTTAGAATAAGTTTATCAAGTTCCATGAAAAATGTAGACTGGAATTTTGATTGAAATTGTATTGACTTAATAAATTAATTAGGACAAAGCTGGATCTTCACTCTGCTGAGTCTTCCTGTTCGTGTTCTTTACATTTATTGAAATTTTCTTTAATGTCCTTCAGTAAGATTTTATTATTTTCTCAGTGAAGGTCAGGCTCTGCTTTTGTTAGCTTTATTAGGTAGCTGTGTTAGGTGCTGTACTATGCTTAGTCATTCAGTCGTGTCCGACTCTTTGTGATTAGTATTGGGAATAGCATCTTTTTAAAATTATGTTTTAAATGGTTAGTTGCTTGTAGATAGAAATGCAGTTGACTTTGGTATATTGGTTTTCTAACAATGAACTTTTTGCAATCATAATCATTTTTCTGTAAATCTCTTTAGTTCGTTTTGATTACCTTTAATTTCTTTTTGTTTTACGGTGCTGCCTAAGACCTCTTTATTACAATATTAAGTCAGAGGGATAATAGTAAGAATTCTTACTTGATTCTGATCAAAAGAAAATGTTTATGACGTTTTCCTTTTGAGTATAATTTTTGGTGTCAGAAGAAACCTTTTAACAAGTTGAGGAAATTCCCATTCTGTTCCTGGTTTGCTGAGAATTGTTTTAAAAATCGAGAATGCAAATGATCACAGAGTTTTTAACCTTTCTTTTGTTAATGTGATGCAGATTATTAAATTAATTCAAAATCATTACTCAGGTTAAAAGAACACAATGTTTTAGATGAGAGCTTTATTAAAATCAAAGTTGAAGTAAAAACAATAAAGTAAGAGTCTGAGATTATTGTAAAATCTTTTATTAACTTAATCATTTTAGTCAATAAAGGGATTTGGGCTAACTCAATTTTAAAGAGTTCTAAACCAAAAGGTTTTCTTCTTTAAGCAGGGTCACAAACTGCCAGTTTGCCAAGTCATTGGTAAAAAGTCTGGTTCTACATGTAGGCCTTTTCCAAAAAATTGCTTTAGTGAGTTAGTGAATCACTAATTGCATTAGTGATTAGGAGAGAATTTCGTCCCCACCCCCAGGAGCTTCACTGCCTCTAGACTCCCCAGAGTCCAACAGTTAGAAGTCACGGGAGGATAAGAGGAAAAAAGGGTGGGAAACCCAGCGTGTGGCACCCCTTTGATTGCCTATAATTGTGGGTGTCAGCCTATGACCTTTTTGGCTAGGTTTGGGTCTGCATTGTAAAATACACTTCTTGTGGAAATGCAAACAAACTTGCATTTCTATATGGGCAAGTATGAATGGCTTTAGTCAGGGTAGATTATTTTCAAAAGCGAGTACATTTTTGGATGAGTGATGATTTAATGAGGATACAAAATGATTACTGTTCTTTCTGGCTCTAGAAAACAGCCCAGTGTTTTAGAGTTAGCCATAACAGAGTATGACATAATACCACATACACAATCCACTTTCACATTCAATATGATATCTATATATATACACATACACACACGCACACACACATATATATAAGTAGCATCACCGACTCGATGGCATCACCAACTCGATGGACATGAGTTTGAGAAAGTTGGTGGTGGACAGGGAGGCCTGGCATGCTGCAGTCCATGGGGTCGTAGAGAGTCAGACACGACTGAGCAGCTAAACTGAATTGATAGATAAGTAGGCCAGAATTAGCACAAAATAGTCTACCTGGAAAAAGCTTATTAAAAAGCCAATTTATCTGAAATATTTAAGAAGAGATCTGATGGTTACAAGTGTTACTTCTTCAGGAAATTAGTTGATGATTGGATTATTTATCAATTAATGATATCAGTTTTCAGAAATATTTTTGATGTATTTGTAATAATGAATTTCCCCAACAATATGATTCCAAGACTAAAGACCAGGAAACATAGGCATCGAAGCCAGAATATCTGAATTTAAATTACAGCTATGCCTTTCACTAATTGTGTAATTTGGGGTAAATAATTTAGCCCATAAGTCTCTATTTCTTCACCTATAAAATGGTGACGATTAGCTCTTAGAGTTGTTAGAAAGATTAAACGAACCGAGGCACGTTCAGTGCCCAAGATATTAAACGTTCGAGCACAGTATTTCTAATTCCAGTAAAGCAGCACCATCATTATGCAGTACAGTGTGGTATGAGGAGGGGGGACTCTGAGGCCACACCGCCTGGTTGGCCGCTGGCTCCACCATCTCTCCAGCTGTGTGACCATGGGTATACTACTTAAACCATACGTACTTCAGTTTTCTCATCTGCAAAGTGGGCATTATAAAAGCATCTTCCTCATAGGGTGGTAGGATTAAGTGAGTTTATTTCTGGGAAATGCTTAGAACGGGGACTAGCACACGGGAAACGCTATGTAAGCGTTAGCTGGTATTGCAGTGAGACACTCATGGTTTATTGCACTGGTATATCTCAGAACTACTACATTTATATCTAGAGTTGATCAGTAATATGTGGATGAGTGTATTTTTCTGATTTCGGTGCTAGGGGGGTACAGAAGAGGGTGGAGTAGCAGAGGAGGTCATGCATTCCCTCAGTATCAGCTGCAAATGCTCTGCAAAAGCAGCTGCCTTTGCAGAATCTAGCTCCGGGCGTAGGGAGAAAGGAGCAGAGATATTCCATTTCCCCAAGGGTGCTGTTTACCCTCACTAAGCCATGGCTTTAATGAGCACCAATATTTTTTAGTTCCATTGTAAATGGTGCTTACAGTGAAAATCATATTACAGCAACATTAAAGGAATTGTTCAAAGATAAAAAATAAATCAACTACAAACATGCAAAAACTGATTTAATTTTTTCAATTTCTCTCGTTTTTGTTTATGTGCACAGGCAGTATGTGTTTACACCGCTGTCGTCAATGTGCACACAGCATTTTGTACTTCACTGTGTTTAACTTTAGCTGATAACTCTTTCCCTGTTATATAGTCTTTATTATTATTATTATTGATGGCTGCAGAGTCATGTTGATAAGCATAATTACTCTTTTTTTGAAAATCAAAATGTTCACCTTTTACATACTGTAGGAGAACTCTAGGAATACAAGTAAGGGCAATAAATTACAGAAGAAAAAGAAATCAAAGACCTACACCTTCTATGACAGGAGGAAAGATAGGAGGGGAGTGTGTGATTGCCTGAGAACTGTGAAATCCTATAATTTGATTTTGCAACAGATTTCTACCCCAATGCTTTACTTAACGTATCTATTTTTAAATGTAAGAGAATTAAAAAGAACTTGCATGTGATGGGTACACAGAGGTTCATTATACTATTGTCTACTTTTGTATATGTTTGAAACTTCTGTAATTAAAAAAGGTTTAAAGAAAAGAATGTGCTTATAAAAGATTTTTCCAACCCCCTTGGAAATAGTTTGAGTGTCTCTTGGTGAGCAGGCCCCCGCAGCCCACACATGTGGGAGTTTTCAAAGTCCTTCTACCTCCAGAGCCTTGCTTTCTTCCTCCAGGAAATTGATGTAGTGCAGGTACCTAACTCTTCCTGTAGGGATGTCCTCGATGGAAACAGTGCTCCCTCAGACATGGAACTCTTGTGCCAGGCACAGCTCCTACCATCTGCAGAGACCCTGCCCGGATACCACTACACCGCTGCTGAGAACATCTTGTTTAAGAACGTGGGTTAGAGTGGGTAGAGCGGAACGGTGGAGGCCACAACTGCCTCACTGTTGGTGGTCTCTGCTGGGAGTGGGTGACCCCCAGTAGACGGTCGCAGAGCAGGCCAGGCCCTTCCCACTCACGCTGGGCTGAGGCCATCACGCCTGCTGACACAGCACCGCCTGAAGGTGGCTGTCCAGTCACTAAGCTGTGTGTTCTGTTGGGTGTCCTGACGACACACTTGCTGAGACCAGGGCTCTCCTGCCTCCTGCTCGTTCTGTGACTCACACGCGGGCCCAGTGGCTCCTTCTCCTGCCCCCACCACCGCCTCCATCACCCTCGAGTCAGCCCATCTCACTCCCAGTCTCGGAACGCCTCCTTTGGACTTCCCTTCTGGATCCTGTTTTGATTGCTCTGTGCAGGTATGGGTCAGTCCTCCCCTCGCTGAGGCAAGTCCGGTCTTGCTCTTGGCGCCTGAGCCCCTGACCCTTAGCCGACAGCCTCCTGAGGCCTCTAGCAGCACGGCAGCTGTCGGAGGCTCCTGTTGTGTTCAGGTGTGCTGGGCTCCTGGGAGGGGGAAAAATATCTACCCCCAGTGGTAGAAAATATGGCTTGATTAAAGAGAAACAGAAAATCCAGCCATCCTGCTGTACACTTTAAATCCATACAGCGATGTATGTCAATTATTTCAATAAAACTGGGTCGGGGGGAAAAGAAATAGAAGACAGCTCTGTGAGATCCAACAGATGGTCTGGCTGGGGAGAAGGAAGTCAGTGCAGAATACACACAAAATCCCCACACTCAGTGATTAGCTGTTTAGGACAAGGATGGTGTGGTGGTCTCTTTGAAAATCCTCACTGCCAGCATGGGGACTGGTACTCTGCAGAACAGTACAAAGTTTGTTGAACAAATAAATAAAACTTCAGGTCAATAAGGTCAGGTATAGAACATGTATATGAGGGTCAAAGAAATATAGACCAGATGAGTGATCTGAGTGGATAAGGGCAGTGAAGAAGACTTCTTGTAGGAGGGAAAAGAGGAGTTTGGTATAGAGTTCCATTGATAATACTGAGTGACCTTAGACAACTTACTTAACCTTTCTGTGCCTCAAATATGCGATCTCTAACATGGAGCAATGAGTGTCTACAAATGCGGGCAGGGTGGTCGAGGAGGCTCAGTGCACTCACGGGAAATGGGACCCAGAACTTGATAAACGGCGGTCAGCAACACCATCTGACACCGCATCATCACCTTTCTGGGGCTCACCCCCTGGACACTGCAGACATTTGAGATGATGAGGCTTGAATCTTAAGTATGAGTGGACAGTCAAGGGAAACCAGACATATGAGGAGAAACGACAGCATGAAATTAATGTTATCATTCTCACAATCACATGACTAATGTTTACTGAATGCTTACCGTGTGCCAGATGTTTTCATCACTTCATACAGTTTAAATCATTTAATCTTTACAATTCTATTTCACAGAGAGGGGCCAAAGGCCTAAAGGGCCTTTTGACTTTATTGAAAATATACCAGTATGAAAGAAATTTGGGGGAAAAGGAAAAAACAGAAATGCCATGATTATCTCTCCTTCTACCCCTCTTACAGAACATTTTCATTTTCCTAAATTATTTTCTAATCCATGTTCATTGCCAACTGGTCTTTTAAAATAACTTTATTCTTTGTATAAAAATGATGCGGGCTCATTAAAAAAAGTTTCAAGCAATAAAGAAGTACAAATAAGAGAGAAAAAAAGAGCTGATGTTTAAGAACAGCATGCTGCTGGCATCACGTGACCCTCGTCACCGGTGTGTCTACTGTTCGTGTTGAGTCACTGAAGTAAAATATTACACTACAGAACTTGGATGTTTTTCCTAATTGTTGAATAAAGGAAGCGTAACTGAAAGTTTTTGTTATGAGGTACTAAACTACCCCATGGGCTTCCCAGATGGCACAGGGGTAAAGAGCCCCCCTGGCAATGCAGGAGATGCAAGAAGCGTGGCTTCAGTCCCTGGGTCAGGAAGATGCCCTGGGGTAGGAAATGGCAACCTGCTCCAGTATTCTTGCCCGGAAAATTTCATGGACAGAGGGGCCTGGCGGGCTACAGTCCATGGGGTCGCAAAGAGTCAGACACGACTGAGCGACTGAGCACACACGCATACACACACACACACACACACACACAAACTACCTGATATACCAAAAACGTATCAGTTCTCAGATTATGTGACTTTTCCTAGAAAAAAGATTCTTTGTATAAAATATTGGAAACTATAAATTCTTGATATTTGTTTCTGTTCGTTAGAGATGCAAGACTTCCACCAGTAAACCAAAAGCCGTAGAAATCTTCTGCTCGGATTCTAAGCGTACTGAAGGAAGAAGGTAATGCTTTTCTTAACATATGAGAAGATATGTATGTACATAAGATATGAGTCTTATGCAACTCCTGGAAAAAAACTCATTATTCAGATTTCTGTGAAAGGTTTGAGTCTGAAAGGAATGTGTGGAGAAAGGAGAAAGATTGGTGATCTCTCACAATTTCGAAGTCTAAGGAGCCTTACAGACTCTGCACTTCACTACTCATATTTAGAGATAAGGAAATGGGCCGGAGAAGCTGAGGAGGATAGCATAAATTACAGTAAGCTAAGACCAGAACCCAAGTCACTTAGAAACATTGGTAGTCATTTAGAAACCTTTATTCCTATTGGTAGGGAAGGGAAAAGAAAAGGAAAAAAAAAAAGAAAAGAGCAAGGAGCTGAAATAAGAGCTCAAAACAGGATGTTTTATGGGTCAAAACAGTAAAGCCTTCTGGTATACTTCCTAACTTCTGAATAAATTTTGGCCGATTGCCAGGATTTGACTAGCAGATCAGAAATTCCCCTTTTTCCTTTGGCAATGTAAAATAAGAAGATTTCAAAAGTAGTTCCCATCTCCTCCCTGAAAAATCAGTGCTCATACCTGTGGAGAAAAGGAGAGGGCCAATGCACAGATGCCCCCATCAGCGAGTACCCATCCCCAGTGGGCACCAGGGGACTGTAAGGCCCTGAGCCTGGCCTTGCACCACCATCGGAAGATGGCACACACGGGGTGATAAATACACGTTCTGTGGGATTTTAGAGCTCTCACACGTTGATGATATCCTGTTAATATTACTCTTTGAAATTAGCTTAGGTTTTAAATGAGCAGAGGGTTGCTTCCTGAAGTCTCACCATGGTTGCTCCCTCGGGCCTGAAGCCCCAAGCATTTTAAGGGGTCCTCAAGCAGCAGTTGTACAGAACTCTAAAGGCCCCTACTGTTTTCACAGATGTGCTGCAAGAACATCAAACATCAGATGCAAAGCACTGAGGAACCTCAAAGAGAAAGCCTGCTGCAGAGTGAACAGGAGAGCTGGGGACAGTGACCTAGAAACGTTTCCAATGGGCTTGACGCTTGCTGTGTTTGGCATCCTCGTTATTGTGATATTTGTCTACATAACTATGGAAAGCAAGTCACTCTTTGGTTAGGTGCTTTAGAAGCAGAGTGATGAGCACGTGCCTGAGTACTGCTCCGAGCCCTCTGCTTCAGGAGGGAGCAGAGATGGAAAGCAAGTCACTCTTTGGTTAGGTGCTTTAGAAGCAGAGTGATGAGCACGTGCCTGAGTACTGCTCCGAGCCCTCTGCTTCAGGAGGGAGCAGAGGCTCCTCTCAAGGTGGAGACCCAGCCCCACAGCCGGGTAGTCTTCCCGTGCCCTGTGCTGAGCTGAAGGGTCTGCGGCCAGGCTCCAGACAGGTGGCAGGGATGAGGGAGCGAGCCAGGCATTTGTGTCAAAGAGCTTGACAGTAGGAAGTTCCCCGAGTCAGATTGGCCATCATTAAAAGTACTTTCACATTTGTGCAGACCTCTAAGAAGGAAACTGTGCCTGGAGTTGTTCTTTCTAACTGTGGTGATAAGCTGTGGATCACATTTTTTCATTCTTCAAATTGGGTAGTCGACTATGGGAAAGGCCACACAGGTGATGAACAAAAAAAGGGACCGTATCTGCTTTGGCAAACCCAAAGAACTAGCCACCATCACCAGTAATGACAAGAAAAGCACTCAGAACAAGATTACGTTTTCACCACTGAGCTTAGAAAGGTTTGGAAGGATTAAGACCTGGTGAGGAGTGTAGTGATCATGGTCCTGGGAGTGGGCAGGGCTGGGCAAGCACCTGAACGCCTCTGTTCATTGGCTTTGTGAGCTCAGGGGAGGTAGTTGTCTTCTCTGAGCTTCAGTTCAACTTCTGAAAACAGGGATAAAATAGACGCTTAGGGTGACAGAGGATGAGGTGGTTGGATGGCATCACCAGTGGACACGAGTTTGAGCAAGTTCCAGGAGTTGGTGATGGACAGGGAAGCCTGGACTGCTGCAGTCCATGGAGTCACACACAGTCGGACACAACTGAGCAACTGAACTGAACTTAACTGAACTCTTAGGCTAATGAAGAATTTGAAGAAATTGCACATATAAAGTATTGATATAATACTTATTGTTGTTCACAGCTAACTGGTAGAAGCCCTCAGTAAATGTTCAATAAATGCTTAAGCATTGTTACACTTTGGCATAATAGTTCAGCTTCTGGGAAGAGCCACTTCTAGACAGAGAGAAGTCTTAAGTACCAAGAAGTCAGCTGCAGCAATTTTCATGGCAGTCAAAAGGTAGAGCCAACTCAAATATCCAACAATAGGGGAAAGGCTTAATCAGTTGAGGTTTATTTAGACTCTCAATAGATGACTGTGTAAGAATTAAAAATATTTAAAAGTTTATCATAACATAAAATGCTTATTAAAAAAATTGTCAGCAGCTTTCTCCAGTACTCTTGCCTGGAAAATCCCATGGACGGAGGAGCCTGGTAGGCTGCTGTCCATGGGGTCACTGAGGGTCGGACACGACTGAGCAACTTCACTTTCACTTTTCACTTTCATGCATTGGAGAAGGAAATGGCAACCCACTCCAGTGTTCTTGCCTGGAGAATCCCAGGGACGGGGGAGCCTGGTGGGTGCCCTCTATGGGGTCACACAGAGTCGGACACAGCTGAAGTGACTTAGCAGCAGCAGCAGCAGCAACAAGCAGCTTTATTGAGATATAATTTACATGTCATACAGTTCACCTAACGTGTACAATTCAATGATTTTTAGAGTATGCATAGTTGAACAACCATCACCTATCCATATTTTAGAATATGCATAGGTATACAACCATTACCACAATCAATTTTAGAATATTTTCATCACCCCTAAAATGCTTTTTTTTTTAATGGTAAGCAAAAATGATGCAGATTCATTACTACTGTATTATCACAACTAAACAACACTGGAAGAAATATGTCAAAATGTTAATAGTACGTCAACAATGGGGCTCTGATTTTCTTTATTTCTACTATTCCATGTTTTTAAAGATTTCTATAAGCAGAGTGTGTTGGTTTGTGTCAATTCAGGAAAGTTTTAATTTAAAAAAATGTATACTGTATTACAGTTTGGCTGTAAGGAACATAAAACTCAGTAAAGCTGGCTTAAACAGCGATTTATTTTTATCTCTTAAAAAGAAATTTGGAGCATAAAGCATATAATACTATTAAATAACCAAACGTAATACGATCCTGACTCAAACCAACTGTAGAAAAAATTATGATCATGAAAATTTGAAACTGACTAGATATATGGCGATATTTAGAGATGCTTGATCTTACTGAGCATCAGCAGCTATTTTGTGACTACAAGTTAAAAAGCATAAGAGGAAGGCTAAGAGAATCGCAAAGATATTGGCCTGCTGTCTTTAAACTCCTGAAATTAGTTCTGAAACGCAGCCCATTGCATTAGTATTTTAAGGCAGAACTTAGGAACTCACCGCCTCCTATCCCCAGCTTGTGTTATGAATTTCATTCAGAACAGTAAGTCTTCCCAGGTGGCTCAGTGATAAAGAATCTGCCTGCCAATACAGGAGACCCAGAAGACGCAGGTTCAATCCCTGGGTCAGGAAAATCCCCTGGAGGAGGGCAACCCACTCCAGTATTCCTGCCTGGAGAATCCAATGGACGGAGGAGCCTGGCAGGCTATGGTCCATAGGGTCTCAAAGAGTTAGACATGACTGAAGCGACTTAGCATGCAGAACAGTAAGGGAGGCTAGGAGAGTGGGCATTTGAAATTTAGCAGCCTCTGTTAGACAAGGGAGTAGAGGATTGAGCATAAGAACAGGAGAAAGCAACCTTATAGTGATGGCCACTTGTTCAGTTGTCATAAGATAAAGCATAATAAATAAATAAATCTCTCCTAGAAAGCCTTCTTCAGTACTTTGAATCTTTGCCAATTATTTCTTGTAAATTAGAATCCTGGAATCAGTCTCTGGAGACTGAACAAGACCTCTAATTAGTGCCTCACCACTCAAGGTAAGGTCTCCAAACAGCAGCATTGGCAGCTCAGGCCCTACCCCAAACTACCAAGCTGGAATTTGCATTTTAACAGGATTCCAGGATTCCTACACATAGTAAAGTTTGAGAAGCACTGCTGTGGTTCATGCCCATCAGGTGCTTATGTGGGAGGAACCCTAGCTCAAGCCTAAGCCAGGCTGACCCTAAGCGTGAGGCCAGAAGACCAGCAGGGCGGGTGCATCGGGGGCCTGTGCACACTGGGGACTGGCTACCTTCTCGAGAAAAATGCGTCTTAAAGGAAGAGACTCAGGGGGGCGAGTTTGATCTCAGGAAATGTGTCACTATGCATCCATCTGATAATTTATCATCTCCTGCACCCTCTCAATAGAAGGGCAAATAAAATCAATGTAAGATACAGTCCCCACTCTTAAGGGAGTGGTAGGGGAGAAGGAGATGCCAGCAGACATTGCAATGTTAAGTGACCTCCTTTTGACGGGAGGACAGGGAGTATAGAAGAGGGCGACTTTCTCCAGCGTTGGGAGTAGACACAGGTAGCTTCCTGGAGCAAGTGGTATCACAGTTGAACCCAGCAGGAGTAGGATTCGATCAACAGAAGTGGGAAGAACGTGGGTGAGGCTAAAGGTGAAAGGGCCATCTCCAGGCCGAGGGCACAGTGTCTCTAGAGACTGGTAGGGAGGCAGGGCGGGCGAGAAGCACCATGAGACTGAAGCGGGTGGTGAGGAATGGGGCTGGAAAGGAAGGCAGAGTTTGGATCATAGCGAGCCTCGGGGACCGTGTTAAGGTCTTTAATCCCAGGGCTAACGCAGAAGAAGACCCAAGAACAAACCATCCCTGCCTCCCCGTCTTCCTCGGCAGCTTCCATTGCCTCCCCTGAGAACTGGGTAGAGAAAGGCTTCTAAAGAGGCATCAGACCGAAGGAGCCATTTTCTCAGGCCCCTGAGAGACTTCGGGCACACAGGGCAGTTATCAGGGTGCTGGGCCCCGGCAGGGACAGGAGCAGGAAGCCCTGCATCGGTGGGAGGGAGGGGGCACACTCTGACATGCACTTCCTGTGTCGCCCTCGGCGAGGGCACCACGCCCGCGAGGCTACAGGAGCAGGGGCAGGAGCGGGGAGGTCAGGGGATGCTCCCTGCGGTTGGTGTGCACACACGAGGCACCTTCGTGGAACTCCCTGGAGGCGAGGAAGGAGCTGCTGCAATTGGCCCAGCAAATAGGGTAGGGGTGACAGGGGGCCGTTGAAACCCCCATGCGTAGAGAACGCACACCTCTGCCATGTTCTTGAATCTTCATGATGTGACCCAAGTGTTTCACGATTGTCTCTGTGAGGCTCCCATTTCCCTGGCAATCCGGGGAGAGTGTGTATACGGAGGGGAGCTGTGTCCTCTAGGACTGCTGTCCTCTATCTCCAGGAAACTGTTGCCACCAAACTGACCTCACGGAGCTGGTGCAGGGAAGGCTGTGTGTGCAGCAGGCTTTTCTGGAAGTGTAGACATGATGAGGAATCTGAAATGTGGAGAGGAAAGAACTGGGCCTTACTTTGGTGCCCTTCCCAACTCCGAGTCATCTACCTGCCCAACCCCACTCTCAGCTACGCACCACCGCAGCAAAAGCCGTGATACTGATTGGCTTGACTTTAGGCCAAATTGAATTCTCAGGTGGAGCTCCCCACCCCCCACCACTAGTCTCACTGATAGGAAAGGAACTGGTGTAGAGATTTATTCTCTCATCAAGGGCAAACTCCAAGTCATCAGGGTGTTTTATTTTCCCAGTTCCAACTACTTGTCTGCCTCCCCTACAAATCCTGGAGCTCTTTGGGTTGGGGACTGTATCTTAATCGTCTCTGGATCTCTTCTTAAAAGTCCTGACTCATCCAGAACAAGCCCACTTCCTTTTCAAGCCATTTCCAACCCAAACAGACATTTGAAACGACAAAACCAATACCCTAGATTTCACCTCCTACTTATCCCTGTGAGAAGTTCCGAAAATGAGCAAACTGCTGCTGAAAGGCATCATTATGCGTGTTATTCCTGAGCAGTCTGTCCTTCCTGGGCATGGGTAGTGCTCATGGGTAGTGACATGGATTAAATGTCACTTACCTCTGGGTGAGACCTGCCACCCAGAGTCACTGTTCTCCCTCTGGTCGCCAAGCAGTTAAGGGGAGCGCTGGCTGGTGACACAGGATTCAGCTAATTTCATGTCCCAAGGGGCGTTGGATTTCGTGGGCATGTGTTCTGCATATGGGGCAACAAGTCCTATTCTATGACGTGTGCTGTTGAAATCTCTATGCAGCCAACGTTCAGGCTGGCAGATGGAAGAAATTCTTAAAGGTTCTATTTCTGGCTTTCAACATTCAGAGAAGTACTGTGCTCCCACCTCTTAAAAATAATTGGTTAAGTACCAAGTTATATTCATTGCCACAGTCATAAATAAAGAAGGTGCTAGACCACATCGTTCACATCTAGGGTATTGATAATAATTCTTACATGCAAGAAAAGGGATTATTGATGTTTGGGAGGTCTTTATTTTTGCTTCCCCCCGCCCTTTCCTTCTGTCCTCAAACCCCACCACTACCCCCCAGCCAAGAAAAGCCTTGCTGATTAGAGTAACATGAAGAGGCTCATCTCTGAAGTAAAATTAAACGTTACTCTTTTCCAAATCAAGAAATAATTTCAAGACTAAAATAAGAAAGTGCCAAACCAATTTAGCATTTGATTCTGAGGAAGATTCCCCCTAGAATCTTGGATGGCAGAACATGAAAGGGAAGCCAATTAGCTTGTGTGAAGCCACGCTAACTCTGAGCAAGCTTGCTCCAGAAGAAATGCACCCAGTAAGAAGGTACGTGGAAGCCAAAGCAAGTGCCATCAGGGTGTCTTCCCGTTGGTGCACACAGACAGCTTCCTGCCCATTTCCTGCTGACAAAGTTAGGTGAGTGCAGAGCAGGAAGAAATATGCAGAGGCGTTGCAGATACACAGCACCCAGCAGTGGTTCACGTTCACGGAAAAACGATGGCTCCCGCATAATTCTCATGTGTGGGTGTGACCTAAACACAACCCTGCCTAATGAATCACTCCCTGGAGAGCCAGCAGGGGCTATTCTAGGTACGCTGCAGGCGTGGACGAGGGTGCCTCGCCGTCTCCTGACAACGGGAGAACGCTGTGACAACTCCAGTTCCTAGAGAGCCATTGTCAAATTCTCTTCGGAGCTGAGGGATTAGCTAAAAATACCCTGAGGGGACAGGATGAATTTGCTTTGTTGTGGTTGCAACTAGGGTTTGTTAGCCTCTCTTCTGCTTTCCCCAAGACTGGTGTGGGGCAAGCAAGAAGGACACGTTCACAGCCTGCCTGAGTCAGGGGGGCTCTGCTGCCAGGAGGAGCACGTCTTTCTCCCTGATGCTGCTGGAACGTTGAAACTGGCCTGAGGGGGTTGGCACGGGGGACGGTGCTGAGATGGAACTCAGGGGATCCAGGCTCCAATCTCACCACGCCCCCGTGGGCATGGGACGCTTGCCTGGAGCCTCAGTTGCCTCCTCTGTAAAATGAGCAACAGACTTCTGAGTTGGAAACTACATTGATGAACCTTAAAGACAGTGTGCTAAGTAAAATAATCCATCCACAAAAGGGCGGGTGCTGTATGATTCCGCTTTTATGATTCCCTAGAATAGTCAGTCACATTCAGAAAACGAAGATCATGGCATCTGGTCCCACCACTTCATGGGAAATAGATGGGGAAACAGTGGAAACAGTGTCAGACTTTATTTTGGGGGGCTCCAAAATCACTGCAGATGGTGACTGCAGCCATGAAATTAAAAGACGCTTACTCCTTGGAAGGAAAGTTATGTCCAACCTAGATAGCATATTCAAAAGCAGAGACATTACTTTGCCAACAAAGTTTTGTCTAGTCAAGGCTATGGTTTTTCCTGTGGTCATGTATGGATGTGAGAGTGGGACTGTGAAGAAGGCTGAGCGCCGAAGAATTGATGCTTCTGACCTGTGGTGTTGGAGAAGACTCTTGAGAGTCCCTTGGACTGCAAGGAGATCCAATCAGTCCATTCTGAAGGAGATCAGCCCTGGGATTTCTTTGGAAGGAATGATGCTGAAGCTGAAACTCCAGTACTTTGGCCACCTCATGTGAAGAGTTGACTCATTGGAAAAGACTCTGATGCTGGGAGGGATTGGGGGCAGAAGGAGAAGGGGACGGGAGAGGATGAGATGGCTGGATGGTATCACTGACTCGATGGACGTGAGTCTGAGTGAACTCTGGGAGTTGATGATGGACAGGGAGGCCTGGCGTGCTGCGATTCATGGGGTCACAAAGAGTCAGACACGAATGAGCGACTGAACTGAACTGAACTGAACTGAGAATAGTCAGACTCAGAGAGACCAAACGCAGAATGGTGGTTGCCAGTTTCTGAGGGGTGGGGGAGTGGAGGGCTGTTGGTTGATGGGTTCTGAGTTTCAGTTTGGGAGGATAAGAGAAGTTTCAGAAATGGATGGGAGTAATGGTCACACAGCAGCATTTAGGATCACCAAACTGCATCGCTAAAAATGGTTAAAATGGTACATTTTATGTTATGTATGAAAGTGTTAATCGCTCAGTTGTGTCTGACTCTTTGCAATCCCACGGACTGTAGCCCACAAGGCTCCTCTGTCCATGGGATTCTCCAGGCAAGAGTACCAGAGTGAGTTGCCATTGCCTTCTGCAGGGAATCATCCCAACCCACGGATCAAACCTGGGTCTCCCATATTGCTGGCAGATTCTTTACTGTCTGACCCACCAGGGAAGCTATGTGTTATGTATATTTGCCACAGTTTTAAAAAATAAAAAAGAAATGAAGCAATTATTCATAGCATTTGCTCACAGCATCAGGGGTCTCAAATTCAAACACCCATAGAAAGAAAGAAAGAAAGTGAAGTCGCTCAGTCGTGTCCGACTCTTTGTGACCACATGGACTGTAGCCCACCAGGCTCCTCTGTCCATGGGATTCTCCAGGCAAGAATACTGCAGTGGGTTGCCATTTCCTTCTCCAGGGGATCTTCCTGACCCAGGGATCGAACCCGGGTCTCCTCCATGGCAGGCAGACACTTTACCATCTGAGCCCCCAGGGAAGCCCAAACATCCATGGGCCCAGGCAAATTGTGTAAGTGAATGAGTGAGTCCTGTGACTTGCTCAGTACACATCGCCCCAGAGGGGGCAACAGCCCCCCAGCCCAGCCAGGACTCACCATGCAGGAAGGTGAGTCGGTTTTTCAAGAAGAGTGAAAATTCTGGATATTTGCGTGAAATCTCTGAATTCTTCAAATTGGCAACTAATTTAAGAAATGTTTTAAACCCTCAAAACTGTGAGACAAACAAAATACATCTACAGCTTCTATTCTGCTTGCAGACTTTCTCCCCCTGTGTAGGTGAGCCCTATGTACCATCTGGGTTCCTTTCTTCTGTGCATCCCAGCCCCACTACCTCCTCAATAACATTGTGGCCACGACAAGCTGTATCGGCGTAAGTCTCTTGACTTTCCACACCGTGTGCCCGTGGAAACCCAACCAGAATGTGCCAGAACAGGCAGGATATACTTCACCAATAACAAGCAGGTAAGCTGGAGTCAACATCGACGGCTCTAACAGAGTCCATCAGAGATGTGGGGGTACTTATATGCATAGTCTAGCCCCAAACTCCACTAACTCTTATGATTTTTTTTAACTTTCCTTAAAGGAGAAGGCAATGGCACCCCACACCAGTACTCTTGCCTCGAAAATCCCATGGGTGGAGGAGCCTGGAAGGCTGCAGTCCATGGGGTCGCGAAGAGTTGGACACAACTGAGCAACTTCACTTTCACTTTTCATTTTCATGTTTTGGAGAAGGAAATGGCAACCCACTCCAGTGTTCTTGCCTGGAGAATCCCAGGAATGGGGTAGCCTGGTGGGCTGCCATCTATGGGGTCACACAGAGTCAGACACGACTGATGTGACTTAGCAGCAGCAATGGAGGCCTAGTGAAATAGACCCTGACTCTCCCATCACACTTGATGCCTTGCATCTCTTGATTTCTGCTTTGAAACTAATCAACTCCCTTGCTACCTCTGGTGTCCGTTCTCATTACCATATTCAGAAGTCAGATGATATCATGTATCTTTCTTAATTTTTGATGAGTGTGGAAAATACATCCCAGTGTATGAGACCCCAGGGTAAAGGGATTTTATGTTATCAGAGTAGTAACAGCTTTATAGATGCTGGAGGCTGCCTTACTATATTTCACTTATAAGCCCAATATGCAACTTGGCAAAAGAACATAGGCAGTTTTCTGCATTTGCTAGCAGCTTTATTTAAAGGTGGGATATTGCTTGCAAAAGTAGGCCATTTGGAGACGTGCAAGGAATACACCACTAATCACCTGCCAGCATCTTTCTTGCTTATACCAATTCTGGTAGCAAAAAGGAAAAATTGGGGCATTTCCTTAGGCCAGGCTTTCTACAATTAATTCTCAGTGACAGCACATACTTCCACTTGTGAGAAACCATCAAAAGGTTCTTCTTGAGGTGATAAGTTCTCCCAAAGTGGGGAGGCAGAAGCATCGCTTAGATGAACAGATCTGCACTCTCGGCAAATCCTGCTGGTGATGGGAAGGTCGTGGCTCTGTATTCAATGAGTCTTTCTGCCTGCCTGCTCCTGTGGGCCACGGTGACCTTATGCTCAGTGACTCTTCATTCAGCTGGAAACTTCTTTCCAGATAACTTCAGTTTACCTCTTTGAGAGATAGCAACTTCCTTCCTAACAATGTGTCATTTTGTTGGCATTTATGAAGGGCTTACTGTGTACCAGACCCTGTACTAGGAGCTGAACTGTAATGATGCTCTAGCGGGGGAAGCAGAGGACTTGTCCAGAGTCTGTGTGAATGAATGCTCCTTGGTGCTCTGCCCTGAGCCCCTTCCCTGCTGTGTGGGTTCCTGTCACAGACTCATGGGTACCACTCTTTCCTGAGAGTTGCCTTCAGTTGATGGGGGCTGCTTCTCCTGATCAGTGAGACCCACCTGGGTAGCCCAGAGCCAAAGACCAATCTGGAAAAACAAAAGGCCAGCCCCTTGGCATCAAGGAGGGGAAGGGACACCTCTGTGGTACTGATTGTGTTCCAGCGGTCTCCACGTCCCACCCATCCACCCTGAATCAGGCCAAGGCTTAGCTGTGCCTGGGACCAGAGTCTCGTGTGACCGCTTCCCCTTTATCCTGCTTCAGACCCATACAGGTTTTCTGAACAGCACTTCTGCAATAAGCCACAGGCCTCAGACTCCGATTCTAGGGAACCCAACATGTGACAGGGTTATGAAGATGATATTTAATGGGAATCTTCATGAAATGTTATACTTTTCTTTTGCCTTTTTAAGCAAAGAATCTGAGTATATAATTTTTCAGGAGAAAATATTTGCAAATCACATATCTGATAAGGGCTTAATATCCAAAATATATAAAGAACTCATAGAACTCGGTAGCAAAAAAACAAAATCAAATGCCTAAAAAATGGGCAGAGGGTTTGAATAGACATTTTTCTAAAGAAGACATACAGATGGCCAACAAACACATAAAAAGTTCTCAGCATGACTAATCATCACGGAAATACAAACCAAAACCACAATGAAATATAACATCACACCTGTTAAAATGGCTATTATCAAAAAGACAAGCAATAACAAGCATTGGTGAGGAGGTGGAGGAAAGGGAATCCTTGTGCATGTAAATAAGAGCAGCCACTATGGAAAATGATGTGGAGAGTCTTTAAAAAATTACTGATAATATAGAACTACCATATGACCCAGCAATCTACCTCTAGGTATTTATCTGAAGGAAACAAAAACATTAATTTGGAATTATACATGAAACCTCCTGGGTGTTCTTTGGAAGGAATGATGCTAAAGCTGAAACTCCAGTACTTGGACCACCTCACTCGAAGAGTTGACTCATTGGAAAAGACTCTGATGCTGGGAGGGATTGGGGGCAGGAGGAGAAGGGGACAATAGAGGATGAGATGGCTGGATGGCATCACTGACTCGATGGACGTGAGTCTGAGTGACCACTGGGAGTTGGTGATGGACAGGGAGGCCTGGCGTGCTGCGATTCATGGGGTCTCAAAGAGTCGGACACGACTGAGCGACTGCACTGAACTGAACTGAACTGATACATGAAACCACTGTGTTCACTGAAGCATATTTTACAACAGCCAAGATATGGAAACATCTTATGTGTCCGCTGGCGGATGACTGGATAAAGAGAGGAAAAAACGTGTATACACAGCACAGTGAGTACTATTTGACCATGAGAAAGAATGGATCTTAGCATTTGCAACAGCGCAGATGGTGCTAGAAGGCTTATGTTAGTGAGATGTCAGCGAAAGACAGGTACTTATGTCACTCACATGTAGAATTTTAAAAACAAAAAACCTGCCCAAGTTCGTAGATACAGAGAATAGACTGGTCATTACTAGAGGTAGACGTGCACAGTGGGAAAAATGGGTGAAGAAGGTCAAAACATACACATTTCAGAAATAAATGTCATGGGGATGTTAACATATGGCATGGGGGCAATAGTTAATAATGCAATATTGCATTTTTTAAACATTAAAAATAGCTCTTAAAAGTGAGAGAATAGCTCTTAAAAGTGCTAATCACAGGAAAAAACTATATGGGGACAGAATTACTGTGGTTGTCATTTTGTGATACATACAAATATTGAATCATTACATTGTACAATGAAATTAATATGTTAAATTATACCTCAATGAAATATATAGAATATAATTTTCATTTTTTGAATGGCTTCCTCCTCAATGAAATAGGGTCATTGAATGAGACATTTTCCCTGCCAAATCTTATGTGTCTTTGACTTTGTAACCATGAACATCACTTTGGGGATGGAATGGAGACAGACAGACCTGGGTTCAAATTCTGACTTCGCATGGAACAGCTGAGGGCCCTTGCAAGCTGTTTGGGCTTGCTGAGCTGCAGTTCCTTCATCTGAATGGGAAGTGGTGCTAGCTCGGCGTTGTAGTGAGGACTAACGAAATACCCCGTCCTGAAGCACAGAGTGCAGCACCTAGCAAGAAATCACAGCTATTAATACTAGCATCTTGCTTTTGTATTAAAACAGGGACATCTCTACAGGCTTATCAGATGGCTCGCCCTGTACCACATGGTCCCAGACCACTGTGCTCTTTGAGTTGTTGAATTTGTTCCTCCCTCTGCCTTCAGGTTTTCAACTATCTGGAACAATTCTTTCCCACATTTGACTTTTCTGACTTATTTGCTATAGATTGTAGAAACCCTCTAATCAGACGTATTAGCTCTGACTGGGTTTATTATTAATAATATTAACATCATTACTAGATCCCTTGGCCTGTCTGAGTCATCTTGTGGTAAGTTGTAGCTGGGCAGCTTTCAGCTAGACCATGGCCTCGTAGAGCTTGCAGATGATGTTGGAACCATTGATCAGTCTCTAACAGCTAGTCTAGGGCCAGCACAAAGTAGGGATCCAATAAATGCTAGTTAAAATATGCTCTTAAGGGTTGAAAGTAAAATGTAAATAAAGAGGCTCAAAATGAGGGCCTAAACCTCTGCTACAAAATCAAGTCCACATTTTTTTTGTTCTGGATGGTTGAAGCTTCTGGTTAAAAGATTTTGTGATCAAAAAAGGTTTTATTACATAAGTGGACACTGAAAGGGGAGAGGAGAAAGCGAATTTTATCTCCCAGTTAATGTTAATACAAGGACTAGGATGTCGAATGCTAAAATGCTGCTTTTCTTTTCCACAGTCCCCACGATGGGCAGAGTGTCTTAACATGACGGGCTTTGCAAACAACAGAGAAACCCAAGGGAACAGCCACATGCTGTTTGCTCCCTGTGGCTCCTAATCACCCTCCTGCCATTCCCCTTTGATGTCTTCCTTGTCCATTTCCCTAAATGACACAGATCCTCCTGGCCTGCTCTTGGGCAGAGTTGTCTCTTGCTTTTGGAGAGTCAGACAGGAGCCAGAAGAGAGAAAGCAAGGATGCTTAATCATCTGTCTTTACTGCTCAGGCCACCAGGCAGGGATGGGAGGGGAAACGGCCCCTCTGAGATCAAACTCTACAAAGTGCTGCAGTGGTACATTTTGTTCGCACAACAATTAAACTGGTTAAACACGGCCTGACCCTAGGATTGCTGGCTGGGAGCCTGGGTTTGGTCTTCTTATCTGTCTAACAGGAACCTACAGTGCAAGAGTCCTTCTGGGCTGCCTTTAGGCCTAGTAGGGAAATATATTTCTTCCATATCTTAAAGGTCCAGCAACTTGTGTGCAAAACTCATCTGGCCAAAGCTCAGTGGAAATGGAGGCATCTCCTTTCAAAATCATTACCACACAGGTTCCCCGAATCCAGTGGCCCTCAGCCTCATAGCCCATCAGAATAATCCTGGGTCTGGTGCCCAGGCTGTCCCCCAGACCAGTTAGCTCAGAATCTCTGGGGGAGGGACACAAGTCGCCAATGTTGGAAATGAATTGCCTTGGATGAAGATCCCCGCAGAGAAGATTAAAAGATTTCCAAAGACTGAGCTCAGAGAGGAGCAGAGAGTGTGACTTTAAGATTTCTGCAGGACTTCCCTGGTGGTCCAGTGGTTAAAAATCTGCCTGCCAAAGCAGGAGACATGGGTTCGATCCCTGGTCGAGGAAGATTCCACATGCCTCAGGGCAGCAAAGCCCCCGCGCCACAACTCCTGAAGCCCGTGCACCTTAGAGCCGAGCTCCGAAACCAGAGAAGCACCGCAAAGAAGCCTGTGCACTGCAGCTAGAGTAGCCGCTGCTCCTGCACCTAGAGAAAGTCCGTGCACAGCAATGGAGATCCAGAGTAGCCAAAATGAAAATAAATAAGTAGAAAGATTTCTGGAGGCCCTAGTGACGGAGTAGAAGAAACTTTTACATGGTGTCAGACTCATGGGGCTCGGGCGCTGGCCCTGCCGCCTACTACCTCTAGATCTTGGGAAGCAAAGTCTGGGCTTCAATTTTCTCATTTATAAAATGGGTATCGTGCAGTAGATAATACATGGAAAATGTCAGTACATAACAGGTATTCAAACAGTAGTCGTTACTGGACTCACAGACTTAGAAAGCAAACTTATGGTTACCAAAGAGGAAAGGTGTGGGAGGGGAGAGTGAAATTAGGAGTTTGGGATTAACATACACACGCTACTGTATATAAAGTAGATATCAACAAGGACCGATTGTGTAACACACGGAACCCTACCCAATATTCTGTGATACCCTGCATGGGGAGAGAACCTGAAAAAAATGAATATTACATACGTACAACAGAATCACTTTGCTGTACACCAGAAATGAACACAACATTCTACTGCTGCTGCTAAGTCGCCTCAGTCGTGTCCGACTCTGTGCGACCCCATAGACAGCAGCCCACCAGGTTCCCCCGTCCCTGGGATTCTCCAGGCAAGAACACCGGAGTGGGTTGCCATTTCCTTCTCCAATGCAGGAAAGTGAAAAGTGAAAGTGAAGTCGCTCAGTCGTGTCCGACTCTTAGCGACCCCATGGACTGCAGCCTTCCAGGCTCCTCCGTCCATGGGATTTTCCAGGCAAGAGTACTGGAGCGGGGTGCCATTGCCTTCTCCAACACAACATTCTAACACTATTCCAATATACAATAAAAATTGAATTAGAAAATAAAAGGAGGCTTAATAAGAGGCTATATACATGGGTATATGTGTATATATAAATATACGTTAGTAGTTATTATTAACACAGGAAGTGCTTCCTTAGCCAGATTGAGATTTTTTTTTTTTTTTACAGGAAGCTAATAGCAGTTTCATTTAAAATAACACACATAGGGGAAAAAAATCAATAAAACAAAATTCCATCAAAAGGAGAATGGGCCATCAAAAGGAGAATGCCCTCTGGGCATGGCCTGGCGTGCGTGGCGCACCCTGCCGCCCGCGGGAACAGGCCGGTGCTCAAAGTTCTTCCTCCCGAGACACAAGGTGCTGCGGGGAAAGGCGGCTGCCGCCTCGCAGGTCCCGCACCGCACGTTCGTGCGGAACCTGGTGCTGAACCATTCACAGACGACGACCTGCTTCTGGGTCGAGGTTTGGAGCTCCCTCGCTGCGATCTATTGAAGTTTGTAAGGAAGTAATAAAGATATGATAAATATCTTTTAAACAATATATAGAAAGGAAATAAATACAAAAAAGACCAAAAAAATAGAATTTAAAAAATAAAATAAAAAGGAGAATAAATAATTCAATTTTGATTCCACACAATGGAATGCCACAATAAAGATTAAACTACTTCCCTGGTGTAGTTCCTTGGACAGGTTACTCACCCCAGCATTCTGGCCTGGAGAATTCCCTGGGCTGGATAGCCACGGAGTCACGGAGAGTCAGACATGCCTGAACGACTTTCGCATGGGGTTCTCAAGGCAAGAATACTGAAGTGGTTTGCCATTCCCTTGTCTAGTGGGCCATGTTTTGTCAATCCGAAAGGAAATCAGTCCTGAAGGGCTGATGCTGAAGCTGAAACTCCAATCCTTTGGCCACCGGGTGCGAAGAACTGACTCGTTGGAAAAGACCCTGCTGCTGGGAAAGATCGAGGGCAGGAGGAGAAGGGGACGACAGAGGATGAGATGGTCGGATGGCATCACCGACTCGATTGATGTGAGTTTGAACAAGCTCGGGGAGTTGGTGATGGACAGGGAGACCTGGCCTGCTGCAGTCCATGGGGTCACAGAGTCAGACACAGCTGAGCGACTGAGCTGAACCCCTGGAGTGGGGAGGTTACAGACCAAGAGAATCATGAGAGGAATATACACTGTGCTTGAAGAGACCCCTTTTCCTTGTCTTTTCTACACTTGCAAGCCTTTCCCCATTTAAATTGGGAAGCAGGATTAGGAAAAATTGAAACTGTTAAAGTTGATACTCTAGATACGCTAGACTTTCTTTTTTGCTATATACTTTTTTACATTATTTTCCAGTCGAACTAGTTAACCGTCTTTTCATATGTTCATAGGCAGTTATGCTTTCATGGCATGACAGGTAATTAATTTTCACAGTTCGTTTCAGTGACAAAAAAAAACACCACTGTGTGGAGGCTACAGAAATTGTGGTAGAACTTTTCCTTACTGTTCTAGTCTTAGTTATACCCTCTCTTAACCAATCATATACCCATCAAAATTACCTTCATAGAGTTCCACTCAAAGGATGTGAAGCTAATATAAATACTCCCTGCTAAGTTTGCTGTGCAATCTTGAACCAAAATTAGTTTAACTCACAGTGTCTTCTGAGTCTTCTAATTCTGAAGATTGTGTTTCAACAACTGAGGAATCTTTCCTAATTTTGTCATGCTATATGGAATTGCAGAGTTGTAACTTCCTCAGATGTATAAACAGTCCCATAAAGATTTCAGAGAACACTTAATATGCTAGAATTAAGGATGGTCTGTGGTCACCCACAAAAGTTGGTACTCATCTGAACTTGGTTGCATAAGTAACATTAATTAAAAGCTTATTATATGCTTGGAACTGTGCTAGGTATATGACTGGCATTATTTCATTTAACTCTCTCAGCAACTGTGACATAATATTATTGTAATATTATTGTAAAGTAACTATATTCCAATAAAAACTGATTAAAAATAATGATATTATAACAATTCTGATTTGACAGCTAAAGACATTGAGACCCAGAAAGTTGATTTATTCAAGATCAAGTGGAAAACTGGGATACAAACCCATACCCATCTGACACTAAAATTTGATCTTAAGACTTCACTCTTTACAAAAAAAGGCTTTATTGAGATATGATTAGCATACCATATAATTCAACCACATAAAGCATGCAATTCAATGACTTTTACCAAACAGTCGCATAATCCTCACTACAATCAATTTTAGAACATTCTTGAAAGTGAAAAGTGAAAGTGTTAGTCACTCAGTTGTGTCCAACTCTTTGGGACCTCATGGGCTACAGCCCACCAGGCTCCTCTGTCCGTGGGATTCTCCAGGCAAGAATACTGGAGTGGGGAGCCATTCCCTTTCTCCAGGGGATCTTCCCAACCCAGGTCTCCTACACTGTAGGTGAATTCTTCAATGTCTGAGCCATCAGGAAAGTCCAAAAAGAAACTCGTCTATCAATTAATGAATGGATTAAAAAAGTCATTCATACAATAGAAGGTTATGAGGGAAAAAAGAAACGAAGTTCTGAGGTAGATTTGTTTCTTTTTAATGCTCCTCCTTTTGGTATCATATCTAAGAGTTACCAATACTGTCCTGTGTATTATACACTTGACAGTTGATGGAAAAGAATATTTTAAGTGTTATTACCACACAAGGTCACAAAAAGGAAGGAAATTAGTGTGAGGTGATAGAGTCTTAACTAACCTTATTGTGCTCATCATTTTGCAATTTATACATGTATCAACTCACCTGTACACCTTAGACTTACATAGGTTATGTATCAGTTCTATCTCACCATCTTCCCTTCACCTAGACTCTCAGTACTCCAAGGTATCACCAGCGTCAGTCAGACCTCGGGTGAATCCCGTCACATGTCAACTGCTCAGCTAGAGCCACAAGTTGTTTAAACTCTAGAAGGCTTAGTTTTCTCACCTGTGAGATGGATATACTGATACTCACTTTGCAGAAATACTTGCAGTGGGTTACAAGTAACACTTCTAAGCGCCTGCAAAATTGCAGGGACTTGATGGATGAGACTAGACATTGGCTCCTGCCATAAGGTTACCAGATTTCGTAAATAAAAATACAGGATACCCACTTAAATCAGAATTTCAGATAAATGACCAAATTTTCTAGTTTACCTAAATATTCTAACGTAGCTGAGTGTTCTGTATCTTACCTGTCAACCCCCAATGGTGTTTTTTTCAACCACACCCCAGTCTGCACAAACCTGGATCTATTCCTTCGTCTCTGCTTGGATGCCTTCCACTCTACTTTGCTGAAATCTGCCACCTGTTTGAAGGACTGGCTCCTCTCTCTGGAGGTCTTCTCTGGCACCCTCAGAGCATTGCTTTCTTCTTCCTCTCCACTCTCAAAACGCAGAGCAGACTGATCCTGCATCACTTACCTGCTTCTACTCTGGATATGTGCATCCTGTGCCTTATTTCCCCTGGAGCTAGAAGCTTCCTGAATCCACAAACCAGACCTGAAATGCTACCTGGTGTTTTGATTCAAGAGGTGCCCCATAGCTATTTGTTAAATTAAAAAATGAGACTCAATTGTCCTAAATCAGAGTTGCTTTCTATTTTCATTTTCAGAGTGGATTTTCCCTTTTAAGTCTAGAATCTGGGCACCACTGCCATATGGGGCTTTTAAGAGACTTAACTGAACCCTTACAATTTAGGATAAAGGGAAGAAATGTTAATCGTTTTCTTCTCTGGACAAGGAAATGAGAGTTTGGCTGGTGGCAGGGGGGAAGACTCTGGACAAGGAATCGAGAGTTTTGTGGGGAGGAGGGTGGGGAAGACTCAGCATTGGCAAATCACTGGTTACAAAATGAAATAAATACAGCATTAAATGAAAATGTCTCTATGTGAACAAAGTTCTCTTTCTCGCGTGCACAGGCAGACTGATGTATTCCAGCATCTGTCTGAGTAAGGTTTGTACTGAAAAGCAGAAAAATGAAATCTGCAGGGCGCTATTTACTGAGGGATTTGCTCCCCTTCTTTGTCTGTTCTGACTAATCCCAGAGTGGCTGAGAGCTGCCTATTTTGTTTCTGGGTTCAGACAGAAGGGAGAGATGTTTTCCAAAATCGCCATGAGATGGCTGGGCTCCCTGAGACAGGATTTGAGGAAGGACAAAGGCATCGTGTGGGCATTTTGTGAAGGGTGTCTGGACGGGGGCTGTCATCGGTAGGCGTCTGTGCCTGCCATTTGCACATCTTACGGTAATCCTCCATTGACCGCCGCCTGCGCGCCTTCCTGCCCACTTAGACTGTCCCTCCCCGCCGGGCCTTGATGTCAGGCCCCTATTTTGCTGCTCTAATTCAATGGCTGCTAATTGGATGCTCTGCCGGCCTAATGGCTTCTTCCCAACTGCAGAGCTGACATTTACTCACTTGATTTCCACCCCTCCCTGTGCTCTCTGGCCTCCTTTGTGAGCAGAGCTTAAATTAGGCAGGATTTCAGACCCAGCACCTTTTTACATTCCAGCTTGGGCCTCTTTTTCGGGAGGAGGGGATGGCTAAGTTGAGAAGAACCCTGGAAATAGACCCTGCTAAGTCATTTCAGTCGTGTCCGACTCTGTGTGACCCCATAGACGGCAGCCCATCAGGCTCCCCCTGTCCCTGGGATTCTCCAGGCAAGAACACTGGAGTGGGTTGCCATTTCCTTCTCCAATGCATGAAAATGAAAAGTGAAAGTGAAGTCGCTCAGTCGTGTCCGACCCTCAGCGACCCCATGGACTGCAGCCTACCAGGCTTCTCCGTCCATGGGAGTTTCCAGGCAAGAGTACTGGAGTGGGGTGCCATTGCCTTCTCCGGAATAGACCCTAGGCTGGTCAATCTTGACACCCGCAGATAAACCCAGCTTTGTGACTTAACTGTATCCCAGGACACCAGCTGACTCTGCGCTACCTTCCTTTGTTTGCTCTTTAACCTGGACCCAGCCTGCTAATTTCAACTGGAACTTGCTTTATTTCGTCACCTAATATCAGACCACTGCCAAAAGACCCAGTGCTTGTTTTCATCATTGGCAAGGTTTGGGTTGAACATTAGACCCTCTCATCGCTAGGGTTTCACATTCAGAACTGCAGTTTAGGGCTATGATCTTAATGGCTGTTTTAGTTGTCACGATCCCAACTTGTCCCCTTCTCTTCCCTGTCCCTAGACATAAGCATCTTTGGAGAGATGAAGGAAGTAATCCTGAGAGGATTTCACGTTTGAAACATCTTCAGCATGTCATCCTCTTTGCATTTGTCTCTTACTCAGTCTTGTATCCCCAAACAGTACAGAGAAGCAAGAAGCGCCAGGGCCCCCAAACATTGGCTTAGAATGGATAGTCACAGACTGAGTTTAAAATTATTCTCAGATTATGGATTAGAGATATGTTTATTTATAGGCACCAGTCCATAGGACAAACAAACAAGGGAGATTCTGGGGCCATTTGGCAGCATGGATTCTGTCTTCAGCGTCATCCAAGCAGCTATCCTTCAGGCAAGCTGTTTGCTTGTGGCCTATAATCTGTCTCCAGGGATCAGTTTTATTTGATTCTTAATTGTATTCTACTTTCACTCCCTCCAGTCCCTTTACACATGTGCTCATGCATACACACACGCGCACACACACACACAATGCTTCTTTAATTGGCTGTAGCAACCTCTCTCAGGCATTTCTAATGTGGCACACAGTTCCTTCTCGGGCTGCTCTGATGGACAGCTGTCTCCCTGGGCCAATGCTTCATTAGGTGTGACAGCCTGCAGCCAACCGTCGCCATGCCACCCTGCTCAGGGGGCAAAGTGCAGCTCCGGGGAGTCTGGGAGACAAAGAGCAGAGGCCGTGGAGGGGAGATGGCTCCTGGAGCGGCAGGTGAAGCGAGCTGAAGTGCAGCTCTGTCTTGTACCAGATGATGACATTAGGAGCTGGGTTAATAAAGGAAACTTGGTTACCCGGGTGTTGCCTCTGTAACTGAGAGACCGACGTTCAATCCAGAATATATGAGTCTCCACAGGTGGTCCGTTACCTCCGAAATCAATGTGGCCCGTGTATGGACGCCCCCTCCCTACGCAGCCCTCCTCTCCCAGTATTCGCTGTCTGTCCGCCTCTGTCTTCATGGAGAGAGATCGGGGAAAGAGAATGTTTCCTGTGTTCTAGACACTCGTGACTGATGCACTTGTTTATATAAAGTCATATAAAAATCAAAGTGTCAGTTACACACAATAAAATCCACAGTTTGATGGGTTTTGACAAATGTATACCCTGTGATAATCACCATGCCATCGAGTATAATCTCATAATCCTCCCGTTTAATTCCCATGAGAGATATTGGTGTTATTGGCTCACTTTATAGCTGCGGAAACAGAAGACCAGAAAAACTACCGACAGTAACAACAGCAATGGTAAGCACCGTGGGCCAGGTACTATTCTAATACTCTGCTCACAGATTGCCTCACTTAATCCCCTCCACAACCCCACCAGTCCCATTTTACAGATGGATAAACTTGTCTCTTAGGGCTTCCCTGCTAGCTCAGTTGGTAAAGAACCTGCCTGAAGTGCAGGAGACCCCAGTTCAACTCCTGGGTTGGGAAGATCTGCTGGAGAAGGGATAGGCTGCCCACTCCAATATTCTTGGGCTTCCCTTGTGGCTCAGCTGGTAAAGAACCCGCCTGCAATGCGGGAGACCTGGGTTCGACCCCTGGGTTGGAAAGATCCCCTGGAGAAGGAAAAGGCTACCCACTGCAGTATTCTGGCCTGGAGAATTCCATGGACAGTAAAGTCCATGGGGTCTCAAAGAGTAGGACACAGCTGAGAGACTTTCACTTTCATACTTGTCTAAAGTCTCACAGCTGAATAGCTGGTGGGATTTCTGGGGCTCAGTTGATGGTCTTACTCCAATAGTACCTTCTCCTCAGAGAATAAAAAAAATGTTACCCTAGTTAGATTTTCTTTTGCCCAGAGAGACAATCCTCCCAAAATAGAAGAGCCATAGAATGGAGAAGCCACATGTACCACATCTCTGCAATCGCCCCCGCTGTCTGTCTTCAAGCTCTGGACAGTCTGCTGCGCCCCATAGAGGAGATGGGGCTTAAAATGCAGCCTTATCTGGCTACCCCTTGGGACACTGCACTCTTCATCATTTCTGCAAGCCATCTCCTCAAGCAAACTGACCCAAACTGCCCTGAAAGGTTGGCAGCCTGTGCCTAATGTTTCCAGCAGTGCTGGGTGTTTCGAGGGAGCTGCTCCCCCTCTCTGAATGCTGATGCCCACTCTGCACAGAAGGACAAAGGTGTAGGGTGGCTGTTTGGGGCTCTGATACCAAAAGGTCAACTCACGCCTCTGCATTTTACCCACAGCCCAGAACAGGGAAACTGGCCATCACTGGATCAGGGCTGAAGTGGACATGTCATTTTTGCATAAAGGTCCTGCCACAAAGGCCAGCCGCTTTCTCTCTTCCCTCCTTCTCTCCCACCTGGCAGAGGAGTCCCTAAATCCTCTTGCTGGTTAGTTTCCATGGCAGGCATTGTCTGTGTGTGCGAGCGTGTCCGCCCTGCACCCTCTCTCCTCAGAGATCAGGCCCTGGCAGCTGAGGCCCACAGAGGGAGAGGCAGGCAAAGCCGCCCAGCTCCATAAAGGGCCGAGGCTCTCGCGGTGGGGGATCACTCCTCCTGAGTGGAGGACCCCCTCCCAGGCATTGGAGGCAGCCCTCTGCGTAGGACATGATCCTAGTTCATCAGCCAGAGGCGGCAGCGGGGGACTCGAGTCCTGGAGGAAGCCCTGGGATTCTGGAGCCCCTGCTGTCCCTGCCCCCAGCCTGCTCCTCGGAGGGGTTCTGGGCCGACCCCCGCCCAGGCCTCTCCAGCCCCGTCTCCTCATTTGTCTTTGGCAGACGATCACTGATACCCTTCTCCCCGGGTCAGGTAAGTTTTATTTTAATCCGTCTCTGCACTGTCACCTTGGCATTCCCAGTGCCTCTGCTGGGGAGACAGGCAGCAGTGTTAGAGACGGGCTGGTGTGAGACTGGGAGGGGTGAGTGTCTCTAAGGGCCTTTCTTCCTCAGCTGGGCCACTCTAGCTTTGCAGTTAAAGGTTTGCTCCCAGATTGGACAACACACAACCAATATCCAGAACTTTTAGCTTCTGGTCTGAACTCAGCTCAATTTACTGAATACCAGCTATGCACAAGTTGCTGTGCTTGGTTTTGAAAGGATGGCAAGAATGACACACAACGCTGGCTCCCACCTTCAGACTGCTGATCGTCTGGTGAGTCAGATAGAACCTCTACCCAAATGGTATGTGGACCCCAAGGTCAGCCAGTCTGGATTTCACTCCCTATTCTGGCTCTCTGACCTTCAGCAGGTCACTTAACCTAAGTCTCAGTTTCCTCCTCTGCCAAGTGGGGATAATACTGACTACCTTATAGGCTAAATTATACACATGCATATGTATAGAACGGAGAAGGCAATGGCACCCCACTCCAGTACTCTTGCCTGGAAAATCCCATGGATGGAGGAGCCTGGAAGGCTGCAGTCCATGGGGTCGCTGAGGGTTGGACATGACTGAGTGACTTCACTTTCACTTTTCACTTTCATGCGTTGGAGAAGGAAATGGCAACACACTCCAGTGTTCTTGCCTGGAGAATCCCAGGGACAAGGGAGCCTGATGGGCTGCCGTCTATGGGGTCGCACAGAGTCGGACACGACTGAAGCGACTTAGCAGTAGTAGTAGTAGTATATGTATAGAACTATAGTCACTATAATAGTAACTATCTTACAGGCTAAAATTTACACGCACACATATATAAAACTGTTCACAAACACTAATAATCACTATATACTTGTTAACTACTATTAAGTTCATATGAAATTTGAATGATAAAAAATATGTAAAGAGTTTGGAATAGCGCTCTGAATATCAGTGGTGGTTATTATCGCACAAGAAAATTGTTGTAAGTCACAGATAAAATTCTACAGAAACATGGGAAGATTGCTCTTGCCTGCCAGGATCATGAAAGGCTCCTGGAAGAGGTGACATTGAGCTTGAGCACTGGAGAAGGAACAGGATTTCAACAAGCAAGAGTGCACAAACCCAGCAGAGAGCAGCAAGCCACGACCGGGCCCTGAGCCTGGCTGAGAGGCTGAGCTGGACTTCGGGCCCCAGCACCTGGGGACAAGGGCCAAGTTGGGGTGTGACATTGTAAGTTCTGGAGTAACCAGCCCAGCCAGAGAGGAGGGGAGTGTGACACTTGAAAGAGATCTGGGCTGAGAGCCCCGAGACTAAGGTTCAGGTTCTGACTGAGCTTCCAGTTGAACTGGGTGCTCTGAGGCTCACGTCTTCACCTCCCCTGGGTTTGTTTTCTCACCTGTGAAATGGGAATAATAAAACTTGGTGCACTTTTCAATTTTGCTATAATTATTCACCATGGCATCAGATCAGATCAGTCGCTCAGTCATGTCCGACTCTTTGCAACCCCATGAATTGCAGCATGCCAGGCCTCCCTGTCCATCACCAACTCCCGGAGTTCATTGAGACTCACGTCCATCGAGTCAGTGATGCCATCCAGCCATCTCATCCTCTGAACCGTGGCATAGGAAGGTGAATTTATAAATCAGTATGTAAAACACAAAGTACAATTCCTCAAGACAAAGAAGAATGAGGGTATCATCTGCAGGGCTCTGGGGGCAATGCAGAGGAATAAACTATTTAACAAGGAGGCTTATGAAAATCACCTAGTACAGCATCTGAGTCATAACGGTAGTTGAATGAATGATCTCTCTCATAACTGACTGATTGGCTAACTTACTCATTCATTAAATCAGCAAGCATTCCTGGAGTCTCCACTGCATGCCAGGCATTAGGCTTGGTGATGGGAGAGGGTGGTGAATAAGCAACTCAGGGAACTGGCAACCTGAAGACGTCCCTCTGCCCGATGCTAGAAGCTTCATCCTGCTGGCCCTCTTCTCCTTTCTTTCAAGAATGATTGCTGTTGGTCGTTTATTTTTGGGTGAGTTTAGGTTCCCAAGACACACATCCTTCCATCCTTCCATGAGAACGCCTCCTCTCTGCCCTCTGCTGGTGGGGAGTTGTAAGGGCTTTGCAGTAAATAGCAATAATAACCGCTCATTCCTGCTGCCTTCCATCACCCAAGAGAGGTACTAAATGCTTTAATATTTAAAGAGGAATGAATTTGTAATTAACACCTTAACTGTTATATCAGAGCCATTCTGGAGGTTTTCTATTTAAATGCAAATTGAGCCTTCCCGAAGGAAGCCTAATAAGTGATGAAAGTAGATGGCAAGAGATGAGGAAACGAGGAGGGAGGCACTGACTGTGCAGCTGTCTGTGGTGCTGTTGACCTGCTTCCTGCACGGACACTCCCCTCACCCAGAGACCAGGCTCTGAGCCTGAGCAGGGTCTGGGTCCCTGAAGCCAGAGTCTCATCCCCCTGTTCATGGGGAGGCCCAAGACAGCAGCCATGGGGGTGGGTTCTCACTGGGTGGTTGGAGTCATCTTAGCATCACGCTGGCCTGGGGATGATCCTGGCTTTGGAAGAAAAGTATTTTCAGACAGAACTGGGCTTGAATCTAGAATCCTCTTCTGATCAGCCATAAGAGCTTGGGTGGATTTCTGAAACCCTTTGAGCCTCCAGGCCTTCGTAATGTAAGCAGCTGTTAGTGCTTGCCCCTCTCAAGACTGCTGTAAAGAGAATGTGATAAACAGAGGAAATGCGCCTGCTAGACAGTAGGTGCCCAGCAAAGGTTAGTTTCCTTCCATTGCCACAAGATATTCCTGTGCCAGCTTAACATGTCAAGGGAAGCAAGAAGCAGGTGGTCAAGAAAAAGGTGGTATCCCTCAGTTTCCCTTTAAAGGGGCCTAAATGTGGGACAGCACAGAGACACTTTCTGTAAAGGACCGGATAGTAAATATTTCACGCTTTGCGGGCCACGCGCTCTCTGTTGCAACTAGTCCACTCCCCACTTCAGTGGGAAAGCAGCCACTACGACACATAAATGAGTGAGCGATGAGCGTGGCTGTATTCCAATCTAACCTTATTTATAGACGATGAAATGTGAATTTCACATAATTTTCATGTATCACAAAACATTTTCCTTTGGATTTTTTTCCCCAACCATTTAAAAATGTAAAAACTGTTCTTAGATCACAATGCCCTACAAGAACAGGTGGAGCCCTGGATGTGGCCCAGGAGTCATGCTTGCTCAACACCCCCACGCACAGCCCCAGAGTGTCATGAGAGAACTTCACCTGTGATTCGGGAGAGTCTGCACTGAGACACCCCTCAGAACATGACTCCCGAGGCCGGGACACAGGATAGTGGCGTCATCCAAGGGAGAAAACAGCCCTCTGGACCAGGACCGTCGAACGCAAAAGGACTCACAGGACCCTGGTGATGGTCTCTGCCGGGGTGTCCAACCCAGGGTCAGGGCGTGAATAGAGGTGTCACTCAGTATACTTCCCTGGTGGTGTCCAGGGAGGACTGAGGACTCATGAGCACCGAGCAGGCGGCATCCTTGGTGACACGTGTTCTCGCCTCAACTGGGCAAGCGGTGCACGCTCCCTGGGCGCCTCAGCCCTCCCAGATGGCCTGGTTCACCCCAGCTCGGCCTGCGTCTCCCCTATGCTGGGTGCTCATCTCTATTCCTAAGCATGCACGCGCACAAAGCCCACTTGCAGCCAGCCTGTCACGCCTCTCCCTTCTCTCTTTCTCCAGCACAGAGGGAACGCAGGTCACCACGCCAGATGGCAACCTTGCTTCTGCAGCAGATTGCCGGTCTTCCATGGGAGGGAGGGTTAAAGCAGGGCACAGGGTGATGCCAGCTCTGCCGTGCCCACCCCACCCCCACGTGCCTCTGCCTGGTCCCTTCTCCAGAACCTCTGGGGAGGAGGGCGTGTGTGTGCGTTTGTGCGCTTGTGTGATGCGGAGCACAGAGGACAAGGGGAGGAGGTGAGGAGAGACAGTGCCAGAGGGAAACCACCCTCTTCTTCCATAACGGTCCCAACGAGGGTGGACAGACACTCTTTCCAGCTGGAGGATGAGCCGACCCTGCTTCTCGGGCACCCGTGGGAGATGGTGGACTCCCGGAGGTGGAGGTGAGAGTCACAGGCTGGAGAATGAGGCTGCTCAGCTAATAATAGAAGCTGCCCGAGGCCTGGCAAGAAGGGAGAGGCAAAAAATGCTAGGACCTCTGACGGTAGCTGCTCCCAGCTCCCAGCTCTCTAGAGGCCCTGGACTGAGTGCCATCTCCTGCCAGTCCAACCCATAGACCCCGGTCCTCGTCCTCCCAACTCCATAAACAGCCCCAGAGCCTTCAATCCCATTGCATATCAGGTTCAGACAAAATCTGGGGTCCTAGGGAGGCAGGGAAGGAGAGTCAGGCCGTGGGAAGCCCTCCTCCTAATGTAAGCAGCGATGATCAACAGAAGAGCAGTAAGTGTGATTTGCTATGTGAGCCATACTCACCTCTGGGCCAGGCCCTGGCTGAAGACAAGACAACAGCCTCCAGCCTGAGCATTTGTCCTCTCATGAGACAGTTTCGCTGGGAAGTGGGGGCCCCTGCAGGAGGTGAGCAGGTGAGCCTTTTGTTGAGGAAGGCCTTATTCCTGGGACCCGACTGCATGTCCTGTGCCCTGCTCACTGAGAACCTGCCAGCCGGAGAGCCAGCACCCCCATCGGGGCCCCCAGTGCATACACACACACGTGCACGCCTGCGCCCGCCCTGACAGGCAGGCCGGCCCATCTGCCAATCAATCTTCCTCGCCCATCTCCCAGCTGGAGCAGCGGGAATGATGTGTAAATCATTCAGAGCCCTCTCTCAGCTCTGCCAGGACATGGAGCTCTTTTTAATTAAGAAGAATGGAGGATGCGGCTGGCTCTGGAAATGGCGATATTAACTTACTAATGGGCATTTAAAGAGCTGTGTTTGAGTGCTCCGCGGCTGCCTCCCCCAGCCGGCAGCCCCCAGCTCCTCTGCAGAGCCGCCCAGACCCCTGCAAAGGCCTTACTATCCTCCAGGTCAGCAAGGGTGTAGGATACGGCCGGCCCCATGCCCTGGCCTGGTGAGCTGGGATAAACGCTCCCGTTTTTTTACTTTTAGAGGAGGCGCCAGAATCAGTGTGTCTTAAGCCCCGAGTCCTCTGCCTCCTGTTCCTGCAGCCTGTGGAAAGGCAAGAGGCACCCCGGAAATGTCAGGATCCAAGAACACAGGCTTCTGGGTGGGTGCCCAAGGTCTACCAGGAGCCAGTCCTCAGCCGCAGCGGCAGCTCGCCCAGGTCCCCGGGTCCCTGGCTGAGCTGGGGAAACGAGGCTGGTGGCCACAACAGCTCCAGGGGAAGGTCCCTAGTACGGTCCCTTCTGGTGACAGAACCCTGGGGAGTGGGGAGCACCCATGAGAGCCAGGGAGGCCAGACCTCTGTATGGTTGCCCCACCCAGAAGAACGTGAGGATGTCCATTCTGGAACCTCCTGCTTTGTCACTCTGGTTAAACGATTATTTCTCTAGGGCTTCCCACCCTGCGTGCCCGCTGCGGAAGGACGCTCCAGCTGGGCCAGACCTCAGGCCACTGTCTACTTCCCTCCTCTCTCATTTTACAGACACCAGAATAGATGTGCTTGGTCCAGAGGTGCACAGCCTGGTTATGACAAGATGTGAGCTGGAACAGAGGTCTTTTGACTCTCAGCCCTGTGTCTTTCCTATTTCCAGTACCTCCCAGGGGAAGTGACACCATGGTCTCTCACCTCACCTCATGCTGGTATTTTAATTTTCTGATGCTCCCGGGGCAGGAAATTCTTCCTTTTTATAACCCAGATCCTCAGGCTTTATTACAAGCCCCATTTCCTCTGACAATTTCCTCAATAAACACAGAGAAGTAGCCGAGGTCTTTCTGAGAAGGCTCCTCTTCCTGCTGTCTTTTATCATCTGATGCTTTAAGGAGCAGAGGAATTTGTGCTCCCCAACTCTTCCTTCTAAATTGTGTATCTTGTGAGTCTGAAAATCAAGATGACCACCCTGCCAATGCCTTATCTGTGATCCACTTTCCAATGTCCTGGTTTTACCTAAATGGGCAGAGGTTGCTCCCAGGCAGACTGATGCGTGTATGGTGACCCCCGTTTCGTCCCTCTAGGCTCCAGGCTCTACTCTCTGTGCTGAGTGCCATGCTGCATGCCGCGCTCCGTGCACTGCGCTCCGTGCTATGGCAGGGTGCGGGTAGCGGAAGGAACGTGGCTGACTCCGCCCTCCAGTTGAGGCTGCATGGTCAGGAGGTGAGGCCCTCTCATTCGAGGCCATCCTAAGGGACCCCCGACTGCCACCCCAGAGGCTGGTGGTGTCGTGCGAACAGATGCAGATGATGGTTGTGACTGCTGCCCTGGTGCCGCCCTGGCTCCACTCAGGTCCACTCGAGCCCTGAATTCTTCCTCGGGGCTGGGCAGGAGGGGGCTCTAATGAGGCTTTTCCAAGTTGGGGAGGGATCGACCCTCCCCTTAGTCTGCTGTGGCCTCTGTCCTAATCGGATGAGTCATCCTCTTCCCTGGCTCCCTGAATCCAGCCCAAGCCTCAGATGAGGAATAAGAAGGTGATTATCTAAAGGAAGAGCACCAGCTGTTCTCCTGATCAGAATACTGTTCAGGCTGCAGTGGAAGAGATTCCAGTTAGCTAGGAGGAAATATCCTGTTCAAGACACAGACCCAGAAATGGCTGGATTTCTGGACAGGTGTGGGCTCTGGTAAGGTGCCTCCCTTGTGAGACTGGAGCCTGCTATTCAGGCTCTCTGGCCAGAAGTATGGAAACCTGCAAGGGGAAGAAAGCACACTGCTCTTTACAGAGGACCTGCTGCCTGCCCCAGAGGCACGCCTGGCGTCTCGTTCCCCACGTCGTGCTACAAGTAGTTTCCTTCTTCCCTTTCTCATGGATGAGGAGCTGAGATTCAGGACGTCAGGGACTCATTCAAGGTCACACAGCTGGGAGTGGGCGATCCAGGATTCAGCCCTGTCTGTCTGACTCCAAAGTCCACACACCTTCCCAAGGCCTCCTGCCTGCGGAGAGAGAACTGCACAGGGACAGAGACCGGCCCCAGGGGAATGCAGGCTGCCGTCCCCCAGCATCACACCCGGGAGGGTAAACTGCGTTTCTGAAGACGGAGAAAGAAGCTACTGCAGCTCTTTAGAGCTACACAACTCTCCTTTCCCCACTCCCACCACAACTGTGTTCTGCACTCGGCACCCCACCAGCCCCCTGAGGCCCTGCACACACATACGTCACCACAGGATGCCTCGCTGGGACTCTGCCTGCTTTCCTGGGCAGAGACTGTCCCCTCACCAACACCCTCAGCTTCCCCACTACCTACCACAGAGTTCAGTGAAGGCCAGCCCCTGAATATCTAATAAACTCTATTGATGCTGAGTCAGACTGTGCAGTTTCTTGTATGTAAATTAGGCCTTAACAAACCCAAAACCTGGAGAAGGAAATGGCAACACGCTGCAGTATTCTTGCCTAGGAAATCCTAGAGACAGAGGAGCCTAGGAAATCCCATGGACAGAGGAGCCTAGGAAGTCCCATGGACAGAGGAGCCTAGGAAATCCCATGGACAGAGGAGCCTAGGAAATCCCATGGATGACCCCACAGTCCATGGGGCTGTAAAAACGTCAGACCTGACTCGGCAACTAAACAACACCCGAAAAGAGACTTCTTTAAAAATATACTTAATAAGTATTTCTGAGGCTAAATACCCCTTCAACCAATTTGACTCATGCATCAATATCACAATAATAAAGGCTCCTGAGTATCAAGGCTTCATGTTTAGAGACTTTCATGAACTTCCTCTCCCCACCTTCCTACCTTTCCAGTGCTACCTTATAACCAAGGCAAATACTCAAACAGTATCTAAAAATGAAGAGAAACCCAGACCAATGCAACACAAAGTCTGAAAGCAAGAAGGATTTAGGCTTCTAAATCCTTCCTCTAAAGAGGAAGACCTTCCTGACAGGTAATGTGGTTACTCACTGGAATGAGCTGGTGAGGAATCAAAGGGGATCACTGGACCCCCACCTCTGCTTGGCACTGCGTAAGTCCCCAGCCTGGTGCACTCAGCCCAGGCATGGAAACGGCAGGTGACTCAGGGAATCCTAAGTGGCGGTTGCTAGGTTACAAGCTTCCTCAGTGTGCATTCAGTGTAAGGACTAAAGGATGTCACCTGGCTGGGAGGAAGAGCTGTGGGGGAAGGAGCGGGGGCGATGCAGAGAGGCCAGGACTTCCAGAACAAGCAACGAGGCCGTGGCCTGGAAGGCATCCTGTCTTAGTACTTTTCCAAGGGTTTGACTCCCTGGATCCCACAGCCTTCAAAGAGCATTATGATTGCAGGACATGAACATTAGGTTAGAACTGTCCTATTCGGGGGGCTGACTCTGGTCCTTTCCCAGCTATGCTGCCTGGCCCAGACTGTATGGCAACGGGGAGAGGGTAGTCCCTGAAACCTCTGAGGGCCCCTGCTCCTTCCTTCACTGTAATTGGGCTGAAAGTGAGAGGAGAGAAGTTTGACGCCCTTAGTAATATACAATTCTTTCATTAGTGATTTAACTGGAATATAGTGAAAGGCACTGGATTTGGAATTCACCAACTAGACCCACCCTGAACGGCTCACATGGTCATAAGTCAATTACTTCATTTCACTAAGGCTCAGAGTCCTCGTCTTAAAAAGCAGACACTGATACCTAACTGACAACATTTCCTAGGGTTGTTTTCAAGATTATGGGGAAGCGGATGTGCAAGTTTATTTCAAGTTAGGCAAACATAAAGTAGTATGAGCTTTATATACCTGCTCACTGAGCTGTCCCAGCTGGGGTGGGTGGGGCCACAAGAAGCCTTGCCTCGCTGCTTTGGTAGAAGGCTCAGTGGGCAAAAGAGGCTGAAAGTGGACCCACCCAACAAACCCCTTTGAGGAATATGTACGGCTTTCGATACTTCTGATCACCATGTCCAAATCTTGTGAAGACTGTTTAAGTTGATGGTTGAGGATTTGTTCCCAGTTCCTCTGGGCAGATTGTGACCTCCAGGAAAAAGAGAAATGTTTGCTGCTTCCAGTGAAACTTCATTAAAGCAGATCACATTTTTTTGAATTTATGCATTCTTATTAAATAAACAGAACATTACTTTTGGGGAGGGGGAAATATTCCCTCCCCCATCTTGAGTTCTTTCGGCTGGTCTAATAATTAAAAGGACACAAGATTATCAGCAGGGATAAAAAATTTAACTCACATATCCAGAGATCCCATAGAAATGGGACCCCCAAAGTGACCAGGGCAGGTTGTTTATATATCATTTTTAGACAAATAAACACTATTTGTGAAAATTTAACAAAGGAATTCATGCCTGGTGTAGCAGACTAATAAAATAACAAAATTTGTTTATACAAATTTCTTAGCCTTGAATTCCCTACCTCTGGTGGTGAGGTTGCTTTCTCTCCTCTTGGTTTGAGTAGGGTACTTTGACATGGAAGATTTATTTCCCACTTTCAGGGGTAAAGAAGGAGTTCAGAGTGTTTTTCAACATCAATTTTTTTCCCGCTGGCTGTTTCTTAAATAACTAACTTAAAACAGTCAATATGCCATTGTGGTATATCTTGGGGTGGGCTGCTCTGAGCCCCAGCACAACCGTCTTCTGAAAGGTTCTAGAGGTGCTTAATATGTAAGTACAGGGAACTCAAACTAGAAAGCAGTGGAATTTTTAAGCCAAGAACTCAAGATGTTAAGATGGGCCTATCGGGAGCTGTGACTTCTGTTTCTCACAGGAAGTCATTTCTCAGTGAGGGGCAAATTTCCTTTTTCTTGGTTTTGTTGACAGTAGTTGTAATAGTTACGGCATTAATGGCGATTTACCAGGCCCTTGCCGTGTGTCAGAAGCTGAACTGAACACTTTACAAATGTCTTCTCTTTTAATCTTTGCAAAAATCTACAGTGATGTATCTATACCATGGAATGCTACTCAGAAACAGAAAGTAGTGAACTGGTGATATATGCAGCGACTTGGATGAATCTCCTCAGAATTATGCTGGGAGCAAAAGGAAAGCCAGTCCCAATAATATTCTTTTTTTTGCAGGGGGTGCGGTGGTAGACCATCACTGTGGGATCTTAGTTCCCCAACCAAAGACTGAACCCCAGGACCGGCAGTGAAAGTGCCAAGTCCTAACCACTGGACTGCCAGAGAATTCTGTACATAACATTCTTGAAATGACAGAACTATGGAAATGGAGAATAGATTAGTGGATGCCAGGGGTTGGAGAGATAGAGGCAAGAGGGAAGAATGTATGGGTATAAGAAGGCAACATGTACACCTGAAACTAACATTGTTGTTGCTGCTGCTAAGTCGCTTCAGTCGTGTTCAACTCTGTGCGACCCCGTAGACGGCAGCCCACCAGGCTCCCCCGTCCCTGGGATTCTCCAGGCAAGAACACTGGAGTGGGTTGCCATTTCCTTCTCCAATGCAGGAAAGTGAAAAGTGAAAGTGAAGTCGCTCAGTCATGTCCGACTCTTAGCGACCCCATGGACTGCAGCCCACCAGGCTCCTCCGTCCATGGGATTTTCCAGGCAAGAGTACTGGAGTGGGGTGCCATTGCCTTCTCCGGAAACTAACATAGTGTAAATCAATTATAGCTCAACTTTTTTTTTTTTTAAAGGCAACATGAAGAGTTCTTGTGGTGATGGGAATTTTCTGTATCTTGACTGATAACTTCCATATTCTGGTTAGGATATTATTATACTATACATTTTGCAAGATGTTACCATTGAGGGAAGTTGGGTAAAAGGTGTTATATCTTACAACCGCGAGGGAATCCACAATTTATCTCAAAATACAAAGTTTAATCTAAACAAAATAAGGAAACTGAAGTTCAGAGTAAGTAGTTAAATTCTTTTAGAGTCAGAATTTAAATCCAGGTCTGTCAGATTCCCAGGCCTGAGTGTTTCAAGACTTGGCTCTGTTCAGAACTGCATAGGGGGACCCCAGAAGCCTGCAGTTCCTCACACCAGGCGGCTCACCGGCCTCAGGGGCACCTCTGTTACTGCAGACTGCTGGCCTGATAAGGCCATTGCCGGTCTTGAAAGAATTATTTGTCAAGCCCTGTGGGTTGGTGCTGGAGGGCCCAGATTTGGTACCCAGGTTTTCCCTTCCTAAGGTGTGTAAAGAAGGATGATGTGGAAGGGACCACTCACGTGTTTGCCCTTCCACTTCTGTCTCTGGCTGGCTGTGTGTCCGCCAAACTGTGCATTTGTCAGCTTCTCTGTGGATATGACCATTTCCGGGTGGACGGTGTGGTGGCGATGTGTAAATTATGCATGTGTGCACAGGTTAGCGTGTACATTGTTCGGATGCCCCTGTGTCAGGTCTGGGGGTGTCACACCCACATAACACGTTCCTATTAGGTTAAACCATCTGATAATACCTCCCCCATAGCAGAGCCCACTGTTGAGCCAGTCTGTCACGAACTGGGTCTGTGTATTGTAGATAAACTGGGTAATTGGACTCTCCGCCTCCTCACCCAAAACAAACACTCACAAACCGCCCACCCCGCCCTGGAGCGAGTCCCGGCCCGTCATCCGGATACTTGGCTCTAGGGCCCCGCTTTCCCCGAACAGTAGGCAAGGGGGTGCGCGCCTCCCGCCGGGCCCTTTCCCTCCCCCGCGGCCGTAGCACCGAGGCTTATGTAAAGCGGCCGCGCGGCGCACGCGGCTTCCCGCACAGGTGTGGCGGCCGCGGGGAGGCTGTGCGCGGGGCCGCCGCACCCCCGGCGGCGGCTCGGCTTCTCCTCGCGCTGCTCACTTGTTCTCCGCATCCGCCTGGGTGACGGCGGCGCGCGCTGGGCAGGACGGCGCGCCCCCTCCCCTGCGCCCCGCGCCGCTCTCGCGTAATGTGCTTTCCGCGCCCCGCCGCCCGCCGCACCCTCCGGCCTGGCTGTGTGAGCCGCGCGGGGCGGGGGCGGGAGTCGGCGGGCGGGGAGAGCCGCGGGGGACGGGCGGCGGCGCCCGGAGGTGTCAGCTCCTCGCTTCGCCCGCAGGCCTCCCGGCGCCCAGCGCGCAGGGGCCCTCCCGGTCTTCCGCGCGGCTCCAGGGTCTCGGACCCGCGGGGGACAGAGCGGTGCCGGGGAGACCCCGCCGCGTCTTCCCTTGAAAGTTGTCCGGGGCGGGGGGCTGGGAGGCCAGGAGGCCGCGCGCGGGGCCCCCGCCGCCCTTGATTCGTCCGGCTCATCCCGCGGGGCCGAGCGCAGACGTCGCCGGGCCGCCGAGTCTTGAGGGACCGAGAAGCGCTGGCCGGCGTCGGGGCCCTAGCCGGGGGGCGGGCGGCGGCGGATCCCAGCGAGATGGAGACGGCGAGGGGCGGCGCGGAGTAGCTGACCGACCCCCGGGCTCGCTCCGCGCTCCGCGGGGGCGCGGCGGGCGGGGCCCCCGGGGCTGCCATGGAGGTGCCCACCGTCAAGGACTTCCAGTGGAAGCGCCTGGCACCGCTGCCGAGCCGCCGGGTGTACTGCTCCCTGCTGGAAACCGGGGGACAGGTCTATGCCATCGGGGGCTGTGACGACAACGGCGTCCCCATGGACTGCTTCGAGGTCTACTCCCCCGAGGCCGACCAGTGGACCGCCCTGCCCCCGCTACCCACGGCCCGGGCCGGCGTGGCCGTCACCGCCCTGGGGAAGCGGATCATGGTGATCGGGGGTGTGGGCGCCAGTCAGCTGCCCCTGAAGGTCGTGGAGATGTACAACATCGACGAGGGCAAGTGGAAGAAGAGGAGCGCGCTGCGCGAGGCCGCCATGGGCATTTCGGTCACCGCCAAAGGCGAGTGGGGCCAGGGCTGAGGGCGGGCGGAGGAGGGGTGGGAGGCCCCGGGAAAGGGGTGGAAGCCAGCCCTGGACTGCAGGCCACTGTCACATTACATGGGCACTGAAACTAAAGACCCTCTGGCCTGGTTTCATAGGTGGGAAAATTGCGGCTCAGACAAGTGAAGTGTGTAGTAAATCCACATGATGCCAGAGCTCCACTCCACCCCAGCAGCCTCCTCCCAGCAAGGTGGGCAAGCCTGCCTGAGGGGAGAGCCAAAGGGCACTCTGTCCATATCCCTGTGGATACCTTCATTCAGCAGAATGGTTGGGCCTCCCACGCACAGTAGCAAATCCCTTGAAATCTGCCTTGCAGGTGCCACCACCTCCAGACACATATTTGGGGTCCTGGGCCTGTTCATGCCATCTTCATATCATCCCAGGCCCCACAGGGAGGGTCTTGGGACCTGATTCCAGGACCTTCTCCCTACAGTCTGCCTCCTAATCTCAGAGGTACTGATGAGTGGAGACCAGAAGGTTCCTGAGGTTCATGCTCCTGCGGCTTCTTGCCCAGGTTCACTAGGTTCTCAGGGCATGTGTGTGCTCACTACATAGCTTTATGCTTCTTATCTCAGTTTCTCCAAGCCCATCCTGTCTTTCTTTTCTGGCCTGGTATAGCCCAGAGCAGAGAATGGGCCCTGGAAAGTGTTTTTCTAAAACACAGTTTTATGGGAAATGGCCCAGTAGGAGTTAGGAAACCCCAAATGCAGATCAGACAGGCTTAGAGGTTTGCAACCTTACCTCCTTCTCTTGCAAAATTATTTCAGCTCCCTGTCAGGTCTACTGTAGGTCAGAAATCAGTATTTCTTGAGCGCCTGCCCTGTTCCTGGCACAGTTCTAGGTCCCAGGTGGGAAGGAAAGATGCAGAAGATCCGATCCCTGCCTTTAGGAGCCCAGGTCTTACCAATGAAGATCAGACAGAGAAACTCAAGAAGCCCTCAGGGCAGAGTAGCCAACAGCGCCTCCTGAACTCCCAGTAAGAAAGATGGAAAGCCTGGAGGTCCATGGGGAAATGGAGAGGGAAAGGGGAGCCCTTTATCCCCAGGCCTCAAGAAGTGGTGCTGAACAGTTAAGAACTAACATTTATTGAGTCCTTACCATAGGTGCTTAATAGGTATTAACCCCTTTGACCCTCAGAACTTGTCAGATGAGGGAAGTAGTACCACTGTCCTCATTTTACAGAGAAGCAATGTGGGGCCCAGAGAAGTTGAGTAACTCGCCCAAGTAACAGCCTGAAGGTGATGGTCCAGTCTGTGCTCTTTTAACTATGGCGCTGAATGGGCTCAGCAGTTAGTTTACTAAAAATGTACATGCTCGTGTGCCAGGCTTTATACCATATTCCGGGGCCACAAATTAACAAATTTTCAGGATCTAACAATCTATTGAAAGAAACATACAAAGGTTATCCCAGTAACAGTGTGGGAAGCAGGGTGATGGCCACAGGAGCCACCACCTTCAGCCCAGCCTTGCAGTCAGGGACACCAAGGTGATTCTGAAAGCATGAGTAAGAATCGGACAGAGGATTGGTAGTGTGGAGTGGAGGGGCAGGTTCCCAGCTTCAGAGGTATAGGTGAGAAGAGGAATGGGAGACAGAGTGTGCGTAAGGTGAGTGTCTCTTTAGCAAGCCCCATCTCCTAGCCACAGGGTAGGCTTTGGATTTCTTTGTTTCTCTCTTTAGTAAGATTGGAAAGTAGAAAGAAGTACTCATTCCTGTAATTCTCTTGAAAAATAAAAGCCTCTTAGAGCCAGAAGTGGTGAGGACTGGCCTCTAGTAGACATCCCCCGAGCAGGGATGGGTCCCTGGGAGAAGAGGGCCCTGGGGGTCGGGCTGTGTCTTGAGAGGGCTGCCTGAGGTCCTGGGGTGAAGGGAGCCTGGAGGCTGCACGGCCTCCAGGTGTGCTGTGTCACCTGCGGCCACAAGGAGTAGAGAAGCTCTCCTTTCCTCAGAGCGCCCAGCTCGCTGCCTGCTCAGAGCTTCTTCCATCCAAAGCCTCTCCCTTTTTCACCCCTAGCCCTATCCCATTCAGTGCAAGCTGGCTCCTGGAGCCCACAAGCTTTCCTGTGTGTCCAGGAGGATGGCCTTCCCCTATCCAGAGAAAGAAAAGGACAGCAGCGGGCCAGCATCCCACAAGGCCAGTGGCAGCAGGGCTGACCTCATCTCCAGAGGCTCCCTCTAGGTCTCGAGTTCCGGTCTGGGAGTGCATGGCATCAGGCTGCTCCTGGAGGGCGTCAGGGGAATACTGTCCCTCTTTGGCATCTCTCTGGCTGCCCTGGAAGGAGAATGGCGGGGACAAGACCTTCAAAGGGTTGTCCAGGCCTGGACTCCACCTCAGTCTACTTCTGGGCATGGCTTGGCATCTTGGGCTTAACCAAGGGCCAGGCACCAAGGAAGGTAAGGCACGAAGGCCTGACGTGGCTTCAAGAAGACCCAGGCTTGAGTGTGGCAGGAGCTTTTAATTGTGCCACCAACCCATTCTCTGGCAGAGCAGTGGTTGGGAACGTGGCCGGGCTTCAGTGCTGGGATTCAAGGGGTTGACAGAGCCTGGCCAAGGTAGCGGCTGAGTGCACGGGCCTGTCTCACGGTGTCTGCCGTGTGCCCTTTCTCCTAGATTACCGCGTGTACGCAGCAGGCGGGATGGGCCTGGACCTCCGTCCACACAATCACCTCCAACACTATGACATGCTCAAGGACATGTGGGTGTCTCTGGCACACATGCCCACCCCGAGATACGCCGCCACCTCCTTCCTCCGAGGCTCCAAGATCTATGTGCTGGGTAAGGACATAGATGTGCTGTCTGGCCCATGTCCGTCTCTCCTCCTCTCCCGGACCAGTTCCTGTTAGAAGCAGTATTTGTGTGCCCAGCATCTCCTGGGCACTGGGGGTTAATCACACAGCCCCCCACCCTCAGGGAGCTTCCTATGTGATTGGAACCCAGCCCCAGTCCCCAGGGGCTTACTCTCCTGCCCAACATGTGCCCTGCCCTGGCCTCCAGGAGGACGGCAGTCCAAGTATGCGGTCAACGCCTTCGAGGTCTTTGACATTGAGACTCGCTCCTGGACCAAGTTCCCCAACATCCCCTGCAAGCGGGCCTTCTCCAGCTTTGTGACCCTGGACGACCGCTTGTATAGCCTGGGGGGCCTGCGGCAGGGCCGGCTCTACCGGCAGCCCAAGTTCCTCCGGACGATGGATGTGTTCGACATGGAGCAAGGTAAGCTGGACACCAGGCCCTAGCTACCCACCTCCCTTCTGCCCTCCTCCCACCTTACACCCATCCCACCCATCTGCCCCGGCCCGTTTACCCAGCGGCGTGAACCTTTCAGAAGTCTGAATGCTCCTCTCCATTCAGGGCTACTCTTGGGCTCAGATTCTTTCATCTGTCCAGGGCTCCCTCTGATTGGCTGGCTGTTTTTATCAAAGCCTTTCCCAGCTGTTGTTCCTTCTTACAACATCCAGCCAGGGCCAGATGAGGGAGGGCTTTGAAACAGAGCATGCTGACTGGGACACTCTCCGTCTTTCCAGCTTAAAGTCCGTGAAAACGGAGGTGGGGCAAGGTGATTCATGATAAGAGCTGATGGTTCCTTGGCCTGCAACAGGCATGGAGAGGGTCGGTTGAGTGCCATTTCGCACGGCAGGAGGCGTTGTACACGCCCTGAGCATACAGGGTAGATGGAATCAAGGTGCCACTCAGGATGAGAGCGGTTTGGCACTCGGGCGTATTTGGCAGGGGCGGTCAGCATCTCATTCTCTCTGTGTTTCTCCTGACATCGCCCACGGCCTGCAGGGGGATGGCTGAAGATGGAGCGTTCCTTCTTCCTCAAGAAGCGGCGGGCAGACTTTGTGGCCGGCTCTCTGAGTGGTCGGGTCATAGTGGCTGGAGGGCTTGGTAAGGAAAGAGCTTCCAGGCTGTGGCCTGGTGCTCCGTGGACTCTGGATGTGCATGCGCAGAAGAGGGTGCTGGCTCCTGGCACACCGCCTGCCTACCACCTGATTCCAAGGCACTCTCTTCTCCCAGCCTCGACGTCCTGCCTCCGTGGGTGGGCCTCAGATGTGGTCTCTCTGTCCTCTTACACGGGGGAAACTGAGGCTCAGAGAGCATAAGGGACATGCTGAGAACCACGTGACAGGCTGGCTGAGCCCAGGTCCCCGGGGCCCTGTATGGGGAGGGCTGGAGGTAGAAGGGATTGGCCTTGATCCTCTTTATTTTCTCCCTGAACACTCAGCTCTATCAGGAAGTAGGAAAGCAGTCTGATCAAATCAGCTGTTCTGATGAACTCAAGATTTGCTGGATGAGCCCTCCCAGAGATCAGGGAAATTTGATGGTGGGGTCCCACCATCAACTAGGGAGAGATAAGTAGGCAGTGGGGCTCCTGGGAACCCAGAGTTTACTCAGTGTGGACAGATTCCCCGACTTTACCATGCAGGAAAGGAACTTGACGTGAGCTAGACCGTGTGAGCAGCTTTCTTCGTCATGGGCAGGAGAGAGGCAGTAGTGTCTAGAAACGTGTAGTAAAAGCAGGCAGTGGGGGAAGAAAGCTGAGTCTTGCATCTTGAGGGGATGTAAGGACTGAGAAGGCAGGAAGGGCAGAATGGCTGTTTGACAGAGGGTGGGGAAGGCCTGAGGCTCAGGGAGTCCAGGGTGCTGGGCTTCTGCCTGAGGTTCCCGAGGGAGGCAGGAGGTGGGTCACCTCCCCCGGGGCGGAGGGAGGGAGGGCAGGCAGTGGGTCACCTTCTGCCTGTGGTTCCAGAGGGACGGCGGAGGTAGGCCCTTCCCCCGGGCGGGCTGGTGGCTGGACGCTTGGTGAGACCCGGCCCCTTGCACTTTCAGGGAACCAGCCCACGGTCCTGGAGACGGCCGAGGCGTTCCACCCGGGGAAGAGCCGCTGGGAGGCCCTCCCCGCCATGCCCACGCCCCGCTGCGCTTGCTCCAGCCTCGTCCTCAGGAACTGCCTGCTGGCCGTGGGCGGCGTCAACCAGGGTCTGAGCGACGCGGTGGAGGCCCTGTGTGTCTCAGACTCCTAGCTGCCTCTGGGCCCGGCCACAGCGTCCCAGACCGGACCACCCGCTCTGAACAAGAGTTGGGGCCACTTGCCTGGGTACCGGCTCCTGTCCGCAGCCAGTGGGGTCAGGCCCCGGGGCTCTAAGTGATCTCTCCACCTCCAATCCCTACCAACCCGAGGAAACTGGAAGACATGTCTGGGACGCAGCCACACCTCCTCCCCACTGGAGCCGAGGTGACCAGGGTGGGGAGTCCTCACTTATGCTCAGGCAGAGAAAGTTACGGGAGCGTCTGCCACCTGCCTGCTGTGGGCTCACCTTTGCCATCTCCTGGGTTCTGACCCAGGGGATGGCTGCTCACTGCTGTCCTCTCCCTGGCTCTGCACCCGTCCGAGGGTCTCCTGGGATGAAGAACAGACAAGGGCTGTCTCCAAGCCCTCTTGCCTCCCTTGAGCTCCATCTCTTCCCCGCTGGTGGCCGGCTGTGGGCCTGCCCCAAACCTCATCTGCTCAGCAAGAATGGCCCTGGGGCTGGAGGCGGCTGGCTTGGGAGGGAAGTCGGGTTCACGGGGGCTGGCCCAGGTTGGCCACCCTGGCCGGAAAGGACCGGTCCTGCTTGGGGTCCTGGTGGGAATGTAACAATGTGGAAGGGGCAGACTGCCAGCCCAGGATCTGCTCCCTACCCTTTTCCTCACCCCGTTTCTCCTGCGGGCACCCCTCCCCTCCAGAGGCCTGGCCCTTTGTCACCGATGGGCTGTGTGAAACTTGCTCATTTACACTGTGGCATCCACATCCATGAAGGGTGGATTCGTTGCACTCTGGTTAACAGCAGCAGCACAATGATTAAAACCTATATTCCTATCTTCCGTGGCACCCTCATGCAGGGGTTGGGTGGACGGGGTCTGGATACGTGGAGGGGACCCCATAAAGCAGTCCCTCTGACTTTCTCAGGCCACACGGGACCCTGAGGGGCCACTCGTTCTTGGCCACTCTGGGAAGGTTCCTCCTTCCAACCACCTCGCGCCGATCAGTCGCCTCACTCCTAGGAAAACAGCATGCTTTCGGTCTCTGGAGTGCTGATGTGCCACGGGTGTGCTGGGAAAAGGTTGCGCTCGTTAGCTGAGCTCTTTGTCAGGTCACTCTCGACCTGACCTTTGTCAAGCCTAGCCTCATTTCGTTCAGCTCATGCTCATTTCTATGGGGTCGCACAGAGTCAGACACGACTGAAGCGACTTAGCAGCAGCAGCAGCAGCATGCTCATTTCTGTTTTGCCCAGAGCAGAAAGAGAACGGCTCACTGATGTGAAAACGTAGAGGATGGGCCTCCTTTTAGCTGGTACAGTGCCTCTTCCCGATTCCACGTTGTTTTTAAAAGCTGTGCTAACACCAGGACTACAAAGACGAAAAAAATACCTGCCCTGGAGGAGCTGTGGGGGTCAGATAGCACTCACTATGCAAGGGTATCGTTATGTCTCTTGAGGCAGGAACACCTGTCCGAGGGGCCAGGGGGAGCCTCCTGGAGGAGGTAACCCCTCCACCAAACCTTCAGAGACAAGAGGAACCAGGTTCCGGACAGGATGGGTTTTTCTTCCCTTTCTCTGGGCACCTGCTCTTCTTCACTGGGCCCTGGAAGGACACTGCCACCTGCTGACTGAGCTGTTCCTCCCCACTCTAGCATTGCCTGGCAGCGGGTGCCCCCTGGTGAGCAGACTGCAGGAGGCCTTCCCCACTGCATCCAAACCCCCGCCCCATTTTAGTTTCGCCCTCTGAAGAGACTGCTAGGAAAGAAGGCTGCGGAAGCCAACACTGGGAGGAATGGATGGTACGTTGTGGGGAGCATTGCCAAACCCAGCCCTGGCTGCCTCCTGGCTCTGCCCTGCCTCCTTCCCTCTCACCCCTCCCTAGGAAAGGTATTTACAACTGGGGCCCCTCCACCCTTTCTGATAAGAAGCCTAGCCTGTGTGTAGGGGGCTTTCCAAGCACCCCAAATGGCACCAGACGTGTGGATTGGACTGAGGCATTTCAAATATTCGGGGTTCCTTGGGGGTACAGCCTGCCCCAAAGGTTCTTCCCATCATGAGAATAGGGGACTGACTGCTGGAATGTGAGGGCCATTGGACTCAAGCTGGCGTCTGCTAGGACTCACTCACCTGTTGGAGTCCGTGCTGGGAGGACTGGGGGAGCTCACTGAGGAGTGAGGGAAATCGGGGGTATCAGGAGCACGCGTCTCAGCTGTGCCCCGTGGAGCTGTAGAGAGCGCTCAGCGTCGGGTCCAGTGGCCTGGCGCCAGGCCTCACCCGCTCCCCGCCTGAGGCCTTCTCATCCCCATACCTCTCGGGGCCCCTCCACTTTCTTGTCTCCACTTCCCAGCCTGTAAAACAACAGCAAGGACGTGCCATCTCACCCGGTGCTTCCATCCTCAGGTTAACCCTGGAGTAGCCGGTATTTTGCATTTGAGACTGCGAAGGCTCCGAGAGGTTATGTAACTTGTCCAAGAGCACAAGCTAGTAAGTGACTGAACCAAGTCTGACTCCAAAAGCTGTGACCACAGCACTGCATTGCCTCAAACGGAATAGCACGTAGAAAAAGGAAGACCATCAGCTGCACTGCACAACGTAAGGGGTTCAAAATGGCAAACCTGAAAAGGTGAAGGCTTGGTTTCCTGAGGAATGAGTATTTTCTGTTGTTGGGGGAGAGACAGAAGTGTTCTCAAGCCACTGGGGGACAGCACACACATAGAGAATCCAGGGAGATGCAGGCAGTGCCGGTCTAGGGGCCTTGCGTGCCTTGCGTGCCTTGCGAAGGACTCTGGGCTTGATCCACATGGGACACTGGGAGCAAATTAAGGATTTTGACTGGAGAAGCATCCTGGGAGCTTCTCCGGAGAAAAATGAAGTGAGTAAAATTACCAGGGCATATCTACGATCACAAAGGACCCCAGTGGATTTCCCTGGTGGCCCAGTGGTAAAGAATCTGCCTGCCAACACAGGGACACAGGTTCAATCCCTGGTCTGGAAAGATTCCACATGCCAAGAGCAGCCAAACCTGCAAGCCACCACCACTGAAGCCCACGCAGCTCAGAGCCCGTGCTGCTCACAGCAACTGGAGAGAGTCTGTGCACAGCCATGAACACACAGCACAGTGAAATGTGAATAATAATAATGTTAGGTAGTTAGAATAGGGAAAAGGAGTCCAAAAGACAAGGAAGAGAAAAGCCCACGAAGATAGAACAGAGGAAGGTCAAAGGAAGGTCCGAGGACCGGAGTGAGCACTTCAGGTAGAACAGCACTCCTGACTAAGCCCATTTTGTATAGGGCAGGCCCAGGGGGAAGGAAAACATATAAAAAGAGAAGCCAAAGGGCTCCCCCCGCCACCCCCGCAGGGCGCTCTTCTCCTCCTGTTTTTGGGTCGACATGCCCTCACGCCTTGAAGATGAATTTTCCTGCTATCTTCTAAATAAAATTGAGCTGTAACACTGATTTGTCTAAGAGCTATAACATGGTCCTTTCGAGACCTGAGAGCTGTAACACGGTCTGTCCAAGACCCAAGAGCTGTGACACGCCGAGGGCTTTAATGTCCATCACTCCAAATCTTTGTTGTGACGAAACAGAACTGAGGAGCATACACTCGCTTGACAATAATAACAATTTTTTTTAAAAAAAGAATGAAGCCCAGTTGGTGTTGGAATCCTCAGAAAAACATGTGGGCCAAACCCTTCAGGCGTCCTCTGGAGGGAAGTCTGCCTGCTGTGCAAAGTGGCAGGAGGGTTTGGGACCACAGGGCGTAGACGAGTCCCTCCTTTCCGTTGCTGCTTCTGCCCCAGAATTTCTTTCTGATGATCTCCTGCGTTTGATTGAGCTTTCTGGCCCATAGAGACCCTCACAGGAGATGGGGTACCGTTGGCCTTTTCCAACCTCCATCTTGTAGAAGAGACTAAACCAGCAGCCCTGTGACTAAATCTAGCGGCACAGCTAACAAGCGATGAACAGCTAACAAGTGACGGGAAGGAGATTCAATTTTAACTTGGGGGTGGAGGGGCGTGCAGACCTCTGCCCCCACTGCAGGAAGAGATGGCACCCCCATCCCCACCCCCACTCCCAGTGTCTGCAGAGCAGGACCAGTGCTCAGGTCAAAGGCCTCCAACTCCAGAGAGTTGGAGAAATCTGCTTGGTGAGATCAAAGAGTTGCGTGGGCAGGCGCTTCTTGTTGGAATTAAACAACTGCAGAAGCAAAGGCAAGAGGCGGAGCACAGGCAGGAGCTGAAGAGGCGGCTCATAAAAGCACGCAGACAGGTCAGGCAGATGAGTTTCCTAGGGCTGCCATAACAAAACACAGCAGACTGGCAGCTTCAAAAACAACAGAAATGTACCGTCCCACAGTTGTAGAGGTCCGGAATCCGGCGGGGAGGGGGAGTCTCCTTGCCTCTTCCTAAATCAGTGCCATCACTTCACGGCAAATAGATGGAGAAACAATGGAAACAGTGACCAACTTTATTTTTGGGGGCTCCAAAATCATTGCAGATGGTGACTGGAGCTATGAAATTAAAAGATGCTTGCTACTTGAAAGAAAATCTATAACCAACCTAGACAGCATATTAAAAAGCAGAGACATTACTTTGCCGACAGAAGTCCACATAGTAAGAGGTATGGTTTTTCCAGTGGTCATGTATGGATGTGAGAGTTGAACCATAAAGCTGAGCTTCGAAGAATTGATGCTTCTGAACTGTGGTGTTGAAGAAGACTCTTGAGAGTCCCTTGGACTGCAAGGAGATCCAGCCAGTCCATCCTAAAGGAAATCAAGACTGAATATTCACTGGAGGAACTGATGCTGAAGCTGAAACTCCAATACTTTGGCTATTTGATGTAGCCAAACGGCTGACTGGTTAGAAAAGATCCTGATTCTGGGAAAGATTGAAGGCAGGAGAAGTGGACGACAGAGGATGAGGTGGTTGGATGGCATCACCGACTCGATAGACGTGAGTTTGAGCAAGCTCCAGGAATTGGTGATGGACAGGAAGGCCTGGTGTGCTACAGTCCATGGGGTTGCAAAGAGTCGGACACGACTGAGTAACTGAAATGAACTGAGGTCTTCCCTGCTTACTTCGCATGCTCAGCACATGGGCTGAGCAAGTGTATGGAAACACCCGAATGCCCCAGTCCCAGTTCCTAGTTTGGCCAGACAAGATGCTCCTGGATCCTGAGACTTCTATGGTTTTTTTTCATGCAAAACCTCCCAGCCATCTACCTCCTCTGAAAAGGAAGTATCTGACAGATGACTCAGAAGGTCAGTGGGGTAAGGGGCTGGAGGCCAGAAATGTCTGAAGATTTGATGCCTAAGGTGACGCTTTAGAAGTGATGGGTTTTCTGGGTGGCTTCAGGAGAGCTCCATCTCTCTCAGGCTGGTGGGGTTGCTCTCCCTTCCCTGCACCGTCCAAGTTGCTGCCCCGAGGTGACAAGGTGGACGGGGAGCTCCAGGCTTGCCGCTGGCGGCCTTCTCACCTGCTGGGGCCCTATCTGGGCCATCCAGACTCCAGCCTGGGTCAGCCGCGGAGGTGCGGGCGTCCCAGGAGGGCCGGGCCCCGGGCCCATCCACTATCTCCAGGACTTATCCGCCTTATCTGGAGGGCCCGAGGGAGCGCTGGGGGTCTGGCCTCCCAGAAAGTTTCTCTCAACAGAAAGTGGAGTCTGACTCTCTGAGGTCTCAACTCAGGTTAGCAATTCACATTCTTAACAACACATGTTTATCAGGGAAGAACAATTTCCAAAGCCTTTCCCAGCCTCCCCGGTCCGGATCAGCACCCCATCTGTAGAAGCAGGGACTGGATTGGAGCTCCCCTTCCAACCTGGTCTTACCTCAGATCTCAAGCCCCAGCACCTCAGGGAAGTCGACTCAACCCTGGGTGGAAAACGACCACCTCATCGCTTTCTTCCAACCTCCCTCGCCCGCAATAGATCATGGCTGGATCACCCTGCCTTTTGGGAAATCGTCTACAAGTTCACGTACATGGTTACAGAGCTTAGACACCGTCCCCCAGCCTCCCTGGTCCTCTGGGTGATTCCTGGCCCCGGCTCCTAAGACCCTTCACCAAAGCCCTGCCCTTCCAGCCACCTCTCCTCACCTCTGCCTTGCAGCCCCTGGGAGACCACTGGGAGCAGGCAGCTCCCCGGACCACCCCTGCCGCTCGCCTCTGCTTCCATCCCCAGCCCAGCCGCCCCCAGAATACAGAATGCCCCCTCCCTTGTGTACACCCACCTCACCCCCTGCACACAGGTTCCCCTCAGGACATGGCGATATCAGTAACCCTTGTGGGCCCACGATACTCTATGCCTAACCCTCGCTAGGCACCCAGAGCCTAAGTGAGTAACTGAATGGAGTGAAAGTGCAGCCAGTGACTGAACTGAATGAACGGCAGACATCCAAGAGCTCAGAGAGCACCAGCTTTGAGAATAACCTTTACAAAGCCCCCCATCCTCTGAGCACAGATATCTGACTGTGCAGCAAGGAACCAGAGCTAGGAAATCAGCAGGATTTCAAATTCTCCTGCTTAGGGCTAGGTTCCCTCTGCCCTTTGCCTCAGGCTCTGACAGGAGTGATTGTTAAGAACTGGGCTTTTCCAAAGCTATGCGTGAAGGCCAGCCGGTTAATCCAGGCTGGAGGTAACAGCCCCAGCGCCAGACTGTGCAAGTGTCATTCAGGGCCAAGGGAAGTGCCAGCTGCTGCTATCCCTTCCTGAGGGCCAGGAGCTGGTGACCTGGTGAAAGAATGTGCTTGGCTAGGGGTGTACATTCCAGGATCAGCTTGGGAGGCAAAGGGCTCAGGCCACGGGTGGGAGCCAAGCACGGGCAGATCCTCCTCCTGGGCACCCCCGCCCACCTCTGCCCTGTGTGGACCTCCCGGGACCTCCCCGGGTGCAGGGCAGCAGCTGTGGCGCAGGCCAGGAAGAGGAGGGCCTTCAGCCCCTTCAAGGGAACAGCATTTCAGTGGAGCCACAGTAGGCACAGCCGTAAATCCGTGACCACTGGGGAGCCTTTTCCAGCTGACAGAGAGCATCAGAGTTCAGGATCTCCTCTGATGGACAGGAACCTAGCCTCAAGGGGACTGAGTCAACTGCCCCAGGTCACATGGCCAGCATGGGGTGGGGCTCCTCAGTATGGAAACCCATTCTCTGGCTGCCATTCTGAGTCTCATGAACCCCCTGCTTCATCTGGATCAACAGCCCTAGGGTTTAACCCAAGGCTCTGACTTCATAGGGTCAGTGATGGATCAGTCAAATATGGGGTGTGAAAGCATGGACCCCTGTCAAGGTAGGAGTTTATTTTTATTTTGGGTAGGAGTTTATTTTTATTTTCTTATTCTCCATCTCAGTCCATCAAGCATCTCAGTAACTCACTAGGGTTGGTTGGTGGGAAGGATTCAAACTTAGTGACTGGATACCCAGCGGGGAATCCAGTGAGAGCTTTTGCCCCAGTCATAACCGTAAGTGCCCCCTGCTACTTCCCAACCCCACAGCAATGCGAGTTACACAACCTCAGAGACTGAGAAAAGAACACAGAAGTGAGGGGCAGAAAAAGACCTTCTTATTTAGCCATTAACAAATGAGGTAAGGAGACCCCTTTCCAAAATACTGACTAGAAGTTCTAGACCTAAATCGACACAAATACCTACCCACCCCACCTCCCAGCTCGAAGAAAGAGCACTTGTCTGCATTAAAAATCAGCAGTGAGAGTAATTCAAGGGCCCTCATTTCCCCCAACCCCAGAAAGGCTGTTCTCTCCCTCCCCCAGCACAGAGCTCCTGCCTCGGGCGGTTTCCAGGACCACTTCCCAGCACTGGGCTTATCTGACAGTTCTTTGTCCCAGATCAGATCATCTGTAGCTCAGGGAGTCTGATAAGCTCCCGTGCTGTCCCAGCTCCCATCCACAGAAACACATGCTTGGGTGTCTGCCAGAATGGGGGGTTTGGGAGGAAGGAGACTTGGGAGGACCAGAGTCCAGCAAAACCCCGAGTAGGCTGAAGAAACATCCGTCTGACAGCTTCACGTCTTGTTTCATCCGACAGCCAGCCCACAAGGAGGTCATGAGGAGCATTTCAGGTTGAATGAACTATGACTTAGCTTAGGCTACTGGAGACTTGAGCCACTCAGGAATCCTCTCCGGGCTTCCCTGGTGGCTCGGTGGTTAGGAATCCACCTGCCAAAGCAGGAGATGCACGTTCAATCCCTGGTCCGGGAAGATCCCACGTGCCGCCGAGCAACTGAGCCCCTGGGTCACAACTGCTGAGCCTGTTCTCTGGAGCCTGGGAACTACTGAAGCCCGCAGGTCCTAGAGCCCGGGCTCAGCAACAGAAGGAGTCACCGCAGTGAGAAGCCCACGTGCCCCAAGAGAGAGCAAGCAGCTCTCGTTCGCTGCAGCTAGAGAAAAGCCCGAGCGGCACCGAAGACCCAGCACAGTCAAAAAACAAGTCCATTAAAAAGAATCATCTCTAAGCCAAAGCCTGGTGGCTGAGAGTGCTGTTTTTGGAGCCAGATTGCCTGGGCTCCAATCTGGCTCTACCACTTGCCAGCTCTGTAACCCCACAAGGGCAGTTACTTAATTTCTCTACGTCTCAGTTTCTTCATCTGTGCAATGGGGATAATCATATGTTAGAATCTACATAGAACCGTGATCAGGAGTGAATTCATTCTTACGGTGACTAGGGCACAGTGAAAGTTAGCTGTTCAAAGGGGAATAATTCTTTTTTTATATAATGTTATTTATTTTTGGCTACGCCAGGTCGTTGCTGCTGCACGGGCTTTTCTCTAGTCGCAGCAAGCGGGAGCTACTCTTCGTTGCGCTGCGAGGCCTTCTCGCTGCGGTGACTTCTCTTGTGCCGAGCACCCTCTCTAGGGCGCCCAGGCTTCAGTGGTTGTAGTGGGCTTAGTAGCTGCAGTTCCCAGGCTCCAGAGCTCAGGCTCAATAGTTGTGGCTCATGGCCTTAGTTGCTTCAAGGCGTGTGGGATCTTCCCAGATCAGGGATGGAATCTGTGTCTCCTGCATTGGCAGTTTCTTTACTACTGAGCCACCAGGGTAGCCCAAAAGAAAATAATTCTTATCCAGAGAGGTGCCAAGAGATAGGCTATTAGTGGCAGAGTGGAGCTTGTCGCGCAGGGTGTCAGACCCCTGAGCCAAGACATTACGTCAGGGGTAGCAGAAGGAACAGGGCTCCTGAGTGTCCTGTAGTGAGGCGATCAGTTGCCTGGTGGGCAAAAAAAAAAAAAAAAGGTGTGACTGAGATTTCTAATATGTTGCTAAATACCACAGGAAAAGTTACAGCAGAGTCGAAACAGAACTCAGATTTTTTCAATCCAAATATCTTGCTATAGATGAAGAAACTGCCCTCCAGAGAGAAAGTCCTCAGCCATGACCATACATGGATAGTGGTAAAAGGGAAGCTGGAATTCAGGACTCCTCCAGCATCCTTGCCTGGAAAATCTCATGGACACAGGAGCCTGGTGAGCTGCAGTCCATGGGGTCGCAAAGAGTCGGGCATGACTGAGCAACTAACACTTTTTTTTCTGCCCATTCCGCACAGCTTGCAAGGTTCCCCAACCAGGGATTGAACCTGGGCCTTGGCAGTGAAAGCATGGAGTCTTAACCACTGGACTGCCAGGGAATTCCCTGGAACCCAGCGTAGAGTCTGTGCCAAGGCCACAGGTGCAAGACCTTTCACCAAGGCCACAGACACGGAGCCCAGAACCAACATCACCTCCGAAGCTGAATGAGCACCTTTGTAACCGTTGCCAAAAGGGCCTCTGATCATCACCCACCAGCTTCCTGACCCCACTTGGCAAAAGTGCCCACATCAGTACTCACCCTCTAGTGCCCTAACCAATCACCTATGCCAACTTTCCAGAGGGAATCATCTTTGTTTTGAGGCTATAAAAATTGACTACTAACCCACGAAGTGTCAGCTCTCTATTGAGCCAGCTTGCTGTTCTAACTTGTGTCCTGTCGACTTCCCAGGGCTGTTAGGAGGTCAGCTCACCGTGCTCACAGCCCTCGCATTACCTCTGCTCTTAATAAACCCACTCCTTTCTGCAATACCCATGTTTGGACTGCCAAAACACCCAGGACTCCTGTTTATCTATGTGTATTTTCCCTGCTGCTGCAAGTGGGGGACAGTGCAAGTTGTCTGGCTTGCAGAGAAGAGCTAGCTTCTCCTTGGTCACATCTTTCCTAGGCCTGGCCTGTGAATAACATTAAATTTCCCATTTTAATGGATAGCTTGGGGACTGTTTTCAGAGTTGGTAACACAAAGTTTCCCAAACTCCTGGTAAGGCTTACTAGAATTTAGGTTGTAAGTAGCTCCATCTTGTATTTCCAGAGCCCATTTGGGTCCCACAAGACAACGTGATTCTTAGGGACTTGAGCTGTGATGTCAGACTGACGGGGTTTGCCTCCCAGCTTTGTTACTTCTAGCTAGGGCTGGGTGGTCTTGGACATGATACTATATTGAAGGTGCTTAGAACCAGAACTGGCTCAATAAATGTTATATAGAAAGTAAAGTGAAAGTGAAAGTCACTCAGTCATGTCCGACTCTTTGCGACCCCATGGACTACACAGTCCATGGAATTCTCTAGCCTAGAATACTGGAGTGGGTAGCCTTTCCCTTCTCCAGGGAATCTTCCCAATCCAGGGATCAAACCTAGGTCTCCCACATTGCAGGCAGATTTTTTACCAGCTAAGCCACAAGGGAAGCATAATATTATACCTATTATTGTAGTTGCTCAGTACATATTTGTTGAATGAATGAATGAATGAATGGCTCATTAAATGAACAAATTGCCTAAGCAGACATATACTTGTGGTCACAGCTTTCAGTTCAATTGCTCAGTCATGTTCGACTCTTTGCAACCCCATGGACTGCAGCACGCCAGGCTTCCCTATCCATTACCAACTTCTGGAGCTTGCTCAAACTCACGTCCATTGAGTCGGTGATGCCATCCAACCATCTCATCCTCTGTCGTCCCCTTCTCCTCCTACTTTCAGTCTTTCCCTGCACCAGGGTCTTTTCCAGGGAGTCAGTTCTTCGCATCAGGTGGCCAAAGTATTGGAGTTCCAGCTTCAGCATCAGTCCTTACAATGAATATTCAAGACTTATTTCCTTTAGGATTGACTGGTTGGGTCTCCTTGCAGTCCAAGGGACTCTCAAGAGTCTTCTCCAACACCACAATTGAAAAGCATCAGTTGTTCGGTGCTCAGCTTTCTTAAGAAATGGTCCAACTCTCACATCCATACATGACTACTGGAAAAACTATAGCTTTGACTAGATGGACCTTTGTCGGCAAAGTAATGTCTTTGCTTTTTAATATACTAGGCTGGTCATAGATTTTCTTCCAAGGAGCAAGCATCTTTTAATTTCATGGCTGCAGTCACCATCTGCAGTGATTTTGGAGAGCTCCCAAATAAACTCCACCTCTGTTTCCACTGTTTCCCCATCTATTTGCCGTGAAGTGATAGGACTGGATGCCATGATCTTAGTTTTTTGAATGTCGAATTTTAAACCAACTTTTTCTCTCTCCTCTTTCACTTTCATCAAGAGGCTCTTTAGTTCTTCTTCACTTTCTGCCATAAAGGTGGTGTCATCTGTATATCTGAGATTATTATTTCTCCCGGCAATCTTGATTCCAGCTTGTGCCTTATCCAGCCTGGCATTTAGCATGATGTACTCCGCATATAAGTTAAATAAGCAGGGTGACAATATACAGCCTTGACGCAATTTTGAATCAGTCCATTGTTCCATGTTGGTTCTAACTGTTGCTTTTGACCTGCATACAGATTTCTCAGGAGGCAGGTCAGGTGGTCTGGTATTCCCATCTCTTGAAGAATTTTCAACAGTTTGTTGTGATCCTCACAGTCAAAGGCTTTGTCATAGTCAATAAAACAGAAGTAGATGTTTTTAGGGAACTCTCTTACTTTTTCTATGATCCAACAGATGTTGGTCACAGCTTTGGGCATTCCATAAAACATGCTAGGCTTAGTTTTGTCAGCAGAGGGCAGAATTGAGTCAAGAATCTCAAATTTGTCAGCAACGAAGAATTCCGTCCCAGTCCTCTTTTGAGAGCCCACCTCCCAGTCTTGGAAGGCCACCGCTAATAAGCAGGTTCATAATCAAGCAGTTCCACTAGCCCCTGAAAAAGAAAGGGCTATACTGTCCACCACCTGAGAGTGACAGTTACAGAGGGCTATAACTCAGAGCTCTGAGGAAGGGAAATGCAATCATTGTGGTCTCAGGCAAAGCAGTGGTAAGCTGAGCCCTCCAGCTTGCAGCAGCCCTTTTCCCAGAGGAAAGGAAAGGGGTCCAGGTATCTATACCCAGATAAATCCCAAGGCAGGAGATGCTCTAGAGCTTGGGAGCCCCTGCAAAGCTCAGCAGATCCATAGAGCGCTCAGCTAGCCCTCATCTACTTTTCTCCCCTACTGCTCTCTCTCACCCCACTACCCCATCCCTGACGTCTTTCATCACAGTTTACTCTCCGTTTGGTCCAACTGGCCTCCTGTGAAGCCTTCCCTCGAACCCCTGAGCCAGAATAAGACCCATCCTTTTAACTGTACATGGCATTTTGTGCCTGTCTCTTAAAAACAATACATACATAATTTAAATGTATTATAGTTTGTTTTCATCTGTCCAAGAGAATGACAGAATTAACACTATAGATACAGGGATGTGAAATTTGTGATATCAGATGAGGCATAGGGCAACTGGCTGCAAGAAGCTGCTTATTTTTTGGTTAACATATAAAAGTTTTTCCTTCATATTTTCTTCAGGCATTTAAGTGCTCCTCTTGTGCCTAAATTTGTGCTAGTGGCCCAACCACCTATCTAGTTTTCTTATTTTTTATTTTACCTATCAAAATTTTTATTGGAATATAGTTGGTTCACAATGTTGTGTTATGCGCTGGTCTTGAGAGCCTTCCCACTGTCTGCTTTGGATTAGATGGTAAATTGTTTACTTATCTTAAATCCCTTGCTAAACTGTAAACTTCCTGAGAGCAAGGAGCTAATTCTTGATCATCCCTCAAGAGTCACCTGAGATGTATTTCTTTTCCAGGAGAACTGCTTTCCCACCACTCCCCACCTCACCCCCAAAGCATGGCCTTGATATCTCTCACCAGCCCTCCCACGGGCACCCTGCGCTTCACCCATCACGGCAGTCCTTACTCTGAGCCGTCTTAACATCCGTTCCAGCTGATCTGGACCCACCCAGACACAGGCACAGATTGTGAAGTGTGTCAGGGCTGGGACGGATGTGTGTTTCTAATTGTCTTCCCAGCGAAGCATCTAGCAGGCTCAGTAAACCATTAATCCCAGAGCCCCTCACACCATGATCACCAAGGGTAAGCTCCTGCGCGCCCACCTTCAACCACGCCCACCTTCAACCGGAGGGCTCAGCTCAGCCCAGCCCAGCCGCCTAGGCACATCCACGCACATTCCCCGCTATCTGCCTCAGCCGAGCTCCCTGACGTAATCCGATCCTCTGTCAGGCATTCTCACTCTGTGACAGACCAGGTCTCCCTTCCAGGAGTCCGAGCACTGAGTTTCAGCAGTTAGGATCATTTCCGAGTCTCATGCTGTTCCGGCTCTATGTCTGTTTGTCTGCCCCCCAGCCTGTCTGCTGCAGACAGACAGCAGCCACGTGTATTCATGACTAAAGCCCAGCCGGCACCTTGTCTGGAACTGAGACGGTCTCTTTTCTCTGAAGACTTTGGCTATCACAGCTTGCCGCCTAAAAGGGGATTCACATTCTGATCAAAGGAAGCTGAAGTAGGGGTGGGGAAGGTCCAAGAGGTACAGGGGATCCCCCCGCTGTCAACCAGCACCTCAGCCCCCACCCCTGCAATAGTCAGTTTAGGTGGGAACAGAGGGAAATCCCTCGAGTCTTTGAATTCCACTGTATATCCATTCTTTTAGTCCATAAACGTTTGCTGAGTGCCTTTTTGTGCCTAGCAATGGGCTATGTATTAGGGATACCTGGAGTCTAGATTAGTCTGGACTTCTTAGGCGTCTAGATCAAGCTTGAAAGGAAATTTTAGATTCAACTGTACAATTCTTTCACCTTACTTATGAGAAAATATTGATTCATCTGGCTGTCTCACATCTTTCAGGTCTAGGCCTAAAATGCTCTGTCTGCAGGAAGCTGCCCAGACCAGGCTCTTCAGAGAGGGCTAGAGGTGCTCTCCTGAAATACACCCCAAGGGCATTCTGTTCTCCCCCATCATGGATACATCCACCTCTAGGATTTGCTTGTTTATTTCTCACTAGATTGAGAACTCTCTGAGGGCATAAGCCACCCTGTCACCTTCGGATCCATAGGTAGTACCTAGTAGGCAACTGTATTTGTAGAATGACTAAGTGATGGGATCAAAGGCCACAGATGCGGTAGGTATCAATCAGAATTAGAACTCAGGGGTCCTAACACTCAGCCTTATGGCTGCTCTTATATTACCCATGCTTCCTCTTGAGAGCCCTTATCTATCTAAATGGCCCCAGCCAGCTAGATCCCAGGAATGGATGCTAATCTCATTGCGGAAAGGAAATAGCAGGTCGGGGGAACTTTCACCTGGACCTCATTCTGCTGCTGCTAAGTCACTTCAGTTGTGTCCGACTCTGTGTGACCCCATGGACAGCAGCCCACCAGGCTCCCCTGTCCCTGGGATTCTCCAGGCAAGAACACTGGAGTGGGTTGCCATTTCCTTCTCCAATGCATGAAAGTGAAAAGTGAAAATGAAGTCGCTCAGTTGTATCCAACTCTTAGTGACCCCATGGACTGCAGCCTTCCAGGCTCCTCCACCCATGGGATTTTCCAGGTAAGAGTACTGAAGTGGAGTGACCTCATTCTACTTTCAGATAATTCAGACCCAAAGGGGAGGCTGCAAAGAGGAGAATGCCAAACTGGCTACCACCTCCTGTGGCCCTCCAGATTTGGGGTTGGTTTCCTGAATAAGTGGATCCTCTGCAGCTACAAAGGAAGCCAAGGGCCCCATTCTCCAGCCCTAACTCAGACTAGAAAGGACAGTGGACGTAGGAAAGTGGGCAGAGTAAATACAAAATTCAGTCACTGCGGGTCTAGTCCTTCTTGATCCTCAACCTGCCCTGAATACACAGCTGGAGGCAGCACCCTCTGGGGCTTCTGAATCCCAGCTCTGCCAGTTTCTCACCAGTCGTGTGGCCTTGGACAGAATAATACACCCTTCACAGGACTGGACTACTATGAAGATTCAAGGGGAAATGTTCCTTTCTCCCCACTGCATCCCACATTTAGAGGAAAGAGGAGAGCCTATGGATAGTCTCTTTTCACTCTAAATGACACTCACAATGGGGATTCTGGACTAAGTATTCTGCTCCAGACCTTAAAAACCAGGCTCAAAAACCACAGAATGGAAAACTTGAGACTTTTCCAGTAAGTGGCCTGAGATAACCCCTAAAAATGGTGCACTATTCACTTAACCCAGAAAACCCCACAAAATCATGCAAATCAAGAGGTTCAAATCTTCGTGTTCACTTTAAGAACATTCGTGAAACTGCCCAGGCCACAAAGGGTATGCATATCTGAAAAGCCACCAAGTATCTGAAGGATGTCACTTTAAAGCAGCAATGTTTGCCATTCTTTACAACGGTGGAGCTAGTAGTGTGCACAGGCCAAACAGCGGGGCTGACGCAGGATCCGTGGCCCAAAAAGCGTGCTGAAGTTTTACTGCTGCTGCTGCTCAGTTGCCTCAGTCGTGCCCGACTCCGTGCGACCCCATAGACGGCAGCCCACCAGGCTCCCCCGTCCCTGGGACTCTCCAGGCAAGACCACTGGAGTGGGTGCCGTTTCCTTCTCCAATGCATGAAAGTGAAAAGTGAAAGTGAAGTCGCTCAGTCCTGCCCGACTCTTAGCGACCCCATGGACTGCAGCCTACCAGGCTCCTCCGTCCATGGGATTTTCCAGGCAACAGTACTGGAGTGGGGTGCCATTGTAATGCTGAACTTAAGGGCTTAGATGTAGATGCTCTGGTCTTTGAGCAAATCCAAGTGAACAAAGCCCCCAAGATGCGGTGCAGGACTTACAGAGCTCACAATTGGATCAGCCCCTACATGAGCTCTCCATCCCACATTGAGATGATCCTTACTGAAAAAGAACAGATTGTTCCTAAACCGGAAGAGGAGGTTGCACAGAAGAAAAAGATATCCCAGAAGAAACTGCAGAAACAAAAACTTATGGCCCGGGAATAAATGCCACAAAAAATAAATGCAAATAAAAGTTAAAAAAAAAAAAAGGAAAACTTGAATGGGCAGCTATTTACAAGTTAAATAATAGGAGTGTAATATATTTTTAAATGAATGGATGTTTCTCTTTGGCTCTGCCTCCTTCCCTTTCTTCATCAGTTCCACCACATCCTGAGGAACTCACTCAACCTTAGAAGCCTTATTTGCTGAAGAAGTAGGAACTTCCCAGAACTGCATGTCTGGGATACATTTAAGGTTGATCCGACCGAAGGCAGAAGAACTCAGAACCCTGAAACGGCTCTCCCCTAACCCTCCAACTTGAGAGTTTGCTTCCATTCCAATCCATCCCTTTTTCCTCCTTATGGTCTCAGAGAAGTGGTCGAGTGACTTAATGGATTTTGACTTAGGAGAAGCAAATTACTCAGGATGGAGAAATCCTTTGGGGAACAGTATCATTGTCAGTTTGCCTCTTGCTGAGAACAGCTTGGTGAAAGGGCAACAGGTGGCTCTAGGCAGTACCAAGAGCCTCTGAGAGGCACAGAGCAGTGCAGGGGCTCTCAAAGCTTCTGGGTCCCGGCAGCATCAACCGCAGCCCACCCCGCCCCAGAGGCCGCCCCGCGCGCCCCTGCCGCTGCAAGTCATCCCCGGAGCCCGGGTGGGCGGGGCTCCACTGTCACTCTCCCCGCCGCGCAGGAGGAGCCAATGCCAGCGGCCCTGGTCACGCGCTCCGGGCAGCCCGGCCAATGGGCGCCGCGGGGCGTGGTCCGCCCGCGGGCTCCGGGCATTTATAACTGCTTGCGGCCCCGTGCTGGCTCGCGAACGCAGGTGCAACCGTGGGTTCCGGGGCGGGAGCTGCACAGGTGTCCGGGTCTTCGGGTGTGCTGTGCCGCCGATCCCCCTTCGCCCGCGCCCCCCGTCTGGCCATGGAGTCCTTGCCTTTTCCCCGGCGCCTCGGCCCTGCGCCCTCGGCCACTGCCGCGCTGGCCGCCGAGCTGGTCCGGCCCCTGGCCGACGGGCTCCTCAAGTCGCCCAAGCCCCTGATGAAGAAGCAGGCGGTGAAGCGGCACCACCACAAGCACAACCTGCGACACCGCTACGAGTTCCTGGAGACCCTGGGCAAGGGGACTTACGGGAAGGTGAAGAAGGCGCGCGAGAGCTCCGGGCGCCTGGTGAGTGCGGCGCCTTGGGCGGCGCCGGCCGGCGGGCTCCGGGCTCGGCCGCGCCTGGCGGGGGAGGGGGGGCGGGGAGCGGGGGCTGGGGGCCAGTGCCTGCTCGGTGGGGTGCCTGCCTCCAGTCTTCATCTTCGTGTGTGTATGTGTGCGCGCGCGCTGATGGTGTTCTGTGTACATTTGTCTGTCCATGAGTATAGGGACAATGGTCGTGGACCTGAGAACCCCCCGAACAACTCTGGTCAGCAAGTGATGGTTTCCAAAGTGAGGCAGGGTGAGGAGGCTCCCTAGAGATGAGACTTTAGTGGAATTTTGTTTGTAACAGACTGTCCAATGTAGTAGCATGGCAAGAGGCAGTAGAAGGCACTTGATCTTAGGGGGGTAGTGCGTATGTGTAGCCGAATGAATAAAGGAATGAGGCGTCCAGTTCCTCAGTTCAGTTCTGGGAGTTTGGCAGCCCAGGAGACTATGGAGATATCCCTCCCTCCTGAGGGGCGTGGGTGGGTTTGACATTTAGGTCCTTGCCAGCTCTGACATTCAATCAAAGTTTTGTTATGATGTGTTTTTAATTCTGGTAAATGTGAAACCAGGCTCTGGTGAAGGATCCACTGTGCCTGCCCCAAGGTGCCTTTGGATTTGGGGCCTTTTCAGGGACGTGTCCTGTTCATTTCGGATGTAGGTGTGTATAGTAGTAGTAATCTGTGGGTTGTTGTTCAGTCATGTCCAACTCTTTTGTGACACTATTGACTGTATAGCCCACCAGGCTCCCCTGTCCATGGGATTGTCCAGGCAAGAATACTGGAATGGTTTGCCATTTCAGTCTCCAGGGAATTTTCCCGACCCAGGGATCAAACCCGCATGTCTTGCATTGCAGATGAATTCTTTACTACCGAGTCACTTTAATGTGTGGGACCTTATGCAGTTTATTTTCTCTGTACTTAGTTTCTCCTTTTGCAAAAATGAAGAAAATATGGGCTCCCTCAGAGTTTCTATGAGGACTGAATGAGGTACAAATACGAATTTAAATTGTTTCCTGACAATAGAACCCACATTGAGAACTGATTTGGAAAGACCAGCCCTAAAAGGATGGCAAGTTTGCAGAAGTTAACAGTGGTTCCCTAACTTGAGCTTAATGTACATTGGAATAACCCGGGTGCTTATTGAAGCCACTTCTCTGGTTCCGCACCAGGAGGATTTCATTCTGAAGATCTGGGATGGGGCCAAATAATCTGTATTTTTTTTGGGCCACACTGTGCAGTATGTGGGATCGGGGATGAACTCGTGTCCCTACAGTGGAAGCACCGAGTCTTAACCGCTGAACCTCCAGAAAGGTCGAAAGTGAAAGTATTAGTGTCTCAGGCGTGTCTGACTCTTCGTGACCCCGTGGACTTTAGCCTGCCAAGCTTCTCCGTCCGAGGGATTTTCCAGGCAAGAATACTGGAGTAGGTTGTCATTTCCTTCTCCAGGGGATATTCCCAACCCAGGGATCCAATCCAGGTCTCCTGCATTGCAGGCAGACTCTTTACCATCTGAGCCACCAGACAAGTCCCTAAATAATCTGTATTTTAAGAAGCCTTTTAAAAGCAAGTGGTTTAGGGATTGTTTTACCAAATCCAGTTGGGTGCTGGTTATGAGACGTGCATGTATGCGTGACTGTGGTTTGCCTATTGGCTATGGCAGCAAGTCACCTCCCAGATTGTTTGCTTTTGCAGCCAGTAGCTGGTTTGAAATTCAGGAAGTCATTTCATTGGTGAAGGAGAGTGGATGCTGGGGAAAGGGAGTGGATTATGGCCCCATCAATAGAACCGAGTATGTTTTTCCTGCTAACGCCTGGCACAGTCCCCAGATGCCTACTGCCAGGTTACAGCTATTGGGCAATCATGTACTTCCTGACTTTCCTTTTCTTTCTCTTTCTATAAAGTGTGATGGCCCAATAATCCTCCAGGCTTGAGACTGCTGGACCCAGGCTTTGTTAGGGGCTCAGCTGAAAAATAGCTTCTTGTGGCTTGTGGCTCGTACCTCTTGTTGGGGGGCAGACTGGATTGGGGAGGAATGGGGTGGCCCAGAAACTGACACTGAAATTCAGAAACCCCATTAAGCTCTTGACCTGGGTCACTGCGTGTGTATGGGTGTGTGTGTGTAAGAGAGAAAGGGAGAGATCATTGATTCTGGAATGAGATAAACCAGCTTTCAGTTTGCAAACCTCAGTGGCTGTAGGCAGAGATTTCAGCTCTTATTACATCAGAACAGAGAATTCAGAGGTGCTCCCTGGCTTCATGTCTCTTGTCTCCAGGGAGCCAAGATGAGTAGGAATGGGACCTGCTCCCTGATCCATAGATCACCCTGTACTTCTGCTGGCAGTTTGCTCAGGGCCTCCGACCTCCTTGGAGAGCAGCTCTACACACTGCTAAACTCTGGTTTCTCTAAATTCTGGAGGGAAAGCCTCTTTCCCCACTGCACCCCACTCCTGCCTCTGCAGTGTCCTCTCTGAAGAAAGACCGACCTGGTGTCCCAGGAGAGGAGTGTGGGAGCAGCCCACGACCTCCCCCAAAATGAACCAAGGTCTTTGGGGAGGAGGATCAGAGGAAAGCCTGCTGGGTGACTTCCGCCCCATTCCCAATTCCCAGCCTGTCTGATCGGATTCTCAGGGGCCCAATGGGATTGTCTAGGGGGAGGGGCAGGTGGGCAGGACTAAGGGCTACTCCAGGAGGACATTAAAGGAAAAATAAATATTTGCTCTGGATCTTCTAGCTCTGAGTACATTCCTGGTATCCACATGACATTTCCTCCTGTGACTCTCCTAGCTCTGACGCCCTCCCCCAGGAAGAAAAGCACCTCCTGGGTGCCTGGAATGGTGGAGTCCACCACAGCTGTTAGGGTGGTCTGCATAGAGTTCTTACCTGCACGAGCAGAGGGGAGTCCCAGGGGAGAGTGATCTGGGCCAGGGGAGCTTCTGTCTCATTTTTATATTGGATTATTGCATGGGATTTCAAAATGTTTGAACACGACCGAGATGGTCTGATCCCTTCACTGACAGATGGGGAAACTGAAGCCCAGGGAGGGCAGGTGACATGTCCTGGGGCTGGTTAGTGGCATGCCTGCAACATCGGCTCCTGACTTGACCACCCAGCGTGAGATGACCAGGACTGAGTCTCAGACTGGGAGCTGGCTCTGGGCTGAGCCCGGGCTTGCCTCAGTTTGCTTTGTCATTCCAGCAGCTAGCTCCGACTGCCCTTCCCAGAGCTCCAGGCACACTGAGAGTGGGAAGAGTCTTCGAGAACAACCCGCACCCCTGTGTCCTCACTGCCTGCGCCCAGGGTTCCTGAGTGGGTGAACTACACTACATTCGAGGCTTTTCCTTTGTCAGGAAAACTGCTCAGCTCATCATCAGGGTGCAAGCATTCAAAATCCCGGCTCTGCTTGCTTCCGAGCCGTGTGACCTCTCTGCGTCTCAGTTTCCTCATCTGTAAAGTGGGGATTATAATAACTCCTACCTTGTGGGGTTCTCCCAGGGTTAAATAAGGTGATGTGCATGTCAGCTGCCACACATTGTCATGTTACCCTAGTAGGGCTGGCTTTGTCACGGTCCTCCTTGCCCTCTCCTGGGGAAGGGGGAGTCCCTCCATCCTGGGTCTGTCCTGCCCTGAGGAGGAGAACGGCATGTGCTTGATTTCCTAAGCCCTTTGGTCTCTGCCTCGTTCAGAGTCCCAGTCTCTCCTTTAGCCCCTGATCCAGAGAAGGGCTGCCACCTGGCCACGTGCCAGAGGCCTCTTCTGTGTGATGCTGCCCTCCCAGCGCCTGCTGCACCTGCCTGCTCAGGGCAGGGAGAGAGACTCTGGTTGCAGGCGACTCCTGTTCCTGGGCTTTGGCCAAGCCGTGCAGGAGGGCTGGGCAGGGAAGCGCTTTGTCTGGCAGAGTGGGCCAGAGGGTGTCAAGGAAGGGGTGGGCACAGCATAGGATTTAGGGGAGGCGGCGCCCCCTCCCCTCAGAACCCATTCCTTGTCCCTGCCGGGTTCTCTGGAAGGCTTGGTGGGATGGTGAGCCACCCCAGGCCTATCCTCACCCTGCCAGCCCAGCGCAGCTTCTCCTCTGTAATCTAAATGGGTCATCCTCCAGCTCCTCAACCTGCCTTCCAGAGGCAGCTGCTCTGTGAAAGGCCAAAAAGGAGTCAAAGATCTTGGCTCCAACTCTGGCTGATAGCTATGACCAGAGATGCCCAGCTTGTAGCTTCTCTCTTGTCATCTGCAGCCAGTACCTGTAGGTCATCTTTTTCTAAAATCTTTCTGCCATTCTCTCCTGAATGCATATTATTCTTGATCTGAGTTCCTCTGGGGATTAGAAGGAGAGAAGGCAGTGTTTTAACCAATTGACCTCAGCACCCATCTGTCCAACATGTTTGTCTATCTGTAAGTGGGTTGATGGTGGCTGGTGGTGCACAGCCCAGCCCAAGCCAGGGTGTGGGGCATTCCCTTCTCCAGGGGTTAGAGGCAGGCCAGAACATCTATAAGGACCTTTTGTCTTCTGAGATGGTAGCTTCTACACGCAGCAACCCTCCATCTTGGATCCTGACAGCCTGGCCTTGTTGAGGAATCTGGGAAGAGTCACCTTTCTGGACTTCAGTGTTTGCATTTGCAAAATGGGATAGGGAATTAACCATGCTGCCTTTCAGGCAGGCAGAGCCCCAGAGGCAAGAAAACCACTGGGCTGGTATCAATAGGAATTTTGCTCGGCAGGTTAACACGGTTTTGGCACGGGGCCTCTGAATAAGCCCATTATAACAATCCTTGGCCAGCACCTTCCTGGTGTGGAAGCAGGTGGCCCATTTCTAAAGAACCTCATCAGAAAATGCTGGAGTTTAGAAGCGAGCTTAGAGATCCTAGTGTGCAAATTCACGAATAGTTCCTTTCCTTTCTTTCTGGTGTGTTCTCAAACCTTTCTGTCTGCCTGGAATGCCCTTGTTGCCCCCCTCCAAAATCCTATGTGCCTTGGCTTGGTAAACCCCACTCTTCCTTCAAGATCTAAAACAAAATTTTCTCCCAGGGGTGATTGACCTTGCTCCTCCAGGCAAAGCTCTCCAGTGCTCTTGGAGCCCCTGGGCGGGCAGGGATCTCAGTCACACTGACTGGGTCAAGGGCCTTGGTGCAGGGACTGTCCAGGTTTTGTCTGAGTCCAGCACCTACTGTAGTGCCGGACATGTAGTAGGCGTTCAGCAAATGCTTGGAGAATAAATGCCCTTTTATTTTTCAGGTGAGGACATTGAAACTAGCCAGACCAGTTAACCAGATCATTTAAGTGACTTGTCTTGAGTTGCATAGCTCCAAAGGGGCAAATAAAGATTAGATACCTGGGCTCTTGGCACCCCTCCACTGATCTAATGTTCACATTTATATTGTCATTATTGTGTTTCAGTTTCCTGGCCCGTCTAAGTAGGGTGGCCACGTAATATAACATCTCAGCCTGAATACTTCGGAGAGTAAAAAGGGCACTGTTAATTACACGGGGTGAACCAGGATTGTCCGTACGCAGGTGGCTTTCCTGCCTCTGGGTGATCCATTCAGCGACTATCTTTCTCTTCCTTTACTCTGGTCACTATATTTTAGAGAGTGGTTGCTCAACTATCTTGCACATGAGAACAAAGGTCCCTCGAAATGAGTTCTAGTAAACAAGGTTGTCTCCACCCATGCCTCACAAAAAGGGCAGAAAATCTTATTTGGGCCCTGGTCCCCTCGGTCCCAGGGATCAGCCCAGTGACATAACCAATAAATATTTATTTGTGATTTGTGTTCGCCAGTAAACAGTTGAGTGTTTTCTGTATGCTGAGCTCCTTATAAGCCTGAGCTGTTGCTATATCTCATATACTTTGACAGGCTCTCCAGCAGTTAGAGGCCTGTCTGGTGGGGCTAGGGTGGGTGGGGGAAGTGCCCCAGGCCCACTAGGACAGTGACACATTGCTCTTCTTATCTGTCACTTGTTTGAGGACTGGTGGTGGCTCAATGACCTAATCTGTTTCCTTCCTGGGAAGTGCCAGCCAAACTGTGGTCTGCTAAGACCTAGCATAGATAATGGGACCAGAGCATGAGCTGGCAGGGGGATGGAGCTGTCCATTGAGGATGAACAACTCTGGTTTTAATCGTAGGCTTCCAGAATGGATTTCAGGGTTCAACTTGTACACCCTCTACCCATGCAGTGACTCCTCCTAGCACCTGTCAGGGCCCTTTCCTTTTCTAAGACCTCTCTTCTGTTAGGCTTGTCTTTAGAGCTCTGACTCCGCCTACAGTGGTTTGCTGATTGTCTATGTTTGTGTGTGCACAGTTGTACATCTGAGATATGCCTAGGTTTTGCATATGTATCTGAAATTTTCAAATATTTCTGTTTCAGTATCTAAGTATGTGATTTATATGTGATTTTCCTTTTACATAAATAGATTCAATTTATGGCCCTTTATCTGAAGAGCTCGGGGTATTACCTGATTTTTAAAACAAAGAATTTAAAGAGAAAAGAACTAGTCCACAATATCTGTCCTTCATGGGGAGAAAAAGGGTATAGGAGAGGTGATCAGGAACCAGGCTGCCGGTCGAAGCCTGTAGTTGGAGGAGGATTTAAGCCCCTCCCCCGTCCCCACCCCCTGTCCAGTTCTAAGCGGGGGATTTTTCGCTTGGCTCGCTCCTTGGGGTCATTTGGAGCGGGAGGGGTGGAGGGCGTGAGGAGACGCCCGGGGCGCAGCCGGCCCTGCAGCTGCAGCGGGGCCCCTGCGGGGGCGTGGGCAGGAGGCGCCAGGGGGACCGCCCCTCGCGCCGCCATTGTCCCCCGGCCGCCCCTCTTTCAGGCTCGCCGGCCCTGGCCCGTTGCTGGGGTGACCGGCCCGGGCATTGTGAGCGCTCCTCTGCCGGATTGCGGCGGTTCCGCATTCCTGGCTGAGGGGACACAGGCCCGCGGGCGCGTCGGAAGCAGGAAGCCTTTGTCTGCCCGGAGCCCTGGGAAGGGGTGGGCGGCCCCGCCCCCGGGCTCCTTTTTCCGGCTCCTTTTGAACCTCGAGGGGCGGCAAACCCTCCTGGGAAATGAACTAGGGGCCGTTTTCCTCGGGTTTCTTACAACTCGCCAGGCTCCGGGGAAGGGGAAGTCTTGTGTCTGCCTCCCGTGCCCTCGCACAGGACCTGTCGGGAATGGTTCACCCTCCCCCGCCCGGCCCGGGTGCCCGCGTTGCGTCTCCCGTGGCCCGTGGCATTTATACGGTCATCTCACAGAGGCAGAGAAGGAGAGCGTGGCAGACATACTCCTTAGTCCAGCCTGTTGCTCTCACGGAGCTCCGAGGCCGCGGGAGGACCGCAGAGCCTAGAGGGCCGGTTCCCCGACTGCCCACGCTCCACACCCGAGTTTCCTCTGTCACCCTGCTCCGTGTGGCAGGACAGAGGCCTGGGACCCGTCTGTGTCTAAGAGCTATGCTTAAGCGGCTGCTTGGCAGTTCTTTTTCCATTTCCTCTGCCTCACTCCACCCTTCCTGAACCCACTGCAGGTACCAGTCAGAGTTTAATCCTTATATGGCATGATCACCTTTACAGACAAGGTAGCAAAGCCCAGAGGACTGTTGTTTAACTGTCTGGTTGTTTGGTGCTGGGGGAGAGACCTTACTATTCATAACTTTTTTGAGTGATCTTTTTGTAAGCTGGGACTTCCCTGGTGGCTCAGACAGTAAAGCGTCTGCCTACAATGTGGGAGACCTGGGTTCAATCCCTGGGTCGGGAAGATCCCCTGGAGAAGGAAATGGCAGCCCACTCCAGTACTCTTGCCTGGAGAATCCCATGGACGGAGGAACCTGTGGGCTACAGTCCATGGGGTTGCACAGAGTCAGACACAACTGAGCGACTTCGCTTTTGTATATGGGGGAAGACATAAAATTCACCATTGTCATCATTTTAAGTGTACAGTTCAGTACATTCATAGTGCTGTACATCATTACCACTATGCATTTCCAGAACCTTTTCATCATCTCAAATGGAAGCTCAGTATCCACTAGGCAATCACACCCCATCGCCTCCGCACCCCCACCCCAGTAACCAGCCTCCTGCTCTCTGTGCAGTGCGTTTGTCTATCCTAGTTACTCAGATAAGTAGAGTTGTGCAGCGTTTGTCCCTGTGTGTCTGGCTTCTTTCACTGAGCATGCTTTCAGGGTTCGTCCGTGTTGGGCATGTATCGGTACTTCATTCTCCTTTGTGGCTGAATAACACTCCATTGTGTGAACATAGCATATTTTGTCTGATCAGTCATCCGTTAATGGGCCTTTGGGTTGTTTCCCACCTTTTAGCTAGAGACTGTTTGTAGCAAAGTCGAGGGCTGTGGTGGAAAAAGTATCAGACGTGGGTCAACAGTGCAAGCCAATCTGTGCCAGTGAGTGCCTGTGTGATGTTGAACAGGAAGGAAACTTAGCCTCTCTAGGAGCGCGCTTCCTCACCTGGAGATGGGGATGGTGGTGCTTTCCATGCCTGCCTCTCAGGCTGGTTGAGAGGGCCAGCTCAGTGACAGCTGCAACAAATGGCTATTCAGTGCCTACTGCGTGCCAGGCGCCGTGCTCGCCACCCAGTGGGGAGCAAAAGAGGCCCAGTCATTTCCTCGTGGTGGACCAAGATAAATTTGCTTTGAATCACAAAGCATCGGCCTTACAAGTATAGATTGTTATCTACCGTCTTCACCTATCCATACTCTGAGTGAGGTCACTGATTTATCCTCATTCCTGCTACATAAACCGCACCCAACCCAGGCAAGAATCTTCGCCAGAGAAGGTTCTCTCTAGCCTCTCTGCTACCTGCCCCAGTGAAGGGTGGAGAGGCTTCTCTGGGTGCAACCTATGGCCTTTGTAGCAGCTGGAGGCAGATCAGCAGGGTCAGGGCTCCCCCAGAGAGTCCTCAGGGATGCCTTTGCCTGCCAGGCCTTCCTCCTCACTGTCCTGCACCCTCTGTTCCCAGGTGGCCATCAAGTCAATCCGGAAAGACAAAATCAAAGATGAGCAAGATCTGATGCACATTCGGCGAGAGATTGAGATCATGTCATCACTCAACCACCCCCACATCATTGCCATCCACGAAGGTACAGAGGCAGAGCATTTGAAGCTGAGTGTGTGTGTGTGCACACGCGCAGTCGGAACAGATGACACACAGGAGTAGAAAAAGGCATGGGCTTTAGGCTTGGGCAGGAGCTGGATTTGAAGCCCAGCTGCATGACTTTGGGCAAGTAATGTAATGCAGTCTCTGGGTCTCAGTTCCTCTTTTGTAAAATGAGATAATCTCACCTGCGTCACAAGGCTGTTGCAAAGATCAAATTGAACGTCACCAAGTACTCAGCTCAGGAGAGGAACGCTACAGATTGGAGGCATTTTCGTTCTTAGGTTTTCCGTACTTAAACACTGCCTCCCCAAACCCAGTGAGAGCCTTGGCACTGTGGGGGTAGCTGAAACATACGGAGACCTGCACCTGTCTCCAGCGTGTGGGTGCTCTCTTTCTTTGTGCGTCTCAAGAGCCAGGCCCCCTGTCCTCTGAATCATTCCCGCCGTGAGGCTGGTTCCTACCCGTCCTCGTATCTCGCAGCCTCCTCTGGCACTGACATCAGTGCCGGCTCTCCCCTCCGGCTGCCCTGCCCCTGTGACCCAGACAACAGTGAGCGAGAGGGAAAGACCAGGAACAGCCTCCCACACGCTCCTGTCTGCTGGCAGCCTTTCCATGATATCAGGCAGGAAGCGAGGAATGGCAGGAGCAGCAGGAGGGAGGGGGGGCCTGTGGCTCTGCCCTCAGCCTGAATATTCCTGGTGGGAGGAAGAGAGGGCTTCTCTCTCAAGTTCTATTTAGAAGAAGGCTTAAGAGCAGAACCACTGCCATGGTCCCCTGGCCTGAACCTGTCCCATGAGGAGCCCAAGCAAGTGGCTGAGAAGGCTAATTGTATCTCTGTGTATATCCCCCCAGGGGAGAGTGGGCAGATGATAGAGTATTGGTTAAGCCAGGCTAAGCTTGGTGGTTGGTGTGTGTATGTGTGAATTCTTCCCCCGACCAGTATCCCTCATCCCGTATCTCCAGCTAGGTCTGGGAACTATTCTTTGAAGCTTAGGATGTAACTGCTACATATTGCACCTTCAGATTCAGCGGATGTTGGGGCATCATAGTTACTATGTAACTGGCAGAGCTCTCCCAGATCCATCCCCATCCACAGACTTCAAGAGATAGGGACTAAGGAGAAAGCTCCAGTCCTGGGAACTGACCTCTAACATAGCTGCCCTCCAGAATGTGCCCTGGCTGGCTCCTGACCCCCAGCTCCGTGGCACAGAGTTTACACACACCCTGCAGGGTTGTAGAGACCCATAGGGCTGGAGTCTCTAGGCAGGCCCAGAAGTCTGGGCCACGGTGCTCTCCTGGGAAAAAGCACAGTCTTCCTGGCCAGATGCCCAACTGCTTGGGAGCTCAGACTTTCCCTGGGAGTAGCCTCCTCTCTCAACTCCTTCTCCCAGGCTAGACAGGAATCGCTCTGGGGTTGGCTGAGCAAGCCAGACTCATAGGACCCGCTTGACACAAAGATGCAATGTCACAGACATGCGTGTTTTGACACACACCCAGCTGAAGGGCCAGTTTGATGAACCAGCCGTTCCCTGCTTTTCCAGGAGAACAGACAAGGCCTGTGGTGGCAAGCGGGCCGCTCCCACACGTGGAGATGAGCCAGCTGGAATAGGCTGACCGCCAGGAGCCCAGCCAGTCAATTAATTATCAAATATGTATTGATTGTTTCTGCGTACAAGGCCCAAGCCTGAATACTCTGGACGGGAAATCAAAGAAGTTGAGAGTGATGAGTGTCTCAGCTCTCTGTGGATTACAAACCACTTTCCTATGCTGTTATCCCTCTTCTGATCTTCTGGGTATTATTTTTCAAGTCTATGCGTGAGGATGCTAGTAATAAATAAACAGTGGATTCCGTCTGTTGAGTGCTTGCTTGCTTGTCAGGCTCCGCACCAGCTCGCTCAGCCAGCCCGAGAGCTGTCACTTGTTTCTATCTATTTCTCACCCCAGCCCTGTGAAGTTGCTGTCATTATCCCTCTTCATATGAGGAAACTGAGGCGCACTGATTGAATAACTTGCCATGGTCACCCAGCTAGTAAGTGATGGGGCCAGGATTTGAATCCCAAACTTGTGTCCTTACTGAGGTATCTGAAAGAGATTTGCTGAAGGTCACCAGGCAAAAAAGTACTGAGTTCTGAACCAGGGAGCCTGACTTCTCATTCTTATCCAGTGATGTCTTGGAATTCGTAGGCTAGTTTTAAGAAGGCTCAGAAGCCTGAACTTCCAAGGAGAGGGAGGTGAGCCAGTCCTCTTGGCCTGAACTCATTGCTCCTGGAAGGTGCCGGGAGCACCAGCGGGCAGCATCCTGCCCCCTTACAGATTCTGGTTTGGGGCCGGGAGGAGGGTGTGGGCCCTGGCGGGAGCGTGCCCTCCGCAGAGCCTGACTCTGCTGCCGCGCTCTGCCCCAGTGTTTGAGAACAGCAGCAGGATCGTGATTGTCATGGAGTACGCCAGCCGGGGCGACCTGTATGACTACATCAGCGGGCGGCAGCAGCTCAGCGAGCGCGAGGCCAGGCACTTCTTCCGGCAGATCGTCTCCGCCGTGCACCACTGCCACCAGGTGAGCCGCTGGCCGGGGCTGGCTTCCCCAGAGAGGCCCCGCGGCTCGCCAGGACCACACGGGGACACAGAAATAAAGGCGAGGTGTGCTTCTCCACTCAGGAGTGTTGGCATCTCTGGCTTCAAGTCTCTTGGCTGGGGTTGGAAGGACCTATGGTTTGTTGTACCGATAAAGATGGGCTCCCTGCCTATCTGTGCGTACCCCGCCTTTGCTGCTTCCTCACTGTCCAGACTAGGTCTTCATGTCCGTCTCCCCTGATGGCCTTCCCCTGACCCCTGCCCTCCCTCTTTCAGAACGGGGTTGTCCACCGGGATCTCAAGCTGGAGAATATCCTCTTAGATGCCAACGGAAATATCAAGGTGAGCCTCACTTCTTGTGTAAAACTGCTCCCCCACCCCTCCCCAGACCGTCTGCACTGGCCCCAGCTAAGCATCTTTTAGTCTCTAGGAGGTTCCAGGAGTTGAGTCCCGGTAAGGACCTCAGCCGTCCTCCATGTCAGCACTTCCTTCTGTGGGTTGAAAACTGCGGCCTCATGATAAGGAGTGTCTTGCACAAGGTCCCATGGCTAGCAAGGTCAGCTGGAACCAGTCTTCTAACTCCCTCAACGTCACAAGGTTGAAGGAGTCTAGATCTAGGGTCGGTTGCTGCTCACAGCCTTGGAACTGGCAGGGAGAGGCCGTGGCCTGCGTGTGCCCCACCTGCACGTCTGTACAGAGATACAGGCACACGTACACACGCATGTGTGTGTACTTTAATCTGCTACCATTAAGGAGCCCTTTGGCACCTTTCACCACAGCAAGCACTCCAGCGCCAGCTTCCTGCTTCCTTCTGCTGCTGAATTCCCATGGCTAAGTAGTGAAATTTAGGTCTGAGAAGTTCGTGTTGATGTGATAAGCTCGGATCTCAGGGCTGGAAGGGGCAGACAGCAAGAGCCTGCCCTGCAGACACCTGGGAGGGCTCTGACTCTGCACTTGGACCCTCCTCAGAATCTTCCCGAACTCAGGTCACAGCCTCTTCCCCAGTGGCCCCTGACCTGTGCCCTGAGGTGCCCTGAGTTCATTCTCCTTTCCAATTACCGGAGTAGGTGGGGCTCACTTTGATGCTGACCAGGGAGGGGGAGGCCAGAGCCAGTAAATGCACACAATCCAGGCAGGCATGAACTTTCCCATCTGTACCAGTCATCTGCCTCGTTATGGGCGTCAGTAGGTAACTGCTTGATAAGAGGCCAATAAAACCCATAAATGAAGGAGCCAGAGTTCATAAACAGCTCCTCCCCACCCTGGACACACATGACCCTCTGCTGGGGAGGAAGGCTGGGAGCAAAAGGGCATAGGTCTCAGCCTCTGTCTGAGGAGAGCTGGGGGAAGGGTCTCTCTGAGGAGCGAGAAGATGGGCTTGAGGGCCCTCAAACCCTCAGTGTCAGAGGGCTCAGGAGGTCCTGTAAGAAGATTGCTTCTCCTGGGCCATAATGATGGCCCTAATCTTTGCTCTGCCTTCACTGTGGCTTCTCAGATCTCCTGGACTGACCCCAGCCCCACCACCACTTCCTGCCTGGATGTGGGCCCAGATGAGCCCTTTGCTGGGGAGGCAACCCCAGCCCATGGGGTAACTGTGTTCTGAGGCCCTTGGCACTGACATGAGACGTTGCCTCTCCCCCTCCAACTGAGAGCCGTCCTTCAGTCATTAAGTGGCCTTTAGTCCCATCCATGGGTCACAGCTGTGCGAGGAGCTGCAGAAGGGGTCAGGGCAGGTGGTCCACGTGGGGAGCGTATTGACGTGGCAGCATGAGGAGACAGACCTGATGAGCAGGGGCTTCTGTGAGTCATTGGAAATTGTACGGCTTTATGGGAAGAGGAGATCTCAGGGCAATAGAAGGCTTCCAGGGGGAGCCTTCTGGGTTGGTAGGACATGTGTAGGCAGACTGAGCGTCCCTGGAGTGGAGCGCAGCATGAGCAAAGGGCCTGGGGAACCGTGAGGACTCTGGAGCTCCCCTCACCTCTGCCCAGGCACACCTCATTGACACAGCCTCTGAAGGGCTCTTTCTTCCAGGGCCTGAGCTGTGTTGGTGATGCCCAGTATGGGGTAGAGGTCATGGGCACCCTTTGCTTCTGCCAGGGCCTGTGTTTCCTTGGAGTCTGGAGAGGAGCAGACCAGGAGCTACAAAACAATCCAGGCCTTGGTGTGACCCTGTCCATGTTTGACCCAATCCTACAGATCGCTGACTTTGGCCTCTCCAACCTCTACCACCAAGGCAAGTTCCTGCAGACGTTCTGTGGGAGCCCCCTCTACGCCTCGCCCGAGATCGTCAATGGAAAGCCCTACACAGGACCAGAGGTGAGTACCTGGCCTCCTCCTAATCTCTTGGCTTAGACCTTGAGAGAGGGATGAGCTGGTTTTCTAATGATGCCCTTTCTCAGATTGCAAGATTCATTTCCCTGCCAGAGCAGTGCCCAGCCAGTTCTGTAGCTGGGAGTAGCAAAACTGACAGAGCTTAAGTCCTCTGACCCCTGACCCCTGACCCCTGACAGCGTGGCTCTGTGAGAGCTTAAGTCCTCTGACCCCTGACCCCTGAGAGCATGGCTCTGTGCCCCACACCTTCTGCATTCCCGTTGCCTCTCCTAGCACCCGGCCAGCCTCCCCAAGCAGAGGCAGGTGACACCTCCGTGACTCCCAGTCCCGTCTACAGTACGGCCCTCTCTGACTCTGGGTACTAGAAGGAGGTGGTCCCTGGATGCTCTGGGCTCTGGGATCCCCTCCGTGGGTACTGAAGGGGAGCCTGGAGCCGTTTGCCCTGCGGCATGAGGACCTCCTGGCTGACCCCGTCTCTCCCTCAGGTGGACAGCTGGTCCCTGGGCGTTCTCCTCTACATCCTGGTGCATGGCTCCATGCCCTTTGATGGGCAGGACCACAAGACGCTGGTGAAACAGATCAGCAGCGGGGCCTACCGGCAGCCTCCTAAACCCTCTGGTGAGTGAGGGATGTGGGCGTTCTCATCCAGACCCTGGGTGTCCTTTGCTAATTCCTGATGCAAGAATTAAACAGTGACAGTAAAGTGAAGCTTCCCTGGTGGCTCAGACTGTAAAGAATTTGCCTGCAAAGCTGGAGACTGGGGTTCGATCCCTGGGTCTGAAAGATCCCCCGGAGAAGGGAATGGCAACCCACTCCAGTATTCTTTCCTGGAGAATTCCGTGGACTGAGGGAATTATCTGCAATTGCAGCCTGGTGGGCTACAGTCCATGGGGTTGCAAAGAGTCAGATGTGACTGAGCGATTTTCACTTTCACTTTCTAAGTGAAGACGGCAACCCTCTGTAGATGAAGGTACCTTCCATCCCACCTCCTGCTCTCATCTCTCTGCCTCCTGTGTCTGTGACCTGCAAGGAAGGAAGGGCTGAATCTTCCTTTATGGGCATGCTTATTTGGGAAGTGCTTCCTAAAGCCTGGTTTAGATCCTATCTGCCACAGTTGTCTCATTTCCTACTGCGTTTGTCCTTAGAAATCTTTTTGTCCTTCCGTGTATGGTGTATAAGGTGAGAAGAAGGGTGTGAGGACCTTGGTTTACTCTTGAGCAGCACAGCCCCACCCCCAGAGGCCTGCATTTCACTGGAGCAAAGGAGCAGACATGTAAACATGGCTGTGGTCCTGGAGACTGGGGAGCCTGCCTGGGGGCACAGCTGACCTGGGGGGGAGCCCTGTCTTAGCATCCATGGGGTGAGCCAGAAGGGACGCTGCGGGTGCCCGAGCTCGTGGCTATAGAGCTGAAGCCTCTCTCTCCCCTTCTAGATGCCTGTGGCCTGATCCGGTGGCTGTTGATGGTGAACCCTACCCGCCGGGCCACCCTGGAGGACGTGGCCAGCCACTGGTGGGTCAACTGGGGCTACACCACCCGTGTCGGAGAGCAGGGGGCCCCGCACGAGGGTGGGCACCCTGGCAGCGACCCCGGCCGGACCTCCGTGGCTCAGTGGCTCTGGCGCTCCTCCCGCCCCCTCCTGGAGAACGGCGCCAAGGTCTGCAGCTTCTTGAAGCAGCAGGCGCCGGGCGGCAGGGCCCTTGCCCCTGACCTGGAGCGCCAGCACTCGCTCAAGAAGTCTCGCAAGGAGAACGACATGGCCCAGACCTTCCAGGTGGCCCCGGCCGATGACGCCTCCCCTCGCCCTGGGAAGGGCGGCCTCAAGCTGCCGAAAGGCATTCTCAAGAAGAAGACGTCAAATCCCGCAGAGGGGGCGAGGCAGGGCCCTGAGCCCGGCCCCAGCCCCTCCAACCCGGGCCAGGCCGGCCCGCTGCTCCCCAAGAAAGGCATCCTCAAGAAGGCGCGCCAGCGGGAGTCCGGCTACTACTCCTCGCCTGAGCCCAGCGAGTCTGGGGAGCTCTTGGATGCCGGGGACGTGTTTGTGAGTGGGGATACGAATGCCGGGAACGTATTTGTGAGTGGGGATACCATGGAGCACAAGCCCCCTCCAGCCTCGGGGCGGCTGCCGCATCGCAAGGGCATTCTCAAACACAACGGCAAGTTCTCACATGCGGCCCTGGAGCACACAGCGCCCACCACCTTCGGCTCTTTGGATGAACTGGCCTCCCCACACCCTCCAGCCAGGGCCAGCCGCCCCTCAGGGGCCGTGAGTGAGGATAGCATCCTGTCCTCTGAGTCCTTTGACCAGCTGGACTTGCCCGAACGGCTCCCTGAGCCCCCACTGCGGGGCTCTGTGTCTGTGGACAACCTCCTGGGGCTGGAGGCACCCCCGTCGGAGGGCCCCGGAAGCCGAGGCCTGAGGCGCTGGAGGCAGGACCTGCTGGGGACTAGCTGCTTTTCCCTGCTGGACTGCCTGGAGGGGACAGAGGACGGCCAGCAGGGACTGAGGGTCTGCTCGGAGCTCAGCTGAAAGGGGGTGCATTGCCCATGCGGGCAGGCTTTGAGATGCAGCTGGATGCACCCTGAGGGGGAGACTGCCTTCTTCCCTGCCTCCCAGGACCCGCATCCCAGCCCAGAAGGCTGAGGTGGCTTCAGTTGAGCCCTGGGGAGGGCTGGATGTGGGCAGTGGGCAAGTGAAGTGCGTTGAGGGTTCAATGTCTTCAGCCCCATGGAACCAAGATGGTAGCCCTAGAGGGGAAATGAGTAGAGAAGCAGCGAGGAAGGCCTGTGGCTGAGTCTAGGTTGCCTGTTAATTTCCAGGTTGCCTTGCCCATTGCCCCCTCTGAGGGGGTCGACGCCTTCTTCTTGAGAATGCCTTTGGCAGTTTGAGGCCACCCTTACCAGGACGAGGGGCGGCATCCCCCTGGAGGGTCTGGGCTGTGTAGTTCTTACCCCTGGACTTGTTAAACAAAGGCTGGCGCCGCAGCCACTGAGCCACGGAGGCCCAGCCAGGGTCGCTGCCGGGTGCCCACCCGTGTGCGGGCACAGGGTTGCCTGTGCCCTCCCCATAGTAGGGCTGCAGAGAGCTGGAAAGAGCACTCTATTAGTGCCTAGCTCCTGTAAAGAGTAAGTTTGTGTGTGATGCCATCCTGCCAAGGTGGGGCTAGAAGCTCTTCATTCACATACACATTCCCATCTCCACCAACTGTTGCAGGAAGGGGGACCCCTTCCAGGGCCCAAAACTGGGCTCTTGTCTAACACTCAGAAATGAATTGTCCGAGGAGACACATGTGCTGACAAAGCAAGAGATTTTATTGGGAAAGGGCACCCGGGTGGAGAGCAGGAGGGTAAGGGAACCCAGGAGAGCTGCTCTGCCACGTAGCTCGCAGTCTCGGGTTTTATGGTGATGGGGTTAGTTTCCGGGTTGCCCTTAGCCAATCATTCTGACTCAGAGTCCTTCCTGGGGGTGCATGTCTTGTTCAGCCAAGGTGGATGCCAGAGAGAAGGATTCTGGGAGATGGTGGGACATGTGGTGTCTCCTTTTGACCTTTCCTGAATTCTGCCAGTTGGTGGAGGCTTATTAGTTCCGTGTTCCTTACCAGGATCTCCTATAAAACAACTCATGCAAATGGTTACTATGGTGCCTGGCCGGGGGGGGGGGGTTTCAGTCAGTGTGCTTCCCCTAACAGAACCACTCAAACTGGAATGTGGCCCTCCCCGCCAGTTTTCCCTGGGGTGTCTTGGGAATGGTCTCCTAGAGTGTGCCCTTCCATACTTAGCTGAGCAGTAAGAGAACACAACCTCTGTTTCCTCAAAGATTCTCTCCCCTTTCCCATCCTCCAAACTTGGAAAGTGAGAGTGAAAATTGCTCAGTCACATCTGACTCATTGCAACCCCATGGACTGTAGCCCACCAGGCTGCAATTGCAGACAATTCCCAGTCCATGGAATTCTCCAGGAAAGAATACTGGAGTGGGTTGCCATTCCCTTCTCCAGGGGATTTTTCAGACTCAGGGATCAAATCCCACTCTCCAGCTTTGCAGGCAAATTCTTTACAGTCTGAGCCACCAGGGAAGCTTCACTTTACTGTCACTGTTTAATTCCTGCATCAGGAATTAGCAAAGGACACCCAGGGTCTGGATGAGAACGCCCACATCCCTCAATCACCAGAGGGTTTAGGAGGCTGCCTGTAGGCCCCGTTGCTGATCTGTTTTATCAGTGTTTTGTGGTCCTGCCCATCAAAGGGCATGGAGCCATGCACCAGGATGTAGAGAACGTCCTGGGACCAGCTGTCCCCCTGAGGGAGGGTCAGCCAGGAGGTCCTCATGCTGTAGGGCAAATGGAGTCGCTGCTATGAATCTAAAAGACTTGAAAAGGCTCAGGCTGCTAATGGACTTCATCTCAAGGGGCTCAGATTCCCCTGGACCCCACTTTGGACCTCAAGGACTCTGAACTTCTCCAGCCTCCAAGCTGCTCCTGCTATTGAGAATGGATGTATCTGTTTCTCTGGGCCTTTAGGGCCCTAGAAAGTTCTTATTTATTTTAATGTTTTCAGCTCTGTGTTTTTAAAAAAGCAAATCTTACTATTTTCAATAATGTGAATGCTGTGTTCTGGGGAATTCCACTGTGACATCTAAGTTTTGTGTACATAGAGGTATTATTGCAGTGCTTCCCTACTGATTAAAGGTGGGGGTGGGGATCTTTTGTAAATTTACATGTCCCACTGCACTATCTGGAGGGGGTCTCTGGCTCCCTCACTCCACGCCCTGATTCTGTCTACCTGATGGTCCCTCTTCCCTCCTGTGACTAGAAAGAACCACCCCATTAAAAATGAGAATGGTGATTGGAAAATAGCTTCAGTCATTCTGTTTGGGGAGTGGGACACAAATCTTTGAGTTTTCTCGTAACACACACTTCCTTGGAGTCGCTGGGGTGAAAAATGGAGACCCTGCTTAATGAAAGCAAAACACACAATAAAAACCCGGCTCTTAGCTCCAAAAGTCTCCCGGCTATACCTCCATCAGCAGTTCTGCCCTTGTAAGCGCACAGAGGGGAGAGAGCCCTGGACTGAGCGTCCCAACTTGCCCTTTCTGCCTTTAGCACTGAAGAGCTGGGTTTGTCAAGTTATAGAGCCCTTCCATCCCCCCCATCCAGCTCTGTCCCCGGCTGCTTGAAGGCACCCCCGCCACCTTCATTCTCTCCTTCCAAAGAAATCCTTTTCCCTTTAGTGCAGGGCAGCTTCTCCTTTCTCTGCGCCCAACCGCCTGGCTCCCGGAGGATGTAAAGAATGCCTGGAATGCCCCCCTCGTTGGCCAGCCCTCTCCACCCCCTGCAGAGCATTCCCCAGACGCCTGTTCCATTGAGAAACTCCCAGGCTCTGAGGGCCAGGATGAAAGGGAGGATAAGCACAAAGTGCAGGCCGGCAACCGGCTGGCTCCGGCTCCAAGCAGACTCCCTCCCCCATGCCTTACCCACCTCTGCTGTGCAGAGGCCCCCAAACAGCCCCAGTCCTGGCCAGCCCCAGCTGCCCGCTCTGTGCACACCTGCTCTCCCGCCAGCCTGCAGTGCCTGCTGGCGTGGACCACCTGCCCTCTCCTCCCCTTTCTTGCTTGTGTGAAGCTGGCAAAGTTGCTGAGTCTGGGAAGGAAGTGAGGAGGCCAGGTAATGTGGGGTCAGGATGGGAGAGGAAGCAAACTGTTCAGGCTGCAAATGGGATACTTCAGTCTGATATCTTTGTTTGTGGTCCAAATGGATGCCAGAGCTCTGGGCCAAACTCTGGGTAGACACAGGAAAAGCTTAAGAGAAAATCGTTACCCAAGAAGCAGAGAGTTCAGATGTGGAATCACTGTGTTCATTTATTCACTGACTCAGGAAAAAAGTGAAAGCTCTGTAAAAGACAGAGGTGATTGCTCTGTTGCTGGTGCGACACAGAAGATCATAACCTCAAAGAGGATGCAGACTGAGCAGCAAGCCAGCATGTATTAAAAATAAAGTTCAGTAGAAAAATTGTCAGTTCCGATAATGGTGAAGGGGAAATGGGGGTGGTGGAAAAGAATAATTGCGATTTAGGAGGTAATGGGCTACCATTTAAGTGCTTATGTATCAAACACTTGGTGATGGTGGTTTAACCGCTAAGTCATGTCCAACTCTTGCGACCCCAGGGACTGTGGCCCACCAGGCTTCTCTGTCCATGGGATTCCCAGCAAGAATACTGCAGTGGGTTACCATTCCTACTCCATGGGATCTTCCTGACCCAGAGATCAAACAGTGTCTCCTGCATTGAAAGTGGATTCTTTACCACTGAACCAGCAGGTGAAAGTGAAAAGTGTTAGTTCACTCAGTCATGTCCCGTTCTTTGTGACACCAGATTTTCCATGGGATTTCCCAGGCAAGAATACTAGAGTGGATTGCCACTTCCTCCTCCAGGGGATCTTTCCATCCCAGGGATAAAACCACATCTCTTGAAATCCAGGTCTGGGGGAATGCCATATCTCAGCAGGAGTAGGTGATGTGGGATTCTAATCTAGATAGGCTGTGGAGAGTTGGGAGAATACCAGTGTACATCAGTGAATGGAACTACAAATGTACAGGCCCCGCTCTTGTCTAGGCACAATGGAGGTAGCAGTTGTTTCTGCCCCAAATGCCTTCCCCTTCCCTCGAAAGCCTCGAAAGGGAGCTGGAAAAGCAGAGGGTGAGTGAGAACAGGGAGAAGCTGGTGTGGGGAACCGGGATTGGAGAAGGGACACCACAGCTCCAGCAGCACATCCTACCAGCACTGCTGGGGGTGGAAAGTCTAAGAAGGGGCTGTGGCTGTGAAAGTCGCTCAGTCATGTCCAACTCTCTGCAACCCCACGGACTATACAGTCCATGCAATTCTCCAGGACTGAGATCTTTTGTCCTCTTTGAGGTTTGTTTGCTTAATCTCTTTCAATCCAGGGGCTGGGAGGGGTGGGCAGGAGAGAGGGGGAGGCGGACAGGCCGCTGGGGAAAGAGACTCTGAGGGGAAGAGAGTATCTATTACACCAGCCCCTACGGAGACCCAGGCTCTGGGGATGTGGATTCCATATTGCTGGGCCCTTCCCCTCACCTGCCAGATGCTTCATACCAAAAACATTCCAGAAAGTAGACTCAGAGAGATGACTCTGAGCCCCAGGGGGGAAGTCTGGGGCCCTAGGAATATTTAGTGCCACATCAGCGCTTCCGGAATGTGAATAACCCAGACAACCACCGGGGGGCAACTCTGGGAGACAGGAAAGGGCCTTCAGAAACCAGACCAGAAAGTCTTGGTCAGAATTCTCTCCACGCCCTCAGCCCTTCCCTGGGGCAAGTCCATCCAGGCTGTCCCTGGGTGGAAACCCCCTCGCTGGGGAGCATGGAAGCTCCACTTCATGCAGTGGGGAGACCCCCCCAACCCCAGCACATCAGGAGGAGCCGTCTGATCCCCCAGGGACCCCATTCAGTTGGGCTGCCTCGGACCCTTCTGGTGGGCTGGTGGGAAGGGGAAATGGCAATTCAGATGGGTGGGGAACAGCAGTCCTCTCATGAAATAGTGCCCACACTCCACCAGAGCTTCTGCTCAGTTCTGCCAGTCAGAACCTGGAGACTCACTGAGAGCCAGAGCGTGACTGAGCTGGGAAGGACCAGGACAAAGGGTTAGCTGAGCAGCCTCAGCATTTATAAGAGACTGGGGCTGGGGCAGGAAGCTAGGGAGCACTTAGATCTCCAGTGGAGATGAAGGGTATCAGGAGTCTGGAATTTCGGAAAGACATGTGAGTTGGAGATAAAGACAGGAGTTGTTAGGAAAGAATTTCTGCTTTGGGTGGAAAGTCAGCTTAGTTGATCTCTGAAGTCCCTGAGTTCTAAAGATTCCTGGATTTCATTGACTAGGAAGGACTTCCCAGGTGGCGCTAGTGGTAAAGAACCAGCCTGCCAATGCAGGAGATGTGAAAGACACGGGCTCCATCCCTGGGTCGGGAAGATTCCCTGAAGAAGGGCATGGAAACCAACTCCAGTATTCTTGCCTGGAAAATCCCCATGGACAAAGAAGCCTGGTGGCCTGTAGTCTGTGGGGTCGCGCAGGAACAGACGCAACTAAAGCAACTTAGCATGCACACACGCATTAGGAAAGCAGTTATTCTGTGGCTGATCAGTTTGTGAAAGCTCGACAGTGGAGGAGATGGTTATTGCTGAGTCAGGAAGGCAGTTTTGCCCGTATGCAACTGACTTTCTCCTCCTAAGGAAAACACAGGCTTCTCCCAGGGATGGAAGGAGAAGACTGCGGAGGATCGTCCTTTGTCTTCCTGTACAAGAGGGCTGGGCTAAGACCTCTCAAAACCATGCAGCCGTGAAACTTATGACCGCACACCTTCTAAGGTTTTAGAGATTTTATAAGCACATTGGAAACGTCACTCTTGGGCCAGGGTTCTGCCTCTGACATTGGCAAAGGGGAGGGGAGTTGCCTTGTACAACCCAGGCCCCAGAGAACAAGCCAGCTCCCGGATTCCCAGTTCTCGTCCGCTGTTTCAGAACTTCCTGCTTCAGATCATGGGCAAGCTTCCACGCAGCCCGCATTTTAACAGGCCTGGTGAGTGGCTCTGATGACCCCGGAGTTGGAGGACTGACTCCAAGTGAGGGCTTTTAACCTCTCTCTACAGAGCTGCTGCCTTTAGAGAAATGTCACGCCACTGGGCAGGCAGCTTCCTCTCTGGGTTGCAAGCTTCTTTATCTCTCTCCCTTTTATTCTGCCTGGTTTTGGCTCTAAAATCTTCCTTACTGATTGTGTTTCATAAGCAGGTGGCACTAGAGGTAAAGAACCAGCCACCAGTGCAGGTTAGACATAAGAGACCCAGATTGGATCCCTGGGTTGGGAAGACCCCCTGGGGGAGGGCACAGCAACCCACTCCAGTGTTCTTGCCTGGAGGACCCCACGGACAGAGGCGCCTGGGGGGCTGCAGTCCATGGGGTCGCACATAATCGGACAGGACTGAAGCCACTGAGCACAGCACCCCATGCTTCTCAGGCTTTCCCCTCCTCACTCCAGCTAATCCCCTGACTCAATTTCACCCTTTCCCCTCTGGGGATGTTTAGGTTGAGTTGGGGGAATGAGTCATCCTAGAGTTGGGGAGGGGGCTTCAAGTCCATAAATGGGCAAAAACTTTGATTTCAGGTCTCACTCTCCAATTCCTACCCCCACAGGAATTCCCCAGAGAAAAGGAAGCTGTTGGGAGAGGGGAGTACCGGCTTTGACCAATGAAATTCTAGAAACAATAGCTTTTTAGGAGATAGGAGACTGACTCAGCTTCCCTAATAAACAGAAAAGCATAGTGGGATTTTCCCAGCCCGAGAGGCCAAAATCCCATTTCCGGGTGGAAGCGAGGGCCCAGCCAGTTCCACCTACTCCCTGCTCATCCCTGCTTTCCCTCCTTGGAGGACGCCAGCTCCCAGGGGTGCTGACCCAGCTCCCCAGCAGGGCTGACCACATGCCTCACCCAGCAGCAGGGGGAAGAGTGCAGTGACCTTTCAAGGTTCTCTGGCTGGATTCCGAATCCGCCTCCAGCCTGATCTGCAGTGCCTTCCGGGTCCTTTGGCTTCCTACTGAAGCAGGTCGGCCCCTGGCATGGAGCCCCACTTCTGCTGTAGGACCCCTGGCTTGGCTCTGTCTCTAAGCGCAGTGCTCTATGAATGGAGAAGCCGTGGGCTGGGTGGCACCTGGGGGGAGCTGGCTGGTTCCTCCTCAGAGTCTCACGTGGTGGCCAGGTCCCCTTTAAGATGCTTTCTCAATTCAGGGTCTGGGCCTCACGTGGCTGCTCAGAAACCTTGCTAGCCACAGGCCGAGGAGACTCAGGGCCAGACTTGCAAAAAATCTCCAGGAGATGAACAGACACAGCCAGAACGTCAGTTTGTTGGTTTGTAAACTGCTGTCAAACCAACTAGGCCCTTGGGTTGCTGATGAGCGTGTTCACCCTTTGCTTCCACATGAGGGGAAGCTGAGATTCAGAGGGAAGCTTACTCAGAGAACATGGAAACTGGGCAGAGAACACTGTGGCCATGAATGGCCTTCGTGGCGTGGCAGCCTCTCAGCCAGGACGCACCAGGTGGCTGGTTCAGGGCGCCCTCCCCCAGCAGACCTCTGGAGAGCCTCCCACACAGACTGCCCCAGAGACAAGCTCCCTGGCTTAGCACATTCCTCCTGTAGGCAGAGCCCAGTGCAATCACTTAGACAGTCACTTTCCCAGGGCACTCACGTCAGCTCTGCTGCCCCGGGATATCACAGGATGACTCCTGAACGTGCTTTGTAAGCAACACCTCCCCAAAGAAAACGAAGGAGTGGGAGAAGGTGCTCAATAAATGTTTAATAAAGGGCCTCCACCTGCTCCCGTGGCCCCAGCCCCTTAGAAAAGGGGATCTGATAGTTACATCAGTGAAAACTCACCCCCTAATAAACCCGTCAACACGTACCGAGACCTTACTTTGTTGTAGGCGCCATGGAAGACACAGAGGCAGTCAAGACAGGGCTCCCTCCCTCAAGGAATGTGTATATAATAAAGTTGAAGGCATAAAATAACACCCACAGGATGACCGTGAACAGCACAGATGTGAGCGTGCTAAGGCTGTGTGTCTGGTACAGGAAATGTGTCCAGGTTCCCCTGGACTTGGTTGTAATGGGACCACTCGTGTGGCTGAGGGGTAGACCCCTGGCTGTCTTGGGCCCCCAGGCTTTGGTCACTAGGTTGGTCAGAAAAGGAATAAACGCCCATAACTAAGGCTCATGGTGTTCCGGCCCCAAGGCAAGGTCTCCCTGAGTCCACTCAGCAGAAATGGGAGGGCCCAGCGGTCCTTACCCACATACACTAGTCATGGCAGGAAACGAGGGTGAGGGCCAGAATGAGCAGCCGGCACTGGGCAAGGATAGCTCCCACCTCGCCAGCCATGCGTGAGGGCGGGTTGGGGCATCGAACATGCTGGTCACTGACCATGTCCTGAGAAAGGCATCCACTGTTTCCTCCCTGCCTGGAGGAGTTTGCCTTCTTTAGTCTCTCAGAGCCTCAAGATGAAGCAGAATTGTCTCTCTCTCTAAGCCAGCTTGGTCTGCTTCACAGCTTGTGTGCCATTTGCTAGGTCCCAAGGTCCCGAGTCTTTCCAGGCCCATTTTTTTTCATCCCTGCTAGGGCACCAGGCAAGAGCCAGCCTCAGTCTCCTCCCACCCCCACCGCTTAGCTCAGAAATGAGAACCAGCTTGGAATCACGTTCAACCACGTGTGTGCTGTGCCATACTGCACCCACCCCAGACGGAAGTCCAGTACTGGCCACCACTGAAGGAGCACCAGGTCTCCAGGCGTAGTCGGGGTCCCCTGGATCCCCAAGTCCTTTCACAGGATACGCAAGGTCAAACCGTTCTCATCATAATGTGAAAATGTCATTTGGCTTTTTGCTCTCATTCTGTCATGAGTGGACAGTGGAATCTTCCAGAAGCTTCACAGTGTGTGAATTATAGCAAACTGAATGTTGAGGAGGTACAAGAATCCAGTTCTGCACAATGTGGACATACTTAATACTATTGAACTGCACACTTAAGACAGTTAAGATGGTAAATTTTATGTATTTTATTACTGCAATTAAATTTTTTAATTAAAAAAATCGTTCTCTTTTTCATTTACCCAACCATTAAAAACATTTGCAAAAACGTAGAACAATGCTACTCTTCTAATTTTTTTGTTTTGAAAAATATAGCTTTTTTTGTAAAAAGTGTTTTGTATATATAAACGTGTAGTAAGTTATTATTACCATTGTTTTTTAGACTGTTTTTTTAAAATAAATTAATATTTTAAAATTTATGTTTTAATTGATAATATGGTAAACATCATTTCACCTAGATAAAAGCTCTTTGAGTGTCCTCAATAATTTTTTAGAGTGTAAAGAGACCAAAACATTAAAAACTGCTGCTCTACCAATAAGGAGTATAGCAGGTAGGGTTGCCAGACAAAATACAGGATTCTCTTCTCAGTTAAGTTTGAATTTCAATTAAACAATGAATAATTCTGTAGTGTAATATTACCTAAAACATACTAAACTAAAAGAGTATGTATTATTTATCTGAAATTCAAATTTAAATGGGCATTCTGTATTTTTATTTGCTAATCTGTCAACCCTGACAGCAGGAACGATTTAGGTCAGGCTTAGAACTTGAATCAGATTTTGGGATCCTGACCCAGAAACAGATGGAGAATTTCTGACAACTTTTAACAAAAACGAATGGGCCTGAGGGCCCTAAATGCTTAAGGTTGGAGGTGCCAACCTGGAGGGGGTATGAGCAGCAAAGATCTTCCGTGGGCTGGCCTGAGGTTCACTCAGCCTCCAGGAGGAAACCCAGGCAGCTGGAGGATGAGCAAAAGCAAAGGAAAGTGAAACTCAGCATCGTGTTGTTGTTAAAAGGAGGACGTGATACTGGCTGGGTGAAGGCTGGGTGGGGGCCGGCGAGGACTGAGGTCTCTGGAGGATGTCAAAAACAGGAGGCAGTGAGGTCACTTAGCTCTGCTAAAAATAGCTGTGGCTGCCATAGGGGTGAGTGCGGTCAGGAAGCCAGGGGTGAACCTTCGTGTCTGGGTGGGGCTGTGCAGAGGTGCAGCTGGGGTGGTTGGGGTGTCAGGCCAGGTGGCAGGAAAACCTAAGAGGCATATTTGGGGCTAGAAATAAATAGAAACAAAGAATTAGTCTCAGGAGCAGCCCAGGGGAGCAAGGCCCACCCCTCCAGCTAAGAGAATGAAGACCAGTCACAGCTTCCTCCTCCCATCAGCAGGGGGAAACTTTAAGAAGCTCTTTCCATAAAGAGAAGCAAGGGTACCCCAGAGATAAGACTAGCAGAGAGGTTAAGATGCTTTTTTTTTTTAATGGCCTTTAACTATGTAACTGAGCATCTACTGTGTACTTGGCATTGTATCCAGCCTTGAGGATCTCAATTTGGATAAAATGTGATTCCTGCCCTCCAGAGCAGTGGAGGAAGTCCAGTAGAGAAGACAGGCGTATAAAACCGACACGAATTTATGAATTCATTGTGCTAAGAGTCACCCACCCACTGCAAACCTGGGCCTCTGCCTCAGCAACCACCAGCCCAGGCCAGGCTACAACCCAGCTGAGGACAGAGAACCGCCCAGAGGCTTGCAGAGCAACGCTCCAAGTTCCAGACCCTTTCTCTCCCCACACATCTCTGCTGGTTGTTTGGAGCAAAGGAAAATAATCCTAGTTTGGGGAAAGACATAAAAATGACAGTTTTCTTTCTTGAACCTTCTCTCTCACCCCATGCCAGCCTGGGAAAAACTGTTAGACGCTTCTTGAGAGGGTTTCTAAAGGCCATTATTGGCCTCTGATTAAAGGGGCGTGTGTGAGCAGGGCTGGCCTTCTTTGACCCTGGAGGTTTCTAAACCTCCCAACCTGAAGTCACACAACAGGTCGAGACAAAAGACGGTTCCTTGCTTCTGGTGTCTAGCTTATTGAATAACATGGATTGATCCCCTGTTGCCAGGGGCCAGGGGAGATGCTGAGTCCAGAGCCCTGGCCTGCTGGGCACAGGCCATTACAGGGATCAGTTAGTGACCAGACAGTGCCTGAGGAGGGTGTGAACACAGGGCTGGAGCAAGCCCTGCATCACAGCCAAGGGGGGAAAGCTTCTTGGAGGGATTGAGCTGGGTGTTGCAGGCAGAGGAGTTTACTGGGTCAAGTAGAGGTGTTTTACAGGAGCCAGAATTCCTTGACAACTTAAAACTGACCTCAAATAGTTGTCTGGTGCCTATACGCAAACCTTAGTCCTTCGGGTATTCTCTGGGTCCTGACTCCCACTCTTTCCCGGGCCCATTTGATCTGCCCAGGTGTCCGCACCCCAGGGAAAGGCAGGGTCCAAAGGCTCTTTCCCGGTCCACTGGGTTCCTGGGGTTCAGGCTCTAGGCCTGGTTTCTGCCCTTGTCTCTCTTCTCCCTCAGGCCACAGCCTGGCACTGCTTTGCCAGAATGGAGGCTGTGAGAAGCACAGCTCAGCATGGAGGCAGCTGGGTGTGTCTTCCTGGAGCAGCGGTGGGAGCCCGCTGGACCCGTCAGGACCAGTCAGGACCAGTCTCCCCTGTGGCCAAATGCATCCATTCCTCTGTTGTGTTTTCCCTGCTGGCAGACAGACTGTGGGGGCTCTTCTGAGGCCCCGTGTGGGTAGGAGCGTGTTGACTCTGCCCAGATTGTCTACATGACCTTAGTCAAGTCCCTGGACCTTGGCATCCTATTTGTTCAATTGTAGTCTGTACTCTGGGCTTCCCAAGTGGTGCTAGTGGTAAAGAATCCGCCTGCCCATGCAGGAGACATGGGACGTGGGTTCGATCCCTGGGTAGGAATACCCCTGCAGGAGGAAATGGCAACCCATACAAGTATTCTTGCCTGGAGAATCCCATGGACGGAGGAGCCTGGTGGGCTATGGTCCATAGTGTCGCAAAGAATTGGACTTATGGAGAAGGCAATGGCATCCCACTCCAGTACTCTTGCCTGGAAAATCCCATGGATGGAGAAGTCTGGTGGGCTGCAGTCCATGGGATTGCTAAGAGTCGGACACGACTGAGCGACTTCCCTTTCACTTTTCACTTTCATGCATTGGAGAAGGAAATGGCAACTCACTCCAGTGTTCTTGCTTGGAGAATCCCAGGGACGGAGGAGCCTGGTGGGCTGCCGTCTCTGGGGTCGCACAGAGTCGGACACGACTGAAGCAATTTAGCAGCAGCAGCAGCAGAGGCAACTTAGCACGCAGTCTGTACTCTAGGGTCTGTCTGGTGCCATATGTGTGAACATGCTTTGTGAGCTATAAAGCACAGCACTGGTGTGAGAGTCTATTAACTTGTGGGAACCCTCAGACCCCACAGTTAGAACAGGAAGGCTATCTCAGAGTTTATTTTTCAGGCACCATCTTCCAGCTGGGGATTCCTAACCCGGGATCCAGATGTTCTTCAGGGAGTCCTGGTGTCATTTGCAGGGTGCATTTTCATTTCAGAAGGTACATTTTCTGGGAAGAGGGTGCCGAGTTTTTCATCAGACCCTCAAGAGAGTCCACAATGAAGACCTGTTGAGAGCCATTGCCTGAACCTGGGGCTTCATCCCTGCAGATACTCTGCCAGGGAACCCTGACCCAAGGAGGCAGAGGGGCCTCCAAATCGTTGGAGGCCACAGTCACACAGGCCGGGTGACCTGTGTACCCACTCAACATGGACATGGCTAAACAGCCACATGAGTCCAAAATCGCCAAAGAGGTGTGTGCTGACCCCAAGTTCAATGCAGACCAGCAAGACAACAGAGCTCATGGGCTCTACACCATGCCAAAATTTCGGAGGCAATGATTCTGTACTATTCTCTGTGCTGGCCTGATTTTGGCTGGAAAGCCAAGTCCCATTCTAGAGACCATGTTACAAGAAAAAAGCAGATAAATGGAAATGATTCCAGAGGACATAGGCCAAGGTATCAAAATGTTTTAAATCCAGTCTTCTAGGAGGAATGACTTTGGTTGAGAGCAAAGAGTTATAGAGTAGAGGAAGACTGGGAGTGGATATTAAATTCTTGAAATAGTATCTAGTGGATTCTATAGAGAGGCAGATAGAAACTCAGCAAAAGGGAAATGTTTTTTAACAGTGAGCTCAGTCCTTCAGGGAGTAGACAGACTGGAACTCTCCACTTATTTGGTCTGGCGGAAGGGAATAAATTGTGGGGTCCAAGCTCTATCCCAGAAGAAGAGACAATGACCACTCCTCCTCTGGGATTCAGGGAGAGTTGGTGTTGCCTTGTAGAGGCGAGAAGGGGCAGGGCAGGGAAGAGCAGGCCAGATATGGGACCCTGTGTCTGCTTTCACAAATGAATTCTTCTCTAACTGCCTGGATCCCCTGCAGTCGAATCCCTCCCTCCTCAAGCCTGATGTTCTGTAGAGGGCGGCACCCAGGGCTGGGTGAGGACAGAGGAAGGGACTAGGCTCCAGCCCCCTTGACAGACAGGCTGGGGTGCTCTGGGCCAGGCCAGGGGTGGGGATGGAAGATGGCTCATTGGTGAGTCACCCATGGCTATTGTCTGCTCCCGTTCCCCCTGGGGGAGGGTGGCTGGGGCAGACGAGGCCTCTGGCCAGCTGGGCCTGTGAGGACAGGTCTCCCATGCCTGGCCTCACAGCTCCGGGGCCCCTCCTCACCCACCACCCAGCAGGGCAGGGCCCTGGACCGTGTTGAGGGGAGTGTGTCCACCTCCACCACTCTTCACTAAGGGCGGGGGTCACACAGGACAGCCCAGGGGTGCAGCCTGTGGGAGAAGCTGCCCGGCCCGTCTGGCACAGCCGAGGAAGCTGGCAGGCGTGCCCCCTCTCTGGTGGCTACACCTGAGCCTGCCCGGCGCGCCCTCTCCACCACACCCATCCCAAACCTCCTTCCAAACTTGCTCTCATCAAGCAGGCCTGTTGAGCGCCACGCCCCGCCGCAGGGCCCCAGGGGAGCCTGGGGTGAGCAACATAACCATGGGTTGGCCCCTCACCAGGGCCTGGTCTGCTCCGAGAGGCAGGCAGGCCTCCCACCTCCAGGCGAGTCTGGGTCCCTGAGGCCTCCTGGGGTTTGAGGTCGCAAAAGCGCAGAATGACGAGACAGTCACGATTGTTATATGTTCGGAGACACTGAGGCCCTCAGAGAGCAGATGCAAGCAGCAGGCTGCCCAGTCTGCTGCAGGGGGGACTGCTGTCCTCTGGGCCCGGCAGCCTCTGACCGGGGAAAAGCCAGAGGGGTGGGGCCGCCGTACAGCTCTGCTGCTGCCATCCTTGCTTCTTGGCTTCTCTGTGGGCCCATGTGAAGGTGCTCCAAGGGACAAAAGAGAGGGGTGGCCTGTGGGGACAGCAGCGTGGGCTCCAGAGCCAGACACACGCAGTCAGAACCCCGGTTCCTGCCACCTCCTACCAGCGGGAACTTGACCGCTGGTCTCATTGAGTTTCAGTTTCGTCACCTGCAAAATGACAACTGCTTAGCATCTCGAAATGCAGAATGTATTTCAGCACGCATCTAGCGTCTCACGGCGGAAAAGGCAATGGCACCCCATTCCAGTACTCTTGCCTGGAAAATCCCATGGGCGGAGGAGCCTGGTGGGCTGCGGTCCATGGGGTCGCTAAGAGTCGGACACGACTGAGCGACTTCACTTTCACTTTTCACTTTCATGCATTGGAGAAGGACATGGCAACCCACTCCAGTGTTCTTGCCTGGAGAATCCCAGGGACGGGGGAGCCTGGTGAGCTGCCGTCTATGGGGTCGCACCGAGTCGGACACGACTGAAGCGACTTAGCAGCAGCAGTAACAGTAGCGTCTCACAGAAACCCTTTGAGGTGAACGCTGTCTCCAACCTTCAGATGAGAAAACAGGCTCAGAGGTCACATCCGCCGTCAGGATCTTGGGAACCCCATGAGCGGTAAAGCTGGGACATCACCCACGACAGTCTGATCAGGGCCTGCGCTCTGGGCCGCCCCACTATTCTGTGCTTGTCCCCGCAGGATGGCTGGGAGAGATGACGGGTCAAGTGAGTGAAAGGCCGCAGCACCCCCGCCCCAGGCCCTGATGAGGTGTCGCAGGGCGCAGAGCTGGGTGAGGGAAGACGAGAGAGGGGCTTCCGGGTCCAAAGCAGGGTCCACTGAAATGGCGCTGGGTCCAGGGCCCGCAGCACTTCCGGTTAGTGGGAGGGAGGCGCCGGAAGTCCGCTGGAGGCAAAGCCAACGCAATGGCTGCCCTGTGGTTAAAGCGGCCCCTCCGTGTTCCTGAGCCTGGGGCGGAGGAAAACCAGACTCGGGAACCACGTGTGCCAAGCTACCCCCAGGGCTTTCCTCCGGCAAGGGACATTTTTACTCTCTCTGCCCTCATACTGTTTGCACTTTTTACACCAACTGTGCATTATTTGAATTTTCTTTTAAAGAAAGAATAAAGGTGGGTGGATGGCATCTTCTGTTTTGGAGTTTTCTCCAATTTTCTACAACAAACACGTATTAATGATCTTCAGGAAATGCTATTTAAATGAGATTATACGTGTACTGTCTAGAGCGGCACCCCTGCCATGATGGAAATGTGCCCCATCCGTGCTGCCCAGTACGGCAGGCACTGTCTGCATGTGGCTCTCGAGACTGGAAATGTGGCCAGTGCAGCTGAGGAAATGAATTTTTAATTTTATCAAATCTTTATTAATTTACATTTAACTTAAATAGGGCTGGGCTTTTGAGGGTTCAGTAAGACAGACAGTGGATGATGCTGCTGGACTTTGGAAGTAAGCTTTCTGCCCTGTCCCCATCCGAACCCCTCCTGACAAGGGCCTTCTTCCCACCTTCCCTCTCCTCCCTGTCTGCAGTGCTTCCTCTAGTCAGGGTGGAGTCTGGACCCCCTCTGCGTCCCTCAACCACCTAACCTTCCTTCTCCGACCCTGTACAGAGTACAGGGGCTCCTCAGTCAGACCCTTCCAAGTGTCTGTGTCATCTGCAGTGAGAGTGCAGACTCAGCTGCACCTCACTGTGGCCATGTCAAGCAAGTCACTGCCCCCTTCTGGGCCTCAGTTTCCACATCTGTATAATGGGAGCATTGGCTAGAGATTTCATGAAGGCCTCATGGCCCTTCACTTAGCTGCTGAAGTCACAGGCTAGAATAACTGGGCATGGCCAGGAGTACTGGGCACTGCTGAGCAAGAGGGACTTAGGGGACAGAAAGGACTGTCTGGCTGGAAGGCTTCCAAGGCATGGGTGAAACGTTTGTGATGAAGGGTGTGTCATCAAGGGATGAGAACTTTGCTAACCCAGCCCTCCTCTGGCAGCTAGATGCTCTTTATATCATAGCTTCATTGTAGCAGTTCCTGAGCTCTATTGTCATTTACCTTGTTTTTACCTCCATCTTTCTGGATAGATTTTGAGATGTTCAAAGGGAAAGAGTTTGTGTAGTTCACCTCAATATCTTCCATCTCTGACATAAAGACCTTCGGTGAACAGATGAATACATCGTCTCTTTGGATCTTCCCTCGCCTTTTCCCTCTGGGGTTGGCAATAAGCTCTGTGCCTCAAAGGACTCAAGCTGGGGAAAAATAGAAAGTCAATGAAATTTGCAGAAAAAATTTTTTCCCTTTCTTCCTCCTTGAAAATGTTTTTTCCTCAATCTCTCAAACTCTAACCTTTTTTTCTCTGGCAGAGTAAATAAAGTGCTCTGAGGGATAAACTAATTCATACTAACATGTGAAGGGCTCAAGATTTACTCCTCCTAGGGGCACCTGCATTTGTACATGTAACAAGCAACACTTAAGCTGACTGTGGGTATCAGGTTTCAGTTACAGGCAGTGGCATTGTCAGCAAGCCTGGGTTTGTCCTGGGGCTGCCGTTCACCAGCTGTGTCCATGAGTAAGTTCCCCTCACCCTTCTGAGGCTCAGTTTGCTATCTGTAAGTGGAGTCTTATGACATCTCTCTAGTCACCCTCTAGGGTTATGATGGAGATAAAATTAATCCATGCACACAAAAAGCATTGTGAGCTGTGAGTTCCTGGCTAAGAAAAGGGATTGATATTGCCATGGCTTTGGGCCAGGGTAGGGCCTCTCCACGCCCTCAAAATCATACCTGAGCAGATGACGGCTGTGCATGGAAGCCACCTCCTTTTTGATCTTATAGCTACCAAGCAGAGAAGAAAACCCTGGCACCTCTCTCATCTTTATCCCCACCGCCAGGGGAAGGTAAGAGGGAGGCCAGGAGAGATTTCAGGCCCAACCCGGCTCTCCCACGCACCCTCAGATGCCTCCCACGCACCCTGGGCATCAGCACTTAGGACCCCAGGGCTGGAGCACTAGTTTCCTGACTCCTGTCTGCCTGCGTTCCTGCTCACAGACCTCGCCCAACTCAACCCTCCCCTCCACCACTCGAGTCTGCTTCACAGAGACACATTCTAAATCTCCCAGACTCACCAGCCTTGTCAGTCTCTCCATCCTAAATTCTCCATTTGTGTGAAGATAGGGACCCTAAGGCCCAGAAAGTTTGCATGATATTCCCAGTACCACACAGCAGAGTTGAATGTGAGCCCCCGAGTTCCTAGTTTTCCAGATTGTCCCAGCTCTCCCTGCCTTATCTCCCCAAACTCCCCACGCCTTCCCTCTCACTTCCAAGCACAGACAACCCCTCTGAGACCCCCAAGCCTCAGAAGTTCTGGAGTGGGGTTCCCTTCCCCTCTTTCTGCTCCTTCTCCCTGGAGTGGCCTTAGAAGCCCCTTTCCCAGGTGGTCTGCCCTCTGGGATGAGGGCCGGGAGTATGACGCCTGAAACACGGCATATTCCTGCAAGCCTTCCGTGATGCCTCTGCCTCACCTGCGAAACCGGGACCTGACCGAAACCATCTGCTACAGGACACTCCCCCTGCTTGCCTCTCACCTGGCGGGCGTTCTTGCCTTTTGCTTGTCCTGTGTTTGGAGAATCCTCTCCAAAGGTCCCCATCAGAGTAGAGCTCTCACTCCCTGGGCCTCCCCCACCCCCAGCTCTGCTGCAGCAGTTATCTCTTCCTGCCTCTGTGTGTGTGTGTGTGTGTGTGTGTGTGCGTGTCCCCACACTAGGCCGTGGGCTCCCTATGGATATGGACCCTATGTTGCTTTCCTTTTTGTCTCCAATGCCTGGCACAGAGTAGGTGTTCAAAACTGCGCTTCTGAAATTTCACTGAACCCAAGGCTCAGGGAAACTGGGGGCCACCCACCTGGACTCCAGGCTGCCTGACTGTGATAGGAACTCCAAGACCAGTGAACGAAGAGGAAGGAACGGGAGCCCCGCTCAGCCCCTTCTTTCTCAGCATGTGTGCTGCCGTTTTCCAGGTCTCTCCATCCCTGGCCTGGCCTGGCCTGGCCCTGCCTGGCTGAGAAGATGAGGAGGGAACCAGACTGAGATACACGACAGGTCTGTGCTGGTGACCTGTCTCTTGCATGAGTTTTTTTAAGGCCCAGTTTCGTGGGAAGTCCTCTCCTCCTCACCTCCATCTCAACTCTGAGTGCTAGGCCTGGGCTGGGCTCAACTCGAAAAAGAACAAAGGGACCCAAGAAAGCAGCACCAAGAGAATTCAGCCTTCCTTAGGAGCCCAGAGATCAGAGTGCCCAAACCAGCCGGAGAGCTAGATCTTTCTAAAGCCTTTACTCTAGTCTTACCAGCAGTACACTGAAATTGCTCTAAGAACAAGGCAATCAAAGAACTTTCTAGCTGGGAAGCTGGTGGGCCGCAAGGCAGCTCCCAGCTCCTTTGGGAGGTTGGCTCCAACGCTTCTGCCTGAGGGCCCCTGCTGTCCCTTCTCAAGCCCTGCCCAGGCCTGTCCCAGAGCAGGTCAGAGCCTTCCTTGGGGACCCCGGGTGGCCTGCTGCCCCAGGGAGACACCCAGAGCTTGTGGAATCTCCTGTGGAAGCAGAGCCAATCAGTGGGTGGCTCCCCAGAGGCAGGGTCATGGCCAGGGTGGCCCGTCCAGCACCCCTGGGCCCAGGACAGTTAGCCTTGGGAGGTGGGGCCCCAGGGATGGGCTGCGGGGGGGTGCACGCCTCGGGGAGGACCCACGTTGGGAAGCAGAGCTGGCGTCCACAGCCTGGACCGTCCTTGCAGGCGGCTGGATGACTCAGGTCCTGCCGGCAGGTCTGGATGTGCTGAGGCAAATCCAGCCTCCCCTCCCTCCCCTCTCCTGTCTCAGCACTCCAGGTAGAGGCCGGGCCTCCTCCTTCCCGCTCCACTGGGAGGGTGGCTGCAATGCGTCAGCCTGAAGGCCACCGCCGGTCACCTTCTCAAGCCCTGCCCCAGAGCAGGTCAGAGCCCTCCTCCGTGGGGGACCCCAGTTGGCCCAGCAGCACCCTGACATGCATCTGCCTCAGGGAGAGATTGGGAACCTGGAGGGTGGGCACCCACATTTCACACCTTCTCTGAGCCTCACAAGCACCCTGCCCCTTGGCCAGCCCCGGTGTCTTTATTTCAGACGAACGACAGAAGCCCACGACCTCATAGCTAGTGCTGAGTGGCTGAGCGTCCACTTAAACCTGGGCCTCCAGATGTGGATTCTCAAGTGCACACCAGGGCCCACGGTCTCGGGGAGGCAGGGCCTCCCACACTCAGAGGACCTGGGCCAGGCAGGCCTCACCTAGTCCTGTCTCAGGCTGGGGCCTGATTCCTTGGGACTGGATTTGTCTGTAGGTCTTAGGGTAAAGGTGTCTGGAATAAGCAGGTTCTCAGCTACCAGGGAAGGGGAGCCGTGAGCTCCCCTACTGGGCCTTCAGGAGTTGAAGTCCACGACCTCCTCAGTCACCCTCGGCCTCACTTGTATCTGTGGGGTCTGCTGTAGACATCTCTTGAGCAGTTCTGCACTTGAATATCCCTTGACTTCAGAAAGGAGGAGGAGTCATAACTGCCTTGGGTTAGTCCTTTACCATGTTCTAGGCACCAGACTAAGGTCTTGACACACAGAATGTCTTCTCCCCTGCACCCCAAACCTGCGAGCCAGGTATCGTTTGCATTCCTATGGGCAGAGGAGGAGGCTAACGGAGACACCGGGGACCTGGTCTAACCTGAGTGGTGGTGCTGGATTTGAGCCCAGGTCTGCAGGCGCCAAAGCCCAGGCTCTTACACGGGGAAGCTGACCCTACCTGTGGGCCCTGCCACACGGATTCAGCAGGCGCCCTGGCTAAAGCTCCCCTCCTCCCCCACCTGGGGCTCCAGGTCTCTTCTCCCCACCCTGGAATCACCCTTGAGTAACCCTGCGTGGGGAGGGTTAGGTGGCGCCCTCTGCCTCCTACCGTCGGAGGCCTTTGGTCTTGGCCCAGGCTGCACCTGCTGCAGCTCCAGTCTCCACGCGGCTGGCACAGCAAACAGGCCAGCTCCAGGCCGGCCAGCTGCCCACCAAGTGCTGCTGGAGCCCTGGCCCCAGGCAGTTCTGCCCCCACCCTGGGTGGCCGAAGCCGCGGGAATATGCCAGCCAGGCCGAGCCCTCCGAACCCCAGTGTGGGGCTTGGGGCTGAGAGGATATGCGACCTGGGACAAAGGCTGCCTGCTGTTCTGCAGTCCAGAGAACAGCGGGCCCTGATTCAGCGTCTCATCCTGAGGCAGGTGGGTTCAGACAACAGCAACTCATCCACTGTTTACAGAGTGCAGAGAGGCTCGGACATAAACACAGAAGGGCAGTGACTGTCAGAAGAAGGAAACTCAACTCCTGGTCAGGCTAGGCTTTACACGAAGGCCTTTGTCACAAAGAGGCCAACATAAGGCCCGCCAGTTCCTCTTTTCTGCAGAAGATGGCTCTGTAGGTGGGTGCCGTCCCCCTCCCCAGGCTGTTTGCTGTGTGGCCTCAGGATCTGCTGAGAATGTCCCCCTTTCCCCCTCCCATTCTGTGTGGACTGCAGCTGGCAGTGACATTGAAGAACCAGTGCAGAGAAGGCGCCTGACCTTGGGGAGGAATGTGTGAAATGTTGGCAGCCACCCCCCACCTGGGGCCCAGGAATGCGGGTTCCTGGCCCAGCAGCCTGTGGCCACCAAGGGAGGTGCATGTGTGGCCGGAAGAGAAGGTGGGTGCGGGGCCCAGGAATGGCATTGTTGGAAGGCCCTGCAAGGTCACGGGGTGAGACTCCCGCCTGGTTACAGAAGGTGAAGCTGAGCCGTCTGGCTGCCCTCCTGGAGGTGCCAGCCCAGCACGCACTCTGATCCAATTAAGGGCGCAGTCCCTCACCCCTAAAGGCCCCTGAAGCCCACGGCCATGGGTACAGCTGTGACTTGACTTCTCAGACCTTCAGAACCAGATGTCAGAGCCCTTCATCCACCCATGTTACAGATGCAGAAACTGAGGCCCAGAGAGACAGGAACTGGCCACAGGAGCACTGACTATGAACCAGGTCTCAGGGCGGGGGTGCTTTCGCTACACCCCTCCCACTTGCATGAAGCGGGGGGCGTCTCCTGCTCACAACAAGGGGACTCAGGTGGGCCCACCAAGCTCCCACAGGTTTCCAGATGGGAATCCAGCGCCTTCCGTGGGTGCCCTTCCCTGTCAGGGCAGACACTGAGGGCTTGGCCTCTATGCTGCAGCTCCTGGTGAGCAGGGGAACCTCAGCTCTGGCTACACAGCATTAATAAGGCCAAGCCAACTCCAGCTGATGCTCCTCTCTGCGACTGAAACCCAAGGAAGTGCTGAGTAAGGACACCGCTGCCCTCTTGTGGCCATGCCTGGGCATGACTGCTGTCCTCCGGGCCTCCAGAGGCTTCTCTCTGATTCCCCTCCTCCTAGAAAGCAGTGGGGGCCAGACAGGGTGGGCATCATCTCACCCGCCTATCACCAAGGCCAGCGCTTCAGCTGCAGAAAGCAAACGGGAAGGCTGGATCTGTCCGACGTCAGATCTGAGAGGAAGGAAGAAGGTCTCGGGCCCACAGGTGAGGCCTAGTCTGTGTTACCCAGAATGCTGGAATGTTGGGAGCAACTCGGTGGTTTCCATGGAAACAGCCTAATCGATCAACACTAGACAGGGTGGTTTGAAAATCTGGAGGATTTATTTCTCGGGAAGGTCCACAGCAACTGGCAGGCACTCCCCTCCCCTGTTCCCAGGAGGTTCTCGCTCCTCTGGTGAGAGATCCCCTCTCTTCTCAGAAGTGCCCCTGGGGAGACTGGGATGTGGAGAGAAACCACACACAACACTCCAGAGCCTTAAAAAATACAGCCACAACGACCTCCCCCACGCGAGGACACACATAGAAAATAAACACGTATAAAAGAGGCCAGCCCCACCCCAGCCAGGACCACCCAGAGCTAAATCGACGGAAGTGCCGACGGCCAAGACGCGGCCCTGGCTTCAGAGAGGGCACCCAGGAGGCGGGCAGGGGACCTCTCCCTGGAGCTCAGGACAAGGTGCCAAGGAACAAATAAATAAATAAATAAAGCCCTAAGAGTGTGGGCTGAGGCTTGGGGCCCCCGGGGGCGTCTTCCCTGAAGAGCAGATCCAGTGACCAGCAGAAAGAGAGAAGAGGGAAAACACCATCACAAAGCCGCACCCACCCGGCCTACAGAGCCGGCATCCTCAGATCCCAGAAGGGCCCCACCCAGGACCCAGCTCTGGAGGACGGAGGGGTGAGCTGGGGAGCCTCCTGGGCCAGGGAGGCCACCCGTGCTCCTGCCTTCATCCCGACCATCTCCACGAGCCGGGGCTAGAGCTGTCTCCAGCGTGGGCTCCCCACCAGGAAAGCTCTCTTCGGCCTTCCTGACCCCAGGCGTCTGCTGGGAGAAGTTCTGCTGTGACTGTAAACAGTCCATCCGGGTCCTTAGCTCCGCGTGGCCACAGGCACCTCCCCAACCTCCTGCGGGAGCTACACTCAACGCTCCCTTCAGCCCAACAAGGAAAAGGCATCAGACAGAAGAAGCACACACAGAGAAGGGGGCAGAAGTCGCCAGGACAGACAGTTTGGGCAGGAGGTCAAACTGGACACATGAAGACGCCCCACAGACTCAGGAGCCCCAGGGTCCCCCCTGGAGCAGCAGGGGCCAGCGGGGAGCTGGGGGGAGCACGGGGCCCTCAGCTGGGCAGCAGCACGTGCTCTAGGAGGTAGGTGAGGGAGTCCCAGTGCTTCCAGAGCAGAAGGAGGACGAGGGCCAGGAGGGCGGTACTGGAGACGCGCAGGCGGGTCTTCATGAGCGGTGTGATGAAGCTGGCGACGGTGGACACGAAGACCAGCAGCACGGCCATGAGCGCCAGGATCACGTTGATGAACTTGCCCAGCAGGGCCCGCGCGTTGGCGTTCTCCACGCCCTCCAGCTGCACCACCTGCTGCTGCTGCTGCTGGAGCTCCAGCTTGGTGACCCGGGTCAGGCAGGACTCCACGGCCTCCTGCAGGGGCACAGGGCGGGTGAGCTTAGGATGGGGAGACCTCCGGTCCGAACCCCACCTGCCCCTCGGGAGGTGACAATGCTCAGGGCGCACCCCTCCGGAGGGTGGTCAGCTGCAGCTAGGGGCCCCGGTCCTTTAATGCTTACTATTTGGAGAGGCTGAGGGGAAGTGGAAGTCTTGATTAAGGGGAAGGGGCGGAAGCAGCCCACTCCCAGCTTCCTCTCGGGGCCATAGTACCTGGATGTCCCGGGCCCTCTCGTAGGACTGGTAGGCCACTTTCTCCTCCATGCTGGCCAGCTCCTGCTTCAGGTTGGTCATCTCGTTCTGGTGAAGTTCGGTCAGGTCGTTGAGCTGTTCCTCCAGCCGCTCGTACCTGCAGGAGGGAAAACACATGACACCAGCCCTGGCTCCCCGTCTCCCAGCTCCTCCCCAGGGTCAAGGTCACTCATTCTCAACAATGACTCAGTCCACCCCGTGTGTCCAGCCCTGTCCGATTTTAACAGCAACAAGAAAGCGACTATGTACACAGCAGGCTTCCCAGGCGGCGCTAGTGGTAAAGAACCCACCTGCCGGTGCGGGAGACATAAGAGACGTGGGTTCAACCCCTGGGTCGGGAAGATCCCCTGGAGAAGGAAATGGCAACCTACTCCTGTACTCTTGCCTGGAGAATCCCATGGACAGAGGAGCCTGGTACCCCGTAAGGTCGCAGAGTTGGGCACAACTGAAGTGACTTAGCACACACATGTATACACACAGCCCTTCTTAGAGGTGGGCTCTGTGGTAGGCACTTTATCCACATTGCCTCCTGGGGTCCTCCTCACAAATCTTCGGATAAGGACTAGCGCCATCTGCACGTTACAGACAAGAAGACTGAGGCCAGAGGCGCTGGGGACCGCCTGAGAGCACGGAGGTCACGGGAGGGGGTCGGGGCCTGACTGCCCACAGCCTGGGCCCTGGGCCTGGGCTAAGGTGCTCCCCTGGGGACAGGGACACAGACGCACAGTCCCTGTCCCAAAGGCACAGATATCAGAGGACGACTGTTACGTGGGGGCACTGAGTTTTCAGGCAGGTTTCTCCCCCCATTTTCCAAACCTTCTTCAAATATGTCAAGGAGGAAAAGTGCTATCTAAAGAGCAACTCTCCAAGGATCCCAAGGAACAAAAGCAGAGCCAGCAGAGGGAGGGGGTGGGGGCTCCAGCTGACCCCAGGCTGGCTCGGGAGCTCTGGCCTGATGTTCACACGGACCGGACCACACCGGACACCTGCACAGGGCGCCGTCCTCACAAACCCTGTGAGCTGGGATTCGCGTTATTCCCACTTCACAGAGGAGGACCCCAGGTGCAGACAGCAAGTACTTTGTCCAAGGTAAAGAGTGGAAGAGTAGAGCTGGGATCCAAACCCAGGGAACCTGGCTCTGGGGTCAGTGCTCTTAGCCAGAGTCTCTCCAGATAAGAAGCTGGCCCCTGCCTCGGTTTCCCCTTTTGTACAACCACCATGTAATCAAGTAGGGATGCCACAACGCTTCTTCCAGAGGCCCCGTCATCCTATCTTCCAATCGCCCTGGAAGCGGGTGGAAGGCTCCTCGGGGGCCTCCTCCTGGCCCCTTCCAGCAGCCCAGGGCGCTGGGAGATGCTGCGTCTGCTTCCACCACCGAACCTGAAATCCGGCCCCTCTCACAGGCGGGGCGGGGCGGGGCGGGGCGGCGCACCCACCTGTAGCGCTCCTCCTGCAGGCACTGGGTCATGTAGGTGTAGTCCCTCTGCAGCTGCGCCTTCAGGTCCTCCATTGAGTCCTCTAGGTGTGACTGGCCCTCCTTGATCTCCCGCAGCTCTTCCAGCACAGCGTCCACGTTGCCAGGGGCCCCGTACAGCTGGCCGGATTTGGGGCTCCCCGGCGCGGCGGCGGCGGGCCCAGCCCCAGAGTTGCTGCCCGCACCCGCTGAGCTGGCGCTGGCGCTGGAGCACTCGTCGTCGCTGGCGTACTTGGGGCTGGACACGAGCGTGGCGCTGCCGCTCAGCGCCCGGGCCGCCTCCTCGGGCGGCCCGTCGTCCAGGGGGTCCTTCAGGTGCGCGATGTTGTCGGCGCTGCCGAACTTGTTCCGGATGAGGCTGGCGAACTCCCGGGGCTTGGATACCACGGCGGAGTGCGTAGCCTGCGAGAGGCCCGAGAGGCTGCCCTTGACGCCCTCCACCACGCCACCCCCGAAGCCGCTGATGCCCGCGCGCACGTTGGCGCCCACGTCCTTGAGGCCCTGCTGCATGTCCCGCAGCACGTCCTTGGGCTGCCGCGACGGCCCGTTCTGCTCGATCTCCCTCAGGCGCCGGCGGTAGTGCTCCAGCTTCTTGTGCAGCTGGGCGATGGTCTGCGCCGACTTCTGGTTCTTCTTCTCGAACACCTGCTTGATGCGAGACGCCTGCTGCTTGTCGGCGTTGTTGGCCAGCTTCAGGTACTCCGCCACGTTGTCGTCCCGCGCCTCCTGCTCAATCTTGATCTGCTCCGTGATCTTCAGGATCTTCTGGTGCAGGTGCTCGATGGCCGCCTTGGTCCGCTGGGGGTCCGGGGCCCCGTCCGGCACGTCCAAGCTGATGGGGCCATCGGCGTCACCATGGCCAGGGCCGCCGGCAAGGTTCAGGGCCAGGAAGTCCCCCTTGTCGACCTGGGGAGGAAGGCAAAGGAAGCTGCAGTCCATCAGGAAACCGAGGGAAGGGGGGCCCACAGGAGGCTCTCCTGGGTCCCCGGAGCCTCTGGACTTGGTTTCACTCTCTGGAAAATGGACGCAGGAGGAATAGGAAATTTTTAAGGAAGGAGTCCAAGAGAGTCCCAGCAGTGACAACAGAATCCCCTCCCGCTGTCATTTATGAAGGGCGTGCACACCTGCCCCCTGCCTGATCCCTACAATGTCCCTGCCGTGCAGTTAGGCAGACCTGCGCCTCCTTTGGTGCAGAGAGTTCAAGCAAGTTGGCTGGGGATAAACAGCTACAGGAAGACAGAACCAGCAGCCCAGGATTCTTGCTGCCCCATCACATGGACCAAGCAGGCCTGAGGCTTCACCGTTATTCCAGGTTATTTCTCAGGGAGCAGACACACCGTTCCTCTGGACTCAAGTGTCCACATGGCTCCTGCCTGGAGCAGGCCTCCCTCTCAGGCTGACCGGAGCCTCACTCGGCCCCGCGTAGGCCTCTCTTTCAGGGCTGACCAGAGCCTCACTTGGGAAGCACCCCCCACTTTCCCACGTTGGCTTCCCGGGTGTGGCTCAGCAGGCCGCCCAGCTCTGCCGACACCTCTCCCCGTCCTGCCCTTACCTTGCTGCTCCCTGGAGTCATCAGCAGCCTCTTGCGCTTCATGGTGGCGGGGGCGCCTGGGCCCGCCCTGTCCCGCAGGAGCAGACGAGGAGCACACCCCCCTGCCTGCCAGTGGGGTCTCAGGGGGCTTGGGTCCCAGAAGGCACCCACAGGGCGAGGGACGCGGGGCCCAGGCGAGGGACCTGGGGACACCTGCCGCCCAGCGTGGAAGGAGCTGATAGGGCAGCAGGGAGCGGACAGTGCCTTTTCCTCTCCGGCAGGCGGGCTCCCTGGGTGCATCAGGCAGCACAAAGAGAGGAGCCCAGAGACGGAGACAAGATGGGGAGGTGGAGCAAGGGGCAGGAAGGGGCACAGAGGATGGGCGAGGGGGAGACAGGCTGGATGGAAACAGGCAGGCCTGGAGCCCCACTCTCCAGGGCCGGACCCCCCTCGGCCTGCTGCAGGACCTCGGTCCACAGCCGAGTCCCCAAGTGTCTTATCACCATGCAGCAACGGAAGCAGCAGGAAATGGCTCAACCCCATGTATTTTTACACACAGCACACCCCAGGACGGCGGCCGGGTCAGGTCGTTCGTTCTCTATGCGTATGTTGTGGTGGGGGCAGGATGAGGTATACGTGGGGGAAGGGGTTAAACACAGACAAAGCGGCCCCTTCAGCTCACGCAACGGAAGCAGCCCGTGCCAATTACAGGCAGAAGTCACTGGGCTCCATTTCTCGCAAGGTACAAAGTTATTGGAAAACACCATGCAAAACAACAGCCCTGCCAAACTCAGGAGCCAGGGGAGGGTGGCTCCCCTGTGGGCTTCCTCTCCAGCCTTTCCAGGTCATGGTACCACTGGGGATGCTGGGAACAATACCATCCCTTCCCATCCCTCCTAAAGTCGGGACTTTCCTCGTGTCCCCATGCCCTCTGCCAGGTGCTGGTATCTTCATGACTTTGTACACCAGACGAGCCCACACTGATCCCAAGGACCACTCACTGCATCACACGGACTTCAGACAGCATCCTGCAGTTAAACTCCTTCCACCTGTGCTGTTCCCTACAGTGATGGCAAACAGCCAGCCTCTGGACTTTCCTGATCCTCAGTCTTCCCCCCTGTAAAATGGGGACACTCGTATCTCTTCTCAGGCCTCTGGTGAGGGGCATGCCACGTGATGTCCAAGGGCACTTGGCATAGTGTGGGCACACAGAGGTACTCATCTGTGCTGGCTGGGTCTGGCAGCACAACTTTGTGTGGTAGAGGAAATGAAGTTAAATTATTTAAAAGATGATACCAAAAAACTCACTCATCATTGAAACTATGAGACAAAATTAAATTCTACATGCAACACAAGTTTTAATACTAACTCGTTATTGATTGGGGGATTTTTGCAGAAACTAATGCCTGTGCCTGGCAATTTGCTGCACAGTGATATTGAAACCTCTCTGGTCAATAACATTCAGGTAAAAAAGATGTTGAAAGTGTTAGTCACGCAGTTGTGTCCAACTCTTTGCAACCCCATGGACTGTAGCCTGCCAGGCTCCTCTGTCCATGGAATTCTTCAGGCAAGAATACTGGAGACGGTAGCGATCCCCTTCTCCAGGGGATCTTCCTGACCCAGGGATCAAACCCAGGTCTCCTATATCGCAGGCAGATTCTTTACCACCTGAGCCACCAGGGAAGACAGCACAGGCAAAGCTATGGTTTTTCCAGTGGTCATGTATTGATGTGAGAGCTGGACCCTAAAGAAGGCTGAGTGCCAAAGAATTGATGCTTTTGAACTGTGGTGTTAGAGAAGATTCTTGAGAATCCCTTGGACTGCAAGGAGATCCAACCAGTTAATCCTAAAGGAAATCAGTTCTGAATATTCATTGGAAGGACTGATGCTGAAGCTGAAACTCCACTACTTTGGCCGCCTGACATGAAGAGCTGACTCATTAGAAAAGACCCTGATGCTGGGAAAGATTCAGGCCAGGAGGAGAAGGGGACGACAGAGGATGAGATGGTTGGATGGCATCACTGTCTCAATGGACATGAGTTTGAGAAAATTTCTGGGAGACAGTGAAGGACAGGGAAGCCTGGTGTGCTGCAGTCCATGGGATCGCAAAAAGTTGGACACGATGTAGCGACTGAACAACAGCCAAAGATGTATTCATACGTCTCTGGTCAAGAATGTGTTAAAGAACTTGACCCCTTTATAAGGCCGCTTTCCAAAGGTGCTTTCCAAAGAGACTCAACACTTTTTCTCTCTTCCGCTCTCTTCACAGGAGAAAGAACAGCCAGAAACGATTGTGATCTGGCTGCCTCTCTGGCTGGTGCTCAGCTGGGCCCTGGGCTTGTCTTTATAAAGAGGAGCGCGTCAATCCACCCACTGGAGGAGTGTGGGAAGACCTAATGAGACAAGGACTCAAAAAGCCTGTGAAAAGCAGAAGTTCTTGGGATTACAAGGGAGTGTAAGACGGCAAATTCCCTGCCTGTCCTGGCTCCAGCCTGGCAGCTCTGAGCCTTTTACCCCTCGATCTGGCGGCTGTCTAGCTTACAAGTAGAAAAGCAGAGTTGAAATTGGCTGTAAAATCCCCATGAATGAGAGGACAGACACTCCAGGAAACCAGCAGGGCTTGGTGGTGAGCTCCTCCTCACCAGCCGGCCCTCTTCTCTGCTGTGGGGCTCAGACTCAAGCCTGGGGGTCCTGCAGCAGGGCCCCAGCTCCCTCCTGCCCCTCCACTGAGGTCTACAATGCCTGCAGCCTCTGGTCACCTCAGGTTACAGAACACCCCACTTTCTTCCTCTGTCTCCCCCGAGGGAGGCAAGTAGGAAGTTCTCCACTCCCTCACGTCCCCCAAGCCGCAACACCCTTTTAGGACTAAAGAAAAACAGGGTCCCCAGGGAAAGAGAGCCAAGGAGGCTGCAGACAGACGGGCAGAGGCTCAGAGAAGGATTATGGTTTAACAAAGGAAGGAAAATTAGAGCGTTAGGAGGAAAAGATGAGAAAGCTGTTAAGAGGGCTGCAACAAGCAGCCCTGGAGGAGAATGAGATTTGCCCACAAAAAATGAAGAAGAATGGCAACGAGACAGGATGCAGGACCCACTCAGCCCACTAGAAAGGGCACAAAGAATGCAAGCGGACACCGGCTTAGAGTGCTGGCTCTGTCCCCCACCAGCGGTTTGCCTTCGGATATGTCATTAACTTTCCTGGGACTCAGCTTTCTCGTCTAGGAAAAGAAGGGGTAATTCTACCCACATCGACAGATTGTCAGGGGAATGAAACGAGACTGTGAGGACAATGGCTGGGGTACAGCCTTGGGGCACAGAGACAAGCCGCAGGCAACTGACAACACACAGCCACCAGGACAGCTGCAGTTTAAAAAGGGAGATAACCAGGCTTGCCGAGGATATGGGGAAATCAGAACCTTCGTACCATGCTGGTAGGAATGCAAAGTGGTGCATCCACTGTGGAACACAGTTTGGAGGTTCCTCAAAAAGTTAAACACAGACTTATCATATGACCCAGCAACTCCACTCCTAGCTACACCCGCAAGGAATTGAAGGTGGGTATTTAAACACACACTGGTGCACATGGGTTCCCAGAAGCACTGTTTACCATAGCCAGAGGCTGGTGGACACAAGTCAAACGTCCACTGATCACTGGTAAGCAAAACTCATACAGTCACACCATGGAATATCACTTGATTGTACAAAGAATGAAGAAGGACTGACATACGCCACACCACGGGTGAACCTCAAGAACACCAAGTAAAAGGAAATAGGCACTAAGGGTCATATTCCTTTTATATGAAATGTCCAGAATAGTTAAACTCTTCATGATAGAAGGCGGATTAACGGCTGCCAGGGGCTGGGGAAGGGAGAAATGGGGAGCGGCCGCTTAACGGGTCCAGGATTCCTCTGGGGATGATGAAAGGGCTCTGGCGCTGGACAGAGGGGACGGGGCGGCACAGCCTGGGTGTGCGAGGCCTGGTCCTAGCCTGCCAGCCTGCGCTGCAGGTCCAGCCCATGTCCTGTTACAGAGCGGGTGGCAGGAGGGCGTCAGGCTCCTTCCTCTTACAGCCACATTCTGAACATGGCAGAAGCTCTAACTCCCTCAAAAGAGGAGCAATACAGATCACCGAGCTCCAGGTCGCTAGCAGGAGAAAACTCCCAGGGCTCACCGGCCCCGGAGCACGGCACTGGGTGGGCTACACAGGCCCCAGCCCTCTGTCCAGGTCCAGCCACCAGCACCAAGGCCTCCTCTCCCCACTGTCCCATCTAAGAGGCCGGACGCTCTGCAGGTACCTGGCCCCACGATGAATCCCTGAGCACCGTCGGGTACGGGGAAAGTTCTAAGAAGAGGTGAACCATAGAGGGTGAGCCTGCTTCTTCCATGACCCCTATCCACACAAGGCGGCCAGGAGGCTACCAGCAGGCAGTGGTGCTCCCTGCTCAGGGTGACCAACAGCCAGGGCTGAGGCCACAGACACCAAGGTCCCAGAACTGCTGATGAACATTCTGGAAGAGCCAAAGTGGGGGCACTGCCTGCGTCTGGGATACAACTCTCCCTACTCGTCTCCTTGCTCTGGTGAGACCCCTCCACACACCCCCGAGAGCACCCTCATACAAGGCTTCACAGCGCCTCAGACTCTCCTCCCTGCCCGCTTCCAGCAGCACCCAGTGAAGCCAGATCAGGCGCTCCGCCAGATTACAGGGCTCCCGGCCCAGGATCCCCGGGGCCTCCCAAGACCCCCAGCTCCTCCGGGGCCTGAGCTCACGTCCTCGGGTTAACCACACTGGACACGGGTCTTCCTCCCACACGCTAGCCCAGCAGCCTGGGTCTCTGAGGCTCTCATGAAGCCCGTCCGTGCAGAGGGAAAGGGCACTAGCGTGTCAGGGGTTGGTTTCCCCAGCAACAGTACATCATAAACATTCTTCAGGATGGACCACACACACAGTCACACCTGCAAGGAGTGCGTGCTCCACACCTGCGCTCCCAGGTTCCCAGGACAGCACAGAGGCTCCCCGCTGCGACGCCCCTTCTCTGGGGACAACAGCCCTGCCTACATTTACAGAGTGCTCCCGGCTTACAAAGGGGTCCCCAGAGCAGGCTGACACAGAAGTTGGGGCCTTCCTGTTCTAGCTCCCTGTTCAGGAATCGAAAAGCCAATGCTAAGGTCTCTTTTAGGGAAAAAAAGGGGGAAAAAGCATTGGGGCTCCTCTGCTTCCCTTTAGTAGGTCAGGGTGGCCCCGACATCCTGGGCCAGGTGGCCTGTGGTCCCCTTCCAGGGTGGAGAGCAATGGAGTCAGGCGTCCATCCCATCTTGTCCGTGGGTCTGGCCAGGCGGGCTGAGCCCACGCAGGGTACTACCTCTGGGCAAGGCCTGGGCAGCAGAGGCCAACAGCCTCGCAGGCAAGGGTAACGGGGCTGTGGGCCAGGGTGACTCAGCAGAGATGCCTCCATCTGCTGACTTCTGGCCCCGTGACTGTGATCTGAGCACCTTTCTCGGTAGAGCACGCGGATTCCTCTTCCACTGGCTCCCCGAGGGAAAGGGAGGGGAGTCAGGCTGGGGTGGAGAGGGGCAGTCATGGCCGGCTAACACCCCTCTGCCCAAACAGGCAGGTGCCCCTGTGATGAAGCTGGGAGGGAGGCAACCTGACGTCTCCCATCCCAACCTGACGCTCGGGCCAGAACGGGCTGGGAGGAGGACGCCAACCCTGGGCCCTGAGTCGGCGGCTGGCCCGTTCTCCAGGATCAGCAAGCGTGGCCTGCGGGCTTTCTCCTGCTGCTAGGGACAGGCAGGCGTGTGAGGCCACTCAGCCCAGCTCTGGAGCATAATGACCGCCAGCCCAAGCCAGTGGGGGAGGGCCAGGAAGGCAAGAGCGAGGAGGGGAGGGAACCACCTTCCGCTGGCGCCTGGGAGCCGAAGCGGCTCCACTCCCACGGGCAGGGAGGCCAGTGTTTCGATAAACGGGCACACGAGGAGGAGCACACACACGCACCTGGGTCTGGAGAAGAGGAGGATGAAAAGCTCCTGCAGTGAGGCCCCAGGGATTTGAGGGTGTGCGCCGAGGGGGGCTGGCTCCTGATGCAGTGCCCCGTCCTCCTGACACCCCGCCCTCAGCGGATTAACCAGGAGCTTTACCCTGCCGCCAGGGACTGCAGGGCCAAGTCCACACAGACGGGGAGACTCACTGCCTCCCCGTTCCATGCAGTGCCCACGGCCTCCAGGCAGCAGGCATTGAGGCTTTGATCAGCCTTCCCCAGCAGCCCACGGGCGCCTGCCCACCCTGGTCCTAGGGGCAACTCTGCCTGGCAGAATGTCACGGCTCTCACCCAGCCATGGGATGCCAGTCCTTTCCTTGAGGCCCACCCCCGGCTCTGGTCGGAACCACACCCTCAGCTTAGCGGCCTCCTTTCAGCACTGCTGAGCACAATGGCCTTCTGTCCAGCAGGCGGCCTGCGATCCCCTCTGCCTGTTCACCCCTTCCGCCTAATTTCACGGCGGCTCCTGTGGCCTGAGTGGAGTAACACACGCTGCTGATTTCTGCAGGGCTCTGTGCCAGAGTCCCCTCCCCCAACCCCAGGGGCCTTCCAGCGTCCAGCGGCCCAAGCGTTGAGGCCTGCTGGTCAGCCTTGTCCCCCTCCCATCTTTCTCACACAGACACTAGAGGAAAGGGGCTGTACCCCGAGAGAATGTGGGGAACCCGACTCATCTGACAAACTGCGTCTCTCCCGCCCCTGCCCCTGCCAGGGCCTCACCTGCGTGGGCATTGCTTCCCACAGCCGGGCTGGCGACGGGGTGCCAGAGGCTCTGAGGGCCCAGCCTTCCGCAGGCAGTGCCAGGCCCCCAGGGTCACAGTCCCGGGGCAGCACTGGGCTGGCCAAGGGAAGCCGGGCTCTGCGAGCAGGTGTCCCGGAGCTCCCGGGCTCTGCACCCGCCATCTCCAGTCTGAGGCCAGGCCTGGGGATTAGGGGCGGATTGCTCAGGGACATCCCCCCCGCCCTGGGGCTCATGGCTGCTCCTTCCCATCTGGGAGGAGGAAGGGAGATCACAGAGCAGAGCGGGGGCACTGAGCTCTGATGAGGGGCCCCCTCCACACCGCCCGTCCCGAGGCCAGCTGTTGCCACTCTGAGTCCAACGTGCAGGAGGACATCTGGGTGTGACCCACAGCAACTCCTGCCTGGAGGCAGGTTACACGAGCACGTGGTGACGCGGTTCCTGCATCTTTCACCCGCCCAGACGCATGCTCAGCCTCTCCCACCTCTCATGGGAGAGAGACCCTCTCATGGGTGCAGACGCTTCTCGCCCTCAGAAAGCCCTGACAAACAGGCACGGCACCACTGATTCCCTTCATCAGCCTCAGAACAGAAGTGCACCTCCTAGCCAGGCTTCCGGGATGGAGGCAAGCTCTTCGAAGCCATAAAGGCTGGAGCCTGGAAGGGACTCCCTGACAGATCCCAACATGGCCGGGTCAGCCTGAGGTCCTCTGCACCTCTCCCTGTGGCCCTGCCCACAGCTGAAGGCACCCTCACTCCCCAGACATCCTTCCTAATCAAGTGGCTGTCTGACTTTCTCTTCTCTGAGGTTCTAGACATCTACTTTCTGCGCTGGACACCACTGGATTCCGCTTCCCATTCCTCACCCCACCCCCCAGCAAAAGCACCCAAGATAAAAAGATGGATGGCAAACTCACAGCCTTCTCCTCTTCCTTGGACTTCATCTTGCCAGTCCCAGCAGGAAATCCAGCAAGCGGCCAGCAGAGGGGGCCAGAGATCCACAGGTGGGGCGCGCACGCCGTGAGGAGGGCACGGGGTGGCCGGCGGGGTGCAGGGTCTGCTGGGTCCAAGGACAGCCTCCAACAGCAGGATCACCAGTCAGAGATGACGCAGATTCTGTGCCCACTGGGGGCTGACGAAAGACTTGGGGCTTAAATATGAAGGATCGGCATGGATCATGCTGACGGGGCGGTCCCCGGTTCAAGAAGGTGCACCCAGATAAGGGCCCAGCGCTATCTCCAGGCCCCAATGCCAGGGCCCTCAGCCAAAACACCAAGAGCATGAGTCCCCACACCCCGGGCTGGGGGAAACCTTACAAACATTTGTGGTGGCGATGACCTGGGGTCTGCGAGGACAGGAGCCCAGCGAGGGCACAGCACACAGGTCCCAGTTTGGGGGCCAGCTTAAGTGGGAGACCCAGGTTCGATCCCTGGGTCTGGAAGGTCCCCTCGAGGAGGGCATGGCAACCCACTCCAGTGTTCTTGCCCGGAGGATCCCATAGACAGAGAAGCCTGGTGGGCTACAGTCCATGGGGTTGCAAAGAGTTGGACACAACTGAGCAACTAACACTTTACTTTTTTTTCCAAGCATGTGCGTCAGGGACACACGGGGTCAGGAACACCTTCAGCAGCTCCCCTCATCTGTAAATGACCTCCCGCCTACGGCACTCGATTTTCGCTTCATGCTTCTCTGGTGGCTCAGACAGTAAAGCCTGCAGTGTGGGACACCCAGGTTCAATCCCTGGATCAGGAAGATCCTCTGGAGAAGGAAATGGCAGCCCACTCCAGTACTGTTGCTTGGAGAATCCCATGGAGAGAGGGGCCTGGCGGGTTACAGTCCATGGGGTCGCAGAGTCGGACACAACCCTCTTTCTTTCTTTGGGCACTGTGCGCTGCTCCTCTTGCATAAATGAGTCGTAATGCTCTGAGACAAGCAGGGGTCAGATCTTAACTATATCTGGCCCTTCACTGTGCCTAGCATAAGACGTGTGTATAAGGACCACCTAACCTACCCCACTGAGCAGAGATGGAAGGCACGCCATCTACTGCAGTCTGTCCGAGGTAGCCCCGGAGGCAGCCTGGACTTCTCAGTCAAGACATCCCTCCTCTGCCCGCCTCCTTTCTAGGCTCTGCCAAGCTAGTCTTTGTAGCCTTTCCTTACAAGCGTAACAGTGGGAGGGAAAAAGAAGGCAGGAGCCCAGAGGCGAGGAGGGGGCTGAGTCAGCTGAGCAATGGGGCTCTCACGACACTGTGCAATCTCACTCCCGGCTGCTGGTGTCAGAAAGGCTCAGAAACACCAGGAAGAAGTCCCTTCCAGGCCTCACTGCACCACCAGGAAGATCCTGAGTAGGCGTCTGGCATCCCCCTGATGGGAGGCTCAGCTTGCCTGCAGGGACACCTCACCCACCAGCACAATAACTGGAGAGCGAGAGAAAGGAGGGCGGAGCTCAGGGCAAGAGAAGAGACAAACAGGAGCTGGGGGCGTCTGCCAGGCAAGCCAGCCGGGCGAGGTCCCTTTTCCTCAAGTGTCGGTTCTTGTCCTTACGTGTCAAGGATGCAGAGCTTCCTGTTCTAGGGGTGAGGAGCAGAAGCCCAGGGCACCGCGACGTGGTGGGGTCCCATACCAGCTATGGGACCTGGGTCAGGTCGGTACAGGTGAGACGCAGTGTCCACAACTGCACTGGGAGAGCAAGTGGAAGCGGGGCTTGGAAAGTCCCAGCAGGAGGGAATGTGTTGCAGGAAGACATCTGGCTTCCTGGGGGGCAGACCTGTCTTTCAGTGGCAAGGCCGAGGGTCAGGTCCGAAGGCCCGATGTAAATCCGCACCCCGCCAACTCACTCCTGCTGTGCCCTCCACAAGCCCTGTTCGCACCTCTTCACAACAGCAAGAAGAGGTGGCAGCACCCATAAAGCAGGGGCTTGGAGAAAGAAGCCTCAGGGACGAGACCGGTGGTGTCAGGAGCCAGAGAGGGTGGGTGAGCTGAGCCCTGAAGCCTCTGCAGCTGAATCTGTTTTCTTAGCTGCAAAACTGTACATACGACTGTTACCTCCCAGGGCTACACTGGGGATCAAAGGGGAACATGAGTAAAAATACCTGACGCATCTTACGTTTTACTGAAATACAGGAGTCCTGAGGCCCCTTCACACGAGTATGTACACACCCCCCCACAGTCACTCTAGGAGGTGCGTGGAAGCGTGCACTTGGGACAGACGAAGCCAGAAAGTAGTTACACGTGGAGCAAAGCTGAGAGAGGGGCAGGCAGACATGGAAGAGTTGCGCTAAAGCAACAGGCCCTGTGAAGACAGGAGCCCCAAGCATCGGTCCTTGCACAGAGAGGAGGTGCCCCGGGTACCTGCCACCAACTCCTGGACACCCTGCCACCTCCTCTCTGGCCTGGCAGAGATGGGCCCCATCTGAGCGGGGCAGGGCAGTCGCTGGCCCTTTGTAGGCGTGCCTGGCTCTCTCCGCTTGCCCGCATTAGCCCCAGTCCTGAGGCCACTGATGGGCTCCCATCGTCCTGGAAGGGGCCGGCCTTCCTCTGCACGCCCCGCAGGCCTCAGCCCTCTCTTTCCCTGGGTCCCCTTTAGCTTCCTCTTCCTTTCATTTTCACGCTGTGCCCCCTTTTTCCTTCCATTTTTTCTTCCTTTGCCCTTACTATTTGGAGAAGGCAATAGCACCCCACTCCAGTACTCTTGCCTGGAAAATCCCATGGACGGAGGAGCCTGGTAGGCTGCAGTCCATGGGGTTGCTAAGAGTCAGACACGACTGAGCGACTTCACTTTCACTTTTCACTTTCACGCATTGGAGAAGGAAATGGCAACCCACTCCAGTGTTCTTGCCTGGAGAATCCCAGGGACGGGGGAGCCTGGTGGGCTGCCGTCTACGGGGTCGCACAGAGTCGGACATGACTGAAGCGACTTAGCAGCAGCAGCAGCAGCCCTTACTATTATTCTTCAGGTTCCCCACCCCCGCCACCCAACACACACATTTTAAACCTTATTTCAAATCTTCCTACTTAGTTTTCTTTCTCTTGGGGGAAAAAAACACACACCACACACACATTCTGAAGGGTGGGAAACCTGAGAAGTCATAGGCTTTGGGAGCAAAGACAAATGCTGAAGAGCAGCTAAATTTAGTCATTTCAAATACCAGGTGAGGCCTTAAAAAAAAACTTCAGGCTTCAAATGTGCTGTGGAATATCTCCCAGTTAGGATTCCTCCATAACAGGTGAGCCGCTGCTCCAGGGTCACCTCTCAGAAACGAGGGGCCGGAAGTGGTCAGTCCTCAGCGGTCCCTCCCCTAACTCTCTTACAGCCAGCCAGTCAGTGCACTTTCTTAGAAACTGAAGCCACCCAGGCGCCCTGCTTCCTCCAGGGAACACACAGGAGAAACGGGCATCTTCTTCAGGGTGAACTGGAACAACCAACGTGGGTGCACTTCCCAGGAGCACGTGCAGAGGCTCGGCCACACGAGCTGGGAAAGCAGGCCCGGAAGGCCAGGGTGGACTGCTGCTGGGCACGCAGTCCACGCCGCCTCGCAGCTGCTTCCAGGGAGGGGGGACCATCTCTTCCGCCCTCAGGCTCCCGGCCTGTCTAATGCCACGGACACTCATGTTACAGAGTCCTGCTCAGGCACGGTCACGAGCCAGATGCTGGGCAGTGGAGACGACCACACACCTAAGGTCACTTTTAGGAAAATCAGAATTGGTGCCAGGAAGGTAGGAAAAAGGGATGATTCCATGCCTCCTATGGCCGCTCGACTTCCCTGGGGGAGGCGATACCGGGGACAGGCCTGGAAGAAAGTGACCCAGAGAGGAAGCAGCCTCTCCTTTTGCGGGAGTTTTGAGGAAGCAGAGCACCCTCCACCCCACCCTACTTGCCAAGAAAAATTTAGAATGACCCCTTTCTAGAAGCAGAGGGCTGAAACACAGAACTCTCGGGGCATCCTGTTGACTCAGGGGATCAGAGTTTACCACGAACTGACGGGAATTCAGGGAGAAATGTATGTGGAAGCAAAGCAGTCTGCAAACTGCAGCGTGTTCCCCAACGCAGTGCCAGTGCCAGGAGGGCTCAAAGGGACGCGTCAAAGGCCAGGGCTGGCATGGAGTGGGGGTGCCCACAAAGCCAGCAGACAGGCACAGTGCCCAGATTATATCTGCGTCTGAAGCCGCCTTCTCAGGCACTGAAGAAACCTTATATAATGAAGTTAACATTACAGAGCACTTTCCTTTCCAGGGCAGGGTTCGCCTTTCTGGCCACCCAAAGGAGGCCTTCTGGTTACAGTATCACCTAGGATCTGGTTTAGCTTCTGCGGAGCACGCTGAATTATTCACTAATTATGGATATTGGCCCAGCTCGGGGTCCCAGTGGTGGGGCACCTGAAGAGGCTGAAAAGGACGCAGCGAGCACACTTCCCAAATCTTTGGCCTGAAGGAAGGCCAAAGAGACGAAAGACGCAGGCGCAGCAGGCTCAAACTGTGGAGGACACGGGCATAGGGGCTGCAGCAGTGGAGGGGTAGGGAGGCAGAGAACAGTCGGGCCCGCCGCCTGTCACACCCTGGGGCCTGTCACTGGAGAGGGAAGGAGGTCAGAGAAGGCTCCTGTTCCCCGGAACTTCGCTCCCTGCCCCCAGCCCCCGCTGCAGCTTGGGGGAGCCCTGGGTTCCTCGGAGCCTGGAAGGAATGCAGTGCGGTGTGTGCAGCCTCCCTGCTCCCGTTTCAGGGTCCTCTGCCCTGCAGCACAGGTAGAAAGCCTAAACTGTGCCTTTGAAGAGCAAGAAGAGGAGGAGCAGGGATCAGGTAAACAATACTGTATTTCCATTGCCTCATCTGGCACCAGAGGGGACCAGGGTCAGGTTTCGCATCCCAGGGATGGGCTGGATTCACAGAGGAATGTGCCCGGTGGCGGGGGAGACCCGGGCCAGCTCCCGTGACCCGGCCCACACCACCAGTGCCGGCTCCCCATCAGCGGGAGCCGAAGACACAGCCTCCTCTTGCTGCTGTCATCAGCGCAGGCGTTGGGGGCTGACACCCAAGCCCTGGGCACACCGCCCCCTGGGCACTGGGCCGGATGCAAGGGGCTGAGGCTCCTGAGGGGGAAGGTTGGGCCTGATGGGGCCTCTGGCCTGTGTCTGAGCTGGAAGCACCTCACCCCCCTGGGGCAGGGCTTGGAGTGCCATCTAGGCATTGCCAGGTAAGCTGGATGTTATCTAGCTTCACCTCCATACCCAGGGGGGATGCTGTATTTCCAGAAGCCAGAGCTAACCTGGGGAGCGCTGGGTACTTTCTATCTGGAAAGAGTCGTGGATGTCAGTGCAGAAAAGATGACTAAAGGCTAGTTCCAGAGGCCGGCAGCCTCCTGGGCCAACTGAGCCCCAAATCCTGCTCTAAAGAGGCTGCTGCTTACAACCTCTGCTGTCAGAGTGGGGAGTACGGGGCAGAGTCCTCTGTTTTCCTGACCCCTCTCCTGACTGCAGAGGACCCCTAAAGGGCACAGGGATTTCACCTGAACATGAGGCCCTCAAATCAGACTAAAGGAAGAATGTCTCAACTCACCAGATACCACAAACACACTGGGAGATAGGGGCTTTTAATCACTGAGACTGGAGAAGGCAATGACACCCCACTCCACCACTCTTGCCTGGAAAATCCCATGGATGGAGGAGCCTGGTAGGCTGCAGTCCATGGGGTCGCTAAGAGTCGGAAGCAACTGAACGACTTCACTTTCACTTTTCACTTTCATGCATTGGAGAAGGAAATGGCAACCCACTCCAGTGTTCTTGCCTGGAGAATCCCAGGGACTGGGGGGCCTGGTGGGCTGCCATCTATGGGGTCGCACAGAGTTGGACACGACTGAAGTGACTTAGCAGCAGCATGGAGGCACCGGCCTGGGCCTGGCGAGTGGCCGGCAGCCAGAGGCCGCCAGGTTGGGCTGGGTGCCCCCCATCTGAGGAGCCTCCCCACACACAGAGGAAGCAAGGACGGAAGAGGAGGTGACGGAGAGGGCAGCCGTCCTCCCAGGCACCGGTGGTAAGCTCGGGCTGGCAGACCCCGCGTGCACACAGGGACTCTGACACGGCTCTGAAGGTGGACACTCTGGTGTGGACGGGCAGGCAGATGGGGCCCTCAGCCTCTCAGGGAACCTGGCCGCTCACACATGTCAGCAGACCTTGCCGACGAACAGGCCAGCCTCCCCGCGCTTGAGGGGCATATTCGGAAACCTCTCTCAGCAGAGCGGGCCCCACCCACCTCCGAACCGGCTCCCAGCCATAAATAAACCCGGCCCCTCGACGCCTGCCAAAATCTGTCTACTTGGCAGCAGCCTAGGCCTGAGGGCGGCCCCTCACTTGGCATTCCTGCCAGTAAACAGGGTTGCTTGTTTATGCCCCTTATTTACCATGGCAGAGTGGAAATTTTGTTGTTGGATAAATCTGGCCGGAGTGTACCAAACAGGCTGTCCAGAGCTCTGGTTTACACGATGGGCGGACCCCCCAGCCTTCCCGTCTGGGACCTGGAGATAACACCTCGGTGAGGTCACGGCGAAGGTCCATGACGATATCATCTCCACGCCCTCCCCGCAGCGCTGGGCCTCTCTCCCACCCCACCTGCCCTCAAAGCCAGGGGCCACAGACTGGCCTGTTGCTAAAGTTCTCAGGCCAATGGGCAATCTGTGCCAGTCTCCTAAGGCTCTGGACACCCTCTGTGAGCTTCAGACACCCACCCCCCAACCTGTGCCATGCCTCGTCCTTAGGGGGACCAGCCTCTCTGCACAGACAGGGCAGGATGACCAGGGCAAGGTCAGGGCCAGGCTGGCAGAGCTGGCTGTGAGCTATGAGCATGCCAGGCTCTCCCTCTCCAGAGACCCTCCCACCGCAGCACCCAGCTCAAGCCTTCCCTGAAGCAACAGCTACGGAGAGCTTCTGAACAGGGCCAAGAGGGAAGCAATGACCCAGCCCAACTTGGGAGAAAGGGAAAACAATCTCTGACCCCTTCGACGACAAATCCACTCTCTGGAAGTCTAGGAGCAGGTTATCAAGGCAGGACAGAAGAGCTGCTGGGCTTTCCTGACAGCACACTACATTTTCTGAGAACTGCTGCTCAGCAAAAGAGAGACTGGGAAGAGGGCTGAGACTTCCCTGCCGAGGAACCAAGCGGCCTAACTACTGCCACTGCACGCACCACCGGCGGCTCCTGCTGAAACCGCCAGGGCCCGGGTTTCCAGAGGTTAAGCCCACACGCAAACGGGAACCCGATGTCACTGCCTGCTCATCTGCCGGTGGCCCAGTGCACCAATGGCGATAACTTCACGTATCTGCTTTCTAGATTATAAGAGTGGTGATCTTGCTCAGTGTCACACCAATAGTAGAAAGCAGAATGGCGAGGCTGAGGTGATAATCTGTTTCTGTTTTGAAAGGGGAATCATTTAAGGCACAATCTCGAAGTGGATCTGGAGGCAAACCACACCAGGGCTGAGCTGCCTCCTGGGACTACAAACCCCTCTCTGTGCCTCTGCTGCACCCTGCCTTCCATGAGGCTTCAGGTGCCCCACTTTCCTAGGGAGGGGCTGGGCTGAGCCTCTCAGGACAGCTGAGGAACTGAAGCTGCCTCCAGGGTGTATGGGCAATTCAACCCCCGGCAGGGCCAGCTCTGGGCTGAAAGGCAGCTGCTGGTTTCTAAACAATGGCAAGGGGTGTGGGTAGTGGGGGAGGCTTATGAATTAAAAATAGATGCTAGTAATCACCAGGGAGCTTGCAGAGAGCATGTGGGGCTGTGTTTACTAGAGAGAGAAGAATCCCTTCTATTCACGCCCAGAGACCAGGGCGGGACTACCACCAGCTTCGCACACCAGCCAAGGGCCTCTGGGTTTGAGGGAGTTGGCTGACCACGCAGGGTTCGCTGACGCCTGGAAGACCCCTTTCCACAGGACGTGAAGGCATCCTCGCTTCTCAGCATCCCCCAGGGCCACACCCATTCCTAGGGGACAGTACCGGGTCAGAAGGGATGTACACAGAAGGGGAAACAGCAACCAAGAGATAAAGTCACTGTCCTTGGGAGGAGGCAACCCGCTCACCACAGGTGTTGCATAAAAGGTCCCTGGCGGTATTAGAGACTTCAGATCTGTTTGGTCTAGTGGACGAGCTAGAAACACAGGATCTAGTCGCCTCTCTGCCACAGACTAGGCAGGTGCCCTTAGGCAAGCAGCCTCCTGATTCCTCTAGACCTCGGTCTGCTCATTTATAAAATGGAGATAACAGTACTGCTCTGGCAACTTCACAGAGATGTCATCAGGATTAATCAGGCAATGGAATGGGAAAGACTAGAGATCTCTCCAAGAAAATTAGAGATACCAAGGGAACACTTCATGCAAAGATGGGCACAATAAAGGACAGAAATGGTACAGATCTAACAGAAGCAGAAGATATTAGGAAGTGGTGGCGAGAATACACAGAAGAGCTATAAAAAAAGATCTTCGTGACCCAGATACCCACAATGGTGTGATCACTCACCTAGAGCCAGACATCCTGGAATGTGAAGTCAAGTGGGCCTGAGGAAGCATCACTACAAACAAAGCTAGTGGAGGTGATGGAATTCCAGTTGAGCTATTTCAAATCCTAAAAGATGATGCTGTGAAAGTGCTGCACTCAATAGACCAGAAAATTTGAAAAACTCAGCAGTGGCCACAGGACTGGAAAAGGTCAGTTTTCATTTCAATCCCAAAGAAAGGCAATGCCAAAGACAAACTACTGCACAACTGCACTCATTTTGCACGCTAGTAAAGTAATGCTCAAAATTCTCCAAGCCTGGCTTCAACAGTAAGTGAACCAAGAACTCCCAGCTATTCAAGCTGGTTTTAGAAAAGGCAGAGGAACCAGAGATCAAATTGCCAACATCCGCTGGATCATAGAAAAAGCAAGAGAGTTCCAGAATTCTACTTCTGGTAGCATCTACTTCTGTTTCATTGACTACGCTAAAACCTCTGACTGTGTGGATCACAACAAACTGTGAAAAATTCTTATAGAGATGGGAATACCAGACCACCTTACCTGTCTCCTGCAAAACCTGTTTTCAAGTCAAGAAGCAACAGTTGGAACCAGACATGGAACAACAGACTAGTACCAAATTGAGAAAGGGAGTACATCAAGGCTGTATATTGTCACCTTGCTTATTGAACTTATATGCAGAGTATATCACGAGAAATACCAGGCTGGATGAACCACAAGCTGGAATCAAGACTGCTGGGAGAAATATCAACAACTTCAGATATGCAGATGACATCACCCTTATGACAGAAAGCGAAGAGGAACTAAAGAACCTCTTGATGAAAGTGAAAGAGGAGAGTGAAAAAGCTGGCTTAAAACTCAGCATTCAAAAAACTAAGATCATGGCATCCAGTCCCATCACTTCATGAGAAATAGATGGGGAAACAATGGAAACGGTGACAGACTTCATTTTCTTGGGCTCCAAAATCACTGCAGATGGTGACTGCAGCCTTGAAATTAAAAGACACTTGCTCCTTGGAAGAAAAGCTATGACCAATCTAGACAGCATATTAAAAAGCAGAGACATTACACTGCTAACAAAGGTCTGTATAGTCAAAGCTATGGTTTTTCCAGTAGTCATGTATGGATGTGAGAGTTGGACCCTAAAGAAGGCTGAGTGCCGAAGAATTGATGCTTTTGAACTGTGCTGTTCAAAAGAAGATTCTTGAGAGTCCCTTGGACTTCAAGGAGATCCAACCAGTCCATCTTAAAGGAAATCAGTCCTGAATATTCATTGGAAGTTCTGATGTTGAAGCTGAAACTCCAATACTTCGGCACTTGACGCCAAGAGTCGACTCATTAGGAAAGACCCTGATGCTGGGAAAGATTGAGGGCGGGAGGGGAAGGGGACGACAGAGGATGAGATGGTTGGATGGCATCACCGACTCAGTGAGCATGAGTTTGACCAAGCTCCAGGGGATGGTGAAGGACGGGGAAGCCTGGCGTGCTGTAGTCCATGGGGTCACAAAGAGCTGGACAGGGCTGAGCGACTGAAGAACACAGGTGGCGAAGCTTTGGAAAGATGAACCTTCTAAATAAGGATATAAAACAGTCACAGGAATAACCATTTTCCCCATTTCCACCCTGCACCTAGGGAACCACCCCACAGTGAGCTCACCCAAGAGTCTGCAGTCATGTCTTCCACCAGCAACAAAGAACAGAACCCTGTCTGCCTCCTGGATATCTTGGGGGCAGTGTGAAGACCAAACATGAACCTCGTGGAAAAACTACCCAGTTGATGCCCTCCCATCCCCCTAGCCCCCTGCATTCCCACTCAGCAAACAGCAACAAACTTTGCCAGCCTCCAAAAGTGCCCGCTGTGTACCCACTCCATCTGCTCAGACAGCTTCAGGACTACAATGCCCACGTTCTCTCTCCTCGTGAAATGGCTCCAGGACCAGAGACCCTGTTTTAGGATTGTTCTAAAGGTATCCACTGACTCAGCAGCAGCAAGAGGCGGGCCTGGTGGCTGCTGCAAATAAAATACTTGCTCACTGGGAATTCTGTAGCAGTCCAGTGGTTAGGGCACGGCACTTTCACTGCCAGAGCCCAGGTTCAAGCCCCGGTGGGGGAACTAAGATACTGTAAGCTGTGCTGCATGGCGAAAAATAACCCAAAACAAACAAAAAAAACTTGCTTCTGAAGGGCTGAACAACTTGGTTCCTGCTGCTAGTTCCCTCTGGGTCTCCCTTCCTTCCACAAAGCCACGTTTTCCTTGCAGCCGACACATCCAGATCTCATTCTTGGCACAGACGTCTCTGCAGTTGAAACTAAGCTTGCAGATGGTTCAGGGCCATCGTTTTAAATACTCTATATGCTGACAACCCCTAAACGTCTGTCTCCAGCCTGGGTCTCTTCCCAAGACTACAGACTCCAACATCTGACTGCTTATTTGGCATGTCCACGTGGATGTTTAACAATCATCTCAAACGGAACGTGTCCAAAGACTAGCTCTGATTTCTGCCCCCACAGTCCCCCTAGCTGTGCTGATCCAACTCAGCTAATGGCAATTTCTTCTTCTCAGCAACCAGGCCAAAACTTGTGAGCCCTCTCTGCCTGCTCCCTTTCTGCCCTGCCCCGCATCCTTCAGGAACTGTTGTTGTTTGATCTCTGAGGGGAGTCCAGAATCCAGCCCTCCCCCGACTCTCACCCTGCAGCAATCCCTGGCATCTCACCTCTGGGGGCTTCCAACAGCTTCCTAGGCTCCCTGCTCACAGCCTGGCCTCCACACAGCACCCAGATCCGTCTCCTTAAATGGTGTCCCTCATCTGTCCAAAACCTAACGGCTTCCCATTTCACTGAGCAAAGAAGTCAAAAGCCTTTTTCCTGACCCACTAAAGTGATCTGTAGCCCTCCCTGCCCGTCTTTTAAAAACTAACACAAACCAGACTGTCTCAACCAATTCTGTCCTTTCTCCCCGCAGAAGAGCTGCCCCTCCACTTCTACCATCTCCGCAGTCTACTAAAACCAGTTTCTTGCCACAGTTATCAGTGACCCTCACTGCTTGATACCATCGACGTACGTGTTCAAATCCAGATCTGACCTTTCACTCTCACCGCATTTCACTTTGTTGAAAACTTCCTCCCTCTGAAAACTCCTCTGTCATGCTTCGACATCATCCCTCCCCAGGTTCACTCCTATAGACCTGCTGCTGTCCCTTATACATCAGCTCTCGGCTCCATTGTCCTTAACACTTGCTTCAAAGTCTCATCCACACCCAGCTCAGTTCCATCTTCCACGTCCACCTTCTTGCCTAGTGCCATTGATGAGAACTGCCAGAGGCCCTCTGAGTTTGTCTCTGCCCTCCCATCCTCACGGATGCGGCCTAGGCTCCAGCAACAGCTCTGATAATGGTTTCTTTGACTCCATTCCTGCCCCTCTTCCTAACCTACTGTCTACACTGAGACCCAGTGGGGCCTCCTCTGGCCAGTTTCCTACCTAACACCCTCTGACAACGTCACACTCCCCCAGGCTCCACATGGCAAGACCTGGTGTGATCTAACCTCTGCCTACCTGTCGGTCCCCAAAAGCGCTGGACACGCCAACTGCAGTGAATCCGAGGCAGTCCCCAGCAGCGGCCTGTTTCTCTGTACACTATACCCTTCCAGCCCCCACGCTTGCCCCCAGTCCTCTGGCTAAATTGTACTCCTTCTTCAAGATTCAGCTCAGTGGCTTCCTCCAGAAGGTCCTCCCCGACAAGTTCTCACATCCTCTGTCACACCCTCATCACCCCATTCTGCCTGCTCACCCGTCTGTCTCCCTTCTATTCAGTGAGGACAGCCCTACCCCCACTTATTCCCTCCAGCTCATTCATTCTTATAGCGCATAATAAGTATGCATGAAATACTTAGTACATGAATGAAAATGTGAACATAGAAATTCAGAAATATCCAACTAGATTTTCTCCCTTCCAAACAGCCCTTCATGGATTCTTCCTCTGTCATCTTGGGCTGGCAATAATAAAAACTATACCACACCAGACTCTATTCCAAAAATGTGACATATACGAACCTATTTAATCCTAAAGCAATTCTACTACTATTATTTCTATTTTTATTTTATTTTCTTTTTTTTTATTTCTATTTTTAATTGAGAAAAATTAAAGTGCAAAAAAATTGAGTTGACTCAGGCATAAAGTGGCACAACCATGGTTGATGCTAGTCCAAACTGCCGCATGTATTGTTTCTTGAGAGCACGCTCAAGGAAAACACACCAAAATTACTATCAGCCCGATCAAAAGATAATTTTGCAAAACTAAATTCCTAAGCAAACAAAAATCGGCTTTGGGGGGCTCGCCCCTTGCTTCTGGCTTGGTCCTCTCTCTGGCTCCTTCCATGAAACAGACAGGTCCCCAGAGGCGGTGTGCCGCACCCACCAGGCCAGGCCCCAGCTCAGGTCCTCGAGGCCTGAGGTCCCCCGCACAGCGGCCCCTGCCCGGAAGGCCAGCCTCACCTTGTCACCGAGACCCTCGGCCTCCTCCGCCAGGAGGGAGCCGCCGTCAGGGAGCAGCAGGGCCGTGTCGGTGGTGGAGGAGGAGCGGGGGCGGCCCTGGTGCTGGTGCAGGATGGCGGCCAGGCCGCTGTCCTGGGGGGTCTTGCGCAGCAGGTGGGGGCTGCCGCGCTGCGGCTCCAGGGAGCTGCTCTTGGCGCGCCGGCTGCCGCCCCCGCCGCCGCCATGCAGGCTGGCGCCCCGCTTGATGGAGGGCCGCGCGCGGATCTGCTGCAGCACGCGGTTGAAGGCGGTGGGCCGGGCGGGCAGGTCGTGCAGGGACATGGCGTAGGACACGCGGTGCATCTCTGGGGAGCGCTCCTTCTCGTCCGGGGACTCGTGGTCGGACATGCCCTGCTGCTGCTGCTGGGGGTCCTGAGACGACGGGTGCTCCCTTTCCCGCGACCGGCGGCGGCTGTGGAATAGGTGCTTCAGGCCGTGGCCAAACATGGAGCCCTCTGAGAGCTGCTGGATTTTCTGAAGGGAGAAGGACGAAGAACGCTGTGAGTGCAAAGCTGGTTGGGGGCAGAGGTAAGGGGTCTGTTCCTGGGATACTAGTGCAGCTCCTACAGCCACCTGAAACTGGAAGATCCCCGTGAACGGCTGCGGGAAGGGGGGAACCCACACCCACTCCTCTCCTTCCCACATATGTGTATCCCCATGGCTTCCCTCAGGACACTCCTAATCCACACATGGTTCAGGGTTCCTGGTCACAGTATCCTTGTGGCTACAGTCTGGGGCTCAGTGGCACATGCTGGCAGCACTTGGCTCATGAGTTTTATCCCTCTGGATGGATTCTCCCTCCACCCATGAGACCTCCTTCCTTCTAAATCAGATCCTTCCTCAGGATCCTCTTTTGGCCCAAAAGATGCCTCATTGCAATGCTCCTTGGGAAAATCAGGGTCATGCAATCAGATTATACTATGTAGCAGATATTGTTAATCACCTACCCAATATCTATTCTCCTTTCTTTCTTCCCAAATTGCATGGCCTTACTGCACCACACTAAAAATTCTTGCTTCATCAGAGGCCCCAGGAGCCTGGGGTAGCTACATGACACAGTCTTGGCCAATGAAAAGCAGATGAGCTTTCTGGGGGAACTTTTGCTTTCCTAATAAAGGCTTTGTGCAGAAGAAGCCCTTCTTGCTTCTTCCCACCTGGAATGTGGAGGTAATGCCTGGATCGTGCTTTACCAACAGCCATCTTGGTAAAGCCCCCAGGGATATGCTTGGGAACCTGATGACCCCATGGAGTCACCAAACTGGGTGTGGATACCTACCCTGGGATTCTTGGTTCATGAAATAAACAAGTCTATCATTACCTATACAACTTTAGAATAAATTTCTCTTATTTATAGCCAATCTCATTTCTGACATAGCAATAAATTTTACTGAAGCTTCCAGGTTGATGAACACTTCCACATGCCAGGAGGGTAGCACATCCCAGTTCCAGGGCAACAGAAACTCCTGTACCCAAGACCCTTCCAAACATCTTCACTGGAGGTTGGTCGCTCAGGGCCTAACCTGTGCACTCAGGTTAATCGCACCCATGAAGTGTGCCTCTTCGTTTGGCTGTTCATTTGTATCCGGCATAATAACCTGGTAAATGTAAAAAAGCCCACAAACTACGTCTACAGGCACACCTTGAATTGCAGGCAGTAAAGTGACAACTTCCTCAGCACACACATCAGAACCAGCTGTCCACAGGCTGGAGCAGACCAAGGGGGCGCTGGAGCCCAGTGGTGCCCTGGCCCCAGGCTTTCACAGTCCTGCCCCTGAGGTGCTCCACCAGCTCTCCAGGCAGAACTGCTCAGAGAGGGGCAGTCTACGGCCTGGCCAGGGCGAGGCCATGTGTGGGATAACTCCAGACCACTGCTTCTGCATGGGGGCCGGCTCACGTGGTAGAGCCGACCCTCAGCAGAGAACTTCAGAGCCAGCAGGCGGAGGGCTGGGACTTGGAGGGCCAGCGGAACCCTTAACTCCTGAGAGGGGAACTCAGAACCAAGCAACCCGGGGCTCCGTGAGCTACAGGATGTCTTCATCTGTAAGGAACGGCCTTGGGAGGCAGCCTGTCAGCTAGGAAACCTTCCAAAGGATTACAAGTACTGGATTTTCTTTTTTTCTAGAAACAAACTTACAGAGGAGAAAACTTGAACCATGCAGACACCAAGAGAAAACCATCTTCAGATCTGTATTAGCCAACCCCACTCTAACTGTAGGCTACCCACTCCAGTATTCCTGGGCTTCCCTTGTGGCTCAGCTGGTAAAGAATCTGCTTGCAATGCAGGAGACCTGGGTTTGATCCCTGGGTTGGGAAGATCCCCTGGAGAAAGGAAAAGCTACCCACTCCAGTATTCTGGCCAGAATTCCTTGGACTAGGAGCCTGGCAGGCTACAGTCCATGGGGTCGCAAAGAGTTCGACACAACTCAGCGACTTTCACTTTCACTCTGGTAGGGCTTCCCAGGTGGTTCAGCTGGTAAAGACTCCGCCTGCAATGCAGACCCCAGTTTGATTTCTGGGTTGGGAAGATACCCAGGAAGAGGGCACGGCAACCCACTCCAATCTTCCTGCCTGGAGAATTCCCATGGACAGAGGAGCCTGGTGGGCTGTAGTCCGTGTGATCGCAAAGAGCTGGACGCGACAGAGTGACTAAACACAGCGCAGCATCACCCTCACTGCTACTTGACACCTCAGCGTGCTTTGTGCAGATAGCTGCACTTACATCTGATGTCAGTAGCTACGCACACTACTGTGGATTTGTGTCAAAGTGGAGGATTTTCACTTTTCACCCCGTTTGAATAGTCCCACCATCCTCAAAGTAGGTGGGGCCTTTATAACACCCATTTTACAGACCAGATAAGTTTTATCACCACAGCTCACTGTGAACTTCTGGTTTACAGTTTTCAATATGCTCTTTCTCCTGCATGATCTCACTTGAATTTCCCAGAAACTAATAAAAGCGACAGCAGCAACATTTCCATTCTTAGGTGCGGAGATGAAGGTGACCACCACTGCTTCTTAAGAATTTAATCCTGGGGCCGCCCTGGAGGTGCTGAGTCTCTCCACGGAGCCGCCATCTCCAGGTCCAGCCCGGGGCAGAGTCGGCTCAGGTAAAACCACCACGTTCAAGGAAGGCCGGACTGAGGCGTGCATTCTGCCAGACTTGGAAACCGCCAGATCCTGCGGCCTCTGGACCAGAGACAGACCGGGACACCCTCCCCCTCCTCGGGCCCAGGCTGATACCAGACCTTCCTGCAGACATCACGGATGGGGCCAGCTGGCTCTGGCACTTGCCCAGCAACTTCTGCCAAGTGGTCACATTACATATTACAAACGGTCTTTCTAGCATTCTACTCCAGGCCTCTCCCTTCCCTCCCTGGCACTCCCAGCCTAGCTTCTCCAACGCTGAGGCCCCTCTTCCACATTGAGTCAGACACAGACTTCCTTCAAAAGACGGCACTAGACTTCCGAGGCACCTCCTCTCCCGGAGCCCCGGGAGGTAGGGGTGGGCGCTGGGGACAGCAGTCACCACTGTCTGCCATATTGCTCTGCATCCAAAATACCTCGGTCAGGCTATTCTAAACATCATACGACAGCATTTTTCAAGGTGCTTTCCGATGTGTGCTGTCCTTCTTGCCTGACACGAGTGTAAGCCTGGGAGGCAGGATGTGTCTCCATCTTACAGATGAAGAAACGTAAGCAGAGCACAGCTAAGCGGCTCGTTCCATTCCCGGAGAAGAGTCTCCAACTTCTACTCGAGTGAGCCTCCACTGGCTCACACACCGATTCCAAGACTAAAGCAGACACAGTATTTACACAGGTCCCAGAAGAGAATCGGAATCACTGACTCAATGGACATGAGTTTGAGCAAGATCTGGAGATGGTGAAGGACAGGGAAGCCTGGTGTGCTGCAGTTCATAGGGCCGCAAAGAGCTGGACACGACTTAGCAGCTGAACAACAACAATGGAACAGGCAGGATGAAAACAGGACAAAATGCCTGAGTCGTGGGGAGCTCAGTCCCCTGACCCGAGGCGGTAGATCTTCTCGTGTTACGTCATAGGACGTGGGCAAGAGCTGTAACCAGTGTAGGTCTTCCTTGCCCACCCTGCCCTCCGTTCTGCAGGTCAAGGAGAGACAGGGTGACCCAAGGACCTTTGTCCCAGCAGCACGGAAGAGTGTGCTAAAGTCCACGGTGGGGAAGAAGAAAAAGAACAAAACAAAGAAGACAAAGAATGCTGGTCGGAGGGAGGTGGCTCCATACAAAGGGGTTTATCCTCACAAAGAGCAAGGCAAGAAAGCCGAGTGTTACACGCATGTGGGTGTCAGAGAGGAGATGGTTAAGGAGTTTTGACGTAACATGGTAAGTATTTAAAAAAAAAACAAAACAAAAAGCCCGGCACACACACATAACCAGCCACAAGTTTTGGAAATGAGGAAAACCATGGTGACTAGCTTGAGGGAACTCAGCCACCAACGCAGCAGAAAGCACCACCTGCTCTGACTAACAGGTTCCAGCTACTAAATGTCACTTGCTTCTCCACACTGACTCCTGCTTTTCCCCAGCTACCAGGAGCCATTTTGGTGGCCAAACGCAGCCATGTATTTATTAGGAGGAGAGAGCTGAGCTGCTTCGGAGTGAGAGGTGGGACACAAACAGCTATCCCAATCCACGAGAATGAGCACAAACTGTCCCACAACTGCCCAGAGGCCAGAAGGGAGGCAGAATGCAGAGCGCCCCAGGGCCAGGTGCCCACGCCTGCAGAGGGAAATGAGGGATGTTTGCTACCCTCCCCTGAATCATCTTTAAGGGCAGGAAGGGCCCCGCCTCCTTGGGGTGCCATCATCCTCTCAGGAAGAAAGGGTGGACTAAATGGTTTCCGAAAGATCCTTCCTGAGAAGGCTGTGGTCTCCGAACAGTTAGGCTTCATCTGTTCTCCTCCCTGGGTGTAGGTCCCCAAAAGGGGAAGTCTGCTCCAAAAGCTGCAAACACAGCTGCCTGAGATCAAGCAAAATGCTTTGGGGTGCAGTGACTTTGGTACCATCTGGTTAAAAACAGCCAAAAGAGGCTTCTAATTCTTCCAAGTCCCTGTGTTCTTAATAACTCCCATTAATGCTGAAAGGATCTTTAAAAGTGATGCTGACCTATAGCTAATTACCCCACCTGGCAGCTGACTGCATCTCCCCTCCTCCCAGCTGGGTTTGAAACGCCCTCTGCCCCACCACTGGTTTGGCGGGTAGGGTTCAGTGGGGTGACTGGGTCACCGTGAGTCTCAGCAAGCCTAGGTCGCCAACGTTCCTCTATTTATAGGGTCTCTATGGAAACAGGGCCAGCATTAAAGAGCTAATCACTGTAAAAACCCACAGAGTCCTACTCTCAAGATAAAAAGTGCATTGCAGAAGTCTCCGATTGCCCTTAAGAAGCCTTGGGTGGGGAGCCTGGGGCTGGAGCATGAGAGGAGCAGTCACCCCAGGTCTGGCGCTCATGGCCATAGTGATGGAGAAGAGTGAGCGGCTGCAACTGTCTCTCTTAAAAACACAGTGATGAAAGACTTTCGGAATCATTTTTTTCTCCCCCAGCAACCCAGCTGACATAAAAAAAAAAAAAAAAAAGAACAGATTTCAACTTAGGGGCAAATGATTTTCCCATTCTCAATTTTATTTAAACTTCTTATTCCTTTATTGCTCAGAGAATTCTGGAGTCAATGCAAGTCAGGTCAAGTGACCTCATACAATGGGTCTTTAGGCAGAATTGGCTCAACATATACCAGCATAAAAGATTCTGATTAAAGTTATCTTCCTGGTATGCCCTCTCTCTGCCTCTTCTCGTCCTACCTACCCTTCACCACCCACCTCCCCTGCTGCATACAGTCCTCTCGTACCACGCCAGTCTAAAGAGATCTCACCACCCTGCTCTGAACTCCAGAGAGCTCGTTATCTACACCATTCATCTTGCCATTAATCACATTCTGCCTTGTGACAGGGCTCTCTCAAACTGTTATCCAACTTTTCACTAGCCTCTGGATGGAATCCTCAATGAGTACATAGAGGGCAGGAGCTATATCATCTATTATCTCTGTGCCTCCAATGGTAGCGGGCAGAGACCTTCACACCAATATGGCCATTGAAAGTGAAAGTGTTAGTTGCTCAGTCATGTCTGACTCTTTGTAACACCATGGACTGCAGCCTGCCAGGCTCCTCTGTCCATGGAATTCTCCAGGCAAGCATACTGTAGTGGACAGCCAATCCCTTCTCCAGGGGATCTTTCCGACCCAGGGATCAAACCCAGGTCTTCCGCATTGCAGGTAGATTCTTTATAATTTGAGCCCCGTCGCTGCTTAATAAATTTCTGAGCGGAAACTATGCACATCTACAAGATCATCTTAAAAAGGAGATTTAATCCTTAGACAATTACCTTTTTCCAAAGATTTAAAAGCTCAGCTGCACAACTTTTTCTCATGTCTAGCCCAGATCTCTCCTGCTGCAGTTTAAACCTCATCTCAGTCTGTCATCTCAGTAACTGCCAAGATCGAGCTTCCTGGGGAAAGATGAACAGAGACCCAGGAGCCTGGATGTGTTGACTGTCCTCACAAATGGCTTAGGTCAAGGCCCATGTTCTCCCAGCCAGCTTTGTTTTCCAAGTGGACATCATTCAGCTAACCTGGCTGGACGCCTTTAGCCAATAGGTATGAAAAATCAAATATTATCTTTTTCATACAGTCACAAAACATACCTGTGATCCCTCAAACAGCTTTGTTTAGTTCTTAACATAGAGAGAGGCTTAAGTGTTTGGTTGATAAAGGTGGACCCTACCAGTGTGGCCTCGTTCTAAGAATGTATTCATTCTTTACTATGAGAATTTCAAAGCCCATTTCTTAGAGGAGAAATGAAGTCAGACATGAGTTTTGAGTTGGCCTCCAAGACCACCACTGAGAAGCCACCTGAGATTTTTTTTCCCCAGTCCTGACACGTATTTTTTAAAACTTCAGCCTCCCAATTCAGGTTCTATCAGATGTTTCAATTCCTTGCTGAGGGAGAGATTCTTATTAATGGGATTGGCAGTGAAGACAATTAAATACACAAAAAATAGCACATTCTGTAGATGCCAAGCCTGCAAGACAGTTCTCATTGGGACAAGGGCAGCTGGGGATTCATCTAGAACGCGATATGCAGCAGAACAGACAGCTTCATTTGGCATGTGCTTTCCCACTGGCCACCAGTCCCTCCCGAGTCCATATCCACAACGTCTCTGAAAATTCCTGAACGCAGTGGGGGTGGGGGAGGGGCAACCCCAGGCCCAAGGACCCTCCATGCTCCTCCCGTTAGGTCCAGGTGGGACAAAAACAGACACCCTCTGCATTCTTCATCACCCTCCACTGAGCCTGACTACTTACAGGGCTGGGGAGCTGCATCTAGTCAGTGGCCTTACAGGGGACCTGACACTTGCCCTCTCACGTAGAAAGTGCTCTCCTCTTCTTCAGTAATTAAAGTTCCACCCTTTACAACTTGCTCTAAGCACACCTCTTCTGATCAACCTCATGTTTCTGATTTCATCAGTGATGCTTGAAGCACCCTTAAACTTCGGTGTGCTTTGATGAGGACGTTCTTGCAAGTGTTTCAGCCTGTTTGCCTGGAGGCCGAGGCAGCACCTGCTGCCAAAGAACTGATTACCCATTTCCTTATTCTTGGCTCTACCTCGACTGTACCTCTCCAGATGAAACCTCTCCTAGGGTCCCGCTCCCACCTGAGACTGCAGAAATCGTCACGCTGGAACATGTCCCTTCTGCAGGACAGCTGGGGGCCCCCTGCTGCAGAAGGCCACAGAGAGCCCTGCCTACCGCCAGAACCCTTCCCCAGGCCCTAGAGCACAGGCACCTTTCCACCTCACCAGCATTCCCCGAAGCTGCTGATCTTCTCCGTTGAAAAAGTAGAGAAACTGAGGCCCACAAATTTCATCAAAACCCAGGGCCTTAAAAATCAACAAAAGAACAGAAAAATAAGCAGAAGCTTCTTGGAAATATACATGTTCCCCCTCTTGGGTAGCAGGTAGCTGGGGTATCTATTTTGCCCCTGTTATTTAAAGAGTACACATACTCTCAGACACTTTTACAAACATGGCATGTTTCACAATCTAAAACAGGCTTTCCCATGGAAGGTCAGTATCTGCTGCCCCGTGAAGCCTTCGCCAGCGGGCGCTCCGGGAGCGGCGAGGAACGTGGTGCGCCCATGCTCAGCACAGGCTGCGAGCCAGCAAGCACAGTCCTACGGGATTCAGCTGTGACTCCCTCAGCTCTTTGGTTCCGAATCGCTCTTCACTCCGAGCAGACAGGAAGACTAGTGAATGGTACAGATGAAGGCACCCAAGTGAGTCCTGAGTTAGAAGCACTTCGAACCAGGACTGGGATGATGCACTTCAGAGCACCCCCTTCTTCTTCTTGGAAAAAATATTAATACTGTTCAGAACTCTCTGGGGAAATGAATCGCAGAGGCATCTGTGAAAGGAAAAAGAAGCTCAGGGAAAGTCTAGGGGACGGTTTCTGGCCAGCATACCCAGAGCCTTCCTTTCAGGAGAGGCACAAGTCCTCCAGTTGCTCAGGGGTGGGAGAGATGGCAAGGCTGGCGATTTCCTCCCCTGCCCTCGGGCTTCTAAAAGGCCTCAGGGCAGAGCCAGCTGACTCTCGTGCTTAGCCACCCATCCCGGGCCTTAGCGACATCTACCACATGTTGTGTTTCTAACAGGAACATGTGCTCCATGTCCCTTTCTGCAGTTTTCCCCTGAGCTCCTCCCACTCCCGCTCTCACTAGCACTGGGTTTACTTGCTGGAAAATCTCAGTGTACTTTTGGTCAGCCAACACTGTCTGTAAGCAGCAATCTAGCGTGTCCTCCCAGCTAGTAAGGAAACTGGCAGGAGCAAAGGCCTGGATAATGACCACAAATGAATCCAAGACATGAACTCGAGTGGGTCAACGGAGTCCAAGCCACAAGCCAAGGGGGAAGGCGATGTGACTCTGAATTTTGGGGCTCCTGTTGCAGGAGTGTCTGGTGACATTGCCCCTGAAGGTCACATTAAGTGTGCAGAGTAGCTGAGAAGGCCTCCAAAGCACCTGCATAAGCTGCTTGTGGGGCAATGTACTTTTTCAGGCTATTTTTCAGTTAGAGTTTTAAAATTGCTGCTTAACTATTTTTCCTCCTCACTGGTCCTCCATGGCCCCCAATCTCAGATCCCAGGCCGCCACAGGAGAAGTCTACAGTGCAGTCCTCCAGGACACTGAAGGACAAGAAGGGAGACCACCGGAGCCCCTGCTCTGGGGCTGCTCGACAAGCTTGGCTATCAGGGCACAAGTAGATCATTCTGTCCTCTCCTTTCACCCAACTTCCACGAGGTGCTTCAGACAAAACCTTTTTTTTTTTTTTCTCAAGATGATTTCCTCCACTGCAGCTAATCCATCACAACACCTAGAGCTATTACAAGAAAACAGCAGTGGACTAAGGGACCAAAAATTCCTGTTTCCAAAGTTTAAAATGAAAACAGAACTGCAGGTTGCTCCAGGCCAGACACAGGTAGGGGACAGGGGGTGTTAAAAAAATCACTTACCCTATTCCAGTACCACCATCACATCTAAAACAAGTTAGCTTATACGCAGCGCTAGAGCCAAAGATAGGATTTTTCCGTTGCTGGAAAACTATGCCAGTGCTGGAAAACAAGTTTGGACAGACTTCAAAATTCCTAGTCCCTTTCCCCAGAAAAAGGCTCAGAAAAGTTGAGTGACTTGCCTGAGATCACACAGCAAATTAAACTGCGATAGCCCCCAAGTTCGTGTCTGTCTCTGAAGTCCTTACTTTGTAAACACGTGAAAAAGCAGATGGAGACAAACAGGAAAAGGCCCTGCTTGTCTCCCTGAGCTCCTACGGAGCAGGCAGCAGCTAGGTTTTCCCTGAGCTGCCAGCCTGGGTTCACATGGCTGTGGTCAGCTCAGAAATATGTTTTCTGATGGGGGTGGAGGACAACTTGGAAGGACAAGAAAAGGTGTGTCCTGATCTCAACTTTGGTTCAGGGACGGCCCGCATTTAATATCAAGTGTAGAGCTGTTGTTGCTGTGTCTGCCCCAACCAGAATCAGAGTGTCAACCACCCCCCCCACCCCCACCCAAAAAGGAGAGAGAGAGTAAAAGAGGTAAGCGGGTGGAGATGAATGAGCTTCTTTCAACAGCTTTATCTACAGAGACAAAGACACTGCAGCCCCCACACCACAAGCCCACCTTCCCTCCTGAAGGCAGCGGGGGAAATGAACGGAGCCGGTGGTTTTCACTGCGGCCGGAGCTGAATCGTGGGGGAGTTTCCAAGGCTGCTTTTCACGGACTTGGGGTGAGGATCCCACCTCGCCAAGGAATCAGGATGTGCTGGCCAGACCCATCTGGATCAGCCCAGAAGGAAGCTGAAGTTTGCAGCAGAAGGCTGCCCCCGCCCCACGTCAGCACTAAGGGCAGCCCTTTTGCTTCACCATCTCATTGAAAATAGGAACCATGGCTCCTGACCACTCAGGTGGGCTCAGAGGTGGCAGGCGGGCCAGGTACCAAGGACTCTCCCTGCACTGCCTACCCAGTGGAGCTCATCTTACACATAAAGCTAGCCCCGATCCTCTGAAAAAGGGCAGCAGCAAAATCAGAGGTTACGTTCAAATATCTGCCACCAATTTTTAAGATACACACATGGAGGCAGAAGTCATCTTACCTCTCCCCAAGAAACAGACAGGTAACACACACAGGTAAGGGCACACTCACCTGCGCTCTGACTTCCTGACTCTGTGCCGCTCACGCCAAACGAGGAATGTCATTGGTTTATTCTGGCGAGCTCCTTAGTGGCTGCTGCCATAGGAGACAGGCTTTATTTAACATAATGGAGTCCTTTTGCTCCTTCAGCCAAGACCTTGCACCCCCTCTGGAGAAAATCTCCCCAAGGCATCAATCTCCAAGGCATCTAAGTTCCTTCCTTGAGCTGACATCTCTCTCAGCCCGGCTGTGAGCTTGCTTGAGAAGCCTGAGCCTGCAATTCCTGTGGCAGCTCCAGCAAAGGTGCATTATTTATCACAGCTGCTGTTTTAGTTACTATAGAGACATATCCAGTACAGCTCAATAATTGTCTCCACAACCTCAGGCTGGAAAATAAGGACTCCCAGCTGCATGCGGCCGCCTCTTTCGGATCCTGGTTCTCCCTGCCGGCTCAGCATGTGTGCAACTTAAACCGAGGCCCCAAACCAGCGCAAGCACCAAGCACCCACCTGTCAGTTCTCCACCCTGGGGGCTGGTTTAGGAAACCAGCCCGGATCTCCAAGCACTAGCTTAACCTCTGGCTCCACCTAACGGCAGGAAGCCCACACTCCCCTTTCACAGATGGACAAACTGAGCTTCAATCCAGGAAGGTCCCAGGAGGGAACTAATTCAGCAAAGGAGCTAATGGTCCTTTGCTTGGGTTCCCACCCCTGTCATTTTCTTGCCCTTCCAAGGAGGGGAAGGGATGTCAACTTTTTAGTTAGCATTTCGGATTTCTCCAGCTCTTTGTCTGCGAATAGCGCTTCACACACATTATTCAAACAACCTCGGATGCGTGAGTCACTAGAACGTCTGCTGAATAATGAGGAACAAACACAGAGGCCTGAAATAAGCTGAAAGACAGAGGCACAAACGGTACCCGAGATCTAGCCCGGGGTCTGGCTGAACATCTGACCATCCTCTCTGACCTCTGTCTGGCTTCCCCATCACTTTTAGCCTGTTACAGCACTTCTGCGTGGGGCGGAGAAAGCTAAGTCGCCGGTTGGGCTCTCAAGGGGAGGGTCTGCGCTCACCTTTAAATCGGGAGGCTTGCTTCGGGGACCCGGGTTGGGCGCCGCGGCAGCGCCCGCATCCGAAGTTGGCCCGCCAGCAGAGTTAGCACCCGCGGCCTCCCCAGGCCGGATGTCCGCACCCGGCAGGTGGCAAGCAGCATCTTCCAGCCCGGCTCCATCCTCCTCGCCCTGCTGTTGCTGCAGCTCGTCCGATTTGCACCTCTTCATGGTGTAGATGGGTCGGCAAGGGGAATCTGTCCTTCCAGCGCGCCGTCCTGGAGGGAGACCGCACCCCCTCTTACACTCAGAAACGAGGCTCGGGGTCTAAATTATTAACGAGGAGGGGAGTCGAGCGGATCACAATCTCTTGAATTGAAAAAATAAACCTTTTCAAGGGAGGGTGAGGAAAGGGCGAGGAGCGGGGAGCCTTGGTTACAGCTTGGAATAGTTCATCGCCACCCGGGGAGAGAAGGCAGGTCACAGTCGAGGCTAGGCAGCAGGAGTCCTTGGGCAGTCATTGGAGCGGGAGGAGGAAGACGGCCCCCGGCCCCCAAACTTTCTGCTTCAGGGCACGCGCAGGGCTGAGGAGAACCGGGCGGCACCGCGCATCCCTCCCGGCGGGCCGGGCTGCTGGGCGCGGCAGGCATGGGGCGGCCGGCCGGGCAGGTCCTCGTCTGCCGCCCTTGGCGGCGACTGCGGCCCCCAGCCCCGCCGCGGGCCCCCGGCCCGCACCTGCCGGCGGAGGAGCCCGCAGCGCGCCCCCGCCCCGCCCGCGCGCCCGGCCCCCGACCGCCGCACCGCCTGCTGCAAAGCCGCCGCCGCGGCCTGAGCCCGCGGCCAGCGTGCAACCTAGCCGGCCGGTGCGGCGGCCGGGCGGGGGGAGGCGAGGCGAGGAGGGCGTGACGACGGCCGCGGGCCAATAGGGAGCCCCGAGGGCCGGGGGGGCGTCGCGGCCGCGTCCTTGGGGTTGGTTGCACCGCGCGATCCCCCAGGAGCAATCGGGAGGGCTAGAGTGCTGCGTCTTAGCATTGCGGACAGCGGGCTGCGGAGTTGAGATCAGGGGCGTCGGGCCACCAAGGCGCGATTTTAGCAGAAGCACCCGAGGGACCCTTCCAGGAAACACTGGACATGTCGGGGTGTCCCCCACCCACTCATTTTATTTGGCGGGGAGGAGGCGCCGTAGTGATGCTTATCATCACGCCTTTTTTGCTCTAACTTCGCACATTATAGCATCTCTTCGGTGAGGAAGACGCAGATCCTAAGACCCTTGATCTGAAACGCGGACAGATTGCTACCTTCAGAGCTGCAAATGCAAAGGGAAGGAAGAGAGCGGGTGTTCTGCCCCATCGCCTCCTCCCCTATTTTTCTGAAGAGTCTCAGCTTTGTGCTCAGAAATAAGAAAGTATCTCATTTTTGAACACAATAATGTATGTGAGAGTTTTTGCAAACTGTGAAGCAGCTTTTAAATAAGAAGGGGTTTTAATGGCAGGACATTGAAACATGGAAGAGAGGAAAGGAATTCAATCTTTTCCCCCCATAAATCTCAGCAAAACTGGGCTGAGTAATCTGGAGGCAGAAGAGAGCAAATACTGGGGTTACCAAGAGATGGAGCTGGGTAATAATAACAACCCCATCCGAGTAGCTACCTTGTGGTTACTGTGGATACCATGGGTTTTGCCCACCCAGCAGGCTAAATGAACAGTTCTGGAAGTAGGTCCCAGGACCAGCACATCAGCATCACCTAGAAACTTGATAGAAATGCAAATTATTGGACACCATCCAGACCTATTGAATCAGAAACAGTGGGTCCCAAGATCTGTTTCAACAAATCTTTCAGGTCATTCTGATGCATACTAACGTCTGAGGACCTCTGGCCTAGACCCTAGTGAAGGGGCCACTTAGTGTGTGAGTCACAGTGATCTCTAAAGCGTTCACAGTTTCCCAAGCTCTTTCACACCCATGGTACCATTCTAGCCTCACTTCACTTACCCTTTCAGTCCTGCTAGTCTGTGAGTTTCCTGACTGTTCTTTTTCCCATTCCAACCACTTGTTTTAATGCGTGTCCTAGAAGAGCCTAAGTTGTTTTTACTTCAGCCAAGCAGCTACTTTCTAAACAAGGCAGCTCCATTTTTAGAACACAGAAATTTAGAATGGGCTAGAAATGTAAAGCCCCCTCCACTTCCACTACTCAGTGTCAGGCACAACGTGGAAAACGAGGCCACAAGCCTCCAGCATTTTCAGTGGTGAGGGAAAAGCAGAATACCAGTGAAGTCTGTGGCAGGACACGGCAGAACCAGTCGGGGCCGATGACCCTGGTGCACGATGTCGCTGTCCTCTGATGGCTCACCCCAGGGAAGTGCAGGGGTCCCACAGACCCTGGACAAGTCTTGGGTGGCAAATGGTGAGTGCGTATGGATGTACGTTCATGACCTGACTCTAGGCCGAAGAAAAGTGGAGGCTGTCAGTGTGAAGCTTTAAGGAAGCAGAGACCATTATCATCCTGAATTACATCTCCTTTCCATACTAGGTTGAAGCTGACTTTGAATTTTATATTTATATTTTCATGTACACATAGCATGATACCCAGATTTCCTGTTTGTGCCCATATTTTCCGAGGAGTGATGCAGGTCAATATAAAAGTGGTGTGTTTCATGAAATCAGCCAATACTTTACATTCCCTTTTGGGGAGACAGTGTTGAGAGGTTAAGAGCTCAGACTCTGCAGCCAGTCTGCTTGCGGACAAATCCTGGCTCTGCTATCCACTGACCGTGGGATTGGAGGCAAGTTGTCTAACCTCCTTAAGCCCCAGTTTCCTCATTTAGAAGTGGGGATACCAACCTTATAGGGTGTTGGGTAACATAGGGTGTTATATATGTAACATATATAAAGCACTTAAACATTGCCTGGCAGAGTGAGGGCCATGGCTTTAAACAGAAATGTCATCCAGCTTCAAAAGTTGAACATTCCACTCCAGTGATTCTATCCTTGGGAGTTCAAATGTGTCTCACCCATTTCTGACTTACATTGAGTGTCATATTATGCTGCCAAAGAAGTTTGGGTGAGAAGTTGTGTAAAGAGCTGTGTGACATGCAACCATCAGTTTGAAGACGATGACAAATTTTCATTAGCCACAGTCAATTATTGAGTACCTAAAATAAAGAGAACTTGAAAATACTTGGATTGAAATTTTATTTAAAGGACTAGATTATTCTATTAAAGGTTTCTTGGGAAAATGTAGGCACATACTATATTTTGACGTTCACGATAAGATAAAAATGTGTAAGTTTACAATACAAGAGATTATATTCAGTATGTAGGAGTAGCATTTTCCAGTTTACTTTGGTTCCACTGGTTAATTATAAATAAATAACATGATGTGGTGGGAAGAACACTTGTCTTGGCATTAGAAAATTCATGTAAGAATTCTGGTTCTGTTACTCTCTGCATGTTTTGGGGCAACCAAATCCCTTAACCTCTCTTATCCTTGGTTGTCTCTTCTGTAAACAGGGGCTAATAATATCTATCCTTACATGGTTATTGTGAGGATTAAACTGAAAACGCTTGTTGAAAAACGAGCGTGAAAACACTTGACACACAGTATGTGCTCAGCGAGCCTGAATGAAACAAAAATAATTAACAAACTCGTCTAAACCCACTGTCCGCCTCATGGAAGAGGTGGGATTATCCCACTCAGCTTAATGCTTCTTGTGAAAGGAAATCCCAATTAGGCTGCTGAAAGGGAACACTCCTGGTAATAGCAAATTTGCTAAAGTAGTACGTGTATAAACAAGGAGGATAAAGAGTAGGCTTGTAGAATCCTGTTTTCCTTGTCAACAGCCAGTTCATTTACCTTGAAAATGATGAAGCCTTAAGTGTTGAAGATAAGGTGTCAAGATCAACAGGTAAGCATAAAGTTGTTTCTTTTTGTAAATGCAATTAATCCTAAGAAATAAAAGACTTCTCTTTTCCCAATAGCAAGAGGCAGGAAATTGTTTCCTATTCTGTGGGAATTCATAAAAAAATGTTTAAACATCAAGTGGGTTGTCAGAGAGCTATTTTAAGATTTAGCATACTAACTAGAGTGCTTTGCTTAGAAGGTAAAAGTACTCTCTTCAGACACTAAATGTAATAATTTTAATCACTGTATCTTGATACCAACATCATTACAAGTATTCGTTTGTTATTGTAATTTTCTTCCCTTTCTTTTGGAGATTTTCACTTACACTCAGTGCTCTCCCTAAAAGAAACTGGGTTCTGTTGGCAAAGGAGGTGTAAACTATGCAAATAACCATCAGGGAGATTGGCTGAATAGTTGCTGATGTCACAGTCCCACCACCTAAGTACGCGCTTTTATTGGCTATTGTAAGAGGCAGGCAGGCCTGGGAAGGCTCTGCATCACTTGTGAATTGGAGAAAGCTCTTAAGTCTAAACTAAATTTTATTCTGTTTTTTTTTAGTTAAAATGTGCTCAGAAGCATTTTCCAATATGTTTTTACATTTTCCCATGTTATTCCATATGGTATTACTTCAGCATATCTCTGTATGTCTAAGTAAACATTTTAAATGATTGTTTACCATTCTATCAAGTGACTATATCATGGTTTATTTAACCTCTATCCACCTTATTCTCAGCTTTCATTTCAGTTTTTTGCCTTCAGGTATAAAACTGTAATTACCGTTTTTATTGAGAAACTGTGTTTATTGTTTCCTCCATTGCACAGAACCTCTGATACCTAACTAGCAATGCTTTAAAGGAGTAAACAAGTCTGGTTTGTTACTTTTGTAACCATTTTCCTCCCGGCTTTCCTAAGACGTACATGGGAAATCCAAAGTCTATCTCATCCCTGGGAGTAGTGAATCTCCTATCTGTGATACAAAAAGGGGACCTTCTAATTTTGGGTCGGATGCATATTCTTCACTCTGGGTGATTGTTGCTTCTTAGTAATGGGAGAACAGTCACAAGAATCACGGCCAGAACAGAGGAGGTTTGTGAAGCATGAACTTAAACCCTGATTGTCCTGCTCTGTGTGAGAGCCCGGGGCTGGAAAAATGGCTGCTTTGTGTCCTTTCCCATCCCCAGAGGGAATCCATACAAATCCCTGGACAATCTGTTACTTAAAGCTGAAAATGCTAGACCTTAAAATATCAGAAAGAAAGAAGAGAAAAGAAAGAGAAAATATCAGCTTTGCTCCGAGAGTATCAGTTGTTTATTATTTCACATCTGAAGATAAGTATCTGTGGCAGGTCCATCTATTGTTCTATGTGGTACTTTTAAATATAACAGTCAGAGCAAGCAGAAAGAACCATAGGGGTTAGGCATTTTGCTCGGAACCCTATGAATTCTCTCTTAATCTGCATGTCCAGTCCGCGAGGTGAGCGTTACTCACCCTACAAATGAGAAAACAGGCTCACAGAAATTATAGCACTTTCATAGGCCTGAGACCTACACTTTGCTGTGTTTGGCTCCAAACCTAAAAGCCTGATAGTCTTTTCCTAACTGTAATTTTGAGCCATTCTTGGGGTTAAGAATTTATCAGTGATTATTAAGCTATAGTCAGATGCATCTCCATTCATTCAAATATATTTATGAAATAAATATAATTTATAAAGGCTTTGCAAGATGCTTGTGGGAGATACAGAACAAAAAAAGACATTGGTCCCTGCCTTTGGACTTAAAGTCCAGTTGGGGAAATGAGACACAAATGAAATGTAAAACAACCACCTAAGATTTAAGCGGAGAAGGCAGTGGCACCCCACTCCTGTACTCTTGCCTGGAAAATCCCATGGACGGAGGAGCCTGGTGGGCTGCAGTCCATGGGGTCGCTAAGAGTCGGACACAACTGAGCGACTTCATTTTCTCTTTTCACTTTCATGCATTGGAGAAGGAAATGGCAACCCATTCCAGTGTTCTTGCCTGGAGAATCCCAGAGACGGGAGAACCTGGTGGGCTGCCGTCTATGGGGTCACACAGAGTCGGACACGACTGAAGTGACTTAGCATAGCATAGCATAAGATTTAAGTGGTAACGTCTGTCAATATTCCTAGGGGGAGATAATTAAGTGTCACAGTCCAGAGAGAGAGAGAGATCTCCATAAGGGGTTAAGATGACTCCAAGTAAGAGTCATTCATCCATGAGTATTAAAAGGATAAAATGTCACTTTAGGATGATTCCGAAGCCTTTAAGTAGGTGAGAACTGTATAAATCTTCCTGAATATAGAATCACTCACTATTTGGATCTATTTAATTTTATATCTGCATGTTTTTGAGTTTTTATGGCATATTAGTGATGGGAAAAACTTTTTTTTTCCCCTCTCTCTTTATTGCCTGAGACCACAGAGCAGTGTTTCTCAAAGTATGGTTTACGTACTACCAGCAACATAAATTACCTTCAAATTGAGTGGCACATGTCAATTCCTGTGCCCCATCCTAAACTAATGGAAACAGAATTTCTGGGGTGGAGCCTGAAAACTGCACTTTAACCAAATAACCTAGATGGTTCTTATGCTCACTAAGTTTGAGAACCACAGATGTAGGGGAAGACTTAGTTGACACACTTATTGATAGATTTGTGAATTAGTAGTAGCTCTGGTTCGATTCTTGGGTCAGGAAGATCTCCTGGATAAGGGATAGGCTACCCACTCCAGTATTCTTGCCTGGAAAATCCCCATGGACAGAGGAGCCTGGCAGGCTTCAGTCCATGGGGTGGCAAAAGTAGGACACGACTGAGTGACTAAGCACAGCACAGCACCTTTTTATCAAGCATTTTATGTTTGGCATACACTCCCACTTAGTCTGTAAGACAAACTTTGTATATAAGTATCGTAATCTCCATTTTACAGAAGAGGAAAATGAAGCTCAAAGAGCATTAAAGATTTGCCCTAGGTCACCTGGCTAGAAAGAGCTAGCTAGACCAGTTCTGCTTGTCTTCAGTGTTTATGCTTTTCCCACAATGCCTGCTGTGCCTTGTGCCTTGGGATTGAATGCCTATTATATGTCATATAATTTCAGGCTAAATCTTTTAGTACCTTCCAGTGGCTGGTCCTCTAGTCATGTAAGATAACTAGGATTCAGAGATATTAATATATATCCCAAAATTACCTTCCACCAGTTGGAATGGAGCTGCTTATTCTAGTATGAACATGAAATTGCAAGTTGATCAGTCGTGTCCAACTCTTTGCGACCCCATGGACTGTAGCCCGCCAGGCTCCTCTGTCCATGGGATTGTCCAGGCAAGAATACTGGAGTGGGTTGCCATTTCCTTCTCCAGGGGATCTTCTCGACCCAAGGATCAAACGCCGGCCTCCTGCACTGAAGGCGGATTCTTTACCCTCTGAGCCACCAGGGGAGCCTGGTGGCTTTTCCTCAATTTTCTCATATGACTTTCCCTCAATTTTACTTCCTCCTGAAATTCCTAAAACATTTTCCACCTGCTACTGGGGCCTCCTTTCTCTGGTGTTATTCATCCCGACCCTTTGCAGCTAGTTTGGAATAGAAAACCGTTAAGTGAAGTCCAGGCTTGTTTCTAACAGCTACCACACCTCTTCCCAACACAGAAATGAAGAGCTCAATCTGCCTGAATCAAGATGGAAATGTCAGCTGCTTGAAATATCTTCTGCTGATCTTGTGACTACAAAGAGAAAAAGACAACTTAATCAAGGAAACCTTTCCTGGGAAGGGGGAGTCACATTATCCCATGTGAGATCTTATTCAAGAGTATTCATGCTTATGCTATGAAGTGTTTTCAGGGAGTCTAATACACCCCTAGGGCACATCTAAGCAGATAGAGGGACAAAGGGTTGTTTTCATTGGTAAATCTCCCAGGCTCTCCTTAAACCTCTCACAGGGCGCTGGGAAAGAAGACAGTATATTTGTGTCTCTTTTGCTGTCTCGCATACAGGGTTATGGTATGGGGAGGGAGTTGGGAGGGAGGTTCAGGATTGGGAACACGTGTACAACTGTGGCAGATTCATGTTGACGTATGGCAAAACCAATACAATATTGTAAAGTAATTAGCCTCTAATTAAAATAAACAAATTTAAATTAAAAAAAAAGAAGACAGTACTCTCTTTCAAGATGCAATGACGTGGCATAATTCAGTAATATAGAGCTAGAGCCATATAAATGTCTGTACTCTCCAGTAAAACCATCCTGGGAATTATCCTGGGAAATAATTCAAAAGAAAAGAGGCAACATCACAACAACAAAAAAATGTTTGTAACAATGAAAAACCCGAAACCAGCTAAGTGCCCAAGAATAGGGAGTGGATGAGTAACAGTGGTGTAAAAGTACAATGGAATGTCAGGCTGTTCTTAAAAGACGTAAATATGGAGAATATCTAGACACAAAAAGGCTTCTTTAAATAATACAAAAGGAAAGCATTAGAAAGCAAATTGTGTTGAGCTAGAATAAGGGTTTTGGAGTCATATGAATGTGTTTGAACTTAGATAAATCACTTAACCAGAGTCTCAATTTCTTCATCTATAAAATAGGGTTAGAAATATATAACTTTCCAGGGTTGTCATAAGAATTAAAGATGATATCAACTAAATGATAAAATTTGGATAAAGCCTGTGTAAGGATAGAAGGGGAGTGCTAAGAAATAATCCTAAATTTTATGCCAAGATTTGAGACTATTGAAAATTTATTTGAAATGAATTATTTTTTATATTTTAAAGTTAAAACTATTTTTCTTTTATTCCTTCTCACCCTTAAAAAAATGTCATACTCCTTATGTAGGAGATGTGTGTCCATGTCATCTGAAAACCTGCTTATGGATCAGTTCAGTTCAGTTGCTCAGTCGTGTCTGACTCTTTGCAACCCCATGAACCGCAGCACGCCAGGCCTCCCTGTCCATCACCAACTCCTGGAGTTTACCCAAACCCATGTCCATTGAATTGGTGATGCTATCCAACCATCTCATCTTCTGTTGTCCCCTTCTCCTGCCCTCAATCTTTCCCAGAATCAGGGTCTTTTCCAATGAGTCAGCTCTTAGCATCAGGTGACCAAAGTATTGGAGTTTCAGCTTTAGCATCAGTCCTTCCAATGAACACCCAGGACCGATCTCCTTTAGGATGGACTGGTTGGATCTCCTTGCAGTCCAAGGGACTCTCAAGAGTCTTCTCCAACACCATAGTTCAAAAGCATCAGTTCTTCGGTGCTCAGCTTTCTTTATGGTCCAACTCTCACATCCATACATGACCACTGGAAAAACCATAGCCTTGACTAGACAGACCTTTGTTGGCAAAGTAATGTCTCTGCTTTTCAATATGTTATCTAGGTTGGTCATAACTTTCCTTCCAAGGAGTTAGTGTCTTTTAATTTCATGGCTGCAATCACCATCTGCAGTGATTTTGGAGCCCAGAAAAATAAAGTCAGCCATTGTTTCCACTGTTTCCCCATCTACTTGCCATGAAGTGATGGGACTGGATGCCATGATCTTCGTTTTCTGAACGTTGAGCTTTAAGCCAACTTTTTCACTCTCCTCTTTCACTTTCATCAACTCTAGTTCTTCTTCACTTTCTGCCATAAGGGTGGTGTCATCTGCATATCTGAGGTTATTGATATTTCACCCGGCAATCTTGATTCCAGCTTGTGCTTCCTCCAGCCCAGCATTTTTCTCACGATGTACTCTGAATATAAGTTAAATAAGCAGGGTGACAATATACAGCCTTGACGTACTCCTTTCCCTATTTGGAACCAGTCTGTTGTTCCATGTCCAGTTCTAACTGTTGTTTCCTGACCTGCATACAGGTTTCTGAAGAGGCAGGTCAGGTGGTCTGGTATTCCCATCTCTTTCAGAATTTTCCACAGTTTATTGTGATCCACATAGTCAAAGGCTTTGGCAAAGTCAATAAACAGAAATAGATGTTTTTCTGGAACTCTCTTGCTTTTTCGATCCATTGGATGTTGGCAATTTGATCTTTGGTTCCTCTGCCTTTTCTAAAACCAATTTGAACATCTGGAAGTTCACGGTTCACGTTTTGCTGAAGCCTGGGTTGGAGAATTTTGACCATTACTTTACTAGCGTGTGAGATGAGTGCAATTGTGTGGTAGTTTGAGCATTCTTTGGCATTGCCTTTCTTTGGGATTGGAATGATAACTGACCTTTTCCAGTCCTGTGGCCACTGCTGAGTTTTCCGGATTTGCTGACATATTGAGTGCAGCACTTTCACTGAGCCGTATTTTGAGAAGGGTTCTAGATCAGAACTTCTGAAATCAGCTCCAGGGAAATGACAGGAGCCCTAAACACTGACACGCAGGAAAGTTGCTCAGCTAGGTTCAAGACCTACTTTCCAGGTACTTAGAGATCTGTGTGAGGATTGTTGGATAGTGCTCCCTCTTTCCACTACAGTTTGAGGATGGGGAATGTTCTCATGACCAGAATGACATCCATTCACCTTTGCTCCAGCATCCTAACCCTCACCTCCATTAAACCACCTCCCTGCAGAGCTTGATTCATGAGAAATGGGGTAGGCAGGAGGATGATATGAAATATTTTCTTCTGGCTAAAATATATAGAGCATGTTTTTTTGGGGGGAAGCATATTCTTTATGTCAAGCATTGTATTTGGCATATATTAATAGATACATACTAAGCCAGTTGGAATATGTTTTGGAACTCAGGTTTCAGAATCTTCCAGAAACCCTCCACGAAGATAACATAGACAAAGGAAAGGGTATTATTGATAGGTTTTCAATTCTCCATCTTTCTTCATGCAGATCAGCCCAGAAAGATAAAAATACAACATGTTACAAGGTCGTAGGCTGGGCAAGCAAAGAAATTAACCAAAAAGGAGTTCCACCAGAATGGCAGGTAACATAGTGAAAAAAAGCATCAAAAACATTTAGATATGGAAAAGCATTACCAATCTTCCGGTCTTATTGATGATAAATGAATTGCAGCAAAACAATGTTCAGGGCTTCTTCTCGAAAGCTTTGAGTCAGTTACTCTAAAAAACTTCTGGAACCTTTGTTCTTCTACTCGGCAGTAAAACAGATGACCTCCGTTTGGGCTTATACTAAATTTCTTTTAATTGATTGTTTTTCCTTCCATGCTCTGCACCCTAACAGCCAGGAATGCCACTGATGAAATATTTAGCATTGGAATGATACTTGATGTATAATTAAATAGAATGCATTTAGCAATTCAGTTTTATAGACCTTTAATCTTCAAGTTAATGAAACTTCATGTAGAGAATCTCTAAGTAAAATCAAAATATTCTTGGAAATACACGATTTTTCTTGGAAAAATATATAAACCTGAATGTATTTACTGTAGGTAGGAGAGAAACATTTATTAAGCATTCTTAATAAATGTTAAGAATTAAGCAGGTAAAGTACTAACTGCTTTATACATTCTCATTTCTTCTTCCCAATTCTGTGAGATAAGCATTAGTAACTGAGACTCCAAGAAGTTAAGTGATTCCAAACCACAGAGCAGCAGAGTAAATCACAAAGTTAATCATAGCTCAGACCAGAACTCAGGTCAGATTCTGACTCCTGTGCTTTTTCCTTAATTTTTACATTTCATTTCCAAAGCATTTTCTCTTCCTGTGAAGAGGGGATGGACTCACTCCATCCTCCCCAAACAGAGTGATGTTAAGCACAATCAGAGCACTCTCCCTTTTACAAGGCACAGATACAGGAGTAGAGCCCAGCTTGTGACGGTCATCGTCATCTCCATTATCTGTTACTGAATACCTTCTGTGTGCCAGGCTCTGTACTAAGCATTTTAAATATTTTCCCCCCCATTTCAATTCTCATTATAACCTTATAAGGTGGTCATAATTATTATCCCACTTGATGACTGAAAACAAAGATGCAGAGGAGCCAATAACTTGTCCAAGATTATGCAGTAGCAAGTCAGGACTAGAATTTAGGTTTGTAAAGATGATCATACAATTGATAAATAGCAGTTGTCATTTATAAATACTTATGTGTTAGATACTGCTTGTTGTTGTTTGGCTGCCCTGGGTCCTCGCTGTGGTGTGCGGGCTTTCTCTAGCTGTGGCACACGGGCTTCTCTTGTTCTGCAGCACAGGCTCTAGCGTGCAGGCTCAGTAGCTGTGGCATGTGGGCTTAGCTGCCCGACCAGGGATTGGACTCATGTCCCCTGCATTGGAAGATGGATTCTTAACCACTGGACCACAAGGGAAGCCCCCAGAAACTGCTTTTTAAAAAGACTTTTGATTTCTACATACTTAGAGATTTATAATTGCATTGTTCTTTTTAATGCTCACAAGAACCCTATGAAGAAGGTACCATTATTCCCATCTTATGGATGAGGAACTAAGACTTATAGAAAATAAGTAATGTCTCCAACGGCATACAAATGGGACGGGGTAGAGCTAGGATTTGAACGCAAGTATCTTTGGCTGCAGTTCTATTTTCTTAATCCTGAGGCTTTGCTGATTCCTGGTCTGTCTCTGTGCACCTTTTCTACCCAAAGTGTGGTCCACAGGCCGGCAGCACTGGCATCACCTGGGAGCTTGTCATAAAGGTGGAACCCCAAACCCACCCCAGATGTCCTGAATCAGATGTGTATTTTAATAAGATGCCCACATGTGTCTTGTGCACCTTCAAGTTTGGGAAGACTGCTCTGCAACACACCAGCAATGTACAAGATAAGCAGAGAAGGTAGCAAGATTGTCTAGAACAGGGATTCTCAAACAGGTTCCCTTGGAACTCAGTTTTGAACTAAATGGAGATATGTTCTACTGCTCACCTTGATAATGGTAATCTTTCCCCTAATTCATAGATAAAATTAAGTTAACAAATTGTATTTTCTCACCTTCCATAATCCTTCCTCTCTTCTTTGGAGTCAAATATCACTTGCCTTTTAGTAACTTTAGAAGATGACAACAGTTGAACAAGCAGTAAATACCTAGGGAAAACTCACAAACATTGTTTGTTGTATTTTTTCTTTTAATTTTTAGGTGTTTTAAAAAGCACCTACAAAAATATTTATTTATTTATGGCTGTCCTGGGTCTTCGTTGCTGTGCGCAGGCTTTCCCTAGTTGCAAAGAAGGGGGCTACTCTCTAGTTTCAGTGCATGGGCGGTGGCTTCGCTTGCTGTGGAGCAGGGGCTCTAGGGCACGAGGGCTTCAGTAGTTGTGGCCCATGGGCTTACTTGCTCCGCAGCGTGTAGGATCTCCCCAGAGCAGGGGTCAAATCCACGTGCCCTGCAATGGCAGGCGGATTCTCCATCACTGGGCCACCAGGGAAGCCCTGTGGGTTTTTTAATTCTTGGACTTGTGATTGTGATTTTATGTTGAATAGTTGAGAATAGTCACATCTTCTCTTAGTAAACTTGTTCCAAATTCACATTACAGAATTCAATATTAATGTCTGTTGGTGTTGCACAAAAAGCACTGATTTCCACCTATATGAACATGAGGATCAGGTCTGGGATCTCTCTAGCAATCATCTAACCTATGATTAAAACTCAACATTCAGAAAACTAAGATCGTGGCATCCGGTCCCATCACTTCATGGCCACAGAGAAAACTCGCCACAGAAAAGTTAGAAAAAGTAACATGTGCTGTGCTGTGCTTAGTCAATCAGTTGGGTCTGACTCTTTGTGACCCCATGGACTACAAGCCACCAGGCTTCTTTGTCCATGGGGATTCTCCAGGCAAGAATACTGGAGTGGGTTGCCATGCCCTCCTCCAGGGGATCGTCCCAACCCAGGGATCAAACCCAGGTCTCCTGCATTGCGGGCAGACTCTTTAAACTGAACCACCAGGGAAGCCCAAGATTTCTTATCTATTCCTCTTCTTCCCAAGAGGATCAATATTAATAGATACAAACATAAGCTACTGGTTCTTTCTGGATAGAAATATGCATGGTTTTAAAACATGTTCTCTTTTGAGTTTTTCTGGATATTCAAAAATACCTACAGTGAACATTCAGCAAATATTTAATGAACATTTACTAAGTGACAGGCACTGTTTTAGGTGCTGAGACACAGCAATAAGCAAGCCAGATAAAAATCTCTCTTCTGGATTGGTGGTTGTCAAAAGCTGAGGTGAGGATGAGGATGCCATAAACTTCCAGTTATAAAATAGTCATGGGCATGTAATGTACAGCATGTCAACTAGAGTTAATGATACTGTAACTGCACATTTGAAAGTTGCTAAGAGAGTAAATCTTAAAAAGTTCTCATAAGAAAAAACCTTTATGTATGGTATGTATGTTGACTTATTGTGGTGATCATTTTGCAATATATACAAATATCAAATCATTGTGTTGTATACCCAAAACTAATATAATTGTTGTTCAGTTGGTCAGTTGTGTCCAACTCTTTCAGACCTCATGGACTGCAGCACGCCAGGCTTCCCTATCTTTCCCCATCTCCCAGAGCTTGCTCAAACTCATGTCCATTGAGTTGGTGATGCCATTCAACCATCTCATCCTCTGTCATCCCCGTCTCTTCCTGCCCTCAATCTTTCTCAGCATCAGGGTCTTTTCCAATGAGTCTGTTCTTCCCATCAGATGACCAAAGTATTGGAGCTTCAGCCTCAGCATCAGTCCCTCCAATGAATATTCAGGGTTGATTTCCTTTAGGATTGACTGGTTTGATCTCCTTGATGTCCAAGGGACTCTCAAGAGTCTTCTCCAACACCACAGTTCAAAAAGCATCAATTCTTTGGTACCCAGCCTCCTTTATGGTCCAACTCTCACATCTGTACATGACTACCGGAAAAACCATAGCTTTAACTATATGGACCTTTGTCAGCAAAGTAATGTCTCTGGTTTTTATATGCTGTGTAGGTTTGTCATAGCTTTCTTCCAAGGAGCAAGCGTCTTTAGTTTCATGGCTGTAGTCACCATCTGTAGTGATTTTGGGGCCCCAAAATATAAAGTCTGTCACTGTTTCCATTGTTTCTCCATCTATTTGCCATGAAGTGATGGGACCGGATGCCATGATCTTAGTTTTCTGAATGTTGAGTTTTAAACCAGCTTTTTCACTCTCCTCTTTCACTTTCATCAAGAGGCTTAGTCCCTCTTTGCTTTCTGCCATCAGGGTGGTGTCATCTGCATATCTGAGGTTATTGATATTTCTCCCAGAAATCTTGATTCCAGCTTGTGCTTCACCCAGCCTGGTATTTCTCATGATGTACTCTGCATTGAAGTTAAATAAGCAGGGTGATAATATACAGCCACGACGTACTCCTTTCCCAATTTTGAACCAGTCTGTTGTTCCATGTCCAGTTTTAACTGTCGTTTCTTGACCTGCATACACTTTTCTCAGAAGGCAGGTAAGGTGGTCTGGTATTCCCATCTCTTGAAGAATTTTCCACAGTTTATTGTGATCCACACAGTTAAAGCTTTAGCGTAGTCAATGAAGCAGAAGTAGATGTTTTTCTGGAATTCTCTTGCTTTATCTATGATCCAGTGGATGTTGGCAATTGGATCTCTGGTTCCTCTGCCTTTTCTAAATCCAGCTTGAACATCTGGAGGTTCTCAGTTCACGTACTGTGAAACTAATATAATGTTGTATGTCAATTATACCTTAATAAAACCAGAATCTTGGTCCTGATAGCAGTATCTTTGAGCCTTTCCTCTTGGGCTGCTCAGATTCCTTGAAGAAGACACTGCATGTTTCCTCTCTGAAGAATAAACATAACCAGAGATCCAGGAATTAAACGGAGGAGGAGAGTTGGGAATCTTCACATCCAAAATCCATTAGTTCAGTTAATCTCCATTTTTATACAGAGATCTCTGAGTCAGCCCTCTCTGGAGAATAAGTACTTCGCTCTTCTGAGGAGTGGGGTCAGGGGGACAGTTGAACAAAGGGAAGGTGACTTGGAGATCTGACTGCTCATAAACAGCTTCCAGACTCCTTTTTTAAATCCCTGCCCAGGGTACAACCTGTACATGGCAGCCCTATTGTCCTCTACCCCCACAGCAGCTAGTGGAGGTGGGGGGACCTACTGTTACCAGCTCCTGAGACTTGAGGTATTCTGCAGTATAGAGCAGGTTGGGTCTCAGCTTTTCCCACTTTGGGTTTCAGATTCAGGTTTTTCCAGGCTAGTAACTTTATTAACACTTGTCCATTTGCTTTTCAGCTTCTACTTTGTTTTCTGGTTTTGCTACTGGCTCCTCTCATTATTGCAGGCTTATGATTTGAAAAAATTCCATTACTATCATTTTAGTTGTGTTCTAGGAGGGAACAAAAGTAGATCTGTGTATTTATTTTCATTAAGTGTTTAACACTCATAACTTTCAGGAAACACTGTCCTATACTAACATAAACCCTCTCTAGTTATCATTCAACCGTTATTCTCTCCCATTTGTCCTTAGATATTTGAAAAAAATATTTTTTTACTTGTAGATGATTGTAATTTAGAAAGAGTTCACGGTCATTTACATCCTTTAAAGTTTTAAATAGCAGGAAACAGAGCTTCCCTGGTGGCTCAGTGGTAACGAATCTGCCTGCCAATGCGGGAGACACAGGTTCAATCCCTGATTACAGAAGATCCTACACGCTGTGGAACAGCTAAGCCAGTGCACCACAACTGCTGAGCTTGTGCTCTGGAGCCCAGCAGCTGCAACCACTGAGACCATGTGCTGTAACTGCTGAAAGCCCGAACTCCCTAGAGCCTGTGCTCTGCACCAAGAGAAACCTCCGCAGTGAGAAGCCCGCACACCACAACTAGACACTAGCCCCCTCGCTGCAACTGGAGAAAAGCCTGCGAAGCGAAGAAGACCCAGCGCTGCCAAAAATAGATAAATAAATAGCAGGAAACAATTGACCACTTTCCCCGGCAGATCAAAAATGGAGATGAGAATATAGATATTAAAAATTATGTATCTAAAACGTTAGTTACTGCTGCATTGTTCATAATATCAAAAGACTGCACACAGCCTAAAGGTTCATCGACAGAGGACGTGTTAAATAAAACATCTTAATCTGTATCTTTTTTTTTTCTCCAATATTGGCTATATTCTGTGTGCTGTACAAAATACTCCTGTAGCTTATTTTTCTTAAGATTTTTTGGCTGTGCTAGGTTTCCCTGCTGCTCACAGGCTTTCTCTGGTTGCGCTGTGCAGACCTACTGTGACAGCCTCTCTGTTGCACAGCACAGGGTCTAGGGTGATGGCCTTCCGTAGTTGTGCCTGTGGGTTCCACTGCCCCAAGGCACGTGAGATCTTCCCAGACCAGGGATCGAACCATCGTCTCTTGCATTGCAAGGAGGATTCTTAACCACTGGACCGCCAGGGAAGCCCAAGGCAGATCTTTATGTTCTGGTGTGGAAAAGTCTGTAAGGGTGGAATAGAGTAAGTATGTGAAAGTGAAAGTGTTAGTTGCTCAGTCCTGTCTGGCTCTTTGAAACCCCAAGGACTGTAGCCCACCAGGCTCCTCTGTCCATGGAATTATCCAGACAAGAATCCTGGAGTAGGTAGTCATTCCCTTCTCTAGGGGATCTTCCCAACCCAGGGATCAAACCTGGGCCTTCTGCATTGCAGGCAGATTCTTTACCATCTGAACCACCAGGGAAGTCCAGAGAATAAGTATACTTTGCCATAGTTGGAATTTTAAAAATATATTTATATAGTATCTACATTTGCAACAGTAGTTACCTCTCGGGAGAGGAACTAAGTGACTGGGAGAAAGGCAGTAGAAAGACTTAGTTTTCCCTTTCATACCTTTTGCACTATTTGCATTTTGCACCACAGTCCTAAACTACTTACTTTAGAAATAAATAAAGAACTAATGAATAGTTTTTAAAAGGATATGCTCTATGACCTTTACCTGACAGAATGCCCCTCCTTGATTACTTCTATCTAGCCACATTTCACTCTTTCTTCAAGATGTTAATTCCCAATTCCCTTTTTGGACAACTCCAGCTCAACTACTCTCTCATAGGATCTCCTTTGCTAGAAATTATTGTATGTGGCAAATTACCACATATTGGTTTGTTACAGCACTTCTTCTTTTAAGTAGTATCGACCATTTTATATTAAACTTTGCATTTGGTATTTTCATTTCTGTTTCACTGAGCCTTTTAGGGATTGCATGGGGATCTTCAAAAATAAAGAATGACCAGTGGAGACTATGTGAGCAAGTAAAAGGGAGGGAGAACATGAGAAGGAATGGGAATATCCTCCTTAGGGGCAGACTTCACATGCATTTACCAAGTAGAGATTCATGTGAAGCAGTGCCCCTTTTCATACAATGCTAAGAGCCCCTGATGGAGTAGCCATCATGGTCAACAAGAGAGTTCGAAATGCAGTACTTGGATGCAATCTTAAAAACGACAGAATGATCTCTGTTCGTTTCCAAAGCGAACCATTCAATATCACAGTAATCCAAGTCTATGCCCCAACCAGTAACGCTGAAGAAGCTGAAGTTGAACGGTTCTATGAAGACCTACAAGACCTTTTAGAACTAACACCCAAAAAAGATGTTCTTTTCATTACAGGGGACTGGAATGAAAAAGTAGGAAGTCAAGAAACACCTGGGGTAACAGGCAAATTTGGGCTTGGAATATGGAATGGAGCAGGGTAAAGGCTAATAGAGTTTTGCCAAGAGAACGCACTGGTCATAGCAAACACCCTCTTCCAACAACACAAGAGAAGACTCTACACATGGACATCACCAGAAGGTCAACACCAAAATCAGACTGATTATATTCTTTGCAGCCAAAGATGGAGAAGCTCTATACAGTCAGCAAAAACAAGACCGGGAGCTGACTGTGGCTCAGATCATGAACTCCTTATTGCCAAATTCAGACTTAAATTGAAGAAAGTAGGGAAAACCACTAGACCATTCAGGTATGATCTAAATCAAATTCCTTATGATTATACAGAGAAAGTGAGAAATAGATTTAACGGACTAGATCAGATAGATAGAGTACCTGATAACTATGGACAGAGATTCGTGACATTGTACAGGGGACAGGGATCAAGACCATCCCCAGGTCTTGATGCAAAAAAAGCAAAATGGCTGCCTGGGGAGGCCTTACAAATAGCTGTGAAGAGAAGAGAAGCGAAAAGCAAAGGAGAAAAGGAAAGATATAAGCATCTGAATGCAGAGTTCCAAACAATAGCAAGGAGAGATAAGAAAGCCTTCCTCAGTGATCAATGCAAAGAAATAAAGGAAAACAACAGAATGGGAAAGACTAGAGATCTCTTCAAGAAAATTAGAGATACCAAGGGAACATTTCATGCAAAGATGGGCTTGATAAAGGACAGAAATGGTATGGACCTGACAGAAGCAGAAGATATTAAGAAGAGGTGGCAAGAATACACAGGAGAACTGTACAAAAAAGAACTTCATGACCCAGATAATCACGATGGTGTGATCACTCAGCTAGAGCCAGACATCCTGGAATGTGAAGTCAAATGGGCCTTAGAAAGCATCACTATGAACAAAGCTAGTGGAGGTGATGGAATTCCAGTTGAGCTATTTCAAATCCTGGAAGATGATGCTGTGAAAGTGCTGCACTCAACATGCCAGCAAATCTGGAAAACTCAGCAGTGGCCACAGGACTGGAAAAGGTCAGTTTTCATTTCAATCCCAAAGAAAGGCAATGCCAAAGAATGCTCAAACTACCGCACAATTGCACTCATCTCACACACTAGTAAAGTAATGCTCAAAATTCTCCAACCCAGGCTTCAGCAATATGTGAACCGTGAACTTCCAGATGTTCAAGCTGGTTTTAGAAAAGGCAGAGGAACCAGAGATCAAATTGCCAACATCCACTGGATCGAAAAAGCAAGAGAGTTCCAGAAAAACATCTATTTCTGCTTTATTGACTATGCCAAAGCCTTTGACTGTGTGGATCACAATGAACTGTGGAAAATTCTGAAAGAGATAGGAATACCAGACCTCCTGATCTGCGTCTTGAGAAACCTATATGCAGGTCAGGAAGAAACAGTTAGAACTGGACATGGAACAACAGACTGGTTCCAAATAGGAAGAGGAGTACTTCAAGGCTATATATTGTCACCCTGCTTATTTAACTTATATGCAGAGTACATCGTGAGATACGCTGGGCTAGAAGAAGCACAAGTTGGATTTATGATTGCTGGGAGAAATATCAATAAACTCAGATATGCAGATGACACCACCCTTATGGCAGAAAGTAAAGAGGAACTAAAAAGCCTCTTGATGAAAGTGAAAGAGGAGAGTGAAAAAGTTGGCTTAAAGCTCAGCATTCAGAAAACGAAGATCATGGCATCTGGTCCCACCACTTCATGGGAAATAGATGGGGAAACAGTGGAAACAGTGTCAGCCTTTATTTTTTTGGGCTCTAAGAACACTGCAGATGGTGATTGCAGCCATGAAGTTAAAAGATGTTTACTCCTTGGAAGGAAAGTCATGACCAACCTAGATAGCATATTCAAAAGCAGAGACATTACTTTGCCAACAAAGGTCCGTCTGGTCAAGGCTATGGTTTTTCCAGTGGTCATGTATGGATGTGAAAGTTGGACTGTAAAGAAAGCTGATCGCTGAAGAATTGATGCTTTTGAACTGTGGTGTTGGAGAAGACTCTTGAGAGTCCCTTGGACTGCAAGAAGATCCAACCAATCCATTCTAAAGGAGATCAGTCCTGGGATTTCTTTGGAAGGAATGATGCTGAAGCTGAAGCTCCAGTACTTTGGCCACCTCATGCGAAGAGCTGACTCATTGGAAAAAACTCAGATTCTGGGAGGGATTGGGGGCAGGAGGAGAAGGGGACGACGGAGGATGAGATGGCTGGATGGCATCACCGACTCGATGGACAAGAGTTTGGATGAACTCCGGGAGTTGGTGATGGACAGGGAGGCCTGGCGTGCTGTGATTCATGGGGTCGCAAAGAGTCAGACACGACTGAGCGACTGAACTGAATTGAAGAGCCCCTGATTGAAAAGTGAAACTCGCTCAGTTGTGTCAACTCTTTGCAGCCCCATGAACTACACAGTCCATGGAGTGGGTAGCCTATCTCTTCTTGGGGGATTTTCCTGACCCAGGAATTGAACCAGGGTCTCCTGCATTGCAGGAAGATTCTTTACTGACTGACTATCAGGGAAGCCCCAAAACTCCTGATTTCGGTAAAGCCTTCCCATTTCACTTGGACTTCATCCAATTATCACAACATCACTTAGTGACAAGTGCTAAGAGCACTTATACAAGGAACGAGAGGTTGGGAGACAAAAGCTAACATTTTTGAAGCAAAACTCACGAAATTTTAGAGGGCATAAAGATCGACTACCCCAAATTCTTACTTCATTGATCTCAAGGTAAGGCATTGGGGAAGTTCAGACTCAGTCTCAAGTCACCTCTTAAATTTAGTTGAGGACCTACACTATCCAGACTGTCTAAAAAGATACCTGGCCTGGATAGAATACTGGGGCTTTACACAGCAGGAAAGATAGGAGGGATCCCTGTCTGGAGAAGAGGAGAAAAAAAGCAGGAAGAGAAGAAGAGGTGGCTGTCAAGTTCTGTGTTCTTCCTAATTGTGTCCTAAGCTCCATGACAGTCTGTGTCATTAGAATTCTAGTCTTCCATATTAGCAGAAGGCAAGTTAAGATAATCAGAACTGGGTCCATATTAGCAGAAGCCAAGTTAAGATAATCAAAACTGGGTTGGAAGGCTACTAACCTCAACTTCCCCTAACCCGGCTCCATCTCTCTACTTCAACAGACCAAGTGAACTTCAGCTTATGGCTCTTTAACGACCCATACACACACACACCACCACCGCCGCCCCCAACTTTCTACCCCTGGAAAAGGAAAGTCAAAAGGAGAATGCAATGCAAATATAGGAGTTTTCCTATTTCCATGAAATTTTCAGCCGGTTCCCCAGTATCTACTGTACGGGAAAGCGAGAGCCATTTAGGGTATAGTACTAGCCTCAGTCTTGTTTCCTTCCTTTCCTTTGCTATTACAATCTTTCGCTCTGATTTCAGTAAGGCACTCCCCTTCTGCAGGAGTTCTGGTTCTGCAGAAGCTGTCTCACTCCAGAGACACTTTTGTAGGAAGGAGGAACATGTTTTTAAACCAGGAAGAGCGTGAGAACTCTGGGTGAGACTGGGGTAGAGTTATACAGGGTGTGTGTGGGTGTGTGGGTGTGTATGTGTGTGTGGGGGTCGCCTCCACAGTCTCCAGGTTTTGGAGTTCGGCCCTGGCGCAGACTACAAGTCCCAGAAACCCCCGCAGTGACCCGGTGCGCCACCGATCCTTCCCCTCACTCTTCCAGACAGTTGAGATAAAGGTTCCATTCAGGGCCCGCTGCGGGTTGGTTTGTTTTGAACGGCGGTGACGGAGGCTGGGAGCCCGGCCGACTGCAGGCGGGGGCGTCAGGAGGCGGATTCCAGCAGTCTTAAGCACGGGGGCGCGGGAGGAGGGGAGCCGGGCCTGAGGGCCGGGAACCGAACGGCGGAGACAGAGCAGGCTGAGGCGATGGAGGGCGACGGGGTGCCGTGGGGCAGCGAGCCGGAGTCGGGTCCCGGCCCGGGAGGCGGCGGAGTGATCCGCGAGCTGTGCCGGGGCTTTGGTCGCTACCGCCGCTACCTGGGGCGGCTGCGGCAGAACCTGCGCGACACGCAGAAGTTCTTCCGCGACCTCAGGGGCTCGCAGCCCCGCGGCTGTCCCTCCTCCCCTGCGGAGGGCGGCGAGGCCGGGCGCGGCCCTGCCGGCGATGTCGCCGCGACCGGGTTGCCGGCGGGTAAGGAGGGCAAGCGGTGACAGAGACGGGGCCGGAGAGGCGAGCCCGGGGGGCGGGCCGCGCCCCTGCCCCAGAGAAACAGGCCCGGGAAGAGGCGGAAAGTGGGAGGAGGGCGGCGTGGCCGGGCCGGGGCCCGGCGGACCGGCTCTCTGAGGTGCCGTGGGAAGGCGTCTCGGGTGGGGGAGGGGGCGCCGGGGACCGGCCGGCGGGGCCGGGGGCGAGGGGCGCCCGAGGCGGGGTTTCAGGAGCGGGCTCGGAGGGACCGGCGGCGGGGGCGGGAGCTGGGGGCCCCCGTTTGGAGGCTGCAGAGGTGGCGCCTAGGAAAGTTACTCTAAGTTCGGAGGTAAGCAGTTGTGCTTAGAGTCCCAGTTCAGGGATGGTGGAGTGGGCGGGGGGGGGGGGGGGTGGATGCAGGATGGGCGGTAGGCAGGGACCCTCAGTACCCAAGGAGGCCAGGGGACTGTAGTGGAGGTTGTGTGTGTCCGCTGTGTGTGCGCGTATGTGTGCATGCTTGATTTTGTATGTGAAATATACATCAATCATGAGGCAACTCTGAAGAAGTAAGGAATATAACTCTAAATGAGGCTGGAATCGCTAAAAGGGTATCTTATGTCTGCCACGGTATTTCCAGAGATGGCGGCTTGCGCTTATGGTAAAGTTAGAGAGGGGAAGGATCTCTCTCTTTTTTTTGTCTTGAAACTTGACTTGATTCTCTCTGGCATGTGTTAGAGACCTTAAAGCACTTAAAATCGTGCAGCGTCTTTGATCTTGCCTAATTTCTTGCTTCCTCTTAAACTGCTCTTAGTGGGAACAGGAGGGTTTGTTAACCACTTGGTCTAATTAGGAAATAACAGGTTGGATGGGAGAAAGGACTGGCGTCCCATGTATTTAGATATATTGGGATAACACAGCAAAGAGTCAGTGGATTTCATTCAGTGATTCTCCAGCGAAAATGTGTGCTAAAACTAAAGTAAAAAACATCTATCCCACAGATTGATTGAGTAGGTCTAGTGGGTGGGTCCTAAGAATCTAAACGCAAGCCATCCCAAAGGGATTCTGATGCAGGTGGGCCACAAACACTTTCAGAAACACTGATTTAGAGGCTGACAGCAAATTTGAATATCAGGTGTAGAATGCGTTGAGTTCTTAAACTCTTCAGAGTTTCTGTGTCAGGCCCTGTGTTTCCAAAGTTGCATGTTTAATATCCTAAATTTGTCTGAGACTCCAAAAATGGTGATAAAAATCAGATTCTGATTAATGATATTTCACGTAATTGGCCTGGATGTAGATAAAAGCTTTTATTTATCTCATAGGATACGTGGGAGGAGAGGGATGACTAGCTTTTCTGAAGTTGTGGTTTTGACATCTGCCCATCGATTTGCTGTGGTAAAATGGACCCATAAAGGGGATTGATTTCTGTGAAGGTATTAAAAAACTGATTTGGGTGAGAAGGGCCGATGTTTTCAGAGATGAGCCCCAGAATGGGTACTTTCACCCTCTTCCTCAGCAGTGCTTGCCAGAAACTTTCCCTGCTCAGTTTTTCTTTTATCTTAAAAAACCCTCTATTGCTGTAATTTTACAGCAACTGTTTATTTTAGAATTACTATTGAAAAAAAAGAGTAGATTCACCTCAGAGAGATGGAGGTTTTCAAGGCACATTGGTTGGCTCTTGTTTTCATTCTTTAAACGCCAACTTAAGAAATGCAAATGCACCTTTGTATTTTGCCTCGTTGGCTTTTCTAGTTGACTGCATCATGAACTCATCTTCGCGTATTTAACTCTGTACACCCTCTGGAGTCTGTTCATCCAAAGTAAAAAGTAGGGAAGCGTACAGATGACAGGACAGGGAGCCTTTTGACTTTGTTCCATAAAGTGCTTCCATTAGTTTAGAGTGGAGAGTTTTATCTTTGGAGGTGAAAAGGAGAAATTAGAGAGGTGGCACCTACTATGTATATTTTGGGGGATCTGATTTTCCCTGCTGTTTAAATGATTGTGTTAGAAAGTAGAAGCCATTCCTTAAACGACAACTAGTTCTTGTTCTCTCCCTTTACAGACCATCTCTTTACAAGGTCATGTTCGTTCAAAGATTCTCCACTTTCTTCTGATTAATAGGAACTTGAAATGTCAAGGAAAGGAACACTCCTTGCTTAACCTCATAAACCTCCTGAAAGTTTTAATTGTTTCTGAATGGAAGTGTCTTCTGGGTTGGAATGTAGTATGGTATTTGAGCAATTGAAGATCAGAGACTAAATTTTCATTATTTCACTTTTAATCACAAAAGAGATGGGGAGAACCCCCCAAATAATTCTTCCTTCTTAATTTTGACAGTTTTTAATTCACTGGGGCAGTGTAAAGAGCATATAACGTATATATACTTGATGTTTTAGAAGTTGAAAAGTAGGTAGAATAAAACTGAAATGAGAGTTGCTTAGCCTGTACAGGAAAAACTGAATTATAAATTGCTTTGATTCAGTTCCTCCTTTTAAAAAAAAAAAGCTTTCTTTTTTATTTATTTGTTTTTGACTGCACTGGGTCTTCATGGTGATGCCCGGACCTCTGGTTGCGGCGGCTTCTTGTGTTGTGGAGCACGGGCTCTAGGGCACTCGGACTTCAGTGGTTGCGGCACCTGGGCTCGGTTGTGATGCACGGGCTTAGTTGTCCCATGGCAGGTGGAGTCTTTCCAGGCCAGGAATTGAACCCTAGCATTGGCAGGTGGATTCTTAACCACTGGGCCAACAGGGAAGTCCCAGCTCCTCTTTTCTTCCCAAATCATTGGCCTTCTTTTCACTTAACTATGGGGGCTGAGAGCCTGTCTGTTGATTTAGCTCTGTAACAGGGGGTTCAAAGGTAGTGAGATAAAGGCTTTGAGCACTTCTGAAGATAGGCAGAGTGGAGTATTACAAAGTAGCAGAGGGAGAAGTATTTTTCTTATTTTCTGGTCCAGCAGAGTTCCAAGCTATTGCAGTGTATCATAAACCTCTGGATTTTAAGAAGTTGCAATGACTCGAATATATTTAGTTGGAATGCTCTAGTCTGTGCTATATCCTTTCCTCCTGGTTCTGGTCCTTACTGAGTGACCTTATTGTGATTTGCCACAATGTTCTCATCTGAACATGGGGATTATAATAATAGTAGTTGCCTCTGGGGTTGTTGGGAGTTAATATATGTGCTTAGAACAGTACCTGGTAAGGTGCTGTGTAAGTATTAGCTATTAAAGATGGGCACAATAAGGGAGAGAAATGGTATGGACCTAACAGAAGCAGAAGATACTAAGAAGAGGTGGCAAGGATACACAGAAGAACTATTCAAAAAAAATCTTCATGACACAGATAACCACGATGGTGTGATCACCCACCTAGAGCCAGACATCCTGGAATGTGAAGTCAAATGGGCCTTAGGAAGCATCACTACGAACAAAGCTAGTGGAGGTGATGGAATTCCAGTTGAGCTCTTTCAAATCCTGAAGGATGATGCTGTGAAAGTGCTGCACTCAATATGCCAGCAAATTTGGAAAACTCAGCAGTGGCCACAGGACTAGAAAAGGTCAGTTTTCATTCCAGTCCCAAAGAAACGCAGTGCCAAAGAATGTTCGAACTACCGCACAGTTGCACTCATCTCACACACTAGTAAAGTAATGCTTAAAATTCTCCAAGCCAGACTTTAACAGTACATGAACTGTGTGTGAACTTCCAGATGTTTAAGCTGGATTTAGAAAAGTCAGAGGAACCAGAGATCAAATTGCCAATATTTTTTGGATCATAGAAACAGCAAAAGAGTTCCAGAAAAACATCTGCTTTATTGGTTATGCCAAAACCTTTGACTCTGCAGTTCACAACAAACTGGAAAATTCTTCAAGAGATGGGAATACCTGCCTCCTGAGAAATCTGTATGCAGGTCAAGAAGCAACAGTTAGAACTGGACATGGAACAATAGACTGATTCCAGATTGGGAAATAAGTATGTCGAGGCTCTATATTGTCATCCTGTTTGTTTAACTTATATGCAGAGTACATCATGAGAAACGCTGGGCTGGAGGAAGCACAAGCTGGAATCAAGATTGCTGAGAGAAATATTAATAACCTCAGATATACACAGATGACAGCACCCTTATGACAGAAAGTGAAGAGAAACTAAAGAGCGTCTTCATGAAAGTGAAAGAGGAGAGTGAAAAAACTGGCTTAAAACTCAACATTCAGAAAACTAAGATTATGGCATCCAGTCCCATCACTCCATGGAAAATAGATGGGGAAACAATGGAAACAGTGACAGACTTTATTTTCTTGGGCTCCAAAATCACTGCAGATGGTGAGTGCAGCCATGAAATTAAAAGACACTTGCTCCTTGGAAGAAAAGCAATGACCAACCTAGACAGCATATTAAAAAGCAGAGACATTACTTTGCCGACAAAGGTACGTCTAGTCAAAGCTATGGTTTTTCCGATAGTAATGTATAGACGTGAAAGTTGGACCATAAAGGCTTAGCACCGAAGAATTGATGCTTTTGAACTGTGGTGCTGGAGAAGACTCTTGAGAGTCCCTTGGATAGCAAGGAGACCCAACCAGTCAGTCCTAAAGGAAATCAGTCCTGAATATTCATTGAAAGGACTGATGCTGAAGCTGAAACTCCAGTACTTTGGCCACCTGATGCAAAGAACTGACTCATTGGAAAAGACCCTGATGCTGGGAAAGATTGAAGGCAGAAGGAGAAAGGGACGACAGAGGATGAGATGGTTGGATGGCATCAGTGACTCAATGGACATGAGTTTGAGCAAGCTCTGGGAGTTTGTGCTGGACAGGGAAGCCTGGCGTGGTGCAGTCCATGGGATCACAAAGAGTCAGACAAGACTGAGCAACCGAAGTGAACTGATTATTAGTCAATAAACATTTGAGTATCTGGTATGGGAGATAAAGAGTCTAATAAAAACATTGGCCTTGGCTTTGGATTAGTGGAGATCAGTCTTCCCATTCTATATTTTTCTGTTAAGAAAGATAATTACAATTATCAATACTGTGCACCTGTTTGTTTATGTTGAATGAGGACAAAAAGGACTAAGAAAATCTGAACTTGTCCCTCTAGAAAGGTATAATCTTATCACAACCATGTGCAACATATAAAGTGGAAAAACAGCAGAAAGCTAAAGTTAGATTATAAGCCTTTAATTGAGTTACAATTCTTAGGCTGTTATAGCTTTTTGCCTTTGGTTCGTGAACAGCTTTCTTTCTGTAGCATCCTTCACCCTCCTTTGGTCACATCTGATGTAAACTGGCTGCCACAATTGAAAGAGAAAAGCATAGTGTACCTATTGATTTAAGAAAAGCTTTTCTTAAGAAACAAAGTTGTTTGTAGTAATTTGTATTGATCTATTTGGAAGAGCTGCCTCAGCATTTCAACATAAGCTTAGCAGAGGTGGTGCTGTAAATGTGATTCTTAGTTATATTACCTTAAATGAAGAAAACCCCATTTCCCCAAGTATATCTAAAACTTTCACTTTCTTTGTTTTCTTCTGGCATGGAGGCAATATATAGTAGTCAAAAGTTTCAACCACGGTTGTTTTTTGCTTTAACCAATGGGGGGAAAAAAAGAGTAGTCAACTGGGACTTCCCTGGTGGTCCAGTGGTTGGGCTTCCTCTATTTCATTGCAGGGGGTAGGGGTTAGATCCCTGGTTGGGAACTAAGATCCCATATGCTATGTGGCAGCACCGAAAAAAAAAAAAAGGTAGTCAAAAGCAAGCACAGGCATTTGAATCAGATCTGAGTTCCTCTTCTAGTTCAGCCTTTTATTAACTGTGGGACTTAGGGCAAATTACTCCATGGATGGAGGAGCCTGGTGGGCTACAGTCCATGGGGTCACGAAGAGTCAGACACGACTGAGCGACTTCACGACTTTATTAACTGTGGGACTTAGGGCAAATTACTTAACCTATTACGGGCTTCCCTGGTGGCTCAGATGGTAAAGAATCTGTCTGAAATGTGGGAGACATGGGTTCCTGGGTTGGGAAGATCCCCTGGAGAAGAAAATGGCAACCCACTCCAGTATCCTTGCCTGGAGAATTCCCATGGACAGAGGAGCCTGGTGGGCGCTACAGTCCATGGGGTGGAAAAGAGTGGGACATGACTGAGTGACTAAGCATAGCACTTAACCTATTGGATTCTTGGTTTCTTCATATGTCACATGGGAGTAATACAGAATGCCACATCTATTTGAAACATCCAGAACAAGAAAATTTGTAAAGACAGAAAGTAGATTAATGATTTTGCCAGGGGATGAGGAGTAACTGCTAATGGGTGTGGGATTACTTCCTAGGGAATAAAAATGTTTTGGAATTAGATAGTGGTCATGATTGTACAACTTTGTTAATGTGCTAGAATTTTATGGTATGTAAATTTTATCTAAATAAGCAAATAGAATGGGAATGATAATGTTTACCTCACAAAGTTGTGACATTTAGAGATCATATAAAGCACATGGCACAGGCGTATAGTTAGCACTAAACATGCAATGTTTGAGTGTGTGTGTGTGTATGTCCGTACTTGGTGAACATTAGATTAGGAAGTTGACGCATGGGGATTGAGGGGAGAATAAGAGGAACAGCAGGAAAGAATGAGGGACAGAACAGTTTTGAGCTGAAGCCAGATTTAGGCCCAGGTCTCTAAGCTCCCAGTTCAGTTCTGCAGCTCCCCTCTTGTTCTTTCCTGCTCTGCCCATGAGACTATAAAATGCACCCTTGCATAGGAGAGATTTTGTTACAAGTGAGTCATAACCCAGGCTCTGTAGCTTGCCATGAAACAGTATTTTACTTCAGTGGGAGATTTTATCTGATTGAGTATAGTGTGACATTACCTACTTAAGCTTCTTATTCCAGTTTCCAGTTCCTTTTCCCCTTCCTAATCTTCTTTGCTAGGATAATCTATTTTCCATGGAATGGGGTAGCCCACTACTAAAAAGGCTTGGATAATTCTGCCTGCTCTTGAAAGAAAAGACATTATTACCTTTAAGATGGTTATCATTTGCAACATGCTTAGTTTAGTCTTAAAAGTCATTTCTGATTTCAGTATGGTGAGTTCTTCAGCCTTGTGAGTAGCATTTAAATAAAGAATGGGTTTAAAATAAAAATTAGTTCTGGTTTTAAAATTTTATTTTGCTCTGTCCACTTTCCAGCATCAGCATTTCTTTCTCCATGCCTCTCTGTCTCACTAGGTTAAGGCAACAAAGAATCTTCCTGTAATAAATGCACTTCTCGAAAGCAGTCTTTTGAAAATAGAGCCTCAACAAATATGTATTGAAGTAAATTTCACCTTAAACCTATTGCTCAGTTCCTATAGGCTCTAGACATATAGATCATGCTTGTATTTATTTATTTGTATAATAACTATGAATATATTTGTCTTATCTCACCTGCTACATTGTGAATTCTTAATGGTAAAGATGTGTTTTATTCATCTTTATTGTATCCCTGCAATGCCTACCATAGTACATAACAGACAAATTAGTATCTGTTAAATCGTTTCCATGTCTGGTAGATTATTGGAATGATGTGTTTTTCCACTTCAGAAGGACATTTTTCCTCCATGAAAGATACACTATTTTGTATATTTGCTCACATTTTCCTGTCTGGTCCCTAAAAAAGAGCAATAATAAGCATTTGATAGATGACTAGTTAGGCTAGAGCTGCCAGTATCCCAAAGAATGAGTTTCATGTCCCAAATAATTAGTTGCATGCAATATCAGAGCTTCACCATGATATAGGAAATAAATCCTTAGTATTCATTCCCTCGGCAAATCTATATTAATGCCTAACTCTGTACTGGGTTCAGGACACTCAATAGTGAAGCACCGTCCAAGTAACTGATATTTTTATTTTTAAGTTGAGGTTATGAAAGAAAGAAGGGTTAGCGTTTCATTGTGTATCCTCTGAAGGATTTCTTACACATTGGGATTTCCCGCTTAACCATTAGTCTTTGAGGGCATAAGGATAATGCATATGAGAAGTTCTAAGATTAAATGGTATTGACAAAAATAGGAGTTGAGATGCTTCACTAACTTTGTGACAGTACAGGAGAATTCACCCCAGTGTATCTTTGATGGAATAACTATAACTGTCTTGTTTGCATGGTTCAGAAGAAGAATGCATTCATGAAGGTTGTGGTTAGAGTGTCTTTCATCTTCATCAGAGCTTTCTCACAGGGGAGCCAGTGTGAAGAGTGTGAGGTGTGTGGGTGGATGTGGTTTTTTCTCTAACAGTTTTAAGATCTGAGGTGAACTTGCTATTTACTTTTTGTAGGAAAATAGTTCACGTCTAGGGATGGTCCAGGGAATTTGAAAGGCGTCATTCATATTAAAATAACAAGAGTGTAGAGTCCTTGAGAAAGATACAGCTTTTCCTTTATGACTCTCAGATGTCTGGAGTCTCCTGTAGGATTTTTAGTCTAAGCATAGGCCACCCCATGCTTGAAAATTGACTGCATTCTTTGCCAAGTGGGGAGTCTGGTAATCTTAGGGATCCTGGAACTTGATACTTTAATAGGACAGATGTAGCAGTGATTGAGATAAGTGCTCCCTTGCTTAAATCAGCCTCTATGAGGAAGTCTCCTCCTAATATTCCTCCAAAAGATTGAAGGCAGGAGGAAAAGGGGGCGACAGAGGATGAGATGTTTGGATGTCATCACCAACTCAACATGAGTTTGAGAAAGCTCCGGGAGTTGGTGATGGACAGGGGAGCCTGGCGTGCTGCAGTCCATGGGGTCGCAAAGAGTTGGACACAACTGAGCGACTGGACTGCGCTGAAAATTCCTCCAAAGGCCACACGAAAACTCCATGAAGGAAGGTTGGTTAAAGCATGGGGACTCCGAATTCGCCGTGGGCCCCTGGTTGAATTGCGCGTGATGTGCGGTGCCTTCTTTTGTGGTGTTTAGTAGGCAATGTGAGTGGTTTGGATGTATCCCCAGCCTGGGGGTGCCATGTGGCTGTGGGAACCTTTTGACCACAAGCCTTTGAAGTTGGGCTTTATAATGTGTTTCTGTTCCCTGGGGTGGTGTTCTCTGGGCAGGAAGATGGGGAGTAGAACTTGAGGGATTGTTTTGTTTTTCACTTGTTTTATATAAGGCATCAAAACTATCCCAAAGAATAATGAAGCTTATGTATTCATAAAAGCCTTTGATTGTTTAAAAAAAAAAAAACTCTTAAAAAATGCTTTTATCACTTTTATTTTACTCAGATATAAAAAAAGGTCTAATTTTAGCTTCATCAGATTAAAACTTGAGTGTGTTATTTATGCCAGACAGTTTTTACCCTTTCTGGGTCATATAATGGAAGAGAATTACATTTCCCAGGATTGTTTTGGTGAGGCCAAATTTTCCAAACTAGAGAGACTTAATGCCATATCAAAAGCAAGTAGGTAGTGAGACTAATTTGAGTAAAAGCTTTGTGTTTATTCAAATTAGAGGGAGAGTAACTGAACCAATATGGAGTTTACTTTTTAGGAATAGTCTATATAATATACTCTACCAATAACTTTTAATGGGAGCTTCCCTGGTGGCTCAAGATGGTAGAGAATTTGTCTGCAATGCAGGAGACCCAGGTTTGATCCCTGGGTTGGGAGATCCTCTGGAGAAGAGAATGGCTACCCTCTGCAGTATTCTCGCCTGGAGAATTCCATGAACAGAAGAGCCTGGTGGGCTTTAGTCCATGGGGTCACAAAGAGTCAGACACGACTGAGCAACTAACACATATATAACTTTTAGTATTATGGAAATATGTAGGGGCAAGGAAAGAAGGAAGAACATGGGGGAAACAGCTAGTAGGAGAGAAATCATTCTTTTGACATGTAAGAACTCCCCTGGGAAGACCTATTTCAGTTTCTCCTGATTGAAGAATTGTGCTCCTCTTCTGGCTCTTACTCCATGAAGAGAAGTGGAGAAGTTCTGCTACTGCAACTTGGAGACATGGCTTGTTAGTCTAAGATAAAAGTAGTCTGTTGGCATATGATACCAAGGAGGCCGGAGCTGCACTGGAGGTGTGTTCCCTACTGCTGAGTAATCAGAAGGCCACTGCAGGCAGTGCAAGCTGGAGCTGCTTCTGGAGGCTTCTAGTTCAATTAACTGGGTGGTTATAGGTTACTTCCATCAAAATGGGCTTCCCTGGTAGCTCAGATGGTAGAGTGTCTGCCTGCAGTGTGGGAGACCTGGGTTCGATCCCCAGGTCAGGAACATCCCCTGGAAAAGGAAATGGCAACCCACTCCAGTACTCTTGCCTGGAAAATTCCATGGATGGAGGAGCCTGGTAGGTTACAGTCCATGGAGTCGCAAAGAGTCGGACACGACTGAGCAACTTCAGTGGTTCATCAGAGTATCCTGTCCTGGAGTGGGTATTTTGTCTGCCCCTGCTTGGTCTTAAAGACTCGGGTTCTAAATCTGATCCTGAACTTAGATACTTACTTAGATGAGAGCCTTGGACTTCCCAGACTCACAACTGGCATCAGTAAACCATCCCTGGGAGATTGTGGAGACAGGAAGTAATGTACAGGGCAGAAGTGGGGACAGTGAGGAAACTTCTTGTTTAAAGTCTGCTGTTTCTGTATATAATGGACTTTGTCCTGCTGGGTTTTTTTTGACGAGTAGAATTCTGTCTCTCAATCTCTTTTCTCTGAGATCCAGACCTGGATATATTTTGCTGGTTATCCTTTTGGCTTATTTTTTTAAATTATTCTGGAATAATTTCAAGTTTATGTAAATGTCACCAGAACTACTACAAAGAGCTCTCATACCCATGCCATGCAGGCTCCCCAGTTGTTAAGATTTTACTGCATTTGCCTCATCACCCGGTCTATCTCTGTTTCTATTATATGTATATATTTTTGTGAACCTTGTGAAAATGAGCTCTTGATAGGTAGATAGCTCTTATCTCCTCTGAACACTTCCAGTGTACATTTCTCCCAAACAAGGACATGCTTTTACATATTAGCATTTGCTGTTGTTCAGCTGCTTGGTTGTGTCCCACTCTTTGCGACCCCATGAACTTCAGTATTGGGGACTTGGAAGCACTCCAAGCTTCCCTGTCCTTCAGTATTTCCCAGAGTTTGCTCAAACTCACGTCCATTGAGTTGATGAAGCTATCCAACCGTCTCATCTTCTCTCACCCTCTTCTCTTGCCTCAATCTTTCCCAGCATCAGGGTCTTTTCCAGTGAGTAGGCTTTTCACATCAGGTGGCCAAAGTATTGGAGCTTCAGCTTCAGCATCAGTCCTTCCAATGAATATTCAGGATTAATTTCCTTTAGGATTGACTGGGTCTGATCTCCTTGCTGTCCAAGGAACTCTCAAGAGTCTTCTCCAATGCAATTCAAAAGCATCAGTTCTTCAGCACTCAGCCTTCTTTATGGTCCAACTTTCACATCCGTACATGACAACTGGAAAAACCATAGCTTTGATTATAGGGACCTTTGTCAGCAAAGTGATATCTCTGCTTTTTAATACTCTTTCTAGGTTTGTTACAGCTTTCCTTCCAAGAAGCAAGTGTCCTTTAATTTCATGGCTGCAGTGATTTTGGAGCTCATGAAAAAATCTTGCATTTTTTCCCCACCTATTTGCTATGAAGTGATGGAACCAGATGCCATGATCTTTGCTTTTTGAATGTTGAGTTTTAAGCCAGCTTTTTCACTCTCCTCTTTCACCTTCGTCAAGAGGCTCTTTAGTTCCTCTTCAGTTTCTGCCATTAGAGTGGTATCATATGCATATTTGAGGTGGTTGATATTTCTCCCAGCTTATCTTGATTCCAGTTTGTGATTCATCGAACCTGGCATTTTGCATGATGTACTCTGCCTATAAGTTAAATAAGCAGAGTGACAATATACAGCCTTGTCGTACTCCTTTCCTAATTTTGAACAAGTCCTTCCTTCCATGTCCTATTCTAACTATTGGTTCCTGACCAGCGTACAGGTTTCTCAGGAAACAGATAAGGTGGTCTGGTATTCCCATCTCTTCAAGAATTTTCCACAGTTTATTGTGATCCACATAGTCAGAGGCTTTCACTGTGATCCAACGAATGTTGGCAATTTGATCTCTGGTTCCTCTGCCTTTTCTAAATCCAGCTTATATGTCTGGAAGTTTTCGGTTCACGTGCTGCTGAAGCCTAACTTGAAGGATTTTGAGCATAACCTTGTATTTCAGCCTGCAGCTCCCTAAATCAGGAAATCAACAATGAGTCAGTAGTACCATTCAGGGTACAGACCCCATTTAAGTTTTGCCAACTTTTCCAATAATCTCGTTTTCTTTTTTTTTATGTTCAAAAAGTTGGATTTTCTTTTATTTTCATAAATGTGTTAATTTTTATTTTTTTTCCCTTTTTTTATTTTTTTATTAAATTTATTTATTTTAATTGGAGGTTAATTACTTTACAATATTGGATTGGTTTTGCCATACATCAACATGAATCCGCCACAGGTGTACACGTGCTCCCCTTCCTGAACCCCCCTCCCACCTCCCTCCCCGTACCATCCCTCTGGGTCATCCCAGTGCACCAGCCCCGAGCATCCTGTATCCTGCATCGAACCTGGACTGGTGATTCGTTTCTTATATGATATTATACATGTTTCAATGCCATTCTCCCAAATTGTCCCACCCTCTCCCTCTCCCACAGAGTCCAAAAGACTGTTCTATACATCTGTGTCTCTTTTGCTGTCTCACATACAGAGTTATCATTACCATCTTTCTAAATTCCATATATATGTGTTAGTATACTGTATTGGTGTTTTTCTTTCTGGCTTACTTCACTCTGTATAATCGGCTCCAGTTTCATTTTTCTTTTTCTTTTTTATCCAGGATCCTGTCCAGGAGCACGTTGCATTTAGCTGTTAATGTCTCTTCAGACTCACTGTGGACAGTCTTTTGGTCTTTCCCTGGCATTTATATCTTTGACAGGTTTAAAGAGCAGGCTTTACATTCTATGGGGTGACCCTTAGCCTGGATTGAGCTATTCCATGAGTAAACTCAGGTCACGAGCTCTCAGCAGGATCAGGCACAGAAATGATGTGATGTATAGTCATTACCCAGGGGTGCATGATGTCTATCATCCACCGTTTTTAGATGTTAAACTTGATATCTGGTCATGTCAGTGCCCTTTACATTTCTTTATCTTCAAGTCACTGTTCTTCCTTCTCCAGTTGCTTAGTCTTTTGTGGGAAGGTGTTCTAAGATTTCAGTGATAATCTTGCTCCTGAAGGTGCCTCCTACTACTGGACCTAGCGTCCATTGACAACCCACTTGCCTCAGTTGAAGGAAATGGCAGTCCACGCCAGTACTCTTGCCTGGAAAGTTCCATGGACAGAGGAGCCTGTTGGGCTCCAGTCTGTGGGGTTGCAAAGAGTGGACACGACCGAGCCCAGGCCGTACACCTGCCTCAGTGGTGGTGTTTGACATGTTTAACATGACCTGGCCTGTGTTTCCTCTGTGTGTCTTAGTGTTTGGGATGGAAGAGCTTTCCTTTGCCACTGTTTGTTTATTGTTTATACCAATGTGGACTTCTGAAGTTTTTCAATGGACTTTAATTTCTTATTATTATTTAACAAATGTTTTCATGCGTAAATTGTCCCCAGTCTGGTCAGTAAGCCCTGCTTTGGGCTGGTTCCTGTGTCTCTGTAACACATTCCCACCATTGGATCATTCTTAGTGGTTCGTAGCTGAGAGATGCTGCCTTTCCTCAGTGAAGTGTGGGGTTGGCTTCCTAGGGAGCTGCTTCTGCCTCTGCATCCCATGAATCACAGTTCCAGCTGCCTTTCTGCTCCCTCTGCAGCGTGGCCAGCCTCAGGAGCACTTTCTCCTGGAATGGAGCTTGTCAGCAGGCTGCTGAGTGCGCTCTCTGGGCTTCGTGTAGCTCCCAGGAGATCCAAGTCTTCGGCTGGGCGGTGGGGGGTGTTGCGTCCCTCTTTCCAGGTGCAGTCAGGTCTGCTTTTCACACTATTCAGGATCTCCACGTGGCCACCAGGTAGGATGACTTGACGGCGTTTCTGCCTGCTTGACTCTCAGCTGCCAGGAGCTTTGGCTGCTTGAGCACGTTTCCGTTACCCATCCATAGAAACTGTCCCTTTCAAGCAAAATGCTGTGTATTACTTGATCCTGACAATTCTGAAACCCAGACTACCTAAGCATGTGTTTTCCTTAAATGGGAATACCTCCTCTGTAATTCAGAATCCTTTAAATTTAGCTGAAGGTCAGAGAGCTTGTTTGGAAATGATAAATGTTCCTTGGCAGAATTATTTCTCTCTCAACTCCTGGGGTTTTTTTTGTAGCTCAGTACTTTGAAGCTTGTAGTAGAATTGACTGTAGTAGAAGGACCAATTCATTTCTCGACTTAGGATTTGTCCTTTACTCTTGGCGCATGTAGTTAATAAGAAATAAAACATTACTACTTATTTGTGTAAATGCAAATTTGTGTCACTGATTACTTCAGTGACTTATAAAATCTTTTGTATTTCAGTCACTTACAGAGAGGACTTCAAGTTCAGTATTAAAGGTGACGTAAAAAAATTTTACCAAAGGAAGGAAATCCTTGGATATCAGGGACAAGTATTGCAGTCGTAACTCTGCTGAGACCTGAATTGACGCTGAAGCCCTGGCAACCTTAGAGTTGCAAGAATAGGAAGCAAAGATAGAGTTCCACTTCATTCACTCCATACGGCCGCCCCTCTTCGGCTGTGGACTGTGCCTTACTCTGGCCTTCACTCATATCATTGATTGGGGTAGAACACAGGCAGGAAGGAGAATGTGTTGCTCTAAATCCACTACGGTAAGTCCCCTCCCTACACATTCTGTTCTGAGAGTATGTTCGTAGTCCAGTCTATTTGTAAGTCCAACAAAGTTAGCCTAGGTACCTAACTAACACAATTGGCTATATAGTACTTTAATACATCTATATAATACTTTTCACACAATACATAAAAAACAAACACACAAAATAAGTCATTTTTGACAATTAAAAAACATTCAGTTTTATTAATATATATTCATTTCACGTATAGTTGAAATCTTTTACAGTTCATTGTGTTGATTAAAATGCAAATTACAGGCTCTCAGAAACGTGACTTAATGACGGTTATGATTTCTGTGATTTACAAAATGGAGGCTAATCATTTAGTAAGCATGGATGTACATTAACTACAAGTAAAAAAGTCATTTTTAATGTTACAGTACGGCATATTGAAAAGTATGGTACAACAGCTGGCATATGGGCTGGCGTCGAGTGAACAGGCGAAAAGAGTTGCTGACTGGAGGAGGGACGGGGTGGGGGAGATGGTAGAGCTGAAGGGTCGTCAGCGACCGGAGACAGAACAAGCTGCAGTTTCGTCACGCCTGACGATTGTGGCTCAGGTTCTGGTGTCTTGCTGGATTCTCTTCTATCTACCCTCTTGAAAAAACGACCCAGTGGTGTCTGGATAGTGGCTCTCCTTTTTTTCTCATCATAGATGACACAGTGGCAGTGGTTTGCGTTCTGAAGGGCTGCTGCGGTCTTCGTGTACTGATACACTCGGCTCCCACGCCTCAGAAACTGACAGTGCCGCCTCAGACAGAGCTAACCTAGGCGACTGGGCGTGGAGTGCGTGTTCTCTCTGACGGTTTGCAGCTCTACTCCAAAAACAATTTAAACGAACTATCTCCGCTAATGGGTCTCTAGATACATCAGTTGTTCCTAGCATTACTTCCCCACTCTACCTTAACTTCAACCCAAAGGGTAATACAGACTAACTGATGAGGGGACTAATAAAAGTTCCTCTGAAAAGTACCTACTTTTTTTTTTTTTTTTTTAAGGAAAGGGACCCTAAGAGCTCTTAGGTAGAATAACAAGATTTTAAAAAAGCGTTCACCACCGAGTGGTCATACTGTCTTTTTCCTCCAAGCTTTGTTCCTCATGGTCTTGGGCAGTTTTCATAAGGAATCTCTCAGTCTGTTTTTAATTGGGGTCCTGCAGCTACTAAGTTGTGTTTGACCCCACATAGGGAGAAAGTGTGGTGTAGGGGAGGGGTGTAGCGGGGAAGGAATTTCTCCTCTACCCTCTTATCTCCACCTGGGCCTAAGAATTAAACTGACATTAAACAGATAAGCAGGAGAAGAGCGTAAATACACTGTTAAATCTTATCTGTACGAGGGAGTCCTCAGAAAAGAATGAAGACCCACAGAAGCAGAGTTGTGCTTCTATATACTGAAATTGGACAAAGAGAAGCAAATTACGAGAGGTGACAAGACAAAGGGGCTTGTAGGGCAGTTAATGGGGGCAAGTGACTAGGAAGACACTGGTTACTTTAACAAGACTTATTTGTACAGACTTTTCTTGACCTCGGCTCCGATAATAAGAATGTTGCTTTCCTCTGTTATAGGGAGGACATCTTCCCAGTGAGGATTTTATTTCTGGCTTTCAGGAAGATAAAAGGGAGGTCAGAGTGCCCTTCTCATACCTGCTGTTTGTTCAGTGCCTTTAGCTCAAAATCATCCTTACGCGAAAGAGGCCTTTTGGGGGATGGTATATTCTGCCACCCTTCACAGACATTGTTTACCACGAGGTATTCATCTGGCCCCCTGAGACCTAAAAAACAGCTCCTGCTCCGTCCTAAATAAATAGAGAAACATGGCTTCTTTTTTGTTCTGTTTTGCCTTTTAAGTTACTGCTTCCTCTTCTGTAAATGAGGATAGTAACAGTTTGTCTCTGGTAGGATTATGAGCATTAAATGAGCTGAGGCAAATAAAATGATGTACTTAGAAAGGGCTCAGTAAATATTGTGGGGGAGGAAAAATAATTTTCCCTCTACCCTTCTAGATTTTTGTCTTTTATAAAAAGACAGACTAATGAGGGGAAAACGACAGATGTGTACACATAGGAGCTACCCAGGAAAAACTAAGTAACTCCGAAATGGCGCAGGCCAATACCTGAAATACCGTCTCTAGCTAAAGATGAAGCACGCTGGGGCGGGGTGAGGTGAGGTGGGGGAGTCAGTTATCGGTGGTTATCAGGAAAAGCACACTAAACAGGGGTAAGGTTGTTAGGCAGTTTAAAGTGGTTGCGTTCTGCATTGAGAAGAGTTTCTAGACATTTCGAGTCTTCCTCCTATTCGTGAAACTGGAGGAATATACCCCTACAAATGGGAGATTTCCCTTTTAAGTATAAATGTCTCTTAGAAAAAGTAACTTCTCAGTTTTCGGAGCTTGACCTGTGTCTGCTAGTTCTTAAAAATAACCTCAAAGTAGTATGTCAAAGAGGCATATTTTGGGATGATATGTTTTGTTCCCCTTCATTATCTGATACAGATAAACAAAATGCATTGCTGCTTAGCTGCTCCTTCTTGTATTTGAAACATTTGTTAACCAAGATAATCTGTATTTAAGAATCATAAAGGGAAAAAAAATGTTTTGGCTGTTAAGACAATTTGCTTTGAATTTTCCTGCAGTCAGAGTCGGCAGGGTTAATGTGTTCCAGCTGAGAGGCCGTGCTGTTACCTTCTGGCAGTCCCATATGCAGATGCCGTTATATTAATTACAGTAGAAAACATGATTAACTCAAAAGTCCTTAACTGTCAGTGAAGCAGCTGCTTTAGCTCTGAAGCAGGTTTTCTTCCTCCTTCCTCCTGTCGTTCTCCCGTTTTTCATCTCTTTTTTAGAGAACCGCTGAGACTGCCCAGGAGGCCCTCAGAGCCCCCGGCTTGCTCCGTCACCTTTTGATCTGCAGCTGTAGCAGTCCAGGGGAGCTCTCCTAATTAACTTCACGTCTCGTTGAAAAACAACCAGACAACTGCCTGGCCCCCTCAGTTATTTTTCTTTCAACAGTTAAAACCTGATGGAATCCTGGAATTTTGGAACTGGAAAGGATGTTAAAGATGATCTAATCCAGCTCCCTAGTTCACAGATGAGAAATCCGAGGCTGAGAGAAACAAGTGGATTGCCAGAGTCACGGGGCCAGTCGGCGGTGAGGCCCCGGGTCAGAGCGCCGCCCCGCCGGTGCTCTGCCCACCGCCCTGCTATGCTCCACCCTCACCAGACCATTTGCCAAGGGGAGCGAGGAGTGGAACCCTCTAGTTTCAGCTTCATTTTTCTCCATGCTCTCGTTCAAATCTTGTAGACACATTGAAGAGCAATGAAAAAAACTAAAGATTAGTGGGAGAAGTGAAGAGCTTGGATAATGATATATTGAAAACCAGATGGAGATATCCATATTGAAGACCTTTTCTCTGTCTAGTAAGTTGCACACACAACCCTAGCAAAGCACCTGGAAACGAAAATTCGAACTGGACTCACTGTCAGCCCCCTCTCCCATTGCACTGGCCGACGGTTGTTTGACTCCAGCGAGTTTATTTATAGTGACCGTTTCTGTCACTGCAGAGGTGGAGGTGTGATACTTTGGGTCAGATGAATAATGGGTGTGTCTGCTGTGGTTTTGGCCAGTGCCACATGGTTTACTGGTTTTCCTATAGTCTCCGAGGTGTTGAGATCTCTCCCTTTGGTCCTGAAAAATGGTTGGTTAGTTTTCGTTCTCTGTTACCCACTCTCCTGGCAGCAGCAGTAGTCACAAAACTCATTTCGACTCACTGTTGTTACTGTGGACCAGCTTTTCTTGTGGGCCCTATGAAGGGTGTTGCTATGAGCTTACTTAGACAGCCACCTGAGCTCTGACTGGAGAGAAAGGAAGTAAGGTGAGAGCGGATCTAGCAGGAGCCCTCGTGCTCAGGCAGAGCCTGGGGGGTAAATCCTGCAGCTGAATGGGGAAGTCCTGTTCTGCTGTCCGCCTCTGCTCTCCATGTTGAGATGAAGGGCGTTTTTAGGAATGACGCTTGCTCCTATACTATTCATGGTCCTGGACTGTTCATCATATTACTGGATTTTTCTGAGTACTTAGTAGAGCCACTTACGGTTTTCTGTAGACAGTTCTCAATGAGCAAACAAATAACAAAACATTTTTTAGTCATTGCGTTGGGTATTGAGGATACAGAGAGAAATACGATGGTTCTTCCTGCCTTTGGTAATTATAAACGTATGACTAGAATAGTCTGAAGAGGTGAGCAAGATTTGCCGTCCCAAAATGTGTCTCTTTGGTATGAGAATTAGTTCAGGCTTGGCTGTTTTAAAGAAACAAAAAGCTCAGCAAGAGTTGTTATCTTCCTCACCTTAACTGCCTAAATGAATTTGTATAGAGGGCCTATCACCGGAGCTAGCTACAGTGTAGTATGAACTCGGTGTCAAAATCTTCTCTATGTCCGGTTGTTTCTGGATGGCCCAGCAAACATTTGTTTACCAAACATTTACTCTTCTGTGAATTGTCTTGTTTCTCTTTGAAGACCCAGCCCCCTGCCCCCTCTCTTTGTTCCAGGATAACGTATGTATCTCATTTAACCTGTCTTTTGAAACTCTCGTGTTCAGATTCCTCATGTGTGTGTAATTAAATTTCATTTTCTACTGTTAATCTTTTTCATGTCAATTTAATTCTTAGCCCCAGCCAGAGGAAACTAAAAGGGTAGAGGAAAATTGTTTTTCCTCCCTGACAACTGTAGTAAATGCTGTTTAGTTGTCAGTGAGGTACGGAGGGACTCAGGACTCCCTACTTGCTGAGTTGTCACACACGCAAGGGGCTGTGTCCCCTTGCTTTTAGTTTGTAAGTCAGAAATTAGACCAGTTGTCTGGTGTTTTTCCCTCGTGCTTAATAAATGCCTTGCATAGAGTTGGGCCCTCAGTTAATGTTTTGCTTCTCATCTCTCCCAGGAGAATAGATTTCCGTGTTTCAGTGTCTCGTATTGCTGGTGTGCTGGTGTGCGCTCATGTGCTTCTGCTGACCAGGTGACGTACTTAACAGGCAGACATGAAAGGAAGAGCGTAATGAAACGCGTAAAGGGGTCTGAGTGAAAGCCAGCTTCTTTAAATCTTTTACTGCCATTTGTTGGAGAGAAGATTTAAAATAGTTTGTAGCAGGATAGGTAGAGTTGAGGGGCTTCCCTGGTGGCTCAGTCAATAAAGAGACCACTTGCAATGCAGGAAACCTGGGTTTGATCCTTGTGTTGGGAAGATCCCTTGGAGAAGGGATAGGCTACCCACTCCAGTATTCTTGGGCTTCCCTGGTGACTCAGATGGTAAAGAATCTTCCTGCAATGTGGGAGACCTGGGTTCGATCCCTGGGTTGGGAAGATCCCCTGGATGAGGGCATGGCAGCCACCTCCAGTATTCTTGCCTGGAGAATCCCATGGACAGAGGAGCCTGGCGGGCTGCAGTCCATGGGGTTGTAGAGTTGGATACGACTGAAGGGACGCATGCAGGTAGAGCCAGAGTGGGACAACCTTTTAAATGAATCTGGCCTCTCTTGCTTCAATTACATAAAATAAATAGCTTAAGAATGGTTTAATGCAGCTCATGGTTACATGACTAAAGCAAATACTGTTTCAGTTGGTGCCACCCTAAATTTTAATGAAGATGTATGTATTTAAATGGCTTCAAATACAGATCGGCTTTCTAACAGCCTAAGAACTGTGTGTCTGTGCCTTTCTGAACAAACACGAAGTTGCCTGAATCTTAGACTTGGGCAGGCACTGTCACTGAACAAGTTGGGGAGTGATTGAGTTTGGAATCGGAGAGTTCCAGTCAACAAATTTCTGGTTCCTTTTCCCAATTAGAAGTTCTCATACTTTAGGAAGCCTTTTTTTTTCTCTTGAGTATTATATGATCTGTTTTGTGGAAGCTTGCAGTATAGATGAGTGTATCCTGGAAAGATATTTCTGAGATAGATCAAATCTTCCTTGATTTGCTTGGATTTTATCCTAACAGGTAGTCCTTTCCCCTTTGTCTTACTTGGGGTCTTGTCTTCCATAAACTGAAAGAATATGATTTGATTAGAGATACTGATCTTAATTAAGCATTCAGTGTTTTAAGAAAACAAATGACTTGGAGCTGGGATGCTGTTACCAGCTATCAGAGAAATGAACCGGAAAAGATTCTATGCTTATGCACACTCAAATAACATTTTATTTCAATGTATGTGTGTTAAAAGACTACACACATTTAGTTACAATAAAATATGGAAAATAAACTGCATGTGGTAGAGTCATTTTAAAGAACCTTTCTGTGTTCGAGTATTAGGTTTTGTGTCACAAGGAAGGTTTTTATTTTGATTTGTGTTCAGTCCTTGCGGGCTTCCGAGGTAGCGCAGTGGTAAAGAATCACCCTCTCAGTGCAGGAGACACAGGAGATGTGGGTTCTATCCCTGGGTTGGAAAGATCCCCTGGAGTAGGAAATGGCGACCCACTCTGGTATTCTTGCCTGGAAAAGTCCATGGCTGAGGAGCCTGACAAGCTACAGTCCATGGTGTCGCAAAGAGTTGTACGTGTCTGAGCATTAACGCACGCGTTCAGTCCTTGGACTCACGTCCCAGTAGCATAGTCTTTTCTGGTTTTGTCAGTTTAATGTCCTTTGATTGAGTCCTTGTAAACTCCTTAGGCTGTCCCTCCACTGATTGAAACCGGGTCAGGAAGGGGAGATTAGGTCACTGCCACGAAATTTCTGGAAAGAAAGAACTGCTCCGGGGGTGAGCCATAGAGGGGACTCCTGTGTGATATTTGAGAAACTTTTCCTTACTGGGATGTTTTTCTGGTATCTCCTTCCACCAAGAGCTTCCTAGAAGTTTCTTTTCTAGGAGGCTGCCATCTAATGGGATCTCTGTGTCAGTCTCTGTCTGCCCCTCCTCACTCTTCTCTCTGTACTCCTTTCTCCTTCCACCCCCGTCCCTGCCCAGGCCAGCTGAGCTGCATTTCCTTCCCACCCAAGGAAGAGAAGCGCCTCCAGCAGATGGTGGACTGCCTGCCCTGCATCTTGATCCTCGGCCAGGACTGCAGTGTCAAGTGCCAGCTGCTGAACCTGCTCTTGGGGGTGCAGGTGCTTCCCACCAACAAGCTGGGCGGTGAGAACTGTAAGCTTCGGCGCCTCCGCTTCACCTATGGGACTCAGACTCGGGTCAGCCTGGCGCTCCCTGACCGGTACGAACTAGTGCACACGCTGGCTGCTCACCAGGGCACCTGGGAGACCGTCCCTGAGGAGGACCTAGAGGCGCGGGAGGACAGTGAGGACGCTGCCCGAGTTCTAGCCGAACTGGAGGTGACGATGCGCCATGCTCTCTTACAGGTACTGGTCTCGTCCTTACACGGGTGCACTCGTAGGCACCAGTTTCATTGTACCTGAGCTTTCTCAGAAAGTAGTTTGGCAGTGTGTACTGTGGGCTCTGAGCATCAGCAGATAGAGTCAAAGGAACGTGATCTAGGAAGTTGAAAACCAGACAAGGCTGTAGCAGTGCCCATCCCTGCCTCTACTGCTGTGCTGCAAGGCCCTGAGCAGTTTGTCTAATCCCTTTCTAAAACTGAAGAATATGATACTTACATCTCAGCCTGCCTTTACAGAGAGAGGATCAGGGTTAGAAATCCTTTTTCATTTCTTAGCAGGAAGGCGTGGCTAGAATTGTCTCTAGCCATCCCTTTCTAAAAGGAACATATGATTGACATTCTTACGGAATTGAAAACAAGTGAAGAACTTACGAGTTTTTTCTTAGATTTGCCATCAGTTCAGAGAAGGCAGTGGCACCCCACTCCAGTACTCTTGCCTGGAAAATCCCATGGACGGAGGAGCCTGGTAGGCTGCAGTCCATGGGGTCGCTAAGAGTCAGACACGACTGAGCGACTTCACTTTGACTTTTCACTTTCATGCACTGGAGAAGGAAATGGCAACCCATTCCAGTGTTCTTGCATGGGGAATCCCAGGGACGGGGGAGCCTGGAGGGCTGCCGTCTATGGGGTCGCACAGAGTCAGACATGACTGAAGCGACTTGGCAGCAGCAGCAGCAGCCGTCATTTACTAAGTGAGCCAGGTCATGTCTCCTACTTTCTAAGGGACTTCAGAACATGAGGACAGATCTGGCTCAAATAAAGAGATCCTATCAACTGAAGAATATGTCTGTTTCTCTCTTGAAGTAAACTCCCGAAGAGGACACAGGTCTTGTGGCATTTCCTAAAAGATAATATTATCTGTCTGGTATTTATATCTCTACCTAGGAAGGACTTGTCTCTTGTGCAAGACTTCCTTTGCTACTGTATAGCTAGGACTAGACTATTTATTAGACCAAAAGGTGACAGGCACAGCATGTGAATGTGTCAGGAGCATGGGGTTGGGCAGAGAAGGTGCCTATGTCAAGGATCAGAAGCTGGCAGGAATAAAAGAAGCAGACATTCTCAGAGAGTTTGTCACCTTGATTAGCTGTGCCAGGAAGGAGGGGCTCGTTTGGCAGGACTTGGAGAGCACTTTCTTCTTCGCTTCACCTACTCCTGTTCTGGAAGGTTTGGTCTCTCAGTCAGTGCAGTGAGGCCTTTGATTGTGGCTTTGGCTTGTGATTCTCTGGAGGTAGAAACTGTCATCTCATTTCTTTCCAGAGTCCAGTTGTCTTTTATCTCAATAAATGCTAGAGGGATTTAGTATACAAACCAGCATTTTCTCTCAGCTCAGTTTCACTGGTGGCTTTCCTCTGTGTTCAGACCGAGAGCGTGCACTTCTTAGCTCCAAGACAATGCGAGAGTTCTCGAATGACTCTGGCTGTGACCCTTGTTTATTGACTGAGCCTGCTCAGTTGACTCATAAGCTTTGTAAGTGTATGATCCAAGCACAGTCTATAGTATTCTGTTCTGGTCTAGTTACTTCAGTTTCCAAGAGCTCAGTGGTTTTCAAACTTTTTTAGATTTTAATTCATGCTCAGAAATAGCATTTTATTATTAGGACCGAGTACATATATACATGTGTGCATTTGGAATAAAGTTCCATGAAACAGTACTTTAACTTCTTGCAAAATACACTGATATTTTCTTCTCTATTCTATTTGACTTCATTTTTTTGAAAAATGATAGCAACCCACTAAATTGTTGATCTGACAATGTATTCTGACCTACAGCTTAAAAAACACTGTTAAATAGCTGAAATGACTGCTCTTGGTTGGGTGGTGATTTTTCCTGTTCTTGAGTTTTAAAAACAGTCTTGGAATGTGAACAAAGCCATCTGTAGGACAGGTGCAGTATTTGATTGATTTCTCTGTGTTCCTTCATTTTGTTGGTTTTGATTTTTAGTGCTCATTTACTTTTGTCCCATGAGCTAAGCTAATAAAGTCACAGAAAAGAAAGTGAGAGCTATTTCCCAAGTGTGTGTGTGTGAGTCGCTCAGTCATGTCTGTGTGTGTGTGTGAGTCTCTCAGTCATGTCTGTGTGTGTGTGTGTGTGTGAGTAGCTCAGTCACGTCTGACTCTTTACGACCCCATAGATTGTAGCCTGCAAGGCTCCTCTGCCCATGAGATTCTCGAGGCAAGAATACTGGAGTGGGTTGCCATTTCCTTCTCCAGGGGATCTTCCCGACCCAGGAATCTAACCCTGGTCTCCTGCATTACAGGCAGATCTTCTACCATCTGAGCCACCAGGGAAGCCATGAGCGCATGTCTTACTGGTGAGAGTTCTCAGCGATGCTCAAGGAATACAGTGTTGTTGTTTAGTCGTTCAGTTGTGTCCAATTCTGGGACCCCATGGGCTATACCATGAGGCTCCTCTGTCCATGGAATTTCCCAGGCGAGAATACTGGAGTGAGTTCCCATTTCCTTCTCCAGGGGATCTTCCCGACCCAGAGATTGAATCCCCATCTCCTGCATTGGCAGGCAGATTCTTTACCACTGAGCCACGAGGGAAACCCCCATGTATATATAGTAAGCACTCAAACTGAGTTAACAATTAAGAAGGCTACTTGGCTGGGAGGGAAGTTAAGATACCTAACCAGTTTTCTCTGCACGGTTGAAATATGTATAGATTCTCTTTCATGAGAAATATCCTTCTCTTTTCTTCAAGAATTTTCTAGCCTCCCGTGTTCTGTTTCATGTGGTTTGTGAGGCTTCTATAGTAATGTTTCTTTGGATCTGCTTTATACGGCAGTGATTTTGATGTGGAAACAGCCACGGACCCCCACATTTCTAACTTTAGAACCCCCTGATGGTGAGCCTCAGAGGGGCCTTAGCCTCTGCAGCCTCAGGCTCTGCTCTGCCACTGTCGTCAGACTCCTGTCTCCATTGGCTTACTGCTGGGAGCATTTCCTAAGCTACCTTGAAGATTTTTCTTGCCAGAGAGAAAGATCTTTTTTTTAGCTCCAGTTATATTTAGAACTAGAGAATTAGCTCTAAACAGCCCTTCAATTTGGTTCCTAAAAGGGGTCGTAAAGAAAGGAAACGTTTAGCTAAAGGAAACCAAGATTGAATTAGGGGAAATGTGATGTTCATTTTTAACTGTCAAATTACTAAAGCAGAATTTCCCCTTACTCTCTTACACAATGGTCATTCTTCTAATATGTTACTTTAAAGTCCTCATAAATTAGCCATTTTCAATTTGTTTCAGAGTAGGGCAACTCACACGGACCCCATACCACATGGTACCCACATGGAATACTACAGTATTCCCAGTTTTTTAGCTCTGGGTCCCCTGAGATTCTCAGTTCATAATTCAATAATAGAGGAATACTGTCAAACCATTAGTTCCTAAAACCTCATTTAGTGTCAAAACATGGTCATTTTCCAGTTGGCAGTACATTTCACCCTTCTCCATGTTCACTAGTTTTGTCTTCATGTACATCCTTCCCATCCTAACCTTCGCCCTCTTTCTGGTGTATATCTCAGCTCCTTCTCTTTTTTGTTCCATTTACAAGTCCAGCGGCACACAGTCGTCTGCCTTAGAATTGCCTCAGTCTGATGTATGTGAGTCTAGATATGTTATTCCCTATGAAGGAATAAAAGGAAACGGAGGTGGTTACGCTTCCTCGGCCTGAGATGGGATTCCTGCAGCCCGGCGGCGGCATCTTATCTCTGACGGCCGTTGGGCAGCCCTCAGCGCTCCGCTCTCACCAGTCGCCCGTGTGTCCCTGCCGGGTGTCCTGGCCCCGCGGAAAAACACGCTGTCACGTGGCCGCGGGGCTGTCACGCGTCCTGGTGCCTGGCTCCTGGTGATGTCTGGGAAGGGGTACTTCAGGGAACTGAAGTACACTGATGTTTACAAGAAAGGTCTAATGACTTGCAAATAAACTTATTTTTTTTCTTTGCTACTTTGAACTCTAATGAGTTGAAATAGTTAAATTTTCTCTTTATAACCCTCAGTAGCCATCAATGGAAGTAATCTATTTGTCATTTCATAGTGACATTGATATTTTTACTTTTTAATCTTTAAAAATTAAAAGCTTTTTATTTGGTATATAATTTTTTAGTTGATTTACAGTGTTGTACAGCAAAGTGATTCAGTCTTATATGTATGTATGTATGTGTCTGTCTGTATATATGTTCTTTTTCAAAGTCTTTTCCATTATGGTTTTCTGCAGGATGTTGAATGTAGTTCTCGGTGCTATACGGTAGAAGCCTCTTGTTTCTCTGTTTTACATATAGTAGTTTGTGTCTGCTAATCCCAAACTCTCACTTAGTTTATTCCTCCTCACCCACTTTCCTCTTTGGTGACCAGAAGTTTGTTTTCTTTATCTGTGAATCTGTTTGTGTTTCATAAATAAGTTGATCTGTATCATATCTTAGATTCCACATATAAGTGACATCATAAGGCATTTATCTTTCTGGTTTCTTTCACTTGGTGTGATGCTCTCTAGCTCCATCCATGTCGCTGGCAACGGCACTACTCCATTCGTTTTGATGGCTGAGGAGAAGTGGACGTTGTGTATATGCACCGCATCTTTATCCATTCCTCTGTGGATGGATGCTTGGGTTGCTCCCGTGTCTTGGCTATTGTAAATAGTGCTACTGTGAACATTAGGGTGCCTGTGTCTTTTCAAATCAGAGTTTTCTCTGGACATATGCCCAGCAGTGGGACTGCTGAATCATAGGGCAACTCTATTTTTGGTTTTTTAAGGAACTTCCATACTGTTCTCCATAGTGGCTATACTAATTTACATTCCTACCAAGAGTGTAGGAGGCTTCTGCACACCCTCTTCACCATTTGTTATTTGTAGTTTTTAATGCTGGCCCTTCTGACTGGTGTGCGATGGTACCTCACTGTAGTTGTATTCTGCTGTTGTGATCTATTTTTTAAAAAATTTTATTGGCGTATAGGTGATGTACAGTGTTGTGTTAGTTTCGGAGTACAGCAAAGTGAATCAGTTACACGTATAACCATTCTTCTTTAGATTCTTTTCCCACATAGGTCCTGACAGAGTGCTGTAACGCGTGATAGTAGGTCCTTGTTAGCCCTCTCTCACATACAGTAGTGTGCGTGTCAGTCGCAGTCCCTCAGGTTATCCCTCCCCCTCTTTTCCTCTCTGGTAATCCTAAATTTGTTTTCTACATCTGTGACTCCATTTCTGTTCTGTAAATACGTTTATTTGTACCATTTTTGTTTAGATTCCACACATAAGCAATATATATGATACTTGTCTTTCCCTACCTGACTTTTTCACTCAGTATGACAACCTCTAGGTCCATCCGTGTCGCTGCAGATGGTAACGTTTTGTTCTTTCTTATGGCTGAGTGATACTCCACTGTATAAGTGTACCATATCTTCTTTATCCGTTCCTCTGTCATCTCCTTATAGTTTTGATTTGCACTTCTCTAATAATTAGCGACGTTGACCATCTTTTCACATGTCTATTGGCCATCTATATCTCTTCTTTGGAGAAACCTGTATTTACGTCTTCTCATTTTTTGATTGGGTCGTTTGTGTTTTTGGTTATTGAGTTATGTGAGCTATATGTGTATTTTGGAAATTAAACCCTTGTCAGTCACATCATTTGCAAATACTGTCTCTCAGTCTGTATATTGTCTTTTCATTTTGATTGTTGATTATTCATATTGATTATTCTTTTCATTTTGCTGTGGAAAAGCTTATAGGTTTGATTAGGCCCCATTTGTTTATTTTGCTTTTATTTCTATTGCCTTGGGATTCTGACTCATGAGCTTTCCGGACACTACTTTGCTGAAGAGACAGTCTTTCTCCATTGTGTATCTTGCTTCCTTTGTTGGAGATTAATTGACCATAGGTGTGTGGGTCTGTTTCTAAGCTCTCTGTTCTGTCCATACAGACACTGTTTTGTTTTTTTTTTTTAATTTCTCAGCAGTTAATACTTTCACAACCCCAAATCAAAGTAAAAATGACAAGTTTATGCAAAATTTAAACCCCCAAATTCATTAAACATTGTTGCTAGAAAACTGTCTTCTTTCAAGTTTTGTTTAATTTTTGGCATTTGTTTTGGTGCCTTATGAAAATAAATTTGTTAAGTGTTGCTTACTTTTAAGTTAGATGCTGTGTCTTCTCTGGAATGTATCTCGATTGAAAGGTAAACCTTATGAAAGAAGTTTGGGTGATAGTCTTTTATCTGACAGTAAGCGGATACTTTTGGAAAAGAGAGTATATGGAATTAGGTCAAAGATGGCCATTTCCAAGGGAAAAATAACAAGGTTGGAGTAATATGTATAAGAGAAATAAAGAATGGTATTCTAAAAATATATATTAAAATAAAGAAACCATTATTTTATGCGGCAAAAAGAAAAGGGAACTAAAAGTAATGTGTTAAAAAAGGATTTGGGAAGTTCAGGCAAATGCTGAATATAAGTTCCTTCTAGGCAGTAATTCTATGTTCTTTGAATTCAGCATCTCTCTGCCTTCCCCTAACACACACTAACATATGTAGTGAAATATAACCAATACATTGCTCTTTGCTAACAAACCTGGTAATAACTTACTATAGGTTAATTTACCTATTAAGGATATGTATGCTTTAAAGGCACGATTCTTTTTAAAATCCCATGCTCGCTGTAGTAGCCTTGATCCCTCTTAAAAAGACTAGCTTAAAGGGCTATTTTCTCAATTCACCACCACTTGTTCACTTTTGGCCTTCCAAGGTTAGCTCTTTGGGAGAAAATCTGGCAGAGATTATGGTCTTAATCATCCTTTTTTGAGCAGAGCAGGGCTTTTTACTTGTTGCCAACATATACTTTTAACACAGAAAGCTAGGACTGTTAGAGTCCCTGAAATGATCTTGTCCATCCTTTATTCTTCTCTCAGAACTTCTCTAACACCAGGCCAGACAATTCCTGACACAGTGGACCTCAGTCACTGTTTATACACGGTCTTTGTAGTCAGGTGAGCCTGGATTTACATCCTGGCTTGGTTACTTAACTGTGTGACTGTGGTCCTAGGGCATCCCCCATTTGTAAAACAGAAGTAATAATCCGTGTGTTTTAGGGCTGGTATGAGGCTTAAATGAGAGGCTAGGTGTAAAGCATCTAGCACAGTGTCTGGCCCATAGTAAGCCTCCCTTTGAATGAATTGAGAGGAGGACTTCGTCCTGTCTCAGCCACCCATCTGTTCCCTGACAGCCATCCATACTGGAACTCCTTCCATTGTGAGACTTAAGTCCTTCTGGTTCCTACTTACTTAGACTTATTATTGTGCTCCATTCAGAAGCAAAGTTCTTCATAATTATTATGAAGTACTTTTGTAATAAAATGAAAGAAGAGAGAGATGTTATAAAGGTAAAAAAAAAATACAGAAGTTAAAGTTATAAAGTTAAAAGGTAACTTTTAACTTTCTTCAGACATTTCTTTCTTCTCCATTCTTCTGTTGTCTTTCTTGATGAGTCTAGTAAATGGTGAGAGAATTCACATTCCTAATTTTGTATCTGTGGACACCTGGATGTTTGAATATCCACACAGTAGGAGGCTATTCAGTACCTTCTTGTCAACTTGTGTGTTATCTGATTCATCACAATATGAAATCAGATAGTTTTGATCCTGGAGGGCTTCATGCTTGTGAGTTGAGATGCAGATCTAAAGCCTTTGCTTTAATGTGTTTGGGATCATAAACACACTTCGGCTTTTAGCATGATGGTCTCATGCTTTCTGTGGCTAGTTGAGGGCTTTGGTTGGGATTATGGTTTTTCTCAAGTCTTGTTCTGATCTGTAAGTTACCACTCCCTACTTTTACTGACTAGGGAGATGAGCTAGTATCCATTTTATGTGGACTACTAGGATGAAGCCCTGGGTTGGCACAGCTGCTTGTGGCCTATTATATTCTAGAAAGCAGCTTAGTCACAGCTCCCCACTGGAGAGTGTTCAGATCAAGAGTCAGGGTATTTTCTGCAGTGTAACAGGGAGAGGGGTATGCATGGACTGTGTGTGCTCAGTGGTGTGACTCTCTGCAACACCATGGAGGGGTGTATTTGCCTTACTGTATAATTGATGTTTAAGAGGGGTAGTGATTTCAGAGAACTGTACACAAATGAGGAAGAATCAACCCTGAGTAAAATGGGGAAAACCTCCTATTGTTCTGTGATAGTGGGCATGGGAGGAGAATTGATGGTGATGGTTGATAGAATATGGAGACAGGGACTGGCGTCCGGGATGTGTCCGTTGTTATGCAAGGGGTAGGACCTAGTTATGTGCTGCTTTTCTGTGTGATGGAATGAGGTTGCAGAGCTGTAGGCAAAGACACTCATGACCTATCTGAGTGTATGATCGTCTTCTGTTTGAACTGTTGGTTAAGACGACCATCCTTAGCTATCGCTGAGGGTGTAATGTACTGTGAGCCATAGCGTAAGAGTCCTCACCAGTCAGAGCCAGTATTCTTAGGAAGTGGTCAGGCTTCGGTGACTGAACCATTTCTTCTTGGCACTTACGATAGTGTAATTTTATATTAAAACACCAAAGAGGAAAATCCTGGTGTTTGCAGAGTAGCAGTTTGCTTTTTTATTATATTCTCTTAGTCTTGCCAAGAGAATTGATGGTAATATATTGGCTTCTGTAGATTCCACAGATTTGTGCAGATATATTATACAAGAGACATCTCTTTAGGAATTTTCTGCGACTCAAAATGGGAATTATGGCATATTCTTCTGATTCCTTGGATTCTTCTTCCTTGACTGATTTCAGAGCAAAATGCTTCCTCCCTGCTTCATTCTTAGAGTAGACGCAAACAGCAGTTCCAGATAAATGTGTGAGATATGGGTTAAAAAATAGACAGTTTTACATATGATGATTGAAAATGGTTTTGAGCAAATAGTAAAGGCATCATTCATTCATCCAGTAATTACACATTTATTTATTGAATGCTCAGTAAGTGCAAACACTGTTCTAAGTGCCAGGAAGGAGTACAGTCTTCCATGAAATAGTCTGAGGTCAGTCTTCCCTCTCAGGTGGCTGTAATATATGGGCCAAGAATAGGGCTCATCCTCTCTTGAATTTTTTTCACTCCCTGTCTCCAGGAGACATTGTGGCTTCCCTTTTTGTTTATAACCGTCAGGCATGAGTCATCTCTTTGCCGTGAGTATTGCAGAATCATGTATCACATTCCAGTCTAGTTTGTACTGCTGCCAGGGTCTCAGCAGCAGCTCTTTTTGCCTGTCTTCCAACAGTCAAGATAGTCAGAACAGTGAGACCTGCTACACAAATTAATTAACTGGGGAATGGAGAAGAGAGAGCACGGTACTTGTTTTCTATATGTTTTTGTTTGTACAAGATATATTTAGGAGTAGATACCTTCTTTCTAGGTGCCAATGCACCAGGCAGTATCTACCATCAGAGTTCATTTTAGGGGGATTGTTAAAGCTTGATGTATAGCTGACGTATAGTATTATATAAGTTACAGGTAGAAAATGTAGTGGTTCACAATTCTTAAAGGTTATATTCCATTTATAGTTATTTATAAAATACGGGCTATATTCCCTGAAGCTTATTTATTTTATGCACAGCAGTTTGTGCCTCATAATCCCCTACCCCGATCTTTCCCATCTCTCCTTCCTTGTCCGCACTGGTAACCACTAGTTTTTTCTCTGTACCTGTGTGTTTCCTTTTCGTTACAATCACTAGCTTGGTTTATTTCTTGGATTCCACATGTACGTGAGATTGTACAGAGTTTGTCTTTCTGTGTCCGTTTCACTTGGCACAGTGCCCTCCAGGTCCATCCACGTTGCTGCGGATGCCAGATTTCATTCTTCTTATGGCTGAGGAGGAGTCCACTGTATGTGTATGTGTGCGTGTGTGTGTTATAGATGAAAATGTTAGTTGCTTAGTCATCTGACGCTTTGTGACCCCATAAACTGTAGCCCACCAGGTTCCTCCGTCCATGTCATTCTCCGGGCAAGAATACTGGAGTAGGTAGCCATTCCCTTCTCCAGGGGGTCTTCCAGTCCCATGGATCAGATTTTCTTACCATCTGAACCACCAGGGAAGTATAGGTAGGGGGTGTGTGTGTGTGTGTGTGTATACATATATATACCACATCTTCTCTATCCACTGAATCCTGTTTTTTTTTTTTTTCAAAAATGAATTTGCATTTGTGAGCAAATAAAGTCAGCTCTCCTTTACAAAGGATGTTGGTTCTACAAGTGGACTTGGCGGCTTTGGCTGACGGTTCTGTTGCACACTTAAAATGGTCCTTTGAGAAAAACCTGGAAATTCACTTCAAAATTTTAAGAAAATCCATCAAATAAACAAGCAGCAAAATTCTTCCTGAAAACTTTCTAAACAATACTTACTTTGGTTTAAATATTTAGACTTTTTTCTCTTAATATTTCTCTAATAAGTTTGATTCATTTATATCTTTAAAAAGATATATTTAAGACAAAAGCCATTTAAAAAAATTTTTTAAAGCCACTGTCACCTATAATTATCTTGTTATAACTTTTCATTTCTTGAAATTCTCTTCTAGTCTGTAATTACTATATGTAATTAGAATGTTGCATTTAAGCGATTGCATGCTATACTGTGGACCTTAAATGTCCTTATGTACCCTCTTTTTTGAATGTGCCTCATGAAACGATTCATACTCCAGCACTGTGACTCAGGGCAGTGAGAGGTGGCTTGTTTCAAGTAGCAGAGTGAGTGTCAGATTAGTCTTCCAATCAGAAAACATTCCATGCAGTTTGAGGCACAGGTGAATCGCAGATTTCTTCTTGGCCTAGGCTTGGCTAGAAAGCTAGTAGATTTATACAGTGTTTGCTCAAATTACAAATGATGAGATGCTAAAAGCACTTTTAGTTTTAGGGAGTTCAAAGTGGCCAGCCAAATGAAAGCTCTGTGGCCTACCTGAGAATAAAATTTATGAATTCTTTGTTGAGGAAGAAGGTGAGACCTTTGTGCTTTGGTGGAAGTAAGAGCTTGCTGTCTCTCACTCTCTGTTCTTTAGTACAGGCACACGTACACACACACACACACACACACACACTTACACATAGTACAAGAAGCAATAAGCTGGCATTTCCCAGCCCTTTCTCCATTGTCTGGAGAAGGAGATAAAAAAGGAAAACTCTTTAAAACATTTTAGAATTCTGCAAAGGATTGATTTTGAGTCTGCAGACTTCAGGGTTGGTGTGCCTGCAGTGGTAATATGGGCACGAGTCTCTAGATCAGTGTTTAGGTCTGGAGTGCCAGGCAAAGTAGGCAGTTTCAGAGGTTTAGAGGAGCAAAATTTATTTCCCTCCATATTCCCATATGGATGGAAATGTATGCTCTTAAGTGAGTCGAGATCCTTAGTGAAGAAGTAGAATGATAAGCAGAAACTACTAGCTAGGGAAATGACCTGTTTAGGAGTTGGGTGTATCAGTGATGATTGGCTTCAAACATAGTTAACAATCAGAAAAATAGGGGTTTGCTTAAGCAAGACAGAGGTTAATATATTTTTCCCTTATATAAGTCCAAAGCTAGGCAGTTGAGAGCTGGTGTGGCAGCTCTGTAGTCATCAGAGATCCAAGCTCCCGATTTCTTTTTGCTTCCTCATCCTCAGGCTGGCTTCTACTCTCAGGATTGCCTAGGGACTGTAGGATGACCACTGCTGCTCTGTCTGTCACACCTGTGCTCCAGGCAAGAAGGGCAGGGCCAAAGGGTGTACTTGCTAGCAGATTCAACCCTTTGAAGAGCTTTCTGTTGTCCTACCTATTATTGGCTGCCCCATCTATGAAAGACATTGCCTTCCCAATGATGCAGAAGTTAAATATTGGGTAGGCAGACCTTAGTCTCTGCCGGACCAACTGATCATGAGCATAAAGGTATTCCTGAGACCTAGATGGCTGAGACCGTGGGATGTTTGCCAACTCTTAAGATAGGATGGTAATGTTTGACACATCTAACCTTTAGTTTGCTGCTTGATTGATTGATTCAACAGTGTTAAGGACTTACTCTATACCAGGCACTGGACTTACAGGAGTGAGAAAGATAGACATGTTCCCTCTCTCGGAAGAGTTTATGGGCTAATTGGGAAAAAAACAACTTGTTTTTAAATAAGTAAATTATAAGTATATAAGTGTATTGACCATTAAGAGAAGCAGAAGTAGCGAGTGCTCCCCTAATAGGGATTTCCTATTAGGAGAGACTCCAGAAGGGTATGACACAGTGTATACACTGAGATTTAAAGGATGCATGGGAGTTAGAAAGTTGAGGATGAGTCAGGTTAGAAAGAGGGGGAGGAATGTTCCAGGCAGATCCACTCCCAGTCTAAGAGTTCTTCACAGAGGGAATCAGCGGGAGTTTCCAAAGCAACAAAAGGGATTCCAGGTTCTTTTTTAATCTAAATGGCTGAAAGGACTGCCATCCTTCCTACTTACTTGTTTTTTCACTCTCTCTTGATGAGTGCCTGCCTGCTTAGGTGGCACCAGGGAGTGTTGCTAACCGAGGAAGGAGGGGGACAAGTGATTAGGGCATATACTGAAGCCCAGTTGCCCCATCATAGGTCTGGATTTTGGTCTCAGTGTGGGACTCTGGGGAGGCAAGGACTGGTTCTGACCCTGAAGTGCTGATATGACCCCCTTCCCCTTCCAGGAAGTGGACATTGTGGTAGCACCGTGCCAAGGCCTCCGGCCCACAGTGGATGTTCTGAGTGACTTGGTGAATGATTTCTTGCCTGTGATAACCTATGCGCTCCACAAAGATGAACTCTCTGAGAGGGATGAGCAAGAGCTTCAGGAAATCCGAAAGTATTTCTCCTTTCCTATATTCTTTTTCAAAGTGCCGAAGCTGGGCTCGGAGATAATTGACTCCTCCACTGAAAGAATGGAGAGTGAAAGATCGCCACTTCATCGACAGCTGACTGACCTGGGCTATCTGAGCAGCAGCCACTGTAACTGTGGGGCCCCCGGCCAGGACACCAAAGCTCAGAGCATGTTGGTGGAGCAAAGTGAGAAGCTGAGACACTTGAACACGTTTTCTCACCAGGTGCTGCAGACTCGCCTGGTGGACGCAGCCAAGGCCCTGAACCTGGTGCACTGCCGCTGCCTCGACATCTTCATTAACCAGGCTTTTGACATGCAGCGGGACCTGCAGATTACGCCCAAACGTCTGGAATACACTCGAAAAAAGGAGAATGAGCTGTACGAATCATTGATGAATATTGCCAACCGGAAGCAAGAGGAAATGAAGGACATGATCGTTGAGACTCTTAACACCATGAAGGAGGAACTTCTGGATGATGCTGCCAACATGGAGTTCAAAGGTGGGTCTTAGAGCTTGGTAGGGTGCAGGAACTGGGGCATCCTTGAACCCTTTCCAGGTGGCGTAGAGTACGTCAATTCTGAAGCCCAAAGGTACCTACCCCGATGGGGCTCATTAGCAGCAGCCTACCTGAAATCATTGAGCGAAGTTGGCCTCTCTTCTTCTGAGAGGCCTTCTTGGAAAAGTCTGCCATCATTCCTTCCTATTTGATAAATTCATCCCAATACTGCTCTTTAGTCTCCAGTTCCTATTTGTATCCCCTTGCCTTTTTAAGACTGGAGAAGAGCTGCTTGAAGAATGTCAGAGTCATGCTTTAATCCTGACTCCTTTGTCATGGCCCATGCTGCTTTGTTGGTTCTTTTTTGTGTGTCATGGTCTCATTTTCTTTTCAGGGTGCTCCTGAGACCTAACTCAGAAGGATTTCCCAAAGTAGCGATTTTAGCTTTTCTGGCATTCCTATACTTCATGAGTGACTGTTAACAAAACTGGGCCAAATGCTTAGGTCTTTTGGTATCTGAGGTCTGGGTGCTACTGACTTTGTATAGTGACTCCTGTGTGAACATTAGCTCTCAGTTCAGTTCAGTCGCTCAGTCACGTCCAACTCTTTGCAACCCCATGGACTACAGCACACCAGGCCTCCCTGTCCAGCACCAACTCCCGGAGCTTTCTCAAACTCATGTCCATTGAGTCAGTGATGCCATCCACCCATCTCATCCTCTGCCATCCCCTCTCCTCCTGCCTTCAGTCTTTCCCAGCATCAGGGTCATTTCCAGTGAGTCAGCTCTTCACATCAAGAAGTCAATATATTGGAGCTTCAACTTCAGCATTAGTCCTTCCAATGAATATTCAGGACTGATTTCCTTTAGGATTGACTAGTTGGATCTCCTTGCAGTCCAAGGGACTCTCAAGAATCTTCTCCAACACCACAGTTCAAAAGCATCAATTCTTTGATGCTAAGCTTTCTTTATAGTCCAACTCACATCCATACATGACTACTGAAAAAAAACCATAGCTTTGACTAGACGGACCTTTGCCGACACAGTAATGTCTCTGCTTTTTAATATGCTGTCTAGATAGATCATAGCTTTTTTTCCAAGGAGCAAGCGTCTTTTAATTTCATGGCTCCAGTCACCATCTGCAGTGATTTTGGAGCCCAAGAAAATAAAGTCTGTCACTGTTTCCCCATCTATTTGCCATTAAGTGATGGGACCGGATGCCATGATCTTAGTTTTTTGGATGTTGAGTTTTAAGCCAGCTTTTTCACTCTCCTCTTTCACTTTCATCAAGAGGCTCTTTAGTTTCTCTTTACTTCCTGTCATAAGGGTGATATCATCTGCATATCTGAGGTTATTGATATTCTCCCGGCAGTCTTGATTCCAGCTTGTGCTTCATCCAGCCTGGTGTTTCTCATGATGTACCCTGCATATAAGTTAAATAAATAGGGTGACAGTATACAGCCTTGATGTACTCCTTTCCCAATTTGAAACCAGTCTGTTGTTCCATGTCCAGTTCTAACTGTTGCTTCTTGACCTGTATACAGATTTCTCGGGAGGCAGGTCAGGTGGTCTGGTATTCCCATCTCTTTCAGAATTTTCCAGTGTGTTGTGATCCACACAGTCACAGGCTTTGGCATAATCAGTAAAGCAGAAGTAGATGTTTTTCTGGAACTCTCTTGCTTATTCTGTGATCCAAAGGATGTTGGCAATTAGATCTCTGGTTCCTCTGCCTTTTTAAATCCAGCTTGAACATCTGGAAGTTCTCAGTTCATGTGCTGTTGAAGCCTGGCTTGGAGAATTTTGAGCATTGCTTTGCTAGCGTGTGAGATGAGTGCAATTGTATGGTAGTTTGAACATTCTTTGGCATTGCCTTTCTTTGGGACTGGAATGAAAATTGACCTTTTATAGTCCTGTGGCCACTGCTGAGTTTTCCAAATTTGCTGGCATATTGAGTGCAGCACTTTAACAGCACCATCTTTTCGGACTTGAAGTAGCTCAACTGGAATTCCATCACCTCCACTAGCTTTGTTCATAGTGATGCTTCCTAAGGCCTTGATTTTGCACTCCAGGATGTCTGGCTCTAGGTGAGTGATCACACCATCGTGATTATCTGGGTCATGAAGAACTTTTTTGAATAGTTCTTCTGTGTATTCTTGCCACCTCTTCTTAATATCTTCTGCTTCTATTAGGTCCATACCATTTCTGTCCTTTATTGTGCCCATCTTTGTATGAGAGGTTCCTTTGGTAGCTCTGATTTTCTTAAAGAGATCTCTAGTCTTTCCCATTCTGTTGTTTTCCTCATTTCTTTTCATTGATCACTGAGGAAGGCTTTCTTATCTCTCCTTGCTGTTTTTGGAACTCTGCATTCAGATGGGTAGGTATATCTTTCCTTTTCTCCTTTGCCTTTGCTTCTTTTCTTTTCTTTTCTCAGATATTTGTAAGGCCTCCTCAGACAACCATTTTGCCTTTTGCATTTCTTTTTCTTGGAGATGGTCTTGATCACTGCCTCCTGTACAATGTCATGAACTTCCATCCATAGTTCTTAATGTAGTAGAACAGCCTCCATAGGTGGGTTCTGCTTATTACCATTTTCTAAGGCTCAGATCGGAGAAGGCAATGGCAACCCACTCCAGTACTCTTGCCTGGAAAATCCCATGGATGGAGGAGCCTGGTGGGCTGCAGTCCGTGGGGTCGCTAGGAGTCGGACACAACTGAGCAACTTCACTTTCACCTTTCACTTTCACGCATTGGAGAAGGAAATGGCAACCCACTCCAGTGTTCTTGCCTGGAGAATCCCAGGGACGGGGAGCCTGGTGGGCTGCCGTCTCTGGGGTCTCACAGAGTTGGACATGACTGAAGCGACTTAGCAGCAGCAACAAGGCTCAGATAGCTTCAGTAATTTGCTCAAGGTCACACAGATACTAAGTAGTAGAGGCAGAACTTGAATCTAGACAGTCTGATTCCTGAGCTCATGCTCACAATTTCCACACTTACTTCGTCTTTATCTATTCCCAGTTATTGATGTTACCATCTTCCTGGGAACCAGCTTCAAAACCTCAGCATGGGGACTTCCCTGGCAGTCCAGACGTTCAGACTCTGCACTTCCAATGCAAGGATGCACATTTGTATCCTTGAGGCAATGACAGCATTCCAGTTTTACTTTTTATTTCTCTAGTAATTGATTAGAATTGAATTGTTGACTCTTGGATTTTTCTCATTAATTTGCTCGGAAGTGTGAAATATTACAAAGATTAGAGGCTTTGGAATTCATGAGCTTTGCGTTCAAATGCTAGGTATATTATTCCCTAACTCCAGCATCCCCTCCCAGTGCCCAGTTTATTCTTTTTTTGGAGCTTTTTCCTGATGTATCAAATATAACCAGTGATACCCTTCTGACGTGTTGTTAGGGTTAGATTAGATTAGATATGTAAAATACTTCCTGTGCATTTCAGATAGCCTGCACTCAGTGAGTGTTGTTCCTTCCCTTCTGTAAATGTGGTGTAAGAGCTGACAGGATCAGGAGGTTCATTCTGTACAACAGGTGCTCCTTCAGGACTCCTAGATGCCTGAAATGGTTGAGGATCGCGTGGCCCCGCATGCTGAGAGTCCGAGGTAGTCAGCCATGTGTGTTTTGTAGCCATCAGCATGCTAGCTCCTTGGGTCCGACTTTATTCAGTGTACCTGCCCATTCCCCTCACAACCAACTAGCTTTTTGCTGTGCCTCCATAGATGTCATTGTCCCTGAGAATGGAGAACCAGTGGGCACCAGAGAGATCAAATGCTGCATCCGACAGATCCAGGAGCTCATCATTTCCCGGCTTAATCAAGCAGTGGCTAACAAGCTGATCAGCTCCGTGGATTACCTACGTGAGAGCTTCGTTGGAACCCTGGAACGGTGTCTGCAGAGCCTGGAGAAGTCTCAGGATGTCTCAGTTCACATCACCAGTAATTATCTCAAACAGGTACTCAGAGGGTAGTTAAGAGCTGGCCACAGATAACACATGAAATGGAATCCACCCACGAGCCCAGCGTCAAGTTAGCCAAGAATTTCCCTTTCAGTCTTTTTGCCAGTCCAGTTTGAATTTTGTTTTCCTGTCTCATGACCACTGTCTGTGGGAGGCGCTTGTGAACTGTCAGGTTGCAGTTCAGCCGATGAGCAAGATGATGAAGATGAAGTAGAGGGGTCCCACTGGTCACAAAACAGATGATCGCCCTGCCTTGACTCTGCACATACATTGAGGGGTGGATTTGGCAACCTTGAAACTGGACCATGTTCTTGAAATAAATATCATTTGTTGCATTTTTAAATTATCCACTTTACTCAGGGCATATTGACTTTCTTATTGTGTCTTCTTTTTTCAGATCTTAAATGCTGCCTATCATGTTGAAGTCACATTTCACTCAGGGTCCTCAGTTACAAGGATGCTGTGGGAGCAAATCAAACAGGTAGAGGTTTTTTAGGGAAAGATTTTTCAGCCCCTAATTGGCTCAAATGAATCTTGGTCGCTCCAACAGGAACTAATGTCTAGGATGTCTGTCCTAGACAAACTGATATCTGTCAATATGGGTGGCCGTTTGTCCTGATTTCCCTGCCTGGGGAAGTTCTGATTTATGCCTGTTCTGAAATAATTATTAACAGTGTCCCCTTTAACTCTTAGAAGTGATGTATCTAAGTGATATTTTTTGGAGCCATAAAGCTCTACTTCTCTAGCTGTTTCATGTTCTTTTCCCCAACCTAAGTGTTTTCTCAGAACCAGGCTTTGTTACCAAAGACCATGAATAGAATTTATTTTCTGGTATTCAGTCTGGTTCTTATATTGAATTATTTGCTGACTTTAGAAAGGGATTTACCAGGCACCCCCAGTACTGACTGTAATGTATTGAGGATTCGTGAACATGCATTCCAAGCCTAGTGTTCTTTGATGCCTTCCGTTGGACTGAGCCCCGATTTTGAGGTAGGTGAAATTGGAGAGGAGTGTTGGACCTCATACAGCTCTTGTCTTAAGATCCTGGCCTGCTGAATGGGTAATCCAGCAAGGAAGGGGTTCTAGCGGTTCCGGTCTCCACCCCTCAGTGCTCTCACTACCCCTGTCCTGACAGATCATCCAGCGCATCACTTGGGTGAGCCCACCTGCCATCACACTGGAGTGGAAGAGGAAGGTGGCCCAGGAAGCCATCGAGAGCCTCAGTGCCTCCAAGCTGGCCAAAAGCATTTGCAGCCAGTTCAGGACTCGGCTCAACAGTTCTCACGAAGCCTTTGCAGCTTCCTTGCGGCAGGTGAGTCTGTCGGAAAGGGAATGCAACCGGATCAAGCAGAGAGGAGCCTCATCCGCTGTGGAGTGCTTTATCTACTGCCCTCCATATAATTGTTTAAAAAATCATCAGTATATTTTCTTTCTGTTGTGTTAGAGGATAATACTAAGTTACAGGGTGTTTCATCAATAAATGTTTCATGTGGATGTTTTTCTAACTCTAGAGAGAATGGAGAAAACTCAGAGGAATGAAAATCAAGGGGTAGGAATTTTATATGAGTTTATATAGTATTTTAGGAATGAGTGACAAAAAGGGACGGCATTTCAGCTTCCATGTGTGTGCTTAGTCACTCAGTCACGTCTGACTCTTTGCAATCCCATGGACTGCAGCCTGCCAGGCTCCATGGGGATTCTCCAGGCAAGAATACTGGAGTGGGTTACCGTGCCCTCCTTCAGAGGATCTTCTCAACCCAGGGATCAAAGCCTGGTCTCCTGCACCACAGGCAGATTCTTCACTGTCTGAGCCGCCAGGGAAGCCCCCAGCTTTCATAGTAGTTTGCAATCACGTGGCATTTGCTTGTGCCTTTGGAGGGTGGGGGTGGTGTGGGTGTGTGCAGTTGCATATGTGTACATGTTTGTGGAGGGGAGGGTGGGTAGTTGTGATTATACATCCAGGAGGAAAAAATTACTACTTAATGAGTGCTCAGTACCTGCCAACTCCTGAGTTGCGTTACATGCATCTTACTTAATTCTCACAGTTACCCTCATGAGGTAGATACTGTTATCCCTATAATAGGTGAGGAAGCCAAAGCTGGGGACCTGATAAGCCATATTTCTTTCTTCTTTTTCTGTCCCAGCTGGAAGCTGGCCACTCAGGCCGGTTGGAGAAAACTGAAGATCTATGGCTGAAGGTTCGGAAAGATCATGCTCCCCGCCTGGCACGCCTTTCGCTGGAAAGCCGTTCTCTACAGGATGTCTTACTGCATCGTGAGTCCTTACTTTTTCCTGGAAATTGGAGGGGGCTTCTGGATATCTAATATCTTCACACCCAACCTCGGAGAATGCCACAGTCTAAAGCTTGCAAAGCTGTCTAAACATCTACTATTTTTGAGTTTCTGATGAAGTCTGCTTGGTCCTGCTGTTTATATAGTTCCAATAACACAACCGAAGTTTATTTAAATTAAAGCAGTTAGGTTACTACTTTACAAAACACCCACATTTCTTCCCCTGGCATAGTTATGACTTCTTGCTTCCAGGCAGGTCCGCGTCTGAATCTCAAGAGTCAGTTGCCCAGCACGTTCACACCCTTGCTGCCTTATCTCTTGCCTTACAGGTAAACCTAAACTGGGGCAGGAGCTGGGCCGGGGCCAGTACGGCGTGGTGTACCTGTGTGACAGCTGGGGGGGGCACTTCCCTTGTGCCCTCAAGTCGGTTGTCCCTCCAGATGAGAAGCACTGGAATGACCTCGCTTTGGAGTTCCACTACATGAGGTAGGTTCTGGTCTCCGTCAGCTTTGTGGGGAGCAATTCTTCTAGAGAAGAACCTAGAAACCTCGTATAAATTTTGTACCAAGAGATACAGTGTGCCCTGTCTCTCCATTCCACGTCTCACAATGTTGTAGACCAGTATTTCAGGGTCAGGTCCAGAAATGTGCTCTCTTCAAGGCCTTTACTCCTTTCCCTGCCCTTTCCCCCCATCCTAATTCTTAGACACATCCTCATATTTGCCTTTCTTCCTTAGTCCTCAAAGCCTGTCCCCTTTCAGATTCCATAATTCTCTGTCCTTGTTAGAGAGGCCATTCTCTTTGCCCTCTCTCTGTCCTGAGGGCCATTACTCTGGGCCTGGACTAAGCATGGTCCCCCGTGGTGACGTGCTACTCAAGGATAGCACCTAGATGCTCTAGCCCAGGCCTCTCTGCTCCTCACCAGGTCTCTGCCAAAGCATGAGCGCTTGGTGGATCTGCACGGCTCCGTCATCGACTACAGCTACGGCGGTGGCTCCAGCATTGCTGTGCTGCTCATCATGGAGCGGCTGCACCGGGACCTCTACACGGGACTGAAGGTGAGGGGCCAACAGGGGATGGCCAGTTGGCAGCCAGGTTCATGGGCTCCTTTCTGGCCTTTCCTCCCTTCTTCCTGATTCAGAGCCTCTAGCTCTCATAAGACATTTTTGGAGTAATCAAACTTTATTACCTTCAGTTCCAAAACCCTAAAAAATGTCTCAGAAGTTGTTTTTTGGCCCCATTTTATATCTAGAATATTGCAATTCACTACTTTTACCTATTGTGGTAATAGTAAAAATCTAGACTACACAGAGGAGCAGAAAAGCTTCCTATAACGCTACTATTCTTTCTTTTTTTTGTTCTCTGTGAATTAAACCAGTTTTTTTGGTCAACAAATATTTATTAGTGGTTACTTTGTACAAGGCCTCGTATTAAGCAACATAAGAGGATATCAAAAAACATATATATATATAATTGGAAAAAAAGCATATATATATATATATATATATATATATATATATATATTGGCCAGGACTTTAAAAAAATTGGTCAGTGATCATTTCATGAACAGGTGGCATTTGAGTTTGATAATACCCTAGTGGGTAAAATTTGGGCAGATGTTGGAAAGGAGAAGTTATACCAGGGGAAGAAATAGGCTAGTGCCCAGGACGTGGGAAGGACACTATGACTGTGTGGAGCAGGTGGCTCGTTTGGGAAAGAGAGGGGAAACGACATGCAAGGAAGTGCTGGGAGCAAATTATAGAAGACCAGAACTGTGAAGAATTCCATAAAATTCAAATCCTCTTGTAGACAGTGAGAAGCAAAAGATTTTGAACGAAGGTAAAATGTTCTCAGTTGAATGCTGAGTTCCCCTCAACTAAAACAGCCCCCAGCAGGGAAATAGGGAGGTTTCTTTTGTTTGTCCTTTACACAAGCTAGAAAAGCTAACCCCAGAGTGTCTGGTAGGTTTCTTCTGACAGGTGCCTCTTTTCCCAGTTTATATGGAAGCTTTCAGAAGTAAGACAGAAGAATCTTCAGAAATGCTTACAGGAGCCAAGAGAAATCAATAAAATGAAGAAAAGGACTCTCCAAGTGGCTTCTTCTTCATTTCATGGGAGTTAGGCTCAGCACCTTGAGGTGCTTTTCCATAAGTGGGTTAGAGAACCATATATGGGCTTCTGGATAAGTGGTATAACATTCTCCAGAATTCAGAAGACCCTAAATTGGAACTTTGCTAGAAGTAACATGAATGACTTTGGCATTTGAATCCATAAAACCAAACCTGGACCAACCAGGCCTACAAAGCAACAGAAGTAAATCTGCCTGAGAGTCCTAGAAATACTCACCCTGAGTCTCTAAGGCAGTTCTAGAGTTGATTCAGGTTAGAGATGAGCTCATTCCTTCGGGTGTTTGGTTGTGGCTCTCCTGGTCGCCTTTGGGGCTCGTCCGGCTGCCTGAGTGCTGCCTCCAGGAGGCTTGCTCTGGCCCTTGCAGCTTGCCTTTCCTTGCTTCTCCCTTGTCTCCCTCTCCTGCCTGCCTTCCTCTTCCCTTGTTCTCATCCACTTCTCTGCTCGTGTGCCCTTGTGTGCACAGTCTCTCAGTACCTCACAGAGGAACTCTCAGTTGGTATAAGCGAGTTGGGTTGAGGAGTCGTCCTCTTGGTGACACGTAAACCCTTTTGTCTCCCCAAGGCTGGGCTGGCCCTGGAGACCCGTTTGCAGATAGCCCTAGATGTTGTGGAGGGAATCCGCTTCCTGCACAGCCAGGGACTTGTCCACCGTGATGTCAAACTGAAAAATGTGCTGGTACGTAAGAGCTGCTTTCCCCAGGGTAACTCCCTGTCTCTGCGTGTAAGTGACCTTTGGAAGGAGGTACACATACATCAGGGCTTCCCTAGTGGCTCAGATAGCAAAGAATCTGCCTGCAATGGAGGAGACTCGTGTCTAGGAGACGAGCCCTAGGTCGGGAAGACCCTCTAGAGGAGGGAATGGCTATCCACTCCAGTATTCTTGCCTGGAGAATTCCACGGACAGAGGAGCCTGGCTAGCTACAGTCCATAGGGTCTCAAAGAGTTGGACATGACTGAGTGGCTAATACTTTCACATATAAATATAAATTTGTTCACAGGAAAAGACTGGGGTGAGAGTAGAACAGTTCACAGAAGAATAGATGGATGGTATCTTGGACTTGCAGCATAGGGAAGAATTGCATCATAGGTCTAGCTTATATTGCTTAAGGTTTTTTCTCCTAACCCTCGTGAGAAAATTTAAACTTACAGAGAAGCTAAAAAAGTGGTATGATGAAGACCCACACACTGCTCATCCAGATTCATGTTCTCCCCCCCAGTGTAGGCTGTCTCTGTCTCTGTCTCTCTCTCTTCACCTGCATATGCATGCACATTTTTTTACTAAACTATATGAGAGTAAGTTGCAGATAAAGGTCTGCATCTAGGGAATTCCCTGGTGATTCGTGGCTAAGACTCTGTGCTCCCGATGTAGTAGGCCCAGGTTCGATCCCTGGTCAGGGAACTAGATTCACGTAGTTGCAACTAAAGACCCTGCATGCCACAACAAAGATGGAAGCTCCCAGTGCCGCAGCCAAGGCCGGGAGCAGCTAAATTAATTTAAAACAAACTTTGCTCCCAAATACTTCAGCTTGTATCTCTAAGGAAAAGACATTCTTCCACATAATTAAAATGCCATTATCGGGGCTTCCTTGCAGCTCAGTGGTAAAGAATCCACCTGCCAATGCAGGAGACACAAGAGGAGTGGATTTGATCCCTGGGTTGGGAAGATCCCCTGGAGAAGGAAATGGCAACCCACTCCAATATTCTTGCCTGGGAAATTCCATGGACAGAGGAGCCTGGCGGGCTGCAGCCCATGGGGTCAGAAAGAGCTGGACAGGACTGAGCACAGCACGGCTACAGTTACATAAAGATTTATAACGTTGTGTTAGTTTCTGGCATTAGCAAAGTGATTCCGTTCTACATATCTGTATTCTTTTATCATATTTTTACCAATTCTATGCCATTACAAGATACGGAATATAGTTCCCTGTGCTATAAACATTGTTGATTGTCTGTTTTATATGTATAGTTTGTGTCTACTAATCCAAAACTCCTAGTTTATCCCTCTGCCACCCCTTTCCCCTTTGATAGCCATAAGGTTGTTTTCCATGTCTGTGAGTCTGCTTCTGTTTTGTAAATAAGTTCATTTGTATCATTTTTAGACCCCACATAGAAGTGGCATCATATATTTGTCTCTCTGTCTGACTGACTTCTCTTCTTTTGATAATCTTTAGGTCCATCCATGTCACTGCAAATGGCAGCATTTCGTTCTTTTTTGTGGCTAAGTTATATTCCATTATATATACATGCAGTTGCTTCTTTATTCCTCTGAGACATAGATTTCCTTAGGAAAGGAAACTTGAGGGTGTCAGAAAAGCCCTCAGCTGACCAAAGGAGCTCAGCCTTCTTACTTACCAACTTTCTGCCCTGGGTTCTGGAGGTCAGAGGAGAATAATCAGGAACTGAAATACTTTCCTTATGTCCTTCACTTACTCATTCTTCCACGATTTGCTAAGCTCCTGATGCGTGCCAGGCACTATGTATGTGCCGGGGACGCAAAGATGAAAAAGACAGTCCTTGCGCCAGGTTGCTTACGGTTTAGGGAAAGAAGGAATGGGAGTGGATCTGGAGGCAGAGCTGATGAAGTGCTGCTCTGAGGTAGATGCCTACTTCTGAGCTTGGGTATGTAGTTGAGCACTGTGTGCAGGACCAGGCATAGGGTGACTGTCATCCTGCTTCGTCGGCAGTTGGACAAGCAGAACCGTGCCAAGATCACAGACTTAGGATTCTGCAAGCCAGAGGCCATGATGTCAGGCAGCATTGTGGGGACGCCAATCCATATGGCCCCTGAGCTTTTCACAGGTAAGCCGGAGGGCGGGGAGTGGGTTTGGGCAGAGCTCTGTATTTTAACCAAGTGCTACCCTTCGGACTAAGTAATACCCACAAGTACTACTGGCAGTTCTGGTACAGGCAGGGGAGGAACCAGAACAGGAGAAACCCAAGACAAGTAGGGAGAAAAGGAAGAGGTACAGGAGCAAGAAAGACAGTTATAAATGGGGGGCACCAGCTGTCTTCTGGCTGTCTCTCTGGGCTGTTAGTGCCGTAATTGCCATAGTCAACCAATTATTTAATCAGAAAGTATTGATAGAGTGAAGTCAGAAATAGAAAAATATCATATATTAACACATATATTGCAGAATCTGGAAAAATGATACTGATGAACCTATTTGAAGGGCAGGAATAGAGATGCAGATGAAGAGAATGGACTTGTGGACACAGCAGGGGAAGGAGAGGGTGGAACAAATTAAGAGAGTTTCACTGACATATGTACACTGCCATGTGTAAAATAGATGGCTAGTAGGAAGCTGCTCGGGCTTCCCTGGTGGCTCAGTGGTGAAGAATCCGCCTCCCAGTGCAGAAGAGTCGAGTTTGCTCCCTGGGTGGGGGAGGTCCCCTGAAGAAGGAAATGGCAGCCCACTCCAGTATTCTTGCCTGGAGAATCTCATGGAGCCTGACGTGCTACATTCCATGGGGTCGCAGAGTCGGCCACGGCTGGGCGACAGTGTTAGGATCGGGAGTTGGCTGGACACACTAACTGTAGTGTACTCACAGTAGTTAGTAGTCGTGTACTAACTGTAGTCTTACGCACATCGCAAAGAAGTAGACAGCCATCATTTTTCTTTCCCTGACTTTAAAAAATTTCTATTCCACTTCTATTATTTGATCTTGGCTACTTCATATTTAAAGTCCTTTGATCGTTTCTACTGCAGTTCATCCTACTGTTGTAAACGTAATCTTTCTAAAATATTTTCTTCATGTTCCCTCCTGCTCTAGAGCATAAATGACCCCTTCTACCCACCCAGTCCAGACTACCTGACTTTAAGTATCTTCATGTTCTGCTTCCAACCTATTTACCCACCTGTGTTTTCCAATTTTATTTCCCTAATACGACCTTTCAGGATTAATCTTCTTGACAGTCCCATTAAAATTAAAGGCCTGTTTTCCTTCTCCTTTGTCAAGTTCTAGTCTTGGTTCTCTTAATCTTTGGCCTTCCCAGTGCCATAATTGTTTATACTATAAAATGGGCATTATAAATGTGTCCTTTCTAACAGGGTTGTTATAAGAGATAATGGATAGAGAAGGCTTTAGAAAAAAGTGTGAAAAGGCCTCCACTGATGGAGGTGAGAGTGATGCTGTTGATTCCATCCCTGCTCACTACTTGTCACACTTTCTTGCTGCAGGGAAGTATGATAATTCCGTGGATGTCTACGCTTTTGGCATTCTCTTCTGGTATATCTGCTCAGGCTCTGTCAAGCTCCCTGAGGCATTTGAGAGGTGTGCCAGCAAAGACCATCTCTGGAACAATGTGCGGAGAGGTAAGAGCCACGAGCCCTGCTTCACCGACTCCCCTGGCGGGAGCACGCTGAGACCCCCTGCTCCCTCAGCACCTCCCATCCCCCGCTCTGGCCACTCCACAGCAGGACCTCATACACGTTTAAACCATCGTGGAATCCAGAAAAGACATTTAAGTCCAACCTTTCCTTCCAGGCAGCATGGTTCTGAATTCTCAGAAGGCTTTTTTTCTTTAAAATGTCTAATTCTTCAACTTCCTATGCCGGTATATTCCAGTTTTTCATCACTGTTACTATTAAGTTCTAACCTAGATAAATGCAGCTGAAGCCAAAACTTATTGCATCGTTTAACATCCTGAGCCCACACCGGGCAGTCGGCCTCGGGCTGATCACGCCTCTTCGTTGTGTCGGTCCCTTCTCGCTGCCTCTGGTCTTATTTCGATGCTCCGTTTTCTAGGGGCCCGTCCAGAACGCCTTCCTGTGTTTGATGAGGAGTGCTGGCAGCTGATGGAAGCCTGTTGGGATGGTGACCCCTCTCAGAGACCTCTCTTGGGCATTGTCCAGCCCATGCTCCAGGGCATCATGGACCGGCTATGCAAGTCACATTCTGAGAGGCCAAACAGAGGACTCGATGATTCTACTTGACAGCAGAGACCTTTCTGTTTCACTCTTTATTTTTTTTTCCTTCCCCTCACCTTTTGGCTATGGGTAGAATTTGACATTTATTCATTACAGAGAGCTCCCAAGGGGACTGATGCTTGCTGGGAAACTTGAGACCCTCCCAGGCTGGGATGACTCCCAGATAGTGAAGAGTTGGATGGCTGCTTAGGCATATCCAGCAGTCCCCTGTACCCAAGCTATTTCTTTAGCCAAGAAAAAAAACCAGTATAAATCTCTTCTTATGAAATTTCAAGAAAAGTCGTACACAGTTCCCTTTTCCAGACTCTTTTAGCTCCAGCTGTAATGGGGACTCTGTGCTTCCATTGTGGAGCCCACATTCCCAACATTCTAAGAAGCCTTAGTAGTCCACACTCCTACCTACACATGGGAGGCTAGGGTTTTCTCTACCCAGAGCCGCTTTTCAGTTTACCCTCTGTGGCCTAGTTTGCTCTCAGACATTAGTTTGCTAGCAGATGCCCCATGTCTCTTGCCTGAGTAGGAAGAAGCAGGGGAGGGGCTAATGCTTAGTAAGGAGATGAGTGGTTACAGTTCATTTTTTAAAAAGTATCAAGAAAAGGTGCAAAATATTCCTGAAAGTCTCCAGGCCAGCCACAGTCCAGATGTAGATATTTGGAAGTGTTATTTAAACACTCAGCAGGCTGAGTACAGGAATACATATGTATAACATGTGTTTATACTTTGCTTTTGTTTAATAACAGTGTCCACTAATTTTGGGTTCTTTATTCCTTGGCACCCATTATTTAAGTGATGGAATGCCATGAAATGTACTGTATTGTATATTACTTGGGAAGACACTAGATATTCAAAGAAGTCTGGCAGTTCTTGGGCTGTAGAGGGCTCCACAAGACCAAAGTCTTGAAGATTTTACCTCCTAGCTTTGGTTGTGCTCCCACGTGATGTGGTGAGATTGTGGCTGGGGTAGGAGGAAGGGTGGAGAGAAGAATTACCCTTACTATGTTCCCTCCTTCTTACCACCTGAATTAGGGAAATTCACCTCAGCCTGAAATTGATCACCTGGCCACTTTTAATGTGCTTGAAGTCTGGGCCCTTCTGTTGCTTCAGAACTGGCTGAGGAACCTTCCTGCCGAGCAGTCAGGAGACACAGTGGGGCCTGGGGCTCCAGAGTCGCTGCCGTGGCCGAGGGAGCTGGCAGCAAGGTTGGTCTGGGCAGACTGAGGGACGCACGTTGGGGTGGATTTCCCTAGACATGCCCTAGTTCCCTGGATCCTCTGCAGAGAGGGGCTCATTGAGCAAAAGCCTTTCACTTCTCTGGAAAGGAGGGCTGTGCTGGTTCTTCCCAGACCAAAGAAGTCATTTGTGACTCCCATCAGTTTTAAAGGGACAGAGCCTAGGCAGCAGCTTCTCCTAATTTTTAACACTAAAAAGAGTGAAAGGGAAGGCTGTAGTACTGCCACAGATAGAAACGCAGGACTGTACAACTCTCAGCTCCTACCTGTCAGCTCTCCGTTGCATTTTTGGTGGTTTTTTTTTTTTTTTTTTTTTGCATTTTTGCTTGAGCTGCCAAAGAGGCATCGAGAAAGTTTTTCCCTGATCAGAGAAGTGGTTTGGGGTAGCAGGGCTGCGAAGTGATAACTGCACTGAACGACACTTTATTTTTTGGCTTATTATTTAGCACTGAGAAGCCAAGGGGGTTGGTGATTGTAATAGCACTTTGGGGAGTAGACTCCCCCTGGCCTTGCTTTGGAGAGAAGGCATGCGTGGTATTCCATCTGACTAGTCAGGAAGTTCATACTGCATCAGAGTGGGATAAATGGCCCTCCAAGAGTCCATTGCCAAAAGAGTAGTTGCTTTCTTTGAGTTTTCAAAGCTTGATTTTTGGATTTGCTGGATCAAATACCCCACTTTTTCTTTAAAAGAAAAAAAGAGGGTTTATCCTTCTAAGTATGAGGGTGGGGTGGGTTAGGACTAGTGGGTGTTTAAGTGGGTTAGGTGGGAGCAACCTTGAGAAACTTGTATGGCAAACTCCCTTGGGGATTTTAAATAGCACTACTGTTCTTAAAGGGTTTTATTTTTAACTTTATCTGCTTTGTTAACATCCAGTCCAGCTGAGCTGATGGAAAACAGACTGTGTGTGAACACCTGACATTGGAAACCGGTCTGGATAGCTTGTTGTCTTTTGTCTTTACGTAATGTTTTTGTGTGTTTGTTTTAAAGGACTAATGTTTATTATTACAGTGTTAAATAAAAGTGTAATATACTAAGTATGTAGAATAAAAGTGCAATAACAAGAGAAAATTACTCAGACACAAACTGCAGTTCTTACACTCTCTCCCCTCTTGTGCTCCCTGTCTCTATCCATAATATTTTTACAGCAGGACAGTGTTAATTGTGTATATTTTTAAGCCATACAACTATGGGTTAAGTCTTCATTTAGTGTAATTTTGAATGGCTGGACTTGGTTTTATAGCGTGTGCTTCTGGGATGCACACACACCAGATGTGCTGTATAATAAAGATCATATTAACATTTTAGGTTTACATCTATTTGGCTTTTGTTTTCCCTTCCCTTGCTATGTCTACCGGATGCTCCCTATTCCATTCCATTTCCACTGGGCTCCTAGAGGTCTCTCAGTTTGCCATAAAGATTGACCGAACATGTTACTCTTCCCCATGGATCACTCCCAGTCCCTGGGCACTTGACATGACTAGAGGGTGGGGCCCGGGAAGGGGAGGTAGGACAGCAGAGGAGAAGGGGGAAAAGTGCAGTGGCAGCAGTTTATTTTTCAGAGCCTCTCCTGGGTTCACACCCTTTGTACCAGCCTCTCTTTAGCAGGAACTTGCAACATTCTAAACTTGTGCACAAGCCTGGCTACTCTTTATTACATTCTTGAGACATTTGGGGCATGGAATACAAATATGGGCCTCTCTGCATTTGGAATATTTGAACTTATTTTTAGGCTCAAGCTGCTCTTCAGATTTGCTTCCTTGGCAGTGCCCAATGGACACCATCATAGGCCTCTACCAGCAAGCAGCAATCTCTGTAACCACCAGGGGCTGTCAGCATGGAGCATGCCCTCTCCCAGGGGCAGGTGTGTGTTGTGTTTTGTTTTGGATTACAACATCAGACTCCATGGCTTCTTCACTTTTTGCTGTAACTGCTTATGGTTTGTTGTTCAGTCACTAAGTGATGTCCAGCTCTTTGCAACCCCAAGAACTGCAGCACGCCAGGCTCCTCTGTCCTCTACTATCCCCTGGGGTTTGCTCAGATTCATGTCCATTAAGTCGGTGATGCTATCTGCTGCCCCCTTTTCCTTTTCCTTCAATCTTTCCCAGCATCAGGGTCTTTTCCAGCAAGTTGGCTTTTTTCATTAGGTGGCCAAAGTATTGCAGCTTCAGCTTCAGCATCACTCCTTCAGATAAATATTCAGGGTTGATTTCCTTTAGGATTGACTGGTTTGTTCTTCTTGCTGTCCACGGGACTCTGAAGAGTCTTCTCCAGCATCACAATTCAAAAACATCAATTCTTTGGCACTCAGCCTTCTTTAGGTCCAACTCTTATATTCATACATGACTACTGGAAAAACCATAGCTTTGACTCTACAGACCTTTACTGGCAAGGTGATGTCTCTGCTTTTTAATACACTGCCTTTGTTTGTCACAGCTTTACTTCCCAGGAGCAAGCGTCTTTTAATTTCATGGCTCCAGTCACCATCTGCAGTGATTTTGGAGCCCAAGAAAATAAAGTCTGTCACTGTTTCTATTGTTTGCCCATCTATTTGCCATGAAGTGATGGGACTAGATGTCATGATCTTATTTTTTTGAATGTTGAGTTTTAAACCAGCTTTTTTACTCCCCTCTTTCACCCTTATCAGGAGGCTCTTTAGTTCTTCTTCACTTTCTGCCATTAGAGTGTTATCATCTGCATATCTGAGGTTGTTGTTATTTCTCCCAGAAATCTTGATTCTAGCTTGTGATTCATCCAGCCTGGCATTTTGAATGATGTACTCCGCATATAAGTTAAATAAGCAGGGTCACAATAAACAGCCTTGTCATACTCCTTTCCCAATTTTTAATTAGTTGGTTGTACCATGTCTGGTTCTAATTGTTGCTTCTTGAACTGCATACAGATTTCTCAGGAGACGGTAAGGTGGTCTGGTACTCCTATCTCTCTAATTATTCCACAGCATAGTCAATGATGCTGAAGCAGATGTTTTTCAGGAATTCCCTTCTTTTTCTATGATCCAGCAAATGTTGGCAATTTGATCTCTGGTTCTTCTGCTTCTTCGAAACCCAGCTTGTACATCTGGAAGTTCTTGGTTCACGTACTGCTGAAGCCTAGCTTGAAGGATTTTGAGCATAACTTTACCAGCATGTGAAATGAACACAATTGTACAATAGTTTGAACATTCTTTGGCATTGCCCTGCTTTGGGATTGGAATGAAAACTGACCTTTTCCAATCCTGTGGCCACTGCTGAGTTTACCAAATTTGCTGGCATATTGAGTGCATCACTTTCATAGCATTGTCTTTGAGGATTTTAAATAGCTCAGCTGGCATTCTGACACCTCCACTAGCTTTGTTTGTAGTGATGCTTCTTAAGGCCCACTTGACCTCACACTTCAGGATGCCCAGCTCTAGGTGAATGACCTAGACCTTTTTTGTACAGTTCTTCTGTGTATTCTTGCCACCTTTTCTTAATCTCTTCTGCTTCTATTTGGTCCTTACTGTTTCTACCCTTTATCATGCTCATCCTTGCATGAAATGTTCCCTTAATATCTCCCAATTTTCTTGGAGAGAACCCTAGTCTTTCCCATTCCATTGTTTTCCTCTGTTTCTTTGCATTGCTCATTTAGGTAAACCTTATCTCTCCTTGCTCTTCTCTGGAGCTCTGCATTCAGTAGGGTGTATCTTTCCCTTTCTCCCATGCCTTTTGCTTCTCTTCTTTCCTCAGCTATTTACAAAGCTTCCTCAGACAACCACTTTGCCTTTTTGCATTTCTTTTTCTTTGGGATGGTTCTGGACCATAACATTGCCTCCTGTACAATGTTATGAACCTCTGTCCACAGTTCTTCAGGCACTCTGTCTACCAGATCTAATCCCCTGAATCTATTCATCATCTCCACTGTATAATCATAAGGAATTTGATTTAGGTCATTCCTAAATGGCCTAATGGTTTTCCTTACTTTCTTCAATTTAAGCCTGAATTTTTCAATAAGGAGCTCATGATCTGAGCCACAGTCAGCTCCAGGTCTTGTTTTTGCTGATTTATAGAGCTTCTCCATCTTCAGCTGCAAAAAACATAATCAACGTGATTTCAAATTGACTATCTGGTGATGTCCATGTGTAAAGTCATCTCTTTAAGTTGTGGAAAAGGGTATTTGCTAAGACCAACATGTTCTCTGGACAAAACTGTTAGCCTTTGCTCTGCTTCATTTTTCTGTACTCCAACATCAAACTTGCCTGTTATTCTGGGTATCTGTTTATGACTTCCTACTTTTGCATTCCAATCCCATATAATGAAAAGGACATCTTTTTTTTTGGTGTTAGTTCTACAAGTTCGTGTAGATCTTCATAGAACTGGTCAACTTCAGCTTTTTTGGCATGACTGGTTGGGGCAGAGACTTGGATTACTGTGATGTTGAATGGTTTGCCTTAGAAATGAGATCATCCTGTTATTTTTGAGGTTGCACCCAAGTACTGTATTTTGGACTCTTGTTAACTGTGAAGGCTACTTCATTTCTTCTAAGGGATTCTTGCCCACAGTAGTAGGTATGATGATCATCTGAATTAAGTTCGACCATCCTGTCCATTTTAGTTCACCAATTCCTAAGATGTCAGTGTTCAATCTTGCCTTCTCCTGTTTAACCACGTCCAACTCATGGACCTAAAGTTACAGGTTCCTATGCAATATTGGTCTTTACAGCATCCTATTTTCCTTTCACCACCAGACGCATCCACAGCTGATGCATTGTTTCTACTTTGCCCAAATGCTTCATTCTTTCTGGAGCTATTAGTGTTTGCCCTCTGCTTTTCCTGAGTAGGGGCTTCCCTGGTGGCTCAGTTGGTAAAGAATCTGCCTATAATGCAGGAGACTGGGTTTGATCCCTGGGTCAAGAAGATCCTCTGGAGAAGGAAATGGCAACCCACTCTAGTATCCTTGCCTAGGAAATCCATGGACAGCAGAGCCTAGCTGACTACAGTCCATGGGGTCCCAAGAGTTGGACATGACTTAGCAAGTAAACCACCACCACCCACTTCCCCAGTTACATACTGGACACCTTCCAACTGATGCAGGGGTGGGGGGAAGCTCATCTTCTGGTGTCTTTTTATACTGTTTATGGGGTTCTCGTGGCAAGGATACTGGAGTGGGTTGCCATTTCCTTCTCATTTTGTATCACATTTTGTCCGAACTCTTCACCATGACCCATCCATCTGGGGTAGCCCTGCATAGCATGGCTTATAGCGTCATTGAATTATGTAAGCCTCTTTGCCATGACAAGGCTGTGACCCATGAAGGGGTGTGTAAGTATTTATTGCATTATTATTTGTAATACTAAAAAGTTGGAGGCAGTGTTAATGTATGACAACAGGGGGTGATTAAATTCTGGTTCTTACACCATGGATTGCTATGCAGCCACTAAAAGGAATGGTGTAAATTTCTCTGTACTCACGAGGGAAGATGTTTATACTATATCCTATAAAAAATACACATAAGAATTATTTAGTGTGACTTCTTTTTTTGGTAAAACCTCTTCCATTCTCCCATAACTCCAAATTATCTAGAGATCTAGTCCATCTCTCTATATGTACACAGAGAAAAGTTTGTAAGGACATATATCAAAATGGTAACAGCGGCTTTCCTAGGAGAGAACATCCAACGTCTAGTGGATTGAATTTCTGTTACTGTTCATCTACTATGAACATCTATTTTTATCGTCATTTTAGAAAATGAATGAAATGGCTAATTTAGGAAAAAGGAAATATGTGTTGGAAAGACATCAGAGGCTCACAAAATCAATAGGAAACCGTAAATTCAGACTCATTGAATCAGCCAGTCGGAACCGGAGCAAATTTTCATGGTGGCTGTGAAGAACGGTTTCAGTCCTGATGCGTGTGCTGCCAGGGAGGGTGTTCTCAGCTGGCCCAGCACAGCCCCAGGCCCGTGTCTTCTCTGTACTGTCTTCTGGGTTGGAAGACTCCTCCAGATCCCACGGTAGGAGCCCGGAGCCTCGATCTGCCTGCTCACCAAAACCACATTCAGTGGAGAAGACGTGATTCCTGAAAGGTAATCAAAGAACTGCTAGAAAAGGAACACAGACTCAGGACAGGCTCAAGGTGACAAGTGCCTGCTGTGGGTCACCTCTTGGGCTGCTTGATGTTTATATCCACCCTTCTGGCACTCCTGGGTGGCAAGGTCAGGGAAGGAGGTTTATAGATTGGAGCCTGTGCATGGAGGGGAAACAGCCAGGTTTCCGGGAGGTTCATTTTTCAACCTCTGGGCTTGCTTTCATTGTAAGAAGACCTCCTTGGTTTTTATTCCAATTTCCTTGTTTTCTTAGCAAGGCTTCTCAATGAGATTAACCATAAAAACACTCAAGCATCCAGCAATGTGCTATAGGCTTTTAAAAAAAATCAAAGTGTAGTTGATTTACAGTTGCATTAGTTTCTGGTGTTGAGAAGTATTTCAGTTATACATACACATATTCTTTTTTATATTCTTTTCCATTACAGTTTATTACAAGAGATTGGATGACTTCACTGGTAGCGTGGTGGCGAAGACTCCATGTTCCCTATGCAAGTGGCCCGGGTTTGATTGCTGATCAAGGAGCTCAGATCCCACATCCTGAAACTAAAGACCCTGCACACCACAGCAAAGACAAAATCCTGTGCCACAGTAAGACCAGCACAGCCGAATAAATGAATAAGTAAGAAATAGTTTCAGTTCAGTTCAGTTCAGTCGCTCAGTCGTGTCCAACTCTTTCAGCATGCCAGGCCTCCCTGTCCATCACCAACTCCCGGAGTCCACCCAAACCCATGTCCATGATGGGTGATGGCATCATGGACATGGGTGATGCCATCCAACCATCTCATCCTCTGTCGTCCCCTTCTCCTCCTGCCCTCAATCTTTCCCAGCATCAGGGTCTAAGATATTAAATATAGCTCCCTATGTTATATAGTAGGACCTTGTTTACTTATTTTATATATAGTAGTTTGTATCTGCTCAGATGGGCTCCAAAATCACTGTGGATGGTGACTGCAGCCATGAAATTAAAGATGTTTGCTTCTTGGAAGAAAAGTTATGACAAATCTAGACTGTATTAAAAAGCAGAGACATCACTTTGCCAACAAAGGTCTATATAGTCAAAGCTATAGTTTTTCCAGTAGTTATGTACAGATGTGGAAGTTGAACCATAAAGAAGGCCTAGCATCAAAGAATTGATGCTTTTCAACCGTGGTGTTGGAGAAGACTCATGAGAGTCCCTTGGACTGCAAGGAGATCCAACCAGTCAATCCTAAAGGAAATTAACCCTGAATATTCGATGGAAGGACTATTGCTGAAGCTGAAGCCCCAGTACTTTGGCCCCTGATGGTAAAGAGCCATCTCATTGGAAAAGACTCTGATGCTGGGAAAGACTGAAGGCAAAAGAAGAGGGCAGCAGAGGATGAGACGGTTCCATACTGACACGTAGAGAAACGATGCAGAGTTAGTCTGAGACATTCTACTGACCAGGATTTGCTTACAGTTTTTAAAAATTATTATTAGATACCTGCAAAAAATCATATTTACAAGCATCCTTGTAAATTTGTGGACCAGAACATTCCCATGGTCTTGAGGCCCCTCTGGGCTCTTCCCAGATGCCAGTCCTGATTGTGCTTATCATTCTCTTGCTTTAAAAAAATTTTTTCCCAGATACACCCTGAGTAATACATAACTTGGTTTTACGTGTTCTTGAGCTTTACAAAAACGGTGTTACCTGTATTTAACCTTCTGTAGCTTTTTATTTTCACTCGCAAGCCTCTGATTTCACCCAAGCTAATCTGCTGTCACTGTAGCACATCCGTCTTTACTGCAGTGCATCCTTCTGACGTGCACACGTACTGCAGCTGAGCCGTTTGCTTTTTCTCAGAGAGCCGCCTTTTGGTTTGGTTGTTTCCCCATTGTATCTCTGTTTTCTGTTTCATTAATTTCTGCTCGTCTTAATTGTCTTTTTTGTTCTCCTTTTTAGGGTTTTTCTATTATCCATCCCCCCATCTTCTTAAGTTGGATGCTTAGCTTATGAATTTTCAACCTTTCTTCTTTTCTAATGTAAGCATTTATGTTCAGAATCTCCCTTTAAATACAAACTATTGCTGTATCCCATAAATTTTAATCTGTAACATTTTTTGTCATCATTCAGTTTTAACTGTTTTCTAATTGCCATTGTGATTTCTTCTTTGCCCCAAGTTTTACAGAGGCATGTTTTTAAGTTTCTGACTATGAGGATAAATTCCTTCTTTGTTAATGATTTATAGCAATTACATTGTGGGCAGAGAGCATGGTCCATGTGATGCCAGTTTTAAAAAAGTTGTGGGAACTTACTCTATGACTAGCTCATGGTGAATTTTTAATAAGTGTTTGTTGTGAGCACGAAAGTAGTCGGTATTTCTGTTGCTGTTTATTGGCCCGCTGATGGAGGCCGTTCCCCTCTAGCCTGTGAGCAGCTGCGGGCACCGCTGCTCTGTGCCGCTCATGTGGGGTGCATGGCAGGGATTGCACCGAGTGCTTCCTCGCCCCTCCACATCCACTCTTACCTCTCCACCCAGCTCTGTGGGCCACACCTTTTTCTCTGGGGTTTCCCATTGGGTTCAGCTGTACCAGTGGGAGTTTGGAGGGTGGCAGGAGACAGAGATTGGGGGATTTTTCACCGTAGCTCACTTCCAGCTGGGCTAGGTTGGCAAAGGCTGTCCACTTCCCGAAAGTCACAGCTCCTGTGTGAGGGCTCTCGTCGGGAGCTGCAGCTCTGGCAGTGCACCTTCCGCTAGCCGTGCTTCCCGTTTCCCCATCCCGCTAGGAGCGTCCCACTGCTGTTACTCTTAGGACGCTTTGCTAATTTCCCCAAATCCTGCTTACATTTTAAATAGCCTCTTCATTAAACTTCAGTCCCCCCTTTTGAGTATACCATCTCTTTCCTGACGGCATCATGACTGATTAGTAGCATAATTAATATTTGTTGAATAAATTATGTGAAAACATGCACAACTTTGCACAGTGCAAGAGAGAAAGAACTTGGTTTTGGGGAACTGAGAGTTCAGTGAGGCTGAAGAATAGAGTGCAAGGGGGCCACTGGAAGGAAATAAGACTAGAAAAATTGGCAGAGACCAGATCACAAAGGACCCTGTAGGCCATGAGTTATGTTCCTATAGGTCTAGTTCCCTGAGACCTCTGGGGTCAATATTTATCTATAGGAAGCTACTGGGGAGATCTCTAGACCCCTTAGGATCAATACCTTAAAGACGCAAAGGAAGCAAGAGCAAGCAGAGGAGAATGCAAGTTCAGTGAAGCTGCAAAGGCAGCCCCAGCCTATCCATGGGAGCTGTGGACCTTAGAATACTTCAGAAGTGTCTACCTGGAGAGTGCAGGGCAGGAGCCTGCAGCCTCTGCCACTTTAAATGTCACAGCACTCAGGAGAGGCTGGAGCTGTGAGCTGGTAGACCTTGAGGCCTGTGTTCTCAGCACAGAGTTACACCTTTTTCTCCTTCAGCTTCTGGTGCCAGAACCAGATCTGGTCATGCTTCATCATTTAGCATCATGAAGACCTAGAAAGGGTACTGAGAAGCTGGGGAAAATATCTTTGCTGTTTCCTCTTTTCTTTCCTAAGAGAGGTGATCCCTGGGCAGTAGCCCAGGAGACTTTCAGAGACAGACTTGGAGTTGGAAAGACTTTCTAAAGCACCCCATTTAAGCCCCTCTCTTACAGCAGAGGACGCTGCAATCCCAAGAGGAAAGGGTGCCACACAGCTAGTTAGAGACCAGTACAAGACTAACACCCATGTCCCTGACCCCCAGGCCAGTTTTCCTTTCTTATTCCCAGTGGCCCTCTGAGCTGAAAGGAGGCTGGGAGATGGGCTCCTTCATCTCTTCCAGCCATGCGGTCTGGCATAACCCCACATATGGGACCCCTATTCAATGCCTGGTACTAAGCAGGTGTCTGTGGTATATGATATCATCAACCCCATGGGCCTGGGATGCTGGGATGTGAGAACAACTTAAGTAAAAGAGCTTGCTGAACCAGATGCTGAGATGAAGGGTGCAGGCCAGGGCAGGTAAGGATGGAGGCAGCCTGAGGATGTCATCAAGCACTCACGAACTGGGGGTTGGGGACTGGGGCCCCAGCTGGGCCAGGGTTTCCCTGAGAGGTAACTTCTCCCCTCCCCAGACAGGGGAGGAGGATCTTTGGCTGGACAGCACGGCAAGCTAGATCCAGAAGAGCCAACTACAGCAGGAAGAGAAGGGCCTGGCAGAGCAAAGAAGGGCAGCTGCAGAAGGTATCCATTTGTCTTTGGTGGGCCTGGTGAGCTAAGCAAGGTTGGAGACCATCTCAGAAGGTAAAGCTGACCCAAGGAGCTGGAAGATTTTTGCCATTTGTTGCTTTCAGTTGTCAGCTGTTGGCTCCAGGTCCTGGACTTCTTGAGCTTATTATATTCAGGAGAGCTCTGTGTGCTGTCTTGGTGTGTGTGGTCCTAACAGATGTTTCTGAGTAATGGAGAAGGACCTGTCAGTCATAGACCTGTTCAGTGGGCCAAGCCACTGGATGAGAGGGACAAAGATTTTCATGGCAGCTTCCGGACAGAGGAAAAGTGTGGGCAGAGGCTAGGTGGATGCTGTCCTTGGTGCTGGAACCCTGGAGGGAAGGAGATTGGGATAGCTGTGCACCTACCCGTCAAGCCCGTGACTGCCTTCCCTCCCTCGTGAACCTGTACTATGTCCAGACTTGCAGGGCCTGACCATGGAACCTACCAGTATGTCCTTTGAAAACAGGATCCTGATCCTCATGCACAAGGACAAGGTGGGAGGAGGGAGGTGACTGGTGTAGCGCTGTAATTAAGCGGCAAGTCTGAGCGGTCACTACCTCTTTCCCTTCCCTACACTGTGAAGTTGGTAGGCAGAAAGGGCAGACCGCCAACACCATGGGAAAATGAGAGCATGGGTGACCGAGCTGTGACACTGCAGGGCAGGGGTGGGCAGATGGGCTGGGAGCTCAAGCCACTCACTCTCAGCAGGCTCAGTGGGACGGTAAGGTGCAGGCTTTCTGAGAGATGCTCAGCCCCGTGTCTCACCCTCCCTGGGCACACAACAAGGAACTCGAGCAAGAGGACTGCACTCTCCACGGGTCCAGGCTGAGTGGCCCCATGCCCCAGCGTGTCCTCGAGTACCTTACTGTCCAGAAAACATGCACTTCCTGGTGAGGAGCCCCCAGCTGCCTGCCCACATCCTAGGATTGGGAGGACATACCCATCTCCTCGGAGAAGGCAATGGCACCCCACTCCAGTACTCTTGCCTGGAAAATCCCATGGACGGAGGAGCCTGGTGGGCTGCAGTCCATGGGGTCGCTAAGAGTCGGACACGACTGAGTGACTTCACTTTCACTTTTCACTTTCATGCATTGGAGAAGGATATGGCAACCCACTCCAGTGTTCTTGCCTGGAGAATCCCAGGGACAGAGGAGCCTGGTAGGAGGCCGTCTGTGGGGTCGCACAGAGTCAGACACGACTGAAGCGACTTAGCAGCAGCGGCACCCATCTCCTTGGGGCTTCCCAGGTGGCACTAGAGGTAAAGAACCTGTCTGCCAATGCAGAAGACATGAGAGACATGGGTCAGATCCCTGTGTTGGGAAGGTCCCCTGGAGGTGGGCATGGCAACCCACTCCAGTATTCTTGCCTGGAAAATCCCATGGACAGAGGAGCCTAGCAGGCTACAGTCCATAGGGCCGCATGGAGTTGGACACAACTGAATTGACTTAGCATGCACGCACGCACCCATCTCAGGGTGAAGTGCTATTCAGCTGAAAGAGGCCCAGTATTGCCACAGTGCTGGGGGCACAGTGGAGTCAGCTGCAGCCCGTTAGTCTCTAGTTTACAGGAAGAGCATGTCCTTGGCGCTGGACACGCCAAATTCAGACTCTGCCCCTTAGCCAGTCCATGTATCTGGTCATTTCTCTTCTTAGAGCCTTAGCAGCTCATGTGAAAACAGTGATGTCAGTTATTTTCATCATGTTTGCAGAGTTATTGTAAAGTTGTGAGGACTGGTGATATAATACATGAAGAGTTGCTTAGTGTGTGTGTGTGTAGGGAATATATTTATATAAATATATAGAGAAAAAGCCAGAGAGAGATTAAGCAAACCTGTAGCCGGCCCTGCTCACCTTTTTTACCCTCCTCATCTTTTCTTTCTTCACTCTTTTCTCTTCTCTCCTTCTATTTCAAGTGATCCTTCAAGAAGCCAAAGTAGGAAAATAAAAATCACCAGGAGAAGGAAAGGTGATCTAGACTGACAACCTGCTGCATTTTGATGACATAGTCAAGGAGGGGTTGGCTCCAAGGAGCAGAAGCCACTGTGATGAAAGCGGGCCTGTTACAGAAAAAACTATTCAGTGACACTTGTTAAAGATCTTATTCTGGACCACTGTGACAGGCCCAGGAACCGCTGCAGTGGAATCTTTACAGTAGGGGAGAGAGGTCAGGTTCAGCTCCAAATACAGCATGGCCAAGTGGGAACAAAGAGGGCGTCAGTAGGTGGAAAATTACCGACAGGAAACGAGGAGGTAAGAGGAATCCTGGCTAAACTGACCTAACAGGGTTCTTGCTAAAGACAAGGCCAGGGTGATCAGACATCACCTGGGGGGTGATGAACCTGATCAGAAATCAAGGGTGATCAGGTATCGAGAATGGGGATTCTGGTTCAACTAACTCAGCAGGGTTCTTGTTAAAACTAGATTTTACAAGGAAGTGCACAGATGAGCCTAGGAAAAGGTTCAGGAGCCTGACTATTTGGTAAAGCAAAGAATCTTTGTCAGGCCCCATTCAGGTAGATTTGAGGACCATATCTGTTGAGGGGTGGCAGGTTTCCTGGGGAGGTCTCTGTCCCTCACCCTGAGGCTGGGGACGTCAGTGAGTTCTTTGGGCTAAAGAGAAGTTCCCATGAGGGAGAAAAGGAACCTCCTCCTCAGCTTGCCTTCCTCCCATCAGAAGTTTGCTTCACAGAGACCATGAGCATCTGAAAATGGGGAGAAGGGCTGGAGGAAACCAGTGAGGGCAGCTGAAGAGATGGGAGGAGGGAGCTGAGAGCAGTGAGTACAGGAGGGGTGTTAACAGGCAGCCCTGTGTGCAGCCCTGGAGCAAATCTTCCTACTAGCTGAAGAGGAGTCAGGGCTGCAGGGACTGTTGGGAAAGGCCTGCAGGCTACAGCAGCTGCTGCCACTCAAAGACAATGGCTGGATACTGCGCTGGACATGGGTTGGAACACCGTTGGCTAGAAGCTTTGTACCTGCAATCTCTACAATATACAAACAGTTCATGTAGCTCAAAAAAAAAGCAACCCAATCAAAAAGTGGGCAGAAGATCTAAATAGACATTTCTTCAAAGAAGACATACAGATGGCCAGGAGGCACATGAAAAGATGCTCAACATCACTAATTATTAGAGAAATGCAAATCAAAACTACAATAAGGTACTACCTCACACCAGTCAGAATGGCCACCATCAAAAAATCCACAAATAATAAGCGCTAGAGAGGGTATGGAAAAAAGAGAACCCTCTTACATTGTTGGAGAGAATGTAAATTGGTACAGCCACTTTGGAGAACAGTATGGAGGTTCCTTAAAAAACTAAAAATAGAGCTACTATATAATCCAGCAATCCTACTCTTGGACATATACCAAGAGAAAACCGTTACTCCAAAAAATACATGTACCCCAGTGTTCATTGCAGCAGTACATACAATAACCAGGCCGTGGAAGCAACCTAGATGTCCGTCGACAGGCGAACGGATAAGGAAGATGCGGTTCATACAGTGGACTCCTACTCAGCACTGTGGCATTTGCAGAGGCGTGGATGGGCCTAGAAACTGTCAGACATGGTGAGGATGAGTCAGAAAGAGAAAGACAAACATCGCGTGTTAACACATGGAGTCTAGAAAAATGGTGCTGATGAACCTCTTTGCAAAGCAGAAATAGAGACACAGATGCAGAGGGCAAATGTAAAGATACCAAGAGGGCATCAGGGCGGGATACACTGGGAGACTGGGACTGATACATATACACTACCACATATAACAGACGACCAGTGAGAACGTACTGCATAGCACAGGCTTCCCTGGGGGCCCAGTGGTAAAGAATCCTCCTGCCAGTGCAGGAGGCGTGGGATCGATCCCGGGCTGGGGAAGGGTCCCTGAGGAAGGAAATGGCAGCCCACTCCAGGGTCCTTGCCTGGGAAATCCCATGGACAGAGGAGCCTGGCAGGCTACAGTCCATGGGGCCACAAGAGTTGGACACGACTTAGTGAGTGAACAACAAAAACTATATAGCACGGGAAAAGAAAGAAGGTACCAAAAAAAGTATATCTGTGGCTGCTGCTCTGCTAAGTCGCCTCAGTCATGTCCGACTCTGTGCGACCCCATAGACGGCAGCCCACCAGGCTCCCCCGTCCCTGGGATTCTCCAGGCAAGAACACTGGAGTGGGTTGCCATTTCCTTCTCCAATGCATGAAAGTGAAAAGTGAAAGTGAAGTCACTCAGTCGTGCCTGACTCTTAGTGACCCCATGGACTGCAACCTACCAGGCTCCTCCGTCCATGGGATTTTCCAGGCAAGAGTACTGGAGTGGGGTGCCATTGCCTTCTCCGATATCTGTGGCAACTTTCAGTATTTGTGCCCACCCTGGGCTCATTTGTAATTTGGATTCTTTTTCATTTATTTTATTTATGTCTTGTGGCTTTTGTTTTCTTCATATCACCATATTAACAGATTTCCAGGTTTCTATGGTATCTTCACAGTTGAAGTCTTACTGTTCGTTCCTCTGCTCCCTCCCACTCTCTGCCTCCCCTCCCTCTTTCTCTCCCTCTCTCCATCCCACCCCACCTCTCTTCTTCCCTTCCTTCCTTCCTTCTTCCTTTTCTCCTATATTAGTGAGTTGCTGCTACTGTCAGGCCTTGTTCTTGATGCTGGGGGATACAATGGTGAATAAGAAAGTCTCCCTTGGAACTGATTTTCCAATGGCACTTGATATAAAATAACATATAAAAACCTAAGAGCATAACTTAATGCCAGAAAGAGGTAAGTGCATGAAAAACAAGATAGAAGACAATAAATGGGAGGTGGCATTTTAATTTAGGTGGTCAGGAAATAACTCTATGAAGAATAACTCAATGACATTTGAGAAGAAAAATGAATAATAAAGATTTATAAGCTATATACAAAGTTGGAGGGCTAGAGGGAAGGCAAGGGAGATTGGATGTCCTAGGCAGTAGGAGCAGAAAAAGCTCTGAATGGTAACAAACTTGGTGTGTCTATGAAATAAGACAATCAAGGTGGGAGAAGCCCAGAAAGCAAGGGAGAGAGGTTGGGGTTAGGTAGGAGAGGCAGTCAGGACTAATTTACAATCTGCTGTGACGGCCAGGGTTAAGGATTGTAGATTGTTAGTGCAGCGAGGAAACACGGAAGCGGTGTCTGCTGGGTAGACAGTGGGTCACAGAGGAGCCATAGAAGCAGCAGAGAGATGTACTGAAGGTTGGTAGTGATACAACAGAGGTGGAGCAGAGTAAATGGATTCTGGTTAGATTGCAGAGATTGAGCTCACACAGTTTGCTTGTAATTTGGATATGGATCTGCTGAGGAAGGGAGCACTGAGAAGGATCCCCAGGTTTTGGCTTAGGTAACTAGGTCTGTGATGATGCCATTTACATCATTCCCTGATGAATTCTGCTAAACATTTAAGGAAGATATTGTATCAGTTTTCTACAATCTTTTCCAAGAGACAGAAGCAGACGGAGTGCTTCTCAACTCATTCTACCAGGGCATTTCCCTGATACTAAAACCAGACAAAGATAATACAAGAATATAAGGCTACAGATCAGTATTTCTCATGAACAAAGATGCAAAAAATTGTCAATAAAATATTAGCACCAACGTCTATGAAGAATTATAGAATTATACCATGATTTAGTGGGATTTATCCCAGATATTCCTCCAGTATTCTCGCCTTGGAGAATTTCATGGACAGTGGAGACTGGTGGGCTACAGTCCGTGGGATTGGAAAGAGTTGGGCACGACTGAACACACAGCACATCCCAGATATTCAAGGCTGGTTCAACATTCAAAAATCAATTACTGTACAGTCATCCCTTGGAATCCATCGGGTATTGGTGCTAGGACCTCCACTGGCACAAAAACCCTTGGTTGCTCAAATCCCATAATCAACCCTCTGTATCCACGGGTTCGCATCTGTGAAATCCATCAACCACACATGGTTGTATTAAGTTTTTGATCTGCCTCAAATGCAGAACCCACAGATATCAAGGGCCAACTACATACTTATTGAAAAAAATCCACATACAAGTGGACCCAGGCAGTTTGAACCCAGGTTGTTCAGGGGTCAACTGCAATCTATTACATCAACAGGCTAATGAAGAAAAATCACATGATCATATCAACAGATATAGGAAAAACATTTGACAAAACCCAACATCCATTTCTGATAAAAACTCTGAGACTGAAAATAGAGAGGAACTTCCTCAACTTGATACAGAATATCTACAAAAATCCTACATTCAACATCATCCTTAATGGTGATAAAATAGAAGCTTTCTCATTAAGATCAGGAACAAGGCAAAGAAGTGCCCTCTCACCATTCCTTTTCAACATCATACTGGAAGTCCTAGCTAATGCAGTAATAGAAGAATGGGAAGGAAGAAATAAAACTTTCCAAAGACCTCCTGGAACTGGTAAGTGATTGTAGCAAGGTTGCAAGCTACAAGGTTAATACACAAAAATCAAATGCTTTCCTAAACAATGGCAATGAACAAGTGGAAAATAAAATATATATATCCAACAAAATATGTATAAATTCTATATGAGAAAAACTACTAAACTCTGATGAAAGAAATCAAAGCAGAACTAAATAAATGGAAAGATACTCCATATTGTTGGGTGCAGTGCTGTGCTTAGTCACTCAGTTGTGTCAGACTCTGTGCGACCCCATGGACTGTAGCCCACCAGGCCTCTCTGTCTACAGGGATTCTCTAGGCAAGAATACTGGAGTGGGTTGCCATGACCTCCTCCAGGGGATCTTCCCAACCCAGGGATCGAACGCAGGTCTCCTGCTTTGCAGGTGGATTCTTTACCGTCTGAGCCACCAGGGAAGCCCAGTAGGAAGACTCAATATTATCAAGGTATCAGTTCTTCCCAACATAATTCTACAAAGTCAGTGCATTTCCAATTAAAATCCCAGCAACTTATTTTGTAGATATGGACCAACTGATTCTAAAGTTTATATGGAGAAGCAAAAGCCCAGAACAGCCAACACAATACTGAAGGAAAAGAACCAAGTCAGAGGACTGACACTAACTGATTTCAAGACATACTGTAAGGGTACACTAATCAAGACAGTGTGATACTGTTACCCAAAGCGGGGTCCAGCTGCTCGTTGCTCAAAGTCATTAAAGAGTCCAGGCTGATGGAAAGGAAAGTTTGCATTATTTTGGATGCCAACAATGCCAGGGGTTGGGGTGGGGGTCGGCAAGGGAGACGGATAGAAGTGGACTTCTGTCAAAGGCCGACTCCCCCTGCTGACAATCAGGGGATAATAGCTTTTATAGACAAAGGGAGAGGGCTACACGCAGAAACAGTCAGCTCTGACAGTCATCCTCAGATCGGTCATCAGGGATCTGACCAGTGTCATCTTGGTTACTTTAAATACAGTTAGTCTTCAGTTCCAGGGGCAGTTTGTTTCCATTGCTTTGAGGCCAATTCTCGGAATTGTGGCAGCTTAAGTCATGGGTACAGTCTGGTCATCAGTAGTTAACTTCTACCTGGTGGGCGTTTCAGTATCTATGAGACAACTCACAGGATATGGCTCGGAATATTATCTATAACCCTTAGGAAGGAACTGAAGGTCCTTGACTATGCTTAATGTGTACATCATTATTACTTGGTCTCATTTGACTTTTCCTTTGTTTCTGCATTTTCTCACTTCTCTGATTAAATTTATTCTTTGGCTAAAGGTTTTCCACAGACAGAGCAGGGCAAGGACCATAGGACCCTGCTCCGTTTCAATATTAGTGAAAGAATAGATAAATAGAACCATATGAATATAGTCACCTGACCTTTGAACAGGAGTAAAGGCAATACAATGGAGAAAAGATAGTCTTTTCAACAAATGGTACTGGAACAGCTAGATATCCACATGCAGAGAAATGAACTTAGATTTAGACATTATACCTTCCTAAAATTTAACTCAAAATGGATCACGGAACTAACTATAAAATGCAAAATTATAAAATTCCTGGAATATAACAATTTCCTAGGAGAAAAAGCTGGCTTAAAACTCAACATTCAAAAAACGAAGATCATGGTATCTGGTCCCATCACTTCATGGCAAATAGATGGGGAAACAATGGAAACAGTGAGAGACTTTATTTTCTTGGGCTCCAAAACCACTGTGGACAGTGACTGCAGCCATGAAATTAAAAGACGCTTGCTACTTGGAAGGAAAGCTATGATAAATCTAGACAGAATATTAAAAAGCAAAGACATCACTTTGCTGACAAAGGTTATAGTCAAAGCTATGGTTTTTCCAGTAGTCATGTATGGATGTGAGAGTTGGACCATAAAGAAGGCTGGGACTGAAGAATTGATGTTTTTGAATTGAGGTGCTGGGTAAGATTCTTGAGAGTTCCTTGGGTAGGAAGGAGATCAAACTAGTCAATCCTAAAGGAAATCAACCCAGGAGACCCAACCAGTCCATCCTAAAGGAAATCTGTTCTGAATATTCATTGGAAGGACTGATGCTGAAGCTGAAACTCTAGTACTTTGGCCATATGATGTGAAGAGCCAACTCATTGGAAAAGACCTTGATGCTGGGAAACATTAAAGGCCAAAGGTGAAGGGGGTGACAGAGGATGAGATGGTTGTACAGCACCACTGACTCAATGGACATGTGTCTGAACAAACTCCGGGGGATAGCGAAGGATAGGGAAGCCTGGAGCGCTTCAGTCCACGGGGTCACAAAGAGTCAGACACGACTTAGCGACTAAACAATGGCAGGAGAAAATTTAGATGACTTTGTGTATGGTGATGGCTTTTAGATATAATACCAAAAGAAAAAGGAAAAGAACTCTTAAAACTCAATCTGTTTTAAAAATGGGCAAAGTTCTGAATAGACCTCATCGAAGAAGATATACAGATAGCAAATAACCATATGAAATGATGCACCACATCACATGTCATCAGGGAAGTGCAAATTAAAACAATGAGATACCGCTGCGCACCAGACGATGCTAAATGCTAATGAGGCTATGGAGCAACAAGAACTCATTCATTGCTGGCGGGAATGAAAACGGTAGTCAACTGGGAAAGCAGCTTGGTGGTTTCTTACAAAACTAAACATATTCTTACATACAGACCAGTAACATGCCCTTAGTGTTTATCCAAAGGAACTGAGAACTTATGTTCACACAGAAACCTGCACACAAATGTTTATAGACGACTCATTGCCAAAACATGAAAGCAACCAAGGTGTCCTTCAGCAGGTAAGTGGACAAATAAACACTGCCTGATATGTTCAGACAATGGAACATTATTTAGCACTAAAATGAAATCAGCGATCAAGCCATGAAAAGACATGGAAGGAACCTAAACACATATTACTAAATAAAAGAAGCCAGTATGAAAAGACTACACACTGTACAACTCCAACTTTATGACATTCTGGAAGAGGCACAACTATGGAGACAGTTCAAAGATCAGTGTTTGCCCGGAGTTATGGGGAAGGCAAGATGAAAGGAGCACAGAGGGTTTTTAAAGCAATGAAACTACTCTGATACCATAACGACGGGTACATGACATTATAGATTTGTCAAAACCCACAGGATGTATAATCGAGGAGTGAACCCTAGGCAAACTACGGACTCTGAGTGATAATGATGTACCAGTTGTAAAAAAATTACCACTCGGGTAGGGATGCTGATAATGGGGGAGGCGATATATGCGTGGAGGCAAGGGGTATATGGGAAATTTCTGTACCTTTTGTTCAATATTGCTGTGAACCTAAAACTGCTTTTTAAAAAGTGTATTAAAAATTAATAAAGATATTCACTTCTAACTTAAAAAGAGACTAGGTTCTGGCATGAGGTGGACTTCAGATTCCATTTACAGAGAATTGAGGGTGAAGATACTGGAAAATAAGTTTCTTTTTCCTTCTATAAAGATTATTGCCAAACAGAGCAATTTTTCTATTTTTTGGAGCACGCATAGCTTGAACTCTGACTTCTATAACAAGTTACATAAGTTTCCTTGAAAAAAAAAAGGCCCTATTAGAGTAAGGGGTACAAAGGTATATGGGGGAAAACTGCATTGGAAATCCCATCAGGTTTGTCTAATGTTCTTGAAGGGCTTTAATTTGAACTTCAAGTATATTAGCATCCAGTCCACAAGAGATGACGGAAATAATCACAGTGAACTGGGGGGTCAGAGAACTGAGGAGGAACTAACCAAGGTTTTAAGTGTTGCTTTTTCCTTTATGCAATGTTTTCTTGTCTTTCAAGAGGAGCAACTGTGGATTTTCTCTAGTAAAGTGATTTTTTGAATGTCTGGGTTTGGTTTTAGAGATAGTTTTGTAAGTCTCTGCAGTTTGAAATGATACTTCCTACCTTAAAACCTTTCCAACACAACAGGGGGTTTGAACACTCTCCATTGCTGAGGAGTGGAATTAGTTAGGACTCTTGTAATCAGTAAAAATATTTTGGGATAGCGCAAACCAAAAGGCTGTCTTTGGGGCTTCTCTGGCAGTTTAATGGTTAAGACTCATACCTTCCAAATACAGGGGGCCTGGTTGGGGAAATAAGATCCTGAATGCCATGCGGCACGCCCGCCCCCCCACCCCCCAAAAAAAACACCAAAAGGTTATCTTTTACAAAGGTCCAAGGATATCTAACAGAATGAGAGGAAATTAACACAGTATGTTCTTGGAGACAAATTGGGGGCAGAAAGTATCATCTTTGACTTGTTTCTGAAGCTCTTTATTATTCAATCTGCGGCCAACCATCATGGTTTAGGAGCAAATGGCCCTCTAATACGTCTATTCTCTTCACTAGATGTGTCAGACTATGGAGGCCAATTAGAAGTGAGAAGTGAAGTTGCTCAGTTGTGTGCGACTCTTTGTAATCCCATAGACTGTAGCTTACCAGACTCCTCCATCCATGGAATTTTCCTGGAGTCCTGGAGTGGGTTGCCATTTCCTTCTCCAGGGGAACTTCCCCACCTGAGGATCAAACCCAGGTCTCCCATGTGGCAAGCAGACTAACCCACTGAGCCACCAGGGAAGCCTGGAGGCCAATTAGTCCCTACTTCAAATTCTGGGGTAAGAAGTCTCCTTGAGTACAGTTTGAATTAGGGTCCTACCTACAGAGCAGTCAACTGGGGCGGGGGATACTGTGCACCATGTGCCCGAGGTCCTCTTTCTGCACACTTGTGGTTAACAAACGGAGACAGACTGGACAAGCTATGTAATTTGCAGGGCCCTGTGCAAAATTCTGAAAGAGATGGGAATACCAGACCACCTGACCTGCCTCTTGAGAAACCTATATGCAGGTCAGGAAGCAACAGTTAGAACTAGACATGGAACAACAGACTGGTTCCAAATAGGAAAAGGAGTACGTCAAGGCTGTATATTGTCATCCTGCTTATTTAACTTCTATGCAGAGTACATCATGAGAAATGCTGCGCTGGAAGAAGCACAAGCTGGAATCAAGATTGCCGGGAGAAATATCAATAACCTCAGATATGCACATGACACCACCCTTATGGCAGAAAGTGAAGAGGAACTAAAAAGCCTCTTGATGAAAGTGAAAGAGGAGAGTGAAAAAGTTGGCTTAAAACTCAACATTCAGAAAACGAAGATCATGGCATCTGGTCCCATCACTTCATGGGAAATGGATGGGGAAACAGTGGAAACAGTGTCAGACTTTATTTTTTTGGGCTCCAAAATCACTACAGATGGTGACTGCAGCCATGAAATTAAAAGACGCTTACTCCTTGGAAGGAAAGTTATGGCCAACCTAGATAGCATATTCAAAAGCAGAGACATTACTTTGCCAACAAAGGTCCATCTAGTCAAGGCTATGGTTTTTCCACTGGTCATGTATGGATGTGAGAGTTGGACTGTGAAGAAAGCTGAGTACTGAAGAATTGATGCTTTTGAACTGTGGTGTTGGAGAAGACTCTTGAGAGTCCCTTGGACTGCAAGGAGATCCAACCAGTCCATTCTAAAGGAGATCAGTCCTGGATGTTCATTGGAAGGACTGATGCTAAAGCTGAAACTCCAATACTTTGGCCACCTCATGCAAAGAGTTGACTCATTGGAAAAGACTCTGATGCTGGGAGGGATTGGGGGCAGGAGGAGAAGGGGACGACAGAGGATGAGATGGCTGGATGGCATCACCGACTCGATGCACATGGGTTTGGGTGAACTCCGGGAGTTGGTGATGGACAGGGAGGCCTGGCGTCCTGAGATTCATGGGGACACAAAGAGTCAGACACGACTGAGCGACTGAACTGACTGTCTGTACAAAATGAAAATGCAGGGCTTCCTTGTTCAAAAATTAAGACTTTCAAGATGCAACAGCAGAACATTAAACCAAACATGTGGCCCTTCCAAGTGTGGGGTCTTATGTGACCACACAGGTCTCATGCCCTGAAGCTGCTTCACTCTGTGGACCTGGATGAAGAGCTTCCAAAAGGAGTTTCTAGATTCTGTGTGTTGGAATTGGAACCAGTGTTTCCTGTTTTTTTTTTTTTTTTTTTAATTTATAACTTTAGATTGACATGTTTTCCACCATTATTGGACTTTCTTATCAGACCCAGTAATTTATGAAGAATTGCTTGAATTATTTACATTAATTATCACTGGACCACCCATTTATTTTTAAAAGTTTTGTGCCTTCATTTTATTGTTAGGCAAAATCGATTTGCATGAACCACTCTCATGAGAAGAGCTGAAGATAACGTCTCTTTCTCTTTTGGTGGCACCGAGCCCCATGCAGGACTGTAGTTGCCCCCCCAGGGATGGAACCCAGGTCCCCTGCAGTGGCAGCACGCAGTATTTATTTTTGGCTGCATCAATTTTTCATTGTGGCACATGGGATCTTCTTTAAGGTGCACGGGCTTCTCTCTAGTTGTGGCGCTTGGGTTTAGTTGCCCCATGGCATGTGGGATCTTAGTTCCTGGACCAGGGATGGAACCCATGTCCCCTGCCCTGGAAGGCTGATTCTTGATCACTGAACCACCAGGGGAGCCTCTGTCCTTTTTCTTTTTAACTTGGATTAATTTTAGACTTACAGAAAAGTTGCAAAGATAGGCTTACCAGTTTCCATATATCCCCCTTCCACTTTCCCCTAATGTTACCATCTGTACCTTAACTCCAGGACAATTATCAGAACCCCCAAAATTAACATTGTTGCAAGACTACTAACTGAAGACCTGACAGTGAACAGTGAAGGCGCTCAGCCATACATATACTGTATCCATTCTCCCCCAGACCCCTGCCTCCCATCCAGGCTGGAACCTAACTTTCAGCAGAGTTCGATGTGCTATACAATAGGTTTCTGTAGGTTATCCATTTTAAATATAGCAGTGTGTATATGACCTTCCCCAAGTCCTTAACTATCCCTACCCCACACACACCCTGCAGCCATGAGTTTGTTTTCTAAGTCTGTATTTTTCTGTTTTGTTAAGAAAGTTCATTTGTATCATTTCTTTTTAGGTTCCACATATAAAGGATGTCATATATTTTTCCTTCTCTGTCTGACTCACTTCACTCGGTATGATGCTCCATCCCTAATGTCTTTTTCTTATTTTAGGATCCTGTCCAGGACCCCACATTGTACTTGCTTCTTTCTCTCTGTGCAGTCTAGTGCAGTCCGTAAAAGCTCCTTAGTCTTTCCTGATTTCTCATCATTGACTTTTTTGAAGAGTACTAGTTAGTTCTGTTGTCAAAGGCGCCTCAATTTGATGTTTTAGCATAAGTAGACTGAATATTACAGGTATGATGGGCACCCTCAGTGAATTATATCACAGGTTCCTGATGTTATGCAGCTTATTACTGGTGATGTTAACATTTATCACTTAAGGTGATTTCTACTGAGCTTCTCACTGTAAAATCACTCCTTCATTGTTAATAAGCATCTTAAGGTAGACATTTTGAGAGGATGCAAATGCTGTTTCTTCTCAAACTTCTGCGCGTATCACTCATTAAAGGAACTAGTCTGCACCAACTACCAGTGTCTACCTAATGGTGATAGTTTCTTTACTTCTTTTTAAGACTGTTATTTATTTATTGGCTGCACTGGGTCTTTGTTGCTTCGTGGGCTTTCCCTAGGTGTGGCGAGCAGGGGCCACTCTCCAGCTGTGGTGCTCAGGCCTCTTACTTGGGCGGCTTTTCTCGTTGAGGAGCCGGCCCTCAGTAGTTTCCATCATGGGCTGAGTTGCCCCCAGGCACGTGGAACCTTCCCGGGCCAGGACCAGGGATCGAACCCATGTCCCCTGCATTAAGGTGGATTCTTAACCACTGGATCACCAGGAAAGTTCTACAGTTCTTTTTGTCTTCAGGCTTCTGGTATCCAATCAAGATGCTGTTTCCCAGAATTCATGTTAGTTCTTTTCTTCCCACCCTTTTTAGCGTGGCTGTTACTCCTTTATGGTAGGGTCATTGTTAGTACTTTTACTCCACTTGGGTTCTCTCCACCTCCTAGTTGGCTTTAGTTTATTTGGGGGTATGTGATATACCACTGTGGTTCTAAGGGTCAGAGTCATATAAAAATACACTATCACTACTTCCTCACGTGCGTTACTCATTCACGTTTACCTCCCCCCAACTTCTTCCATTCTCTTCACACCTGCTCCCCATAGGTAACCAGTCCCCTTAGATTCTGATTTATCTTTTCTGTATTTCTTTTACACACAGATGGGCAAATGTAGAATGTTCTCTCGAATTCCTTTCTTTCTTAGGGCAGCATCCTAAAGATAAACCTTTTGTGCTTTGCGTTTTTCTTTTAGCAGTATGTTTTGGCAACTGTGTTGTGTGTGTGTGTGTGTGTTAGTTGCTCGGTCGTGTCCGGCTCTTTGAGACCGCATGGACTGTAGCTCGCCAGGCTCCTCTGTCCAAGGGGATTCGCCAGGCAAGAACACTGGAGTGGGTAGCCATGCCCTCCTCCAGGGGATCTTCCCAGCCCAGGGATAGAACCCAGGTTTCCTGCATAGCAGGCAGATTCTTTACCAGCTGAGCTACCAGGGTAGCCCGTTTTGGCAACTATTTTGTATCAGTTCACAGAGTTCTTTCTCATTTTTAAAAATTGAAGTGTTATCTACTTGTTTTTGTCTGTGCTGGGTCTTCACCGCTGCGTGGGCTTTTCTCTGGTTGGCAACTGGGGGCTCCCCTGTGCCGGCTCCTCTTGTTGCTGAGTACCCTCTGCAGGCGCTGGGGCATCAGTAGTGCGTGTGGGCTCAGCAGCTGCGGGGCACAGTCAGCTGCTCCATGGCATGCGGGATCTTCCTGGATCAGGGATTGAACCCGTGTCTCCAGTATTGGCAGGCGGATTCTTCACCACTGAGTCACCAGGGGAGCCTCATTTATTTTTTTTATTTTATCCACACCATGAAGTATGTAGAATCTTAGTTCCCCAACCAAGGATTGAAACTGTGCCCCCTGGAAGTGCAGTCTTAGCCACTGGACCGCCAGGAAGTCCCCTTCCTCATTTTTAAAAGTAGCTGCTGAGTATGCCATTGCATAGTATGCCACGAATGTAGGAGCACTTATGTGCTTAGTGACTCAATCGTGTCCAGTTCTTTGCAACTTATGGACTGTAGCCCGCCAGGCTCCTCTGTCCATGGGATTCTCCAGGTAAGAATACTGGAGTGGGCTGCCATTCCCTTCTCCAGGGGATCTTCCCAACCCGGGGATTGAACCCAGGTCTCCTGTATTGCAGGTGGATTCTTTGCCACCTGAGTTATCAGGGAAGCCCATGAAGACTTGGGTGGTTTCCAATATTTTGCAATTACACACAGTATGTGTATGTGTATTTTTCCATTGTCAGAGGATCGTCACAGATCACTCTCCTCTTCCAATCCTTCCTTTCTTTAGGAACTGGGCGCTGTGCTAATGTTACTGTCCATAAAATGTTTTCTTTCTTAGCTCTGCCTTTGAAGTCTGTAATCTCTGACAGTAAGCATAGATTGTGAACAGGAGTACTTTCTGAGCCTTTCTGAGAAAGTCTTCACTCTTTGTCTCAGCCAATAATTTGGCTGAGCCTTGTACTACAGTAGTGGTTCTCAACTTTGTCTGAACATTAAAATCACCTAGGAGTTTTTTAATATAACATGCCTAGGAGTGTTCTAGGTAGGTTCTGTAATGAATGCAAGATCTCTGGAGTGGGACTCAGGCACCTATATTATTTTGAAGTGCCCAAGAAATTCCAGTGTGTGGCTAAAGTTGAGAACCACTGGTTATATCCTTGAAATGTTACAATATTCTCCTGACCCTCACCATACTCCCTGTGATTTGAGCCAGCTGCAGAACATACTCTGGCTGATCAGGAGGTGCTCCACTCAGAGATTTCCTGATTTTTACCTGGAAAAGAGTTAAACACCTGCTGGCTTAACTTCAGGAGGATCTGTCAAAGCCTTTAATGAGGGCCTAGCTAAAAAAAAGTTCTTTCTTACATACAATCTGAATGACTGGTACAAGTTGCTTCAGGGTGAGAAGGAAGAATATTAAATTTCCCTCTCTCTCCTTCAACACACAAATCTGGGTACCTTCCTTTGCAGTTGGTAGTATTAATACCACTTTGTAGGGAATTTCCTGGCAGTCTAGTGGTTGGGACTTTGCACTTACACTGCAGGGGGGCAAAGGTGTGATTTCTGGTTAAGGAATTAGGATTTCGAATGCTATACAACTTGTCTGGGGGAAAAAAAAAGATTTTGTAAAGCAAAAGTCTATCAGTAACACTTTCATCAAATCAAAGATACTACAAGTATAATACACCTGATTATCCTATCTTAGTTATTCTTAGTGTTAAGAAACAAACCCACTGCTAAATAATTATGAAAGTGAAAGTGAAGTCACTCAGTCGTGTCCGACTCTTTGCGACCCCATGGACAGTAGCCTGCACCAGGCTCCTCTGTCCATGGGATTTTCTAGACAAGAGTATTGGAGTGGGTTGCCATTTCCTTCTCCAGGGAATCTTCCCGACCCAGGGATCGAACCCAGGTCTCCCGCATTGTAGCCAGACGCTTTACCATCTGAGCCACCAGGGATGAGATACAATCTAATGTAAGAAACATCTCTATTTCAGATATTTAAATGTGGGAAAGTATACACATTAGAATTCGTGAAATACAGATCTTTAGCTTAGACTTCTCTGAAATTCATGCCTATAGGGTCATTTGAATTTCTCACAGGCTCCTCAAGCCTAACGTGGCCCACTGGGGTACTCTTCACCTACATTACCAAAGCTATTCCTTTCCCTACATTCTCTATTTTGGCAAAGCAAACCACCAAATTAGAAACATGTAAGTCATACTGATCTTGGCAAGGCAGCGCCGAGCCGGGGCATGAGGCTAGATCAGGAATCCTAGCCACCAGTGAAAAATGCATTTATTATGGAGGCCGAAACTGTAAATGCAGGTACAAATTTATCATTCAAGACATAACACAAGTGGGACAGCACTCAGAGAGATGTTTTAACGTGGTGACCCAAGGATGAAGGAGCGGATGAAACCGAGGAGGGTCTTGGAATGCAGGATGGGAAAAACCAGACCCTTATCATCTTTCCCTCCCCCATGCTGTGACTATTAATGGATTTCAGGTCCTCCTGAGCAGTATAACCTGTCTACCTGCCACCCCACAGGGAGGAGGTATCTGCCCTACTCGACCCCCACCCAGTATACAAGCCTCATCCCATCCCCTAATGCCCCGAAAGACCCCTATCCCACTCCCTGTACCCTGGCTATAAAAGTGGACTAAGGACCCTGTTCAACGTCGGTTCTCCCTTGAGCTGGCCCGCTATTCTAACAGCGTCTCCCACTCTAATAATCTTTACTTCCCTCTCATTCTGTCTCATGTCTGGAAATTCTTTTCCAACCCGAGCCCAGGCCATGACAGTTAAGACAGAAGCAAAGCAGAGACGCACACCCAGAGAGAAAGGGTGTGGGCATCTCCACTAGTGAGGAGGGGCACGGTAAAGAGGCGGTTAAGTCTTTACAGAGGGCAGTTCTGTTGGGTCTTTGTCTTCCTTCTGGGCAATCATCTGGTTTCTCTTCCCACACCTGACCTACCTGGGACCCTCCCCTGGGTACACACGTACCCCTCAGCCAATATGGATCTCGAAGTGCAGGTTTCTGAGAGGAGCAAGGTTCATTATGGCCTGGCAGAATCTCTTGACTTTGGACCCACAAGGAGCCTTTCTGCAAAAGTATAGTGTCTCCCTTGTCCAAAAGGAGCGGGGAGTGGAGACCCCTTAATTCTTTACTCTAACAGGGTTTCGCCCCTGGGTCCTTGCCGTGACTATCACCTTAGGTACTTACAAGATTCAAACACTGGCTGTTTACCCTGCTTCTGTTGTTACTTCCATTTCGGAGGGTAAACAGGAAGCTGACTGTAAATGCCTTAACTGGAGCCCACCTATCTTTCAGCCCAAGAAATGCTAACAGTTTTAAGTATCCAGCCTGGAGCCTACTTCTTCATGCCCCCATGAAATGTAAGCAGGAGGCCAGTTGTAAATGCCTAACCTGGAGCCCATCCATCTCCTACAGCAACACCAGCCTACTGACCTCCTATTACTTTCCACATGCAAGATGTCCTTCCCATTTGGTCAGTTCTGTCTGGTACCTTGCTCTTGAATGCATTGCCTTCTCTTTCCTCCACTGTGACTCTAAGTCTTCCTCATTTCTACAAAATTACTACAGTAATCTCCTGACTACTCTCCACCCCTCTAATCAATCCCTACTCCACACTGTCCTTATTTTCTTTCTTAAACATCAATCTGATCAGATTATTCCTTGCCTAAAAATCCTACAAAATGAATACTCCATCCAAAAAATAGGTGAAGGATATGCACAGGTCACCTCACAGAAGAGGAAAATACACATCTGTACATGTGAAAAACTGATGATCATCCTCATTAGGAAAAAATGTAACCATGACATTTTTTCACCTATCCCCAGTTGGCAGTTTCAGAGGACAGGTTAATAACAAATGATCACAAGGGTGTGCAGAAATACTCCTACAGTCATTGTTAATAGTAAAATATTTTGGATGACATTTGTTTTGGATATGTGAAGGAATGCAATCTGCCTGTTAAAAACCAAAATCCAACCCACTAAATTTGAAGATCTAATTGGCATTATTAAACTAGATGGGTAACATCCCATCTAGTAAACAGAAGGGCACTCCAGAAGACAGTACAGAACAGAAAGAAAGGGAAGTCGCTCAGTCGTGTCCTACTCTTCGCAACCCCATGGACTGTAGCCCATCAGGCTCCTCCATCACTGAGATTTTCCAGACAAGAGTACTGGAGTGGGTTGCCATTTCAGAAGCTTCGTATAGGAAGAAGGGTGGGGTAAGGGAGCTATTAGCAGAAGAAAAGAAAAGATTATTTTTAGGCCAAGAAACCTTCTTTCAGGGAGGAAGGAAGTGGCAGGGGTTTTATCATGCAGATTGCTCCTTCAGGGGGAGTTTAGGGTGGAGACAGGAGTGGAGAGGGCCCAGGAGAGAATAACTTGGTTGGTGCTAACCAGAAAACTTCAGATAAGCCGATAAAGACTTTATGGGGAAGGCAGAGACAGCACTCAGGTCAGGTATTAGATCTAGATTTGGTTATCTGCAGCTCTAGTGACGCCGTTTTGGGTTCATGGTTTTTTCTTTAACATGTCTAATTTCTTGCCTCAATTACTGCACTTGGTCAAATGGGACCACTAGCTACCTTAACGGGCTCAAGGAAGTGAGATAATTTAGGGGAAAGTAGTAATAGTTAACATTTAGTAAGCATTTGCTGTTCTAAGTATTTCATATGTGTTAACTCATTTAATCTTAACAATAACCCTGTAAGCACCACCCCCATTTTACATATAACAAAACTGAGGCACAGAGGACAAAAGACTGCCCAAAGGGTAAAGTCAGGACTAAGAGTGAAGCTGAGATGACTGGTTTTAAATCTACTTAAGAGGATCTAGCTTCAGTCCTTTTTTTTTTTTTTTTGCTGCCAACTTATGCCCATCTTTGCTTTTTTTTTTATGATTGCCCACAACATCCACAAAGTTCGTTTATATAGAATTTGCCCGTTCGCTAGTTACATCAACCGTTCTTCTGTCGTTGCTTCGGGTATCTCATTACAGCCTTGCCTGGTTGAGCTCCAGGGAACGCAGTCACCTCTCATTCCCCCTCACTTTCGGCGTCCTGGCGAACGCTGGGTACACTGTAGATCCTTGGATAAATGCCATTGGACGTTTCTGTGGGATCGACGACATACCTTTACAAACGTGAAATAACTTTCCCAGACTGAGACAGGTACCCGACAAGCAGCGCGCGCAGGGACTGAGTACCGCCCTGACCGCCGTGAGACCCACCGCAAGCTCTGGGACCGACCTGTCCCGCGGGCTCCTTTACTTCAGCGGCGCCCAGCCGGAACCTTTCAGCCGCGGCAGAGGCACCCCGCCGGAACGGCGCGCGGAGCACACAGCAAGGGCGGGTGAGTCGTCTAAGTTTGTGCCTGAACCCTCTAACTCACTTACCTCGAGCCTCGGAGGGACAGCCCAAAAGTCTGGCACGTGGAAGAAGCCGAGTGACGACAGCATTTTCGTTCCTTAAAAAAATACCACAGTCAAGTGGTTCCGAAGGCGGTCCGTCTTCTTTTTGGTTAGGCATATTCGTGGATAGCCCGCCGGAAACGAAGGCGGAAGCGAGGGCAGGCGGCGGAAGCCGCGGGGTCCTCTGAGGCAGGGAGTCTCCGGGGCCTGCGCCGGCGCTCTGCGGCGCCCCCAACTCGGACGCGGGCTTCGCGGGCGGGCGCGGGCGCGGGTGTCGTCGCTGAGCCGAGGCCGGGCGGCCGGAGTCCTCAGGCATGAACCTCGAGTTGCTGGGTGAGGAGGGCTGTGGCTGGGTCCTGGGGAAGCTTCGGTCCTGGAAAGGAGGGGCCCAGGCGGAGGGGACGCGCCTGCAGCCTCCGGGACCCGGCTCTGGACGGATCTGTGGGCGCCTCGGTCAGGAGCGGCGACTGGAGCGGGAAGCCGGGCTTCTGCCCGAGCGGAGTGCGTCGTTTTCCTCGAGCGCGCTTTGCAGTTCAGTTGTGGAAAGACAGGGACAGGTAGTTTGCGAGTTACTTTCGAATACAGGGATCCCAGGTGCTGCAGGTGCCCAGAGCAGGACCAGAGTTACGTTGGGGCGGGAACCTAGGAAGGGAGGCCAGGCTCTGAGCACTTGTCAGGGTTTGGTGAAACATGGGTGCTTAAGGAGGGGAACTTGTGTGTCTTCTAGTAGCAGTGCCTCACTGAGTAAATGAAAAACTCTCAGAGGCTGCTGACCTGAAGGCGCTAAGCAAGTACGTGGCACAGTTGGCACTGGAGTCCAGCTGTCTTGACTTTCTGTTTATGTTACTTACCAGGGACGTTGTGTAAAACACTGAGCAGTGAGCTGGAAGGACGTTTTCTTTTGTCACTCTCTCTGATTTCATTTCTTCTTCAATCTGTTTATAAACTAGGTCTTTCTGGGTTTTCATCAGGTAACGTTTAGCATCATAGCCCAAGGATGTCAGGTTTTCAAGAACTTCTCAGTGACTTGCTATGTTTGTTTCTGTTTTTAAAAAAATTAAATTCAGAAGATACGCTGACAGTCCTAAAGCGTTTTAAGGAATGGTTTTTGCTTTTAAGGGCTTCCCTGGTGTCTGAGCGGTAAAGAATCCGCCTGCAATGCAGAAGACTCAGGTTTGATCCCTGGGTAGGGAAGATCCCCTGGAGAAGGAAATGGCAACTCACTTAAGTATTCTTGCCTGGGAAGTGCCAATCCATGGGATCACGAAAGAGTCAGACACGACTGGCCACTAAACAACAACAGCAGAGGGCTAAGAACATCTGAAAGAGGGGAGTGAATATCTTTGGGGCAGAGCAAGACAGGTCAGAGAAGGCAATGGCACCCCACTCCAGTACTCTTGCCTGAAAGTCCCATGGACGGAGGAGCCTGGTGCGCTGCAATCCACGGGGTCGCTAAGAGTCGGACACGGCTGAGCGGCTTCACTTTCACTTTTCACTTTCATGCATTGGAGAAGGAAATGGCAACCCCCTCCAGTGTTCTTGCCTGGAGAATCCCAGGAACGGGGGGACCTGGTGGGCTGCTGTCTATGGGGTCGCACAGAGTCGGACATGACTGAAGCGACTTAGCAGTAGCAAGAAAGGAAATCTAGAAAGAAAAACAAAACCTGTGGAGGATTTGGAGTTTTGAGTGGATATTTAAGACTGGCAAAATGTTGAAAATATTGGGAGGAATGCTTCTTAGGAATATGTTTGAGCTAAGGTGTCAGTGAAATGAATCCCGAAGATATTTTCCTGCTTGGCCAGGTTGTGGATACTGTGAATAACGTGAGAAGGTGAAGAGACCGGGTTGTTGCTTTCTGGTCTTTGGAGGCTCTTGAATGCCCAGCTGAGAAGTGTTGCTTTTTAAGGAAAGTAGAGCAGATGCATTAAAGGGTTTTGACCTGCTAAGTAACTCAGTCAGACCTATCTTTAAAAAAAGATTTATCTGACAGCAGTGTGGGGTGGAAGTCTTGGAAGTTGTGAAACCAGCTTGGAGGGCTAGAGTAGATGAGGGATACAGAAGATCTGAACTAGAAAATGGGAAGAAAAGACACAGAGAAAGTAGAGCTGACAGTTTGAAAATTGATTGCATATCATGGTGATGGTGGTGCTGGTGGTGAGGAAGAGAGTGAAGTGAAAAATAATGGGAATCGATAATGGTGCTGTTCTAAACATTTAAGAACATCTGGAAAAGACAATTAACATTGGGTATGTCAAGTGTTGACGTGGGATTTAGGAGAGAGGTTTGTACTTAAGAGAGAGATTTATAATACTCCTGCTGCTGCTGCTGCTAAGTCGCTTCAGTCGTGTCCGACTCTGTGTGGCCCCATAGGCTCCCCCGTCCCTGGGATTCTCCAGGGCCTGAAGAACACTGGAGTGGGTTGCCATTTCCTTCTCCAATGCATGAAAGTGAAAAGTGAAAGGGAAGTCAGTCGTGTCTGATTCCTAGCGACCCCATGGACTGCAGCCCACCAGACTCCTCTGTCCATGGGATTTTCCAGGCAAGAGTACTGGAGAGGGTTGCCATTGCCTTCTCCAATAATACTCCTATGAGTAAGCTAATCAAAACCTTGTGGGTAGATGATAAGACCCAGGGAGAAAGTGGGAGGGGAAGAAAAGGAAACTGCGGAGGACAGATTCTTGGATGGTAATCTATGTCTCAAGGAGAAGAGGAGGAATAGATGATAATATATCTGCTAACAGTTACGTACTGCTTACTGTGAGCTCGGCCTCATCTCAAGTGCTTTGCATATATGTATTCATTAAAGGTAAAAGAGAATAGGGGTTAGTGTGGCAGCTTCCACAGAAGCAATTGTGGAGCAGTTGAGGCTCAGAGCTGAGAAAGGGCTGCTCACTTTTTGGGCAACTTGGGACTCGTTAGCAACTTGAACAGAAACTAATTACAATTTAGGAAGATGTGGGAGATGGACTGGAGGCAGAGTTGATTCTTATTTTTAGAAACTTGGGGATGGAGGAGAGGTAGTAGGCGCATACCTTGAAGAGCAGAGTCGTAGGACGGAGTTTCATGTATGGGACAGAGGTCTCATGCAGGAAAACTTAGGAAGGAACAGTAGCATTGGAAGGTTAGACAGTGTAGAAGACTGACTGGACTCAGGATATAATTCTCTATGGGAATGACTGAATTTTTTACAGTGAGAAAGTTAATTATTGCAGATAAAAAGGAGGAAGGAACAGAAGTGATTGTGGGAGCATGCTAAAGCATATCTGGCCAGATAAAGGAATGATAATGTGTTCTTAATATGGACTTTCAAATACTTTTACCTCTGCAACCACTTTCTTTCTTTAAAAGGAATGTATTTATTTATTGGGCTCTGCTGGGTCTTAGTTGCAGCGTGTGGGATCTAGTTCCCTGGCCAGGGTTCAAACCCAGGCCCCCTGCATTGGACGCACTGAGTCTTAGCCACTGAGGCCTTGCAGTGTATTAGGCAGTATGCGCTAGAGATAAAATTTAAGTAAGAGTTTTTCAAACTTAAGTCAATTCACAATAAGAAATATATTTTGTCATAACCCATTATATATACATGTAACTAAGTTTCCCACAATGATACTGATTGTTGTTTTGCTCAGTGGCCTCTGGTATCTTCTGTTCTAATCTATTAAAGAACTTGTGTGGCTCACTGAATGGTTTATCCATTTGTGGTGGATTGGGTCCTAATGTTTGATAAACCCTGAAATAAGATACAGTTTCTGCCCTGGATAGATACGCAGAACTAGGAGGAGAGGACTTCCTTGTAGCTCAAATGGTAAAGAATCAGCCTGTGATGCAGGAGACCAGGGTTCAGTCCCTGAGTTAGGAAGATCCTATGGAGAAGGGAATGGCAGTCCACTTCAGTATTCTTGCCTGGAGAAGTCCATGGACAGAGAAGCCTGGTGGGCTACAGGGCATGGGATCAGAAACAGTTGGACACGACTGAGCGACTGACGCGCACACAGGAGGAGAGGGGTGTAAACGAATGACTGTATGATATTGAACCAAAATAAATGGTAGGAATCCATTATGGGAATCCAGCTGAAAGAGCAGTTAATTCTGCGTTGTTGCAGCCGCAGTAGAATTTGGGGATGATTTTATAGCAGAAGCGTTGTTTAAGTCAGACAGTAAAGATGGAGTAGGATTTTTCCAAAGGGAAAAGATGATGAAGGTGATTACCAGTGCAGAGAACAGTGGGGGCAAGCTTGAGGCATGGACATGTGATGAATACTCACATGCTGGTAGCTTACTGCTGGTGCTTAGGGTGGATTATGCCAGATTCTGTCCCAGGTGCTAATGGGGAGTTAAAGGTAAAATGGTAATACTGGTAGGGGCCAGATTATTGCTTTCTAAAATTATGCTTAGGATTTTAGTATATTGTTTATTTTTGATTGATTCTAACAATCATAAATTGTTTAGATTTTTGAGCAGGTAAGTGATGTGGTGAGATTTGGGGCTTAGAAAACAGGCAGCTTTCTTAAGGATTTGTAAAGGTAGCAGCTTTGTTAAGGATTGATAATGGAGGCCAGACTGGAGCCAGGGAAATGTAGTAATTGCAGCAGCCGTGGTGTCAGATTAGGTTGCGGTAAGATCAGTTATTTAGCCACCTGCAAGTTGCATTTCTCTAAAAAGAAATGGTGCTGACTCTTGTCATCACCTGTTAGATTGAGGAAGTGGAATGGAAACTGCTACTCTGGACCTAACTGTTACAGTAGGGAAGAATTAGTTGGCAAGTCCAAAATACTTGCAGTGGGAGAAAAGGACCATGAACTTTTAGAGTTCCTGATACCAGGATTTTTAAAGAGGAAGGCGTGCAGCAATTCAGGGAATAGGTGTTATTCCATGTCATCAGACTGGGAGGAGGAAGTCTCTAAAGGCCCAGAAAGCAAAACGGCAGTTTGGAGAAAGGATTATAACTAGAAAAAAGACAGGAGGCCCCTGCAGGAACTGGTGTGCTCACACTGAAAGCAGTCTAAAGTCAGATTCTCAAAAAGAGAAGGGTGTGTTGCTGAAAGTGAGTGTGTGAGGGTGGCACCAGCTTTATTTATTTTTAAGTTATTGGTATATAGTTGCTTGGCACCACTTTTAAGAAGCATGCCAGGAGGGACTTCCTGGTGATCCAGTGGTTAAGACTTAACCTTCCAGTGCAGGGGTTACAGGTTCAATCCCTGGTCAGGGAGCTGAGATTCCACACGCCTCTCACCCAAAAACCAAGTAGGAACAATGGTCCACATCAAAAAAAGAAAAAGAATTGTAGGTAATAATTTAAAAAAAAGTTTCAGGAAAGCCAATACTGTAGAAATGAGGCGGCTTCATTATGTGGAGTGTGAAGGCAAGGAGGATGGCGGGCAGTGGGGCAAATGAAGTGGTCACTGGACATTGCAAAGGAAAGTCCTTCATAGGGAGAGTTTAGGTAGGTCACTTAGCTCACTCCTCTTGGTTGAATTCTTTTCCATGGGCTTGAAGGAACTTGCATGTGGAATAGTGTTGAGGATCTTTGTGTCTTGGGGGAGAGAAAAGACATGCAGAAATAAAGGAGATGGGCAAAATTTTGACTTTTTAGTAAAGGACAGGTGAGTTTTGTAAATCATAGACTAGTAACCTTGAGGTCAAACCTGGGCAAGTTTATAGACTTTAGTGCACTTATAGTTAAGTACGGTTGCTTGGCCAGGTTCCAGTTTTGCCAGTTTTTCACTGTCAGTTTGGGAAGTGACTTTTAATCTAAGTGTGAAATGGATTACAATAGTGCTCACTTAACAGTGAATGGAGAGGACTGAGTGAGATAGCGCACAGAAAATCTCAGTACAGAGTTTGACACACAAGCATTTAGTAAGGGTAGCTGCTCATGATAAATGCAAGTTTGAGCACTTGAAAGCAATAATAAGCCAGCATGAGTTCAAGTCTAGAAACTCATTAAATTTCTTTATGCATTTCAAATTAACAGATACAATAAATATTTATCACAACAGTGCAAACAATGCAAGTGTTTCGTTGCTAAAGCATGTCTGCCTCTGCGACCCCATGGACTGTAGCCCGCCAGGCTCCTCTGTCCATGGAATTCTGCAGGCCAGAATACTAGAAGGGCTTGCCATTTCCTTCTCTGGGGCATCTTGCCAGCCCAGGGATCAAACGCACGTGTCCTGCATTTGCAGGAGACTCTGTAACACTGGCCCGCCTGGGAGGCCTGTTCTACACGTCAGGAGGTGACAGAGCTAATGACTCTTAATGCACCCGTGTTAGGTACACACTCATGCTATAGAGTCATAACTAAGTGCCTATTTGTTTGCTTATGTCTTTGTTTGCCATGGCATGCGGGATCTTCGTTCCCGACCAGGGACTGAGCTTGTGTCCTCTGCGTGAAGTGTGGAGTCCTAACTGCTGAGCCACCAGAGAATTCACTATAAATGTTGTTTGAAGTGATCTTTTTTCCCCCTGCCTCCTTTCTTTGTTGATAATCCCATGTATCTCCTTCTGTATTTTTCTCTCTGCGTATTCATATGTGTGTATATACACATGTTAACAAAAAAATGAGATTGGGTTATACATACTTTGTGTCTTTTTTCACTTAAGTAGCACAAATAAAAATTTTCAAGAGAATTAGTGTAATTTATCCATATTTGCCTGGGAAGCCCCATGGACCGAGGAGCCTGGCGGGTCACAAAAGAGTTGGACACGACTTAGTGACGACACGGCAACAGTCCGTGTTTGCGTACAGCAGTTCATTCATTCCACTAATAATAATAGGCGTTTACCTTGTTTCCAGTTGGCGGGCAGGAGTTGGTTTTTTGGGGGTTTTTTTTGCAATCAAGAGCAATACTTTAAAAACCCTTGTCCTTACGTACATTGTTGTGTTTAGGTTTCCACTTGTAGGATTATTGAGATGAGGGATATTTTTGCTTCTAATAGATGCTGTCAGATTCCTTTTCCAAACTGCTATAACAATTCCCATTTTTATAGACAGTGACTGAAAATATTCCTTTATTCACATTCCGCCCCCAGCAAGTGCGCTGTCTGAATTTTCCTGTCTGATGGATGAGAGTGGCATCTCATTTTTCATTTGATTTACATTTCTCTGAATTTGATGTTTTCCTTTGTTTAGAGGCCATCTTATTTCTTCTTGTTTATTCATATTCTTTAGCCTTTCTTTCTGATTGTTTTTCCTTATTGTTGTATAGACTTGCTTTATAGTATAGATACCAACTCTCATCCGTCGTCTGCATTGCCAGTTTTTGTAAGTCTTTTGTTTATGGGAACTTGTGCCATGCAAAATGTTCCAGTTTTTATATAATCAGATGTATTTCTCTCTTTCTTTTGGTTTTCTAATTTTGTTAAGGTCTTCCCCACCCTATATTATACATGGAATCTCTCAAATTTTTTTCTAAGATTTTTGACTTTAAAAATCACTGATTTACCTGAAATTTATTTTTATATGTGATATGAGAGAGGAATCGGAGCTATTTTTTCTTTCAGATGGATAGTTGTCCATCCATATAAAATAAATTCTCTGCTAAATTGAAATGTCATTTTTATCATATATCAGCAGCCTTGTAGTTCATTTAGAATTGCTTCTACATTTGTCTTTAATCCATCTGGAATTGCATAAAATTTATTAGTTTTTGGAGAAAGCCATTAAGCTTTTCTATCCCGGAATGCATTGTAGATTGCCTTTTCACTTATTCATATTTTACAGTCTTAACTAAGATTTTATAGTTTTCTTCTCTATACTTGGCATGTCTTATTACATTTTCCCTTAAATATTGATGTTTGTAACTACTGTGAGTGGAATTTTCCCCTTCATTTTCATTTCTGGATATTAATAGCCAATGTAGAGAAAAGCTATTAATGTTTGAATGTTTTCCTGATATAAAACCACCTTACCTTATTTTCTTACTAATTTGGTAGTGGTTTTTTAAATTAACATTTCTTCTGTTTTCTAGATATTGATACCAGAAAAGAGAAATAGTGTTATTTCCTATATTAATGTTTAAACCAATTGTTTCATTTTCTTATTCCATTGGCTATTATTAGAATGAGCTATTGAGTTTTAGCAAATTTTTTTTCAGTATCCACTCATAGGATTGTATGACTTAAACATTCTTGACCAGGGATATACATTCGAATGCATTGTCCTTTGGAACGATTTCGGAGTGGGCTTGTTCCTCCCCTCCCACTCCCCTTGCTGTATACCTTCTTATATGCCTTCTTATATGGTAGAGTAATAAACTCTAGATTTTTTGTGTTTAGAATTTGATTATAGTTATTTACGTTGCTAGAAACTACTTTTCTGTAGAATTTATAGGTGATTCATAAACCTTGTACCATTTATGTTCTTAAGTGAAAGAGACTTGTTTTCTTTTTCACCCATCTGTATCAGGTTTTGTTATTAGTTGTGTTGGTTTTATAAGACACTATATTTTTTCTGCTTAGAAATAGCTTGAGTAACATTATAATTATTTGTGCCTTGAGATTTAGGAGGAATAAACCATTAAAAAAACCATATGGCTCATAAAACCATATGGGCCTGCTGTCCTTTTTTTAATATTAAACATTAAAACATTTTTATTTTAATGACAGGTCTTTAACAACATTTAGGTGTGTTCTTTCCTCTTTGATCCAGTCAAGAATTTTTCTTCTGTAATCAGTTTTGGAAATACGTCTTTTGTTGTAAGAGTCATTCATGTTTTTTGAATTATCAAGTGTATTGTGAAGTTAAATCCAACTAGGGTTTATTTCTCCTTGGCAGCTGTATTTGGGGATCTTTTTTCCTCCACTCCATGGTCTTTAAAACCAAGCCCAGGAATCTAATTGTAACAGAATGTTAAATGTTAGATGGTGGGAGATGGAGGATGTAAAAACGGCCTTAAACCTCTGGGGGAAGTGGCTTTGTGCTACCATAACCCTATATCACTTTCTCTTTGTGTTCCTTTAGATTCCTTGTTATCGTCCTATTAACTAGGATGACCTTCAAAAAGGCTTCCCAGGTAGTAGTAAAGATAATAAAGAACTTGCCTGCCAATGCAGTTTTATCCCTGGGCTGGGAAGATCCCCTGGAGAAGGATCCAGTCTTCTTGCCTGGAGAATCCCATGGACGAGAGAGCATCGTGGGCTGCGGTCCATAGGGTTGCAGAGAGTTGGAAGTGACTGAAGTGACTTAGTGCACAGCACACAGACCTTCAAAAAAAGGGGAAAAAACCCATCCAGTGCATAAAACAAAAGTACAAAATCAGGAGTAGTCTGTGTTGAAGCATAATCATACATTAAAGTGGCCCAAGGATTCTGGATTCCCTCAGAATCTTTTTTGTTGTTGTTTTTGACCATGCTGCATGGCTTTCAGGATGTCAGTTCCCGGACCAGGGGATGGAACCTATGCCCCCTGCAGTGGAAGCGCTGGGTCAGAATCACTGGGGCCCCAAGCGAAGTCCTTTCAGAATCTTAAATATGGCTTTCCTTTCTCTGAACACAGCAAGTCATGCTCTGCTCCTTCCTGAGGACTTTGTAGTTTAAGATTGTGTTTTTTTTGTTTTGTTTTTAATTTTTAAATGAATATTCCTTTTTTCTCTTAATCATGTGAATATAGATCTCTATTATTGCTTTGGAAAGATATATAGGATATTTTGTTCATCAGTTCAGTTCAGTCGCTCAGTTGTGTCAGACTCTTTGCAACTCCATGAGCTGCAGCATGCCAGGCCTCCCTATCCATCACCAGCTCCCGGAGCTTGTTCAAATTCATGTGCATCGAGTCGGTTTTGCCATCCAACCATCTCATCCTCTGTCGTCCCCTTCTCCTCCTGCCCTCAGTCTTTCCCAGCATCAAGGTCTTTTCCAGTGAGTCACCTCTTAACATCAGGTGACCAAAGTATTGGAGTTTCAGCTTCAACATTAGACCTTCCAATGAACACCCAGGACTGATCTCCTTTAAGATGGACTGGTTGGATCTCCTTGCAGTCCAAGTGACTCTCAAGAGTCTTCTCCAACACCATAGTTCAAAAGCATCAATTCTTCAGTGCTCAGCTTTCTTTGTAGTCCAACTCTCACATCCGTACATGACCACTGGAAAAACCATAGCCTTGACTAGACGGACCTTTGTCTGCAAAGTAATGTCTCTGCTTTTGAATATGCTGTCTAGGTTGGTCATAACTTTCCTTCCAAGGAGTAAAGCGTCTTTGAATTTCATGGCTGCAGTCACCATCTGCAGTGATTTTGGAGCCCATAACTCTGTCACTGTTTCCCCTGTTTCCCCATCTATTTGCCATGAAGTGATGGGACCAGATGCCATGATCTTCATTTTCTGAATGTTGAACTTTAAGCCAACTTTTTCACTCTCCTCTTTCACTTTCATCAAGAGGCTCTTTAGTTCCTCTTCACTTTCTGCCATAAGGGTGGTGTCATCTGTGTATCTGAGGTTATTGATATTTCTCCCGGCAATCTTGATTCCAGCTTGTGCTTCTTCCAGCCCAGCGTTTCTCATGATGTACTCTGCATATAAGTTAAATAAGTAGGGTGACGATATACAGCCTTGACATACTCCTTTTTCTATTTGGAACCAGTCTGTTGTTCCATGTCTAGTTCTAACTGTTGCTTCCTGACCTGTATACAGGTTTTTCAAGAGGCAGGTCAGGTGATCTGGTATTCCCTTCTCTTTGAGAATTTTCCATGGTTTATTGTGATCCATGCAGTCAAAGGCTTTGGCATAGTCAATAAAGCAGAAATAGATGTTTTTCTGGAACTCTCCTGCTTTTTCAGTGATCCAGTGGATGTTGGCAATTTGCTCTCTGGTTCCTCTGCCTTTTCTAAAACCAGCTTGAACATCTGGAAGTTCACAGTTCACATATTGCTGAGACCTGGGTTGGAGAATTTTGAGCATTACTTTACTAGCGTGTGAGATGAGTGCAATTGTGCTGTAGTTTGAGTATTCTTCGGCATTGCCTTTCTTTGGGATTGGAATGAAAACTGACTTTTTCCAGTCCTGTGGCCACTGCTGAGTTTTCCAAATTTGCTGGCATATTGAGTGCAGCACTTTCATAGCATCATCTTTTAGGATTTGAAATAGCTCAACTGGAATTCCATCACCTCCACTAGCTTTGTTCGTAGTGATGCTTCCTAAAGCCCACTTAACTTCACATTCCAGGATGTCTGGCTCTAGGTGAGTGATCACACCATCGTGATTATCTGGGTCGTGAAGATCTTTTTTGTACAGTTCTTCTGTGTATTCTTGCCACTTCTTAATATCTTCTGCTTCTGTCAGGTCCATACCATTTCTGGCCTTTATCGAGCCCACCTTTGCGTGAAATGTTCCCTTGGTATCTCTAGTCTTTCCCATTCTATTGTTTTCCTCTATTTCTTTGCATTGATCGCTGAGGAGGGCTTCCTTATCTCTCTTTGCTATTCTTTGGAACTCTGCATTCAAATTGGTATTATCTTTCCTTTTCTCCTTTGCTTTTCACTTCTCTTCTTTTCACAGCTATTTGTAAGACCTCTCAAGACAGCCATTTTGCTTTTTTGCATTTCTTTTTCCTGGGGTTGGCCTTGATCCCTGTCTCCTGTACAATGTCATGAACCTCTGTCCATAGTTCATCAGGCACTCTGTCTGTCAGATCTAGTCCCTTAAATCTATTTTTCACTTCCACTGTATAATCATAAGGGATTTGATTTAGGTCAAACCTGAATGGGTTAGTGGTTTTCCCCACTTTCTTCAATTTAAGTCTGAATTTGGCAATAAGGAGTTCATGATCTGAGCCACAGTCAGCTCCTGGTCTTCTTTTTGCTGAATGTATAGAGCTTCTCCATCTTTGGCTGCAAAGAATATTATCAGTCTGATTTCAGTGTTGGCCATCTGGTGATGTCCATGTGTAGAGTCTTCTCTTGTTCATACTGCATATTAATACAATACGTATGTTATGTGTGTTAGGTTGGTACCTAAATGTAATTGCGATTTCAGACCATGAATTTTAAATCATTAAAACTAGGCTCAAATACATCTTTATTAATCAAAATAGGAACCATTGCAATCACACAGTTTTGCCAATGAGAAAGAAGTAAGTTTGTTTATTCCTGTAGCGTAAAAACCCACGCGTTAGTGTTTGATGGACTCTTGGGAAGCTGTTTCTGCCTCCTGCTGGTTGTGGAAGTGTTTTCCCTGCAAAACGTTGAGATACTTGAAGAGGTGGTAGTGGGTTGGTGGGAGGTAAGATGAATATGACTGTTGAGGCCAAGCTCTGTAGCCCAGTTCATTCAGCGTTTGAAGCGTTGGTTGTGTGATGTGCGATCAGGCGTTGTCACGGAGAAGAATTGGGCCCTTTGTGTTGACCAGTGCCAGCTGCAGGTTTGGAGTTTTTGGTGCATCTCGTGGATTTGCTGAGCGTACTTCTCAGATGTAATGGTTTCACCAGGATTCAGAAAGCTGTAGTGGATCAGATGGGCAGGAGACAACCAAACAGTGACCATGACCTTTTTTAAAAGGTGCAAGTTGGCTTTGGGAAGTGCTTTGGAGCTTCTTCTCAGTCCAGTCACTGCACTGAGCTGATCATTGCCCGTTGTCCTATGAAATCCACTTTTTATCGCACGTCACACTTCGAGAAATGGTTTGTTGTTGTGTAGAGTAAGAGAAGACAGTTCAAAACAATTGTTTTTTATTTGCAGTCCTCTTATGAGGCTGCAAAAAGCTTGTCAAGCTGTTTTATCTTTCCTATTCGCTTCAAATGCTGGACAGCTGTCATTGTCAAGCTGTTTAGCAAACTTCAGCTTCGATGATCCTCTAAATTGGTGCTTGTCAGCTTCCGATGGCCTGCCACTGTGCTCCTCTTCTTCAAGGCTCTCATCTTCCTTTGCAAAACTTCTTGTACCACCGCTGGCATTGTATGTCCACTGGTAGTTCCTGGGCCAAATGGACTGTTGATGTTATGAGTTGTCTTTACTGCTTTATGAACTTGAATGAGAAAATTGCTAGAATTTACTTTTTGTCTAGCATCATTTCCCAGGTTTAAAAAAATATAAAATAAACAGCAGGTAATAAGTCATTAGCAACAAACAAAACAAATGTGCATTAAAATGATGTATAACATAACCATATTTAAGAATGTATTCCAGTATCGAATGCAAAGTTCAGCAATTCTAAACTGCAGTTACTTTTGCACCAACCTAATAGTATTTTATTTAGGAAACAAACCTTAAATATGTTAATGTTTCTATAAGCATAAAGAGTGGGAGTGAAAGTTGCTCAGTCGTGTCCAACTCTTTGTGACCCCATGGACTATACAGTCCATGGAATTCTCCAGGCCAGAGTACTGGAGTGGGTACCCGTTCCCTTCTCCAGGGGATCTTCCCAACCCAGAGATCGAACCCAGGTCTCCCTCATTGCAGGCGGATTCTTTACCAGCTGAGCCACAAGGGAAGCCCAAGAATACTGGAGTGGGTAGCCTATCCCTTCTCCAGCCGATCTTCCTGACCCAGGAATTGAATTGGGGGGTTGCAGGGAGGAAACCATCATTTTTTAATTACATGTATTTGTAGTACTTATATGTATTACTTAAGTAATTTTTAAAAAGTTCTTTCAAAAAAGCCTATCTTGATCTGGTTTCAGCTTTTCATTTCATTGTTGTCTTTAATATTTGAATGCAATCACACTAAAGTTTGGTACACGTTAGATAAATCAAAATGATGGCCTTTCTTGGCGGGGGGCAGTTGTTCAGCTTTGTACTCGTCTTTTAGTTTTCTTAATTTTAAGGCCTGATTTGTTTTGACTAGTTTTAATGTTTTCACTGTTTAGATTTCTATTAATTTTTATAAAGGATAAAATGTAATAAAATTTATTTTCAGATATTTAAAAATGAGCTTTTTGAAAAAATTGAAGTACAGTTGATTTACAACTTTAGTTAGTTCCAGGTATACGACATAGTGATTCAATATTTTTATAGATTATTCTCCATTTAAAGTTATTATGAAGTATTGGTTGTTTTCCCCTGCTGTACAATATCTCCTTAGAGTTTATTTATGCATAATAGTTTGTACCTCTCTCCCTGTCCTCTGTCCCTCTCTCCACCTGTAACAAATGGCAGCATTTTATTCTTTTTTATGACTGAGAAATATATTATTTCTTATATAAATATACATGTATATACATACACACACATACATATACATGTGCACACTTCCCATAGCTTCTTTACACATTCATCTGTTGATGGGCACTTAGGTTGCTTCTGTTATCTTGGCTATTGTAAATAATGCTGCTATGAACATTAGGTTGCATGAATCTTTTTGAGTTAGTGTTTTCATTTTCTTCAAATATATACTCAGGAGTGAAATTGCTGGATCATATGGTCAAAAACTAAAAATAGTAGTCTTATTTTTTTAAATGGAATCTTATTTGGATATCCTAAATGTAAACAGCTTTCTTGGAGCTGTAGTTCTGAGAGTATAGTTTAAGTATCACTGTAATAAAATATTTAGGTAATAACATAAGTAAATATTGATAAAGTTGTTGCTGCATTAAACAAACTTCTGACAAGCAGGCAGTATCACCATACTGTAGCTCAGATGTTTATTCAGTTCAGTCCAGTCGCTCAGTCACATCCGGCTCTTTGCGACCCCATGGACTGCAGCACGCCAGGCCTCCCTGTCCATCACCAACTCCCAGAGTTTACTCAGACTTAAGTCCATTGAGTCTGTGATGCCACCCAACCATCCTCTGTTGTCCCCTTCTCCTCCCACCTTCAATCTTTCCCAGCATCAGGGTCTTTTCCAATGAGTCAGTTCTTCGCATCAGGTGTCCAAAGTATTGGAGTTTCAGCTTCAGCATCAGTCCTTCCAATGAATATTCAAGGTTGATTTCCTTTAGGATTGACTGGTTTGATCTCATTTCAGTCCAAGGGACTCTGAAGAGTCTTCTCCAACAAGCACAGTTCAAAAGCATCAGTTCTTTGACACTCAGCTTTCTTTATAGTGCCACTCTCACATCCATTCATGACTACTGGAAAAACCATAGCAAATGTAATTTTGGCATTTACACATTAGTAATAAACATTTTTAAGAGAAAATTTACACTAATGTGTAAATGCCAAATTTAATATAGGAAAGAAGACATTCAGAGATGTGTGTATCAAAATGTTATTTGCTGAAGAAATTAATATAGAGAATTATGTGTTTAACCAACTACCAAATTGTGTTATAGCCTAAGTGCTATTGTTTGGACTGGAGATGAATCCTGTTGGTTGACTGCTGTTAGTGAAGGGTTTAAGAGAGTAGTTGGGATTTAAGATAACTTGACTGATTTGAGCTTTTAAAGTTTGTTATGTAAAAGTAACTGTAAAACACACCGCTACATGTTTACATTAAAAACATTTTAATGAAAAATAACTATTTGCAAAAGAAAAAATATTCAGTGAGAAGAGAGGTATTGTTTTGCATTTTTACAAACCTGTTTAATGTTTGCCCAAATAGAAGTTGGCTGGATTCTGTATTCACAGTGTTTCACAGCTTGAATAGCATCAGTAGAACTTATTTGTAAACTTAAGAGATAATGAGAGTAAAGTCAAGTGCCATGTTGGTATGATAATGAAAGTCAGTGTGACCTCATGGAGTCCCTGCACAAGCCCCAGTTCCCACCCGCACTTTGCAGGCCACTCTGTACACAGTGCGCTGGAGGATTCTTGGTATGTTGCACATGTTCCATCAACTCTCTTTCTTTGTTTTGTTGCAGAGTCCTTTGGGCAGAATTATCCAGAGGTAAGAGTGTAATATTGTGATTTTAGAAACATGATAACTCGCTAGCTTTTATGTTTGAGTAGAGTGAAAACTACATTTTCATCTTTTTTTCTTTGATAATAGAAGCATTAAGTGTGATGATCTTTTGCTATAAAAATAACTAAAATTTAATTTTGAACTGGGTGGAAAGTAGACAGTCCATATTGGTTGGAAATCTCAATGTTGTAAATCTTATAGTTCATTTCCCTTTAAATTTAAAAAGACTTTGATTAAAGCATTTTTCACAAACCATACTATCACCTGTATGAAAATGTGTTTTTTTGTGTATTTTTATAGTTTTGATTAGTGTTTTTACATAATAATATGTATACTGTAAGTGTGCTTTACTTTTTAAAATGTAGAAATATTTTGTAATACTTGGAGCGTTTACATGGCTTGATATTAATATAAATTTATTTGATTTTCCTAGGGGTTTTGTTTTATTAATAGATTATCTTTCTTGGAATAAATTTCAAGAACTATGATTACTTGATCAATAAGATGACTCTTAGTGAATCCTGGTTTATTTTGCCGAATTGCCTTGTTGAGAATTTGTATAAAGTCGCAGTAGTAATATAAAGGATTGGTCACATCTGTTTGTAAAAATTCTCTTTTAGTTTTTATAAATATTTCTCTATTTTGGTTAGTTTAATAAAAGAACACACATAGATTATTTTGGTGTGTATCATAGTTTAAATTCAAAAGAAGTATCATAGATGTTAGAGAAACTTTAAAGAAATGATTTGGATCTCTGGGTATTACTGTCTGTTTCTCACCTTCATTTCAATTTTTAGGAAGCTGATGGAACTTTGGATTGTATCAGCATGGCCCTGACTTGCACCTTTAACAGGTGGGGCACGCTGCTTGCAGTCGGCTGCAATGACGGTCGAATCGTCATCTGGGATTTCTTGACGAGAGGCATTGCTAAAATAATTAGTGCACACATTCATCCGGTCTGTTCTTTATGGTAAGGCGTTTTAAAGTTTAATGTATTAAATATGAATTAAATTGGGATGAATTGTAACTGTATAATTGCCAGTCTAACTAGATAAATTTTAATATTTAAAGTTCTGAGTCTTTGGCCATTAGTAACATAATTTCTCATAGCTTGTAGAAAGGTTGGCTCATGCTGATGTTGAGCACTTGTGGGGAGAAATTCATTGCAATATGGATCAGTGTCAGGCTCTGTCTGAGAATCCCGCAGTACTGAAATGAGACATTTGCAGATTGCAGCAGATTGCAGGTCTTATTTGTGATACTGACCTTTTCATTAGAATAAAGAAATCTTGGTTAGGAGGGAAGCTTGAAAGTTCAGGTGTCCAGCCTTGTCCTGTTCCTAAATTACAGCAGTTGTAGTGATCACAAACATGCCTGTTCCTTCATTGAATTGTAGTTATTAAGGCTTTTTATCAAAAATATTGACCTGAAATCTGATATTAAATAAATTCCCTTTGATTTTATTCTTACTCTCCGGGACTGTTTCTTTCCGAACATTTTATTTTGGGGCAACACTTCTTTTAAATGAGCTTGGGATCAAAAACCCCTTATCCGGTCTAGATTTATTAAGCTAACATACTTCCTTTGGCCTAAATATAAGCAGCTGTGGTATTATAAAGCACTTGTTTGCGAGGAGGCCTGAATCCCAGTCTAGGATTGGCCACTAATGAACCAGCAGCTTTGGCCAGAACTTTTCTCTAAAATGTAAAATGAGAGAACTGGCCTATATAATTTCTTAGGCCCTTTCTAGTTCTTTTGCATTTTATTTCTTTTTTATTATTATGCTTTTGCAATAAAGATTTAAGTAGATACATACATTTTTATCAGCTTTATTAAGATATGTATAGTTCACATGTTGTAACATCCACCCAACTAAAGTGCACATTTCACTTTTTTATATTTTCAGAGTTGTGCAGCTATTATCACAATCTAATTTTAGAAGTGCTGCCACTTAAATTATTCGTATTTTTTATTATAAAATAATAATATTTAGAAAATTAAAGAAAATACAAATGCAATAAAAAGGAGAAAGACTATCTTCCATAGTCTTACCACATAGATATAACTACTATAAATATTTTGATTTGTTACTATATATTTTTTAAAAGCAAAGTTTGTGTGCCGTGTTTTATATTTTGCTTTTTTCCTCGTTAACACCAGACATTTTCCTGCTTGTGTAGCCTTTAAAAGCTTTTTTTAATGGCTATGTATCTTCTGGTAGATAAACCATAATTTGCTTGATTATTTTTTGTTTCTCTGCTATGTAGTGTTTAGTCAGTCTCTTTGCATATAAAAGTTTTTCTCTCATACAATCATTTCTTCGGCAAACATTGAACATGAATTATGTGCCAGATATTGTTTTAAGCATTTAGGGTAAAAGTTAGGGTTTGGGGGAGACAAAAACAAGTACTAAAGGTTTGTAGGTCCTACATAAGAACTACATTTGAAATTTAGTGGAGGCAAAGGAGGAAATGATGAACTGTATTGGAGAAGAATAGCGGTCAGAAAAAGTTTCAAAGATAGGGTGATTTCTAACCTCAGACTTGTAAGATGAGTGGGTGTTTCCCAGTTGTATCCCAGGCAGCTCTGCAGAGACAAAAGCAGGTCAGCTTGGTACAAGCATGGGAACAGGAGGAACCGCAGCGGTTCAGATTCGCTGGACTGTGCTGTGGATGATGTGGTAGGGCAGCAGCCGAGGTAAACCGCGCTCCGAGGAGCACGGTGGGTGCTGCCCTGTACACTGAAGTCTCATCCGGGTGGTACCGTGCGGCCGTTAAAGCTCTGTGGGAAGAAAGGTGACACGCTCGCCTTTCGTTTTAGAAGGCCTCTAGAGCAGCGTGTGGGAAAGAGGACGGCAAATGAGGACAGGAGTGCAGAGGTCTGGGTTAGAGAGGGTGAGGACGGATGCGATAGGAGGGCAGCTGGATGGTGCAGATGTGAGAGACGGTGGAAATTAGAGGGCATAGGCGCTGATGAGGTAAGGGGTGTGAGTGAAGTAGAAAAGTCGCGATGATGGCCCTTAGATCTCCCACTTGGATGAAGATGTTAATGTAAGATCTGAGGGAGATGCAGTGAATCGCAGTGTGTGTCTCCTGCTGTGCGTTGTTGCACGCAGCTGTTTTGTGAGTGTCTGCCCTGGCATATGGTAAGGGTGTGGACACGGGACCTTGGCTGCCACTTTACTGCCGTGTTCCCAGCTTCTAGCATTATACCTGGTGTACAGTAGACACGTGCGCACTTGTTTGGTGAGTGGGGTATCTTAATGAAGAGTTTTTGTCACAGAACTTGATTATTAAGAACTTTAAAACATGCAAACAATTTATGAGTATATAGAGTAAAAAATGAGAGCCCCTTGTCTACTCCTTGAGGTATCCCCAGGCAAGAATACTGGAGTGGGTCGCCATGCTCTCCTCCAGGGCATCTTCCCAACCCAGGAATCGAACCCAGGTTTCCCGCATTGCAGGCAGATTCTTTGCCATCTGAGCCACCAGGGAAGCCCAAATTAGAGAATGAAATATATCTTTTATCTGTAAGATCTATCTGTATCTCTCACATATATAAAAATATACATACACAGGTAAATGTGTATTTTTTTTAAATGGAAACATTGTTTTATAGCTTCGTCTTCCACTTAATATATGGGAGATGTTTTTCTGTATTGATATATATGTGTGTGTGTACATAGGTATAGTATTACTTGGTATGTGTGCATCGTAACTGTTCCTGATTTTTGTTAAATATATTTATACGTGAGAGTTAAGGTCAGTAATTACACACATTTTGCATTTTTCTTTGATCCAGCCTCACTTAGAGTATGACTTTATGTATTAATTGTTGTATAATATTTGTACATATTAAGGACTAAGAACATTTCACCAAGAGGAGTTTCGGATAGGTATAATAGTTGTCTTCAGCTATTACAGAACTGACATATGCCACACAGAAATTGACCTAAGGAGAAGCAGCAGGACTCGTAGATAGTGAGTGGAATTTATGGGGAAACAAATGTTAGCTTAGAATAGAGAAGAGCTCCCAAGCAGAGTGCCTGTGGATGGGGTGGACTGCCCAGGGAAGAACTTACCAGTGGGACGGGCCCTTCTTGGGCTTGCTGTCTCTTACAGTTGCTGCAGAAGATATTCAAGCACTGGATGGGGGCCACGGGATAGGTAGAAAAAATGATATTTAAGACTCCAAGACCTGTCTGTCTTTTGGAAAGAAACAGTATTATCAGATGTGAGAATGTACAAGAATCCCTCGTTCTTGAACTTACGGAATTTGGAACTGAAGAATGTATTGTTAATTCCCTCTACTATAACAGAAACACAAGCCTGCTGTAAAACAAAAAGTTACTCAGGTGCGGAGGGTGTAAAGGAACAGTGGAGTCACAGCTACGTTCTGCCGTGCCGTGAGAGGCCCTGCAGTGCTAGGAGCGCTGCAGAAGGCCCTCGTTTCTCCCTCCCAGTTCCCCAGCTTCTCCCATTCCCAGTACTTCCGTTCTTTTGGCTGGTTTCTCTTGATATTTGTCTTAATATTTCTAAAATACTTACGCATATTCTTGTTAGTTTAATTTCAAGAACTTACTCGTGACTTCTTACTACAGTGTATGTGAGTCTTGGCTCACCCTCTTACCCTCTCTTTACCCACTGAAATTGGGTGGACCATTGACCTCTTTGTTATCAACCCTCAAGTTACAGTGTTTGTAGGCACCTTCCTTTTTCGGTTGGCATTCCCAGAAAGGTCCTCTTGTGGACTGGGAGTGTTCCAGAGGTGGTGGGAGAGGCGCCTGAGTCCTTTGTGTGCAGACGTGAGCTCAGTCCCGCCACACGCACTTCCTCAGCTCACGCCTGCCTTTCTCTGCGTTGAGTGTCAAGTCTGGGAATACATTTATCTTGTCTCTGATATAAATAATGGTTTTTGAGCACAGTAAGTGCTAAGAGTTTTATGTGCATTAATTTTAATTCTCTCCTCTGCAGATACTGTTATTATTTCCATGTTATAAATGAGAAAGTTGAAGTTCAGAAAGATTATATAACTTGCCCAAGACCACACAGCTAGAAGGTCATAATGTCTAGGCTTGAGTATAAATCTGACTTGAGCCTGTGTTCTTAACCATGGAACTGTGTTACCTCCTGTAAGTTCCTAAGTAGCAAATCCTATTCATTGCAAAATTTGAATTAAGACTCATTTAGGGTTTCTTTTTCTGTTTGTTTGTTCTTTGTTTCTCTGTTTTCTTTCTTTTTTTTTTTTTTTTGGCTTTTTGTAGGTTACTGACCTATTTTTAGAGTTTCATCTTGACTTATCTATATTATTTTTGAGTTTCTTTCTTTGTCTAGCTTGTATAGCTTTTTAATGGTTGCTAGATATTACATAATATGTACATAACTTATCACAGTCTACTCACGTTGACGTTTCCCTAGTTTAAGAGCAGCATAGAAACTTTACCTCTCTTTCCCTTCCTTGTTTATAATATAATTGTCTTAAACATTTCCTCTATGTATATTGATATCTACCTAAGACAGCGTTAGGATATTTGTTTCAAACATCAGACCTTGAGAAAAAGTATTTAATTTTTTAAACACTTTTCATTATTCTTCCTTCCTGATGTTCTAAGATTCCTTCTTTCCTGATGATGTGAGATTTCTTCTTTGCTTAGAGAACCTCCATGAGCATTCTTTTAGGGTAGGTCTGCCGTGACAGAGGTCTTGATTTACCTCTTGGTTTCTGAAGGTTGCTGTCTGGATGTAGAATCGGGGACGGCAAGTCTTTTCTTCTAGCACTTGACAACATGTCACTGCCTTTGGGTCTCCATGGTTTCTGATGCAAAATTTGCTGTCATGTAAATTGTTGTTCCTCACAAATAAGATGTCATTCCTCTTGCTGCTTTCAAGGTCTGTTTGCTTTGCCATTAGTTTTCAGAAATTTGTGTCTTGGAGTGGATTTCTTTGAATTCATCTTCTTTGAGGTTTGCTTAGCTTCTTGAATCTGTATGTTTTATATCTTCTGTCAAATTTGAAAAAATTTCAGTCATTATTTCTTCAAATACTTTTAAGCCTTACTCTCTTTATTTTCTCCTTAGAACTCTGATGCCATGGATATTAGATATTAGATCTTTTGTTATAGTCCCACAGGTCCCAGAGGCTCAGTTCATTTTTTTCATGGCATTTTTTTCTGTTTTGTTAAGATTGGGAATTTTATATTCTGTCTTCCAGTTTACTGATTCTTTCCTCTTTTCCACTGGCTGCTGAACCCGTCTTTTGAATTTTTTTTTTTAATTTCAGTTTTTATATTTTTCAGTTCTGAGATTCCCATTTGGTCATCTTCTGTTTCTTTGCTGAGATTTCTTTTGTCCCCCATTTGTTCCAAGCATGTTTGTAATTGTGTGATGAAGCATTTTAATGATGGCTGCATTGAAATGTTTGTTAGGTTCGAATACCTGTGTTATCTCTATGGCAGTGTCTGTTGGTTGTCCTCTGACTCTCTGGGAGGGCGTGTGCTCAGTGTGTGTGCCCATTGACGCTGCTCGGTTGCTGACATCTCCATCACCTGGCCCACGACATATGAGGCAAAGAGAAAACCTAAGGATCTCACGGCTGTGTTGTTCCTCAGATCCTACCGTACCCAGCCAGTCTGGCTCTTCTTTACCTTTGTTTTCTGTATAATGTCCAGGATGTTTAACTATACTTAGCAGGAGGAATTAATTTCTTTCTTAATTCTTTTAAATAACAGATACCTATCTCTATTGTTTAGCTTATACTTTGATGGTGCTACTGTAGGGCCAAATTCCGAAAATTCAACTACTCCTTCTTCTGCCTTCAAGAGGAAGAAAACTTGCTTTTGTTAAATCAACACTTAAGGGCCTGCTGATTTTTACACTCTTCTAAAATGTTTGAGTCTCTTTTTTCACTGAGCCATCTAAATTGTTATCTTGAACTGTTAAGAGCTTCTGTTGCTAGATGTGAAGATATCTTGTCATGAAAACATTTATTGCTTAGTGTTAGGAAAGCTTATAGATTTGAGTATATGTTTAAAAAATGAAGAAGAAGAAACATTGGTGACCCATACAGTTAGGGCGATAAGTGTGACTCATGCATTTTTATCTGTAAGGTGATATGGTATTTTTAACTTAGAATATGTGCTAAGTTACCGTTTTTTCCTTCTCAGCTGGAGTCGAGATGGTCATAAGCTCGTGAGCGCGTCCACTGATAACATAGTGTCACAGTGGGATGTCCTGTCAGGCGACTGCGACCAGAGGTTTCGATTCCCTTCACCCATCTTAAAAGTCCAGTATCATCCGCGAGATCAGTATGTTTAATTTGAGCTATTCTTTCCTGGGGTGGGTCTGATTCTGTCTAAATTATCTCTAAGCTCATGGTAATTTCAGTTTAAGGTGTTAGGAGGCAAAAGCACACATCTCTTGAAACCTCTTCTACATGAATGAATTTCTCTGTCTTGGTTGGTTCTGAATAGATTTCAAAGATACTGTTGTGGTAGTTTACAATTAAAAACTGGCCTATAATAATTAAAACTTTGAAATGGGCAAAGATAGAAATAAGTATAATAACTGTTCTTGACCTGGGGTTTTCCCCCAATTATTTGAATTTCTTTGGTACCGGAAATAGTTCATTATGAAAACTACATTTAAGGAACTTCCCTGGAAATCCAGTGGCTAGTACTGTGTCCCTCCCAATGCCAGGGGTCCTGGGTTCGGGAAGCTGGATCCCACATGCAGCAGCTAAGACCTAGCACAGCCAAATAAATAAAATATTTTTAAAAATTATATTTATGTAGCTGCTGCTGCTGCTGCTAAGTCGCTTTAGTTGTGTCCGACTCTGTGCAACCCCATAGACAGCAGCCTACCAGGCTCTGCCATCCCTGGGATTCTCCAGGCAAGAACACTGGAGTGGGTTGCCATTGCCTTCTCCAGTGCATGAAAGTGAAGTCACTCACTTGTGTCCGACTCTTCGCGACCCCATGGACTGAAGCCTACCAGGCCCCTCTGTCCGTGGGATTTTCCAGGCAAGAGTACTGGAGTGGGGTGCCATCGCCTTCTCCTGTTTATATAGAGTTACCCACCATTCAGTTACTGAGATACAGCTATTTTCATTTCTCTAGGTTCTCTTTTAGTTAAGTTCTCATTAAGTTTAAAGCTTATTATATAGTGCTTCATAGCTCACAAAGCACTTACTAGCTCACAAAGCATTTGTCTGTGTTAGCTGTACACAAATATGTATTTTTACATAGTTTTAACTGATGTTTCACTTTTTCATTTTCATGCATATTTTACCAGTTTGCTACATCTTCATATTTATTTTTAATGATTACATTTTGTTTTGTCAAGGTAGGATCCCATAACTTTACTCAGTCATTTCCCTATTATTAGAAATTTAGAGTTTAGTCTTTTTCAACTATTTTAAATATCCTTGGGCTGGATAGGTTGATGAGGGTAGTGGATAGGAATTAGGGAAAAAGGGCAGAGAGTCAGCTTTCTGATACCATAGCAACTGCCAATGTGCTATTCATATTTTTAAACAGGAACAAGGTTCTCGTGTGTCCCATGAAATCTGCTCCTGTCATGTTGACCCTTTCAGATTCCAAACATGTCGTTCTGCCCGTAGACGATGACTCCGATTTGAACGTGGTTGCATCTTTTGATAGGCGAGGAGAATATATCTATACAGGAAATGCAAAAGGCAAGGTAAGCCTGGAAGCTTAGGAGCTGGTGAAATAAGTAAGCATCAGTCATCCTGCATGTTGGCTCATTTCGTGTTTACTTGTTCTCTTTTCTTTGAAATTTCTTCTGTCCCTGGACTGAGTGTGCTTCCTGCCTGTGGCAAATACAGCCTGTTCTGACATGCCTTAATAATTTCTATTCTTTGGATTTAGAGTGGTCAGAGAGTATTCGATCTAGAAGAGGATGGAGGGCCTTTACTGGGTGCTAGCAATAAAGGGCCATTACTAAATTATAAAATTTAAAAATCATCAATGGAATATTGCTAACAAGATGTCTGATATCTTGGTCTGAAAATATTGTATAATTTAGGCCACTTTAATCTGTTTTGTGTAGTAAGAAGTTAGGTTAAAAAAAGAGGTTAAGTAAGTTTTAGGATCCTTTTCAAACTTTTTAGAGTTTGAGTTCCATTGCATTTTTTTTTTTTCCTTTTTGACTGGGTCATATCAGTTAGTATGGCTACTTAAGAGAGTGGCAGTGTTGTGGGTATTTTTGTGGTAAAATGCACTTACAGTGTACTGTCTTAACCATTCTTAAGCGTGCAGCTCAGTAGTATAAAGTACATCGATATTGTGCAGTCATCACCGTCATTTATCTCCAGAGCTCTTTTCATCTCACACTTACCTTGTACTTATTAAATGACTTGCTGTTCCTTACTCCCTTTCAGCCCCTGGAAACCATCATTCTCCTTTCTGTTTCTATGAAGTTGGAACTCATCCAGTATTTTTTGTGTGTGACTGGCTTATTTCACTTAGCATAATGTCCTTAAAGATTCATTCATGTTGTAGCACATGTCTTCAAAATTTCTTTCCTTTTCATATCCAAGTAATATTCCATTGTATGTATATGTCACATTCTGTTTATCTGTTGATGGATACTTGGGTTGCTTCCACTTTCTGTCTCTTGTGGATAATGTTAAACACTGTCTTTTAAACATAGGTTAAGACATTGTCTTTAATTGAAGGGGTAAAAGCAAGTTGAATAGAGACACTTAGGTTTTCACCCAGTCTTTGCCCAGTTTTAAAAACAGAACCCGTATCTAATTACTGTAAATTATCAGAATATTTACTTACTTTTTTTCTCTGTTAAACTTTAGATTTTGGTCCTAAAAACCGATTCTCAGGATCTTGTTGCTTCCTTCAGAGTAACAACTGGAACAAGCAATACCACAGCCATTAAGTCAATAGAGTTTGCCCGGAAGGGGAGGTGAGTACCCGGAAGGGGAGGTGAATGCGGCCTGTCTCTTTAGAGACAGTCTTAAAAGTGAGCAGAACGCAAAATACATTGAGAGTCATAGTTTTTGTGTGTATTATACTTAAACTTTTTAAGAGTTTATTTAAAAAATATTTGTAGAAACGGTTACTGTCTGGTTCTTAAGTTTGTAAAATTTACTGCATTGAGCCAGCAGACACATCTTACCGGAGTTTCACAGGCAGTTGCTTTACAGAAAAGATGTCTGAGTGGTCTGTGCTTAGAACCAAAATGCCTGGCACATGGTAAGCACTGGGCAGAGATGAACTATTTATTATATTGTAATCAGAATTGATACCACAGAATTCACATAGTAGTTGAATATGCAGTTTACTTACGTGAAACTTATTTATCCTCTTACTTTCAGATGTTTTTCTAATAAGTTTGGTTACCCAACTAGAAGTAGATATCAACAGAAACAAGAAGAAAATAGGTTGTCAATAAGAGAAATTGTCAGTACGAGAAGTGATGGTCACTTTAGTTTGTATAGAAATCACTGTTCACACTTAGAAGACATTCATGTTCAATTTCTCTTGAATTCAGAAAAAGTTAGTGAAGTCTGTAAGAAAGTGGTAAAATAAGTTGTATTTTAGACAGATTTCCAACACTTCCAATGTTAAAAATTTGGGCAATCCAAATGATATATTAACTCATTAAGAAGAATGTATTGTACTGTAACTAAAATAAGCCAGAGGAATGAAGTGTTTATATATATGTGACTGTAAGCTTGTAAATTTGGGAAGCTGGTTTCAATATATAGGTTTTGGATTTTAGTCAAATACTGGTACATATAGGGTTCAGGGATTACACAGGAAGTACTGATATAAAGCATTTTCTCACTTCACATTGTATTTTAGCTTGAAAGGTGACAAGCAGATATATAAGTAGTCTGGTCCATCATTTTAGATTTTTACTCATTCTCTTCCTTATTTGTTAGTTGCCTTGTGGTATCCGTAGTAACTGGCAGTCATGGAGAGTGTTAGCAGGAACAGATTGCTGACCTCTGGTGCTGGTATTTTTATCGTTTCTGTAGTTGCTTTCTAATTAACACAGCAGATCGAATAATCCGAGTTTATGACGGTAGAGAAATCTTAACCTGTGGAAGAGATGGAGAGCCTGAACCCATGCAGAAATTGCAGGACTTGGTGAATAGGTACGTGCCATAACCCGGATGAATGTGTGCTCATTCATTACCTGGGGTCCGGTTCTGGTTCTCCTTGGGTACTTTCTTTGTCCTTAGGACCCCGTGGAAGAAATGCTGTTTCTCTGGGGATGGGGAGTACATAGTGGCAGGGTCAGCCCGGCAGCATGCCCTGTACATCTGGGAGAAGAGCATTGGCAACCTGGTAAAGATTCTCCATGGGACCAGAGGAGAGCTCCTCCTGGATGTAGCTGTAAGTAGGATGAGAGGTTGCTGCTGTTACTTACGTAACACAGAAAACTGGATTCACTCTTAGAACCGACTTTTCTTTGCTTCTTTAAAATTTAGTGGCATCCTGTTCGACCCATCATAGCGTCCATTTCTAGTGGAGTGGTATCTATCTGGGCACAAAATCAAGTAGTAAGTACTTTTCTAGTTATGCTTTGAAACTAGATACTCTTTCTGTATCAGTGACCCTTGCAAGTAGTAAGACAGAAGTTCCTTTATTGACTTTCTTTTCCGCAGATTCTTCTAACCTGATCACGTGGTTCTCTGCATCTAGTTTTGCTTTACGAGGAGGGTCTTGGTCCAAAGCCAGTTTACTAGCTCTGCTTTCAGGGGGAAGGTCTAGGGTACTTCCTGGTATATTTTTCTGTTGCTTATTGAGATAGAGCTTTCTTGTGCTTTTCCTATTTTCAGCTCAGTTAGATTCTGTTTTGCATTTGGTTTTATTTTGAAAATTTTAATTATATTTTTAATCCATGTAGTCATAAGAAAACTTAACATTTTACCTCAGAATTACATCTTAAAAAGATTAAGGATGTGCCTGGTGGTCCAGTGATTAAGAATCCACCTGCTAGTGCAGGGGCCACTGGTTCGATCCCTGGTCCAGGAAGATCCCCCACGCTGTGGGACAGCTAAGCCCCTGTGCCACAACTCTGAGCCCGAGCTCTAGAGCCAGTGCTCCGCAACAGGAGAAGCCAGTACGTTGAGAAGGCCATGCACAGCGGTGAAGAGTAGCCCCACTTGCCACAACTAGAGAAAGCCCATGTGCTGCAGTGAGGATCCAGCACAGCCAAATAAAGAAGTAAAATCATTTTTTAAATCCTTAAAATGTTTTAAAGAAGACAATTGTTCATGAAAGAATTGCAGTTAATAATATGGCATGTTTAAGATAGGAAATGTCTTAAGATAGTAAAACCTATAGATATCTAATTTTTATTATCTGCAAAATTTGGTCTCAGAATTTTGAGTCTCTTATGCCCAAGCCTTTCATTTATGTCATTAATGTCTAGATTACAGACTGTTGCTTTCTCCTATGGTTAAGTACTGTATTTTGTTTGTGGCATAGGAAAACTGGAGTGCATTTGCGCCAGACTTCAAAGAATTGGATGAAAATGTAGAATATGAAGAAAGGGAATCAGAGTTTGATATTGAAGATGAAGATAAGAGTGAGCCTGAACAGACAGGTAATATTTCTTTCTCAATTGCAGATAGTATTTCCCAAAGGAAAAATGATTGTTTTAACTCAGTACTCATTGTTAATTTGTGCTGAAAATTCATTTCAGCACTTAGTCTAATTTTTGTCCTCTAAGCTTGCACTTTTAATAGAATCTTTATTTGTAAGGCATTGACTCAGAGCTTATATGGGCATTACTAGGGCTTGAGCAGCTCTCTAATGAGGATTTGCGTACAGCACCTAGCAAAGCCACCCACACATGCTGGGTGCTGAGCTGCTGTTGGGTATTGTCATTCCTTTGTCAGTAACAGGAGGTAAATAGCATGGACTGGAGTCAGACTGCCTTAGCCAGAATACTTATTCTTTAAACCTGAACTTCCTTATCTGTAAAAACTCTGCCTTTTAGGGTTGTGGGAAATAAATGAAACAGTTCGTGTAGAGGGCTCACAATAGTGGCTAGGTTATAATGAGCATTCAGATGTTCTCTTCTAATAGATCATGATCGTTGTTATTTCCATCTCTTGGCTTCTGAACTTCTAAATAGGAAACACCTTGAGAATAAATACCTCACTTTATAGCCCCCTAGTGTATAAGCACAGGGCACAGGGCTTTGCGTCTGGCGGGGTTTGTGTGTATGAATGCGTAATGTGCCCTGCTGGCACTGTCACTGACTGCTGGGCTTCTTGATGGTGCCAAGAATCAAGGAATTGGCGTTGAGGTTAGTTCTCTCCATCCTGAAGGTGCTGGTCCTCACTTCTGTGACATAAGATATCTTGTATGCTTCAGGAATCTTAGGAAGACTGTCGGGACTATAGGATATTTTGGATTGTATTGGTGTTATTGGATTGTGTTGCATGGAAAGCTTCTCAAACTTGTGCATAAGTTGTTTCTTCTTCCCATCTCCTTGGCACATTGCACGTGCCTTTATTGTAGCACTCACGTTGTGGAACTGAAATTATCCGTTTCTATGTCTCCCCAGTTAGACTACTGGGGCTTTTACAAAAAAACTGTTCCCAACTTTCTGGGGCAGTGCTGTATCCCCAGTGTCTAGCATATGGTGGAAGTTCAGCACGAATTTGCCAGACGACTAAGTTAAATGTGTGCCTGATTTTCCTCCTTTGTTTCTCCTGGATTTCAGTTTATGAACATCCTAAGCTGCATGTAAGCAGCAGTCTTCCACTTCTTCTCACAGCCCTACTGTGTTTCTGCCCTGCAGGGGCTGATGCCGCAGAGGACGAGGAAGTAGATGTCACCAGCGTGGACCCTATCGCAGCCTTCTGTAGCAGGTGAGCTGGAGGCCAGGCCTCAGGGTGCGCCTCCTCTTCAGTCTCTGGGTGTGCTGCTCAGTCCCCACTGTTCCTCAGTCCCGTCTGCCTTTAGGCTCAAAGAGTTAACTCCTGTGATGTGCAAGAGGTCCCTTCCATTCTCCCTTGATAGAAAATCTTAAGGAAGTGAAGTAATTAACTTTATGCCATTTATTTTTACTACTCATTTTATCATATTGTCTGATTTTCTTTTATCCATCTTGGCTTTTGTGAAATTTTAGGTCCGTACCTGTTGCTTATGGTTAGATGATTCTGCCCTAGAGGAAGGGTTCATGGTTTAAGCAACTTTCTCCTCTTTTTTCCTATCCCTTTTCTGATCCTGTTCCAAATAGTGATGAAGAACTGGAAGATTCAAAGGCTCTATTATATTTACCCATTGCCCCTGAGGTAGAAGACCCAGAAGAAAATCCTTATGGCCCCCCACCGGATGCAGTCCAAACCTCCCTGATGGACGAAGGGGCTAGCTCAGAGAAGAAGAGGCAGTCTTCAGCAGACGGGTCCCAGCCACCTAAGAAGAAACCCAAAACAACCAATATTGAACTGCAAGGAGTACCAAATGATGGTAAGGGCCGCATTTCCTCTCTCTCACCTGATAGACCCACTCTCCAGCACAACCTGTAATATCCTTTCTGGCTGATATTCCCTTAAAGGAAGTTTTCCATGAGTCTTTTTTGTAGTGTTTTACAGCTTTGTAACAATTTTATCTGCTTTCACTTCTCTTTTAAAATGGGGGAGATTCTGCCCTCAGTACTTTTCCTACGATAACACGCTTTAAGTCTTCTGACGTCTGGATCAGTTTGTTTAAGTACCAGGCTTCCTCTACCTCTCCTCCCACATTCTCATTAGGTGATAAAGTATAATACTGGTCAGATCTGGACAGTCTTAATTCTAGAAGCCTTGTTAGTCACATGGTAGAGCCTGGATTCTTACCCTGGTCTTCTGAGTTCCAGAGCCCATTCACTTTCTGCTTTCACGTGCCAGTGTGCGCATGTGCACTCCTGTTCTGACTTGTGCGATAAAGTATCAGTGGGTCTTTGATCTCCCTTTTCTATTTAGAGCTGCTGTCAGTCAGTTCAATCGCTCAGTCGTGTCCGACTCTTTGTGACCCCATGAATCACAGCATGCCAGGCCTCCCTGTCCATCACCAACTCCCGGAGTTCACCCAAACTCATGTGCATTGAGTCGGCGATGCCATCCGGCCATCTCATCCTCTGTCGTCCCCTTCTCCTCCTGCCCCCAATCCCTCCCAGCATCAGAGTCTTTTCCAATGAGTCAACTCTTTGCATGAGGTGGCCAAAGTATTGGAGTTTCAGCTTTAGCATCATTCCTTCCAATGAACACCCAGGACTGATCTCCTTCAGAATGGACTGGTTGGATCTCCTTACAGTCCAAGGGACTCTCAAGAGTCTTCTGCAACACCACAGTTCAAAAGCAGCACTCAGCTTTCTTCACAGTCTAACTCTCACATCCATACATGACCACTGGAAAAACCATATCCTTGACTAGATGGACCTTTGTTGGCAAAGTAATGTCTCTGGTTTTCAATATGCTATCTAGGCTGGTCATAACTTTTTTCCAAGGAGTAAGCATCTTTTAATTTCATGGCTGCAGTCACCATCTGCAGTGATTTTGGAGCCCCAAAAAATAAAGTCTGACACTGTTTCCCCATCTATTTCCCATGAAATGATGGGACCGGATGCCATGATCTTAGTTTTCTGAATGTTGAGCTTTAAGAGAGCTGCTATAGCTTGGTGTGAACCATATAGGCTATGTGTGCCTTTTGCCCAAGCAACTATTTCTCATGTAATGGCTGCTCTTTTGTAGTATTATAATTAATAAACAAAAACAAACTTTTCTTCTTCTGTTAGTGGACTTGGGACACAGGCAAAACTCTTTGCTCATGGGTAGGCGGCATGCATGTGCTTGCTTGGGGTGACGTGTGGATTCCTTTCCAAGCCTATCTGTCCTTTTACAGAAGTCCATCCACTACTGGGTGTGAAGGGGGATGGCAAATCCAAGAAGAAGCAAGCAGGCCGGCCTAAAGGATCAAAAGGTAAAGAGAAAGATTCTCCATTTAAACCGAAACTCTACAAAGGGGACAGAGGTTTACCTCTGGAAGGATCAGCGAAGGGTAAAGTGCAGGCGGAGCTCAGCCAGCCCTTGACAGGTAAGGACACATTGGGAGCACTGTCTGGCTTTCTTCGTGGCCTTGCTTTGTACAGCCCCTGACTCCGTTTAACTGCAACATTTTTTTCCTTCCTTCCCTCCTTTTCCCCAGTGGCAGATAATTCTCTGAGTTTTAAGCTGCTCCCAAGGGCAGCTCAACCAGATTTGGCTTCATTCAGTGGCTGTTAACCTTGGGTCCATAACTAGGTTTCAGGGATCTGCATTCCCTTGGTCTTTTTTTTTCCCCCTCAAAAATTCTTTTTAACAGCATTAACTACCTGCTACACTTGAATAATTTCTAAATGTTGATGCCTGGTCTAGCTCTCTCTTAATCCCAAAGTCCTACTGTGCCTAACTACTTCCCAACCAGATTTGGCTTAATTCAGTGGCTCTTAACCTTGGGTCTGCAACTATATTTCAGGGGCTCTCCATTCCCTTGATCTTATGTGCAAAACTTTGTGTGAATATTTTTGTGGGGGAGATGCTTATACATTTCACAGGATTCCTTTAAGAATCCATGACCCCAAAAAGGGTAAGAACCCCTCGTTTAATTAATATTTTCATCTATATTTGCCTCTGTGTTTTTTGTTTTGTCTCAAAGATCCAGGCAGATAACCAAAAATATGAGCTTCTTTATACAGCTCCTGACTGTTTAACTGTATCATCTTTTTTCTCTCTCTTCAAATTGTTCAAATCCCAGAGGTGGTGTTTTTCTCTCTCTCACTATTCTAGAAACAATGATGGAGTTGTTAGTAGTACTGTCATGTTAAGGAAGAAGATGAGGTTTATTTTATTTTATTTTTTTAAAACAACACAAGAGATTATCCAAAAGACAAACTTTGTAGCTTCTTAATACCTAAGCTTCTTGATACTTAGTGAGTTTTCGCAGTTTTCTAGGTTTGAGGGATTTTTATTGGAGGATGGAGAACAGTTTCAGTTTCCTATCAAATACTTGTGAATCTAGGCTAAAGGGTCTTTTGTTTGGAAAACAGTATCAATTTAGCATTTAATTCTACTGAAACATTGTTGGGTTTTGGAAACTTTTCTTTCAGGCACTGCTTTAGTTAGCATAGTAGTCTCAGTTTTCTGTGGCCAGGTCTATAAATTTGGAGGCAGGACTAACAATGTATCAGTGGTTATATTTGAGGGGATTTTTCCACCATATTAAAAATTTTAATTGTGTTCATCCAAATGTGAGGATATGCACTAGAATGCAAACCAGAGCTCCTTAAGCCAGTTCACATTGTGAACATCAGTTCTCTCCTACAAGAAGCTGGAGCGGGCTCAGTGACTCATCGTTCTGAGTATTCCCCCTCAAATTCACTGGATTTTCACAGTCTTAAACCGTACCACTAGGGCACTAGCATTTTTTCCCCAATAACAGTATTTATGTTACTCCGCTGATTTATCACCTCCGCATTCATTTCATTTAGGGCCATGTCTATATATTTTTAAAAATGCCCTAGAACAAGTTATATGGGTATTGCTAACAAAGACTTCAGGTCAGTAATTGACTAATGTAAATAAAAAATGATCCTTCCATAACCCATTTCTTGCATAAGCTGATGCCACTACAGAAGAAACTATTTAAATTTCAAACCAATTTCCCTGACCTCAAATGCTAAATTGCTTCAGGATGATTTAAAATGTTGGCAAACATGTTGAATTAATTTAAGTACTCTGACACAGTTTCCCAGCATCTTCAGAATCTATGTAATTAACCATTTGCTCTTTTAATACTAAGTATATGGTAAATAAACCATTTAAAGTTTTTAAAAACCAGATTTTTCTTATGGCCATTAATAGTAACTAAATATTTTTGGCACTTTCCAAATTGGGCTTTTGTCAAAGGTCCCATGAAGTACTCTATGTTTTATGGCTCAGTGTATAAGAGCAGTGGTGTTTTTTAGCTATGCTTCAAAAACATCTAAATAACACTGAAAATCAGAATGTTGCAAAGTTTACTTAGCCCTAAATGAACAGGTTCTTTTATTCCCTTAAGTTCTCAAAATACTGCATTGAAATGTTGAGGCAGGTGTAAAATACATGGTGTTTGTACATGCAGCATTTCAGAGCTCCTTCTAGCAGAGTGGTTATCATTATCAAGGCCTGTTAGGAGTTTATTCCCACTCACTCAGCTGACAAGGTTAAAAGAGGGTTAAAACCTCTTTAAAGGCTAAAACTTGTGTCTTGAAATAGCAGGGTGCTTCAGACTGGATTTTTATTTTCTACATTATTGTTATTAGGCACTTCAGTTGGTCAGCCTTAAATAGAGGCAGTTATTTTAATGACTTCATCCTTTAAAAGGACTAGGGGAGACTTGTACATAACAAGGCCAGAGTGAGGACGTGCTTTCTTATAACACAGACAAAAGAACTGCCTAAATTACTGCAAACATTTTACCAGCTTTTCATGATCATACTGTTTGGGGTTCGCAAGGGAAGAATGCTGAAGTGGTTTGCCATTCCCTTCTCCAGTGGACCAGGTTTTGTCAGAACTCTCCACCCTGACCCACCTGTCTTGGGTGGCCCTGCACGGCATGGCTCATAGCTTCACTGAGTTACACAAGGCTGTGGTCCATGTGATCATTTTGGTTAGTTTTCTGTGATGGTGGTTCTCTGTGGGCCATGGTATTAAAGTTCTTGTTTGTTCTGTCTGCCCTCTGATGAATGAGGTTAAGAGACTTGTGCAGGAAACCTGATGGGAGGGACTGACTGGGGGGGAAACTGTGCTTCTTGCTCTGGTGGGCACTTGAGAGTGAAAAAACTGGCTTTTAAAACTCAGCATTCAAAAAACTAAGATCATGGCATCTGGTGCCGTCACTTCACAGCAAACAGATGGGAAACAATGGAAACAGTGCCAGACTTTATATTTTTTGGCTCCAGAATCACTGCAGACAGTGAATGCAGCCATGAAATTAAGACACTTGGTCCTTGGAAGAAAAACTGTGACAAACCTAGGCAGTGTATTAAAAAGCAGAGACATCACTTTGCAGACAAAGGTGTGTATAGTCAAAGCTATGGTTTTTCCAGTAATCATATATAGATTTGAACCATAAAGAAGGCTGCATGCCGAAGAATTGATGCTTTCAAACTGTGGTACTGGAGAAGACTCTCGAGAGTCCCTTGGATGGCAAGGAGATCAAACCAGTCAATGCTGAAGGAAATCAGTCCTGAATATTCATTGGAAGGACTGAAGCTGAAGCTCCAGTACTTTCGCCACCTGGTGTGAAGAGCCAACTCATTGGAAAAGAACTGGATGCGCGAACAGTTGAGGGCGAGAGAAAAAGGGGACGACAGGATGCGATGGTAGGATGGCATCATTGACTCAATGGACAAGAGCAAACTCTGGGAGATAGTGAAGGACAGGAAGCCTGGCGTGCTGCAGTCCGTGGGGTTGTAAAGAGTCGGACAGGACTAAGCAACTGAAGAACGACATGGTTGTGTACATTGCATATTTGCCTGTATAATCTGTACTTCCTTCTTCCCATCTTGTTCTCTTGCCTTGGTTCCTTGCCCTTTTCCTATATGGATCTCCGAAATAGCCAGATGAAACCCCAAAGTGTGCTGAGGAGCAGGATTGTCAAAAAGCCCCAAAGGGGTGATGTGGTTGAGTGCCAGCCCTTCCTTAGAGGGCCTTAGCCGCTAGCTGCCGTGTGGGATCTTCGTGAAAACTGTGACTCTTGGGGAGAGTGCTGACACTGAGTATCGTAGTGGGCCGTCAGAGGTCTCCATTTCGAGACAACCTATCGTGTCTTTTGTGTGGATTTCTTTGGGTGGGGCTTCATCCAGTACCATTTTGGAGGGCCCAGAGGCTAGCTAACACATGCTGTTGATTTTCGCTTGGCTCCCCAGGGCCTTTGAGGTAATAAACACTCATGTCTCACATTCTTCCACATCTTGGAGGTTTTCAGTGAAGCAGCAGCTGCTGTCATTGTGGGTTTTCCACCAGATATTAAGAAATGAAGCTTGATCCTCAGTGGCTGAGGAGGAACCATCCTCAAAGATCAGTCTGACGGGTGTACAGTATTTGCATGTTCAGTGCTTTGTGGACTTTCCTTCCCCACAAATGCCCTAGTTTTGCACTAGAGCCAAATTGTTTGAAGGCAGGATTATAGGTGTAGGCTACTGCTCAAGTTGATAAATGCCAGCTGTTTGTTACTATGTATAATTGATCAGTTAACTGAAGAAACTGTTCAGTAAGCGCCAATTAGTCCTGACAAAGCTGCTATAGTCTGTTGCATGTTGCAACAGGAGATTATGCATTTCAGGGGACACTTGGAAGACTAATAGAGCACCAATAAAAGTAATCTAGCCATCTGGAATCTGGGGCTCGAAAATTCTTCCCTGTCAAACAGCTCATCAGTATTGGATAGGACCAGTGGGCCCACATCCATGACGACGCACTTTCTGTGGTAGGGCCCGTCAGTGAAGCTTGGGGGAAACTCTGAACTGGGGACTGCTCCGAAAGTCTGTATCAGCATTGCTCCATCTGTCAGATTCCCCCTAGTTACCTTACACTTTCCAGAGGACAGTCTTCAGGATCAAAACAGATGTGAGCAGAACCACCAGAGTCCCTGTTGCCCCGTGACCACTCAAGGATTGCCCAAGAAGTAGGGCTCCTTGACAGTGAGCACTGTCAGTAGGAAGGGTAACAAGCTGTGGTCTGTCACGTATGGGGTCTAAAGGCCTTGTGGGACGGTGGGCCTGAAGGGCGTGGGATGGTGCTCCTTCTCAAGGGCGGCAGAGGCCAGGCTGAGTGGAGTTGTCACCTCAGGCCCACAGGCCCTCTCAGGCTCCCCTGCGCCACCGCGCTCCTGGTTCTGGCCCCGCACCTTGGGCCTCTGAACCATTTCCTGTTCATTTAGTGAGTCTGATGGTTTTAAATGATTGGTAGGGGCTTTCCCCCAGCCCCTTTCCTTTAAAAACATGATCAATCTCTCAAAGACTAATCTATGAATTCCTGCTAAGATCAGGTTTTTAGATGGCTAGTTGGGTATTGTCATTCTGTGTGGTCTTACTATCTGACTAAGGTAATGCTTGAAAATTAATATCCAGTGTTTTCTAGGCTACCCTGGCTTAGCTGCTTTGGAGAGGTAACAATAGCAGCTGTTCACTATGAGCTGAATTTTTCTTAATTTTCTATCGCTGGAGGTTTCTGTTATTATGTTGCAGCTGAATAACACTCGGGGCAGATTTTAACTCGCCTGGAGATCTGCTTTTCGCTGCTCTGTGTGTCTTGTCCTCCTCGAAGATGTGCTGCTCTGGTGCTGGTTTGTTGCCTGCCGCCTCAACAAGCTTTGTTTCTGGTCTGTTCACAGGAAGAGGGCAATAAGAAAAAACACTAACTGACCTCAGATGAGCCGTATAATGTAGCTTATTAATCATCTTGAGTGCCGTTATAAAATGCACACCACTTTTCCTCTCATGATTTAGGCTTAAAATGTCAGTGTTGTGTCTTGTTTTTAAACTTAGATTGGTCAGAGTCCTTGTGGGAATGATCATGAAAGCTACCTTAAAGTATTTAAAGTCCTGTAGAGTAGATTCTTTTATCTCAGATTATTTTACAAATCAAGAGGTTAATCATTACATTTTATGTTGAAATATCTGAAAAGCTTAAGTACACTTCTGGGGCTTCCCAGGTGGCTCAATGCTAACAATCAACTTGCCAATGCAGAAGACATGGGTTCGATCCCAGATGTGGAAAGATCCCTTGGAGAAGGAAATGGCGACCTACTCCAGTATTCCTGCCTGGAAATATTTTTAACATGTAGCACCCAGGAGAGTTTCAGTCTGTTCTCAGGCAAATTGGAATTTATTTTTATTGCCAGTTTTCATATGTGCTTGCACTTTAAGAATCGGGTTAAAAGGAAATTATAAGTGGGCACTCTTTTTTTTTTTTTTTTTAATAGCTTGGGCAATTATTTTAAACCATTTTTCCCTTCAAGTAGCATGTTCTTCTCCATTCCAGATAACACTGGGAGGACCTTTCTTCACCTTGTTCTCTTTTTCCACTTCTTAGTTAGTGTTTCACAGCAGCCCATTTCAGGATGTCCTTCAGAGATTGAACAGCTTCTGTGGAGTGACCAGGGAAGTGTTCATGTCACTATTTAGGATTTTATTTATTAATCAGTTGCTGGGGCACAGAAATGCCAGCAGTGGTTTTCATTCACATTTCACCATATTCTGCATTCTGAGGAGTTGAGGGTATCACTTAAGGAACAGGGGTGTTTGAACAAGGGTGTTTTGCTCATCGTTAATCATTTAGTGGTGAATTAGTCTAATGTATGAAAGATTGAAAGATGCAGTACCCTAGAATTTCCTATCCTTTGCTTGCTTCTCTTTTTGAAATATGAAGCATTATTCACACCTGGGAGAATAGTTAGCAGCTGGAAATGTGTAGAAGTCTGATCATTTTGCCCTTTTTCTCCCTTTGGGGGCAACACTGAGAAAAGTCCTGGGGGCATGGTTTGGGATTTGAATTATTTGTTGCTTCGGTAAAGGGTACTTGGGAGTTGGAGTTGGTTTCAACTTAAAGTGGAGGGGTGGGGAGTTCTTAGCTCATGTTTGCTTAGAATGCCTCTTTTAGCATCTTTCAGTATTTCTGTTCTTGAAAGTAACTGGTCTAAGTTGATACTAAATAAATCTTTTTATTTCTAATCTCTTTAGCAGGAGGAGCAATCTCAGAACTGTTATGAAGACCCTTGAAGTTCTTCATTCTTCCCTACTTTGCCATCATGTGGCCTCTGGACACTGTGGTCAGTCATCTGAGATTGACTTTAATTTAAAACAAAGGCCTCTGTCTTCCACCCAGGAGGTGGAAGGAGTGAATTTTATGTTTGAATGAAGAAGTGAATTATGGAAGAAGAGTATATGTCCCTTCCCTTTCAAGCATAAGTCCAAATAGACTCTCAGGAATGAGGATTTGTGAAGACATCAAACAGGAGTTTTGACTCTTTAAAAATGCTCGTTATGTTGCTGGAGGAGATTGCTGGTCTGCTCGTCTGTCTTCCCTGTACCCAGCACCGTTTCGGCTTCTCACTTCCTATCTCCTACTTGCCTTCGCTCCTCACTGCATGTCCTTGAGTGACTTACTTTTACCTGAAATTTTGCTGCCTGTATCCTAGAAAAAACTTCGGTTTGCACATTCTTTCTTCCATTTTAAAGTTACCTACTCACCAGATGCCTCCTATATTTCCATAGTCTGTTACAAAGGATGGGCAGAAAAGAAAGTGCTTGGAAGATTTCAGATTTTCTGAGAGAGAGATAGGAAAGGCCCCCTCTTTTTAACATTCTGTAACATTTTGCTCAAGCTGGGCTGTAAGACGGTCAGGGTTTTTCTTGGTTTTCTTCTCATTGCATGTTTCTCTCCAGTATCGGTTCATTCAATCATGGTTTATGAAGATAGCTAGTTTCATTTGGTCTCCAGCAAAGAATCATTAGTAGTTTATATTGCTTTACCTGTACGGGCTTCCAGAGACAAAAACAAACCGGGGTGTCTCTGAACAAGCTTATTTTATACTGGGGTGGGGGAATCTATGCAAGGACTAAATAAAACCGTCCATAATCAAAGCAGCAACAACACAATTCAAATAAAAAATCAAGGAACCTTTTTTTTTTATCATTGCTTGTGGACATCGGTCCTTCCCATCAGTCATCGTGTTTCCCCACGCTCCTTTTCCTTCCTACGTGTTTCCAGTCACTTCCTTTCTGTGAAAGGTTGCTTAGCTTTTACAATTTTTTAATTTTTGCTTTTGCTGTTCTTTGTATAAAAACTAGCAGATTGGATGGCTGTATCCCCCAGGTGTTTGAAATTCTCTGAAAATCCAGAGTGAAGAAACGAGGTGTGCAGAAGGCTCTCTAGCCCCTCTGAGTAGAGCTTGAGCTAACTGGAAGTGCTCAGTCTGGATCATCATTTTCATGGTATTTTCAAAGGAGAGTTAAACACTGTGCTTATTGGGAAATCTCTGTTGGTTGGTGGTTGCTTCAATAGGTAGCCAAACAAGTTGATTGCTTTTTGGATTTTAGCATAGAAATCAAAGTAGAACACATCAGCAAGAGTCTCTTCCATTCCGTCTCTAGAACCAAAATGTTCAGTAGTTGAAGAGCTCTCCCTGAACCAGTGGCCAAATGTCTATATTTTTAGATGCCACTGTCTTTTCCTCAGATGCTCCTTTTGTGAATTTCATTTCCTATTTCATATCAGACCAGCGGTTGAGATTGGTAGGTGGGTCACTAGGCATGTTTTTGTTTTGCGGACATTATTTCCATTTCATTTCTCTCTCTACTGTACACTGCAGCAGTATGCAAACTGTGTGATACAGGCGGCCTCTGCCTTATTTCTGCAAAGTAGCCGGGTGTCCTCTGCCTGAGCATTTGGGTGTTCAGCCTCTGTCCGCCTCCTAAACTGGCTCCTGAGAAAATCAACGTCAGCCCTGCCAGGGTGTCTGGTAGCAGCTCCTAATAATTATTTATGCTTCTGGAATTGTTTGCAGCTCCTGAAACCTTGTGTCCGTTTCAGTTTGATTCTCTCGATTTGTACAATATATGCATATTCTTTTTTCCCTTCTGTCACCCTCCCCTCCCCTCGGCGTTTTTTAATGTCCTGTAGTTTTGTATGAGAGGAGACTTAGCCTCGGGTACTTCTTGCTGAAGCTTTAATGCTTTGTAAATAAAATCGGATGTTTATTAAAGAACAGGTGTAGGTGTTTGCTTGTAGACAACTGATCACTTCTGCAAGTCACCAGCCTCTTCACTCTGTGCAACAGAAAATACAGCTTACTTGGTTAATGTTATTAATAGATCTTCTCTATATCGAAATACAGAGCTGGAAGGGCTGAGAGGTGGCCTGGTAGTCTAGATATCTGCCTCTGGAAAATATTATATTAAATAAACAAAGCAAATTTGTGTTAGATCATTTAGGAGTGACCTCTCTCCAAATTCTTTTGCTCAGTAAGTGTGTGACTACACTGCAGAGGCCTCAGCGCTAGGAGACATCCCAGAGCTTACAGAAACACTTGTGAGGAGCCTCCTGCCTCCCAGGGGTCTTTCTTAAAGTGTAACTACAGATAAATTCCTCTTCATGAGCACTTTTTCTGCCTAAATTAAATGGCTTTGAAATCCACTGACTACTTAACTGTCTCTAAAGAATAAGAATATTCAAGTCTTTGATTTTAATCGTCTCTAAATCTGAGTGTCTATTTACGAATCTTCCCTGTTATGTGACTGAGAATCTTTCTGACATCACAGCTGTTTCCTAGCAACCTTGACCCAAGCGGATTATGAGCTCCTTCCGTGTTTCGTGGGGTGGAGGGACTAGACTGAGAGGCAGGGAGATTTAGGTATTCCCTCCCCCAGAATATATCTTTTGTTACCTTGGGAAGGAAGAGTGCCTAAAAGTGAGGAACTGTATTTAATATTGCCTATCTTGCTAAGTAAGCATTGATTCTAGAAGACCTCGTGGCCCTTGCCTTCATGAATTTTCATTTCTCTTTAAAATTCCTTACACATGAAGAGTGTTTCACACTTTACAAAGTGTTCTCATGTACAGTTTATCATACGATGCTCAAAGTGACCTTCCTGAAATAGGCAAGGAGTTGTTAATTTACAAAGGAGAAAACAAATTTAGGAAGAGGAAGTCACTTGCATCTTAGTCCAGAGTCCTTAATCCTTTTAATAGAAGGTTTAGGAGCATTTAAAGGTGATGATAGCTTAATTCAAATTAATCCTCTCTTTTTAGAGTTAGTACTTGATTTCTTATTTGGTCAGATTTAACGGGGGACTTTGGAACGTTTGAATTCAGATCCCCACAATTTGGGAAGGGTGAGGAACAGTAGAGCCTCAGTGGGCATTGAGGTTATTTGGAAATTCACTTCAGCTTCTGAAGCCTTTTCATCTGTCTTCCCAAGAGGCGGATTTAAATTCATTAAAAAGATGTGAAAAGAGTGAAGACTTTGGGAAGGTGGTCGTTAGCAAACAGACGGTAAAGCAGCAGTATTGTGCCTTTTGTCTGCCTGCGGCCTCACCTGTTAATAAGGACTAGACTTTAATTGTAGTTTTTTATTGACGATGCATGCATCATATCTTTTGACTTTGAAGGCTATCTTACGTCAAAGGAGTTGAGTTATGACGTGGTGGTGGATATAGCTGGAACACCTCAGGTATTGGCTGAGGGTAGTGAAATGCCTGCTAAGACATGAAGACTTCGGCCACTAGTTTCATCCCTGGGAGCCTGGTGTTGGCCTTCTGTCTACCTGTGGTGGCGACTTCACCTAAAACACTGGCCATCCCTGAGAAACTGCAGGAAGGTGTGGGCAAAGTTACTGTCAACGCCACAACCTGTACTGTCACCTGTGGCCTTGGCTTTAAGGAAGAGACTGTCTGTGAGGTGGGCCCCGATGGAGTGAGAAGGAAGTGTAAGTCTCAGCGCCTGGAGTGTCTGACCAACTGGCTCTGTGGGATGCTCCATTTCACCCTTCTCATAGGGAAGGAGTTTAAGCTGAGCTGTCTGAGTCCAGACATCCTGGAGATCGGGCAAGAAGCTTTCCGATTCACCTGGAGACTTGCTCGGGGAATCATCTCAACTGATGATGAAGTCTTCAAACCCTTCCGAGCCAGTTCCTACTTTATAAAGTTTCAGTCCATTCAAGAGTATGACTCTGGGACCTACCGGTGTGATGTGCAGCTGTTAAAAAACTTGAGACTTGTCAAGAGGCTCTATTTTGGGCTGAGGGTCCTTCCTCCTAATTTGGTGAACCTGAACTTCCATCAGTCCCTTACTGAGGATCAGAAGTTAGTGGACGAAGGCCTGGAAGTGAATTTGGACAACTATTCCAGGCCTCAGCACCCACCGTGGAAAAAGAAGGTGGCCATAGCTGTGGGAATAGGAGTTGCCAGTGGCGTGACTGGTGGTGTGCTGGTGAGCATCGTGCTGTGCGGCAGGCTGAGCGTGATCCACAGCAGTGCCAGCCTTGAGACGTTACAGGCCTTGCTGCCAAAGGGCGGGATGCTCAGGAAGCCAGACTAGGTTTTCAGGGGGGTGTTCTGGCTGGCTGCTTGTGGGCTGGCTAAGAGGGAGACTTCCGTTACCAAAGAACTGAGCGGAGTGTGTGGGACAGGCAGCACGATGGTAGCTGTGGGCAAGTCTCTTAACTGTGTCCTGGGTGGACCCCTTCCAGCTCTTCCCTGCCCACCAGGTACCCGGGAACCCCGACTGCAGGCATCTCCCTACTCCTGGGACGAGTTGTGTCTTCCACGTTTGCATTAATTTTCTGCACTTTACAGCTCGTATGCCTCCTACCGTGACCTCCCTTCTGAGCAGTATAATCATGTAGAAGGATATGACAGCTTTTCTAGTGAAAGCAGTTTTTTCCTCTTCATTAAAATAATTCACAATAACTATACGGAGACCTAACCTTTTCTGCTCTTTAGTGTAAAATTTCTTGTCAGTCGTTTAAATTGTCCGACCATAATCAGTCTGGTTTTGGGTTAAACTCACACCGGAGTTTTTAGAACAGACATTGAACGAACTGCTTTGTTCGCGACATAGCCCATTTGTGGCAGAGCCAAGGGTGATGACGGCTGCAGACTGGAGTGCGTAAGAGAGGGTCACTGAAGGCTAGTAAGTCATTGGCCACCCTCAGACCTCCCAGGCCAAGCCTCCGTGCTCAGGGCCAAATTGAAATCCTGGCGAAACATTGGATTTTTCTGCTTGTAGATTTCCCCTGAACGGTTTCTTGGCTTGCTCCCTGATCCTATCCTTCTAGCAACTTCAGTGTCCTGAAGCTTATGTTGCTGGAGAGGTCAGGTTGGTTTCTTAGAGCAGTCAGGGCCCCCCGAGGGAGGACTAGTACCTCCCTTCCTCAACAGGAAATCCAGTCTCAAGAGGTCATTCAGGCTGTGTCTGACGTAATTGGCTTGGCTTGTGGAACCCTCAGGGAAATGGCTCTTGGGCCACCAACTGAGCTGATTCTGTTTGAGAGAATTAGCATTTCTTCCCTTCCCTTTGCTGTCAGTACAGAAGAAGTAGCAGAAATAAGACTGGGACCAGTGGTTATCTTCTCTGTCCGTATGTCCGAGTCACCCAGATAAGCTTTTGAAAAATAAGATTCCTGAGTCCCAACCTGAGGATGCTAACTCAGTGTAAATTGTGACCAATGGATCTGTTATTTCTTCTGTTTTAAATAAAAACCTCAAGCCCATAAAACAGTTGAAAGTTTGCATGGCACCCATAGACGCTTTAACTGGATTCACCGATTGCAAACACTTTGCTCCAATTCTCTTCCTCTCTAAATACATACTGATTCTACATAAAACACTTGAAAGTGAGTCACGGACAGTGACCTTTCACCCTTAATCAGTTATGTCTCTCAATAAGGACATTCATCTAACTACAGCGACTGTATCACACGAACAACTCCCTAATCTTATGTGTAGTTGATACCTCATTTCTCCCAACTTATAAACTCTTGGAGCTTTTAAAGTTTGATCCAGGGTCAAGTGAAGGTTCATGTATTACATTTGATTATTTCTCCTAAGTCTTATTTTACAACAGATCCCCTACATTTTTTTCATGACATTCATATTGCAGAGGTATTGGTCTTGTATACATGTCCCACAGTTAATTCCTCATGATTCGATTCCTGAGGAATGAATCTTAAACATTTCTGACAAGAGCCCGGCAAAAATGGTATGTACTTATCGCATGAGCTCGGGAGGCCCAGTGTCGGGGTGACCGCTGTTGACTGTGAGCGTGATCGTTCGGTTAAGGCGGTGACTGCCAGATCTCTGCAGCGGTGTACCTGTATATGTTTTCCTTTTGTAATCTGTGGGGTGACGCCTTGTGATTATCTGGGTTCTAAAAAACATTCACAGGTGTTTTGGAATCCATGATCTTTGCCTTATTACATGTTAGGGATTGAAAAATGATGGATTTTTTAATTTGTTTTTCTATCTATTGCACTGCATTTTTTCTCTTAAGCGCTGTTTTTATTCTTTTGAGATTTCAGTGGATTCTCCTTTTTATTCAGTGAATTAATATATAACCCATTACTGTTGTCATATTTTTGATGTTCAAATTATTCCCACTTTTGGCCAGGAGTCCCTTCAAGCCAGCTCTTTTGTCCTTTTGGTGTGCCCCATTTGACTTTGAGCATGTCCTTGCAACAGCCAGATGCCTCAGAGGCACTCTAAACCTGAATTTCCAAGGGGCTCTGGTTCCTTTTAGTGTGGGAAGCAGTGTTTAGAAACCACGGCGTGGGTGCCAGATGTGCTTATGGCCACCGGAAGGTCACTGCTTCTAGGCCGTTTGTGTGTCCTATGTACATATAAATCATGTGTTCAAAAGCATTTTTGTTTTTCAGTTTTCTAGGTAATTCTGGTATATAGCAAAGGTTGAGAACCACTGGCCTACACGAATGCATAGGGAGTCTTTAACTATTGCTCTTATTTTGAAAAGACCTTAAACTTTCCACACACCCTTTCTCCCATTCTATACCTCAGATGGGATGTTACTCAGAAGACCTGGGTTGGTCCTCTTTCTGTGTAACGGAGCAAGCTAACTCACCCTTCGCAGTCCTCATCCTTGAAGCACATGACTGTGAGGATCAGGTGAGATCCTGTGAGTCAAACTGCTCTAAGCTGTGAAGCTCAGACACGCACAGAGTTGGGGAATGTCACTAATGAAGCCCGTCACCTCAGTCCTGGACACTTTGCTGAAGCATTCAGGAGAGAGCTTGCTCTGCTTTGAAAGAGGACCGTAAAACATAAATATTACATTGATGAGGAGGGTTGAGGGGTGCAGTGCGTTCCCATTTTACAGATGGAAAGACAGACCTAAGAAGAGCTAAATAACTTCTCCAGCTTTCTATTGTAAGCCAGTAGTCAAACATGAGATGGAATATCTTACAGCTCTAGCTTTAGAGCATTCTGCATTAGTTTGAGGATGTGAGGGTACTGAATTGGGAAGAGAACAAAACCCAATTAAATGCATTAGTGCAGCCTCAAACCCAACTTAGTTCTTTGAATTCTGTGCATGTGGTCTGTCTCTAAAGGATCAAGGAGATGCTGCCTGACTCAGATTTGGGCTCCGGAGTGGCCAGTGCTTCCAGCATCCCTTTGGGTGCAAAGTAGCAGGAATGAAGCTGTGTGGCCCTTTGGGGGCTCACTGTCAGCCTCGGCTTCCCTGTGCCCGGCAGGCCAGGGGCAGGCCTCCGCTCACCTTGTTTTCCCTGATGGAAGCTGTCAGGCGCAATCAGCACAGGGCCCTACCTGCTTCGCGCTGAAAGAGTGAACACTTACACAGCCACCTGCGTGTGTCCTGCGTCTGAAGTGTAATAGTTGTTGTGGAGAATGCTGAATGCAGAATAGTGTTGTAGTTGGAAAATGTTGGCTAGAAATTCAAATCCTTTAGGCTGCTGCGAGCCAAGGCTGGAGGCACCCACTTCCCAGAAGGGGGTCACTCTGTCTCTGCAGGGAGACGACTTTGGTACTGTTGAGTTGATACAGGTATCTCCCGCTTTTTGAAAGGTCACTTTCCACCACTTTGGAGTTATGAGAAACCTACATTAGTACCTGTTCTCACTAACTGAAAGATATCTGAAGAGGGTTTTCCCTTAAAAAAAAAAAAAAAAGTAATTGCTTTGCTTTACACCATTTCAGCTTAAGAGTTCATAGGAACACTTGATGTTTGAGCAGCAGGAGAGGTTGTACCTCACATGCCTTAAAAAGCAGGGGAGCGGAGAACAGCATCGTTACACGAACACGGTTTCCTGCCCGCCTGGCAGGGAGAGCCAGCCTGACGGGGAGCTCTGCTCTGCTCTGTGGAGCCTGTCTTAAGGCTGCTTGGCCTGATTTTTCTCCCCTCGCAGCACGGGGTGCAGCCGCATGCACCACGGGCCGCCTCCTTAGAGCTGGCTATGCGGAAGGTTGCCTGGCGTTAGAGAACACGACAAGGAGATACGCTTTAGTCTGAGGATAAAAACGCCCACGGCTGGTGGCAGCTGCCTCACCAGGTTGAGAAACCATCTTTATTTAAGAACTGCCCGCTACCAGAGTCAATAAATAACTACCATTACAAGAAGTGTGAGAGAGGCAGGTAATGACAGATCAGTGGGAGCGGGTCCATTTTAACAAAAGCCGAGTTGACTGGTCCGATGAAGCCCCAGCCCTTGCCCGTGCAAGCTTTTCTAAGCTGTGCAGACCCCGGAGGGGGTGTGTCGGTGGGAGTCGGGGGCTCAGAGCACGGTGGACCCCATCTGAAGGCATGAGGCTTCCTAGGACTGGGGGAAGCTATCTGACCCATCTCTTCTCCCTCTTCATTTTCCTTTATTGTCCTGCCTTCCCAAAGCCTATACATACAGCTGGCTCCCGGGCACCTCTTTCTGTGGAGCTCTCCGTGAAGCTCCTTAAGTGCCCATCTTACCCCTTGTGCCACTCCAGGGGCCTCTCCGGCCACCTCGCTTGTCTCCAGGATGAAGCCTGGTCTGACCTGAGCCAGGGAAAGAGGGCGCCAACCCTGTGCTGCAGACCCAGGCGTGAGCACCCTGCTGCCCTTCCATAGAGAGGAGCCAGCAGGCAGTCACACTCTGAGACCAGGATGAGCAGAGTCCTCCAGCGGGAAAGACGCGAGGGGGTGAGGCACTCTGGAGTCAGCCCGGGCTCTTGCCCAGAGTAGACCAGACCACTCCCAGGACTGCCAAGAGGCAGTGGCGTGCGCTGGGCAGAGAATGCCTGGGGTGCGCCTCCCCCACAAATGACTGCAGTCACTCCCCTGCAGTGCAGGGGCCCCCGCACTGATTCTGATTCCAAGAATGCCAGTCCTGAGGGACACTTAGAGCGTCCCCTCCAGTCATCACCTCACCTAGACCCCAAGACACAGCCGTCAGAATTCCTCAGAGCCCCCTAGGAAAGGTCTTGCAGACGTCTTCTCTGGCGTCTGTTGTCATTTTATCGAAAAGAGCCCCTGGTCCACAGCCCTCCTGTTCTCTGGCACCGCCTGTGCCATCTGAGGCCCAGCGGGGTACTGACACTGCTGGGCCCTGAGGCTGCGTCTGGAGAGAGCGCTCCCGGCTGAGGCGCACGTCGGGGCTGTGCGGCAAACAGCACGGCGGGGCCAGGACCAGGGCAGGGGCCCCAGGCCGAGCCCGGCGTGTGCAGAGCAGAGGTTCTCCCAGGCCGTGAGGCACGCTCTGCCCTCAGTCCTCAGGCACTCACTGGCCACTGAGCTGCAGAGGGAAGCGCTGGCTTGTGGCTGTTCCCCCTTGGTTGCCGGCCCGGGGCTCGGCATGACCACGGCAGGAGGGAGCCTCGGCCCATCCAAGCAGAGGTGGTGGCAGGCCGGCCTCGGGCAGGGAGGGACTCAGAAGTTCCTTATCTCGCCTTCCGCCTCCACGCAAGCTCCTGTGCAGCCACCGCCCCAAGAGGCTGTTCTGTTTTACACGCCTGCGTGCCCTCAGGTCACCTGTCTCATTCGGTCTGAATCAGCTCTCAGCCTGAAGTCTCAGCCTGCAGGAACATCTGTTTTTGTCTAGTTCTGAGTCCTCCCTACACAGGGCTCAGGTGTTCCTGAGGCTGAGTTTTCCTAGTTACTAATAAAAAATCCTTCCTGGGTTTCCAAGAGGGTTGGTCTGCCCCCCTCAGAACTAAGACTCTTGGTTGTGTCTCTGGCTTCAAGCAAGCCTAGGGCCGTGGCTGCAGCCACACAGGTCCTGCGCCAAAGCAGCTCAGCCCTCTTGGCCGGCATCTGGACACCTGTCCTGCTTCTGCCGCAGCTAAGGCAACGAAGAAAGAACGAGACCTTGGAAAGAGGTTTCCTCCTTTCAGATTCCCCTTTCCAAGAGCAGGGTACAGGCCACCTCACAGCGATGCAGGACCAGGCTGGGCGCTAGGCGGGTTTGGGTCTCTGCAGTGGCAGAGCGGTCACGGAGCTGAGCCCCCAGCACCGCATGGGGATGAAGGACAGGGGCAGGTGAGGAGGGTTTGATCGGATGGCCCAGGGGGGCATTCCCCCGGGCCAGGGACAGGGCGGTGGGTACTGTGGTGGCACAGAGAAGGCATGTGAGCTTACATTGTTAAAAAACTGTAGTGGGTAAACATCAACATAAACCTGCCCAGTACAATAGAGCAGGACTTAAAAATTTTAAAAACCATAACAAAATAGAGCTCTGACTGTAAACTACAGAAACCAGGCTCAGGGGGCCCGTCCCCCGCACGATGCCTGTCCTGCTGCTCCCGTACTTGAAGGGCCACCTGTCACAACATAGGCTTGGGAATCTCCTGGTTATGCCTCCACTGCTGCCTGGATTTGGGGAATCCCTGTCCTTGCTTTGGCCTCTCTTCTTGAAGCAAGGGTAAGTAAGGGGCGCAGGGGGCTCCAAGCTAGCACTGCGTGTTGAGGGCCCAGCAGAAGCCAGCTCAGGAGGCAAAGGAAGACGGGACCTCTGGCACTCTGCACATACCGTGGGCGGAAGCCAGCCCTGCCGATCACCCCACCGTCACCCACCGGAGCCTCCTGAGCAGGATCTTCACAGCCCCCTCTGCCCTTCTTGACCACCTTAACCAGGTCATGGCCGTTCAGCATGGCCCCCTTCCTCGGCAGACGATGGGCCTGGGACCGGTGGGAGAAGAGGGCCATTTGCGCCCCATCCCTGGCGGGCTATGTGACCGGAGGCAGGCCCTGCTCTTCCCAACCTCTGCTTCCTCCCGGTACAGCAGCGGCCTGGGCAAGCTGAGGGGCCTGGGCACACTGAGGTCTAAGCCTCTTCCAGCTCCGATGTGCCAGGACTGGCACCACAGCCCAAGAGCAGGCCAGGGGGCCCCATTTACTCGCCCCCTCGTCTTCAGGGGAAATGCAGAGCAGCACCCGAGGCCGCGTGGGGGCCCGGAGCGTTCCTGGGAGCGGGCAGGGCCGCATTTATCCTCTGGGCTTCTCAGAAGGTGCCTGGCTGCAGACACAGGATGCCTGCTCTCGTTCTGTGGGACGAAGCCGGTGGGTCACGACGGCTGTCCCACCTCCTGCCCAGACCCTGGCGGGACCGTGCAGGATGGGTCTTGGTGTGGTAGGGGACCTCCCCAAGACGAGCCCTTTAGTCACCAGCCACCTGTTGTGGCTTCTGTCACTCGGGGTGACAGGGTCGGGTTGGCAGTGTCGGCTAAGAGGGTGACGACACCTAAGGTGTGACTGCGCCTCAGGCCAAGTCTGGTGCAGCTTTCCAGCAGGAGGCCCAGCCTCTCAGCCCTTCAGAGCTCCCACCCAGCAGCTGGGAGCACGGCCACCCAGAGCTGTGGGGCTCAGGCTGCCGGGCTGACACCAGGACACTGGTTCTCAGCCGTCCAGGCGGGTGGCGGGGGCCTCCAGGGAGTCCTCAGGGACAATGTCAGGATCCAGCCGCGCTGCCCTGTCAGAGGAGAAGGAAGAGTCCCGGTCTTCAGGTTGGGACGCTCCTTAGACAGCGACGCTCCGGTTGACGCTTTGTCCCACTTCAGCCCGTTCCTGTCCAGTGTTCCCGGGCTTAGGATTCTGCCATCTGGGCCAGAGTCCATATGCGATCCCAGAGTGCCAACTCCGCTGATACACAGATACACGTTTAAGCCCCTTCTTCCTGCCTTCCATGCAGGCACCCTAGAGGGCCCAGGCCTAGGGTTCAGTATCATCATGGAAGTTACTGCCTGGTGCCTCTCGATTAAAAAAAAATCCTTGCATGGGTTCTATCCTGTGGCAGAATATGACATATCCTACCTCCTACGAAAAGGGCTCTGTAATACAGTCAGTGTTTGAAACCAGCCGTTCTCAGGCACAGCGCTGGGCCACCTTGGCATCGGGAAGGGACTGGGGCCAGCTGGCTGTCCATCAAGGTGGGTGCCCAGCTGTGGCGGGGAGGCAGGGCGCCAAGATCAGAGCTGCAGGTAGCCTAAGAGGATCAGCGCTGCCACGGAGTGGGTGAGGGCAGCGTCTGGATGTGGGGCTGGACAGACCGCAGAGTTCTCCACCATCATGCTGGTGCCTGAAACCAATAGGCGGATGGGCTGGAGGGGCTCATCCCTGCCCCGCCCCCAGGACAGAGTCCAGACCTTCCCTAAGGAGACTCACAGAGCACTGCTTCAGGACGGGGAGGCGCTCTGAGCCCTTCTCGGGCAGGGTTTTGGAGGACCTTTGCTCTTATTCCCTCGCAAGGGGCGTACTCAGCCCTCAGGGATGTTTGGGGAGGAGGGAGGAGGCAAGGGTGGGTCCAGGGCTACTCTGAACGAGGTTCCCGACGCCACCTTTTGTCTCCCTGGGGACTGGCTTGGGCTGGGATGATCCCTGCATCTGGATGGACCCTGATCTTCCTGGGGGAGCCGGGGGATACAGCACCTCCGTTCCGCACGATGTGAACCTCTGCCGGGACCCCGTCGCCTCCTGGCCCTGTGGTCCGAATCTGCACCAGGGCGTGGCCGATGTCCTCGGGAACTGTGATTTCTATCCAGTTCTTGCTGGTGAGGTGCAGCGTGGGAGTCGGGTGTAGGTCGTTCTGGTACAGCATCTGTGGGAAGGGGTTGGCCAGCGGGGTTTCCCGACAGCACGGCTGATCCTTCCCTTCCCTGGCCCCAGAACGGGAGGAGCCCACGTGGCTCTGTGACCTTGAGGTCCTGCCCCCTCACCCCTCCCGTTGCCCGTTGACCAGGACCAGCCTCTTGAATAAGCTCCTCCCTGGAGCCACTTTCCTGTTCCCAGCAGCTGAACTGATCTTGTAGGCTCCTCAGACCAGAAGAGCCCCAAACATCACCCAGTCTGGCACCGCCCTCGTGAACCCTGCGTTTCCGCAGTCACACCTCTTTCCTCCGTGCAGTCTCTACTGCACGCTCCCCGGAGAATCCCTCCCGTAGTCATGCCTCTCACGGTCCCAGACGCTCTGCTTACATCTGACTCAGACATAGGAACTGAAGCTCCTTTTGTTTACGGGGCACACAGATGCGCCGTCCCTCAGCGTTCAGTGCCTGCTCACCCCTCCTTACCTTGTAGCCGGTGACTGCAGACTCATTACCCAGCGGGACTACAGGGTCCCACTTGATACTCAGGCTGGAGCTCGAGAAAGTCCAGGAGATGTTGCCAGGGGGTCGCCGTGGAGCTGCCAGAGCGAGGAGAGAGTCAGGAGGAGTCTTCCTGATGTTTCCCCACCACGCGCCCCCTTGCTTTCAGCCGGCCACTTCTAGATAATCTGCCCGTCACATCTGTGCCCAGAACGTTCTGTTACCGCTGCCTGAGAAACAAACTCCAACAGAGACTGCACAAGAGTGGCGCCGCGGAGGCTGTGAGCCCCGCTCCCTTCTTACCGTTAGACGAGCGGCCTTGGGGGCTGGAGCCCTGTCAGTCCAGGAAGGTGATCCAAGAGCCCCCCGCCCCTCCCGCACCCAGGCTGCCAGACTCACGCGGCTTCATGGTCGTGGCGTTGGCAGAGGGGCTGGCAGGCCCGGTGCCGGCCCGGTTGTAGGCCCGCACGGTCACGTGGTACTTGGTGCTGGCGTGCAGGCCCGTGACCAGGGCGCTGGTGTCCAGCCCTGCCGTCCTCACTCGCTCAGCGGCCGCTGCTTTGGCGCCGGCCTTCCAGTAGCGGATCTGAAGGGAGCGGGCGTAGCCGGGGGTCAGTGGACACGCCCCGGGTCTCAGCGCTGTGCCGCCCCGGCTCTGCCTGGCCCCTCCATCTCAGGCTCGGAGCCTAGACACTCGACCATGAGGCCCACGAAAGAGACAAGCCGGTGTGATTTGCTGCTCCCTTCCTGATCCCCAGTGGAGGGCCAGTCCAAGGAGAGAGCTTAGTACCTGGGCTGGATGCGGGAGCAGATGGGTGGGTACATACTCCACTGAGAGATGGCCTGCCGAAACCCAGCCCCAATCAATGAACTCGGGAGTCCTGTGGGGACTCTTCAAGGCCACGGAACGCATATTTGCAAAGCAGTACCCCAGCCCCCACGCCAGCAAGCTTATGATGGCTCCCCAGTAAATGCAAACCCATCGGCATAGTCCTCATGACATCAAGACCTTCTAGATATTCTTCCGAATCAGGGCAGGGTTTGAAGCTCTCTCCCCAGTGGTCTCACCGAGCGTATTTGCTGAAGCCCAGAGCCGACTCTACTGGGTTAGGATTTACAGCATCACTAGTATGATGGTTCCCCCTCAGACAACAACATTTTCTGCTGGTCCTTCTTTCCCTTCCTCTTGCTCCGTCTCACTCTCCATGAACCCCCACATGGACCCCAGTGGGCTCAAGGCTTGGGTCAGAAACCGCTAGGCCAGAGTTCCTCCGGAACAGGATGATCGGCTGGTACACAGAGGAGGCTGTACTGTTCTCTGCCACCATGAGCATGCCCAGGACAGCTGGGCTCTGGCATGGCAGGCCATGCCCCTTCTGGATCTCCTCCTCCGGGCTCCCACAGTGTCCAGGTGGCCAGCCGGGCAGTAACGTCAAGGCTGTCCACAGGCACCAGCCAGAGGGCTGAGCTGAGGCTGCGAACGCGGTGCTGCAGAGACTGCATGTGGTGTGCCCGGTGAGGGCAGCAGAGCTTCTGGGAGGAAGACTGCTGAACTGCGAGGTGGCCCTGCGCCTGATCCCAAGCTCCCTTCCTCTCCCAGTCCCTGCCGGCACTCACCTCGTACCCCAGGAGAATACCGTTCATGTCTTGCTGCACGGGTTCCCAGCTCACGTTCATCTCCGAGGAAGAGACCGCTTTGGCCCAGACCTTGGGAGGGGCTACCCTGGGCTCTAGAGACCAACACGGAATGGGTGTGGATTCCCAGGGCCTCCCTGTGTCCTGCAGAGCGGCCGCCAACTGGGACTGCCCTTGCGCAGGATTTTAAAAAGACCGAGGTGTAGGGTAGGGGCCTGGTGGGGGTTCCCAGAGCACCCCCCACCCCCGGGGGCCCACTTCTCTCCCAGAGGGCCTTCCTCCTACAGGCCTGAGCGGGGCGGAGGCTGCCAGGGCTGGAAAGGCAGCCAGGGGTCTCCCCTGCCCCGCCTGTGGAGCCCAGCCGGGGTGAGGGGTCCCTCCCCCACCCTACACCCCGCAGACAAGCCGCAGGGGTGGGGGCGCCTGGTGGCCCCGGCGGCCCACCTTCCTCGGCCGAGTACACGACGGCCACAAGGCTCTCGGGCCCGTCCCCGCGGCGGTTGTAGCTGCGGATCTTGACTTCAAAGGGCGTGTAGGGCCGGATGCTGTCGTTGCTGTAGACGAAGTACTGGGCGTCGGCGCCAGGCACCCTCGCGGTCTGCCAGCTGGTGCCGCCCTGCCTGCGGAAGGACACCAGGTAGCCGAAGCCGCCTCCGTGCTGGTACTCCCGGGACATGGGCTGCGGGCGAGAGAGCGCGTGGGCGAGGGGCGGCGGCCGCCTGCCCTGCCCGTTCTCCGCCCCCGGCTTCCCCGGGACTGGGTGCCCCCGGACTGCGGCTTCCCCCTGCAAGGGGGCACGGCCCCGCGTTCGCTCCGGAGTCAGGACCCCGCAGTGGCCCTGTCGGGCCCTCTCTGCACGCTGCGCCCCTCCGGAGATGAGTCCCAGGGGCGGGGTGGGCCGCAGGTCGGGGAGAACCGCCCTCCCAGAGCAGCGCAGGCATGTTCCTGCCTCTGTCCTCGCTGCTTACCGTCCAGGTCACGGTGAGCTCTCCCGGCGCTCCACCACCTCCGCTGAGACCCGACGGGGCTACCGAGGGGGCTGTCAGGGCCAAGGGACAGACAGTTAGTGGAGACGGGCCTGCGGCTGCGCTGAGAAGCATCGCAGGGTCAGGATTCGTTCCAGTGGGCCCTGGCTACACGCCCACAGAATGGACCACCTGGAAGGAATGGACAAACTCTTAGAAATGTGTAGTCTCCCGAGACCAAACCAGAACCAGGAAGAAAAAGGAAATAGGAACAGACCAATTACCAGTACTGACATGGAATCAGTAATTTGAAACTCCCAAGAAACAGACGTCCAGGATCAGATGGCTTCACAGGTAAATTCTACCAAACAATTAGAGTTTACATCTGTTCTTCTGAAACTATTCCAATGAGCCCTGGTTTTGTCTGCCGGGTCCCTCTGGATGTGGGCTCAGGAGTCAGGTAGATCTGAGATCAAATTGCACCCCTGCCACTTACTAGCTGTGTTTCTCTGGACAAGTTATTTAACCTCTCCGAGCCTCTGATTCCCCTCTCCATAAGATAAGGATAATAACGTTTCTCTCAAAGGCTGTAAGAAAAACAGAGTTAAACAAGACAGTGGCTGGCATATACATAGAGCATACACTCTTTAAATGAGCGTTAGCCTCATTCCTCTAGTTGGTGTAAACTCAATAACAACAGACCAACTCCAGTTTTCTTTAAGGGGAATAAATAATCCAGAAGTGCAGTTAATCCAAAAAACATTTCTTCTGGGTTACAGGGTGTTTTTTGGTGTGTGTGTGTGGCAGATTTAATTTCCTAATTTTCTCTAGTATTCAAAAAGGCTGCTATTAAAACAATATATTTAATTAGATTGTGAAGCTTGGCAGGGAGTAACTTGGCTGAAGGTCAAAATGTTTCTGCAGATGACACAGCAAATGGAGACTTATCACTTGGTTCTGATGAGAGTTGAGGGCCTTCTCATTTGCAAAGGGTACTTAAACACCTATTACCCTTTTCGGAGTGGAAAGGTTGAGGCCCAGAGCAGTTAAGTGACTTGCTTAAAGTCACACAGCTAATAAATGTCACAGTGTGAATTTGAACTCAGGTCTTCTGATTGGAAAGCTCACCATCTCTCTTCTGCATCATGGCTTTGTGCTCAACTCCTGGATACTACGGTGGAGGAGACCACTTCTCAACCTTTGACTCTCCAAGTTCAGTCAAAGAAAATGCTCCTTCTGGAATTCTTACTCAGGAGAAGTACCAGTTAAAAATGTTGACTGATTCCATAAGGAGCCTGGAGAGTCAGCCTGGGGTACATAGGAAACCATGTTTCAGGGACACAAAAAGGCAGACCTTTGTCCCACAGCCGGTGGGGCGGCCCTGGGTGGGTGGGGAAGGGGAGGCAGGTCCCAACTCCGCGCTGCTGGCCTTGAGAGCCCAGGGCTGTGGTCCTGGGCTTCACCTTCACCTCTTCCTTCCCCACCTGCCTGTAAGGGAGGGGTGTGGGCAGGTTGTCCATCCCTTCAGCTGCCAAAGAAACCATCTAAAGAAGGACTTAGAGACGCTGGCTGCTCACCTAGTGCCCCGCACAGCACACACGTTCCTCACTACCTGATTCCTGCAGCTCGTGTCTGTCCAAGGAAGAGAGCTGCCCATTACCCCATGGTCCTGGGTTCGAGTCCCTGTTCTGACAGTGTGACCCTTCCTTCCTTCAGCTTTGGTTTTTCCATTTTTTAAAAAAAATTAAACTTTTAGGAGCTCCCGTGGCGGTCCAGTGGCTAAGACTCTTGACCTCTCAATGCTGGGGTCCTGGGTTTGATGCCCGGTTGGGAAAGTAGATCCCACATCCCACAACTAAGACACTGTGCAGCCAAATAAATATTTTTTAAAAATAAAATAAAAATTAAACTTTTAGATAATTGTAGATTCACATGCAATGGTAAGGTTGGCCTGTTTCTTTGGGTTAACAGTTTGGACTGGAGGGCTTCCAGCCCCGACTACCTGTGGACCAAGGCACAGTGCGTTGTGCAGCGTAGCCGCCTTGCCCTGACTTAGGTTCCTTCCGCATTTGTTCTGTTAGAGTCCGAAGTCTGGTGAGCAGGTTGAGCTCCATGTAACTGCTGTTGGCTTGGAGCACCCTTTAAGGAGAGCTGGTGTCTGTGCCCTGACACTACTTCTCACCCAGGGCTCTGACCTGCTTCCTTGGTCTGGATTTTGCTGGAGGGTCCACTGGGCTCCCCAGTGCCCAGGATGTTGCTGGCTAAGACCCGGAACTCGTAGTCCATCCAGGGTGTAAGGCCCAGCACCTGGGCAGTCTCGGCGTTCCCCTCGATGTTGGTGGGATCTGCAAGGCACAGGGAGTCAGTGTCTCACGGGTCTGGATGCAAAGGGCAGGGACTGGGTGCGCATCACGTGCTTATACCCAGCTCTCACACTGGTGCCTGCTGTTTACGAAAAGTCACTGCCTCTTCTATCAGTGACTGGGAAGCAGGAGGCAGACCTCCCCACCTTGGAACCTTTGTAAGATGTTGTGAGCACTCTGTACCCCAGGAATGCTTTCATCGCACCAGTAACGGTCCTGCCAGGGCTTCAAGGGTGCAGACTGAGCCTCCTCCTCCAACTCTCGCCCTGTTCTCCTGCTCCCTGTGTGGCCCTCTTCCCTAATGGCCTGGGAGCTCCTCCAGGCAGAGGGGCCTACACCTGTCCCCCTTGGAAGCTCCAGGCTCAGCCTTGGCCCCTAAACCCCACCCCCTCCAGCACTCCTGCATGCGTGCTGGTTGCTCAGTCATATTCAACTCTTTGCAACCCCATGGACCGTAGCCCACCAGGCTACTCTGTCCATGGGATTCTCTAGGCAAGAGTACTGGAGTGGGCTGTCATGACTTCCTTCGGGGGATCTTCCCAACCCAGGATCGAACCCAGATGTCCCACACTGCAGGTGGATTCTTTACCATCTGAACCACCAGGCTAACCAGTACTGACCTAGGTAGGACCTCACACTTACTAGTCCGAACCTGCTTCCACTTCCCTGAAGGCAGAGTGCGAGCTTGCAAGGTGTACTTGGCAATGGGGCTGTGGTTGTCAAAGCCACGGCTCCAGCTGAGCTGGACAGAGGTGTCGCTGATGTCTCTCACCACCACCCCTCCTGGGGCACCTGGCGGACCTACACCAAGACGTCAGAGCAAAGTGGGTCAGAATTGCAAAGCTTCCAATGGGAGCCAATCTCCTTCAGGCCTGCGTGGGCCGCTGCAGTACCAGGGGGGAGCAGCAGAGGGCGCAGCAAACACACGCTTGGTGGGAGGGCAAGGAACGGGCTGAGTGACGGGGGCTCTCCCGGAGGAAGGACGTGTCCCAGGCTGGAGGAGTCACAGAAGCGTGAACAGATTTCCCAGCATGAGCCTCTGACACTCCAGTGAAAGTGTCAGTCACTCAGTCGTGTCCGACTCTGCGAACTTATGGCCTCCTAATGCGCCCGCCAGGCTCCTCTGTCCATGGAATTCCCCAGGTAAGAATACTGGAGTGGATTGCCATCCCGTTCTCCAGCCTCAGGACATTTCTCCAGGCTTGGAATGTGTTTAGAAGTAGATTTTTATAATTTTGGCTTTGGAGGAAGGGTATTCTATTCATTCAGTACCTGCAAAGGCCTTCGGGATGAGTTCAGCTCAACAGACTTGTTAGACGCCCATCATAGTGGGGGTGGGGTGGGAACCCTGTACCTCCCTAGATGCACCGTCCACCACCGCCTGGCCTTACCTCGGACCAGCACCGTGGCCTCCTTAGACGCGCTGTCCACCACTGTCTGGGCCGTGCATGTGTACTTCCCGCCGTGGCGCAGCTGGGCATTCAGGATGGTCAGATCCCCAACCGTCTCCTTCTGCACACGAGGGACAGGGCGCGGGGGAGGTCAGAGGGCCCTCCTCTGCAGTGAGCCAGGGGACAGGAGGTGCGGCTCACGGTCCTCTGCTCCGATATGCCCACAGACCTCGTCACCTCGCTGTTCCTCTCTGCTTCATGGGAGGAATCAGCTGCTTTCTACTTGGTACCACTGGGGATTAAACAGCAGTTTTTTTTTTTTTTGTTCTTGTTGTTTTTAGAGAAGACAGTCAATGTTGGTTCAGGTTAATGATATCATCTGCCTTGGGGGAAAGGCAGCAGGATAGCAGTGGGAATTCATTCTTGCTGGATGCTGGGAATCCAGGCTTGCCCCTAACTTTTTCCTGCGTGCACAGACTTTGGGTGGAACCCAGGGAGCTGCCTGTCTAAGGGAGGGTGTTTATGGACCCAGGGATGGGCTTGCCAGCATTCCTGGGGGAAGGGGAAAGGCTTTGGGGTGGTGATGATTAAGGACATCTTGGGTCCCCTGTCTACCAAGGAGGGAGAAGCCCTGAGTTCTCTGGCCTCAGGCCTTACCACGCTGGCCCTTTGGTAATGACCCCCAGGCTTGTCAAAGTCAATGGGGAAGTCGTCCAGGGTCCAGACGAAGGTGAGGTCCATGGTGGGGTCGTGGGAGGCGTGGCACTGCAGGGTCAGGTTGTCACCTAAGTTGATGTCGGCGCTGGAGGGGGCTAGCGTGATTTTGGTTGCATCTGCCAAGACAAAGGGCCCCTGAGTGCAGCAGGAGGAGGCAGGCTGCGGTGGGGCAGCAGGCCAGGGAGAGAGAGTTTGCCTTGAACCCCAGAAAAAAGAGAACAGGCCGCGTGAGAACAGTACCCTGACCTGCCAGCAGCCCCCTGAATGTGTGGGAGGGATGGAGGCGCATATCGTGGATGGTGGTCCCCACTGAGACCAAACCCCGGGGTAGCCTCGAAATGGAACTGGTGAACACGTGTCCCCCATCCCGAAACCCCTCCCACCTCCCTCCCTCCCCATCCCATCACCCGAGGCTGATTCGAAAGCCACTACAATATTGTAAAGTAATTAGCCTCTAATTAAAATAAGTTAATTAAAAAAAAAAACGAAGCTGGGAGGAACACAGGAACGCGAGAGCCAGATGGTGGGGAGGGAGGGCGCCCTGCGGAGCCCGAGCCCCCGACCGCAGCCAAACCACAGCCCTCACCTCGCACAGACAGGGTGCCGGTGCTGTTGGCTTTCCCCATGAAGTTCTCAGCAAAGCAGGTGTATTTGCCTTCATCGGACCGACTGACGTTTCTTATGATCAAGGTGCCATCCGGAGTCACAGTCACTCTGCAGCAAGGATGGAGCACAGCTGGCTGACCCAGGAACACCCTGTGGTCCTGCAACGGGGGTGGGAATCCAAGGAGAGGGAGTGGAGCTGGAATCGCTGGGGGCGGAGGGGGCTGGGCTCGTACCTGCTGCTGTTGACCAAAATCTCAGTGCCTTTGCTCCAGAGCACCACGGCCTTGGGAGCGGCCCGGGGCTGACAGGGGATCACAACCTCTCCTCCTCGGGCTGCAGGGATCAGACGCCTTACAGGGTTCAGCCTGAAGTCGGGGGCAAGCGCTGGAAGAAGGGGAGAGCCCCGCAGTCACCCGGGGAGTCAAAAGAGTGCCCCTTTGCGCTTGATTAAGACGTCACCTGGCTACACGCTAAACATCTGATGGGCCCTCTACAGCCAATCCTTGAGTGACTCCCAGCAGCACCACTTGTAAAACAGCCAGGACCCAGCCCCTTCTCCTCACCCCCCACAACCTCAACTACCACCAAATCTCCGCTGGACTACCGAGAGCCCCTTATTTGGTCTTCCTGTTTTTGCATTTTCTTTCTACACTCTTCTCCACACAGCTGCCAGGAACATCTTTTTAAACACACAAGTCAGACACTTAGAATGAAGCCCAACACCTCCCAAGGGCTCACACAGCCATCTCCACTCTGATTGCATTTTGCTCCTTCCTGCACTCACTGTGCTCCAATCACCTGGGCCATTTTTCCTTTTTCTTTTCTGTCCCGTGAAGATGCCATGGTTTTTCCTGCCTCAGGACCTTTGCACTTACCATGGATTTTGCTTCAAAATGCCCAGATCTCACATGATTGATTCACATCCCAAATGTGACTTCCTTAGAGAGGTCTTCCCTGACCATTCCCTCTAACTGGCCCACCTTACCCCCACCATTCAGGGAAAAAGAAAACTTTATACTGTATTTTTTATGACTATCTGAAATTATCCTTTTAAATTATTTGATTTTCTGTTTATTTGTCCGTCTCCACTGGACTGTAAGATACTTGAAGGCAGAGACCTTATCTTTCATACTGACTTCTTAGGAGGTGTTGAAGAAATACTGGTTGAATGAATGAGTGAGTCTTAGTTAAGCCTCACTACAACTTGATGAGATAGGTACCATTCTGTCCAATTTACAGATGAGGACACGGACGGCAAGCTCAAGTCACACAACTAAGGCTGCTGGACCAGCTGACATTTGTAGGCACCTGTTATGTGATGGGCAGGTTCTCTGTGCTTTAGCTCTATCATCTCCTTTAACCCCACAGCCTGTATGAGGGCTGGACGATGATTTCTTGATTTTATTAATCAAGAAACTGAGCCACAAAGAGGTTAATAACTTGCCAAAGGTCACATAAGCAAAGGGGCTGCATTAAACCCAAGTCTAGTTGATTTGGTTTCCAGTGACTTTTGCCACTTTTTTTTTTTACAGCAGTAGACATTTACTTTCAGATGTGGGTCAAGCCGGAGACCCTGTCCTCTGGGAGCTCTCTGTCTAGTGCCTCAGCTCCTGTCTTCAATCTCTGAGTTCTACTTAGAAGCTGTTGGAAAACTGCCAGGTGAGTGTGTGAATGTAGACATGCTGCTGCTCAGAATTCCTGACCCCGGATACCCGCCCCCCCGGGTGTCCCTGGGGACATCCTCTCTCCCTGGGCCCTTTACCTTGCACCGCCAGCTCGGCGCTGGCATAGATGGTACCGTGCTTGTTCTCCGCCACGCACTGGTACATGCCAGAGTCCTCCAGGCTCAGCTTGGAGAACCGCAAGTCCCCCGCCAGCACTTCTACCCGGGCCTGTGCAGAAACGCCCGCCCCGGGCAGGGGAGGGGCATCAGGACCCCTGCAGTGCCCGCGTGGGCGCTCTCGGGGGGCTCAGTGGAGAGGGCGCTGCCTGGACAAAGCCCCCATGTGCGGTCCTCTCCAGGGCCGCCTGGATCCCAGGCTGCAGAGGTTCCCCAGCCCTCATGCAGGTGGGCACATGGAAGCCAGGGGGCTGAGGGACCCACTTAGGACCACCGGTGCGTTTGTGGCTGAGGTGTGCCTGGACCCAAGTCCCGGGACCCTCCAGTCAGGATTCTCTCCGGCTGACCAGGAGGACGTGGCTCTGGGAGCACCTAGAACTACCCTCCGGCACCCTAACTGGCCCAGAGGGCCCCCGGGGGTGTGGGGGAGGGGACCAGGGAGCAGAGCGCAGTGCGCTGGGTGGCAGGGGGACAGACGGCCCAGGTCCCTTACCTGGGAGGTCAGAGGCTCCCCGTTCCGCAGCCAGCGCACTGCCGGCCGGGGCTTGCCGGCGGCCGCGCACGCCCAGTGGAGATCGGAACCGATGTCAGCCTCCCGGTCTGAGATCACGCGGAGCCACTCGGGCTGAGCTATGGAGACCAAAGGGAGCGTCTGCAGCGGAGCCGGGCAGGGCCTCGGGGCTAAGTCCCCGGACCGTCGGACGGCAGAGGGCAGAGGGTTCCGGGAGGGGGGTGGGGGTGGCGGGCGGTGGGGAGAAGCAGTTCACGAAAACTGGCACTTGGCGCCTCTGCCAGTAACTTTTAGTGACTTAAATCTTCGTAGCGCGTTCCGTGCGCTCTGCAGCTCAAGGGCTGCCTCTCGGGACCGACTGGGAAGGCGGGGCCGCGGGCGCCGGCCGGCCGTACCCTGCACGATGATGCGACCCTGGACGGTGTCGCGGCCCTTGGTGTTCTCCGCCTCACACTCGTAGGTGCCCTCGTCCTCGAAGCCCACACTGGGGATCTGCAGGGTGGGCTCGGCCGTGGCCCACTGCGGGGACAGGGAGCCGTCCACTTTGCGCCATTTGATCCTGGGGACGGGGCTGCGGGGAGACAGAGCCAGAGGGCTGGATGGGGCTGGGCAGACGCCCGGGGCCTCCGGCCCCTCACCCTGACCCGGCCCTCCTGGGACGCTGGGCAGGTAGGGAAGGGAAGGGGGGTCTAGGAGAGACGGAGAGACCGGCAGGGAGAAGCTACTCCCGGGGGCTCAGAGCGCCGGGGGTCTGCACCCCGAAGCTGGCTTGCCCTCCTCCGACCCCGCAGCGGCCTCTCCTGGGCCCCACCTCCTCAGCGGCGGCCTGAGACCAGAGTCTCTACCGGTCCCTCTCCCTTCTCCCCAGTGGGGCCTGGCCTCTACTTTTCAAAGGGGATTTAGCTGTTAGTAATATGTGTACTAAATTGACTGAGGAATCAGTGACTCTTATGTGCTTTAAATATGGGTTTTCTGGAAGCCCAATCACTTTCCACAAAGCAGGGGGCATCCTGGGTAATACAGGAGATATAGGAGGGAGGAGGGGACCAATGGTCAAGTCACATTCTTTCTTTCATTCTGTGGACATTTATCCAGCACCTGCTAGCAGCTTAGCACTGGTCCAGTGAGTTCTCCCCAGAGGGGAAGATTTCTGTTATAAACTTTCTATCTTAAAAGGTAACTGTTAGCATCCATAGAATACTTATTCAATGCCAGATACTGTTCTAAGCACTGTATGTATCTTAGTTCGTGCAAACCTCATAACAACCCCAGGAGGTAGGTACTATTATTAACGCTAGGTACAAGTAGGGAATGTGAGAGCTGGATTATAAAGAGAGCTGAGCGCCGAAGAATTGATGCTTTTGAACTGTGGTGTTGGAGAAGACTCTTGAGAGTCCCTTGGACTGCAAGGAGATCCAACCAGTCCATTCTAAAGGAGATCAGTCCTGGGTGTTCATTGGAAGGACTGATGGTAAAGCTGAAATTTGAATACTTTGGCTACCTGATGTGAAGAGATGACTCATTTGAAAAGACTCTGAGATTGCTGCCGCCGCGGGCGCCCCCGCCTCCCCCGCACGGCTCGCCTCCCCGCCGCGCGCCACCCCTCCCCAGCCCGGGAGTTCGCGCGGCCTCGGCGCGGCCTCCGCCCGAGAGCGGCGGCGGGGGGACGGCGGGGGAGGGGCGAGGCGGCCGGACCCGCGGAGGGCGGCTCGGCGGGGCGGGGAGGAGGGAGCTGGTAAAAAATAGAAAAAAAAAAAGAAAAGAAAAGACTCTGATGCTGGGAAAGATTGAGGGCAGGAGGAGAAGGGGATGACAGAGGATGAGATGGCTAGATGGCATCACTGACTCAATGGAAATGGGTTTGGGTGGACTCCGGGAGTTGGTGATGGACAGGGAGGCCTGGCGTGCTGCGGTTCATGGGGTCGCAAAGAGTCGGACATGACTGAGTGACTGAACTGAACAAATAGGGAAACTGAGGCTCAGAGAGGTTAAGTGATTTACCCAAGGTCTCCGTGTCAGCAAGTGACAGAGCTGGGGTTTGAATAAGGCAGGCCAGCTTGGGTCCACACACCACGTTACCTGCCTCCAGCCTGGGGTGCTACATAAGCTGCCGGAGCCGGTCATGGGCTGGGAAGACCAAGTGAGCCGACATGTGTCGGGGCCCTGGCATGTACGATGCCTCACTTACAGACTCAGTGCCCACTGAGGGCCCAGCATTCTGCTAGACCCTGCGGGGGCACCAAGATGACTGAGAGCTGGCCCTGCCCTCTCCCTGGGGGCTCGGAGGGGCTGTGCCCTCCCTCCCCACTACTCACTTCCCAAAGGCGAAGCACTCCAGGGTGACCTGCTGTCCCACCAGCGCGTAGGTCTCTGCTGGGAACCGGGCCTTGATGCTGGGAGCAAAAAGCCTGGTGTCTGCGGAGAGGGTAAGTGTGCACATCAGACAAATGTTCTAGGTCAGGGCTCCTATGCCTGTGACCTTAGCGCAGCTCAGAGCCTGTGTTTCTTGATTTCCTTTCCCATTGGCGTCTGGGGCAAGGCTCTGAGGCTGGGCCGCAGGAGGGCCCTGGGGTCCAGGCCCGGACCCTGTGCCCTCTGAGCTGCTCTTTACAGCTTTAGATGGAAAATCTGCATTCCCACCGACCTTGAGCCTTCAGCCCCCTCCCCCCGGCCCTGCGCACCGACCCTGACCTTCTGCGGCCAGGTTGAGCTGAGCAAACTTGCTGAAGACGCTCTTGGTGGAGAAGTCCATGTGGCTGGTGGCCAGGCAGGAGTAGTTGCCCAGGTCTGAGGCGTTGGTCCGGGCGATGTACAGGTTCCCTGTGGTCTGGGACACGAAGTGCCGCCCGTCCGTCGGGATAAAGTTGGGGAACTCATTGAGGAGCCAGCGGTAGGATAAGCCTGTGAAGGGGGCATGTGAGGGACCTGGGCCGCTGGTCAATGGAGCAGCTCTGCTGGGACCCCACTGTGTGCTGGGGGCCTGTAGACCTGGTCCTGAGAGCCACGGGGCCCGGAACTGGGGCTGGGGGGAGACCCAGAGGGAAGTCGCGTCTTTAGCCCCACTCTCAGGGAGTGCGGTCTGCTGGGGAGACAGCCTGCAGTGGTCGGGGGACACTCCCAGTCTGGGGTGCTGGGGGCACAGAGTCATCTGGAGCTGGGGACCCAGGGATCAGCACTCCAGGGCCCCTCACCACCGCTTACTCCTCCCTCTTCTGTGAGTGGGCAGACGCCTCCTGTACCCTCCCGCATCGCCCGGGGCCTGGCTCACCTGGGTAGTGGGCGGGCGGGTTACAGGGCAGCATCACCCCCCAGCCTTCGTGGGTCTTCACTGGGTCTCGCTCCTCCTTGGAGAATTCCTGCAGAACTGGAGGTGGAAACCAGGCCCTCAGGTGCTGGCCTTCAAGCCTGTGGGCCCTGCCCCGTCAGCCTCAGTGGGGCAGGAGTCACTCGCCCTTTCTGGACACCTCCCAGCACCCTCTTTGCCACCCCTCCAGCATCTCAGCCCCCCGTGGGGCTCACAGCCGAAGCGGAGGACAGCCTCTCTGCTGACGACAGTGCCCACGGGGTTGGAGGCCAGGCACTGGTAGACGCCAGCATCCTGGGCCTTGCTGGGATTCATGATGACCAGGTTGCCTCCAACCAGCTGCTGGCGGGAGCCTGGCTCCAGCTTCATCTCAGTGCCGTTCATCTTCCACCTGCAGTGGGGGTGGGGGGGCTGATGTGAGGACAGCCTGCCGGCACCCAGGGCCTCCCGGCACCACTGCGGGGCCTCACCTATAGGTGGCCGGAGGGCTGGCCCGCGCGCGGCATGCCAGCGTCACCTTCTCCTCTGTGGACTCCTCTGGGAATAGCAGGCCAAGGGGCTGCTCTTCAAAGACAGGCCCAAAGGTAGCTGGGGATCCCCAAGCCGAGCTCCAAGCTGCAGGTGGGGGACATCACCAAAGGTCTCAGGGCCTCGGGGCCAGCTGGAGCCTGGTCTCCGATAGAACTTTCTGCAGTGATGGGAAGGTTCCATTTTTTGAACTGTCCAGTACAGTAGGCACTGGCCACTGTGCCCCTGAAATACGGCTGGTGCAGCTGAGTAACCACATTTTTAATTTTATTTAATTATAATTAATTAAAATTTCAATTTCAATAGGTTAGGCAGACCGCAAATTTGGAAAACTCAGCAGTGGCCACAAGACTGGAAAAGGTCACTTTTCATTCACATCCCAAAGAAAGACAGTGCCAAAGAATGTTCAGCTTACTATACAATTGCACTCATTTCATATGCTAGCAAAGTAATGCTCAAAATTCTTCAAGCTAGGTTTCAACAGTACGTGAACTGAGAACTTCCAGATGTAAAAGCTGGATTTAGAAAAGGCAGAGGAACCAGAGATCAAAATGCCAACATCTGTTGGATCATAGAAAAAGCAAGAGAATTCCAAAAACATCTGCCTCATTGACTATGAGAAAGCCTTTGACTGTGTGAATCACAATAAACTGGAAAATTCTTAAAGAGATGGGAATATCAGACCACCTTTCCTGTCTCCTGAGAAACTTGTATGCAGGTCAAGAAGCAACAGTTAGAACAGGACATGGAACAATGGACTGGTTCAAAATTGGGAAAGGAACGTCAAGGCTGTATATTGTCACCCTGCTTATTTAACTTATATGCAGAATACATCATACAAAACACCAGATGAATCACAAGCTGGGATAAAGATTGGCAGGAGAAATAAATATCAACTTCAGATATTCAGGTGATACCACCCTCATGGCAGAAAGTGAAGAGAAACTAAAGAGCCTCTTGATGAGAGTGAAAGAGGAGAGTGAAAAAGCTGGCTTAAAACTCATGTGGGAATACGTGTACACCCGTGGCGGATTCATGTTGATGTATGGCAAAACCAATACAATACTGTAAAGTAATTAGCCTCTAATTAAAATAAATAAATTTAAATTAAAAAAAAACCTCAACTTTCAAAAAACTAAGATCATGGCATCCGGTCCCATTGCTTCATGGCAAATAGATGGGGAAACAATGGAAACAGTGACAGACTTTATTTTCTTGGGCTCCAAAATCACTGCAGACAGGGACTGCAGCCATGAAATTAAAAGATGCTTGCTCCTTGGAAGACAAGTCATGACAAACCTAGACAGTGTATTAAAAAGCAGAGACGTCACTTTGCTGACAAAGGTCCATGTAGTCAAAGCTATGGTTTTTCCAGTAGTCATGTATGGATGTGAGAGTTGGACCGTAAAGATGGCTGAGTGCCGAAGAATTGATGCTTTCAAACTGTGAAGCTGGAGAAGGCTCTTGAGAATCCTTTGGACAGCAAGATCAAACCAGTTTATCCTAAAGGAAATCAACCTTGAATATTCATTGGAAGCTCCAATACTTGACCATCTGATGCAAAGAGCCAACTTTTTGGGAAAGAGCCTGATGCTGGGAAAGATTGAAGGCAAGAGAAGGAGGCAGTAGAGATTGAGATGGTGAGATGGCATCACCAACTCAATGGACGTGAGTTTGAGCAAACTCCAGGAGATGGTGAGGACAGGGAAGCCTGGCATGCTGCAGTCCATGCAGTTGCAAAGAGTTGGACATGACTTAATGACTAAACCACAAGGCAGACTCCATCTCGTCAAGTTCAGTCAATCACCCTTCCCTCGCAGGTACTGAGTACCTGGGGTATACTTAGCGCTGGGCTAGGGACTAAGTAGCACGGTGACTCCTTCCATCACACGGAGCCTGAGGTCCAGGAAGGAAGGCAGAAAGCTGACAGTGCAAGGAGGCAAGGACCGCGAAAGGGGTTGAGGTTCACGTGCAGGGACCCTTGGAGTGGAAGTGGCTGGAGGACTCACGGGAGAGCTGGCCTGTGGGGTGTGAGAGGGGCCTGGAGAGACGCCTGGAAGCCACAGGCCAAGCAGCAGGGAGAGGACGCGTGGCCCTGGGCCTGTGCTCCTTCTGGGGTGCGTCCCCAGGGAATGTGCTGGGGCTCGGGCCTCTGTGGGCTGTCACAGGGCCCTCGGCCTCAGCTTCCTCACCTGGGAAATGGAAAGATGAACGCCCCTCCCGAGGCCCACAGCAGGGCCAGCCCGGCACAGGCTGGGCACTCAGTGCCTGCTCCTGGACCCAAGTGAGGCGCGGGGCGCGGACTAGGGGAAGGAAGGCTCAGGGGCGGGTGATGCTGTACAGGTGGCTTTGGGGCATTTTTATAAAATTTCCGTGTGACAATTCAAGAAAGAGAGGCCCAGAAAGGGGATCGGCTTGCCCATCGTCACAGGGCAAGCCTGGGGCACACACAGGTCTGGACCTTGGGTTCCTGGGTTTGCTGAGCGGATGGGCATCCCGCATGCAAAGGGCGTTTCTCTGCCTGGCCCCTCCCAGAGCAGATGCCTTGCTCTTCCAGGCGCGGGTCCGGGCTCCCTGTGGGGGGATGCGAGGCAAAGGGCAGGGTCCCACACCCGCCTCGATGTGCTGACCGGGTGGCCGGGCATGCCTTGCCTTTGTGGTGTCAGGCAGGAGCCAGGCCACCCCTAGTTGGCTCCTGTCCCTCAGTGAAGCTGATTTTAGCCTCCTTGGAGGGTCGTGGGGTGGGGTCCCCATTAACTAATTAGCGCCTACTCTCCTGGTTCATCCAGCTGTCAGCCTTAGTCCAGGGGCGGGGGTGGACCCCGTGCCACAGCTGAGGCCCGGTTCCAGACCCCCGGGAATGATGGCAGCTGCTAAGCAGCTCTCAGAATAGAGGGGGAGGCAGGGCTTCCTGAAACGGCACCCTGCCTCCCCCCACCCCCAGCCGTCTCTCTCCCTCATGGCTGCCCCGGGCCTCAGAGATGGCCCAGCTTAATCCCGAGTTAATGATGGTGGTGGAGGGGAGGCACCCCTGCCCCAGCTGGGACTGTGCAGAGGGGCGGGGGAGGCAGCCAGGCTGCTGGGAACAGCCCTGCATAATCGCAGCTTCCAGGAAGTCTGTCTGCACGGTGAGGGTGGGTGGCTGAGTGGGCCCGGGGCACGCTGATGCTTCAAGACTGGCTTCCTTCTGCACTTGATCCCAAGCTTGACCCCCTGCACTAGGCCATATACACACCCTCACCGCAACATCCACACATGCACACTTTCCACACCTGTCATGTACGCTCACTTCCTCACGTGTACACAGACATCCACTATATACATACATGACTCTCTAAGCTACTCCAGGAGTCAGATATATACGTTTATATATACATCAGTTTCCACGCACAGACGGCTACAAATGTCCACATATACTTGTATATGTGTATACATATACAAAATGGGCGTTCATAATATCCAGGCATTAATAATCACAAAATAGATGCTATCTCTTGAGGGCTTACTCTTTATCAAATATCATGCTCCACATTTCTTTTTTGTAACCTCTTTACAAGATAGGTACCCCCATTTTATTGTTTGGCTAATCTGAAAACTGAGACTTAGAGGTTAAAAAACTGGCCCCAAATCACACAGCGAGAAGGAGCAGATCTGGGGTGTGGCCCCTGGCCAGCCTCCCCCAGAGCCACGTCCTCAGCCACAGGGCTCAGGATCCTTGACCTGTTTCCCAACAGCAGAGTCAGAGGTGCTGATCCATCCTGAAGGTACTGAATCAGCATCTCTAGGAGGGAGGCCAAAGAATCTAGATTTTAAAGGGGCTGCATGGGCGTTCTGAAGGGCAGTTAGAGTTGCGAGCCACTGCACCGTGTGTAAGGACTTCTATACACATTTGTCATCCCCTCAAATGCAGTATGTCCTCCATGCAATAACCCACTCACATCTCCACCCTCCCAAACATCCACAGGCACACACTCACTCACCCCATGCCTCCCTATGAGGCTCCACACACATCCACCCACGTCCGCATGCACACACACACACACACATACACACACACACACAGACTCCCGGGCAAATCCGCCTCCTCCATGCTCTCCTTGTTTGACAACCTCTCTGATTCTCTCCTGATTCCCTGTCCTGACAACCCTGCTCCTCAATGCACAGGCTTCGGGGCCTCGCGGAGGAAGCAGAGAGGGAGCTGGGAGCGTGCAGGGGAAGCCGCACCGCGCGGCTTTGCACTGGGGTGCAGGAGTCCAACACTGTGTCCCCACGGTGGGTGCACAGAGACAGCTAAGAGCCGAGGCCCCTTCCGGGACGAACAGCTGTGGGACACTCCACTCTTCCCTCTGCCGCTCCGCCAGGGGGCCGACCAGGTCCCACCTCCCCGGGCCTTCCTGCCTCTCAGGGTCTAAGGACTCCGGAGGCTGCCCACGCTGTTTGCCCAGGACTGAGCTGCCCCTGAGGGTCTGGAATGTGGAGGAGCCCAGGCACCCCTCCTCTGCTTTCTCTGAGCTAGATGTCTCCTGCTCCCTGAAGCCTGGGCTACCTAGCCCAGCAGCACCTCCAGGCCTGGGAGCCCCGGCACCAGGAGCTAGGCCTGGGCTGGGCACCTGGGAGGCTCTCTTACTTCCTAGCAGCCTCACTGACCTGGGTGCAGGGCTGGGAGGCGGTCAGAACATAATGAGGACATCTGACAGTATACCAGTGGGGTCCCTCCCTGCCCAGACGAGGAATTTAAGGTGTGCAGCCCTGCAGGGGACCGCGGGGCGGGGAGGTGGAGTCCGAAGCGGTTAGGGCTCCAGAAGGACATCAGACGATGGGCACGCTTTCTCCCGTGGCGATCTTTAAAGGGAAAGGACATGTCTGTGGGTCTAGGCTGGGGGTCAGGGAGGAGAGACCGAGCAGCGGTCCCAGCAGGCACTTGAGTGGCAGAGGCTGCTGGAGACGCTCTGGCTCTGCCACCCCGGCCTCGGAGCCTACGGCTTGCTCCGCCCCACCCCTTCCCCTTCTGCCTGCCCCGCCACCTGGGATCCCCGGCTCGAGAACCTTGCCTTGGGCCTCTCCTGCCTGCTTCCTGGGCACCCTCTGCTCTGCCTCATCTCTGCGCAGACCCTGTTCCACATTTGGTCCATTTGCCAGGGCTCAGCATTGCCCTGAGGAGCCCTCCCTCCCAGAGTTTTGTGGTCAGGGGACGCTAGAGCGGTCCTATCCAACAGAGCATTATGTGAGGATGGAAATATTCTATAATCTGTGCCGTCCAATACGACCATGAGGCCTTGAAGTGTGGCTAGGACAGTTAAGCAGCTAATTTTTAATTTCATCTTGCAGCCTTAAGGGCTACAACCCTGCACTAATGTGGAGCTCTGGCTGTGCCGTAGTCTTGCTGTGTGACCCAGGGCAAGCCACTCACCCTCTCTGGATCATGTTTCTTTCATCTACAATGAGACAAAGACTCGTCCCCTCTCCTCCTAATCTCAGGAAAAGTAAAATCCACAGACGCGAAAATTCCTCAAGGAAATGGCCTCACGCTGAAGTGCTACAGCAGTGCAGAGCCAGTTCTCTCTCTAGTCATCCCTAACATCCCGACACATCGCTGCTGCCTCCGGAGCCCGGACAAGCCCTCTTACCTGGCGTGGAGACTAGGGCCACAGCTACCAGCATCAGCAGGTGTGCTTTCCTCCCGAGGGGCGTCCCCATGGTGGGCGCTCCAGGTTGGGGTGGGCAGCGGAGACGAGCCTCAGCCCAGCACAGGGAGCATCCGGCTGGAGGCTGAGAGGGACCTGGGGGGACAGAGGGATGGGGAGGCCTCGGAGCTGAGCAGCACACCAGCCGGCAACGCTTCTGCAATCAGCCCGAGAAGAGGCTGGAGTCGCTCCCACCCTCCCCAGGGCCCCGGGGAAGAGCCTGGCTATTGCCCAGCAGCTCTTCCCGGGCTGAGTGCCTCCTGCTGGCCCCCTGAGGGTCTGGCCCTGCCCCGGGCCCCCTCCCCTCCTCCTGCCGCCCGCTGGGTGGTGCTGCTCGGGAAGTGAAGGCAGTGACTAATCGGGAGGCAAGAAGGCGATGCCTGTTCACCAGGAACAGCTCTCCTGGAGGGCTGGAGGGGCCGGGGCCTGAGCCCGGGTGTGGGGAACCAGCTCCATCTTCTCAGGCCCACTCTCCCCGGTCCCGCTCCCCAAGTGGCTGGGTTGGAGGGTAATGAGGGCCTCTGTGAGCTGCCTCTAGTCTCCAGGAACCAGCCTTATTTTCTAGCAGTGGGGAGGAGTTTCACCGGTTCATCCCTCCCCTCTCGCCCTTATGTGCAGTGCATGATGGAGCCATAACTGTGGCCCCCTTAGCAAGGCTCCCAACCAGATGGACTAGCGGTCCCGACAGGCCTCTGGGCAAGAGATAACGCAGCTCCTAGACAAACTTCCTGCCTGCCAAGACGAGTTGCCCTTCTCCAGGGTATCCTCATGACCCAGAGATGGATCGATCCAGGGATACAACCTGGTATCAATACAACCAGGTTCGATTAACCCAGGGATCGAACATGGTTCTCCTGCCTTACAGGCAGATTCTTACCGCCCGAGCTACCCAGGGAAGTCGGGATGAACAGAGACTTGGTTAAATCCTGAAGACCTGGAAAACGTGCTCCCTGGGGACACCAATAGCAATCAGAGCCTCTTTCCCTCAGTCTGAGAGGCGGGGGCCTCAACCTGGAGCAGGAGCGGGGCCGCCTACTCCCGTCTCCAGGCAAACGTGCAGTTTGGGGGAGTGTGGTGTCTCAGGGGCCTCCTTCCGGTGGTCAGAGTGAGCCTGGGTTGCGGGGCCCCCAGGCTGCAGGGAGAGGTCTCACGGCTGCAGGTCCCACCTCTCAGCCCCGCCACCTGCTTTGCAGGAAGCTAAGAGCAGAAGGCGAGGGTCAAAGGTTGAGGGAGACAGCCTGGCTGGGGACTCCGCTGCTAGCTTGCTCCAAAACCCACGTGCTGTGCTTCAGCGTCCTCCTGTGGAAAGCGGGTGCTCTGGTGTGTCCTCCAGCTCTGAGACAGCAGTGCCCCTGAGTGCAGGGTGACCGAGGGCCTGGGAATGCTGGCTTGGATCGGGGTGGGCAGTGGAGGCCTGGGGCCCGTGCAGGACCTGCAGACCAGGCAAGCTCAGGGTCTCTCTGCCTCACTGTGGGCTCCACTCCCCGCAAAGAAGGGGCTCCCAAACCTCTTTCAGCCTCAGCATGGGCCAGCACCACCCTTTTCCTGCCTCCCCAGCAGCCTCCCAGCAGCTGGGAAGGTTGGGGGCAGAAGCGGCCGCAGGGCTCAGGGACGATGTGGGCTGAGGAGCTGGGTGTTCTGTGGGGGGTGGGTTTACACTGGTGCACCCCCTCCCCTGCCCCAACTCCAGCATCGTGCCTCTCCCCACGTCAGGTAGGCCCAGACCCACCTCACCGCTTGCCCCTCCCCATCCTTGTCCCTTTCCGCTCCAGACCTCGACCCAAGGTTTCGGCGCTTCCAGCGGGTCGGACACTCCCCCAGGGCCCTTGGTGCAGAACAGGCTCACCTGCCTGAGAACAGCTGTCGTGTCAGACGCTCACACTCACACTCACACAGTGGGCTGACCAGGCTTCAGTCCTGCTTAAGAGTTACCCCAGGGCAGACAGACACACACGCACCCTCCTATTCTCACACACACTACCTCACACACACACAGTCTCACACAGGCTCTCAGGTTGCTAGGGTCAGCAGGGTGCTCAGTCATGGAAGAATCTAGAAGCAGGACCCTGGAGCGTCACAAATGCAGGAAGCTGTTCTCATGACAGGGAGCCAGTGGGCACTGGAAACCACCTCAGGCTTTGGAATCACGGACAGGAGTCGGTGACCTTGGCTTCGTCTCCTAACAGTGTTGTGAGCTTGGCCGAGTCTTCCTCCCTGGTGGACCTCAGTGTCCTCATCTGCCAAGTGGAGACCATAGCACTTCCTTCCCAGAGCGGTTGGGAGTGGTCAGTGAGGTATGGAGCGTCCCGCAGGCGCAGTCCTCGGGCTGTTTGGACTTGCCTTGGCTGACGGTGGGGGCGGGGGCACGGAGAGAGGACGGGGCAGCAGACCCCTTCCCACTTCAGCCAGAGCAGCTCCCTTACATTTGCTGTATCCACTGGACTTTCCTCCCAGGTTCCCTCTACACAAAGAGACCCGCGGTTCCGAACGGTTTGAAAACGTCTCTTTGGCAGTGTGCCCCATCCGGAGTCTGGCCCAGAGAAGGTGCTCAGTCATCGTTCGCCGCCTGCCCTCCGTCTGCCAGTCCTGAGAGCTCACAAGGGGGAGGGTGCAGGCTCGGGGAGACGTTCCCTTATCCTGAGCTGCCCGAGCGGCGCAGAGATGGATGGACAGGGACCGGAGGCCGGTCTGCAGACTTGGGCAGGGGGCTGCTGTGCCCACCAGCAGTGCTGGAGAGAGTGGGTGGGTGTGCGTGTGTATGCATGCATGTGATGTCTGTGTGCATCTGTGTGTTCCGTATGTCCCTGTGTATGTGTGTGGTCTGGTCTTCTGTCTCTGTGTGTATGCATGTATCTGTGTGTCTGTGTATGGGGGGAGTATCTGTTCTTTGTGTATATGCCTCCGCGTGTGTGTGAGTGTGTGTGTCTTACGTCTCCGCCCAGCACACGGTGTGAGGACCCAGCCCTGCCTTGCTTCTCTGTGATCTGCACCCTGGATCATTCCCCTCCACATGACAGTGGTCAGAAGTATCTGCCATCTCTTTTGCTTGCTGTTCTTTCAGTTGCTAAGTCATGTCTGACTCTTTGAGACCCCAAGGACTATAGCCCGCCAAACTCCTCTGTCCATGGGACTTTCCAAGAATACTGGAGTGGGTTGCCATTTCCTTCTCCAGGAGATCTTCCTCACCCAGGGATTGAACCTGCATCTCTTGCACTGGCAGGCGGATTCTTTACCGCTGAGCCACCAGGGAAGCCCTGGTTATCTCTCTTACTGTAAGTGATTATCACACATCATGAATAACACGATCCTTCTACTCATCCTTCAATTTAATCTGGGCTTCAATCTGTCACCTCTAGGTTCAAGCACCCTGGGCATCCCTGGGGACTGAGACCTGTGGTCCCAGAGGAGACGTGGGTGTGGAAGGGCTGGGACCGGGCGTGTCTAGGGTTGTCCTCTGGGATCACTGGCGACTGGTCAACTCAACCAGATGTGCACTGAGCCAAGGCCTTGTGTGAACACCCCCCCCCCCCCGCCGCCACACACACACCCTCCCTCCGCCCGCTCCCCCTACAGAGCCTGGGTCAGAGATAGGAGGCACTGGCATGCAGCCTTGTCCTGCGTCCGTCCCCACTGTATATTTAAGACTGTGTGCCAGGCACTGTGCTAAGCGTGAGGGGTGGGCAGGAACAACACCACCACACTTGCAGAGCCCCTGCCCAGCTGAATGCAACCGGAGGATGTGCTCGAAAGCCTCAAGGGTCAGTCATCTCCCACACCAGCCCTGTGACACACTCTAGAACACCCAGGATGGAGCTCGGGCTGGAGTGGAGCTATGCCAGGCCCAGAGCTGGCCCCAGGCAGCTGCCCTGGCACGGGGGTGGGCAGGCACAGGCTGGCACAGGCGGGCACAGGCTGCCACTATTTGGGACCCGTCCTGAGAGAACGTAGGAGTTTATAGCTGCTCGAGGTTCAGGGGAGCTGGCTGAGTTGCTGGGCCTGGGGGACAAAGGATCTGGAAGACCACTGGGGATTGGGAGGCTGGGAGCTGGACTCTCCCAGGGTCTGCGGGCTGAGGACCCCTGCTCAGGGCCAATCAGCAGATGAAAGATGCCCTCCACCAAGTGCTTCCCCTAGGGTACTGAGTTCCCAGCCCTGGAATCTGTCTCTCCTTTCCCCTGACAACGGAGATCTGAGCAGGTTTGGGATGAATGGGGGTAGGAAAAGAAGGAGTTAGGAGCCCAGTTGAGGGCAGAGACTCAGTGACTTCTTATAAGCCACTAGGGATTACAGGGGCACCCTGGGTTCCCCGCACCCGGCACACTGCTTAAAGGCGGTGGCGGGGGGGTCTGGTGTTGACAGGTCTCATGCTTACTAGCCAGTGTAACCTTAGGATAACCAACCGATATAACCCCAGTTACTGTATGTTACTGAACTCTGAGCCTCAGTCTCTGTCTGCAGAATGGGGATGTACCCACCTCCCGGGACTCCTGTGAGGTCAGCAGCATTCCTGGCCCATAGTAAGTGCTTGAGAAACATCAGAGCTTGTCACTGAGAACCCTCACCAGTCTCAAGCGCGGGCACCAGCACACCGAGGGACACACAAGTGTGCCCACAGACACCGCGCCTGGCTGTGAGCCTGGCTTCCACACGGTCACAACATCTGGGCCACACTCACATGTATCGGGAACACTGATAGACTCCCCCCTCCCCATCTCCCTGGACGGGTGCCTTCCCCCTTCACCCCTGCGGGTGTGGGGGGCCTCAGCAAGCACCCCACAGGCATGCTGTTGCAGACGAGGACACAGGGGCACACGGTCACACCCAGACTCTGTGCGTGCAGGAGGGCACCTGGCTCGGACACACACATGGGCTTCCCCGAGCAGGTACTTCTCATCAGCCGCCCCACCTCCTGCCTGTGGAGTCTAAGATGGGAGGGGGACTCTGGCTACGAAAGGAATTGCCTATGAAAGGGTCCTGGGATGTGACCACCATCTTCCAGAAAGGTCTACACCATCTCCATGCCCCTGGGAGGATGGGGTCTGCAGTGGCCTCGTGGGGCTGCGTGCCCGGTGGGGTGGGAGCTGGCAGGAAGAGGACTGTGCCTGAGAGGCCTCGGTGGTGGGCGGCTGGTGTCCTGAGCTGGAGCAGGTCCCCGGGTGTGTTGGGTGGGAGGGGAAACCCCTCAGTCCCCATGGGAACAGGGACTGCTTGGGGACAGGGCAGCCTGGCCGCGGTCCTGCCCTGGCCTGCTCCCGGTGCTCCCTCCCTCCTGGGCCCTACTGGTCTCTGCAGGCTCTTTGTATTTGCAGCTGGTGCCCTGAGGCCCTGCCCTGGCACAACCGTGCCCTTTGGGGAGAGCTGAGACTCCCAGGCTTGCGGATCTGCTTAAGCGTTGGGCCCTGGTCTGGGGGAGTCGGCCCTTGATCTGAGGCCTGGAGTCTTTCCCTCCCGTGCCCACCCTCTCCACTGAAGAGACCCTGCAAAGTGGGGAGTGGACAGAAGGGGCAAGCTCTGCGGGCTTCTGAGGGGACCTGGAGGTGGGGCATGCAGCGCCCAGACTCCAGGGTTCCTGCCTGCCTGCCTGCTAAGCGTGGGGTCTGGGGGCAGAAGAGGAGAGGGCTTTGGAGGAGGGCCCCTTTCTGCGACATCAGGAGTGGGAGCAATTGTTCCAACTTGGTTTGGAAGATCCAAATCAGGAATAAATCAGTGGAGCAATTTTGCATGTCCCCTCTTCTCTGAGAGGATCTGCTGAGAGATTTCCCCGTTTCTGGACAGGCTGGTTCAGAACCAAACCTGGCCGGGCTGGGTTTGAACTTGCTCCTCCCCTTCGGCTAGTGTCCACTCCAGGGCCCCGGTTAATCACACCTGTGGGGCTATGCTGCACGAGGGCCACCCTTCCGCCAGACCCAGGGTGGAGAAGCCTTTGGTCTAAGAGGCGGGCAGACATGGAGAGGATGCAGGCTGGAGGAGACCAGCAGGTTTCATCCAGGTGGGGTGCCCTGAGTGTGGGGTGGGAGTCATCAGATAAAGAAGCGGAGGTGCCCTTGGGTCGGCCCATGTCCTGCGATGGAGTGTGCTCGGTTTTGGGTGAGACCATCACACACCTTAGCTGTGGTTTGCACCCTCTTTGGGTAAACAAGGAAACGTGGGCTCAGTTTATAGCAAGAGAACTCATTAAACCCATGGAAGGACTTCTTCACTCCAGGATGGTTACCATCAGGGCATGGAACCCACAAAAACTTCCATGAATATTCCAAGTTAGCAAAACCCCAGGGGGTTTGGTCTAGGCTGGAGAGGTCGAGAAGGGTGAGAGGTGGCCAGCATGGAAGAGGGAGAGAAAAGGATGCCTGTCTGCCCATGGATTCCTGAGTCACTCCCGCCTGTATTTATTGCAGGATGACCTGAGACTGGGAGAAATTTACAGGGTCATCCAGCCCAATTTCTACTCCAGGCAAGAGTGCCTCTCAGCTTGGCCCGGACCCCACGTCCCCGCCCCTCACACAGTCATGGGAAAGAAGGCTGCCCCAACTCCTCATGGCTCATCATCCTGGTGAGGAAGTCGCTCCTGCAGTCTAGCTTCAGTCCCTCTTGCTTCATTGGCATATCTGTTGCTCTAGTTCTTTTTTTCCCTGTGAATCCAACCCTGTGGTTCTGACCTTAGGTTTCTGAGATAAGCTTTCTCACAAACATTTGGCTGAGGACATCTCTGGGGGTCGTGGGCACTGTGCCTTCTCAAAGGGTGCAGCTTCCCTGATGGACACTTTGGGGGCACCTCTTTCTTAGTACTGCTCCTGAGGAGCGAGTCTGGTCAGCAGTCAGAGACCATCCTGCTGAGCGCACTGCCTCAGAGGCCCTTCCCACACGTGTCTATTTAAACAACTGCTGGCAGAGAAGGTGCTGGAGCGGAGTTGCATAAGGAGTGAAATCCTGGGTGGGGGGGACGGTGTGGGGTGCATTTGACCGGCAGGGAGCCTGCAGAGAGAGCTTGGGGGTGTAGACACTGGGTGGGGAGTAAGAGGGGAATAAGCGAGGCCCCTCTGCTCAGGCAGTGTGCTTCTGCGTCCCCTGCCGCTCAGGGGGGGCCCAGAAGGAGAGGGGGCGTCGGGGACTTTGCTGCCGTGGGCGCAGCGGCCCCTCCATGTCTGTCTCACCTCAACCCCCTCCTGATGGCTGGGGGCTCCTGGTAGATCTCATGGGGAAGGAGAGAGAACTCTGACCTTGGGTGAAAGCCGTCCTCGAGGGGACCTGCAGCCTGGCTGGAGAGGGTTAGATGGTGGGCCCCGGGTGGGGCGTGGACCTCCCTGCTCCCAAGGCCAGGGTCGGGCACGTCTCCGCCCCACCTCCGGCCCACCCTCGCTGCCCTCGGTCCCATCGGGTCTCTCTGAGGGCCCCTGGGAAGCAGGGACGTGGAGGCTGGGAGAGGAGTCCCAGACGGCCGCCGGGAATTTGATGAGACCAGCGACACCCTGGCTAACACGGGGTCTTCCTCCTCCCGCCTCCCTTCGGGCAGAAGGACAGGATGCCAGCTGGGCTGGGGAAGGAGGCTGGGGCTTTGGGGGTCAGGCCGGAAGGCAAGGGTGAGAGGAGTCTGACCCGCTGCGGGCTGGATGTAAAGCAGGGGGAAGTTAGGAGCAGGAAACCCGGGGGGGAGCAAGTCCAGGTTCTCCGGGGCAGGGGCCATGGGCACTCCCAGCTCCAGAACCTCTAAACAACCTTGACTGACAGCTTTTCCCCCAGGACTCAGGCTCAGCCCCCACCGGTCTGTGGCTTTGTCCCCGTGCGAACGCTCTCCTTCCACACAGGCGCTGTCTCAGCTTACCCCTCCTTCCTCGCGCCCCAGACGTGGGGACCCCTCCTGGAGGAGGTGATGGCTGCGCCCCCCTCCTCTGGCTTGGGGAACCCCATGGCGGGACAGGACTGCCTTCTCTTTCAAGACCCCGGAGGTGGCACCCCTCCCCCTTCCGGCCCATCCCCTCCCCCGCGGGAAAGTCAAACTTCTGTGCCTCCTTCACTGCCACCGGCGAGGATGGGGGGCCCCCGAGGAGACGGGGAGGGTGGGCAGGGCGGAAGGGATGTGACTTGACCCAGGTTCTCCTCCCTAAGTCCGGGCCCCTGGACGGGCCTTTGCCTAAACTTGTGCTCCAGTCTCCCTTTACCTCCCGCAGCCTCCCCCTCTGTCTAACAGAAGCAGGACTTCATAAAGAGGTCACCCTGCACGGGCAGGCCGCATCCGGCCAGTCAGGTTCGCTCCCATCCAGGGACACGGCAGGCTGGGGCACGGGGGCCTGGCCTCACTCACAGACAGTCAAGCCCTGGGCCAGGGGCACAGGGCAGGGCTGTGGCCTCTGCCCACTCTGGGGGCAGTCACTGCTGCCAGCCTGTGGCTTGAGCTCCTGGACACACTCTTGGGGTTCAGCTTCCCGGCCAGGCCTGGCCTGCCAGGGCCCTGCGGGGTGCCACCTATGTTGACAGGGCGGAGGGGGTCTCGGTCCCGGCTGCCCCTGGGGGGCTGGGGTGAGAAGTCAGACGGGCCCCTGCCAGCCGGCTGGGGTTTCTGCTCTGCCTCTGTGCCCTGCCCCCCGCAAAGGAACTGAGCGCCCAGCCCCTGCCCACAGCGGTGCCCCGGGAAGCCCCTGGGCTGGAGGAGACAAAAGCGGCTGGCACCTACCTGGGATGTAAGGAGGGTGTTGGCGGGGGAAGGGGGACGCCGCTCACGCCGGGGAGCCGAGCCAGCCGGTCTGCCGGCCCCGGGCCGCCCTCCTCCGCTCCGCTCCCTCAGCCCCAGCGCTCGCTGCCGTCCTGGTGCAGCGGCGGGCGAGGGCGCGCGTGTGCGCGTGTGCGTGTGTGTGCGCGTGTGTGCCGCCGGTTCACTGCAGCATCTCTGCACCGAGATGTGCTCCTCCCTCTTGTCGGCGCCGCTCACTGGCTGGCTCGGTCTCAGCCTGGAGACGCGCCCCGGCCCCTCCCTTCTCCAGCCGCCCAGCTTCACCTCATTTGCTTCCCGTGTTTAAGGGCCGGGCGCGTCTTCCGTGAGGCTCGGGCGGCTCAGCTCCTGCGCCGCCTGGCCTCTGCCCCCGCCCTCCCTGCCCAGCGCCGAGCTGAAGGGCTGGAGAGGGTGCGCTGAGGAAGCACGAAAGAGTGGCTTAGTCCTCAAGCCCTGAGACCCATGGCAGCAAACTCCATGCAGCCCTTAGAGGAAGGGCTGCAAATTAGAAACGAGGTGCGGGCCGAGTGGGGTGGAGGGCTGCCTCTGATCGTCTTTATTGTTTCCCCTGTTTATGAGAGTAAGGTGGGCTCTTGGTCAAGATAACCGAACATTAGAGGAAATTTTAAAATAGATAGTGAATGTACCTTAGCAGATTTAAATTACATGCCTCCGGGTTTATTAATTTCATGTAAATAATTACATGGGTTATTAGTATTATTTTATGCAAATGGATCACCTCATATATCATTGATTGGCAAAATATTTTAAAATTATATAGTAGACCTTGAGCCACTTTTCACACTTTCAACCAGCCCTCAGTGTGTTGTCATGAAAAGCCCACTAGACTAAGAGTCTGGGTCTTTGCAGGCAGTCTGGGCCCTCCAACTAGTTTTACTGAATGTTCTAGGCTGAGTGCGTTGTCTTCCTGAGCCTCATCGATCACCTGAAGGGGCTAAAGATGGCCAGGGTCCCTGCCGGCTCTGAGATTCTAGGTGCTCACTTGGTGAGTGACGCGTCTCCCCCTCTCTGCTCCTGTCGTGGGCAGGCGTGCCCCTGGAGGCTGGGGCCTGGAGGAGGAGGGACGAGCCGTCTGTGGCGGCCGTGGCCCGGCAGGCTGTCACTGTGCCCCCACCCTGGTCCACCTGCTGTCTAGCTCTCACAGACGGGACCAGTGAGCCGTCCAGATGCTGAAGCAGCTGGTGGGGGCAGGCCAACATCAGAGCTTTAAGGGGCATACCTGTCAAGCCTGGAGCGTGGCCATCAGAGCTTTCAGGGGACATACCTGTCAAGCCTGGAGCGTGGCTCCATGTATTTTTGAGTGGAGGGGGACACAGAGGCTTGGGACGGGCCTGGATCGACAGAGAAGGGGCCTGGAAAGGGAGGAGGAGGTGTGGTCTGAGGGAAGGCCTGTAGCTCAGCCTCCGAGGCCAGAATGCCTGCCCGGGTCCCATCCACTCTCCCCGCTCCAGGGCCTTCCGCTGCCCCTGCATGTAGCTTTCCCAGCTCGGGGACAGTCTTCCTCGTTCCTGATGGAGGCTCTGTGAGCCACATCTCCTGGATAACTTGGACTGCTGAGCAAGTCCCTTCCGGGATGTCCTTCCTTCTGCCTCTGCCCACGCTGTCCTTGTCTGTCTGTCTTCCTGAGGCTGGCACTTGGCCTCAAGCTTCTGAGGTTAGCCCTGCCCTCTGACCCTACCCATGTCAACCAAGGCTCTGATGAGAGCGCCCCGAGTTCTCTCCAAGCAGAAACGGCTGCCAAGAGGGGTTGGCTCAGCTGCTGCCCTGGGAGAGGCGGACTGGGCATTGGCTGACTCAGGGGCCAATGGTCTGGAAATGTTTGCAGAAGGATTGGTTTAGATTGACACTGCTGTCTTTATGACTGTTTTAGGACAGCTGCTGCCTTTGTGGTGGGGGGTGGGTCCTTGGGGAGGCCACGGTTCCCATCCCAATGATACCGGTGACTAGGGGCTCTAAGATGTTCTCAGACCCCTCTGCAACCTGCCTGCCCTGCCCCTGGGCTCCAGAAGCCACAGTAAGTGCAAACAGGGTGCTAACTGAGCCCAGGACTGGATTTGGGGCAGTATCTCCCAAAGTTTCATCTTGGAGGGATTTGGGGGGCTTGGGGGCTCCTCACTGCCTCAGGTGCTTCTGTTTCTGACAAAAGAGTGGGCTGAGCCTTTGGGGGTCTAGGCTGAGTTTTGCTTGTGGGTCCATTAGATTGATAATGGCAACGGCATTTTATATTATTATTAATTATTGTATAAATTATTAACAACGACTTGAGTGTCTCCAACGAGCCAGGAACTGTACTAAGTGCTTTAACTGAATTGTCCACCCAAGGGGGTATGTGTTATTATTATTATGCTCACTCTACAGATGAGGCTCAGAGAGATTGAAGAACCTGCTCAGAGTAAACAAGAGGAGAAGTGGAGAATGCTGGTCGGACTCCAGTATCCACGTACTCCAGCCCCCAGCCTCCGGCCCCTCTGGGGTGGACAGAGCAGGGGACAGGTGCCTGTCAGATCCCAGAATCCTCAGCACAGTTGATTACAAGGGGCACTTCTTTTTTCTGGGGCTAAGCAGTATGTCTTCCTGTTGTCTAGAGCAGGACACCTCATCTCCAATTTGGGTTTCCGCAGACTTCCAGACGGGCAGAGAAGGCGAGCTGAAGATGATCAGGCAGCTAATCAAATGGCCACTGTTTGCCTGACAATGTGGTGACCCCAAGTGGGGGCTCCCAGGAGGCATCTTGAGGGCCACTCAACCCTGCTCAGACCACCTGCTCCCTGCTCCGGAGGCCCACCAGGGGATCTCCCGTGGTCAAGGAGGGGCCTCGGGTCAGCCCCAGGGGACCAGTGGGGAGGAGCTCTCTGCCAGGACACAGGCCCCTGACAGTGTGGCTCTCCTCCCGTGTTAGTCCGAGCCTCACATGGCCTTTCCCAGCCCCTCCTGCAACCAGGCTCTTCACCTCTGATCTCAGGCTTCAGAAGTTTTCTAGCACTCCCAGGAGTGTTCGTGTGTTTTTGGAGCCGGGTCTCTACCTAGAACAGCGGAGGGTTAAAGAGCCACTGGATATGGTCTGTTTTTAGTGTGCTTGTAACCTTTCTGGAAGCAGTCTGGATGTGGGAGCCGGATGGTCCATCCGCAGCCTCCAGGAAGAGGGCCAGGTGGGTTGGGCAAAGCTCTGAAACCAGACCAGCTTGACACAGAGTCCTGTGTGGCCCCAGGCAAGTCACTAATCTCAGAGTCCCAGGTTCTCCATCTGAAAAACAGGGATGAAGACACAAACCTCGCCTAGCTGGTGTGAATGCTGAATTAAGCACATGGTAGGTACTCAGTAAACATTCACACTTCCCTTTGGGCCCTTTTAGGATTCAGCTTCCCCATCTGTAATGAGTGCATGTACCCATGAGGCTGAGCCCTTCTCTGCTTCAAGGATTGGGTGACTCTGGATTCACCTTCAGAAGAGCTGGACTCTCAGCTCTGGATGACCCAGCTGGAGGACAATGGCAGGTCACTGACGAACACTTAATTTCTCTGAGAATCCAGGTTCTCATCACCAAAATGCAAACAATCCTATTCCTAACTTAGAATAGTGTAAGGACAAGTAGATTAAAATATGACTTTTATAGGCACTGTTTGTATGAAAGTGAAGTCGCTCAGTCGTGTCCAACTCTTTGCCACCCCATGGACTGTAGCCTACCAGGTTCCACCGTCCATGGGATTTTCCAGGCAAGAATACTGGAGTGGGTTGCTATTTCCTTCTCCAGGGGATCTTCCCGACCCAGGGATCAAACCCAGGTCTCCCACATTGTAGGCATTGGAGGCAGACGCTTTACCGTCTGAGCCACCGGGGAAGAGATGAAGTCAAGTTTGTATGAAGTGCCATGCAAAATACTGGTGATGATTCCCTCGACCATGCAGTCTCTGAAGGCAGAGATTTTCTCATTCACGCCCATGTTTCCCACACCCCCACCCCCAGCTTAACCTAGTGACTGATGCCTAGCAGAGACTCAAATAACTATCTGTTGACTGGTGAATAAATGGCGGAGAATGACTGCTCTGACAGTTCAGATGGGGGAAAGCGGGAGCTAGGAGGGGGGCAAAGGTTTTGGTGGATGGGTTGGGGGTGCCTCCTGACCTGGAATAAACAGTGTAGAGGTGGGGGACCCGTTTCTGGCATGGGTTGCTGGGGACTGGAAAGAGCATGATTCATGTGGGTCCGGGAGGAGCCAAGTTGAACTAAGCAGGGGGCTGGAAGGGAAATCTCAGTACCCCACCCACATTTGCCTTCCTAATTTTGTGTGAGGGCCTGAACGGGCCTGCAGCCCAGAGGGGCCTAATTATTCTCTTAGCCATTTCAACACAGGGCTCTCGGAGCTTCTTTTCAGGCTTATAATGGACAATGCTAATGTCATTATTAATATTTAATAGTAATGATGCTAATAATGCCTTGCATTTATGCGGTCTCTCCAAAGAGCTCAAAGAACCCTGAGATCTTTTTTTATGCACAATTTGGCCAGTGTGGGAGGTGGAGGGTGGGAGGGCAGGGGCAGCCAACAAAGGATGGAGCCATGGGGAAACTGAAGCCCAGAGGCTGTCCCAAGGTCCCGGAACGGTGGAGATGAAGCTGGGCTGGGATTGGGCGCTGGGGTTCCCCGTCTGGGGCTCTGCCCTCCGCCTCTCCAGGACATGCAGGGTCATGTTTTGACTTTGCCAGAAGACTCCCCCACCAAAGATGGCCTCCTCCTCAAAGCACGGCCCTGGATGGGGCAGGGCTGCCGGGCAGCGGCCTCTGAGTGCTCTTTACGAAGCCCGCCCTGTGTGGCTAACGCGCAGCCTGGGCACATGGGAGCTGGGGGGGCAGGTGAGGACACGGGTCCTTGACCAGATTCTGCAGGCCTCCCTGAGCCTCAGGCCAGGCCCTGCTGTCTGGCATCCCCGGATGGCTGAGATGTCATCTGCTGGAAGCAGCTTCAATCCACCCATGTCAGGGTGCAGACCCTCTCTTTGCTCGGTCTTCTTGTGCCGACTTTGCTGTCTTTATATTCCCTGCTACAATCTGTCAGGGCCAAAAACATACCCCAAAGACGCAGTCAAAAAAAGCGAGCACAAAAAAAAAAAAAAAAAAGCGAGCACATTAGAATTTCAGGGCTGCTACGAAGCACTATCCAGGGAACTGCACTTATATAAGAATGGTGGGTGGTACCCCTCGAAGGAGACAGTGCGGAACAGAGTGGAAGGCTATGGGCTTTGGCGTCTGACAGCTATTGATTCCAGTCCCACTCACTGTATTGATTGTCTGGTGACCTTAGGCTTCTCTGAGCCTCAATTTCCTCTTCTGCAAAATAGAGGTGAGATGCTCTGCCTCAGAGGGATGTGTGGGTCAGAGGAGGGAGGCACACATGTTGGACTGCAGCAGAGGAGGCGGCGGGACCCTCACGGCTCTGTCACCCGTGCAGGGAGCGTCCGGTGTGAGTGATGCTCGTGACGGTGTCCTGAGCAGGCTGTCCTGAGATGTGACCTTGCTGCCTCTGCCACCTAGCCTCCCTCTGTTTCTACCCATTTCTGAGTCACTTTCTATAGCCTCCTCTGATTCTGTGATCCATCTGATAACCTCCTGGTGAATCTCCTTTTTGCTTACGACAGCCGAAGTCTGCTTCTGCTGTCTGCAACCCAGAGCCTGGACTAATTTAGGATTCAAAGTTCCTAGCACAGTGCCTGGAACAGAAGTGCCGAGCCAGAAGCTTTGAGAAAAGTGTTGTACTCACACACCCAACCGCATCCGTCCTTCCATTCATCCATCTGTTTAATAAGCAACTATCAAGTCCTCTTGTAGCAAGCACTGTGCTGGGTGCTGGGGACACTGAGAAGAATAAGGCAGGGGATGCCCTCTTACGGAGCTCACAGCGGAATGGTGGGATGACGTGAAAAATGATAAGAACACAACCCATTGAGTGCTGTAACCCAGGCTCACACAAAGTATCATGGAAGGGTACCTGCCTTGGCCTAGTGAGGCTCAGGAACAGAGAAAGCATTTAATTGTGTCTTAGAGGTATACTCTGAGCTCGCCAGGTAGGCCAGGTGTGTTTGGCATGGGCTTGGAGGGGTGAGGAGGATGTGGTTCCAGGAAGGAGCAACCGTTTGTGCAAAGGCAGCAGTGTGGCAGAATATGGTATGTTTGGAAAAGGAGTTGGTCTAGGGTTGAGGATTCAAGGAAGGGATGAGGTTGGAGGGGAAGGCTGCAGTCAATCCTCAAGGAACGTTATGAGCCCAGGAGGAGCTTTATCTGAGGGCAGTGGGGACCATCAGAGGGGTCTAAGCTGGCAAGAGACAGGCTGAGATGTGTGCTTTGGAAGGTCCACTCAGGGGCGGCAGGGAAGGTGGAATGCACAGGGCAGACGCAGATGTGGAGGCAGGGAGGCCGTGTACTCAGCCACTGTCAGAGGGGAAGTCATGGGGGCTTGGAAGGGTTCTGGGCACGGGGCTCAGACCTGCGCTGGCCAGCCAGGAGTCTTCATCGGATGGCCATGGGGCTCTCATGCCTCTACATTGGGCCAGCCCCTGTATCCACCCCCGTGACGGTCAGTTTTGTGTGTCAACCTGGCTAGACTACAGTACCCAGCTGTCTAATCAAACACTGATCTAGGTGTTGCTGAGAAGTGATTTTGTAGATGTGGTTCACATCTACCATCAGTTGACTTCAAGTAAGGAGGTTACCTTCCATAATGTGGGAGGGCCTCATCCAATCAGCGGAAGGGCCTGAAAAGCACAGCTGAGAATTTCCAGAGGAAGAAATTCTGCCCTCAGACTGCAGCCTCCGCTGTCACCTGAGTTTCCAACCTGCCAGCTTGTAATCAGAAAACAGACTCGATAGCCCTCACAGTTATGTAAATCAATTCCTTGAAATGAAGCATATTTATTTCATGTGTATTTGTACACACATACGCACACACACACCTCATTTGTTTTCTTTCTTGGGAGAACCCCGGTTGATACACCCGCCTTTACCCTGTCCACCGGCCTCTCCTCTTGGCTTCCCTGTCTCATGAATGGCACCCCGGCCTTTACACCCTCTGTGACCGCACCCCCCCTCCTGTGTCCTGCTCGTTCTGCCTCCCAGGGGCCTCTCCCATACACGCCCCGCCCCCGTGCCCTTCCTGCAGTGTTAGCTCTGATGCTCACCTGTTTTCACCTGAGCTCTTTCTATCTGTCCTCCCCAGGCTTTCTGTTTCCAGTCTAGTTCCCATTCACCCTCCAGACTGCAGTCAGAGGGAGCCTCCAAAAATGCAAACCAGATCATACCGCTTTCCCGCTAACAATTCTGCAGCTCCTCTCCCTCCAGGCTGGTGCCAGGCTCCTTGCTGTGACTTGTGGTCTGGTGTCGCCTGCCCTGCCCTGATGTCACCTGCCTCACCCTCTTTAGCTCAACCCCGGTCCAGAGTACCACACACCCGCCCCCCTCCGCCTGACACCCCCCGCCCCCCCCGCCCCACCCCCCCGACTCACTCCCAGCATGCTGACCTGTCTGCCCTTCCTGGGAGGTGCTGGACTCTAACTCCACTCTTTCAGTGGTGTTCTTTGTTGGAAATGGCTGTCTTTCTCTCTAGGTATACCTGGCTACGTCCTCCTTGCTCTTGAGAATTGGCCTGGAGGTCGTGCCTCCAGGGAGCCTCGTGTGCCCGCCTTTCTCGAGCACGAGGTGGCCCTCCCTGGTGCCCTTGTCACACGGGCATGCTCCTCGCTCATCTGCATGGGGATGGGCTGTCTCTCCCTGTGTCTTACATCTGTGCACCGTCAGTGCAGTATCGCTGCTCAAAACGTGTTTGTTACATGGCTTGATGAGTGTGGCACCCATTCTTCTCCGGGGTTCAGGATGCGGCAGGGGAGGAGACCCTGCCGGACCACAGATGGCTACCTCCCCCACCATCCCAAAGGTCCTGTATCGTGATCCCTTTGAGAGCCTTAGGCCCAAGTGCTAAGAGTGTGTTTCAAATTTTCAAAGAGTTTAAAAAGGAAAGATGTTTTGGGAGACACAAAAAGAATATGAAATGCAAATTTCAATGTTCATAATAAACATTTCTTGGAACACAGCCACATTTATTCATTTGTGCATTTCCGGCCACTTTCCTGATGCTCTGGCAGTGGAAGAGTTGCCAGAGAGTCTGTATGGCCTGCAGGCTGAATATTCTCAGCCTGCAAAGCTGAGAAGATTCCCTATCGGGCGCTGCGCAGGAAGTGTTTGCTGGTGCTTCGTCTGAGGCGTCCCTTCGTCGCCTGGGGAGTCTGAAGCTCGAGGCGTGGCAGGCACTGGTGTGCCGGCGTCAGTTCCCCTCTTGCCTTAGCTCAGTGCTTCTCGACCAGGGGATATTTGGTGAAGTCTGCAGACGTTTATCACAACTGGGGTTGTGCTGGGGGGTATGGAATGTGTATCAGGCATCTGGGGGTAAAGGTCAATAGCCTATAAAGCATAGGGCAGCCCCACACCTAAGAATTACCCCAGCCCCAAGCATCATTGGGAATCCCTGTGTGGAAGGTCAGGACAGGGCCGGCCAGGTTCCTGGTTGGTCTTCTGGGCTGAGGAGCCAGCCAGAGCTTCCACTGCCCTGGAGTGGAGCAGTTCAATGATTGTGCGTGTAGGGAGAGGGGCAGACAGGCCAGTTCTTTTCTTGGCCCCCTGAGGCTCCTGTACCTGCTAGGGGCCCTGGGCAGGCCTCCGGGGGAAGACTAACCTCTCTCCCGTATCCCTCAAGGGACAGGACAGGTGCCTACCTGCTTGGGCAGGTGAGTTTGGTTCCAGAAGGGGAGATGGTTGCCAAGGCTGCCAGCTGAGGACATAGGGAGGGGTGCCAGGGCCAGGGACAGGGGGAACTGGAGGTGCTCGCAGGGGCCCAGGTGATCAGGGTGCTCAAACTGGCAGAAGGCGCATGAGGCGGGGGGAGCCTCAGGGAAGGGGTTGGCACGGCTCCCACCCAACCTTCTGGAAAGTGAGAAGAACAGATGCTGTGACTATCAGATGAGATGCTCCTGGCACTTTGGGAAATTGCAGAATTAACAAAAGGACGGTTGCTTTCAGGGAACACAAGCAGGGGCCCAGCGTGCACAGCTGGGCTAGACTCTGGGGACCCCCTTTCCTGGAAAAGCAGCGAGCAGGGGTCCTCCTGCCTGGCTTCTGGGCCTCCTGTGGGTCAGGACTGGGGAGACAGGGGGATGAAGCAGACGGTCGGGTCTGGGGGCAGAACAGAGTCAGGTCAGAGTCGGGCCAGTCTGCACGCAGCTTGGAGCCTGGCAAGTGGCAGGGCTGTTTGGAGGTCATCTCATCTCTACTCCTGCTCCTGGGTCCAGCCTCAGCAGACGGTGCCCCGCCGGCTGAGGATCCACACAGAGGGGCCCTCAGCAGGAATGCGAATTCACCAGCTGTTACTTGCAGAGCCCCCAGGAGCAGCAGCCAGCTCTCTCTGAAAGCTTCACAGACAAAGAGGCATGGGCCTGAGGGTCTGCAGGGAGCCTGCACTTCCTCCTGGCGGAAAGCTGGGCAGCAGGATGGCCCGCAGCTGGTGCGGTCGCCTCCTGGACGCTCACCGGGGAGAGGGAGCTGGTGTGCGCACCGCGTGGCTGGGGTAACTGAGGAAGGCTCAGACCAGAGCTGGCTGGCCGGTCCGCTCAGAGGCAGGAGGCTCAGACGCTGTGCTTCTAGACCTATTAGAAGAACAGGAAAGGAGAGGACGATAAGCAGTGTCCCAAGAGGGGACGGTTTTAATTGCAATGTGGAGCTAATTTAGACTCAAAGACAACGCTTTCTTTTCTTTTTTTAAATTGGGGTATAGCTGACTTACAATACTGTGTTAGTTTCAGGTGTACTTATAGCTGATTTAAAATATTGTGTTCATTTCAAGTGTACACATACACACCTACGTACGTATGTATTCCAGAGTATTTTCCATTATGGCTTATTATGAGATATTGAATATAATTCCCTGTGCTACATAGTAAATCCCTGTTGTGTATGTATTATATATATAGTGGTGTGTATCTGTTACAGAGAAGGAAATGGCACCCCACTCCAGTACTCTTGCCTGGAAAATCCCATGGACGGAGGAACCTGGCAGGCTGCAGTCCATGAGGTCGCTAAGAGTCGGACACGACTGAGCGACTTCACTTTCACTTTTCACTTTCATGCATTGGAGAAGGAAATGGCAACCCACTCTAGTGTTCTTGCCTGGAGAATCCCAGGGACGGGGGAGCCTGGTGGGCTGCCGTCTATGGGGTCGCACAGAGTCAGACATGACTGAAGTGACTTACAGTAGTAGTGTATCTGTTAATCCTAATTTTATCCCTTCCCACCCTTCATCCACAACTTTGTATTCTGTATCTGTGGGTCGGTTTCTATTTTACAAATAGATTCAGCTGTATTATTTTTTAGGTTCTGCAGATAGGTGATATAATACATCACATTTGTCTTTCTGTGTCTGACTTACTTCACTTAGTGTGGCATTCTCTAGGTTCGTCCACCCGAAGAGAGCTTTCCCAAGCTGAGAGGTCAGACAACCGGCAGGGGAGCAGTGCAGTCTCTGCGGGGTCAGGGACCTGCCTGCCTGCCCTGGAGGCCTGGCCTGGCTAAAGCTCCCCAGTCGGGTGGTCCTGGGGCATTGCTCTGTCCTTCCTGGCATACCCTCTGCTTTCTGGCTCCTGGAGCTGCTGCAGCTGAATTAAGGAAGGGTGACTAGGGTCGGGAGCCAGGGACTCCGACACTCTGGAGGCCCCGGGCATGGGCCAGGGAACCCCCAGAGGAGGCGGTTGTCTCCTCCACCCTCGGAACGTGAGCCATCGTGAGGCCACTCGTGACCGGGAGGCGAGCAGGAGTGGAGGGCGAGGGGCAGCAGAGAGGCGAGGGGTCACGCTCCTCATTTGCTGCAGTGTCATCCGTCTCCCTGTCACAACTCTCTCCAGGGGGCCAGCCGGCGACAGATGCGCCCCTGAGGAGGGGCTGCCAGCCTCCTCCCCACCGCCACCGGCTTATCCCCGTCCCTCCTCCCCGCTGGCGGCTGCCGGCTTCTCCCCAGCCCCGCTCCCCTGGAGCCCGCTGCATTGTTAGCTGGCCCCCCGGGGGACAGACTGCAGATGGAGCCAAGCGGGTGTCTGTTTTGTTTTGGGGGCGGGGGAGTCTCTGAACCAAGAACCTATTTGGCTAATGAAGTTGTAATTACTCCCGGGCTCACTAATCGGATGAAAACCCACGGCTCTGCTAAGGCCACTGACGGACCCGCGTGTGCCTGACAGCTCTGCAGAGGGCCGGGTGTCGGGAGTGGGAAGGGTTGGTGCTGGGCAGGGAGAGGGCGCAGAGGCTGTGCTTCTGGGCGCAAGTCACACCGGCACGGTCCTCGGTTCAGGATGAGACGAGATTCCTGAGAACTATCATGCCCCCAGTTTTCCCAAACCCAGCACAGCTCCCAGCTACCTGGTTTGGTGGGAGATAGACAGCTGAAAATCCCAAACTATTTCTACCTGTCTGTAGAATGAATCTATTCACAGGTTTTTACATATTTTGTTTCTTCTAGGAAACCCCTCGGGCCTTTCGGATGCAGTCCAGTTGAGCATAATGAGAAATGTGAGCCTGCTTTCACCAAGGAGGGCTTGGCTAAAAGGGAAGGCAGGGCCAGGGCGTTCGCTGGGGGCCAGGGACTTAGTGTTTGCTGGGAGGTTCCATGAAATGAGGGGACGAACCAGGACTCACAGTGGCCTTCACTTTCTGTAGGGCTGTTTCCTGAGGGCCAGGATCTTACTTCCCATCCAGGGATTGAAACTTGCTGCCCTTCTACCAGGGGCTAGAGGCTAGAAGCAAAATTTCCTGATTCTTACCCCATTTAAAAGCAAAAACGCTTCAAGGAGTCAGAAACTGCAAAACACGCACAAAGTTTATTATTAGAGATGCAGCCCAGTGTATATGGGAGCACACAGAGGAACATTTATTTTTGTCCGAAGCAGCACAGAAATACACACTGGGAGAGGAGCGTGGAGCGCAGTACAGTGATTTAAGTCACCGATACAGGACGGCCCTTCGGGTCTTTGTTTTCAGTTGGCCAATTACTTGTTTCTTCCTTCACAGCTGACAGGTCCTTGGACCCTCCCCAAGATGCACGCAGAACCTTCTGCTGAGACGGATCCCACCGCAGAGGCTTACGGCTGCCCATCCACACTCATTACAGGGTGGGGCCCCCTCCCCTTCGACCCCAAGAAACCTTCCTGCACGTGTGCAGAGGGAAGTCTCCCTTGACCTCAAGAGAGGCCATCTGATCTCTTGGCTTCAGCGGAGCTTAGTTTCTGCCACTAGATTTGCCCTTGGAATACCTGAGTGAGAACGACGTTTCAATTTTACTCCGCTTGACAGAAACCCGCCGTCCAGCCCAGGGGCCCGTCCGTCTCCTACCTCAGGTCTGAGCCACATGCACAGAGTTGGGAGGGCTGGGTCCGTCCAGGAGCCCCTGCCGACTGAAGGCTGCGCTCGCGGCCCTTGCGCACACCCAGCCCGGCCCACGTCCCATCCCAGCAGTTGGCCTGTGGCCTTGACCGCAGCAGGCAGCCCAGGGCATCATCATGTGGAAAACCTGGGGAGGAGGCGCGTGTGGCTCGGGAGGAAGGACTTTCTGGCTTTTGTGTCTTGTGGAGGCTGTTGCTCAGCTTTGGGAGGGAGAGGGATAGCGGATTTTAGCTTCTCTGGGCTTCAGAGCTGATGGCATCAGTGATGGTCTCTGACAAACGCCCCTTCCTTGGGGACAGGTGTGTCAGTGTGGAGCCGGAAGGAGCCCTGAGTCCCATCCCTGTGGCCTGGACGGGTGGTTCCTCCCGCCGAGCTCTGGCGTTGGTTCCTCAGTCTCAGGGGAAATGGCCCCAGGGAGGTAACCATACCCATTTCCAATCTGGGCGAGAACTCAGGAGGGGAACCTGGCCGAGTTCTGCCCTGGGGCCATTCTCTCGTGGGACAGACCCAGGCCTTCCGGATGTCTAGCCTATTCCTCTTCTGCGGGTTGTCTGGCCGGGAGGGGCTGGAGAGAGCAGGGGCAGGAGGGAGGGAGGTTCAAGATGGACAGTTCTTTCCCATAAATGAGAGTGGGTTCCTTGGCTTTCAAGGGAGACAAAAGCACTTAGGGGACTTTGGGAAACTTAATTAATGGGGCTGTAAAACGAGCCTCTAGCTCTAATATCCATCACCAGCCCTTACATCCAACCACTTGGAACCTGGTAAACTTGCTTTTAGGAAGACAAATACTGGCCGCTCCCATCCCCTCCCACCTGCCACCACACAGTCAGCACCACACGGACTAGACCCCTAGCTGGGCAGTAAATACAGTCATGCAGACGGCTTGAAGACAAACGGGCCTGCTTAGCCTTGGGACCACTGGGCGCTAAAGATCAGAGGACCACCCACTGCACATGAGGGACCACAGAGTTAGAGTCACGGGCCGCTGCTCCTGCCCACCAGAGGCCTGCAGCCTGGCCAGGCGTGGAGGAGACAAGTTGGGCACTTGTGTTGAAGGCTGGGGACAGAGGGAGTGGGGAGGTCAGGAGAAGCTCTTTGGAGAGAGATGGAACTGTGGGCCAAGGTAATTATGAAAGGAGGGACTTGAGCCCCCCTGGAAGGATGGGAAGGACTTTTGAAGGAAGGAATCAGGCTAGGGAGAACATCCTAGAAGGCAGAAGTATAAGGGGATTCATTCATTTATTTAAATTTAACAAAGTATTATATAATACTATGCATCAGGCATTTTTCATGTTTTAACTAATTTGATCCTTTGTGTTGTTTAGTCACTAAGTCACGGCTAACTCTTTGCGACCCCATGGACTGTAGCCCTCCAGGCTCCTCTGTCCGTGAGATTCTTGAGGCAAGAATACTGGAGTGGGTTGCCATTTCCTTCTCCAGGGGATCTTCCCAACCCAGGGATTGAATCTGCGTCTCCTGCATTGCAGGCACTCTTCACCGCTGAGCCACCAAGGAAGCCAAATTTGATCTTTACAGCAACCTAAAAGGTAGCTACAATGATAATCCCTGCTCTATAGATGAAGAAACTGAGGCAAAGCAAGGTCAGGTAACCTGTCTGCGGTCACAGAGCTGGGATCTTACTGACTGTCCACCGAGCCCTGGCTTTTTCTCGGTACTCAAGGCTGACTTGAGGAAGGATGCATGCCTAGGGCTTCGCTGCCCCTCGTCATGTGGCCAGGGGCTGCAGGGACCCACAGCCCTTCCCTGGGTTCTCTGGGTTTTCTTGGAGTGGGGTCAGGAACCCACATGTGCTACCACAGCAGAGCAGAGCAGAAAGGGACCAACTGCTGCCGGATCCCGTGAAAAGCTAGCAGGGGCCGCTCCGGCATGAAGCCTTGAAAACAAGATCCCAGGGCTAACTCTTCACAGATATGTGCATTCACACCCGAGTGTAGCCGTGACAGCCGAGGGTTCAGAGTCAGAAAGCCCTGATGGCTGGTTCTGGCTTCATCACCCACCTTGGGCCACAGATTCAGCCGCGCGGAGCTGCAGCTTCCTCATGCATAAACAGGACATAAAGCTACCTCCTCAGAGGGCGGCTGTGAGGTTAAGAGACCATTTGCGTAAAGCGCACAGCCTCTGTCTCGCGCAGTCGGCCAGCATCAACGTTATTAGTTACTCTTCTCCTGAATCACTTAATGTAGATGCACTGTGACCCAAATGCCAGCTGGTGCCTCTCTCCTCTTTGACATCCATGTATAAATGGCTTGCTGCTGCTACTGCTGCTAAGTCGCTTCAGTCGTGTCCGACTCTGTGCTACCCCATAGACGGCAGCCCACCAAGCTCCCCCGTCCCTGGGATTCTCCAGGCAAGAACACTGGAGTGGGTTGCCATTTCCTTCTCCAATGCATGAAAGTGAAACGTGAAAGTGAAGTCGCCCAGCCGTGTCCGACTCCTAGTGACCCCATGGACTGCAGTGCACCAGGCTTCTCCGTCCATGGGATTTTCCAGGCAAGAGTACTGGAGTGGGGTGCCATTGCCTTCTCCCATAAATGGCTTAGTTGTCTGCCAATTCCATGGTCTGTGGAAGTCAAAGTCTCCCATAATTCTTGCTGATTCCTGAGGTCTGTGCTCTGACCTCTACATTCTCCTGTGGTCTCTGCTTCCCTTTGCATCAGTTTGCATGTAGCATTCACCAACTTGGCTAGTTTTTATAAAACATTGACTCACACAAAACTCATCCATCAATTGGGTAGGCTTGACTGACAATTTGGGGGCAGTGGGTAGGGCTACATCCCAGAGTTCCCAGGCTTTTCCTTATGGATCCTCTAATCCAGGGGTCCTCAAACGTCAGTCTGCCTCAAGGGTTTGTTAAAACACATATTCCAGAGTTTCTGAGACAGTAGATGGGAGCGGGACAAGAAATCTGCATTTTTGATAAGCTCCCAGGTGATCCTACTGCTGATGGTCTAAGAACCACACTCTGAGACCAGTGCTGGTCCTGGGACCACACTCTGAGACCACTGCTGGTCTGAGGACCTCACTCTGAGACCACTGCTGGTCTTTGGACCACACTCTGAGACCACTGCTGCTCAGGGACCACACTCTGAGACCACTGCTCTCGTCTTCCTTCTGATGTCACTGCACTGCAGCTGTCTCTTGCCCTGGATTGCTCCAGAGTCCTCAGACCTCCCCCCTCTGTCATGCAGGCTTCCCTCACTGTTCTCTGGGAATGCTCCACCCAGATCAGTCCCAGACCCTCCACTGGTAGGATTCAGCCCTGTTAGAGGGCAATTGTGATTTTAAATATATCCTCAGTAATTTTGTTTTTTGTGTTTATTTGTTTCAGACTGATCTACTCTCGCCCACCAGCCACAGCTCACCTTTCCCTAGTTCTCTTGAAGCTGAGTTCCTATTGAGGATAGGATGAGTTCCTATGGAACCCTGGCCAGGACCCTACCAGACCCATCCCTGTCTACACAAAGCTGTGCTTCTCTGCTGAGGGTCTGAGGCAAGCTCTGGGCAGGGGTGGGGGAGGGGGAGGGGGCTGGGACCTGGGGCTGCTGGGCCGCAGCTGTGGCTCCAAATTGCTCGGAGGCCCACTGCCTGGTCCGCAATTCGGCAGGAACCACATCAAACAAATGGGCTCTGATGCATTAAGTGGGGAGGGGGAGGCTGAAATAGGCGCCCCCCCCAATGCAGTGTTGAGCGGTAGAGGCTGCCTTGATGAGGGGGACCATAACGAATTCCCAGATTCCATCCCTTCAAGGGCAGCTGGGCAAGAGGGGATATAGCCTTCACTCTTAATAAAGATTGGAGGATGACGCGCTCCCTCCCACTGGGTCAGTTAATCCAGCTCCACACTAGGGATCAGCATTTCTAATGGGCTGGGAGGCACAGCCTTCAGAAGCCGGGGATGAGGGATGACAGATATTCTGGGGTCCCTGGGGGCTCTGGAGGGAGGCTGGCCTCGCTTTGTTTGGACTCATTTGAATCGAGGTCCGTGTTCTTCGAGTAAGACAGTCGTTTCATCTCTCTACTTCTGTGCTCTTGAGTGGAGGCTCCTGCTCTAAAAGTGGGCCAGTGGACCACCCCAAATGTATCCAAGTCCAAAATCCAAATATCCAAAAGGGTGACACAAAAGTTTCAAATTCACCCGGCTACTTCTTTCCTTCAAAGGCACAGCTGTGTCATTCATTCATCCATATGCATTCTGTCCTTACTGTGTGCCAGGCTGGCCTGCAGATACAGAGGTGGCAAAAATGATATTAATTCAGGCTGTTCATCTTTTAGTGAAAGAAGCAGAAAATAAGTGTTATATGCCAAGCCCCTGGGAGAGACCTGAAATAGGTGTTCTGGGGGCATAGAGAGGGAATCTTAACGAGACTGCACTGTGCACACACTGTGCGTGTGTGCGCATGTGTGCGTGTGTGTGTGTGTGTGTGCACACGTGTGCATGTGTACTCATGTGGCCATAGCAGAATCAGGGAGAACTTCCCGAGACAGTGTCCCCTGCACATCTTGTTAAAGACATGTGACCCAGCACGGAGGCCACAGCCTGACTTTCAGGAGCTGAGATGATCTGTAGGGGAAAAGGTGGTTAGAGAGATTTGGGAAGGACGAAAGAGCCTGGAATTAGGTGTTTCAAGGCCTGGTTGTGAGCATCAGATTATGCATTATCCGGTTGGACAGGTGTCTGCAAAGTTGAGAGGAGAGTATTTCAAGCCTGCCAACTTTTGATGATAATTTATTTATTGAATCCACAGTTATTGAGCCCGTTGTCCTGGACATTGTCACATTGCTTTTGCTTACCTGGTCGTCTCTCTTGATAGTCTGAGTTTCCTGAGGACTGGAAATCTATCCTACTGATTTTATGTCATTAACTGGTCCAGAAAAAGTTATTAATAGGTGCTTTTTGAGGGGAATTAAATTGCCAAAATGGAGAAGTCTGAGAAATTGCATGTCAAAGGCGCTAGAAATCGCTTGAAATGGCTAAAGTTTAGGGTATATGTGAAGAATCGTAAAAGTAAAAAAAGACTGCAGAGGTAAGGGTCAGGTCATGAAGGATCTAACACGTCAAACCAAGGAGTTTAGACCTTATCTTATTGTAGCAAACTTGAGGTTTCCAAGTAAAGGAGTGACATGATCAGATTTGTGGTTTAGATCTTTTGGCTGCAGTTTCAAGAGGGAGTAGGCAACACTCTTGGCAAGGACACTGTCAGTTCAGCACGCGGCCGCAGACTAGCGCTGGGGACAGTGCAAATGAGCACAAGGAGCAAATTTCTGAGATAGTTTGTGAACGTGAGAATGATAAGATCTTTCTTGCGTTAGAACAAGTGCTCAGGGACGTTCAGAAGTGGTGTGTGACAAACCCAGTGAGTTATTCAGGAGCTAGACCTGGAAATACGTTCTTATTTTAATCTAGTGAAGCAGCAACTCCTCGAGTCAATGGTCTTTTCTGAGGGAAGAATAAGTACCAGTGCCTTGGAACTTGGTGGTTCTTTGTCCCAGAGGTTTGGGTCTGCGTTTGCAGGGGAGTCTTTTTGCCTATATTTCCCATTACTGCCTATAAACCACTAGTTACCTTTCTGCACAAGCAGAACCCCTGCATGCCCCACACTGTCCTGAGGAAAGGGAGGGGGCTTACGAAGTCTGGGTGCACCCTCACCATTCACCCTGCCTGGCGATGGTCTGCAGCCACTCCTCAGGGAAAACGCGCACTACCGAACCACGGGCCAAAGCAAAGGAGGCGTGCTGGAGCCGGAGCCGTGTTCCTCACCAACAGGGGCCTCTCTGGCTCCTTCCCTTCTCTCTTTGCTCATTGGCTGATATTCCTTTGAGTCTATTTGTTTCAAATTTAATTTAATTTTTAATTGGAGGATAATTACTTTACAATATTGTGATGGCTTCTGTCGTACACCAACGTGAATCAGCCCTAAGTATGCTTATGCCGCTTCCTCTTCAATCTCCCTCCCTCCTCCCACCCCATCCCCCACTCTAGGTTGTCACAGAGCACTAGCCCTGGGCTCCCTGTGTCACAGACAGCCTTTGAGTCTATTAGGAGGGGCTTTTGGTTCGTCATAAGCAGTTTTATTCATTCTTTCAATGCGCTCTTCCATCTCAGGGCAGGGCTGCACGGGCAGAGCGGCCAGCAGGCAGCCCAGCCTGGTGCTCCTCTAGAGGCAGGGGTGCAGAAGCACAGAGGCAGCTGCTGTGAATCAGCAGTGTCTCCATGACTGAGCACATTCCCGCACCACTCATTCTACACTGAAAACACAGATTGTGCCATTGAGTTTTCCAGGATATGACCAACTTCAAAATGGGGGCTGGTGGGACTGCCCTGGTGATCCAGTGGCTGACTTCACATTCGCATGCAGGAGGCCCAGGTTCAATCCCTGGTCAGAGAACTAGATCCCGCACCCTGCTGTGAAGATCAGAGACCCCACGTGCCGCCACTGACTCAGTGCAGCCAAATAAAGACAATATAGGGGCTGCCATCACCGACTTCTGTGTGTGTGCTGCCTAATGCCCATGAAAAACCCTATGACTCATTTCTTTTTATATATAATTTTATTTTTATTCTTTTAAAATATTTTGGCTGCGCCGGGTCTTCGTTGTTGCGGGTCTCACTGGGGTGGGGGTGGGCCTTCTCGTCACGGGCGCAGGCTCTGGGGTCTGGGCCGGCAGAAGTGGCGCACAGGCTTAGTTGCCCTGCAGCCTGTGGGATCTTCCTGGACCAGGCGTCAAATCTGTGTCCCCTGCATTGGCAGGTGGATTCATAACCACTGGGCCACCAGGGAAGTCCCCTGTGATTCATTTCTGTCATTAACCCCCAAACATCCCTCTTCTAGCCACCAACTAAGGAAATTGAACAAATTACACGGCCAGAGTCCATTGTGAACAACTTTTATTATACGTTTAGTGTTCTCTATACAAAAGAAATCAGTTTTGTTTTTTTTTACAGTGATTCAAAAAAAAATTCTGAATAATTTGGCCTTTCCATTGCTCATGCAGTCAGTTTATAAGTCCACATATTAGATGGTCTTCTACGGCCCAGAAGCCTTCCCTGCTGAAGGTCAAGCATGACACCCTCAGATACGCATCTGTCGCTGACAAGGTTGGTTAATGCAAAATAACTCGAAAAAAGGAAAGAACATGATGTGAGAGGGGTTAAAACAAGGTGTGCCACGGTGAGTGAAAATATTTAACCAATGGGAAAAAAAGATCAGACCAACTTGTGGGTGTGTGGGTATGTGGGAAGGGATGGAGACATTTGGAAAAGATTTCCCCGCTGAACAGAACAAACTGGAAAATGTGTGTGCTGGGGAGGCTGCGGGGCCAGAGGTCCCTGGGGCCCAGCGTGGAGTAGGGAGGGGCAGGACAGAGCGGCCACGTCACAGGCGACCGGTGCTCAGAGCAGGAGGGCGCGAGGCTGGCACAGAGCTGGGAGCCGGGCAGGGGACAGCTGACTGAGAACACTGAGTCTGGAAGTCAGAAAGGAGAGCAGGGCAGTCGTCTGACCTGCATCCTCTTTCAAAGAGAAACAAGAGACGTGCACAAAATTCTGCACTTCATCTCCCGGAGTTTTGTGTTTATTGCTTCACTGAAGTCTTTGCATGTGCTGCACGCCAGCCCGGCAGATCCGGGGGTGGAACTTCCACGGCCCCGCTCCCCCGAGGCCAGGGTGGAGGGCACAGAGCCTACCAGGCCCCCTCTCTCGGGGACGCAGTATGCTGGGGGCAAGAGATGCCACCCGAGGGGAGAGCTTCGTGGTGACAAACACCAATCAGCTGGTCCCTCTCCTCCTGGCCTGGGTCTCTCCTGAACAGCACAACCGGTTCACCACGGGCTGGCAGACTGACTGACCTGGGACTCAGAAAAATCCTGTGATTTCATTTGTGGAGGTATAAGGGCGTGTGGGAGAAGCAGAAAAGAATGTGGGCCAGATCTTAAGTAACATCACTGTGTCCAAGGCGGGAACACCGCTGTTTCCAGCTGTGCTGAGATGAAAGAACACTGCACAAGGAGTCAGAGGGCCCGAGTTCAAGGCCGGACCTCACCTCGATTTACCAGTTATGTGACTGCGGACAGTCCCTTCCCCTCTCTGGATTTGACCATACAATGAGTCATTTCAATCAGATCAGCTCTGTGGTTCCTCTGCATGCTGAAATCTGATCCTGTTTAAGCTTTGTACCTATTTCACTTCCATCTTTACTATGATGAAACCACCATTTAATACTAATAGACCAGTAGGGGGCACTGGTTTTGGCTTGAGACGCCGTGTGGTGGGGTCTGGCGGCTTCCCTGGATGGCTGTCCTTCTTTCCCTGTCCCTTCTCAGAACCTGTTCTCAGTAGCGGAGGGAGGGTAAGCTGGGCAGGCTGGGCACAGCCATAGTTTGGCGTGAACTCCCACAGGTGGCCCCTGCCTGTCCTGAAGAGGGGCTGCCCAGGAGTTGGGCTCTGCAAAGGTCACTGAGTGTCCTCCTGTAATTTCAAGCTCTTTGCTTTATTTGTTGACTCCTCTGATTTATTTTAATCAAGGATCTCCCTCTATGCACCTCCTAAGCCCACCACGTAGTGATCAACCAGGATCCTCAGAGTGGTTTCTTTCCCGGGGACCGAATCACAGCACGGGCCGGGGTGTATGTGGCTACTGGCGGAGTGACCGAGGCATCACAAACGGAGAGTGCGCTGCATCCTCCCACGGAGATGCCCTCCCGCCCCCGAGCTGAGAGGCCAGGAAGCCTCCTCTCTTCAGCCCTTAGCAGAGCAGCCTCGCAAAGACTGAGGCGAGGGTGGGAAACCCCCACCGCTCTCGTCACACGGCTTTTGGGGGTGCTCTGTGACTTGGCCTTGATGCTGCAGAGGGCTCCAGGAGCCTTGGAGAGCTGCGGCCCGTGTTGTTCCCCGGGAAAAACCCTCTCCTTTGGATCAGACTCTGTTCAGGGTTTGCCCACAGGAATCGCTCAGACGGAGTCCGGCACGGGCAGCCTCCGACCGCTGCCCCGACACTTCCAACACACTTCCCCACAGCCCTTCACACTTCATCTCCGTGTCTGGGAGTGGACTCAGCCTCTTCCAGACAAGGTCATGCTTTGTACTGTTCCTCCTGAAAGTGCTGCCCGGCGATGGGGCCTCGGCCTGCGTGTGCATGTCCGTGCGGGTGCTGAGTGTGAGCAGGGGAAGCCCTCCCTTGGCTGGAAAAGCCACAAATATCCACGGATCTGTTTCCAGCCCTCTTCTAAGGCTAACTGTGTTCAGGGAAATCACGAAGGTACTCTCCGAGCCCAGGCCACAGAAGTCCTTGTGGTGAGAGCAGTCGTGACCCCGGCAGCCTCTCGGACAGGCGAACATTTCTCTAGGCCTCAGGACTTGCTGGGAAGGGGGCCAAGGCGATGGACAGGGGACAAGTGTAAGCTCAACCATTTCCTCAAAAGCAAGGCAAGGGGCGAAGAGGTCTGTTCACCATGACCCCGGCCAAGGGGCAGGTACTGTCCCCCGGCCCTGCAGTGTGCTTCCTAGAGACTGGCACCCGCTCCTTTAGCTGGGCACATGCCCCTCTGTGGGGACAGGTTTTCAGAGGAGGGACTGACTAGAGGAGACAGAGGCACCGAAATACAGACAAGTCAAGCAGCCTGTCCGAAGCGCAGAGCAGAGCGACCCGGGAGGACCGTTCCCGTCCGGCCCAGAATGGGGAAGCGAGCTATCCCCGCAAGGACCTTCCCTTCAACCTGCAGCCACTGGTGGCTCGAGCATGCAGAGCGCTCCCGTCAACGCCGCCTGTCACGATACTCAGCGCTGAGGACAGGGGCCGCGGCTGCTCGGCACCGCGGTCTCCAGGGCTCAGGCCAGCTGCTCCTGACCATCTGCGGAGCGGAGGGATGGACGGACGGCTGAGAGGAGGAGACGCCATGGCTGAGTCCCGCGGGCAGACGGGGGCTCAGGCCGGGGGTTTCCGGAGCCGGAAACGGCCTACACTTCCGCCCCCTCCCCTGCCCCGGGCCAAGCAGGCCGAAGCACCGGTGGTGGCGCTCTCCTGGCATTGCGGTGGGTATGTTTGGGGTGGCTCTTGAGCACCCTGCTTGGCAGGGAGCGTTGGACAATACTGCTCTCCGGCTGAGCTGGGTGGGCTCTGGCGCGGGCTCCACGGAAGATGGACGCTCCTCGGCCTAACCCTGCGGCCCACACAGCCCTCTGGGCCCCTGCTGTCTTCGCTCGGGGATGACCTGGCCCCCGCCTGCCAGGAGGGCGGCGGTCACGTGGCGTGTGGCTCTCAGCACAGCAGCGCACAAGGGGGCTGGTGGCACTGCCTTCACACACAAGGAGGGGCAAGCCTGGCAGGACGCGGAGACAGGCTGAGGTCCCGCCCCCCTTCCCGTCATGGGTCTTGTGAAGGACTTTCTGAGGCAGGGGGATGGTATGACCACAGCTCGGCGCCCACCCTGCCTGCAGAGCTCGCCTCCAGCCCGGTGAGCGCAGACAGTGCGGTGTGGAGTGAAGGCCTGAGAAACGACTGCTCTGCTCAGATCCAGAGTGTTTCCGAGAAATCCAGCTCACAGGCACACCTCCCTGCCATTCCCTGCCCAGGCTCCGGGAACGCCCAGCGGCATCCAGGCAGGTAGAGGGGGTGAACGCCCGGGAAGGCGCCCCTGAGCTGGCTCCTTGGCCCGTCGGTCACCCCTTCCCTCTGACCACGAGAGCCCGTCCAGGCCTCCTGCCCGCACACCTCCCGCGGCCTGGGCCAGTGGAGAGCTGCCTGCCCTCAGGTTCAAACAGCACAGCTGGTGCGGCTCGGGGCTACCTTATCTACAGACAGAGTACCTGTGTCTAGGGGCTTGACCTGCACCTGACCAGTAAGTGACGTAAGCATTGCTAATACCTTTGTGGCTTAAACGTGTGGCAAACGAGGCTTAAATAAGGTCTCTGAAGGACACAGCGCTGCTCCTGCCCAGGTGCCCTGGCAAGCAGCCAGAGGCTCCCTGCAGAGACTCTGTCTGTGGTAGGTGGTCCACTCTGGGCGTCAGCTCCACCCTCCTAAAAGCAACTCTAGCTGCAGCAACAGCTGAAGGGCTACCCTTAGGCTCAAGATTTCTCTCTCTGAGGCTAGGTACCTTTGGTTTCAAAATGGAATAGGTGGGGAGGATAAAGGCAGAGCCCTGGGTCTCTGAGAACCGCAGGTCTTCGAGTGTCTCCATCTGGGGCATGTTTTGAGTGGCTGCTTCGGGTTCTGCTGGGATGCTTGCATAGGCCGCCCCGCTCTCCTTGAGACAGGTGTCACTGGAGGCTTCAAGGCTTGCAGGGAGGGGCTGCGGACCTGGGAACTGCAGGGACAGGTCAGAGCTGCGTAAGGCATACGAAGAGCGCTGCCAGGCCCTGCTCTGCAGCACCGAGTACCGAGGTCCTGCGGGGGCTCCTGATACGGGAACACCCTAAGGAACAGACTCGCAGGCCACTCCTGGGGGTAGCCGCGCCCCATCCACACACCGTAAAACACCAGACCCACTGTCACACAGAGCCGACCGAGGAGAGGCTACTGCCACACACGCAAGGGGAGTGCAGGTCCACCCCCAGGCACACCAGCACAGCCTTCGCACCGTGGGCTCCGTCTCCCGGGGGCAGCAGCACAGGCCCTGACCCGGTGTGGGGCAGCCCCCACCCTGGATGCAGGGGGCGCAGTCCTCTGCCCCACAGCCTGAGTCTCAGTGATGAGGAGGAAGGCAGTCCAAACCCAGCCCTTCCCTTCTCTCTCAAGGTGGGCACGGCTCCCAGGGACCAGACGCCTGGCTTCCCTCTGCTTGAGGTACACGGTCACAGGAGCCGAAGTCCTTCGCCTTGGTGCCCACTCCTGTTCCTCAGACTCCTTCAGTCAGCACAGCTTTTGTCTCAGACGCTCCAGAGCAAGGGGCAGGGTGAGAGCGAGGAGCAAGAGGTAAGCCCACCCCCCCAGCTGAACCAGAGCCCAGGCAAGGAGGCCTGACCCCCCTCTCCCTCCCTGCCAAAAATACTGTCATTTCCCAGAAAGGCGCCAAGCCCAGCTCAGCAGCTGACAAGGTTGAGGCAGAGGGGTTGGGGGCCGGGGGAGGCATGTGATGAGAAAGGCATCCTTGGGAAATACATGGGCCCAGCAGCAGTTTGAATACTATAGCTCTTCTGTATGTTGGCTTACAGATCAATCCTTTTTGCTTATCTTGCAGTTTCCTGGGGGAGAATCCGCCTATCGTTTCTTTTTCCAGGGACATTTCTTCAAAAGGAAAAGAAAATGGACATGTTGGGTCTGGAGGGGGAAGACTCACGGAGCAAAAACAGAGACGAGAAGGACTGTAACCAGCGGAAACCTGGTGTGTGTGTGTGTGTGGAGGTCGGGGTGGGCAGTGTGGTGGAGGCCTGGGGTGACCGTGAGGCTGAGTGAGACACTGGGGCTCCCTCCGGCGGAGCTGAGCCGAGGCAGCAGCTTGCCCACAGGTGGCACCGGGGGGTCATCGGGAGGGGGCTTGCAGTCGGCTGGGCAGTCGCCGGCCCTCACAGCTTGGCAGCCTCTCATGCTGTCCCCCCGTCCCTGAAGGTGGTGGCGGCTCTGGGGCAGGTCTGCAGCGGCTCATCTCCCCCCTTCCCCCTCTTGCTTGCGGAGTAGCGGCTGTGCCTGCAAGGCTCCGTTAGGCCAGAGAATAGATGGCGTTGACCGGTGACGTGGCCTCCGAGCTCTCGTTGCCTTCCGTCTCCTCCTTGTCCTTCTTGACTGTGTACTGGCCGATGAAGGAGCCGTCCTCGTTGAACTGGCCCTCGCCACCCTCGCCATAGTCCACCAGGCTGTCGTCACTCTCCTGCTGCTTAATGGTGCCGTCCAGGGACGTCTGGCTGCCCTGCAGGGGCTTGTTGTCCTCGTCACTGGACGGGGAGAGACAGAGGATCAGAGCCAGTCCACCCAGTGCCGCCCAGACCCCGGCCGGAAGGGAGAGGGCCTCCAGCCTCTTGCTGCTCAGAGGACCGGACCCCAGGATGACCCAGCCCTCACTTGCTGGCCCTGTCTGGCCAGGTCTGCAGAGGGAAGCTGAGGCCAAGAGAGGACACTTCTCCAGGGCAGAGGGGCAGGCGGGTGCTGGGCCAGGATGCCAGGATGTGCCCACACTCCTAGACGCCTGGGCGGGGGTCTTTTCTGTGAGGCTGGGCTGCTGGCTCTCTGGGATGGAAGCAGAGAAGCAGCCACCCTCCAGGAGGCAGACGGAACTGCTTGTGGACCAGCGGGGACAGGAAGGGTCAAAGAAAGAGGTCAAGGGCTCTGAGTTCTGGTCCCGAGTGTGTCCCTGCGGCTTTGGGAAAGCCCTTCCTTCTCACTGGGTCTTAGTCCTGCCATCAAGAGGGTTCATCTAGCTCTGACTCTGTGATCTGTGACTCTCTCTGGAAAGACTGCCCTTGGCAAGAAGCGAGGGTCCGAGCCCAAGAGAGACAAACCCCTCCCTGCCTTTCCTTTTCTCCTTCTTGGCGGTGTTACCCTTAGCTCTGGTTTATCCACACAAAGATGCTGGTTTCAGGGCAAGCGGAGGGAGGTGGCAGGGTGTACGTATGAGACAGGAGGGCTGGCAATCAGAGACAAAACTAGCCAGGCGTGGAGGGCTGTGCCCAGCTCCCTCAGAGGCTCTGCAGGCCCTGCCCTTAAGCTCCTCTCACGCGGAGAGAGCTGGTCATTACAGTGGCATCTGCCTGCTGGGGTGCCTGCTGTGCCCCCAGGGAGGGAGACACCCAGAGGGGGCAGGCATCTGCTCTGGCACTGCATCCCGTCCCCCGAGGCAGGGACCAGGTGCTGCACTTCAGAGGAGAGAGAGGTCCCGGCAGGCAGGAACACAGCGGGCCGGGCAGGCTGAGCAGACACCCCTTCAGAGGAGAGAGAGGTCCCGGCAGGCAGGAACACAGCGGGCCGGGCAGGCTGAGCAGACACCCCGCAGCCCGCTCCTCTGCCCCAGGCCACACCTAGCCATCCCTGGGCTGTGGCAAACGCCGTCTGGATTGTCACTAGAGTGGGAAGGGAGTTCTTGCCTCAGCGCTGGGCACAGGCAGCTGCCAGGGGCGGGGAGGGCTGCGAACCAGAGCAGAGGAGCTGGGCACCAGCAGGTGGGAAGCTAGCAGCCCACCCCCACTGCGCCAAGCGAGACACCCCCACCGCGCGCCAAGGGACAGTGGCCCTGTCTCCTGGCCTAACTGACGGCAGGGCTGCGGGAGGGGCAGCTGAGATGGAAGTGGGCCTCCAGGGTTACGTTATCTTTGTTCAGGGGGTGAAATTCATGTTTTGAAAAACAAGCAGATTCTAATGACCAAGCCCCTGACCCCACTTGCCACTCTGTTTCACCGGCACCCTCTCCCCAGGGCTCTCCACTCCCGCTGCACGGTCGTGATGACTGTCTGTGTGATTCTTGTGAACTCCAGGCCCCCAAGCTACATGCAGGCACTGGCCAGGCTGGCCCAGCGGGCGTGGAGGCTGTGGGAGAGGGCTTCACTGTGCTAGGTTCTTCTGGGGAAAGAGGACCTACATCCGGGAAAGGACTGTGACCCTGTGGTCTAGGCACCCGTTCGCCTCCCTTCCAGAAGACCTCTGAGGACCAGGTGGACAGACAAGGGAGAGAGAAGCAGAGAGAGCCCCACCAGAGAGGTGCTGGGCAGGGGGGTCCCAGACGAGCAGGGCGAGCCCACACCCCAGGCTGTCCCGCCCGGGAACCTGGTTTCTCCTCTAACATACTGATTTTCACCCTTTCCAACTTCCGACTCTGGGATTCATCCAAGTGGGGCTCCAGGATGGATGCTGCAGGCCCCCCAGAGCCACAGCCAAGGGGTGTGCAGGTGCACACACGTGTGTGTGCCCATGTGTGTGCTGTGTAAGCCCGTGCGTGCACGCACCAGTATTTGTGTCTCCAGCCTCAGAGTCAGTGGGCCCGGGGGTGGCAGTGGGGAGGAAGCACACGCTTTCACCCAGCAACTGTGGTGTCTGGGAGGAGAGGTGCCCGAGAAAGCAGCTTCTCCCGGCACAGGTCCCTGGGCCCACCCCTCACGCCGCCTCGAGCTGCACTGAGGGTCTGGGGAGAGAAGGCCCAGGCCCTCTGGGACTCATGGCCAGAGAAGGACCCTGGACCAACGGGGAAGCTGGGCCCCACGAAGGGTGCTGAGGACTGTTGGGGAAGGGCCTCTCACACTTGCCCTTTGGGAGGCTTATGAGGATGCAGAGAGTGGACGGACAGACAGTCTATAAGGCGCAGACACTCCCCAGCCTGGGCCTTGGTCCTCTCGGTGGGGACACGGGCCCTGGACCAAACGCTGTCCAAGGCCCATTCCAGGCTGCAGCCCAGAATGTCATTCTAGGTCCTGAGGGAAAGGCCCAGAACACCGCTCCCTTCATCCCTCAACCAGCTGTCTCAAACACAATACAACTTCCCCGTGTCGTCACCATTTTCAGGGCCAGGGTGGGGTACAGGCAGAGGGGGAGCTGAGGCAGATGGCTCCTGTGTGGGCAGCGGCTCAGCTGCCCGTTGATCTGATCCTGTCTGGGAGGCTGCTGACGGGCAACGTGGCAGAGGCCCAAGACAGGCTAAGGAGAGGTCAGAGGGGGACGGGGTGGCCTGGCCCAGAGAGACTGGTGGGGGTGGGCTCTGATCTGAGCACTTCCTCCCATCGCACCTGGCCTGGGGAGACCTCCAGGACTCATTCTGCACTAGTCCTTTGCTCAAAGCACACTTGCCATTAAAATGGACAGATGACAATTCTGTTAAGCCAGATACAAAGGCCCGTCCAGACCTGAGCGGAAGCATGGGCGCAGGACAAGGGCAGTAGCCGGACGTTGCGGCCCGGCCTCCCCAGTTCTGTACTAGCTCACAGTGGGGAGTGCATGAGGCTTGGCCAGGTCACTTCCTAGTCCGGGCCTTGGTCCTCTTGTTGGGGACACGGGCGCCAGAACAAATGCTGTCCAAGGCCCATTCCAGGCTGCAGCCCAGAGATGTCATTCTAGGTCCTGAGGGAAAGGCCCAGAACATCGCTCCCTTCACCCTCCTGTAGTTGAGTCTCAAATATAATACAACGGCCCCGTGTCATCATCATTTTCAGGGCTGGGGTGGGGTACAGGCAGATGGGAAGCTGAGAGCAGAGCTCATTGCACAGCAAGAGGGAGCCTGGGGCTCGCTTTCAGAGCAAAAAGGTAGAAACACACATACAAAGAACACAATAAACCTGAGTTGTGCAGCTGGATGAATAAAACGCTGCTCATCAAATGAGTGTGAGTGTGCTGGGCGGTGCTCCCGCCACAGGCAGAGCTGATGGGAGCACCTCCACGCGGTGGCCTCTGAGCCCAGCTGTCAGCCCTGAGGGCAGGAAGGAAAACCCACCAGACAGGGGTGCTGTGCGTGAGCAGGAGTGAAGGGGACCCCGCACCTGTAATCAAAGGAGCCATCCTCTTCTTTGGGGTCTTCAGGGCCGAGGGGCACATCCTTCTTTTCTCGCACTTGGTCAGGAAGAGAAACAAAGACACAGAGGTGATGACTGGCCCCAAAGGAACAGCCAAAGACGCTGCCTCTGGGTTCAACACCTCTTTCTCGATACAGCACCACCCACGCCCTCTGCTTCTTGCCTCCCGCTTTTAAGCAGGTTCCAGGCTAATTCTGCCTCCTCGCCATCATCTCTACTGACCACTGAAATCTTCCCCAACCTGGCTCGCCTCAGCCTCTCCATGAGGTCCTTCCCAAACACCTGGACGCCGTCCTTTCCTTGGCAACTTTCCTTTTTGCCACACTGTGTGGCAGGCGAGATCTTAGTTCTGTGAACAGGGATCCAACCCACGCCCCCTGCACTCCTTAACATGGAGTCCTAACCACTGGATTGTCAGGGAATTCCTTGGCACCTTTCTTAATCCTGCTCTGTGTGACAATTACTTGTGCACATTTATGACGCCCGTAATAGAATGCCAGTTCTTTCCTTGAGGGTGGGGACTGTGTGTCTCTTCAAAGCTCCTGGGAGAGTGTCCTGGGCAGAGAGGACACGCTGTACACGCCTCTGGAATGGAAGGCGCTCTCCTAACTGGGACCCCACTTGTCTGCGTGACTCCCCTTTCCCACACCGCCCGTGAATGGCCAGCACTCCTCCCAGGCCCTGTCTGGTGCTGTGACCCTCCTACTGCACCAGCTGCCCTGTCCTTGACAGAGCAGTCACTTCTTCTAGGACCCTTTGCACCCAGGACAAGGGCTGGTGCACCGCAGACACTCAGGTGAATGACTGTGCTTCTTTTTGAGGCACAAGGCAGGATAACCACCCCTATTTTCGTGGAGGGAAGCTGAGGCCTGGAAGACATCGCATAACAATTAGCCACTAAACAAAATGTCGAATGGACACTGGAGCCACTGGAGCCCTGGTCTCATGGCTCCTGGCTCTTTCATCTTCTGATGTAAGGAAAGGGGCATAACTGGAAGAAGAACTTTCTGAAATGGGCAGAGGAAGGTCCAGAGTTAGCTGATCAGTTCTCAGGTGTCCCAGTTCCACCTGGAACAAGGAGTGAGATCAGAGAGGCCGCCCTTCCTCAGCCTTTCTTACAGAAGAAAAGCAATCCCAGCACAGCACAACAAAGTGAACAAATCGTTCACCAATGTGCATGCTAAGCGCTAAGTCGCTCAGTCGTGTCCAACTCTTTGCGACCCCATGGACTGTAGCCCGCCAGGCTCCTCTGTCCATGGGGATTCTCCAGACAAGAATACTGGAGTGGACTGCCATTTCCCTCTCCATCATTCACCAATAATGAAGTATAATTTCCTGCCATTCCTGACTTGAAGGAGTCCTTTAGAATCCTAGGGTCTGAGAGCACATGGGCCAGAGGAAGAAAATAGAATAGAATCTCCTCTCTCTGAGTTGAGTTTTAGGAGATTGTGGAGAAGGACTTGTTCACAGAGATGGGGAGAAGCCAGTGCTTGGAGAGCACAGGGTGTATCTGGTGATGGCTCTGGGGGCAGGGAGCAATTTCATCCTGCAGTCCAGCTGGACTTCTGCTCTCAGGGTCATCCATTATCCTGTCTCCTGTCACCCTCCCCACCCCATCACAGACAGATGGCTTTCTTGTCCCTGTTTGAAAAACAATCAATATTTCCAGAAACAAAAAAGCCAGAGGTCCTTGTCCTTGACCTTGGTTTGTCTGGGCTGGAGGATCTTCAGGCCACAGAACAGAAGTACCTCTCTGGGACTCAAAGGAAAGCCCAAAGCCCTTTAAGGACTGGTGAGGGGTGGGGTTCCTCTCCGTGCAACCTACCCCCCAGCCTCTGCCTGCTCCTCATATAGGGCCATCTGTCCCCTTGTTGAGGTATTGTGATTGCAACCCCGCCGTGCTGAGCGCCCAGCTCCACAGCCTCTCTCGTGCGTGTGCTTCTTCCATCCAGACCTCTCCTCCCTCCAGCCTCTCTCTCTCATGGTTACAGAAAAGCATCTCTCCTTTCTCCTTCACTGGGATACAGGGTCCTAATGAGATTCAGGCTGAAAAAAGCCAATTACTGAGCAGATGGGTGGTGAGTCCAGGGGAGGGAAGGTCACTCTTAATGGGAGCCAGGGCTCCTTCCATCCCCTCTCTGGCTGCTTGGACTGCTCCATCCCCCCACCTCAGGGGAGCTTAATTAACTCAAGTGCTTTCTGGCAACTCTACGGTGCACAGAACAGGCAAGAGGACCCTACGTCCCAGCCTGGGGAAGGGCTGTGCTTGCTGAGAGAATGGCGACTCACAGGAAGAGCCTGGTGGCCCTGTCCCCGAAGCTGGCTCCTCGGACACATCTTACCGGGGTACTTGCCGCCGCGACTCCTCTTGATGAAACAGACGATGAGCAGGATCAGCACCAGCAGGGCGATGGCACACATGAGTCCGATGAACCAGCCCTGGGTGGCAATGTCCGCCTGGTTGTTGGTGTAGGCTGTGGGGGAGGGCCAGAGGCACACACATGAATGACCGGTTCACAAGGCGGCACGCAAGGAGGAGGGAGAATTTCGGCTATTTCATGGCCAGGTTCCTCCTGCAGCCTACCGCTACCACCCGGCAGCCCTCTGGCTCAAACCACCCCGCTACAGGGATGAAAAGGCAAGGGCAAAAGGTCAGAAAAGAGGCACCAACAAGGAAGGAGTAGAGGGAACAGAATAAGCAGCAGAAGGCTGAGCAGGCCCTTTGGGAAGAGAACCGTCCTAAGCTTGAGGCACTGGCATTCTTGCAAGCACAGTGGCTGGGCACAGCCTGGTGGGGAAGGAAGGAAGGCCAGGGACTGACTGTGACTCCCTGTGGATGAGCCGGGTTGAGCTTGCGTGCTGCCCACCCGGGAATGGGGGCCGCGGTCACACGCACACCCCCGGGGGAACACCTTCGCGGGCCGGCACAGACACCGGGACAGACACCTGTCCTCGCAGCCCGTTAGCCTTTCCCGAAGCAGGACCTGGGTGTGGTGCAGTCCAGGGTGCCCCATACTCCCTTGTGTCTCTCCAACATCCCTGCATGGGCACCTCAGATGGGCCAGGGGAGGCCATGCCTTCAGCACACCCCACGCCACTCCACCACACGTGGAGACCCCTGTGACAGACAGCCCCTTGCCACCCCTGCCTGGACACGTGGAGGCCTGTCTCAAAGCGGGAGACCCCTTCATGACTCCAGGGGCAGGCTGCATGGGCCTGGAGACCGGAGCACGTCTGACGGTGTCCTGGAGGACCCATGACTGAGGTTAGAGATGGGAAGGGGTGGGGTGCATAGGCGTCACCTGCCCTCTTCCTGTCTACGGACTGAAGAAGAAAAGATGCAGCCTTCCCTGGAAACCACGACTTGGAGGACAGGATCAGGGACAGAGGAGACCGCAGGGAACCTGGGGCAGACAGAGCCAGTGCAGTAGCCTCTGGGAGACCCCAACAATGGTGGGAGTGCTGGGAGTCACGCAGCCCGAGCTGAGGCTCCGGGCCTCCCAGGGGAGAAGCTCGGGGGCAGAGACGTGACCCCAGGCTGCACCCCAGGGTCTGAGTCACACCATCGTGTAGGGCAGGTATCCAGGTGTGGCCTACTCTTTGCTCTTCGTGGGCAGAAAAACTGTCTTTACCGTGTTCTCAGCGTCCAGCCAAGGGCCTTGCACCAAGCTGGGTCTCAATAAACAATGAAGACTGATGAACAAGACCTTCCCCTCTCTCTGCAGTCTGGCTGCCCAGGCAGTCCGGGCTGGAAAGTTCCATAAGACCATGGCCATGACCACGTTGATCCGGGTGCTGTGGGGGAAGTCCCACCCCTGCGTCCACAGGCTATGTCCCACACAAGATCTGAGAGGTCTTCCCAAGCCCCACAAAGGATCAGATTACAAGGATCAGATTACCTCCTTCCTTCAACCTCCAGCGTTTCTCGTTACCACTAGGAAAAACTCCTCTATTGCTTATCCTGACCCGCGGGGCTCCATCAGTCGCGTCTCCCACCACCCTGGCCGCTCCAGACCCCCCGGCCGCTCCCATGCCTGCCTCAGGGTCCTCTGCATCTGCTGCTCTGTCTTCAGACAGCGGCCTCATCAAATGTCATCTCTTCAGAGAGGCCTTCCTGGACCTTCCCAGCTAAGACAAAACTCTCTTTCCCACCCTGCCACTCTATCTGCAGGACTGATTGTGCCCTTTTCATAGCACTTATAACAACTGGCTATACTACTACTGCTAACAGCTTACACTTGTAAGCACTTCCTATGGGCTGACACAGCTCAAAGCACTTTCCCACAATTATCTAGTTTAACCCTCACAACAGTCCCATAGGGTGGATTTGTTGTTCAGTCACTAGGTTGTGTCTGACTCTTTGCGACCCCATGGACTGCAGCATGCCAGGCTTCCCTGCCCTTCACTGTCTCCCAGAGCTTGCTCAAATTCATATCCATTGAGTCGATGATGCTATCCAACCATCTTGTCCTGTCATCCTTTCTCAAGAAGAAGCAAGAACTGCGATCCGATGGCCTCCAGAATGAAAAGTACAATCACAGAAAACTAACCAAAATGATCACAAGGATCATAGCCTTGTGTAACTCAATGAAGCCATGAGCCATACTGTGCAGAGCCACCCGAGACAGATGTTTCATGGTGGAGAGTTCTGACAGGATGTGGTCCACTGGAGAAGCGAATGGCAAACCTCTTCAGCATTCTTGCCTTGAGAACCCCATGAACAGTAGGAAAAGGCAAAAATGTGGATTTGTACTATTACCCTGTTTCATAGGTGAGGCAACCGAGGTGCTGAGGTCAGTGATCGGCTCAGGGCCCTGGAACTGGTAAGTGGTGGAGCTGAGGTGTGACCCCAGGCTGTCTGGTTTGAGTCTGTGCTCTTTACCACTCCACTCAGAAGGTAAGCTCCTTGAAGGAGGGACTGTCAGGGACTGGAGGGACTGTCGTGCCCAGGGCTGGGCCACAGCCCGGAACACAGGGCCCTCAGTTCTCGTCTGCTCCTTGGCCTCCGCCCCGTGGCCCACCCTCTCACCCTCTCGGCCTGGTGGGGCTCTGCCTCCCTCAGACTCCATGCTGCCCTCCCTTCTGCACCTGTGCCAGCACTTGACCCAATCGCCCGCTGTGGGTCCCCTCGGCAGTTACTGCATTCTTCTGCTCTACAGTGAGCGTTGCTGGCGGAAGATGCAAACCAGGCCCGTCACGGACTCGCCGAGTCATACTTCAACGGGCCCTCCACGGCAGCCTGGCCCTCCTTCGACTCCTCCCTGCTCCCCGTCTCCCGCCCAGTCTGTGTCTCGTTGTTGCACTCACCTGCCCCACACTGGAGGCCACTGGAGCGTCACAGGCTCTACAACCGTCTCCTTCCATACCTGACGGGGCTCTCCTCTCTCCCCTCTGCAGGGACCCAACGCCTCACCTCCTTGGTGGCTCAGTCCTGTGAGGATCTCTGAAAACTCTAGCATTTCCCAGTTCTTCCCCAGTGCTGTCTCTTCCCTTTCTCTGTTAAACGTGCCGAAGCTCCCTGTTTTCAGGCATTGCTGAGGAACCTGCCAGGCTTTTTGGCTCTTGTGCGCACACTGTCCTCTTACAGGTAAGTGCTCCAACCTTCCGCCATCATCGCCGATCCCTGCCAGCTCCTTTCCGTGCCCCACATGCTGGCCTCCAAGCCCGCTGTAGTCCGTGCTCACCCACCACCACCAAGAGCGCCTTTCTCAGACTCACCGCGGCGCCCTAGACTCTCTCGCCTGTCCTCTGGCCATGCCTTTCCAAACTCCTTTCATCTCTCCTTGTTCTTCTCGCTGGTTCCACACTGCAAGGCCAGGGCTTGCTCCTGACATCTCCCTGGATCACCCATCTGCCCCTGCTTCTGCCAGCGCCTTCACAACTCACCTCTAAGGGCTATCGTTTACTCCTTCCAAAATGTCTCCCGTAGTCAAGTCACTACCCAGTTCTAAAGGGTTCCGCTCAGTCTGTGTTCATCAGACTTCAAGGATACGACAATACATCACGCTGTTACATTTCTAGAACACTTCAATCAAATCAGGTGCCCTGATCGTCCCCTTCCGCACCCTCCCCACCCTGCCCCAGAGAGCCTGGATGGCCACCCTTCCTGTCCTTCCCCTTTGCATGTTCAACCCCTCCTTCCTAAATCTCTGATTCCTCCAGCTCACACCAGTCTCTTAGGTCCGATTTCAACCCCATTTACTCTGCATGATGCAACATTTAATTGCTCTGTCTCCTGGGTTCTGATGTCCAATGATATTACAAAGGCTGGAGACCTGGGGATCCTTTGAGCCCCCGTGTCCTTAGCATGATGCTGGTCACCTAACAAGTCGTCACCGACTACTTACTGACTAATGGCCAATTTAATCCTAATATAACTATGGAGAAGGAAATGGCAACCCACTCCAGCATCCTTGCCTGGGAAATCCCATAGACAGAGGAGCCCGACAGGCTACAGTCCATGGGGTTGCAAGAGTTGGACATGACTTAGCAAATAAACCACCACCACCACCACCGTTAACATGGGCTACCTCTTTCATTTTTTCTTGATACCAGCCGAAGGGTCACAAGGATATTGGCTTCACCACTGCCACCTGGGCACTGGGATGACGAAGTCATTTCAACTTATGTTTGAACGGTGGTCCCCACCTTTTGCAAAGAAGTTGGTCTGAATATCTGCAGTGACCTGTTTGCTCCACTATCTTGCTGACAGCTGTCTCCCATGAGACCCCTTTCTCTTGGGAAAGAAAGGCGCAATTCCAGGGAAGGTGGCCATATGAGAAATTTACCAGTTAAATATAGCTTTCCATCCCTGACATCACCATGCAAAGTTCAAATGTTACTTTCAGTCCTTACTGAAAAGACCAGAGAATTTTCTGTGAAGTTCAGACATACAAGGCTCTTCAAAACCAAGCAGATTTTGTAACTATGTTTGGTGATAGATGTTAACTAAACTTGTGATAATTATTTTGGGTAGATCAAATGATTATGTTGTACGCCTAAAATTAATCAATGTCAATGATACACAATAACAAAGAAACAAAAAACCCAGTGGGATCTGGGGTAAGGTGGGCTCAATCAGACTCCGCCAAAATGATTTAGTTTCTCAAGAACCAAAAGAAATTTAGGACATAATCTCACTTACATGACTCCAAAGACTCTGAAAGGAGGAGGCATTTTTGCAGGGTTTCAGGGCAATTACATTTGTCTGCCAAGACCATTCTTAATTGATCCATTCAACATGTTTCCAGATCCCTAATGGTCACAGTAATAGCAACATCCCAAGATCAGTGAATATCTACATTTACGACCTTTGCTGGAGCTAACGGAACCCAGGACAGCACCTGTTCACTGGGAACACACAGTTCTAATATCTCATACTCTGGCCTAGAGGTCATATTTTGTGTGCCTTCCACAACCATACTCTACAACCCCGCTCGGAAATGTGTAGCTCACTTGAAAAGCACAGTTCCCTTAACTCTTCACTCTAATCAAGAGGAAATCCGTTTGATCATTGGAGAGAGACCAGTCACTCAAAGCGGGCAGAAAAATTGTATTTCAGAAATAGGGGGAAGAACAAATATGACAGGGATGGGCTTTCTTCAAATGCAGTTTGGCATGGCTGCTCTCACTTAATGCGTCATTTTACACCTTTCCATCTTTATCTCACTCCATCCTGGGTTTCTCCCAGCACAGCAAAAAGAGGCTGACCACAGGTAGGTCCCCTAATGTCCCTCCTCCCATGTCCCTGAAGCCTAAGGCAGCTTGCTGTCTGTCTCGCTGGGCCCCTGTCAGCACCCCATCCAGCCTGCTCCAGGATGTGAGAGCTGACAGGTCTCTTGGAATCCAGAGTTATGTGCTGGGGCCCCTCAGGCCTCTTTGGCTTCAAAAGCTTCAAGAAAGTGATTAACTTCTCACATGGGATCTTTCTGGTGAGAGTCAAGGAGCCTGTGAGCATTCCTTGTGTTTTTTTTTTTTTTTTCCATTTCCTGCATGAACCATTGTAACATGTTTGAGTCTATGGACGGAAGTGATAGCCTGTGGTTGTCTAAAGACCAGTGGTTGGGCCCCAAGATGGTCATAAACTTGATGAGACACAGGGACCTGGGAGATGATTGTGTGAACTTGGCTCTGGAGTCCACCCACTCCTTTGTGTATTTTCAGAGGATCTGGACACACGCTCACAGGCATACACAAAGTTTAGAAAGTAAAAATATTTTTCTTCTCTATGTGATTTGCACATAGTCATTTCTAGCCAGCCCGTGAGGAAAGGGAGCAGTAAGTGCCCAGAGCGAGGGTCATGAGCCTGCCCTCTCCAGCTTGCATGGGGAGGAGGTGGGGACACATGCGAGCGCTGCAGGCCTCACTCACCCTGAAAGCAAGCTATGGGGTCAGCCTCTCCATAGCAACCACAGGAAAGGAAAAATGAACATCTGAGTCAGTGTTCAGAAGTGCATCTCAATCACTACCATTGTTTTTCTTTGCATGGAATGCTGGGACATCAGAGCAGACTGGGACGTCCCTGAGGGCAGGGACTGGCCCTTTCCCCTTTGGCTCTTCCTCCCCAACCCACACCCACAGCCCCTGGGCTCAGCACTGGGCGAAGTTAAGCTCTGCAAGCAGGCTGAGCTGGCTTTTGCTGCATTCCCTGGGATGGAACTCGATCATCAGATCTCATCCTTGCTTTCTGCCTCTGGGCTCGACTCAAGTTTGTAACAAAGCAAAAGCGAACGCATGCATCGGGGAGCACCAGCTTGGCACCCTGACTGGGTCGGAGTCCAGCCCCCTGCTTCAGTCGGTCCACTGCCCAGCGTCCGGGCCTGGCTCCCGGGATGACCTGGCTCCTTGCAGACTTCCTGCCCGAGCCGGCCTGGTTAGCCTCAAGCAGGCAGCAGGACTCAGACTCCCCGAGTCTGGATGGCATGGACAGGCATGGACATGCACATGCGCAGAACAGGCAGAGACACAGGGAGGAGGCCGGGACACCCAGTCCGGGAGGGACCAGGCTGGAAGGGGTGGGGGAGGCATTACACACACGGGCTGAGACTCTCGAGACGCAAGCCACCAGGATCAGCCTCCTCAAGCCAGGCGCAGGAGGACACATAAGTCCACGTTTAGAACTTCACAGAAACCATGCTGCGTTCTTTCCTTTAGCCTTGTGTCTAGTAACCTGCCCCTGAGCAGGACGTGCCTGAGGGCAGGGACTGGTCCTTTCGTTTTTGTCTCTTTCCCCAAACTCATCCTTTCCCCAGGGCTTAGCAAAACGGCCCCTTGGCCAGCCTGCCCAGCTGACTTTAAAGAGAGACACAAACAGGCAAGCAATGCCCTCCAGACTGCCAGCCACCCTGACCAACAGAGAGATTTCTGAACCTTGTTAACTGACCCCCCGTTTCCCTGTTGGTTTGGTACAAATGAAGAAGCTTCTCCATCCACAGCTGAAGCCCTGAAAGATCCAGAGGTCTTCTAGGACTGGAAAGTTTCTCCTCCTCAGTGCAACAAAAGGTCAACTACTTTTAAGCCATGACAAACCTGGGGCAAAGTTAAACTAAAACAAAGCTCCAAACAATTCGGGTAACACACTTTGGAGTTTTTAAACAACGGTTGGCAGTGGCAAGGCAATGCCATACATGCTGATCCTTGGTTTGGTTCCTGGGAAGATTCTGGGGTCAAGACCTGGTCCTATCCCCTAACCCCACATGCAGGAAGCGAGCCCGTGTGAGGCCAGGTCGCACTGCCCCGAGACCCCCACACAAAGACCATGTTTATGCTCACACCGAGCCCTCATGGTTCCAGCACAGTGGAGGCCAGGGGGCCCCCACTGACCTCAGGCTGCGTGGCCTGGCTTCCGTCTGATGCCCCCTCATCCCCACAGGGTCAGACGCGCACTTTCCTCTCTGGTGGCATGCACTTTTGGCTCATTCTGTCTTTCCGGTAGCTGCAGCCTGACACGTAAGAGCCGCGCCGCGCCATGCAAGGTGAGGAACAGGAGGGCGAGTCTTCCTTCCCGGGAGGAGAGACAAGCGGGAAGCTGAGGATGAGCACGACATGCCCATGCTTGCTGGGGACGGCCAGGCCAGACCCCTCTCACCTGCACTGGTCATAAAGGTGATGACGGCACTGCTGATGCCCTCGTGGTCCCGGGAATAAACGCGCAACGTGTATGTCATCCCGGGATAGAGGTCTGTCAGCTGTACGGGCTGGGCCTGGGCCTTAACAGGGACAGTTTTTTTCGTATGATTGCCTGGGGAACAGAAACCTCAGTCAGCCTAAGGCCGGGCACAGGGAGCTGGAGAGGCAAAGCTTAGACGCCTGGGTGCCTGTTAAAGGTGGAGGCACGGTGGGGGCGGCGGGGGCCAGGCCGTCCCGCAAGACGCTGCCCCTCGTGAGGCTCTCTGTGCTCGCCACAGGCTGAGGCGCTGAGCACACTAGGACCCGCTTCCTTAGGCTCTCAGGGTGTCAGCCAGCGCTCTGCTGCCCTGAGAGGATAACTCAGCACCCCGCAGGGTGGCAGAGGGAAGCCGGGCCTCTGCTCCTCGGGCCGCACTCCCGGCTTGCCCTCTCATTTCTCGCCGCGTGAGCTCGCGCTGCGGGAGAAGCAACAGCCTCGGTGTCTGGGGGCGGGGTGAATGCTGGTCACGGGAAGCACTGCAAAAGTACGACAAACTAGCAGTTCTGGGTTCTCCAACCGCAGAGAACCGAGAGTTGGTTTTCTTCTCTCTCAGAGCTTTGGGTGCCCTTCCAGCACAAGTCTAACAGGCCAGCACGGTGGGTCTGAGCCCTCCGGAAGGGGGCCTTCCCCCAGCTACCCGGACCCCACTCCAGTCTCACAAATATCCAGTAAAGGAGGACCAGCTCAGCTCAAGCTGAGACGTGTGACCCTGGACGGTGTCTCTGACCTGTGGGCAGCTGGCGTCCCTCTGTGAGCAAAGTACAGTTGGGGGTCCACCTGTCCAGGGGAGACACTAAGAGTATGGATCCTAAGTAAAGGAATCCACACAGCAACGAGAGCGAGCTCACTGGGGTGCCGTCAAAACCCTTGTCCTGGGCAGGAAATGGACAAAGGGCCCTCAGCCAGGCCACCCCCCCGCTGCCGAGCAAGGTACCCCCAGACCACCACTGAAGGTGCAGAAACCCCTTCCTTCACCTTGAGTTTGCTCTGCCCACCCCTGCTGCCTGAGCACGTTATCGACTTCACGAAGCCACAGTGGAGCAGCTGAAAGGCCTCCCCAGGCCCGGGGGAGTGCCCGGGGCCTCTTTAAGGGCATCTGCGCTACCCACGGCGACTGCTGCCGCACCCACACAGCAATGCTTACTGTCGGTGTACTCAACCACAAAGTCAGTTCCGGGCCCGAAATTGTGCTTCCAGCTGATGTTGGCCCATTTACTGTTGGGGAGCACAGTGACGTTCCAGATGGACTGCTCGTCGGGGGCTGGCGGGGGTTAGAACAGGAGTTAGTGGTGAGGAGGGAGGAGGCACCGGAGACAGACAGACAGACAGGCACACACGGGCAGCCGGGACAGGGTAAGTAGGAAGGGGCCGCACACAGGGCCTGACGGAGCTCCAAGCTGCAGCCTTGGCGGCCAGGCCAGAGGTCGCCATCCAGGCATGAGCAGTACAGTCAGGGGCCCTGTGTATGAGGCAGAGCTGGAAACTGTGTGTCCACATAGGCGGGGGTGCGAACGAGAGAGTGGTGTGGGCCAGGCCACCGGAGGCCCTAACCAGGGTTCCTTCCCTTTTTAGGTCCCTTGTCACAGATTTCAATGGTGCAGTGAAAAGCCCTGTTAGCTAGGATGCAGACAGGGTGGGGGTTGTGGGGGAGATGTGCCTCTTTCCCATCAGCTACAGACATTCTACAGAAAGGAAAAAGGCATCTTGAAAAGCCAGTTGAGAGTCATGATGAGATCTGCATAAAGGGCAAGACCAAATGAAAACCTTATTGCGCTCCTGAAACTGGAGACGGAGAGTGGCAACTTACACGGAGCCCTTGGGGTCATTCTTGGTCACCAAGACGCTGAACTCTGTGAAAAATGGCCTCAGACCATCTAACGGGACTTGGGCCTGAAACCCCAGAGCTCCAAGAAGAGACAGTACGAATCCTTCCTCTCCCTTTCATGGGACCATAGAAGATAACTCCTTCTTGACACCCAACATTCAGAGGTCCAGATACCAGAAGAATCCTGTTCTGTTGGCTTCTTAGCACTGTATCTTTGATCTCCATGCAACACAGAAGACATTAATTATCTAGTTCCTATGAGCTGGGAGCTACTTTATTAAAGCCATCACACAAATCTGAAACCATAGCCTGTGGACAGGAGAGTGGCAGTAATCTTCAAACGTAATCATTTTTCAACATCCCAGCAGTCTAGTCTCTGTATCCCATTTCTCAGCAAAGATTTAATAGTGGAGTACTAGCATGAAGCCCTGTATTTCAAAGACTTTACCAGTGTGGCTCCTGTATATTTTATTAGCATGCAAGGGGGCACTGTCACCAACTCACTTGTCAAAAGTAAATGAATAGAGTACATTGGTGATGCATGTGTTCATTATCTATCTGACACGTGACTGAGTCTGCAGGGCTCGGGAAGTGATTAACGATCTCCTGGTCTGCACTCCAAAGAAGCGCCTTTTCTACTCCAGCCTCGTCAGCTGCCGGTGGTCCCAGGTGAATGGGATTCGTTTTAGGTGAGGAGCAAGAAAGAGATTCCATTGATGGCGCCAGGCCTTCTCTGCGGGCAGGGCAGAAGGCAGGCTTCTTGACTCATCTGTCAACGGTTTCCACTGTATCGGCTGTTTTCAGTCAGCCCGAATCCCAGCTCCTTAGAAGCTCATGGCTCTTTCTAGTGGGAGTGAATTGTGATTGGTTATGGTTTGGGGACTTGACATTTTCCCTCCTCAGCTCTGGGCCCTGGAAATAAGCCCAAGGATTTGGGTTTAAACAGTTTGACCACCAATACAACCCTGGCCCAAGGCTGACTGTCTTAAAGGTAATGGAAATGGGAGCACTATTAGATAAGGTCAAGCAATGGGAAACCAAATGATTTTTACTGGGAGGTGGAGGAAGGCTCTGCCACCTAGAAATACCAAGATGATGATCATTAAAGAGATGAAAAGCTCAGAGAGAGGCAGCAATAAGGAAAGCTATCAATGACTATAAAAACAAAAAGAATTGAAGGGAAGCAGGGATTGTTCTGTCAACTCCTGAGATGTGAGACTTAAGGGGTATCCCTTGAGATCAAAAAAGGAGAACTTAAGGACAAAGTCACATTTCACCCTGAAAAAAAAAGTAAACTTAGGAACAATCCTGTCCTCAGTTGTAAGACATGATAAAGATGTACATTCCTTTTGGAAACCCTGGGCAGCAGAGCCACTGTGCTGCGTGCAGGGAGCAGGGATGTCAAGAGGGCCCCGTAAGGACGAGCTCGGAGGGCAGCCCAGCCCCTGCGGCATCTCGGGTGTAGCTACAACTCTGCGTGCATGTCCACGGGCTCGTCCTCTGTGGCAGCAGGGCCAACCCTTCCAGGAGCAAGACCCACTCCCTGTCTTCATTCTCAGCACATCTCTTCTGTGAATTTGGAGCATCCACGTGGGACCCAGAGGCCCACCTGAAGCCTCCTGTGGCCCCAAAGAACACCCATCACCAAACTGCCAGCGGCAGCTTCTGACAGCCTAGCAGGTTTCTCCTTAGCCAACTTTTTCCTGCAGAGCAGGCTGTTACATTGTTGATACTGCAGCTTTAAGCCAAATCAGTTTTCAAGGTCTGAGGAGCATCATGTCAGCTACACATTGCGTGTCTCACTTACGGCTCACACAACTCCATGTAACTGGATTAAAGAAAAGACTCACACGTCCATTAAGCCTCCATTCTCAGTTGGGTGCTGAGAGAACACGGGTGGGGTGAGTGCAGCCCTGGCAGCTGGAGGGACGTGCCCAGGAGAGAGAGGGGCCTATGGCCCTGCAGCTGCTGGAGGAGCGTTCTGGGCGCTTCCCGCCAGCAGCCCTGCCGCCGCATCATGCTGGCTTGACAGTTGGTCTCTGGGCTCCACAAGCTGGAGGCCCTCCCCTCCGCGGTAATAGGAGTGTTTGATGTCAGTTCTCAGAAGCACTGCTGGGTCCCCGAGGGGTCTCCACAGGCTGCAAGTACAGAGCTTCCCGGCCTGGCTACCTGATGCAGGAACACCACATTGTCTGGGCTCAGCAGGCCAGCCCTGGGATCGATCCTTCCCAGGGGCCTCTAGAAAGCCTGTGGTTTTCCCTCCGTGTGTATATCCGGGGGTGTGGGGAATACGAGGGGGGAGAGCAACAGAGCACTTGCCAGCATTTCAGGACTCCTCGGCAGTACCATTTCCTGGAAGCTCTGACCTTATAAAAAAAGCCTATAAACCTGCTTTTCCAGGAGAGGCTCAAGGGAGGCGCGGGGTTCTGAGAACAGAGCCGCCTGGCTTGGCCGGCTACTCCCCACTCCCCAGGCTCTGCTGCAAGGCTAGGGCAACACGGCAAGGACAGGAGGCCTTCGTAGGCCAGCTGGCCAATGTCCGGCCCCTCTCCTTCCCTCCTCGCCCCCTCTGCAGTGCTCAGCCCTCAGCCGATCCCTCAGTATGTAGCTGGAGGCGGCCCTACCGTGTGGGCCCTGGAGTGCCTGCCTGCGTGGTTGTAGCCCTGTTAAAGAACAAGGATCTGAGCTTAGGACACGGGGTCTGAGTGGTGGAGACCCCCCAAAGAGTTGGGGCAGGGTGCTCTGTGCCTCGAGGCCACCAGCCTGAGAATCCAGTCTCCCCCCTCCTGTCTGGGGAGGCCTGCGCATGGAGGGGCAGGGGCATGGACGATGGGCAGTACCGGATTCTTGGATCTCAGTCCTGGAGGTGGTAGCGGGACTCTCCGTGGTGGTGGTGGTGGCGGTGGAGGCTGTAGTGGCTGTGGCTTCGGTGGTGGCGGTGGTGGTAGGTGCGACAGGTGGGACGGTGGGGACTGTTGTGGCTTCGGTGGCGGCGGCGGTGGCAGTGGCATCGGTACTGCTCACCGTGCCAGGCGCGCCCACCGTGGTCGGGGGCGACGTGGGAGGCGCTAAGGGGAAATGTAAAATAGCCGCGTCTGATCGGTCCGGCTGTCCCAAGGCTGGACGCACGGCCCCGCGTGCAAGGCAGGCAGCCCATGGGCCTGATGGAGCTGAGTGACCGGAAGGCTCCCCAAGCAGGACAGATGGGTCAGGCAGGTACAGGGCCGCGGGAAGGGAAGAGAATGAAGCCTGAGTGTTTCATTTTCTTCTCACGGCCTATGTGGCTCAAAGCTCCCAGCATGCACCCAGCCAAGGGCAGTGATGAAGATGACACATGTACTGAGTCGCTCAGACCCCAGGGATGACATGGAGTCCCAGGCCAAGCGCCACCCAGCAGAGGCCAAGCAGCATCACTCGGGTCCAGGCCTGGGGCCTGGGCCTTGAGATGGGCAGCTGGCAGGGCCCCATCTGCAGGGGCACCAGGAAGCCTGCCATTCCCAACCGTTCACTCCAAAACGACACTTCCTCCCGCCTGCCTGAGTTCTAATACCACCCAAACCCATCGACAGAGAGAGAAGCATCCCCACTCTGCGGGCAAGCCTTGTCCCGTGCTTCCTCTTTTCTGCCTCCATTGTCACCCCTTCCCCAGGCTCTCAGCTCATATTCATTTCCTGCCTCTCTTCCCGTCTTCTCTGCCCAGGGATGGTCCTTCCTGCAATTACCCCGATCCATCCTGGGGGCGACAGGGGATAAGATGGTTGAATGGCAGCACTGACTCAATGGACATGAGTTTGAGCAAACTCAGGGAGATAGTGAAGGACAGGGAAGCCTGGCGGGCTGCAGTCCAGGGGGTCACAAAGAGTTGGACATAACTTAGCAACTAAACAACAACCACCACCCTAACTTGTAGTAACTGCCTTTCTCTCTAGGACATTTGGGTCCTGGGCCCCGCCTCCCCAGTCCACAGTAAATGCAGAAATCCCAAGATATGAGTGAGGCACAGGCGGCCTGCTTTTTCGCATAAATCTTCAGAGGGCTTCACATCTGCCGTAACTCTTACTTTCTCATCTCCCATTCAAAGCTACTTTTTGACAGGGGTGAGCCATAGCGGGTTAAGTCTATCGTGACAGCGTGTCCATAGACCCTCTTTCTTTCTACAGAAGAGCCGTGGATGCTAACAAAGGGCTGGCCTATTACTCTTTAGTTCCAGTACTGCTAATGCTGAGAAGAATGATGGGAAATCAAGAGAGCCAGGGATACCGCTCCTTATCTTCTATCTCCTGTGATCTGACCAGCCTACTTTCTGGTAACAGGGCAGAAAGTCACTCAGCTGTGTCTGACTCTTTGTGACCCCATGGACTGTAGTCTGCCAGGCTCCTCTGTATATGGAATTCTTCAGGCCAGAATACTGGAGTGGGTAGCTGTTCCCTTCTCCAGGGGATCTTACCAATCCAGGGATCGAACCCAGGTCTCCCGCATTGCAGGCAGATTCTTTACTGACTGAGCCACCAGGGAAGCCTAAAAATACTAGAGTAGGTAGCCTATCCCTTCTCCAGCAGATCTTCCTGACCCAGGAATCAAACCAGGGTCTCCTGCATTGCAGATGGATTCTTTACTTAACTAAGCTATCAGGGAAGCCCTTAAGACACAAATAGGTAACTCTAACTTCCAAGGAAGAAAGATATCCTATCTTATCTCAAATCTCCAGAAGTTCAGGAAAATACTATCCATACTCCCTAGAAGAGGGCCGGAGCAAGAAAGAAACGAGAGAGAAAACTGCCAGAAAGCTTCTCTCAAGAATTAAGAGATGTTAAGCCTTCTCAACAAGAGCCTGACCAACAAAAGCCCTTTTCATTCCCGTGGGCCTCCATGTTACAAGTCCCCCATAGAACAGGAGAACTGTTCCTGGGATCCCAGTTGCTTCCCTATTTATAAGATCAGAGGCGTTATTGGGCCTGAGGGTGCTGATCACAGAGGTCACAGTGGGCAACTGACCGTGCCCCATGCATTCCAGAGATTCCTGGACAAGGTCAGGACAGACAGCGCTACGTTCTCCAAACCCCAGTCAACACGGACATCAGGAAGGTGGGCGTGAGGGGAACATGTAGTGGGAAAAACTCTCCCTCTCACAGTCAGTATTCAAGGATGCATTTCAAGTGGCCCAGGCCTGGAATGCAAGCCTAGTGTTTCAAGAGATCAGCCAGCGGGAATTGTCCTATCCCACTCACCAAGACAGGCAAAGAGACAGATGCACACACACACACACACACACGAGTCTGAGATCCACAGGGCAAAGGCGAGCTCCCTCCTAGGCCTCGTACTGGCAGCTCTATGGCCATGGATGCACATGGGCTTTTCCTGCTGTTCTGAGTTGCTGGAAGGAACCCTGAGAAGCTATTTTGTCCATCTGGACAGAACTACTCTGATTTGGCTCCTTATCAATAGTGTGTTTCCTAATAGTTTCAGAAGGCTCACCTTTGCTATGACTACTTAAAAGACATCATCAAAAAACTGACACTCGCTTCTAAGTCACCCGCCTCTGTAGAGTGCAGAGATGCGGGCTTCCCCCCACGTGCACAGTGGTTCTGCGTTCCAGCCCCGGGAGACTACACACACTCTCCTGTGGGCGCTGGTCCTCCCACGGGCAGGGACACATGCTCAAGCGGACACAGGGCTGACTGGAGGCCCACATGCGTCCCCCCCGGCACTGCAGCGAGCAGCCCTAGAAACAGAGATGTGGAGAGGGCCAGAACAAGTCCTTCCTGGGCTCCGCTGGGCAGAGACAAGAACGAGAATTGAAGATGCTGCCACGGTCTCAACCCCTCCCTCTCCGGTCCCTCCACCCAGTGTGGCTAGAGCAAGGGTTTTCTCTGATGATGGCTGCTGCTAAATGGCTTCAGTCGTGTCCGACTCTGTGCTACCCCATAGACGGCAGCCCACCAGGCTCCCCCGTCCCTGGGATTCTCCAGGCAAGAACACTGGAGTGGGTCGCCATTTCCTTCTCCAATGCATGAAAGTGAAAAGTGAAAGTGAAGTCGCTCAGTCATGTCCGACTCTTAGCGACCCCATGGACTGCAGCCTTCCAGGCTCCTCCATCCATGGGATTTCCCAGGCAAGAGTACTGGAGTGGGGTGCCATTGCGTTCTCCGAGCCTAGATGCTTTTCCTTCAGCTTGGCAGCAATAATCAGGCGTTAGCGAGAGGGGCCCAAGAGGAGTGGGAGGAAAGGAATCGCGTCCCAGGTGCCCTCCCAGAGGATGCCCAGCACCGCAGGGGCAGTAGCAGCGGTGCTTTAGCTGGCCGCGGTCACAGCTGGTGAATCGGCACTCTCTCTGGTCCACTGCTAACAGTGTCTGTTGTCCCAGGGATGGACAGGACCAGAGAGACTGGGAGGGTAGAGGCAAGAAGGCAAGGTTCTGGGGGAAGGGCTGGAAGTCAGGAAGTGAGCTGTCAGAGCTGTGTGCAGGCAGGAGGGAAGGGCAGGCTTTCCAGGGAAACTGTCCCGTGTTCAGGTCTAAGGGGATTCAAATGCCTTCAATCCCCGGGGCGGGGTTAGGGTAGCAGATAAAAGGGAAATAAGGCCCAGAAGTGGGGCTTATAGGCAGAGTGGCCCACGGGCTGGACAGACACATTGCTGGGCTGGGATGCCATCTCCAACGACAGCAGAACCAATACGGTCACTGCCCAGCAGAGACCACCAGGCTGGCAACTGCGTGACGGAGGGCCAGGGCAGTGACCGAGAGCGGCGGAGGGCCAGGGTGGTGACCGAGAGCGGCAGAGGGCCAGGGCGGTGACCGAGAGCGACGGACGATGGAGGGCCTGGGCGGTGACCGAGAGCGGCGGAGGGCCAGGGTGGTGACCGAGAGCGACGGACGATGGAGGGCCTGGGCGGTGACCGAGAGCGGCGGAGGGCCATGGCGGTGACCGAGAGCGGCGGAGGGCCAGGGCGGTGACTGAGAGCGACGGAGGGCCAGGGTGGTGACCGAGAGCGACGGACGATGGAGGGCCTGGGCGGTGACCGAGAGCGGCGGAGGGCCACGGCGGTGACCGAGAGCGGTGGAGGGCCAGGGCGGTGACCGAGAGCGACGGAGGGCCAGGGCGATAGCCGAGAGCGACGGAGGGCCAGGGTGGTGACCGAAAGTGATGGAGGGCCAGGGCGGTGACTGAGAATGACGGAGGGCCAGGGTGATAACTGAGAGTGATGGAGGGCCAGGGTGATAACTGAGAGTGATGGAGGGCCAAGGTGGACCTGGAGGCACAGGACCCCTCCCTGAAGTACTCAACCCAGTGTGTTATCTAACATACTCTGGAAGACGCCCCAGCCAAGGCCAAGGGTTTTCCACCAGAGTTTTGGGTGACACCATGCAAGAAATGAAGAAAATTAAGAGACAACATGTCTCTTATTCATCTTTTGTCACCCAGAACCCACCACGGAGCTGCCCAGCAAACGTTGGCAGATATGAGTTGAGCCAAACACAAGGGCAGCAGTTCCCAGACATTCCAAAGTGGATGGCTCGGTCCAAAAGTGTCCACCTGGTGCACAGACTACCTTGGCCAAATACAGATGGCCAGACAGATGGGCAGCAACCCTAAGAGACTGCAGACATGGGCACAGGAAAGGGATCATCTTTCCTGGGTGAGAGGAACACATCAGTTTGGGGGGAAAACACCCACAACTGGCGAGAAAGAGAAAGAAGGGAACAGCGGGCTGGGGTCCAGACCACGCCAACGATGGAGACCCTGGTGCCTGGCGTCACCTGGCGCCTTATAGGCTGGGAACAGCCGATGCTACTGGCACAGCTCATTTACCAAGAAATGCCCTGTGCCCTGCAGAAGCGGAGCCCAGGAAACACGTGACCGACAGACAGAGGTCCCGGCTCCCTCTGCACACCAGGGTGAGAAGGAGGAAGTGGGGGTTTGGAACTACACGCATCCCTCTCACACCTGCCACACGAGAGGGGCATCACAGCCCGGCGTGGATCCCACCAAGCAAAGCAAGCTCCCTGCCACCAGGCCCAGCTGCCTTGGGTCCCCGGTGCCAGCATGGGGAGGGGACTGTGAGCTGTTGACCAGAGAGCTCCCAGGTGATCTGCGTGGCTCCCTCACTGCCTCTCTCCTTCCACCTCCACTGAGTGGTTTCGGGACCCTGGGCACTTGCTGGGCCAGCCCCAGGGGCGCCCATGCAAACTCAAATCAGGAAGTCAGGGCCACCCCCAGGCTGCACGGACGGCCTTCCCCCAGTCTCCAGGCCCAGGACCCGCTCTGCCTCCCATCCCAGCAGAGGTGGGGAGGCACTGGCTGTTGGCCTGGGTTATCTGAGGGTAGGATGGAGGGGAGGGGAGCACGATGACTGCGCACCACCCAGCGGTCTGGCTGACGGGACAAACACAAACAGAGGAAGCAGGGTACGCAACAGAAACAGAACCAACCTAAAGCGAGGGGGGCTGTGAGTGAGCGTGGAGGGGAACCAAGGGGGGAAGGTGGGGTCCTCCACGCAAGCCAGCCCTCTAGCCTCCTTGCTGCCTGCAGCCTGAGGCAGCCCCGGTGCACCCACCTCACGGCCTCTGCTCTGCCTCGAAGGAGCCCGGGTCCCTGCCCAGCCGCTCCAGCTTGAGGGCCGGCCTTGCTGATGCTCCTCAGACCACAGCGTGAGGGGGCTTGGGCCCCTTGGAGGGCAGGTCACCTCCTGCTCCGGACCTGCCCGCCCAGCTCCTCACGGTGTGTCTGCCTCCCAGACCCCGGGAGTGGGCACTGTCCTTAACACCCAAGACTGAGAAGCTGGGTTTCTGCAGGCTGACGGGACTCTCAGCCCATGGCGTCCTCTGAGACTCCAGGTTGGGGGTGCCTGGCCTATCCCAGGACACAGACTCAATGAGTGGAACCCACGGGAGATGGCAGAGCTGGTGCCCGGCCCCATGCAGCATGCAAGGCCAGCATGCACGGCACGCTCACCCTCGGGTCACCTTTTCAGGGGGTGGCAGCCTGACCCGGAGACAGGAGCCAGCTGCCCCCACCCCCAGGGCACAGCAGGTCACCCAAGGGCTCTGGGCCTGCGGTGCTCTGAGATGGCAAGCTGGGCAAGGGACCAGGTGCTCAGAGGAGATAACCACTCAGCTCCAGAGAAAGCTGCAGCTCCAGCGAGCAGGTCTGGAGCCTCTGAGTGGGCTCCCTTCCAAGCCAGCCGCCTTCGTTAGTGAAGGGAGGGGAAGGCGCTGGCTCTCCTCTGGCCCTGCCCCTCCCCCCGCCTACAGGCTCCTGCAGAGTCCGGCTTCCTACCCGCTGAAAGGGTGCATGCTGAGAGCATGCTTTCACCCCAGGCCTCTCCCTCTGTCTGCCCCGCTAGGCTGGCCTCCACCTGCGCTGCCCCATGCCACGCCCATTACCTCTGCAGTTGGTACAGTACCTGCGGTTGGCGTGGCTTCAGAACACGGCACCCAAGATAGCCAGAGAGGGAAAGGGGGAAAGAACGAGAGGGAAGAGAAAACAGCACAGGTGAGACCACAGGACAAGCAATCACAGGAGAGACGGTTCTGGCTCAAAGTGACCCAGACGGCATGGCTGGGTGCTGGCCACAGCCCTGTGGATACCACCTGGCCTTTAGGGATTGTGTTCAACCCCACGGGGGTCTGCCACGCTCCTACAGAGAACCTTCCTGGTTCTTGGAGACCCTTCTAACATCTTTGCTTCTATTTCAACTTGAGGACATCTAGGAGGTGGCAGCAGAAACAGTCTGCCTAGAATGCATGTCCCCATGTCTGTTTTGAAGAATGTGTCCTTCTCTAGCGGGGCTGATCTTTACGAAGGAGCTGGGTGATCCTCGATGGTGCCAGGAATTGAGGGCATAAGACAGAGGTGTATAGGAGGACACCAACCCTAGGCAAAAGGAAGCCTCCTTTATCCCCAGGGGCAGGCAGTGGGTAGCTGAACCACGCTGGGGTGGAGGGAGATGGAGAATGGGTTTGGTGGCCCTCCCCACACCGCCTCAGCCTGGAAAGCTGGGGCCTGTGATGGACGGGAGCACGGGGCCCTGTCCCGTGTCCTGCCGCCCACTGGACTGCATGAAAGAGGAAACACAGCTGCGGACTGAGCCTAAAAGGAACTCCTGAGTCTGCTGCAAAGTCCTTGGCTGAGTGGGGCTGAGCATCCCTCTTGTTCTCTTGCCCCCGGCACTGAGATCCTTCCCTGCAGTGGTCACTGGAGCTGGGCAGTGGGGCCTTGTTTCTCTGATGTTCAGTATTGGTGGGGGCAGGAGAAGGGAGGGAGAAGAGGCTCTCTTTATGTATCTCCTTGTAGAGTGAAGTAGTCAAGAAAGTGCACCATCCCTGGCCTGACCTTTGGTAACAGGCATGTATCAACCACTTACCCAAAGTCACCCAGCCCTAATACACTGTCCAAGTACCCAAGAAACTGGAAGGGAGACTGGGGGAGAGGGGCATGTTGTGTGGCTCACTCCGGGTTTACAGGCACAGACACACAGCACCGTCAGCCTTCCCCAGCTTCCGCCTGGCCCCTTGCCCCTCTGCTTCGGTGCTGGCCTGCTGGTCAGGGGAGCAGGGCCGGGGGAGGGCCGCGGGACTGCTTGTGGAGCTCAGCTGGGAGCCTGGGGGGAGGCAGCAGAGGCAGCAGGCCTGGAGGTACCACTGCTCTCCTGGGCTGGGGGTGGGGATGCCCAGGAGGCCCCCCAAGCCAGGAGACCTCAGCCTTCTTGGGAGAGTGCTGGACGCGATAATCTGTGGTCGGTGTCAGAGGTCCCTAACCACATGGCCCCTTCTTTGCAGCCTTCCCTTGTAGACTCAACCCCATCCCCCGCCCAGCCACGGCACTTCCGTCACCCAAACACAGCACTGCTCGTGGTGAATCACAGTTGGATCCTCTTGTGGGCGTCCCTCCTTCTAGACTGGGGGAGCTCATTAGTTTTTATATCCCTGGTTTTTGGCACAATTGTCCGGCACCTCGGGCAGTGGCTGTTGAACAGCCCACGGTGCCTCTGGGGAGGCAGAGCCCCCACCCTCTCTCACAGGGGGTCTGCGGATGGATGCCAGGGCTTCCAGAGCCTCTCCCACCTGAGAGCTCCCGGACGCCACGAGCAGGGGCGCCGAGCGCCCTCTAGTGGACATCGCGTGAGCGCGCAGCTCCGGGCCGGGTGCCCTCTAGTGGACATCGCGTGCGCGCGCAGCTCCGGGCCGGGTGCCCTCTAGTGGACATCGCGTGCACGTGCAGCTCCGGACCGGGCGCTCGCGGTGGGAAGACGCCAGAGCCCAGGAGAGGAGCTCAAGTGCGCTCTCTGTGCAGCTGGCTGGGCCGACGGCTGTTTCCCAGTTCCCTGTCTTCTCAGCCTGACAGCTCACTCCCTTCAGGCCGCCAGGAGGGCTACTACGTCTGCCTCCTGCTCGACCCAGGACGCCGGCAGTCAGCGTCCGTCACGCCTGGTCTTCGTTCCTCTCAGCGCCAGGCACCCTCAGAGAAGGGGCAGCCCCAGGGGCCACCTCCATCACAGCGCTGCCTCCCTCATCTGGCAAACACCTTCCTGCTCTGTGGAGTCCGTGAGCACACTTACTTCCAACGTGCTTTCTCTCTCGTCCCCTCAGCTCAGCCACGACTCACACTCTCTTCCGTATATCCCCAACAGTTAAACAGCTGAACAAGTCGAGGCCACGTGGGGATCCAGGTCTGACTGGGACAGTATGAAGACGTGTCTTCCAGGTCCATCGCCGGCACCTACCTGTCAGCACGCAGGCTGGCTTCTCCCTCTGGGGGCCTGCGGGCCGCGGCCCCGCTATCCCAGGAGGCCAGAGGCCAGCTCAGGGTTTCTCTAGGCATCTGCACTCCCCGGGACCATCCGCCCCGCGGCCGCCGCAGTGCACCTACCTTCATTCGGGGGTGCTGGCGACTCCTCCGTGACTGCTTCCCCTGAGCCCACCTGCGTCCTGGCACTGAGGGAAAAGCGGTAGCGCGACACGGGGTCTGCTCTTTGCACCGTGAACTTGGTCTGATTGGGAGAGAAGTTTTCCACTATCTGCTTTCCTACTTTGGTTCCATTAACTGGAGAGAGACAGGTAAGTGGAATTGAGCTTTAGCAATGCTGACCATGATGCGTTATATATAAACTGCTGCTGGAAGGAGGAAGCCTTCTCCACTCTCCTGGGAAGGGAACCCATGAAACCTGCTCCTGATCTTAAGGACTCGGCCTGGGAGACGTTTTAAAGGCCGAGTGTTGGGCCACAGCTCCTCTCTGGCTCTTCAATGACGCACCAGGGTTAACACGTTCCCACTGATCTCATTATTGCTAGCTCAATACAAGGTTATGTGGCTGATTCTGAAAGATTAAACTTTTAATCCTCAAGCCTTTTCAACAAGGACAAAACTTGAGTTCCTTTTTTCCTTTCAACAGAACTAGGGCAAAACCACTAGAGCTTTTCATTATTAGTGCCTCCTTTGTAAAAGGCCTATTCACTATATATTCACCTCTGTTCACTCAGAGGGGGAAGGTCAGGTCCAGAGATGGATTCAGAATCACATTCAAGCACACAGTTGGCTATTAAAATCCTTAATAGCACAATGCCTGCCCTTTGAGCCTCACATTAAGGCATAACATCACCTACTTTAGAAGACGTTTGAAAGTCTTTCAAATAAATAACACTCCTGTCCCTGCCTGGTGATGCTGAATTCTTTAGGTGAGGTCATCCCAACCCAGGCTCCTGAGTGAGCCAATATTCAATACTGAATATTCAATATTCCATGGCAACTCCACAAACAGCTGCTTTACCAAAAATGGCAACTTGTTAAGGTGGCTCCGAGGGTCAGTGTCGTGTGGATCCCTGTGCATGTACTATCTGCCTAGTGGATGGAAGCTCTGTCAGGTAAGAAACGTTCTGTCCTAGACCTTTAGGAGTTAGAGACTCTAAGATTCCTGAGCCTGGGGGTTGAATCCCTCATCAGACCAGACGTCCCCTATGCCTCACCGGCTGACTGGAAGCCCCCTGAAGGAGCAGCTGTGACAAGAGAGCAGGGATTGGGTCTCGCTTGCCTCCCATAACCCTATAGGAAGCTTTTTCCCTGCCCCTTGCATCCCTCCACAATGCCCTGTGTACCCAGAGGCTTTCTACTTTAATTCCTTAGGAAAAGTGGTGAGAATGGGGTTTCTGATTCTCAGATTATCCAAGAGAAAGAAGGGCAGAACGTACAGGCCACGTATTTGAGAGTATATCCAATCAGGATCCCATTGGGGTGTTCTGGATGATCCCATTCCAGGTTGATTGTCTCCAGGTTGGGCTGCCGGACTCGGAAACGCCTGGGGGCACTGGGTACTTGGGGAAGGAGGAGAGAGCAGGGGACATGGGGGAGAGAAAGGGGCGGGCAGGATGAGGAAAACAAGAAACAAAGCACAAGTATGAAGGCATTGACCTCTGGACGACCCCTGTGCTGGGTCGCTGCTACGCCAGAACCTGGAGGGCTATGAGGGGGCTGGCACCCACTGCCTCATCCGGGATGGCATCTCCCCGCATCTAGGACAAGCACAGCTCAGACTTGGTTTACATGGGGAAGGGTCAGTCAAGTTCTCCTTTAAAAACTACCCTGAATACAGCACACATTAGACTCTGATCCCGCAAAGAAGCCTCCAGGTTGGGCAGAATCATCCTCAGGTAGGAAACCAATTTTAGCCTCTGTTTGGTAACAGAAGCCACGGTTCTCAATCTTCAGACAAGGATTCTCACCACAGGGTCAAAGTATCAAACCCTGGCCTCTGGGCTGAGAATGCCAGGTTCAGGGGTGAGGAGAAAGAAACCCACGTTGGAACATGTGGATGGTGCCAGGAGCAGGAGCAATGGGGAGAGGCTGGTGATGAAAACCAGACAAGGAGGAAGGGATACAGGAATAAAGAAACAAGGGAGAGGAAACAGGAGAGGAAAAAGGAGGAGGGGCAGAAGAATGGGGGAAAATAACAGTTAAGAAGGAAGGAGAAACAAGAGGGCTTGGTCTGAGGGGCCTGGCAGGAACAGGAGACGCGTGGGGACATCCCCAGGTGTCCAGCTCCCAGGACCAGGGTGCCCCCTGAAGGACAGCCTCTAGGTCACAGCGGTGACAGGAGAGAAGGTTCTTGGGGCTGAGGCTGGCGAACCAAGCAGATGCCTCCTGGGAGTCCAGGTGCCTTCTGGGAGTCCAGATGCCTCCTGGGAGTCCAGGTGCCTTCTGGGAGTCCAGGTGCTTCCTGGGAGTCCAGGTGCCTGGGCTCCCTCAAGATGCTGTGGGCGGCTCCTGCAGTGCCCTTGGGAGTCCGTGTGCACAGCCTGGCCAGAGTTCCGTCAGCAGCCTCACAGTCTTGTTCTGACATAGAACCGCCCATCGGAGCAGCTGCCTCGGGGACAGCACTCCATGGGTGCCATCAGCATGCCAGTCATCCCTCCATGAGGTTGTGCAAAGGTCAACTTGTGTCATCCGGGTAGAGGCGTGCTGGAGGCGCTTGGGGCCACTCGGCCACGCCACCCGTGTCCTGCCCTCCCCGGGGAGCAGCAGCCGGACCTACCTCCTTCCGGGGTGGTGAACTCCTTGGTTTCACTGCGAGGCCCATCGCCTCGCCCATTGACCACAACCATTTCCAGCTTGTAGTTACTGTAGGGGAAGAGGCGGGACACCACACCACGCAGGCGGTCGCCAGGGAAGCCAGCTTGCTGCCTCTTCTGAGACACCCACAGGTTCTTCAGCAAGCTGCTCTCCCTCCAGTAGTAGGCCTTAGGACAGAGGCGGGCTGGTGAGGGCTCGGCCGGGCAGGGCAGGGTTAGTTGTTAGTGGTGGTGCTGGTGGTGACTGGTCTTCCCTTTCCTGGCCACGGGCTCCGAATTGCAAAGGCCCTCAGCAGCCCCACGGAGGGCTGGGGGAGGCACCTGACAGTCCCCGATCATTAGCCACTAGCGTGTGGGGACCGATGTCAAACCAAATAGAGTTTTTGTTTTCGATCATTTTCTGAGCCGTGTTGTCTCTCTGGGGAACAGGCATGCTGGCCAAACGAACAGCCGAGATGCTCCATCTTGAGACTTATTTCCAAGCAGGGATTAGGTTGCTCAGGGAGTCTGTACCAAAAGCACAAATTCGAGCCAAGGGCCCAGGCATGGAGAGCTCTTTCCTGTGCTCAAAGACCACATCACCTTGAGTTAGATTTAGTATGGTTTAGATTGGCAGCAGACAGGAGCTGAAAAGTAGCAGGTTACCCCCAGAAGTCTGAATACAAGACAGGGTTGATTTAGTCCTTTAAAATCAAAAGCTTCCTTTTGATACTATTTAAAAACCCTTAGGATAGTGACATGTCCAAGCCAATGAGAGACCAGGCTGTGGGATGGCAAGAGCTGGGGTGGGATGGGACAGCCTGTGGAAGGTGGTAGTGCCACAGTCAGAGGCTGTGGCATGGGGTGTGATAAGCAGTGGGCGGGAAGCCCCAGGTCAGGCCGTCACACCAGCATCACCTGGGGCCTCCAAGAACAAGGTACGGAGGAAGTCCAGACTTAAGAAGGGGACCCAAAGAGAGCTGTAGCCAAAACTTCTCCCGGCAAGTAGGTTAAAGGTGCAAGTTGGGGAAGAGCTCATTCAGGCATATATATCAGCTCACTTTCCTTCCTCGGTCTGCCAAATCCATTTCCCTAGAAGAGACTGACTCCCTCTGTGCCACCAATTGTCCATCAGCCAACCCCCGATGACCTCTAAGGCACAGAACCCGTGTTACCCCAGGGCCACAGCCTCTCCAGGAGTTGTAAATAGAGCAGCTCATCAGGGAGAGCCTTGAGTACCCTGGGTTATCTCTCCCTTCCCATTCGAAGAGAGAAACATCAGGGAGAGAAGAGGCGGCTGGGGGAAGTCAAGGGCCATAATAACTGCAGTTGGCTGTGACAACAGGGAAGGGTTTGTACCCTTGTAGTAGCTCTTCCGGTTAGTTGGGGCTCCATGAAACCAGAATGGGTGAGGCAAGCAGCCCAGAAGGGCCTGTAGGAGAGGGGAGGGGTGTAGCTCAGCGGTGCCTCAACACTGCCTCTGAAGATACACGTGTCCTCACACATGGAGGGCAAGCATAATGTGTTCTGTGTGGCCAATGCAAACCCAGCACCCACCTGCCGAGCAGACTCTCAGCACACCTGGTGCAGGAGACACCTGGTGTATCTGTATTTTTTCTGAGTCTATTTTGAACAGCTCACTCTAGACATCCTGTTTTTTGTTTTGGCTGTGCTGCATGGCTTGCAGGATCTTAGTTTCCCAACCAGGCCAAGGAGCCGAAAGTGTAGAGTCCTAACCACTGGACCACCAGGGAATTTCTCGGACATCATCTTAAACCAACTCTGGATCCAACAACTATCCCAAGGACCCCTTCCAAACATCTCATGTACCGCGTCTGCTACCCCCTCGCCCTGTTAGGGAGCTGTGTGGTTAGATGGGGGCTGCAGCTGCTTCCTCACTCGATATTCTCTGAGCTGGCCCTGGACCGTGTCGGAGTAGACGCGGTTCCACTGAAGGCTGATGGCGGTGCTGTTCAGGACTCGGATTTTAACATCTGTGGGTGCAGCCCTGGGATCTGCAATGTGTCGGGACAGAGAGCTGGTTATGCAGGTGGGGCTGCCCCTCCCCGACGCCAGAGTCCCCTCTGACTTGCTTGCCCTCTGCTGGTTTGTGCCTTCAGCCCACTCTGGACGCCGGGCACTCCCTCCAGGCCGAGTGGCGTGATGGCACTCCACTGTGGCTGACGCCGGGCACTCCCTCCAGGCTGAGTGGCGTGATGGCACTCCACTGTGGCTGGCGCCGGGCACTCCCTCCAGGCCGAGTGGCGTGATGGCACTCCACTGTGGCTGGCCTCCCGGTGGCTTACCAACCTTGCTGTTTCCCTTCTAACCCTGTCCTCACACTGGAAATAGTCCCCCTTGAGTGGCATTTGTTTCTTGCCAGGGCCCCGCAGGAAACACTGCCCACAGACTGAAGACGCCCTAGCCTAGTTCAGGAAAAGACTCTGATCCTGTGACTACCTGCAGAGGGAGGGCCACTGCGCCCATAACTGGCTCTCTCCCCTGTTTTTTCTACTCTGCCACAACAGTGGTTCTGCCCTATCCCCTCTAACATGTCGGCTGCAGGGTACACAGATGCGACGGAAATGGTGGGGAGGTCCGTGAGTCCATGGCTAGATGCTGCCTTTTCCATACTTACCCTCCAGAAGTCCCCACCGCCTTCTGTCTGGAAGTGTCTGCCACCATGGAAATGAGGAGCGGGATGGACAGAGGGCCTGCTGATCCCCGGTCCCTATCTCCCGAGGGGGTCCAATCCACAATCACCTCCAGGGAAGCGGGGAACGCGGCCCGACCCTCACTTCCTCCTAGCTCACTGTCGTGAACCCCACTCGCCCTGCTCCTGACCCCAGCACTGGCCCCCTGAATCCACTCTTCCCCAAGACTCTCCTCCCTCCTTCCTTCGGGTCACCCCACCCACCTCCATGGTTTCTTCTCGGCTCAGACCCAGATCCACCAGGGTATGGATTACCCTGACCAGGAGGGGCGTCCCTAACCCTCCTGCCTTGCTCAGCAGCCTGCAGGACTGTTGTGCTAGGGACAGAGAGGCCCCCACTGTCTGGAGAGGCAGGTACACACTTCTACACATATCCCACAATCACATTGATTTATCCAGTGACAGCCTCCAAAGAATTCCTCTTTTTATGCCCAGTGTTGCAGTGGCTGGCCTGGAGTGTTCGGTCTGGGGAGCTGTGGACTTTAGTCCCTCCAGGATTCCCCTGGGGAGCCCAGGGAGGAGTCTGGCCTGGTCCTGCTTCCTGTGGAGGCGTCTAGTTATGGCCTTTGGGTCAGATGGTCCTTGGGGCTAGCAAGGCCTGCCAGTAATATAGACCACAAACCTGGGTTCTGTTCTCAAGCCTGGAATTTGCTGTTGTGCAGTATGGGCAGGGGTTTCCCTTGCAGGACCCCAGTTTTCACGTTCATAACATGAGAGTATTGGACTGGGTGACGACGTTCATTAATTCTAACTAGCATTCAGATGATACCATCTCTGCTCCTGGCACTGCCTGGGGCCTGTCTGCTCTAGGTCACTGCAGGAAACCCCTCTTTCCTGGTAACTAACTGTCCTCCAGGATGCTCTTAGAAGACCCGGGGCCCACGCCAAGGTTCCTGGTCTGCGGGGGTGGCCTGGGCAGCCCAGCCGTGCGGGCCTGGGGTGGAGGGAGGGCGGGTACTCACAATCTTCTCCAGAGTAACCGATGACAGTGTCCGGCTCAGGGCCCTTCCCAAAGTCATTTTCAGCCTGGACTCGGATCTCGTAGGGCACATAGACGGGGGTCTGCCCCACCACGTAGCGGGAGCCCCACACGGTGACATTGTTCCAGGTCTCGCGGGTCTCTCTCCGCCGCCACTTGACGATGTAGCGCAGGTTGGGGCCGAAGGCGGAGGTGGCGTTCATGGGCTGAGCGGGGAGAGGCGGCAGGAGTGGTGAGGGCGCCGGTGAGGAGCCCGGGCCACCCCGCTCGCCCTCTTCCCATGGCAGGCCCCTGTCCCCAGCCTGCCCAGCCGTGGCCAGCCCCTTGCACAGCTGGGGAGAGCCTGCCCCCCACTCTGAGTCCCCCGGGAGCCCGGAGTCCTGTGAAGCCAGCAGCACGCAGATCTTCCACCCAGGCCCCAGTCCCTCTGACCTCACAGCCCCCCCTCGGCAGGTGCACAGGCAGTAAAAGTGTTACTGTCAACAGGACTCTTTCCAGTGATGGAGCAATCAGAAGCAAAATGCACGGTGAGGTAACAAGCCTCCAAAGTCAGAGAGGAGTGGGTTCTGGTTTAGTCATGGCATGCCTGCTGCCAATGAATCAAAATTCCCGACTTCAGTCCTAGCGCATCCACGCCTGTCTGCCCTACCCTTCTTACAAGGCTGGAGCTGGGAGTGGGCATAACTCTGTCTTTGTTCTCCAAGGGCTGGTCCAGGAACCCGTTCCCTGGGCGCCTGCAATACGGAGCTGAACCACTTCTTGGCAGGTCCTAAAGGTGAGCCCTGGAGTCTTAAGTCTGGGCTCAGCCCAACTGCCAAGGCTGCTGTGAGACCAGGCCCTCGGCAGACAGTGATGGTCGTGATTCTAAACTCTGCATCTGTCTATTTCCATTATGCACAGCAACAGCACAAAAACGTTAAAATTTCAGTGGCTGGGACTTCCCTGGTGGCACATGCCATGGAGTGACTAAGCCTGTGCGCCACAATTACTGAAGCCCATGTGCCCTGGAGCCTGTGCTTCATAACAAGAGAAGCCCCCACACCACAGCTAGAGAGCAGCTCCTCTCTCCACAGCTACAGAAAGCCCTCGCGCAGCAACAGAGACCCAGAGCAACCAAAAATAAAAAGTTTTCAGTGGCTGAATTTACATCTCAGACTTAGAAGCAGTTTGGGGAAAAAAAAAAGAAATGTCATTCAGAGGCCACATATCCCAGTTTTGGTTTGGAAAATGTGGTCAGGTGAGCCAAGACGGAAGATGAGTTTTTCAATCCTGGTCTGGCGGTCATCTTTGGAGTCCCTCTGTCCATCCTGGACTTACAGACGGCGGCCACTGGAGGCCCACCGCGAGGCTGGTCTCTCTGCACACTCAACAATCTCCAGTGAGAGGAGCTCAGAGCTCACCGAAGCGAGGTACTGGTGTTTAGGCTACATCCTTTCTGGGGACTAATCTAAATCTCTCCTTCCTCTAAAGAAGTGCTTTAGTTTTGTGGGACTCTCTCTGCTTTTGCCAGAATCATAGTGTCTATGTCCTCAGTCACCTCTGCTCCTGTCTTAAAGCTTGCTCTCAGATACCCTCCTGTTTGATTTCTTGATGCTCGATGCAAAGAGTGGCCCTCACATCAGGCAGGACGCCTGGGCCACCCTGCAGCCTGGGGGGTCCCAGGGGTGTACAGGGCGAGGGCCCCAGGCTGCCAGGCAGGCGTCGTGGGCGGGCTGGAGGGGCTCTCACCGTCCACGTGATCTCCATGTTGTTCTTCCTGGTCCCCTCTCCCTTCACATCAGAGGGGTTGGACTCGGGGGCTGGAACCCAAATGGAGACAAAGTCAAACCCAGGGTACGCATCACAGGGCACAGTAAACAGCCTCTCCTCCCCAGCTGACTGGCCCCTTCCATGCTCATCTCTGCATTTCTCAACACACTCAGTCCCCTACGCAGCTGAGCTCGCTCTGCCACTCTGTTGTACATACGATGTGCATTCCTAGCTGAGACTTAAACCCCCAAAGGAGGGATAGTTTCTTCTGAGTTTTAATCGCTGACAAAATAGCATTTATTACAAGGCTTTCCACACTTTAGATGATCAATAGAGCCAACTCAATGTGGATTATCCCCTTTGTGGATTATCCACTAAGTGTGTTTAATACCAACTTGGTTTATCCTGGCATTCGACATTTTGGGGGAGCATCTTTCATCCTCAATGAGCCAGTATGATTTCAGAAATCGAAGCATTTCATTACCCAAGTATGTTAAGAAACCTTATGCAACATGAGATTATATGTTTCTACCGCCAATCTTCATAGCTCTTCCCTTTAAAGCAGATCATCAAGAATTATTCATAATTATTACTAATAAGTAGTAATAAAAATGTCAGTTAACATTTATTGTGTGCTTACTATATGCACATTACATTAAGGACCTGAATTGTATTTTCAAACAATTGTATTTTCACAACAGCCCTGTAACGGAGATGGTATAATTATTCTGTTTCATAAATGAGGAAGCCTGGAATAGCTTGCCTAAATTCACGTGGCTGGGGACCCGGGGAACTTAGTCTGTACTCGGGTGCCTGGCGTCAGCACCCGCCGTTAGCCCTCAAGCACTCACGTGCTCCGCTGGTTCGGTAGCGCTCAGATGGGAGGCTGGGGTGGCTGCTGCCCACCTCATTGATGGCGATGACCCGGAACTGGTAGTTGACATAGGGCGACAGCCGGAGCACAGCTGAGTTGACACTGCCCGGGAACTTGGAATGGTCATGCCAGACCCCTGGCTGGAACTGGTCTTCTTCAAACTGGACGACGTAGTCTGAGGAGGCAAGGAAGTCGGGACTGTCTGGGGAGCTGAGTCAGTGAGTTCTTTCCCAAGGTTTCCTCGGGTTCCCAGCAGTACTGACAGCCTCCCGTGGGGAGACAGAGGCACATGAACTCTTCCCAAACACAAAACGGGAGACAGACCACAGCCTCCATCCTGTCGATAGCCCAGGGTCCATGCCAAGTGAGGAGGCGGCGGGGCCCAAAGCCAGGGCCAGGCCGGCCTCCGGGCTGCGTCCCTCTCTCCTGGTCAGCACAGGCCCGTGGCTGACCTGTGATGGGGCTGTTGTTGTCGTCCCCTGGGATCCAGGTCAGCCTCACGCTTCTCTCAGCCAGGTCGGTGAGCTCCAGGTCCCGGGGTCGGTCCGGTCGTCCTGGCGGCAGAGGGAGGGGCTTCCAGAGTCAGTGCCAGCCAGGCCTGCATGGGTCCCAGCCCCAGCCACCGTCCCGCAGACAGGACCCGGGCGGGCTGAGCTCACCCCACTAAGGGACCAACCCTAGCCTGTGCCGGAGGGTCAGCCCAGGGGCCACCCCTGCCCTCGGGGTTCAAGGAAGGACAAAGAGGAAAGACCCCCAGATTCCACCCCGCCCAAAGACTATCAAGGGGCGCAGGGCGCAGTGAGAACTGGGGCCAACCCACCCCAATCTGTGGGTGTTCTTGGAGTGGAAGCATTTGGGAAAGGCTCACACCTTTAGGAAAGAAGTATGGGACTTCTGTCTATAATTATCTTCTACTCTGTGTGCTGAGGCTCTGAGGGGTCAGGAGCCCAGGAGGGTGTTTGGAGAGCTTGCAGGGCAGAGCAGTTGGGGGGGGTGGGGGGAGCGGGACAAACACAGAGGACCAGGCCAGGGAGGAGAGAGCAGCTCCGTTTAGAAGCTTCCATGATGGACAGCAGGACAGAGTCCCCCAGCAAGGGTGGGGCAGCGCCTTTAGGGGACTCCAGTCTCACTGGGTTTCTGAAGTGGGTATGAGTGCCCTCCTGGCCTAGGGATAAAGCCGTCCTGGTCTCTGACTAGTGAGGGCAGACGTGTTTCTTTTCTCCCACCCTGGCCCCTTGAACTAGTTATTTCCACATTTTGGCTGGTAACTGGAAGGATGTGAAAGGTGAGTCCCAGCAGCCACATTCACGTGTTGCACACATGTGCATGTGGACTGTAAATGGGTGGTAGGTAACAGCAGATCTGGAGAGGCTGCCAAAAAGATGGGCCTACGGATAACTGGAAGCAAGTGTTCCGAGAGCACATGGAGAACAGGCCGCCCCAGGGGAGCAGTGGGCGTGGCCAGAGGTAAGGGGTGGGAGGAACCACAACTCAGTCTACCAAAGGGGCGGGACTAGGAGGGCTCAGGGAGGGGACAGGGCCTCCTGACAGGGGTCAGACTTGGCAGGGGTGGCGCAAGCTGCCCCCTCCCCTGTGCACAGCACTCCTCTCCTGCAGGGCCTTCCTCCTCCTACACGCCACCCTCTGAGGCACCTCGAGTGCTTGGCGAGAGTCCCGGGGTTAGTACGAATTACCTTTGGGAAGGGCAGCCAAACGGTTAGTTGGAGTGGCCTGATCAGCTGCAAAGGTAAGACGGGTTATCCAGGTTAGCAGGTCAGCTGGGGATAAAGGTGCTCTAAGGGCGGGATCAGGAGGCCAGGCTTGAACAGCGGCCCCTGCTTGGCCCCACCCCCCATCCCGTGGAGGGTGCCCCGGCCCTCACAAAGGCCTTCCCATGCTCCCTCTGCAGCCATGCGGTCTGCTTGCTGTCCCGGTGCGGGCACCGTATCTGGGCCCACTGTTCCCTGGGACGGTGCAGGGATGCACCGAGACAGCAGAGGTGAAGAGAGGATACGCTCCCCTGGGCGGGAGACCACACCCCGGGGTTTGGGATGGCTTCGTGTTTACAGTCTGGCTTGGGGGTGAGGGCCCGTCAAGAGGGAGTCATCGGGAGTACCCAGCACCCTGTGAAATCCCTCCAGGAGAGGCAGGCAGAGAATAAAGCAGCAGTGGGTGTTAGAAGGCCAAACACAGAGCTGTCTTGTTGGATGGGCAGTTTTAATTGACTTAGTGATTTAGAGTCAGCTGTAAAGTTGGTTAAAACGACCACAATAGGAACCCCGTCCATCCCTCTCTCCTCCGGCACCCTTCAGTTGAGGATTGAGGTGAGTTAGCGATTCCATTCAGGAGGTAAGGCATCCAGTACAGCCTGCTCTGAGAGGAGCAGCTTCCTAACCCTCAGACCCTCAGACAAGAGGATCCCCATGCCTGGCTGGCTGGCTGACCGCGGGCACTGCCCTCTGAGCCACCCCACTTCTCTGGATGCAGGGAGGCGAGGTGGGGGCCGCGGCAGGGCGTGCAGCGGCGGTTACCTAGTACGGTCAGGGCAGGGAGGCGGGGTGGGGGCCGCGGCAGGGCGTGCAGTGGCGGTTACCGAGGACGGTCAGGGCAGGGAGGCGGGGTGGGGGCTGCGGCAGGGCGTGCAGTGGCGGTTACCGAGTACGGTCAGGTAGGCTTTGGCCAGGTCTTGGTCCAGCTCAGTGCTGGCAACGCACGTGTAGCTGCCCTGGTCCCGCTCGGCCACGCCGAAGATGGTCAGGGAATCCTCCTCCTTCTTCATTCTGCAAAGGAAGCGGGAGGGGTTGGAGGAAGGTGGAGGGGAGACAGTGAGGTGGGGAGGCGGGGGTGGCAGGCACTGCCTGTCCATCTTCTCCCTGGGGTGGGGACAGTGGGTCTGAGTGGGCAGCTGCAGCCCCTCCTAGGGGACGGGGGCTCACTGCAGTGTTGTGGGAGGGACAGGGTCTTCCTGCCATGCTGAGCACTCGTGGAGCTTGAGGAGGTTGAGGAGGGGGCAGGACACGGGCGGCACTAGGGGGCCCCTCCGTATTCACTGTGCTTGGATCCCCCGGGTCCTCTGCGCTCCCCTCCTGAATTAGGGCGCAGCACGGCCCACCCCTGAAGGCAGGTCTTCTCAAGCTTCCAGCTCTGTTTCCATCCCAGAGCGATGCCTGCACTCACCCAAGTGCCCTGGGCTCCCCTGAACTGTCTCCAGAGGGAGGAGGGCACCCAGGAGCCCGTGCCTGCTGTAGGATTATGCCCCTCCAGGAAACCAGATGATCGGCAGACCCAGCTGGTACCCACGTGCACCCTGCCCCGAGACCGAAGCTGGTACAGAAGAGAGCCCGGGGGGAGGCTCAGATCAACGTTCTCAGCCCCAGCTGCGTATTCCCAACACCTGGGGGACTTTACACACCATCTACGCCTGGGCCCACCCTCAACTTCAGTCAGATCCGAATCTGGCTGAGGGAGAGGACAGGCATGGGCCCAGGGTGCAGTAAGGGTGAGCCAAGTAACCACAGGGCCAGAGCCTGCTCAGGCATCCCCGCCTCTGTCGGGGGACGAGGCACTGCTGGCTGGGCTGAAAGGAGGCGGGGGGCATCCGGCATGGACGCCGAAGAGGAGCAAGGAGGGGCTGAGGGACAGAAAAGAGAGTGCAGATGGAAGGAGGAGGGGAAGGAAGGGAGGAGGGAGGAGAGAAAGGAGGGGACGAGGGGAGGAGAGGCGGCGGAAGAGGAGAGAGGAGCAGGGCGCTGAGTGGAGAGGGGGCAGGCATTGGAGGGGATCTCCCCTGAGGGGTCCAGAACCCTCTTCGGCGGTTCTGCAGTGATACACCGACATAGGAGCCCAGGTGCGTCCACGCATCACCAGAATCAAGGGAGAAGGCAGGGCCCCAGGGCGCAGCAGGCAGGGAGGCAGGAGCGGAGACCTGTTGCTGATGTAGAGCGGCTCGTCGTCCTTCAGCCAGGAGACCGCGAGCTTCAGGGAGGGGTCGTGCTTCACGCGGCACTCCAGCTGCACTGTGGTGCCCCTCTTGGCGACCTGGTCCTCGGGCATCCGGTAGATCCTCGTGGGGTCTGCAGAGAAGCGCCTGAGCTTGAGCTCCTCTCTGCCACCCCCACCCCCGAGCGGCCACGGGGTGACACGCATGACCAGCTTGCACGGACCGCAGAGGGTGGCAGAAATAGGATTCAGTTAGGTGCACGGGTCGGGGAGGCCCGGAATAGGAGATCCCCAATGGAAATAACGCCCAGGCCCTTTCTTGCTGGCTCAGGAACACAGGACGTGGTTTCTGGGGCGGTGGCGGGGAGCTGGTGTGGGGAGCAGGCTTCGCTGCCTAGGGCAGGTAATGACTCAGTGCGTGCAGCATGCAGGCCAGCCGGAGGCCCTGAGGGAGGTCCCACTAGGGATTAAACATTAAAGGTGGTGCATTTTCAAAGTGACACACACGGATAACTTTGAGGTGGCATCCTCAAAGTTAAAGATGCCCCCCCGGCCCCGACTCACTGTGTCCTCTACCTAGCGACCGTCTCCTTTACCTTTGACCTCGAGGCGGACCTGGTTCTCTGCTTTGCCCAGGATGTTGGTGGCAACACAGGTGTAGATGCCCTGGTCTTCTTTTCGGATCATCTTGATCTCCAGACTGCCGTTCTCATAGACATGGTAGTTGCCACCATCCAGGTTGCTTCCTTGTCCATTCTTAAACCTCACAACAGAGCAGCAGGACACACAGCATGCTGGGAAAGGACCAGCCGGGGGAAGGGACCCCAGGCCGTGCGTCCGCCCCCACCCATGGCTGGCCTTGGCAAGGCTCTGGCCTCAGTTTCCTTCCTTGCACAATAAGAGGCCTGACCCAGATGCTCTGCCAGCTTCATCTCAGCCTCCACCCTCTGCGGCTCCCAGAACTTGCTGAATCCCTCTCGTGGGCCGAATGCGATGAGAGAGGTGAGACAGATGCCCTTACAGATGCCCCCGTGGGGGAAGCCTGGTCTCCTGGAACTTACCATCGGAGTGTGGGGATGGGAGACCCAAAGAATGGGCAGTCCAGCCGGGTCCGGTTGTACAGGATCACCCTGATGAGCTGGTTCCGGGGCGACAGCATCCGAGGCGGCACGTCTGCAACCCCAGAGACCTAACCCTGACCTTGGGTGGGGGTCTGCCTTCCTCTGCGACCCCAGAGACCTAACCCTGACCTTGGGTGGGGGTCTGCCTTCCTCTGCGACCCCAGAGACCTAACCCTGACCTTGGGCGGGGGTCTGCCTTCCTTCGTGACCCCAGAGACCTAACCCTGACTTTGGGTGGGGGTCTGCCTTCCTCTGCGACCCCAGAGACCTAACCCTGACCTTGGGTGGGGGTCTGCCTTCTGTGACCCCAGAGACCCAACCCCGACCTTGGGAGGGGGTCTGCCTTCCTGTGCGACCCCAGAGACCTAACCCTGACCTTGGGCAGGGGTCTGCCTTCCTCTGTGACCCCAGAGACCTAACCCTGACCTTGGGCGGGGGTCTGCCTTCCTCCCCCTCCTTGGGGACCAGTCTTATCTCAATGTACCTTCTCCTCAGGGCAGCTTTCTAAATACCAGCGTGACCTCCCCCATCAATCTCCCTCGGGATTAGGTGAGGAAGGAGGAAGCTGACCCATCTGCACCTAGTCTACATCCAGTCTCACTTTTGCAGAGGATGCCCCCAGCCTTCCAGCAGCTTCTGCATCTGCCCCTCCACAGCCCCAAGGCTTCTCCTAGTGGCACCTGCCCTCTGCCCTCTGCCTGCTCCAGGAGGGCCACAAACACACTCAGGGTAGCTCCTACCCTGAGGCCCAGGGGAGACTCAACATGGACACACCAAGAAGGTGAGACGGTCCCTCCTCTCGTCAGGGGAGGAAGGAGACTGAGCCTGGTGTCTCAGCTCTCCGTCTGTCCTCTGAGTGGAATGAACCGTCTGCACACCCAGCTCTGCAGATTTTAAGTCCTCCATCACCCCTCCTCATTTCATCCTGGGTCTCCACGCTTCCCCACACTGCTGCCCTTCTCCCCACAGCCTGACCGATCTCTCAAGCAGAGAGGGAGCCCATGCTCCGAGCAGGGCCCTGGAGGTTCCCCGGCAGGCAGGGGGAGAGGGGTGCACTCACCCAGTACGCTGACGAAGGCGTTGGCCAGCAGGTAGCCGTGCTCGTTGGAGGTGTTGCACTGGTACACGGCCCGGCTGCTGATCTGTGTGTCACGGAAGATGATGGTGTCCCCGGCCACCTCACGGTTGGGGTTGGGCGGTGCCGCTACAGACAGGAAGGTGCTCCTCGTAAGACGGGGAGGGCAGGCAGAGGGCGTGTGGGACTCGGGCCAGGGCTCCCTGGTAGGACTGAGCCTACCAGAGTTTATTTCTCAATCCGTCCAATGGGAACAGGAATCCCGGTCAAAGCTACATGGCAGCTGGGCAGCCGTGGTTTGAATTCTAACCACATTACCCACCGGCCCTATTGGCTTTAAACGCTTCGGGCTCCTTGTCTGGGGATAACTTACCACCCTGTGGCATTTCTATGAGGATGACTGGAGAGCCTATGTATGTCATTAGAAGAGGGCTGAGCACATGTGGTTGGAGGGCTGTTATCATTTTAACCCAATGTGCATATACTCAAAAGTGTTTTGAAAAGCATAAAGCAATAAACAACTAGGTGGGGCCTACCCGCTTCCCATCCTCTGAGCAGAGCACTCTGCAGACGTCCACAAAGTTAAACCTGGAGGCGCACGCCTGCTGCAAGTTGATGAGTCCCTGCATTTGCCAAAGTGACCTGACCTTCCCAAGACACGTGCGCACTGAGAGGACACCCCTGTCGCAGTTCTCCTGGCCCCCCTGGCTGCGGATGCAGAGAGCGGAGGCTCGGGAGTCTCTTCAGGCACGTCCGGCTCTTTGCAACCCTATGGACCATAGCCTGCCAGGCTCCTCTGTCCACGGGATTCTCCAGGCAAGAATACTGGAGTGGGTGCCACGCCCTCCGCCAGGGGATCTTCCCGACCCAGGGATCGAACCCGAATCTCTTATGTCTCCTGAACTGGCAGGGGGGTTCTTTACCACCAGCACTTCCTGGGAAGCCCGAATCACTCTAAGAGTCGGGGCAAATCAGTAGCTCTTCCGGGCCTCACTTCCTTCACCTGTCAAGTAGGGAAGCGTTTCTTTCATCTTCCCCTACTCTGAGGAAGGGTAAGGTAAGAGAGCAAGAATGAGATAACGAGCGATACAAATAAAAGTTTTCCAGAAATGTAAAGAATCCACACTTTCCTCATCTTTCACCACCACGAGGTGCCTTTCCTCTGTAAGGTTTTGGGCCTGGGCCAGATGACTTGGCTTGTGTGATCTATGACCTCACCCAGGATCACTCAGACCTTCCACAGGAGTCAGCAGAGGGGGAGCCAGGGTCCGGCCCCACGGGCGCCACCCCATAGACAGCAGGTCTGAGCCTGGAGATGTGGAGTCAGGTGGTGAACAAAGCCAAGGTCAGCGTTCTCATCCTTCTTCCGGTGCCTCAGCAAAAAGGCAGAGAGGAAGCAACGCCAGCAACTTCACGTCTCCTCACCTGGAGGCGACCGGCGTTTCTCCCAGTCACTCCTTTGAACGAGGGGGGACCTCGCCAGGGCCAGTGCTCAGCTGCAAATCCCGGGCTCTACATTTCTTTAATGGTGCTGAGGAGTTTAGAGCCTTTGTCTGCCTTATCCCCGAAGTGCCATCAGGACAGGGAGAAGGGCAGAGGACAGGCCAAGTCAGTAAGTGGCTTGTGTGCAGGGGGAGGCTATTTCCCAGGATAACTAGAGGCTCAGTACCAAACAGGGCAGGTTGAGGCATTGTCACAGCAGCCCCCAGCTCCCTCCGTCCCGGGTCGTGTGACCTCGGGGCAGTTTCTGCAAAGGCGGCACTTCATTTCCTCATCTTCAGTGTCTGAGGTTAACGAGGTTAAGAGGGATGCTCAGCGCCCGGCACACAATAAATGTCTAGAAAGGTGCATTCACGCCGTCTCCTCTGCCCGGCTCCCTCCTCTCCACCTGCTTTTATCAGCTGTTGCTCACGAGTTAGGTTCTGAGTTCTTGCCATCTATTTTCTGTCCCATCTGGTTGATAATACAGTTTGTATTTGCCCTGACCCTTCAGAGAAAGTAAGGACAGGACGTTTAACATGTAAAGCAGGGTTTCCCTGGTAGTTGAGAGTGGTAAAGAATCCACCTGCCAATGCAGAAGACACAGGTTCGCTCCCTGGCCCAGGAAGATCCCACATGCCATGGAGCACCTAAGCCCGAGTGGCAAACTACTGAGCCTGCGCCCTGGAGCGTGGGGGCTGCAAGTACTGAGCCTGTGCCCACAGCCCGAGCTCCACGAGGAGAGAGGCCACTGCAGGGAGAAGCCCACACACCCCAGCTAGAGAGCAGCCCCCACTCACCACAGCCAGGGAAGGGCTCCCACTCACCCCAGCCAGAGAGGGGTCTGCTCACCACAGCCAGAAAAGGGCCCCTGCTCACCACAGCCAGAGAGGGGCCTGCTCACCACAGCCAGAGAGGGGCCTGCTCACCACAGCCAGGGAGGGGCCCCCGCTCACCACAGCCAGGGAGGGGCCCCCGCTCACCACAGCCAGGGAGGGGCACCCGCTCACCACAGCCAGGGAGGGGCACCCGCTCACCACAGCCAGGGAGGGGCACCCGCTCACCACAGCCAGGGAGGGGCCCCCGCTCACCACAGCCAGAGAGGGGCCTGCTCACCACAGCCAGGGAGGGGCCCCCACTCACCACAGCCAGAGAGGGGCCTGCTCACCACAGCCAGAGAGGGGCCCCCGCTCATCACAGCCAGAGAGGGGCCTGCTCACCACAGCCAGATAGGGGGCCCCCGCTCACCACAGCCAGGGAGGGGGCCCCGCTCACCACAGCCAGAGAGGGGCCCCCGCTCACCACAGCCAGGGAGGGGCCCCCGCTCACCACAGCCAGGGAGGGGCCTGCTCACCACAGCCAGGGAGGGGCCTGCTCAACACAGCCAGGGAGGGGCCCCCGCTCACCACAGCCAGAGAGGTGCCTGCTCACCACAGCCAGGGAGGGGCCCCCGCTCACCACAGCCAGAGAGGGGCCTGCTCACCACAGCCAGGGAGGGGCCCCTGTTCACCACAGCTAGAGAAAAGCCTGCGCAGCAATGAAGACGCAGTGCAACCAAAAACAAATAAATAAAGTTTTTTTTTTTTTTATAAAAAAGCAAATGCAACTAGAGTGAATTCAGATGTGAAACTTTGACCAAGGCCTCCGGCTGGAGAGAGCCTGGAGCCACGCACTCCTGCATCTGGGAGGGACTAAATCTTCCTGGACGCTAATGTGCACTCAGTAACTGCACTGGGCAGCTCTGCTCTCAGAGGGGCTTCCCCTCATTTCCGACCGTATCTTCCATGTTGTCGCACAACCCTGCCTCTTATTATACCCTCATAGAGGGAGGAGTTTGGTGGGGGGCAATGGTGATGAGCTACCAAGGTCTCCTCTACCTCCTGAGCCCCATGACCCAGAGCCCATGATCTCAGGGACACAGGTGAGGTCCCCAGTTCTCAAACTGAGCTTTGCAGTTATTAGGGGCAGAAAGCAGAAATTTATGAAAAAACCCCAGGAAGCAGAAATCCCTTAAACACAGGCACGGGCCTCCTGTTCTATCTCACACAAAGGAGGCTGGGTTTCCTCCCTCTTGAAAGGTTCAAAAGGATAGGTCGCTCCCTCACTTCTGATGGCACAGAGCTGGTCCACAGGGGTGGGGAGCTGGATGCTCCCAGGAGGGAGAGCAGAGACAGGCAGGACAGCAGCGATTACTCACATTGCAAAGGTTCCCCGTTCACCATCCACTGGACCGTGGGCTTGGGGTTCCCATTGGCTCGACACACCAGTCTCCCATCCTCGCCAGGAGCCAGGATGAGGTTCTTGGGTTCATCCAGCCAGTAGGGAGCAGCTGGAAGACAAGGACAGGCACAGGCAGGGGTGTCAAATGAGACAAGCAGGCTGAGGAAACCAAGGGGGCTCCCTCTCGGAAGGCAGGAGCCCCCGAGTGCCGGCCCCACCCCCCACGCCTGCCCAGGGCTCGTCCCGATGGGATGGCGGCAGGAGCCCCGAGTGCCGGGCCCACCCCCCACGCCTGCCCAGGGCTCGTCCCGATGGGATGGCGGCAGGAGCCCCCGAGTGCCGGCCCACCCCCCACACCTGCCCAGGGCTCGTCCCGATGGGATGGCGGCAGGAGCCCCGAGTGCCGGGCCCACCCCCCACGCCTGCCCAGGGCTCGTCCTGATGGGATGGCGGTCCCGACCTCTGGTCGACTTGGCACTACAGATGCGGACTGGTTTATTTCAAGTTCTCAGAACAAGAGTTCTAAACTGGGGCCTCCTGAAGAGCTTTTAAGAAACACGAATGCCAGGGCCCATCGTCAACCTAGTAAGTCAGAATCCCGGCGGGAAGCCCAGGCAGCCAATGAATTGAGAGCTACTCAGAGAAGGCAATGGCACCCTACTCCAGTACTCTTGCCTGGGAAATCCCATGGACGGAGGAGCCTGGTAGGCTATAGTCCATGGGGTCGCTAAGAGTCGGACACGACTGAGCGACTTCCCTTTCACTTTTCACTTTCACGCACTGGAGAAGGAAATGGCACCCCACTCCAGTGTTCTTGCCTGGAGAATCCCAGGGACGGGGGAACCTGTTGGGCTGCCATCTATGGGGTCGCACAGAGTTGGACACGATTGAAGTGACTTAGCAGCAGCAGCAGCAGGCCCTCCTGATGTGCACCCAAGGGCTCAAGCCAGGGAGGACAGTAAAGTAGCAGGGGCCAGCCCCGCTGGATTTCCACTGCTATTGCTGCAAGACCAGACCACTTAGGAAAGGCGTGCTGCTCATTCTTTTACCGTTGACCTTTGATTAGCAGAAGCTCTTAGCTGGCCACTCCTTCCAGCTGTTTGGAAATTTTGTGAATATGTGGATTATTCTGAGAAGAGGGTCCTTCGGATCAGAGTTCAAAGATCTTGAAACCCCAATAAATGTTAAGTACCCCTATTCTGAGTGTGGTGCTGAAACCAAGGTCACAGGTCAATGAGCATGTGCTAAGAAAGTTCTTGCTCTGTGGTATTTAACCTTATCACCCTGATCATCCACTCAGCCCCGCCATTCAGACTGAGAAGTGATTGGTGGAGCTCCCAGCCTCATGGTTGGGACCCACAAAGACACGTGCTCCATTGCTGACAACAGCTCAGGTATTTTTAGGGGAGGGAAGCGATTTCCTAAAAAAATAATTCAGGCCATGATCCCTCCCCATTTTTAAAAAGAACCACGTTCAACTACACAGACAGCATAGGGCTAAGACAACATGCCACGAACAGGAATGAGAAACGAAAGACAGGTTCCGGGTCATCCAAATGGGCCACAGAAGAGAGTGCGCCTGTGGAGAGAGCCCCAGGCGCCCAGGGGAGGAGGGCGACAGTGGGGGATCTCTGCCCGTGACACTCCCCTTCCTCCCTGCCCTTACACACGCACACACGCATCCGAGGGGATGCCACTCCTGCAGGTCGCTATTCCCACTCATCAGCGTGCTGGTGTTTTCCCCACTCATGCAACCACCCCGAGAGGGAGGGGTGGCCGCGGAGGTGAGGGCTGGCAAGGCCGTCGTAGTGAGAATTGCGCACAACGTACCCTTCACTCTCACCGAGATCGTGTGCCGGATACTGCCCATCTTGTTGGAGGCCAGGCAGAAATACTCCCCAGAGTCTTCCTCGGACACGTTGGTGATTCGCAGGGCCTTGTTGAAGTTCTCAAACTTGGCCTTGTCGGATGGCAGGTCCCCACCTTTCTTGTACCATGCAATGTCTGGTGTGGGGCTAAGAGAGACCAAGCAAGAAACAGGGACTTACCACCACATGTGGCTCTGCCACGCCTGTGTGGAGCCCAGGACACCCGGGTATCCTTATGGTGTCCTTGGGCTCAGGAGGATGCGTGTCCTTCGAGGGCTGATCCCTCCTGTGCAAAGGGGATGCTCAGCCACAGGGCGCACAAAGGAGTCAGCTAAGATCACAAGGGGGTCTAACACATACAGGAAGCCTAGCTACCTGCTCTCCTCATTATCTGAGAAAGAAAGGTGGCCGGAATGGGATGACCATGATTGGCAGTGTCCTCATTAGGAGCTGTCTGCTTCTCTCTCCCACCCCACCCTCTGCAAAATGTTGCAGCAACAGAGCATGCACAATCCCCCAACCCATCCTCCTGGGGGGGCGGGCAGAAGTCGGGGTGCAAACCATACGTACACCCCAGAGGCGATGCACTCCAGTAGGAGGTCCATGCCACGCAGCACCATCTGACTGCTCGCAGTGCCCTGGGGATACATGAAGCTGGGTGTTCTCTCTGCAACTCCTCGGGCTGAAACAGGATGGAACAAGCTCTGTGAGCTTACTGCCCAGAGGGCTGTCCCAGCTGGGCCGAGCTGTTGGACTAGAGAGAAAGGTCGTCGTGCCCTCCTGATGATGCCCTTAGCCGCAGACCCCCACCCCCTGCCGCACCGCTGAAACCACCCCAGGGGCCAGGGCATCATTAAGAGAGGTGTGTTAGGAAGCGCGGGGCTCCTCGGCCCCACCGGCACATGTGTGTGAGCAGCTCTAAGCTCTGAAAGGCTCTGCCAAAAGGAGCCCAGCGTCCCCCCAGTTCGTAAGCCTCTCCGGCCCTGGAAGGGGCAAATGTTGCCTGAGCAGGGACAGTCCACTCTCTGCACATCCCGCGCTGGGATCCAGAGGCCAGCACGGTGGCCCCAGGGAGGCCGTCTCAGCTTGGGGCCACAGGACAGACAACCGGCTCTTTGGGACCCCGGAGACAAGGAGCTGGGATGAAGCCACAAAGACTCAGATGAACAGTCAGAGATGCAAGGAGTATTATTAATGGCTTAGCAAAGACAGGGGAGAATTAATGCACAGGGATGACAGGAAATCACTGTGGGGCTAAAATCCAATCTGCTGCTTCACTAATGACTTCCGCACGGCAGGGAGGAGGGTGTTAATTGGATGTGAGAGACTGAGGGAGGGGTGAGAAGCAAGTGCAGCCAAGATGGAGGAGCCGCTCCACCACTCAAGCAGGCTGGAGCAGCCCTGGGGCCTGCAATCAGTGACACACACACAGCTTTCCAAGGACAGGGGCTCACAGAGGCGACACGCTCAGGGTGGCTCTGTCCCTGTGGAGGGGGTCATGCAAGTCTGGGGACACCCCAGCGCAGTGGACCCCACCTTACCTGAGCCTCACCTCTGCCTTAGAGCTCTCTGCACGGTTTTACGGAAATGAATGAGATGGGACGAGGAAGAACAAGGATTCTGTAACCAGGAACCCCAAAGCAAGGGCAAACTGGAGGGGTCACCTTTGCTCAAAAGGTGTGTGACTGTCAACAAGAAGAGTTAAAAATATAAATACAAGCTGGGCCTACCCACAGGTTTAATGGGTCTCTGACTCAGCTAGAGGGGAGGCGGCGCTGCCAGGGGCTGGGAGCCCTCAGACGTGCCTGGAGTGAGAGCAGGCGTGCTTCCAGGTGGGGCAGGTACTGTTACTGGGTGCCCGGAGTGAGAGCGGGCGTGCTTCCAGGCGGGGCAGGTACTGTTACTGGGTGCCTGGCGTGCAGGTACTGTTACTGGGTGCCTGGAGTGAGAGCAGGCATGCGTCCAGGCGGGGTGGGGTAGGTACTGTTACTGGGTGCTGGTGGAATGAGGACAGAGTGGCGGGGACCCTGTCTCAGTGCCCCTGCTGGGCTCGGGGGCTAGCTGGGGTCTGGCTGGCGCAGCAGGGCTCCTGTCCTGCGGGCACCCAGCTTCTCTCTATCAGCCATCAGAGGAGGGTGTGTCACAGAACTGGCGTGTATTTTATCCTTTTATCAAGGGGAAGGAATGATGAAATGTGCGTGGAGGTAATTAGTCTGCTGGCACACTGCAGGGCATGTAGCAAGTGCTTGGTAAATGAGTGTGGAATGAATAAATTCAAGAGGAGGAAAGAAGAAAAGAGAAGGCAACAGTTTACCCCGTGTCATCGCTCTATGCAGATGTCCTCACCTGCCCCACCAGCACACACACATACAACACTGGCTACTGAAGGGGTTAATCCATTATGTGGTTAATTGGTTACCATCTGTAACTCTAAGCGCATCCAGCTCTCAGTACCAAAGAAGCCTGATGCCAAGGCAGCAGCTTCCTCCCACCCATCAACCTGGAGTCACCCAAATGGTCAGACAACACAAGGTCAGGGGCACCGGGAGGAGAAGGAGATCTGAAGGCACGAGGCTCTGGTGCCAGTTTGGTGAATCTGTTGAGAGCTGGGAACTGGGGGGTTCCATGGAAGTTCAGTCAGCATATTCCTTCCACGTGGGACCCAAACCTGCGGCAACCAATGTGTGTCCCTGTGGACGTTTAATTCACACCTTAGCATGCAGCCCTGTAAGCACACACGACCAACAAAGCAAGGATGGGAGAGGGGAAGTGAGCACAGCGGCCCCCTGTGGCTGCCTGGACACACTGCAGCTGGGCCTATAAAAAGGCCACAGCATCCCTCACTTACAGGATGTGGGCTAGCAACCAGCGTCGCCCTAAAGGAGGAGAAGCCACTGCAACCAGGCCAAAGTTTAGAAATACAGGGAGGAGCATCTTAAAGGCAGAGGTCACAGTCAGGGCTGCCACTTGGCCACTCACTGCAGGCCAAGCACCGGGCTCGGCTCTGTCTCTACCACCACCGTCATGTTTGAAAGTCACAGCAAACCTGGGGGTATGCCTCTCATTTTCCAGAGAGGAAACAGAGGCTCAGCAGAGTCAACAGACTTGGCAAAGTCACAAGCCAGTTATGTTTGGCTTCTGGACCACTGGAGCCAAAGCTTGGGTTGCACCATCTATTCTACACTGCCCCTCTCTTTAAAGACTGATACCCTACTTGTTCCTACGACTGACAGTCAGTTTTGGGAAGATCTTTCTTACTCAAACCAAAGAATACCAAAATTCAAGGGCAAAAGAGATAAAGGAGAAAGATATTTTTGTTTTAATGAGCTTCTCTGGTGAAACTATTCCACAATGTTTCCCTCAAATATTGGTTCTTGCCATCTCAGCTGAGAGTCCTTCTCTCCTGGATGTCTGTTCAATAAAGTTAGGGAGATCCTTCTCTCCCAAACTGGAAAAACAGAAGCTGGGCTGGAAATTAAGAGGCTCCAAAGACATCTCAACTGGATTGTTAAGGCCATGGAAAGCTTAAAGAGGAGTCAGGGTGACACGTGGGATCGTTAAGGGATGAAAAGGCTGGACTCAAAGGGGAGGCTGTGAAGAAATGTCCTCTTACATGAAACGGATTTACAGGAAAGTTTAAGAAGGATAATTCAGCTGGTACCTTTGGGAGCCACTGCTCCCAAGGGAGGGTAGCTCATTTCTTTCCTGGGAGACACAGACCCAGGAAGAGTGCTAGAGACAAAGGTGATCACTCTATGAGCTGTGTGTGTTGGAAGATGACAGGGGGTTTTACAGGATCTGTCACAGAGGTGGGGACCCAGCCTCTCCAGTGTGATAATGCTTCTCTTATTCTCGTAAATCATCAAGGCTGGAGTCAGACCTGATATCTGAACAAACTCAGAATCCAGCTGCTAACGCTCACATCTCTGAAGACTCACAGCTTCCCACATGGGCTCATCTGACCTCGAGGTCATGGGCAGCCATCCTCTGCTGCTCTTGCTGTGGTGCAAGAGTGGGCTCATGGGTTTCCAGGGAATCTGGTCAGCAGGGGCACATCAGGAGATGCCTCTGCCTCAACCACCTTGGCTTTACAGAGACAATGAAAGCTGCCTCAGCACAAACTTGCCTCCTGCAAGAGGACACGGCAAGACTAAGGGAAACCCGAGTTGCCTGCCTCTGTCGAGTGCTGCGTGTTAGCAGAAGAGAGTTCAATGAATCAGACGTGTCTGAAAACCTCTGCCACACACAGCTTTTAGGGTGGCTGGACCTACCTTTGCTGCTTCCAGTTCTCGGAACTGAGAACTCACGGGGCTGGATTCCTGGCATCTCACCACCTCTCTGGCTCTAGAAATGGCTGACCAAGCAACCCCAGAAGATGAGCAAAACTCTTTGCTAGTAACATTTAATATCTTCTACTGCCAAGAAATCTCTTCCATAAATCTATCCCCAGCCCCTCATTCAGTAGCTGGAGCTTTGTTCTTACTCTGCTCTCAGCATAGCTGAGAATCGGAAAAGCTTTCATTTTTCCAGTCTGCCCTACAATTTCTCCCTCCATAGTACTTTCTTCCTGTGATTGTGCCTGTCTCTCTCCCCTAAGCTTCTCTTCAATTCCTCCACCTCCCTCTTAATTTCAGAAGCAAAGAACAACCGTGCTTGATCCAGTCAACACTAAACCATCCTCTTTAATACCAACAATGGTAACATTTATTAATCATGAATGTGTTTCACATCTCACTAGGGACATATGCACATTATCCTATTTAATCTTCACAACAATCTTTTGGAGCAGGTAATATACTCATTCTGCAGAAAAGGAGATTAAAGTTCCAACAGACTAAATGACTTGTCCAAGGTCGCTTGATGGCATGTCTTAGAGCCTGAGTTTCATTCCAGGCAGACTGCCTCAGAGGGCACGCTCTGCCTGTCTCCTTGCCAGGATGAATTCTAAGTGGCAAGTTACCATCTCAGACCAGCTTCCGCCTGCTACTTAGCGTGTCAGGGGACACCTGGCATATACTCACAGGATACCAAACCACTCTAGGAAAAGTGTGGTTATGGGCTGGCCCTGCTGTTACAAAAGGGGCATATTCAAAGCTAAGCCCAGAGGGGTACTGGGCATTATTCATCACACTGCGCCTCTCGGTCCAGGAACTCAGGGAAAGACTGTATCTTCTCTCCTTCCTTTTCACCTTCTGTTTTCTTCTAGAAGCATCTGAGCTAGCTGTCCTTGGTTCAGCACGTGCCTCACTTTGACCTTTATACCCTTTCTAGCCTGGGTCGTACTTGGTCAGCCCCATCCACCTTGGATTGAGGAGATGAGGCTAATCTTCCTGTGAGCTCCCGTGAGCTTTTAGTTTCCTAGTCTTGGATGATTCTTCTAACTCCTGCTTACTCACAATACTATCCACCACCGGTCACACACTAGTTTATTAAATGGCTAGAATCACTCAAACTTATCACTGATAGAACAACTCTACACGTCTGCCTCGATGGTTTATCTTATATACAGCAAGGAGCTTGGACCAGATGGCCTCTACGAGACTTACTGGCTTCTACAGACTCCAACCTAAAGACTACTTCCATGACAGATTACCCAGAATCTGATTTAGAAAAAGGCACATTTCTCACCAGTGCTCTGAGGCTCTGGACATAATGGTGGTTGGCCCCATTATTTTGAAAGCAACGTCCAGGATCCAACAAAGGTCCCCTGCATTCTCGGGCAGTAAATCTCCTTGGCAGGATCTCAGCATGGCTCTGGCTGCTTGATGCCAAGTTACAGCCTTTGCCTGTCTCCCTGGCTCTCACTCCCCCTTCCTGTCCTCCACTCCAGACACCGATCAGTTGATATTAACACATCAGCGCACAGACACTTCCTATCTTTCTGAGCCAACAGTGAGCCCCCTGGGGACCTGCAGCCTTAGCTCTGAGCCATAACTGATGCTGGGAGCAGCTGCGTCTCCAGAGCCAGCAAATGACGATTTCTCTGGCTGCTCAAGGAAAATGAGACATCCTTGAGCCATGCTTGGGGGGTAGCTCAGGTGTGGAAACAGCCAATTACTCTACTAATCAGCTTGAGCAACCAGTTGTGTGATGAGTTAGAAATATGCCTCATGGAAATTGTTCCATGACTTGCAAATGTGTGGTGGAGGGGGTGGGATTGGATCTGAGTGCACTTCCAGAGGAGGGAAGAGAACCAGGTGTAGACCGCAATGGATGGTCCAACTTCATTTATACTTACCTTGAAAGAAAACTCAGAGCAAGACTCTTCTTCCTATTTCCCAGGTGAATTTTAAAGAGATGTAAGACCTGTGAAATGTATGCCCAGTGACTAAGGCTAGAGCACGATGCAGGCAATTCACATCTAGACACTTAAACCCGGCTAATCAAAGACTACAAAGTTTTCTGTGCTCTTTAAGCCACTGATGGAAACGAGACTTCCTGTTTCCTCCTGACTGTGGGAAGTCCCTTATTTTCAGATATTCTCTGTCCACCCACCACTGATTCCTAAGTTTCTACTGAACCTCTGAGAAGCTGTTTTGAAGTCCTACCCTGGTTTGACCAGGTAGGTCAAACTTGTCCAGAACTCACAACTGGAGGCAGGTATCTCTGAGGAGACCACACCATCACATAAGCACCTCCACCTTCCACACTGGCCACCTTCCTCCCAGTTCTGGAGGAGTCACCTTGGTACCCTGACCTGGCCAACTGTAAGGCTTGGCAGCCGGCACGAGTTAATGACATGGTGTCAGTCGAGTTAGGCAAACTGGGGTTAGGACAGGCAAGGTTACTCCCAAGGCTACCACGGCGACTCACCACTGTACATGTCAGGGTGGTTTCTTAAGGACGAGTCATTATAGGGGTGGTCTGCAATAAACAAAAGAGGGTGAGCAAACAGGGGCCACGGAGAGGTCAAGGAGGCAAAAACGGGGGAGAACAACAGAAATGCAAAGCCACAAAACAACCAGGGAGCACCAGTGGTCTTTCGCAAAGGAAACACACAGCATATTCGGAAAGGAAATACGCTTGGTGAAGAACAAGCAACACAAAACAGCTCCCAGAAGGGAAGAAAAGGTTAAATCCTGCAAAAGAAGGCAATAGTAAGTTTCTTTTTTAATAAAGAAATTAGGCATGACCTTTAATTGCTTGGTCATACTATAATTTCAAACAAATGAGATATGAATTAGTGGTATCCTGTAGCAATTTGAACAACTCTTTTCCACCAAAATCCTCTGTTCCCAGGACTCTGGGTCAGGCCAGCTTCTGGGGTCACTAAAGAGAAAGGAATGTTAGTGAGCCCTGGGGCAAGAGCAAAGCCCCACCCGAGCAGAAGCCAACTTGCAAGGGGTGGGAGGTAAATGAGGGGAGAAGATAGAGACAGATCATCAACAGAATGGGACAGGAGGACCCTTGGTAGTGCCCGGCAATCATGTGCTGACCAGCAACAAGAACTCCCCAGATGGGCACTATCCTGGTCTCCAGATTGAGTCTGTTGGCAGAAACGCCTCTTTCTGCGGAGGCGAGGAGTGATTCTGGGAGAGGGGGACAGCTAGGCTGAGCTTCGGAGTTTAGGCTCAGAAAGGGGGCCAGGGACAGGAGAGAGTGCGTGAGCTGTGAGTTCTACACTTAGAACAGGGAAAGGCCTACTAACAAGATAGAGGTTCAAAGCTCTCTGGACTAGCTTAGGATGAAGCCATCCCTTATGGAACAAGAGACCAGAGGGCTCTGATGTTGGGTAATGAAAACCTTTGGGCATTGAATCCTTAGTGAGAAAGACATTTTGGAATGGGGCATATGATCATGCCAACATCCTTAAGGAGCTTTTCATTCTCCTACCAGCGTCTCCTTCCAGCTACCGGTTCAAGTTTTGACAGCACCAACAGAGGGTCGGGATGGGAGTGCCGACTGGAAGCCAAGCAGACGCCCTGAGAAGCCTGGACCCAGCCCAGCAGCCTGAGGGAGGAGAGGCTGCCAGAGCATTTGCATCTTGGAAGACGGATCAAATCCTGTTATAACTCATGGCGGGGAGGCAACAGGAGCACCAGCATTGCTCTGCATCCCAGAGCTGCTTAACGTCCACTAGAAGGGGTTTCGTTATTCAGAACCATCCTTTAAACAGGGATATATTGGTTGTAAAAGACCTTGCCTGTGTGTGGGAAGGTGGCTTGGGTTTATCTGGAGGTAAAGGTGGAACCCGAGACCCTCACTGGCATGAAGAGGCAGGGCAGCGTGGGGTGGGAGGGGTGACAGCTGGGCCTCGGAGGATGGGGGGGCCCCATGCTCCTGTGCCACCCGCTGCAATAGAAGGGCCCATGCTCAGAACTGACCTTACGCTTTGTGGACTCTGAAGCACATCTGAGAAACTCAGGGAGACTTCCTGACGCCTCTAAGAAGGCCACTTAGACAACAGATGTCAAAGGAAGCAGGGTTAGTTCTCCGGCCTGACTCAAGGACAGCCTTGCTCCTTCCCCACGGCTGCCTCCTGTCCCCGGGAGGCACCTGGGACCGAAGTGGGACAGGCATCTCTTTGTTATTCCCACTTCACTGTCTTTGACTACTTCCCAAGGCAAGATTTTAAAATGATTTTATATTGCCCAGTGTTCTGTATCAGATCCTTTCTCTCCTTCCTTTAATGCAGATAATAAAAAATTGGCTGTGATGAGATTTATTTCTTCCTCAGTGGGCAGACTGTGAAAGAAACCCCTGGTGAGAACAGTCTTTGAAGCTGTCCCAACTTGTCTGATTTGTCTCCCACTCCCAGACCTGGTTCTGAAGGTACAAGAAAACGCTTGTGTCCTTTCCAGGCAGGAAAGCAGAGAAAGCACAGCTGAGTTATTTTAAGCAACTGAACCCAGTTCTGAGCTGGCACGGATGCCCAGAACTTGCTCCCAGCCAAAGCTGCCCCTGGGAGAACTCCAGGAAGCCGACAGGGTTCTGTCCCCGACACCCAGCGCATTTCTCAGCAACTGGAGGCGAGAGTTTCAGTGGAGAAGGGGACCCAGAAATGCAGCAGAAACAAATATCCCTTACCTAACTCTGGTAGAGAAAAGGATGTTTCTGGAAAGTCCAACTTCTAAAGCTTGTTGAAATCTTCAACTGCTTAATTCTACAAAGGAAGGCTCTTCCCCACCTCTGTCTCCCTGCCTCTACCCCACGTACCAGGGACAGCTTCTGCCCAGGACTGCAGTGGCCACCTGACTCTGCAGTCCCCACACAGCAGGCAGACTCTGAGCCTGGGTCGGGAGAGAGGGACCCCGGTGAGGCAATGAAGGAGGTCCAGGGAGGTGCTGCCTTGACATCCTGCCCCTCCACCACTGCCCGAGGCTGCCTGCCCTGTCCTGGCTCCAGAGGCCCCTGGGCAGACCAGACTGTCCTCCTCAGCTCAGCCAGCTGGCAGGCAGTCCCTTCTGCACTCAGACAACCCAACTTTCTTCTCAGGGGTCCTCTCTGGGCCTGAATCCAGAATAAAAAACACCAGGGAAGAGGCAGCAAGTGGACTGAAGCTGGGCAACCCTGCTAGGAACAAGCAAGCCTTGTCCCTGGTTGCTGGCCATCCTGTTGGCTATCAGAGTACAGGCAGCTCTGAGCAGGGCGTGGGGAGCCCCAGAGGTCAGAAGGGGAGATTAGGGGAGGAGGAAATGGGGTTCAGAGAGAGACGAGTGGGGAAAAGAGGAAAGGGGAGGCGAAACAGAGAAGAAGGAAAAAAAAGGGAAGAATGTGAAGAGAAAGGAAAAGAGAAAAAACCCACAACAGGAGAAGGCACACAGGAGGGAAGCTGCCTCGGGGGCCCATCTCTACCCGTGGGATGGCTGGAGGGTGGGGCCAGGCTGACCCGCAGCACTGCGGTTCCCACCACGCAGGGGCCAGTGAGGCGAGAAGGGCCCACATGTCCTGAGAGAGGGGCGAGCTCACCCCTGCCTTCCTCTGCCTCTCATGCCCACCCAGGAGATAGCACCAATCACCCATGGGTCCGCTCTGGGAAGCCAGGGCTCAGCCCCTTTCCTTGAACCTGTGGAAACGGCCAGCCCAACATGGGCCCCTCTGCCTGAGCGCCTCCTCTACTGCCTCTGTCCACGGTGCTGAAAGCAACATTCACAACTGCCTGAGACAGATGAACATCTTTGAGAGCTTTTATACCGAAGGTCAGTGACAAAACCACAGTATAAACCAATACAGCCACTTCCAGTGTCCTGAGCAGGCGAGGACTGTAGCCAAAGCTCCAGGCTGGCTGGTCTCTGGCAAAAAGTGACTCTCTAGACCGAGAGCTTCTCTCTCTCCTGGTGAAGGGTCATCAATGCTAAAATGGGTCAGGAAATGCTGATTCATTCTGGTAGCAGCCAAACAATCAGGGAACAAAAGTGAAAACAGATAAAACTAAAAGATAAACCTGCAACTTGCAAACACAGCAATTCCATATGGTTCAGCATATACTCATTAATATTACAGAATCAAACACAATTTATTTTGTGGTATCACTAATTTAGATATTCCATGCTATTATTTTAGAAATAAAGATAACCAAACCATGACGAGAAATAATCAAGCTGACTGCATGAGAGAGATGTTGAATGACCACTTACAGCAGAGCTTCTCAAATTCTGGTGTGTCTCCAGGACACCTGGAGAACTAATGTAGACCAGAGAGGCCCAGGACTCTCGGGCAGGCGAGGGACTGGATGTAGGTGAGGGCGCCAAGCTTGCCAGGTGACTCTGACTCCACCAAAGTTTGAGAAGCACTGATTTGGAGCAGGACCGAATTTAACTCAAGGCTCCAGAATCAAGAGATATGGCTAAAGAGCAGCTAGAGTCACTCAGGCACCGTGAGCTGGAAGAATTTCTAGGTCAGCCATGGGGACAAGGCACTTCCCAGATCCCAGTGCCCAGGGCTGTCTGGGCTCGGTGGGCTGCTGTTCCCAGCCCCTGGCCCCCAGCCCCGGGCAGGGGCCCGCACACTTACTGGTCAGGACTTTGAGGGTGAATGGGTTCTTCTGCTGGATGGTGTGGGTGAAGTGGAAGCGGGCATTGCAGCTGTAGTCTGTCTGCATGTCCTGCAGCATCACATTAGAGAAATACAGGTCCCCATTATGGCCCTGGGAGACACGTTTGTCTTGGGTGATGGGCTCCATGGCTATAAGGAAGCAGGGGTACAGGGGGAGGTTAGCAGTAATGATAACAGCAATAAAAATCATCATAGTTCTGGTGATTGAACACCTACCGAGGGCCAGGCTGGGGCCAGGAGCTCCACAGTATTTGATGGAATACTGTCAACCCTGAGGCAGGGATTATTCCCATTTTAGAGCTAAGAAAGCTGAGGATTTAACAAGATCCGGCTTGCAAAAGCAGTGAAGGGGAGTGGGATTTCCATTCAGACCTGTCTGTCCACCGTGTTCACGCTCTGCGACCACACCTTTCTATTTCCTATTCATGCCACAAAAGATCTGACTGGCTCCGAGGCCAGAGGGAGGAAACACAGTCCTTCAGATGGTCCCCAAACCGGGAGGCACGTTCACCTGTTTTATTTTTTAAACCTCCACTCATCCCCAAGAAAGAAAAAAGCACCACCAACTGTCAGATATACACCAATCAAGGATGTATATCATCAACTTTAGGACACTTTCCAATTTTAGAGATGTTAAAATATGAAAATGTGTGCTTTTTTTAAGATTAATAACATCATAGGAGTGGCTGAGAATGCTGACCACACCGTCTACGTTTTTTTTAAACCACTGTATCTGTAAACGCAAATGACCAGGTTTCTAGGCTGTTAGGTTTGTAAAAATATAAGGCTGACAACTTACTCACAGGTATCTCCTTCTTATCCCTGATGATTGCTTCTCAAGTCACCATTGCTTTTTCTTTCTCTTGAAAAGTAGTTCTATTTAATTAATTAATTTTATCATGTTGTGACAAGGGGATAAGCTGAGAGGAGGAGTACCCAGTCCATCCTGGGCTTTGAGCTGAGGCTTGAAGGTCCCGTGACATTTACCAGGCAGAAGAGGAAGGAGCTAAGAGGTTTCTAAGCAGCAGGAACAGTGTGTGCTAAAAGTAAGAACCCACAGCCTGAACCGGGGATCGGGGGTGGGGAGGGCATATGAATGAAAGGATCATTTTTAGAAAGACCAGGGAGGCCAGGTATGGATGATTATTGTAACCCAAGGAAAAGCTGATGGTGGCTCCCGCTAGGGAGGTGGCGGAGAGAATGGAGAGCAGGGTCATGGGATGTGCTCAGGAAGCAGCGTGAACACCATCCAGCGTGGTGTGGGGTTGAGAGGGGCTCACAGACCAACCCGGCGGCCTGTGGCCAGCTGCCCTCCCCACACATCCGCACTGTGATGAGACAAGGGGGGGGACAACGACTGAGCACAAAGCCATCCATTCAGGACGGGAGGGAGGGAGGAAGCCAGGGAGAAGCTCAGAGAGATGGCAGCCTTCTATCCATCTTCATAACACCCCCTCCCTTTATCCCGACTGAAAACACAGGAAGAAACAGCGGACAGTTCAGAGAGCCTCTGTCCAAAACAGAGTCAGGACAAGCTCTGAATGAGGTACTCTGTCCTCCCTGCTCCAAACACCCTGTCTCCCCATCACTCCTTTATCTAAAGTTTCATTCCCAAATTCCTCTTCTGTCTGACGAGAAGACTGAATCAGAGCAGATCCAGACGAACCAAAGATTGAAGGAGGCTTGGTTTCAACCTGCCTTCAACTGGCCGATTGGCAGTTCGTCCTCTGACCCATTTCTTTTTCTCTTGCTCTTATTCATCACCACAAATATTACTGAACACTTACTATATGTCTGGCCCTGTTATAAGCACTTTGGACATATTGTCCTTTGAATCCTTAAAATAATTCTATTACATAAATACATTTATCAGTCCTAGTTTTTTAAAAGGGGAAACCGTAGCCCAGAGATGTTAAACAAGTTGCTTGAGATCACACAGCTAATAGCAGGCAGGCTCAACAGTGAGCCCCAGCAACCTCTCTCTGCAAAGCCCGTGTCCTCAGTCGCATGGCCACCTTATATCTGTTCTCACGAGTCAAGGTCGTCTAGCCTTGGGAAGACCCCTTCCCATTCAACACTCTCCAAAAATTAAAACAGAAATAAAACACCAGGCCCTCGAGACTTACAGCTGCTCATCCAGAAGATGACCGGGGATGGAAGCCCAGGTGGGGGGTTGCACTGGAGCGTCAAGGGGGCACCTTCTTGAACCACGACAGGGTCGAGGTTTTCCTTGGGCCACAGGGGGGATTCTGGGGAGAAACAAAGGAGGATTCGATGAGGGTGACGGCTGGGCTGGGCAAGGAGCTGGGTTAGAAGGTGGCAGCTAAGAGGGCAAAGAGAAGAGGAAACGGGAGAACAAAGAAGGCCCGCAAGAGGGACAGGGTCTATGTGTCTCAGCAAGGGGTGGCCTGAAGAGGCAGGGGAGGCCTTTCGTCAGACTGAATGAATACACATCTTCCAAGGCTCTACTCCTTCCCTGCCTCTTGCCCCGGACGGGTCAGTGAGGTTGTTCCACAGCGGTTTGGAAACTTCCTTTCCAAGGAAATTTTTTGAGTTGAGGGAGGCGCACCCCTGCTCAGAGGCCGGGCACGCAGATGCCCCAGGTAGCTGCAGGCCAAGGGCGGGTGGCCCTTCTGGAATGACCGTCTACGCCCTGCCCTCCACAGACCCAGCAGCGGGGCATCCTGGGCCAGGCCCACGCACTCACTGGACACTTGCAGGCGAATCCGATTGGACAGGGCCGTGCCAAATTTGTTGCGGGCAAAGCACTGGTATTCCCCCTCGTACTCCTCTGGCCGCCCGCCACTGCGGAAGTCGATCACCAGCGTCCCGGACCGCCTCCTCATCGACACCCGGGGGTCCTTGGCGATGTTAAAGAACTTGCTGTTGCGCGTCCAGTGGAAGCTGTGGACAATGCGGGGTGGGGGTTAGGGTCAGGGGCAACCAAGAGTAGAGGGTGGGCTCCAGGCTCCCAGCTCTAGGCCAGAATCTCAGGGCCCTAGAGTGGGACTCGGGCCATAACCATTCCTCCAGACCAGTGGGTCCCATCCCTGGCTGAGCAGCAGGACCTGCTCGGACCCCTGATGAAATGCTGGGTCTGGGTCCCACCCAGGGGAGTCTCTGAGGAGGCCCCTGACAGAAGTCGTGCCACCAACCGCAGCTGGGAGTCACGACTGCAAGTGAGAGACACCACGTGGCCGAGGGGAACTGTGCTCTTTGAAAGAGTAGGTAGCGATTCTGGTTTTTTAAAATCCAGAATGAGCAGCTACTCCCACCCCTAACCATTCCCAACCCAAATCCAAATTCCTATTCCACCGGTCCCAACACATCAGGGAATGGGCCCTTCTCCGCCTGTGTCAGTATTCGATAACTGACTCTAAGGTCAACATGAAATGGCCCCAGGTTATCTGTGCGCCGCTCAGAGGATGTAGATTATAAAATGGCTGTGCATTACAACCCCGGAAGAGCAGTTTTAAAATACAAAGTAGCCTTAATAAAACTGGGCCCTACGTGAAGAGACTAGAACATCCTCTGTTTCTCTGGGGGCGGACGCGTGTCTGCCCGGGACATAGCCTAAAAGAAGCACGGACGACGGCAGCTTCTCAGAATCTCAGGCACTGCCTGGCAAAGGCCTGTGGGAGAGAGACCAACCCTGAGAAGCGAGGTCAAGATACCCTGCCAGAGACTCCTGCTTCTTCACGGGCAAACAAGGCCCTGCTTGCTTCTGGGCCAGCCGCCTCGGGCACACCTGTGGAGGGAGACAGAAGCAGGGTGCCCACCCCGAGGCCCTGCTTGCTTCTGGGCTTGCTGCTCTGGGCCAGCTGCCTCGGGCACACCCGTGCAGGGAGGCACAAGCAGGGTGCCCACCCCGAGGCCCTGCCCGCCTCACGGCTCCTGCGACAGACACACACTGCACGAGGGCCTGTCACGTCTGGGTACAAGGCCACCGTGAGGCTGCCGGAGCTCCAGCCTGCGGCTGCTGCTTCGAAGAGGGTGGGCATTCCCATCCCCAGTGCTTATCACTTGGTAGAAGTTATGCCTGGTCTGGGGTGTCAGAGGCCTGGGGTTAGGTTCCTGACATCTCCGAGCCTCATTTCACTTCCTCTCCACGAGGGCATGGGTCTTTCCCTGAAGGGCAGTGAGGTGGGCGAACAGATGGTGTGAGGAGCAACGGCTTGCAATTAGTGTCTGCCGATATCTCATATGATCTCGTGTGTGTGTTTGTTAGTCGCTCAGTCATGCTAACTCTTTGCGACCTCATGGACTGTAGCTCACCGGGCTCCTCTGTCCATGAAATTCTCCAGGCAAGAATACTGGAGTGGGTTGCCATTTCCTTCTCCAGGGGGGAACCTTCCTGACCCAAGGATCGAACCTGGGTCTCCTGCATTGCAGGCAGATGCTTTACCATCTGAGCTACTAGGAAAGCCCACCATATGATCTTGATATGCACATAAATAAGCAGACATGAATGCAGAATGGAAGACTAAAGTTAGCGTGAAGAGGAACTTCCTGTAAGCTAAGCATCGGGTGGATGCTGGAAACATAAGCAGTGGGAAGAATGTTATATTCAAAGTCAGAAAACTTCATATCTAGTCCTGGCTTTTTGGTGTGAACTGAAGCCAGTGAAGTTTCCTGGCTCCCAGATTCCTCATCAACCACATTTCCTAGTTATCCAAACTGTACCTTCTCCCTAATAGGTGCCTAGCGGACATTTTCTGAATGGATTTCTCAGCTGCTTCAGCTATCATCAGGCTCAGGGGGAAGGGAACGGCTTTGATGCCCTTTTGGCAGGTCCTGTTCCTTCCACCCAGCTTGGATTCACCTGCTGTGCACTCACCTGGGGGCAGGGTTCCCCTTGGCTTCACACTCAATCAAGATGTTGTCACGGGGATCCACAATGTGGTCCTTCACGGACTGCTTGGTGATGGTCGGGGGCTGGGACACTGTAAGAGCACACACGGTGATCAGTCAGGGGATCTGCCCTTGGGGAACGGCTGAAATTAAGAGCTTCAGGAGCCACCCAGACAAGCAGGCCAGCAGCGGTGAGCAGTGCCCCGTGCTAGAGACCCAACTGCTTAAACGGGGTTGCAAGAAAGGGCGTGGTGTGTCAAGGACTAAGCGTAAGAAGAACCCCTTTAAGTTCCTGTCTTTATGAGAAACTGAAGGCCAGGCTTTTGGTTTGCTTGTTCATATATTCTCATGCTTAGTACAATGTCTAGCGTACAACAGTTCTTCATAAATGTTCATTGAATGAATAAAGGAACCAAAAGCAGCTCGATTTCCAGAACCTAGTTGCCATGATGGTTCTGAGATCTGTAGGATCAATAGTTGGAAACTGTGGTGAGGCTAGGGCTGAAAGCCGTTTTAGTCCCCAGAGGCCTTCCCAGGGGCTTGTCTGCAGCCAAAGAGCCAGCTCCAGCTCCCAGCCCCAAGATCCGAAGTCCTCACGGCACTGCCATGCCAGCCACTGGAGGACGGGGGCAGCGGTCCTTCCAGAAGCTTCTGGCAGCCCAGTGGCCTCCGCCTCCTCCCGTCCCTTCTTACTGCCCGCCACCTCCCAGAGGCACAGTGCAGACAGGCACCCAGGGGACTTACGCTCATTCTGAATGCTTGCTGTTAGTTCCCGATGGGTTAGCATTGTGAGGGGAGAAAAGAAGACAACGGTTATCAGTTATCAGCATGACTGTCACCTGGTGGCCTCAGGCCCCGGCCTGCAGGGGGAGGCGATGCCAGTGTGGCTCTCTCCTCCCAGCCTCGGAGCTCTGTGGGATAGCCACACAGGGGTAGGGACAGACCCGAGGACCCTTCACAGAGAAGGTGACGCCTCCCCCAGGGGACCAGACCACACAGCTGAGCAAATGACCAGCTTCTGACCAAGTGATTTCCAGGGAAATCTGCAAGTCAGAACTGGCAATGCTGCTCAAAAGAGGCTAGGTTCTGAGGATGCCACTCGTCATCTCCACATGCCAAGGGTGCGAGGGTGAGGCTGGAGGGCTGGGGAAGGGGTGGAGCTGAACCACTGGTGCAGGGCGGAGCCCAAGGGCCAGTCAGGTCCACGGCCTCATTGCTCCGCACCTTCTTCTCCTTCACACCTGAAAGCATCTTCCCACCTTCCTTCCTCTGCCATCCTTTGGAAAACTCGAGGGAAGGATGAATTATTGTCATCTGCTCATGGCACAAGTGCACTGTTCTACGGAAATCCTGCTTCTGAACAACTCCGGAGACGAAGCAGAACACACCAGGGCTTTCTGTGCTTTTTACAAGCAGGGCAAAGGGGCAGGTGGCTTGGATTTCCCCCGGCCTCACCTGAGACGTGCGTGTGCTCACGCACAGGGGTGTTTGGGGTGTGGGCCTTGCACACCTTAATCAGTGTGAGAATCACCTGGGGGGGGTGTTGTCTGGTAAACATGCAGGCTCTGACTCAGTAGGTCTGGGGGGTCTGAGCGCCTGCATTTCTGACAAGCAGCCAGCTCACGCTTGTGCCTGCAGTTTGTGGGCCACACTGTGAACAGCAAAGGTTTAGAGGGTTTATTCTTCGTGGGGAGAAGGGTTTGGTGAAAATTTCTCTGCATAGAAGAGAACATGCGTTGCTATAACTTTTTAAGATATTCTTTCCCTCACAGTTACATCACTATATATATTACATGATTACGTTACTGTAGACCATTCTTATTTCAGGCCAGTGGAGAGGTCAGACACTGCTGGTGTGGTGAGCTGACCTTTTCCAAGTGAGCGGTCCCTGGGGGAAGGCTGAGCCATGATGACCTCAAAACTTTCTGACTTGATTAGTGAGATGTGCAAGAGGAGATGAGAGGCTCTGAGCGGGGTGGCCTGGAGAAAGCAGAGTTAAGACAGGACCAAGTGACACAGAGGAGCCACAGGACAGGGAAGATCGAGAGGGGAGGTGGGGGGCAGCAGGGACGAGGGCCCTGCTACACGCTGTCAGGAAGTGAAAGTCTTGACAATAAAGCTCATGAAAAGGTTCGAAGGGATTCTTTCAGTGGGCTGGGGGTGTGTGGCCTGTTCATGGATTAAAGAGAAATTTTATCTGCTTTACCATGTGCCTGGGGCGACCTTGGCAAGAAATAGAAAAAGCAAGAAAAGGACAGGGCAACAACAGAAATCTTGGTTTCTGAACGCAGGCTCTGGAGAGCTCCCCACCGTGGCAACTTCAACCATCCGTGATTCTCCTGCCAGGACCCAAGAAAGGTAACTCTGGAAAGCCAGGCGTGTTGGGCAGGGACGGGGAGGGAGGCAGAAGGACCCACGGTCAGGAGCAGCAGGGCTGACCCCTGACCCACTCCCTCAACTACCAGCCCGGGCCCCTGGTTACTTCATCTCAGGACACATCTGACGTCTTTTGGGTCCTCATACCCAGTTGAGGGCTCTGGCCTCACCTGGGATACGAAGCCTAACACAGAGTCTGCTTTGCCCACATGGGTTTCAAGTCTCTTTTACACATCAGTTCAGTTCAGTTCAGTCGCTCAGTTGTGTCCGACTCTTTGTGACCCCATGAATCGCAGCATGCCAGGCCTCCCTGTCCATCACCAACTCCTGGAGTTCACTCAGACTCACGTCCATCGAGTCAGTGATGCCATCCAGCCATCTCATCCTCTGTCGTCCCCTTCTCCTCTTGCCCCCAATCCCTCCCAGCATCAGAGTCTTTTCCAATGAGTCAACTCTTCACATGAGGTGGCCAAAGTACTGGAGTTTCAGCTTCAGCATCATTCCTTCCAAAGAAATCCCAGGGCTGATCTCCTTCAGAATGGACTGGTTGGATCTCCTTGCAGTCCAAGGGACTCTCAAGAGTCTTCTCCAACACCACAGTTCAAAAGCATCAATTCTTTGGCACTCAGTTTTCTTCATAGTCCAACTCTCACATCCATACATGACCACTGGAAAAACCATAGCCTTGACTAGATGGACCTTTGTTGGCAAAGTAATGTCTCTGCTTTTGAATATGCTATCTAGGTTGGTCATAACCTTCCTTCCAAGGAGTAAGCGTCTTTTAATTTCATGGCTGTAATCACCATCTGCCGTGATTTTGGAGTCCAAAAAAATAAAGTCTGACACTGTTTCCACTGTTTCCCCATCTATTGGCCATGAAATGATGGGACCAGATGCCATGATCTTCGTTTTCTGAATGTTGAGCTTTAAGCCAACTTTTTGACTCCTCTTTCACTTTCATCAAGAGGCTTTTTAGTTTCTCTTCACTTTCTGCCATAAGGGTGGTGTCATCTGCATATGTGAGGTTATTGATATTTCTCCCGGCAATCTTGATTCCAGCTTGTGCTTCTTCCAGCCCAGCATTTCTCATGATGTACTCTGCATATAAGTTAAATAAGCAGGGTGACAATATACAGCCTTGACGTACTCCTTTTCCTATTTGGAACCAGTCTGTTGTTCCATGTCCAGTTCTAACTGTTGCTTCCTGACCTGCATACAAATTTCTCAAAAGGCAGATCAGGTGGTCTGGTATTCCCATCTCTTTCAGAATTTTCCACAGTTGATTGTGATCCACACAGTCAAAGGCTTTGGCCTAGTCAATAAAGCAGAAATAGATGTTTTTCTGGAACTCTCTTCCTTTTTCGATGATCCAGCGGATGTTGGCAATTTGATCTCTGGTTCCTCTGCCTTTTCTAAAACCAGCTTGAACATCTGGAAGTTCACGGTTCACGTATTGCTGAAGCTTTTACACATAGGCCAGTTCAATGGAAGCAGCCTGAGACGTTGCCCAGGGAGTGTCCGGTTCTTGAAAGGAAAGTTGACTTAGTTAAGGTTCCACAGGAAGTTTGGGGCAATGTATTACTGCAAGGAAAATCAGCTCTCCCACTGCTGGTCGAGAGCTCCTTTCACATGTCCATTCTCGGCTGGAGAGGTGAGCCAGCCAATGGGGGCCCTGGCACTCCGCTCTCCCTGACACTCTGGACAGAGCTTGGGGGAGTGCAGGTTCTCTGGATTCTGCCCCCAGCCCCACGCTGACATCTGGCCGGGGCCTCTTGAGAAACTACTTGCCTAAAGAGGTAATGACATCTGCAGCCACCACTGTGCAGCCAAGGGATTTATCACAGGGACACGGTCAGCCCAGAGGACACGCCACCACAGCGGGAAGACAGCGAGGACAGCCTGCCCAGGGACAGAGTGCCCGTCTCCACCTAGTCCTGTGCACACCCGGCCCTTCTATCCTACGGAACCTGCTGGGGGGCGATGTCGAGGGAGAACGAATTTGCTCTTTTACTTCCAAGAGGGAGGAAATCTTCCCATGGGCTCTGCAGGGAGCGAGACAGACGCCCGCTCAATCTGCAGAGTTCCTGCACTCATGAACCCCTTTCCCTTCCCCGGCTCTGACAGCCCCTGGCACCCCCGCCCCATGGAGGATTGAGTGACCGTGCGTGCACGCTGTCAAGGCCACCCCAGCCTCATGCCCTGGCCCGACAGTAAGGAGGGAGCGCTGCTCCTACCCCGCTGTCCTCCTCCGTGGGTCCCTAGAGGGGAAATGCCAAGTTCCTTGATGCAGGGAGGGCGATGGAGGGGCAAGCTGCCAACAGACTCACTTTTTTTGGCAAAATCGCTCTGATGGATGGGGCAAAAGCAACCCTTTGGTTTTTCCAAAGGTCACGCTGCTCTGCTTGGGGGTGGGGTGGGGTGCATGTGACTCTGCTGGCGGAGCAGCGGCAGCGGGAGGCCACGTGTTCAGTGAGGGATTGCGCTGCGGCTCGGGCTCTGTTCTAGGACACCTGCTGCGCCCAAGCCCCCGGAGGCCCAGATGATGCCCCCAAAGGGGAAGCGAGCAGAGGACACGCCGGGCAGCCCGTGGCCTGAGCCCCTCTGCCGCCCCAGCTGACACACAGAGAAAGCTGAGGGCGTTCCCACCGGCCACTGTCAGCAAAGCTGTGTGAACACAGGCGTGCAGGCACCTTTCCTGCCTTTTGCATCAACATGGATGGACCCTGAGGTCAATGCTAAAGGAAATAAGTCAGACGGAGAAGGACAAATGCTGTGTGTTCCCACTTACATGTAGAACCTAAAAAAAGGCAAAACCAAAGAAATGGAGTAGGGTGGCAGCTGGCTGGGGGTGGGGGAAGTAGGGAGACGCTGGTCAAGGAATACAACTTTTAGCTACGAGATGGGTGAATTCTGGGGATCCTGTGCACAGCATGGCAACTACTGTTAACGGTGCTGCATTATATACTTACAAGCCGGTACAGGAGATCTCAGAGGTCACCACCACACACCCACAAAGCTAACTTCTTTTCTGAGTTCTACACCGTAAATAAACATATTTTTATGTCAGAAATATCTCAATAAAGCTGGGTCTGGAGAGGAGAAAGCCTGACCTTTCCCCGGCCCGTTCCACTGGGTGAGATGGAAGGACCGGCTCAGATCGTCTGGGAGGCATCTACCCTGCTGGGCCCGGGGGCAGGGCAAACCCTGACTGATGAGTGCCTCTTCCCAGGGCACCTGGGTGCCCTCTGAAGGGCCTGCCTCACTCTTGTCTTGCTCTCATCTTTCGCAGACTCAGGCTGGAGACGTGGCCATGGCCACTGTGCCTGCAGCAACCAGGGAGGCACAGAATGTATGCAACAGGCACAGGCAGCAGCGGGAGCTTCTTGTCGACACGGCTGGGGGCACCGGGAGTGGCTCTGCAGAAGGACTTCCTCGTTAAGAGAGATGCCATGGTCACGTCCTGGCCCTGCCTAGGTGAGCTGGAGAAAACAGCTTCATTTCTCTGCCCCTCAGAGTCGGCCAAGGATGACACCGACTCCGCGGACGGGCTGTGAGAGTCACCGGAGATGTGCCTGGAGAGCTCTGAGCTCTCTGTCAGGCGTGAGGCAGATGCTATTCCAGGGAGACCCGAGATGAGCTACAGGGGGCAGGCCAACAGAGGCGGGGTGTGGCGCGTGGTGCCAGACTGGGGGCCAAGGGGCCTGGGCTCTTTCCGTGAGTCCGTCACCCACTTGCTGCGTGGCCCTGGGGAAGCAGGGACTGGGGTCCCGATGGACACTCAGGAAGACACCCTGCAGACCCTCCTTGGGGCTGGCAGCTCTGCCCCACGGCTGGTGCTCTGCAGAGACTGGCTGTGGGGTCCTGCCCACGGCCCCTGAGCTTTAGGATCCAGATTCCTAACACAGATGTCGAAGCCCTTGGTTTACAGGTTCACCCTGCGGGAACCCCTCACCCACCTGCCCCAGGGACCAGAGTGGCAGACGAGTAACCAAGGAGAAGGTGGCAGAAACAAGACGAGCCTTCACCGCTTCCTGCGTAACCCAGCTTCCTCCTCAGCCCCTCTCCTCGCCAGGGACGTGCCTTACCATGCTCCTCATTAGACTGCCTGCCTGGGACCGTTCATGAGAAACTGTCCTTGAGCCAGCAATGCAGACGGTCTCCATGGGAAAGGTCTCCTTCACAACTGCCCTCTCCCTCCCTCCCTGTGTGTGTGTGTGTGTGTGCGCGTGCACACACACACACGTACACAGGCTGGGGCCATCAGGAGGGCTGTGGGGGCCCTGTCCATCTTGCTCTGGGTCCAATCACACTTTCTCCTGGCCCTCTCCACCCGGAAGTACCCCCTCTCTGGGCAGCTGTTACTGGTGAAGTGCGGGCGGGCAGCAGCAGGGAGCTGAGATACCCGCGACTCTTCTCCAAGCTGTGCTAGCTCCAGGCCCCGGAGGCTGGCTTTGGAGAGCTCAGTGGGGACTTCTTCAAGGCTGTATCACTCTCCCACCCCTCCTCAGACACCTGTTGCCTGGAGAGAGTCCAAGGCAACACTGGCATCACATACATCCCATCTATTCCTCGAAGCAGGAACGGGGGACAGAAGTGGTATATTCACATTACAGCTCTGGGATGCCCAGAATTTCTGGCAGAAGAGTCAGAATTGTAGCAAAGGTGGCACCCATCTAAATACAGGGCCAAGGGTCACAGCTGCCAGTCCACGGGCCACTTACAAATGTAACATCAGATACGGCTGGTGGAGACATGGCTGTCAGACAAGCATCTTCATCCTGACTTTATGATCTTGAGGGCCCAATAATGTCCCACCAGAGGAAGCAGATGCCATGGACTTTACCTTTCAACTTTACCATGGGCAAGTTGAAAACAGAAGGAATTCGTGCCTGATTCTCCCACAGTGACACTATAATGGGGTTCTTTATTTTAATGTCTCACTTAGTCACAGTCTTTTGCAAAAGTCACCTCCTTTACAACCCTTCTCAGGCCATCTGTCCTCATCACTTCAGCCAAAAGGACCTGGCTATATGAGAAAGGCAAATCAGAGCTGTCCACCATGCTTGGCGCCTGGAATCTCCACTCTGACAGGTTAGTCAAGAGCACAGAGGGATGAGGGAGGGGTGTGGAGGGAAGGGCTCCCGAGTGATGCTCGGGCTTCCAGACTCTCAGCAGGCTCCGGGCAGCGATTCAGCACAGCCGCGGCCCTGAGACATGGCTCAGCAACTCCAGGTCCCAGGTTCCCAAGCATGAGCTTGCCCGGGTTGATCCTCTGGAAGAAAACCCGCTCTGAATCCAGAAGCCACTGCTTCTGCTGTCGCCGCCTTCTCTGAAGGGTCCTCGCTCTCCCCGCCCCTCCCCGCCCCACTGACTCCTCTGCCCCAGTCAGCAGATTCCAAGCGGACAGGAGACTCACGGTCCATGGGGATCTCGATGGCCCCGCCGAGGCTGAGCACGCAGAGGAGGACGGCTATGTAGGCCCAGGGCGGCGGCTGCCCGGCCATCCTGAGCACCGGGCCTCGCGCCCCGCGCCCCAGCCCGCGAGGTCTCGCTGCCTCCAGTCGCTGGAACTGAGCCTCCCGGACGGAGTTCAGCTGCGGAAAGAAATATGATGCCAAGTGAATGTTCCCTGAACTCCTGGTCCTCTCTAGCAATCCTACAGAGCCTTGAGGATTCAGGGTCCCCTTGATTACAGACCTACAGAGCCTTTTTTAACCTTGTCCTATCGACTTTGGGAACCTGACAATTCTTTGTGTGGGGACCATCTTGGGTATTGTAGGGTGCTGAGGAGCACCCCTGGTCTCTGCCCACTAGATGCCAGGATGGCCTACTCCTGCCCTCAACTGAAGACGTCTTCAGAATCGCCAACTGTCCCCTGGAGGTAGGGCAAACCACCCCCAGCTGAGAACCAGTTTTCTAGAAGGAAGGACAGCTCTACATAGAATAGTCATAAAAACAAATACTGGCTCGCAGGCCCACCAGCTGGAAGGTGCCCCGCACTGGTAGTCGCTCAGTCGTGTCTGACTCTTTGTGACCCCATGGACTGTAGCCCGCCAGGCTCCTCCATCCGTGGAATTCCCCAGGCAAGAACACTGGAGTGGGTTGCCATGCCCTCCCCCAGGGGGTCTTCCCAACCCAGGACTGAACTTGGGTCTTCTGTATTACAGACAGATTCTTTACCGTCGGAGCCACCAGGGAAGCCCCATGCACTGAGCCCGTAGGAAACACACCTATCTCACAGCCTTTCTGATCCAATGTGATGAGGGGGCCTGAGGCTGAGTGTGTCTGGGTTAGCGGCATAGAGACAAGATCACAACGCTGTCCTTTGACCTGGAGTCGGGGAGGGCAAAGGGGGCAGTGGAGCGGGGCAGAAGTTGGGTAAGTGGAAACTTGGTTGCCCACGAGAATTTGTGGAATGATTTCCACAGATACTTTGTGCAGCTAACTATTTGGCAGTGGTCGCTGACGCTGTCCCTTTAGGGATAATGGCAGTGTGGACATGACAGCCCAGGACACAAAGCTCCAGAGGGTTGGGAGAATAAGCAACATTCATGACAGCATGATGCTCACACCCTCAAGCACATTGTTCCAGGGCCGACAGGGGTGAGGGCTAAAAATGCCTGTCCAAGGAGCCTGGGATGGTCCTGGAGAGACAAATCCTCCCCCTGGTCCTGAGAGAGAGGAGCAAGAATGGCTTACAGCCCAGACTCAGATACCAACCTTTAAACTGCCTGAGGCTCTGAAACACAGAGTCTTAAAAAGTGGTCCAGTTTGCTGCTCTGACTATCATGGGGCCAAACAAGCCACAGAGGACAGCGGGAAGCAGTTTCCCCACGATTCCTCTGGCTTTTCTGGATGAGCAGCCACCTATCAAATGGACACACTGCTTAAAACAATTGGGCAGCAATGTGAAGTCTTGATATCACCCGAACACTCCTGCCAGCTCCCATATATCTTGACTGAGGGTACAGGGGATCCCTTGTGCCTGAATGTGGGCAAACCAACGGAAGCTTGGGGCTGACACCAGCCCCTCACCTCATGTGTATTTCTGGACTCCTTTCCTTGTCTGCTGTCTCCCTTCCCACTGCTCCTTCCTTGGTGTTGCCATCACTGTTTACATCAGTTACTGCAACAGCTTCCTAAGTGGTCTCTCCCCACATCTGCCCTTTCCCCTCTGACTTATTCTCCATCCATAACCAGAGCACTTACTCCTCAAAGCAAATCAGTTCAGCTCAGTTCAGTCGCTCAGTTATGTCTGACTCTTTGCGACCCCATGGACTGCAGAATGCCAGGCTTTCCCCTCCATCACCAACTCCTGGAGCTTACTCAAACTCATGTCCGTTTAGTTGGTGATGCCATCCAACCATCTCATGCTCTGTCGTCCCCTTCTTCTCCCGCCTTCAATCTTTCCCAGCATCAGGGTCTTTTCAAATGAGTCAGTTTTTTGCATGAGGTGGCCAAAGTATTGGAGTTTCAGCTTCAGCATCAGTCCTTCCAATGAATATTCAGGACTGATTTCCTTTAAGATGGACTGGTTGGACCTCCTTGCAGTCCAAGGGACTCTCAAGAGTCTTCTTCAACACCGTAATTCAAAAGCATCAATTCTTCAGTGCTCAGCTTTCTTTACAGTCCAACTCTCACACCCATACATGACTACTGGAAAAACCATAGCCTTGACTGGATGGACCTTTGTTGGAAAAGTAATGTCTCTGCTTTTAAATACGCTAAGTTTGTCGTAGCTTTTCTTCCAAGGAACAAGCCTCTTTTAATTTCATGGCTGCAGTCACCATCTGCAGTGATTTTGGAGCCCAAGAAAATAAAGTCTGACACTGTTTCCATTGTTTCCCCATCTACTTGCTATGAAGTGATGGGACTGGATGCCATGATCTTAGTGCAAATGCAAATATAGATACAGTATCCCCTAGTCAAACTCACTAACTCACTGTTGCCCCAAAATTGAAGCTGAAGTTCGTGACTTGGCTGGAAGCCCTGTGTGGTGCAGCCGCAACTGCAAGACCATTTCTTACCCTCCCCTTGCGCTCTGAATCCCAGCCAACATGGGTAGTCTACCAGGTCTCGTCGTAAATATAGCTCTGCTGTGCTGACTTCTGCACAGATTAACTTCTGTCTAGAACACTTTCTGCCTCTGCCCTCTCTCATTAGGGTGTGCCAAGTATGACTGACGTGCCCCCTTGTCTGTGCTCCTGAACACCACTCCCCTATTACAGCACTTGTCACTATGAATTCATTCCAAAAGTCACTCCTCTGTACACCCTATAAAAAGGAAGGTACTGTAGGGAAGGTGCCTCTTCTTGTTTATTCCTAGAGTATAGCATAATACCTAAACCATAGCAGGCACTCAGAACCATGTGATCAGTTCAGTTCAGTTCAGTTGCTCAGTCGTGTTTGACTCTTTGCGACCCCAAGAATCGCAGCACGCCAGGCCTCCCTGTCCATCACCAACTCCTGGAGTTCACCCAGACTCACATCCATTGAGTCAGTGATGCCATCCAGCCATCTCATCCTCTGTCGTCCCCTTCTCCTCCTGCCCCCAATCCCTCCCAGCATCAGAGTCTTTTCCAATGAGTCAACTCTTCAAATGAGATGGCCAAAGTACTGGAGTTTCAGCTTTAGCATCATTCCTTCCACGGATGCAAAATGAGCCTGAACAACAAAAACCACTTGGTTGACGTTTTAGACCTTGTGTTTCCCCATGAAACCACCAGGCGGCGCCAGAGAGCACAGGCTTTGGACCTGGGGACTGTGAGGGTGTTCCGTCAGTGGGGGAAAATCCCCTCCCTACACAGGCGCTGCTCTCTGGTGGGTAACCATTCAGCTGGGAGTGAGTTAAGAAAGTAGAACAGCTCCAGAGGGGAGACTGGCTGGAAGGCCTCACAGGAGGTCTCTGCTTCTTCCTCTTCTCTAAGATGACCCTTACAGTGTCTCAGAAAGAGGCTGTGATTGCCCCTCCATGGTTCCTCACCTCCAAAGACTAGACGCAGGCTGTCCATCTGAAACCTTAGTGCTGAGGGGCCAGGCAGAGGCTCGGCACTCCTCCCAGGAGGACAGTGGGGAGGACTCCAGTTTTGGCTCTGAGAACACCAGGTTTTGTTCAGGAGCCGCCAAGTGGTAGGAAGTGATGGGAAAGAGAAGGGTATCTTTTTCTGGGAATCTTGATGGAAACAGGAAGCCAGAAGCTATTCATTAACTAGATACACATTGGCAGGAAGAGAGGCCAATTATTTGCAGTGTCTTTAACCCACAATTTAAAAAACACAGTAGGAAAAGAACAGAGAAATAATCTCATTTAGCTATTTGACAATTCTCTCTCCCTCTTCCCTTGGAATCCAACTTTTCCAATAAAGTCTTTACAGAGGAAGATAATTTAAAGATTACTTAGCTTTATGGAATCTCCTTACTTCTCAAATGAGGAAACAAGAGCCTAGAAAGGGGAAGTGATATCCTCAATGTCACCTCACACACGGCTTTGTGGCAAAACTAAGAAAAGAACCCAGGTCTTCTGACTGGTAGCCCAGGGTTTTTCCATCAGATTTCCCTGTCTCTCCATATATATGACAATTACTGAGCAAAGTTGCAATTTAAAAAAGAAATGTATAGTTTGACAGTATTTCAAAAATTAAACATAAAATTACCATATGACCCCATATTTCTGCTCTTAAGTATATGCCCTAAAGAATTAAAATCAGGGACACGAACAAGTATATGCATGCCATGCTAAGTTGCTTCGGTCGTGTCCAACTCTTTGTGACCTCATGGACTGTGGCCCTCCAGTCTCCTCTGTCCATGGGATTCTCCAGGCAAGAATACTGCAGTGGGATGCCATGACCTCCTCCAGGGGATCTTCCTGAGCCAGGGATCAAATACCACATCTTCTGCAGCACTTGCATTGCAGGCAGATTCTTTACCATTGAGCCACCAGGGAAGCCCCAAACAAGTCACGTACACACATGTTCATAGCAGCATCATTCACAATAGCCAAGGGGTTGAACCAGCCCAATGCCCATCAATAGATAAATGGATAAACAAATTGCTGGATATAGGTGGGAGAAGCAGAGCAGCCAGGGGCCGGGCTCGGGGGCAGAATTGTCAGGGGCCTTCAGGGGGAATGCCACTAACGACGGAGCATCCCGTGGAGGAGTAAGGAAAGCCACATATCCTTGAAAGGGCAGATGGAGGCTGTGGAAGAGGGGGCGGTGATGACTGCCTTGGAAAGTTGGAGGAGGGTGTGGAATTTTTCTGTTTAGCTTCATGGGGGCAAAAAAAGGATCAAATGAGAAGAAATTCCAGAGAGGCAGCTGCTTCTCTGAGATGCAGAGAAGAATAATCTAATAAATATAGCCATCATACAAAACCATCTGTGAAAATGAACCACCGCCACACAAGCTACCACTATGAAGCATCTGAACAATCCTTTTATATTGAATTAAATAGGTAAGAGGTGAACTATAAGGATACAAAATACAGTAAAGGGAGGTCTATTGCAGGGGGAGAGAGCAAGGAAAAAAACAACAATAAAGAAAACCAAAAGACAAATCTTGTGTGATTTGAGGTATACTGTGAACTGCTGCTGCTAAATCGCTTCAGTCGTATCCGACTCTGTGCGACCCCGTAGACGGCAGCCCACCAGGCTCTGCCATCCCTGGGATTCTCCAGGCAAGAACACTGGAGTGGGTTGCCATTTCCTTCTCCAACGCATGAAGGTGAAAAGTGAGAGTGAAGTCGCTCAGGTCCGACTCCTAGCGACCCCATGGACTGCAGCCCACCAGGCTCCTCCATCCGTGGGAGTTTCCAGGCAAGAGTACTGGAGTGGGGTGCCATTGCCTTCTCCGATACTATGAACTAGGGACTATGATTAATTCAAGTCTTGTATATTTGTGAGCCCCACTCCCCAACCCACTGTGTGAGAAGTAAATGAAAGAGAAGAAAAAAAGAGAGTAGAGTCACTCAAACATGAAGTGTTCGGCAAGCGACGCTGCTTTTCATAAAGAACGCAAACGGCATTTGGTCAGGTGTGTTCCTGCCCCTGCAGGAAGGCAACTGGATGCTTCTGAGGATCACCTCAGCACTACTGTAAAAGCACAAATCCCTGGACCCTCAACCTTCTAGGCAGGGACCAAATCAAGCCTGCAGATTAGAAACGCCTTTTTCTATCTGAAGGCCTTTAGAACCGATGTCGTCTTACACGAGGATGCTTCACATGCTTGGGCAACCTTCCTAAGGCAAGGCCTTTATGCTTGGAAGCCTTGTGGGAGACACGAATTCAAAATATCTTAAGCCGGGGCCTAGGGAAGTACATGTGAGTTGAGTGATGATCAGCCACTGGTGGGGACACCTGGAAACGACATCGTGGCAAAGTTCAAGAGCAGCGGCCATGCAGAAAGACCCCCTGGGTCTGAAGCTGCACCCCGCTGACAAGGTGGGGAGTACTGAAGGTGGGGAAGTACTGAGCTTTCAGGTCTTGGCCTTTCTCATCTGAAAACTGCAGATAAGAGGAGCACCTATTCTGCAGGGCTGCAATTGGGACTTGATACCCACATCCTGCACAAAGCACTTAAAGCTTGGGGCAAACGCTCAAGAAATGTTAGCTGCTGCTACCCAGCAGGCTCTGACCTTCCTCCAGGACACCACCAGCAGCAGCCCCAGGAGCAATGCTACTTGGTCAGCCACAGGCACTTCCTGCTTTTCTGTTTTTCCTCTTTTGTGGGTCCTGGTTTGCTTTCTCTCCCCAGACTGGGGGGCCCCCAGTGTTGATTCCTCAAGCTGTCCCCGGCAGATGGAGGAGAGGACTGCAAGCTGTTGCAGTCGGGAGCTCCCCACATTCTCACAGCCCCATTCTGAGCTGTACTGGTGGTCACAGCACATTTGAAGTGACGGGGAGAAAAGACAGGCTGCGCCGAGACACAGCCCCGCTGGCAGCGCCACACCCCCCGCTGCAGAGTCCACCGTGGACTTCTGGGCGGCAGTCAGCCAGCCATTCGACCACTTACCAGACCTGGTTTCAGAGAACGAACAGGGACGAGAGATGGACACGGGGACAAGGGATAAGCTCTACTGTCACAGGGCTTACAGCGTTCCAGTGGGGAAGACAGGAAATAAACGTTGAACGGCAGTAACAACAAAGTGAGGCACCAGGAGGTGCAAAGAAGAAAATACAATCCGACCCGCACACAAAGTTTACAGTAGCCTTTTCCATAATTGCCAAAGCCTGGAAGCAACCAAACTGTCTTTCAGTAGGTGAGTGGATAAGTCAATTGTGGTCCATCCAGGCAAATGGAATATATTTTAGCACTAAAAAGAAATGAGCTATTAAGACATGAAAAGACATGGAGCAAACAAATGCATATTAGTAAATGCAAGAAGCCAATCTGAAAAAGTATGATTCCATAGTTAACTATGGGGCATTCTGGAAAAGGCGGAACTCTGTCTTTAAGTCTCTGCCAGAGCAAGTGATGGTGGCCAACTCCCTTGCTATAGTTCACTCTGAATAAAGAGCCTCTGCTTGTGCTCACTTGGGTGGCATTTATTTTCACACCAACTTTACACAAATCACTCTCTTTTTCTAGTCTGCCTTTCCTGTTCTTTCACCCAACTTTCTGTTATCTTTCAGGCACAGGTCAGGTGACACCACCTCCGGGAAGCCTCCCTTGGTTTCCCCGGACCACCAAGACTGGATCCGGTCCTCACCCTCCGTGCCACCACCTCCGGGAAGCCTTCCTTGGTTCCCCCGGACCACCAAGACTGGATCCAGTCCTCACCCTCCATGCCACCACCTCCGGGAAGCCTTCCTTGGTTCCCCCGGACCACCAAGACTGGATCCGGTCCTCACCCTCCGTGCCACCACCTCCGGGAAGCCTTCCTTGGTTCCCCCGGACCACCAAGACTGGATCCGGTCCTCACCCTCCGTGCCACCACCTCCGGGAAGCCTTCCTTGGTTCCCCCGGACCACCAAGACTGGATCCAGTCCTCACCCTCCATGCCACCACCTCCGGGAAGCCTTCCTTGGTTCCCCCGGACCACCAAGACTGGATCCGGTCCTCACCCTCCGTGCCACCACCTCCGGGAAGCCTTCCTTGGTTCCCCCGGACCACCAAGACTGGATCCAGTCCTCACCCTCCGTGCCCTCCGAGAATTCTGGGATACACCCGCTGTAACGAGTGCTAGGTCTTGGTGTAGAATGTTGTCTCCCAACTACGCGATGAGCTCCTTGAGGATGGGGGATGGTGTCTTATTCAACCCACACAATGTCAAGCACACAGAGAACCTCGTGGGCACATACTGAATGTTCACCCAGCGCCCCTGCTCTCCTCCTCCCATCCACTGTACCTGTATTCATCAGCTAGCGCTGCCACCACAAAGCACCACCGCCCGGAAACTCACTGTCTCAGGGCTCTGGAAGCTGGCAGTCCAGGATCAGGTGTCAGCAGGGCTGGTTTCTCCTGCGCTCTCTCTCCTTAGCTTGCAAATGCCTGCCTTCCTGCAGTGTGCTCACATGGCCTTTCCTCTGTGCAAACACACCCCTGGTGTTTCTTCCTCTTCTCATAAGGTCACCAGTCCTACTGGATGAGCCCACCCTACTGACATCGCTCAATGTCAGTTACTTCTTTACAGACCCAATCTCCAAATATGGTTACATGTGGGTAGACCTTCAACACACGAATTTTAAGGAGGGGCACAACTCAGTCCATAACAGTACAGACATTTTCCTTCAGCGCATTTGTCTCTAGAGTGATCCTACCCAATTCTAGGGTTGGGCTGTGATTAGTATAAAAAAATTAGCACTTTCTAACTCTCACCCCTATGGCTGGTTTAGGAATGGACACTTATCCAGCCAGAAGCACTGTGCTTCATGGAGACTTCTGCTAAAAGCTCTGAGAAAGACAAGTTTCCCCCTCTCTTGAACGAGATGCAGTGAGGGCGCCCCCGACGGCAGAGGGTGGAGCTTCAGGGATGGGTGGTGGGGGTCTCGGAGCATACCGTGAGGACACCCCAACACTGCAGAAAGCAGAGCGAAGACGCAGCGAGACCTGACCCTTCGCGTCACTGTTTCCATCACTGAGGGAACATTTCCTGAAGAAAGCCCTACTTGGGGATTTTCAATTACGTGTGTGTTTATATTAAAAATCCTTTTGAATTTTTAAGCCAGCTGGAGTTGTTTTCTATCACTTGCAACTGAGAATGCTATCAGAATCAGCAACGCCTCGAGCATATTCGTTGAACCCACAAGCTTCCCATGATCTTCACTTTCTGTATTTAAGAAGCATGTCTCTGTCCGCCTGCCTGCCTCCGCCTGGACCCGGCCCCATCCCTCTGCAGGGTCTCTGACCACCAACTCCCTGCTCTCCTGAGGGTTTCCAAACTCTTCTTAACTGGCTCTCTGCCTCAGCAGAGAAACATCTTCCAGTTCTCTCATAATGAAACCAAAGGATCATTCTCTGTATCGCATAGCTCCCTACAGGTACCTAATTTTTTCTTTCATTTCTTCTCATGAAAGTTTTTTTTTCCCAGTAGAGGTCAATGGCTTCTACGTTTGCTGACTTTGTTCCCATTCATTACTCCTCCAACCACACCCTGAACCTCTCCTGTCGGGCCCCCGCACTGGCCTCCAGATGGCCAGATTCAGGGTTTTCAGTCTTTATCTTGCTGGGCCCCTTGGGGGCATTAACAACTGTTAATCACCCAATCCGTCCTTCGTCCTTCATAACATCCTTTCCTCCTTGTCAGCCTCTGAAACCCCACTCTGGGGGCTCGTTTTCTTCCCGGCCCTTCTAGCCTCCACGGCAGCACGGATCACACTGCTGGACCCTCTTCCTCTGCCTGATGTCCTCAGTGTCTTCACTGGGGCCCTGGCCTTGCATCTCTCTTCTGCGTTTGCCGGTGCCCGCCTAAGTCACCGAGCAGACTCTTGGAATCTCTCTTACCTCCCACTTCTCACACCTCACATCCAGGCACCAATGGCGTCTCTCATCCTCCCCCTTCTGCACATTCTCAGTTGCTTACCTCTGATAAACATCATGTCTCATTGTAATGACCTCTCGCCTGGTCTCCTTCCAATCCATTCTCCATGTTGCTATCACAGTGATCTTTCTAAATCCCCACCTGATCATGTCACCGCTCTGCTGAAAACCTTTCCACTTCTCCCCATTGCTCTACATAAGATCAAATCCAAACTGCTGAACGTAGCACATAAGGCTCTTTAAGATCAGGTTTCTGGAGTGCCCTCCAAGCCCACCCAAATCCTAAATGCTTCCTTATGTGTTAGTAGCTCTCTTTTGCAGCCCCATGAACTGTAGCCCACCAGGCTCCTCTATCCATGGAATTCTCCAGGCAAGAATACTGGAGTGGGTAGCCATTCCCTTCTCCAGGGGATCTTCCCGACCCAGAGATCAAGCATGTCACACTGTATTCAACCTCCGTAATTTATCCATGCCAGCCCCTGTGCCTGTAAAGGCCTTCCCTCCTGTCATGTGATTAATTCCCACTCAGTCTTCAAGACTTCACTGCTCAGACATCTTCTGCACGGTGAAGAACGCCTTGTGCCCCTCCGTGCCCCCTACCCCCAGCAGAGCTGGGAGACCCTCTCATCTCCACTATAGCTTAAACCACCTCTCTGGGCACTTAGCACATGGGCAAAACTGCGTGATTAAACTAAGGGTTGGAGGCCTTTTCTGTAGAAGTCTAGATAGTAAGTATTTTCAGCTTTGTAAGACAGTTTCTGTCACAAGTGCTGAACTTACCATTACGGAGTGAGGACGAGCACAGACAGGAAGCGAGTGGATGGGTGTGGCTATCCACTAACAAAACTTTATTTCCGAAACAGGTAGTGGACTGGGACTGGCCCGGGCTGCAGGTTGCTCACCACTGGCTTAAGCTTTCTCCCATCTTTGGGGAATTCTTGAGGCTCAGACCACGCCCTGCTCATTTTCGTGTCCCCAGAGCCTGGCAGGGTCCCTGGCGGGAAGTATTTAGGGAAAGGAAGATCCAAGTAAAGGTCTCAGCCCTGCCACTTATCTTCTGTACACTACTTGTTTTCCAAACCTTTTCTAAAATCTCATAAATGGAAATAAATATTCCTGCTTTGTCTGCTGCAGATGGTGTTGTGAGAATCACATAAATAATGCATAGGAACACGAAGCACAGTACCAGTGGAAGCTGTTTCACTGTTCACGTGACTCCACTACACAGACTTTATCATGTGGGCCTGAACCCAGGAGAGGGCCTATGATGTACCCGCCCATCGCTCCGCCCTGACGGGTGGTGTGGGGCTTAGCCGCAGCCCACTCTGCCCTACCGCATCCTCTTGCTCTGGGGACGACACCCAGGGGTGAGGCTTCTCAACCATTCTCCTCTCCCCATCGCTCCACTCCCATTGTCCTAGCTTCCAGACTCCACAGTTGTTCGTGACAGATGAATGGCCTGATGGCCTCTGAGGCCTCCCAGAGACGAGAGCATGTTCTCTGGGTTAGAATCAACAGGGGTAGAAGCTGATGGCAGACCGGTAGTGCACGGTGAGAAGGAGGATGGCATCAAGGTTTCCAGGCTGGGAGACTGGATGGGATGACACTCATAACTGGCATCAAGAATTAAGAAAGCGGAAACGTCTGGAAGTGACTTGGGCTAGGGAGATCATGAGCTTGGAACCAAATATGTCCGGTTCGAAATGCCCAGGGCTGTGAACAAAACACCTCTTCAGGTAGTCTGAGGCTGTGCTTCTGAATTATTGCCTGCAGAGACGCACAGCGACAGATTAGTGCTACAGGGCCACGTGCCAGCAGCTAGCTCTTAGAATAAACTAATGAAATGACTGGAATAGTACTACAGGAACCAATGAAGGAGTACACTCACACATCACTGCCACAGGATATTGTGGGGGCAACAGAGAGATAATGAAAGCCCAACCGAGCCAACGCAAAACTCAGCCATCCTGCATCAGATTACAAAAACAAACACGCAGCAGGGTTTATCACTGCGGCTGCCTGGAAGCAACCTGTTCAGAAATCAGAGAGAGGAGCTGAAACAAAAGAGCAAAGAGAAGCCCATCAAAACAGGGAGTGGGGAAGGACCGTGTGCGTGGGGTCTGAGAAGCACTCAGGAGTATCCCAGGCCAGGCCACGGGCTCCCTGCAGACAGGCAGGCAGGCCCTCTTAGGGGAACTCAGGACTAGGACATAAGGAATTTCTCGTCATTTGTTCCCAGTACCAACCAGGAACAGTTGCAAATGATGTATACATAAATATAAATCCAAGTGGCTCAGCTTATATAAATATATAATACATATAACTTGTAATAATCACATTTTCACTCACTTTTCATTTTCTTTCTTCAAGAACAGAGAAAGAGCCGGTATGTGTTCCCTATTATGTTTTGGCAGAAAAAATAGCCGAGGAGCTGACTTAAGAGACAAAACCTACACTCTCTGTGCTCCGCTCAAGCCCTGTGACCTGGCTCCCACCCCATGCGGCCTCTTCTCCCGCAGGGCCAGCCTGGGCCTTGCACCCCCCGCCCCCCAGACCAGCCAGGTAGTTGCTGGGCCTTCGGCCACCTCCGTGAAGGCTGGACCGCTACCCCTTACCTCTCTACAGTGCAAACGCCCCTCCTCACCGAGGCCCTCGGTGGCAACCCCTCTGCAGCGCAGACCCTACCTTCCCACTGAAAGTGGGCTGCGATTTCCCCTGTACCCCCAGCGCGCTCTGTCCCAGGGGTCATACATATCCTCCTGCCGGTGAGACTAGTTGTTCCTCATCCATCTCCTGCATCAGATTCTGAACTTCCTGAGTCTATGCTTTGTCTCCCTCAGTAGCAATCCAGTACAATAAATATTCATGGAGTGAGTGAATAGCCATCTTATCAGATACTTCCTCTTAATTGAGAGATATGCATCCATCAAGAATTAGTGTATTAGAAATTCTTGATTAAATCATATATAATAAAACTGTTGTTACAGCATACACTTGAGTAATAAAAATAACAGCAATAACCTAATAACATCTATTAAGCATCCCATGAAGTAGACAGACCTCGTCCCTGCTCAGCAGACACACTCATCCCCTTTTTCCCTGAAATCCACCCCTACTCCCTTTCAGGGCATCTTTCTGATCTCAGTCAGGGCCTCCCTGTTTCCTCCATCCTGAAGACAGATTCTCAGAACTAGGGATTCGGGGCTCCAGGCATTAACCCCTGAATGGCCGTCTCTTCTGTTCCCAGCCTCCCTGCACCCACATCCAGAGGGTTTCAGCTCAGCTGCCCTGATTCTGAGGTCACCTTCTGCAGTGGGGTGCCCAGGGCGCCGTGGAGGACCCTCCTCCCTGCTCCCCTCCTTCCACGGGTCCACAGATTCCTTCCATCTCTTATGCCAAGGGAGGAACCAGGCAACAGATGGTGACCCCAGCCCGAGTGCTCCCTCCACTCACAGGCATCTGAAGGCCGGATGGGTTTCCTAGGAAACTCAAGTGCCCCATACTGGTGATCCCTAGCCTCTCCCAAAGAGAGCACCAAGCAGGAAGGAGGAAGACAGAGGGGAAGACGAGACCGATGGGAAGCCGCAGGAGGAGCTCCATGCCTTCCTCCCAAGTATCCCCAGTGAAGCCAGATGCCTCACATCTCCCCTTCACCCCGCCAAGATGGCCACAGTCTCAGCATCTTCACAAAGTTTCGCTGCCCGTGCAATCCTCCCCTCTCCCTTTCGGGGCTGTAACTACATGAACCCTCCTGGGGCCCCAGGACTTGACAGCCTAAGTAAGCACTCACCAGCCTGCTTCTTCATCTGCCTCTCCCCTGCCTAGGAGTGGAGACCCGCTTCCTCCCTGCGTGGGGTTCAACCAGTTGTCTTCTAGGATTTTCCAACAACTAAGGACACCTTGTATGTGGATTCAAGCCCCCTTCCCCCTCCTCCCTTCTCAGGGTTGGAGGAGGGTGGTCTCCATCTGCTCGGTGGCTGTGTTGCATGCTTGGCTCCCTGGCATTGTCAGAGGGAGCGATCTGGGAGGAGAGAGGGGCTGTGTTTAACCATTGAGAGGGTTCCCCTGGTGGCAGGGGCACCGGCAGGTCTGGCCCCTCCTCGCCCTGCCTGAGGTCACGGGGTCTCAGCAGGAGTGGGGGATGGGGAACAACAATATCAGGTGGCCCTGATTCCCACCAGGGGAGGGGGCGGAGGGGGACACCTGGGTTTAGGATTAAGGATTTGGCTGAAAACAACTGTTTCCTGCCCAACACCCAGAACTAATCTATTGGTTGAAACCTGAACCACTTGGCTATTTATTAAGTTGGGAACAAGGGAAGGAGGGGGCAGGAAAGGAGAAAGAGGGAAGAGGTCTTTTTCCCTTGAGGTGCCCACCGTGAGTGTCTGGTGAACTTCTCATGCTCCCTCCAGGCTGCCAGGGGCCCAGAGCACGGGCAGGCACCTTGCTGCTCACGAGCCACCAGGCCGCTCATGAAGGCTGTGCCCACCCAGAACGTGTCCCCCTTCTGGGCAGGAGGTGCAGGCCCCTCATTGCGGGGGCAGAGCTGGTTGGGACACTAAGTGAACAGCGCTTGGACAGGGAGACCCGCTGCATGATTTTGCGTAGCTGATTTGCGTGGGTCTACCAAAAATCTTTTAACCTTCCGCTTATAATGGATCTTGGGTTATTTTTATTTATTTTTTCCCCATCACCACAATGCTTCAGTGAACATCCCTGTACATGTAATACAGAGGAAGTGGGGTGGCTGCCTTATCCTGTCTCTTTAACCCCACGCCAACTGGAACCTGAAATATATCTTAGCCTGGTATAGAGAGGCAGCCCGAAGTATAAGCGGCCAGGTCCACGGCCCAACCCTGGACATCCCACCGCACAAGCCAACAGTTGCTGGACACGCTGGGAGGGACTGTACCGGTGCTGCAATCCACCCGAGCCCGCTTTCTGACGTTCTCTGGGGCGGTGCATTTTCTCCACATTATTATCATTGCTTACTCGCTCATCCTCCAAGAGGCAGCACTAGGAAACACACACGGAATGGAAAAAACTCTCAAATGTAGCCAGTGCCGCTGCCTGTGAGCTGGTCAGACGCTGCACAGGGGCTGCCTTCGATACGGTGTGTGGATATCTGTGAATTTCCATTATTCTGGCTCCACTCACTGCCACTGCTCACTGTTAACTGAGCTCTGACCAGGCTCCTTACAAAGACTAACAGGTAAAACAGACTATAAAGGAAACAGAAGTTAACAAGTAGGGTATGCAGACAGCCTCCAGCTTGGAGACACCAGCTAAAGAGACACAGGAAACAGCCTTCCCTCAGTGGGGGAGAAATTCTGCCACCTCCAGGAAGAAGAAGAAGAGCCCCCACCTCCCCGTACCTCAAGAGCCCGCTCCTCATTCATGTCCATTTTCTACCCTCAGGGAGAGAGTTTCACAGCAATTAGACACACATCTTTTTCACAGCTGGAGGGAGAGGAGAGAGGGCTTGTGAAGCTTCCACCCCCTCCACGTGGGGGAGAAGAAAGCAGGATGGCAGAGCTGGCCCCCCTGCTGGCTGACAGCCTGTCAGCAAAGGCTAGAGAGGAAAGTGATCATAACCTATGGACATGATCCTGTGTGTGCAAGGGTGCAGCCCCAGGTCCGGGGAGGGCGGGGAGGGACCTGGGTTCGAAGGAAAGATAAGAGACTGGAGATAGACGGCCTGAAAGGGGGCTTGGATTTAGTATGAAAAGACCTGCTCCTGCTGCTGCTAAGTTGCTTCAGTCGTGTCCGACTCTGTGCAACCCCATAGACCGCAGCCCACCAGGCTCCCCGTCCCTGGGATTCTCCAGGCAAGAACACTGGAGTGGGTTGCCATTTCCTTCTCCAATGCAGGAAAGTGAAAAGTGAGAGTGAAGTCGCTCAGTCGTGTCCGACTCTTAGCGACCCCATGGACTGCAGCCCACCAGGCTCCTCGGTCCATGGGATTTTCCAGGCAAGAGTACTGGAGTGGGTTGCCATTGCCTTCTCCAATGAAAAGACCTAGGGTTCCTCAAAACATGAAACACAGAATTACTATATGCCCCAGCAAACCACTCCTGGGTATACACCAAAGAACTACAGATATATGTCCACATGAGAACTTGTACATAAATGTGCACAGCAGCATAGCTGATCACAGACAAAAAGTGGAAACATCCTGAACGTCTATCAACTGAGGATGGATAAATAAAATCTATATATACCATGGAATATTATTTAACCACCAAAAAGGAATGATACAGAGAGACATGCTACAATGCGGCTGAACCTTGAGAACATCACGCTAAGTAAAAGAAGCCAGACACAAACGACCATGTATTGTACCATTCCATTAGTATGAAATGTCTGAAATAGGCAAATTTCCAGAAGTAGGAAATAGACTGATGATTGTCTAGGGCTAGAGGAAGACCAAGCTTCCCTGGTGGCTCAGATAGTAAAAAATCTGCCTGCAATGCAGGAGACCCGGGCTCGACCCCTGGGTCAGGAAGATGCCCTGGAGAAGAGAATGGCTACCAAACCAGTATTCTTGTCTGGAGAACTCCATGGACAGAGGACCTAGTGGGCTATAGTCCATGGGATCACAAAGAGTTGGACACAACTGAGTGACTAACCCTCACTCCTTGAGAGAAAGACCACGGTCAGGCAGAGGAGAAGGGGCTGCTGATGGGTACGGAGATTCTTTGGTGGACGGAGAAGGTAATGAAAACGTTCTAAAATTAACTGTGGTGATTAGTGCCCAACTCTGTGAATATATTAAAAATCAGTGTATAATATTTTTTAAACTTATTTTTTAATTGAAGTATAGTTGATACGCAAGTTGTATATTTTATAATGGTAAATCGTATGGTATGTGAATTCTATCTCAATGAAACTATTGTTTAAAACATCAATGAGAAAAAAGGATTAACTACGTAAGACCTTGGAAGACTTTGTTAGAAAACGGTGATACTTCAATAAGGAAAATAAACGATTAAATTTATAAACGTAGCTTCAAATGTTCAAAGGAACTCAAGTTTATTAATGGACTCAAACAGATTATTAAAATTTATGAGATTTATAAAAAGAATTGTAAAGTTTATCAGTTGAAAGGTTTAAGAAAAAACTAGGTTTGGGGATCAATATATTGAATATTGAGTTTTTAAAAAAGACTTTGGGCTAACTCCTCAGATGCCACCCAGAACAAGTCGCAGTCTGCGCACTCCCCGCCTCCGCAGTAAGCTACAAAACGCTGTGCAGACACGGTGCTGCAGGAAGCGCAACCTGAGACCTCAGTCTCTCAGCAGCTCCCCCGAAGGGTGAGGGCTGTGCCCTAGCCAGCTTCTGTCCGGACCCCCGCTTCCGCACTCCAGTCACCGACCACTGCATTCCCAGGCTCCCTGAGCGGGCTGTCTGTTTGGAGCCAGGCCCCTGTCCATCTGAGGAGCTACCATCTGGATCCATCTGCTCACGATGTCACTCATGTTAAGCTGCTTACTCCACCCTCTCTTTGTGGGACTCCAGGCCCAGTTTCAACAGACCAGGGTTCTAAAGCCATTTGAAAACCACAGGATGAGCTCAAGCAGGAAAGAAAAGGGTGGGGGGCCAGGGAGAAGGCAGGCTGTTGGAGAAGCTTGGGGTGGGGAAAGAGGAAGGGCCTCCAGCCCCTTCACTGACTGTGAGCTTCTTGGGGCAGAGGGCGGCGTCCTCTCCTTTCCTGTGCTCTTCATAGAAATGAACACCAGATGAAGGCAGAACAGGATCAACTAGGAACATGCAGCCCGGGGGAAACACGCCGGACAGCAATTCCGAGCCGCAGCTTCAAGAGGAAGGGGTGTACTGTGACCCGTCTGGCTCAGGAAGGGGGTGCAGACTCGGGAGCCACATACCCGAGGTTGTCTCTAACCTCACGGTTCAGCAATTCGTTTACCCTCTCTCTCAGTCAGAGCCTTAGTTTGCTTGTCTTTGAATGGGATAATACACATTTATTACAATATTATTGTGACTACTAATTAAATGAGTTGATTTAATTCATTTTAAGTGAATTAATGGGCTAATGCATTTGTATAGCATCTAACGGGCTTCCCCTGTAGCTCAGTTGGTAAAGAACCGGCCTGCAATGCAGGAGACCCACGTTCAACCCCTGGGTTGGGAAGATCCCCTGGAGAAGGAAATGGTAACCCACTCCAGTATTCTTGCCTGGGAAATCCCATGGACAGAGGAGCATGGACAGTCCATGGGGTGGCGAGAGTCAGACACGACTTAGCAACTAAACCACCTCCACGATAGCATCTAACCCAAGGCCTGGCCCAAACTTGACTTTCAAAAGCTATTGGTTATTTCTTCTTCCCCACAAGTGACATATGGTGCAATGCTTTGCTACGTGGCTTTGGACAAGCTGGACTTTCAACCCTAGATGTGTCTTATAGATCTACAAAACACACGATGCCTGTGCTAATAACCATACCCTACTCTGGGGCCAAGGAGTCATTACTGTCTCTGCACAAGTGCAGTCTACCGTGGACCAGACAGAAGGGCAGCTCCTGCGAGATTCCAGAGCAGCCAAAGCAGCCTTCGCTTCCCTCTCTCCTGCCTCAACCCTGCGTCCTGACCCAAAGCGCTAGGAACTCCTGGAGACCACTGCCCCACCCCCATTCTGCCCCTGCTCACCCAGCCTCTTCCACCAGTGGCCCCACGACCCATGACATTGACCACCCCAGGTGGGAGTCAACCTCAAAGGAGCCAGGTCCGTTCTTCTGAGGCTTCCATCCTGCTGTCAGTATTGGCCTAGCTGCTGATATTCCAAGGCAATGGCACCCCACTCCAGTACTCTTGCCTGGAAAATCCCACTGACAGAGGAGCCTGGTAGGCTGCAGTTCATGGGGTTGCTAAGAGTCAGACACGACTGAGCGACTTCACCTTCACTTTCACATTCCAAGGATAGCACATCCCTGGCTGCATTTTTAAGGTTCCTATCTGACACGACAGGGAGACGCAGGGAGGAAAGGACCAAGACAGCAGGAGGGAGCGGCATCTGTTCCCTCCCCTCCCTCCAGCCCTCTGCATTTACATCCAACTCAGACACTGGTCTGGGTCCAACTGCCATCCTGGCAGGCTTCTGCAGGCTGGAGACGTGAAAATACAGGAGCGTGGAAGAGGGGGTGTGGGACAGACAGGGGACGGTCGTTCCCTGCGTTATGAGATACGTTGTTTGTCTAGGGGTCTGCGGCTGAGTGCTGGCTATGATGCTTACGCCAAGACACGGCCGGCTCCAGCGGTGGAGGGGAAAGCCGCGTTAACGCCCCCAGTGAGTGCACACACCTGTGTGTGGCAGGGCCTCTCTTTGTTGTAGTCTCTAGTCCTCCCGTTAGAATCAGAAACTCACGGGGTGACACGCTGTCTCAAACCCAGCAGCCCCACCTCCGGTATACAGGTGGGTTCAGCAGGGCGGCAGAAAGGCTGGGGTGGGGGGGCGGTGTGGAAGTGAGTGCATCGCCTCCACAGAGATGAGGCAGACGGCACACGTCACTGAGGGGACCAGCTCTCTCTGCGGTCACCGGTGGCTCCACACCCAGCCCTGCACACCTCAGCACCCAGGACAGGGTGGTAAGCATGGGTGCTGTCTCAGGGGCCCGGAGTTGGTCCTGGGGAGAGAGTTCCCAGTGAAGCCCCACGGCCCACCCCCGATCATCTCCCAGCCGTGGTCCTGCTCCCCCCATGGCCAGGGAGGCCCGCTGCAGTGCTTCTGGAGGGAGAAGGCCTGGCACCTGGCAGGGAGACTGAGGGGTGTGAATGCAATTAACCAAATGACGCCATCTGAGACACCGAAGGCCTGCAGAGGACGGTGGTTCCTCTGCCTGCGTCAGAGGGCAGGTGTCTGCTCCGAGCGCCTGGCAGGCCCAGGAGCTGAGGCACCGAGGGAGGGAGAGGTTAGTCTGAGCGGGGCAGGTGCTCACGCTGGCGGAGGGGGAGGGTGGAGCGGGAGGGCGGAGGGGGCATGTGCGGGAGCAGATGCCGGGGTGGGCCCCAGATGGCTATGGCCCGGAACAAGAGGAGAGCCAGAGAGGAGGGCAGACAGACAAGAGGAGAGCCAGAGAGGAGGGCAGACAGACAGACAGACGACTTACTCATCTGAGGCCTCCCAAGCAGAGACACAAAATCAGATTTCTACCTAGAACCTGGCTGGAGTCCTGCTCAGAATCATCTGTGCAGCCCAGCCCACCCTGAGAACGCTCCACAGCCCCGAAGTCAAACGGCCAGCTGCGTGGTCCCAGAGCTGCAGGACGGCTGGGGTTCCATCCTGGTGAGGGCACTTTCTCAGCCGTGAGCGCTGAGCACGCTCCTTCACTTGTCGTGACACCAGTAAAACGTGGTAACAGTGTGTCCCATTTCACAGAGTTGCTGTGCGGAGGATTACAAGGAACACACCGAGCGCAGGATTACAGGGAACACGCTGAGCGCGGGCAGCCGGGGAGCCCTCCAGGGCTGATTCAGGCAAGGCTGACTGTTACCATCCTCTAAAGAGCCTGCTCAGTCCTCCTCTTGGAACTTCCTGGGCCCTCAGTAGCCAAATGTGTGTACTCTTGTTTTCTTCTTTTTTTAAGTTTCCCAGTCAATCTGAAAGTCCTCTGATCCTTTGACCCTTCATGATGCCTCAGACTGGAGGAGGCCGTGTGGCATCCCAGCAAGAAAAATGGCTCACAATTCAGGACATCTGAGTCCTAATATGAGCTCTGTTGGGAATTCATTTTGTGGAAGTTAGAGAAATAACTTCTTGAGCCTCAGTTTATCCATTAATCAAATGGCAATGCTGTCACCAGCTGCTGCTGCTGCTGCTAAGTCTCTTCAGTTGAGTCTGACTCTGTGTGACCCCATAGAAGGCAGCCTACCAGGCTCCGCCGTCCCTGGGATTCTCCAGGCAAGAACACTGGAGTGGGATGCCATTTCCTTCTCCAATGCATGAAAGTGAAAAGTGAAAGTGAAGTCGCTCAGTTGTGTCCAACTCTTAGCGACCCCATGGATTGCAGCCTTCCAGGCTCCTCCATTCATGGGATTCTCCAGGCAAAAGTACTGGAGTGGGGTGCCATTGCCTTCTCTGACTGACACCAGCCTTGCCCTCATAACAGAATTTTCATGAAAGTCAAATAACACAACTAATCTAAACAAATGCACTATAAAAATAAAAGCTCTGAACTAATATGGGCTTGCAGATGAGACTGGAAGTGTCCAGAGGTATGAACTAGAACAGGTTTGCCCTGCATCAGGCAGGCTGTGGCAGGGTAGGACTCCAGCTGCCAGTCAGATAGACCGCTGGACAGGGACACTGCTGTCATCAGAGAAGCAGGTTCCTCAGGGAGGCATCTGGTTGGGCAACCCTGAGTGTGTGTGCCCAGTGAGGAGGGCAGGGGGCCTTTGGAGGGAGCACAGAGATACAAAGTAGGGAGGGTGCAAGTGCCAAGAGAGGGGGCACAGCGACCCACAGCTGGACCAGCCCCTGATTCTGCACACACCTGGGGTCTGTTCCTATGCTGTGCCACAGATACTAACATGCCGGTTATAATAATCTATGCATTATTTTTGCAACCAGAGTCCTCCAAATACAAAGCAAAAAAACCCTGGTGGCTACTGCCAGTATGTTTAAGTTCAGTCTTCAGTAACAACGATCAGGTGAAAAAGTCCTGTGGTCAGATGGATTTCCCAGGTGGTCCCTGAAACCTGACACTGTTCTAGGGCAAGCTGCAGATCTAGAAGAACGCCCACAGAAACTACCTTCATAAAACAGGTATATCCGAGCCACTGTTGCTATGACAAATAGTAACTTTCATATACTAAATACCTACTCTAAGCCTACTATATGCCAGGCACAGTATAGGGCTCCTTTATGTTTCATCTTGACCACAAGATATTCCTTATTACCCCCATGTAGATAGCTAGAGTGGCTTGAAACTTTCCTACAGTCACAAAGCAAGGAGAGCTGGATTTTGTCCAGAGCCCAAATCCATGTTATCAGCATATCCTGTTCCTAACTTCCAGCTCCCTCCCTGCCTGCATCCTCCCAGCCCAAATCCCCAACTTTTTCTGGGAGGAAAGGGAACTGGAGCAATGAGGCAGGGATACCCACACTCAAGAATGGGGAAACGCTTCTCTGTTCAGGCTTCCAGGACAGACTCCCTCAGCCCAGAAGCCTGCAGGCTGCTCGTTTGTGGTTCAGTACCAATTACTTCTTGGTTAAAACTGTAGCCCTTAATTCTTGCACGTCCTCCTCTGACATTCCTGCCTGGAGACTGAAGCAGGAGCTGCCAGGAGCAGCAGCATTTTATCCCAGAATGGAACAATGCAGACCCTGGACACAGGGTGTGGCTTCAGTGACGTCAGCTTCAGCCACGAACTGTGCCCTGGACAGCTGTCCATCCACCAGGGCCCCCTGCCCGCCCAGAGAAGGTGTTCTCACAAGGCCCTGCATATGCTGGTGCTGTCATTCAGGAGGCTCCCGGGTTGCAGAGGCCAGGCTAAGAGGGGTGCAGGTCACAAACACAGCTGTTCCCCAGTTTTCAAAAGAGGTGAACAGTCGGGACAATATGCAGGACTAATGCCGGCTCACCACGTCTGCTGGAGGAAAAGGAACGGTACTTCCCCAAAGTCAGCCTCCGGCCAAGGACAGCCTTGCAGCCTGGCTCTGTGGCCCACTCTGGGGAGGAGGATGGAGCTGTCCCTTAGAGCCAGAAACTTCTCTCATCAAAGAGAAGGGGCAGGAGGCAAGAATTGCCCCCACCCCGCCCCAGAGCCAGGGAGCCGGGCACTCACCGTCTCTGCCTCATTCAGCCTCCTTTCCGTAACGCCAGAGGGGGCTCCCTTCCCGGCTGCAGAGACAAGGAAAACTCCGGCGTCCCAAACTGCACAGAAGTCAGTCAACCTGTCACAAAGCAAACACAAAGGAGAACCCGGGGTCACTCGAGGAAAGAAAAAGAAAAGGCTTTGTGCTCTGAGGCTTGTTCATTCACTGGAAATTACATCTTTGTCTACACCCGTTTGCACAGTTTCACATAGCATAAGAGCATCTTTGTTCACAGAAATGCAAAGCACTCTGCAAGAAATGGGAGAGATTCTGCAAGGTGCTGGACTCTGGACTCTGGGGAAGGAAGGTCGGCTCTCTGTCTCTCCATAAGGTCGTTATTGTGACCTGATACCATAATCAAATTGCAGAATCCTTAGTCGCCTAAAGGAGGGAAGCCATATCTAAAGGAATTTCTCCTACACCCGAGGAAGAATTTACCCAATAATTATTTCATTACTTTTCTTACTTAAGTATTATGTTTTTCTTCCCCATCTACAGATAATCAAACGGAGTTCATCATAAATAAACTGCACATTAAAAGCAGACCTAATTTTGGTGTTAGGAGACATGGGTTTTAGGTCCTAGCTTTTTTTATTCTTTAGGGTGGGGTCGCAGAGTGTAGGACACAACTGAGCAACTGAACAGCAACACTTCCCTACGTGTAATGCATTTTCCTCATCTGTAAAATGGGGAGAACGTACAGGACAGTGCATCAGATCACCAGACCATTAGTTGGCATTTCAAATGTTCAGGTCCCAGGTCTGATCCTTGGGGGCAATCATTTAGCCTTTCTCAGTACAGATAACATACTTCAATCATTTGCTTTAACATTAAAATGTGTCTGTAGAAAATGGTAACATCCACCTGTGTGGAGGGGAGTGTGGCAATATCTATCAAAATAAGTGTGCGTTTACTTTTTGGCCCAGCAGTCTCAGTTCTAGGAATCTTTTCGAAATACATCCTGCATGATGCCCATGTTGTGACCTCGAGGGTTACTGTTAAGTGAAAAAAACCATGATAGGAAAAAGTGTCTTTAATATGCTATCATTTAAGAAAGGGAGAACAAATGCAAATATATATATATATATTCTGAAAAGACAAGAAAAGGATAAAGCATAAAATAAAATTTAAAGGACCTGGGGGAAAGGGAAGAACAATGTGGAGGGAACAGGGACACTGAATACATCTTGTTGTGGATTTGCTTTGAAACATGTCAGTATTTGACATAATAATAAGGCACAATATTTCTTAAAGAAATTCCTAAAATGAAAGTGTAGCAAATGAGTCTATGTGTCCAGTTGGTTGATATAGCTACACATAGAGAAACTCAAACATGGCAATTTGGCTGTATATCATTAGAGGGATACACCTTAATAAAAAGAACTGCCCCATCCCTCATCCCCCCACCCAATACCCTAAATTGTTTTCCGTAATCATATTATTGATGAAGATATGGTGTTTTAATTGTTGTCATTCTGAGACTTTTGTATGTATATTGTGGGATAAATCAAATGAGTGATTATATTACTGAAAAATAAGAGTTTCTTGTTGAAAGAAGAAATAAATGTAAGCTTGATGAGATCAAGTTAAAATTTTGTAGTCCTGAGTACGAACTGGGAGTATCAGGATGAACTCCATGTTTTACCTACATCCATACACACACACACACACACACACACACACACACACACTTCCTGCTGCTACTGCTAAATCACTTCAGTCGTGTCCGATTCTGTGCGACCCCATAGACGGAAGCCCACCAGGCTCCCCCGTCCCTGGGTTTCTCCAGGCAAGAACACTGGAGTGGGTTGCCATTTCCTTCTCCAATGCATGAAAGTGGAAAGTGAAAGTGAAGTCACTCAGTCGTGTCCGACTCTTAGCAACCCCATGGACTGCAGCCCACCAGGCTCCTCCATCCATGGGATTTTCCAGGCAAGAGTCCTGGAGTGGGGTGCCATTGCCTTCTCCCCACACACTTCCTAGCCAGGCCTAGAAACAAGGATCGTCCTAGAAGGAATGAGTATGCCCAGAATCAGATTATGAACTCTATGTACCATCACCTAAAGGAATCAGGCTTTCTTGGAGGAAGGTCTGATACAGCAAATGTGTAAGTTGAGTCCAGAACATCTTGTCACATCATAAAAGCAAACAAAGTGTTAATGATTTCTAGAGTTACAGCAAAAAGATTCAGAAGCTACCCAGCCTAGGATGTCACTGGTTAAGTTGAGAATTAAAACAGAATCATGGCTACAATAGGTTGAAACATAACAAATGTGTTTAAATCTTATAAATCCCCAATAAGATTCTTTAAAACCCCAGATAACCTATGAGTCACCTTTTAGGGATGCTAGGAACATAGTTCATCATTTTAAAATCTGGTCAATAAAGCCAAAGGGGGAGGAGTGGGCAGCATCATTGCTGAGACAAGGCTGGCCTTGTACTAATCACTGTTGAAGAGAGTGATGGATGCATCAGGTCCATTACAGTAGTACTCTCTCCTGGTTGTAAAACATTTTCAAAATAAAGGAAAACTTTAAATGATAGAACAGGTTGAGAAATGAGAAATCTTAGAATGCTAATTCTTGAAACTTTAGAATCTAAAGTTATTTAATCCTAACAATAATCCTATATGGTAGCCAAGGATACAGACATTATTATCCCCACTTTGCACTGCAAGAAATAAGTGTAAAGAATCCTTTGAGTCAGGATTCAAGCCCACACATTCTTGTTCCAAAGTTCATTATTTACCAGTTGCTTCTTCAATATTCTCATCTTTTATATCTGCATTAGTAAAACGTTCATTGCCTATATGAGGTTAATGGGAGCTACCAAGAGAAAAGTCCTTGGAAAACAAACCTTTGTATATATATCTTTCTGTCACTTGAAAATTGGGGACCAGATTTGTCCTATGTAGTAGTTGTTCTGAGGATCCAGTGGGAACTGTGATTTGAAGATGGACAGATACCAAGAGAGAGAAACAGAGAACCCTTAAAGATGACTGAGATTACAATTACCCCAATGCCTTCACCATCACTCACAGGACGTGAGGGTTAAATGAGAAGTGAGGCTTGAACTCAGGATATAGACTCCAGCTGACCCAGGAATAGGATGGTCCTCGATATCTGATGCTCTGGGGATGATCAGGGATCAAGAAAGATACCTGACACCCTGCAAACTGCAAGAGCGGCTTGGAGTCACAGGTGGGTGGGGTCCCTGGTCAGGTTGCTGGGCATCTTGGGCACTGCCTCCAGATTCCAGAAGGCCAGACACCTGCTGGGTTCCCTGAATGAGGCCCAGGCTGGAGGGAGTGTGGTGGGCAGTGGAACATGGCTTTCTAGTGACAAGAAGGCAGAGCATGTCAGACACGGGGGAGGGCCTGGGGCCGCTCACCAGCTCCCAACTGCTCTCTCTTGGCATTCATAATCCTGATGTCTGCCTGGAGAGGACTCACAGGTCTCTTCTCAGCAAATGTTTATTCCCAGATTGTCCTTCCCTCTGCCACAGAAGAAAAGTGTGTCTCTAACACTTTTCACCTTGGAATTTCATAATACTATATGTGCTTATTTCTGGAGAAGTACAAAGTCAGACTTCTCCGGGATGCTGGTTCATGTGTCCAAAAGAAGGCTGAGCACCGAAGAATTGATGCTTTTGAACTGTGGTGTTGAAGAAGACTCTCAAGAGTCCCTTGGATAGCAAGGAGATCAAACGAGTCCATCCTAAGGAGATCAGTCCTGAATATTCACTGGAAGGACTGATGCTGAAGCTGAAACTCCAATACTTTGGCCCCTGATGGGAAGAGAACTCACTCATTGGAAAAGACCTTGATGCTGGGAAAGACTGAAGGTGGGAGGAGAAGGGGGCTACAGAGGATGAGATAGTCGGATGGCCTCATCAACTCAATGAACATGAGTTTGAACAAACTCCGGGAGATAGTGAGGGAGAGGGAAGCCTGGTGTGCTGCAGTCCGTGGGGTTGCAAAGAATCAGACACAACTGAGCGACCAAACAACAATTCCCTTGGCTATTTAGTCTGAGCTCACAGAACAAGGACTTTCTCTGTCTCTTGCTTGAGGTTCTTTCTTAAACATTTAAAAAACTACTTTGTACTTTGAATAGGTAATCCTTTCACATGACATGAAACCCAAAACTTACAAGGGTTCACAGTAAAAGTAGAGCGTATATAAAGAAACTTCCTTCCCGAGACTGTCCTGCATGTTCCCAGTCCCACTGAGAGCCTCTCCCCTGCCAGCTACTCTTAACAGTGTTTTGTATTCCTCCCATAGACTTTCTACGTATACATAGATACTCTTTAAAAATTATAGCATACTATACATATTTTGTATACAAAGCTAGTGGAGGTGATGGAATTCCAGTTGAGCTATTCCAAATCCTGAAAGATGATGCTGTGAAAGTGCTGCACTCAATATGCCAGCAAATTTGGAAAACTCAGCAGTGGCCACAGGACTGGAAAAGGTCAGTTTTCATTCCAATCCCAAAGAAAGGCAATGCCAAAAATGCTCAAACTACCACACAACTGCACTCATCTCACACGCTAGTAAAGTAATGCTCAAAATTCTCCAAGCCAGGCTTCAGCAATATGTAAACCGTGAACTTCCTGATGTTCAAGCTGGTTTTAGAAAAGGCAGAGGAACCAGAGACCAAATTGCCAACATCTCTGGATCATCGAAAAAGAAAGAGAGTTCCAGAAAAGCATCTATTTCTGCTTTATTGACTATGCCAAAGCCTTTGACTGTGTGGATCACAATCAACTGTGGAAAATTCTTCAAGAGATGGGAATACCAGACCACCTGATCTGCCTTTTGAGAAATTTGTATGCAGGTCAGGAAGCAACAGTTAGAACTGGACATGGAACAACAGACTGGTTCCAAATAGGAAAAGGAGTACGTCAAGGCTGTATATTGTCACCCTGTTTATTTAACTTATATGCAGAGTACATCATGAGAAACGTTGGGCTGGAAGAAACACAAGCTGGAATCAAGATTGCCGGGAGAAATATCAATAACCTCAGATATGCAGATGACACCACCCTTAGGCAGAAAGTGAAGAGGAACTAAAAAGCCTCTTGATGAAGGTGAAAGTGGAGAGTGAAAAAGTTGGCTTAAAGCTCAACATTCAGAAAACGGAGATCATGGCATCCGGTCCCATCACTTCATGGGAAATAGATGGGGAAACAGTGGAAACAGTGTCAGACTTTATTTTTCTGGGCTCCAAAATCACTACAGATAGTGACTGCAGCCATGAAATTAAAAGACGCTTACTCCTTGGAAGGAAAGTTATAACCAACCTAGATAGCATATTCAAAAGCAGAGACATTCCTTTGCCAACAAAGGTTCGTCTAGTCAAGGCTATGGTTTTTCCTGTGGTCATGTATGGATGTGAGAGTTGGACTGTGAAGAAGGCTGAGAGCCAAAGAATTGATGCTTTTGAACTGTGGTGTTGGAGAAGACTCTTGAGAGTCCCTTGGACTGCAAGGAGATCCAACCAGTCCACTCTGAAGGAGATCAGCCCTGGGATTTCTTTGGAAGGAACGATGCTAAAGCTGAAACTCCAGTACTTTGGCCACCTCATGCGAAGAGTTGACTCATTGGAAAAGACTCTGATGCTGGGAGGGATTGGGGGCAGGAGGAGAAGGGGACGACAGAGGATGAGATGGCTGGATGGCATCACTGACTCGATGGACATGAGTCTGAGTGAACTCCAGGAGTTGGTGATGGACAGGGAGGCCTGGCGTGCTGCGATTCATGGGGTCACAAAGAGTCAGACACAACTGAGCGACTGATCTGATCTGATACATATTTTTTTCAAACTTGTCTTTTTCAGTTAATATCTTAGGTATCTTTCAGTATTAGTTCATATGAAACTGCCTTATTACTTCTAGCAGGTGTATAGTATTCTACTGTATGAAAAATATATATATAATAATCCTCTACTGATAGACATTTAGAATGTTTGTAATCACTGAACATGGAAAATTGCTGTGATACATTATCTTTGGATAAATATGATTTCTCTTATTTGTAAGATTATTTTTAGGGTAAATTCTCAGATGCAGAATTCCTAGGCCAAAGGTAATGTGGCTACTCCATGAAAGTTTGCACAATTTAAACTCCCAAGAGCAATTTATAAAAGTTCCTGCTTCCCATTTCTTCTCCAACATGCTATGTTATTACTATGTTATTATTATTTTTAAAACCTTTGACCATCAGATGCCCACAAATTGGCATCCCTTTGTGGTTCTTTTATTATAAGTGAGGTTGAGCAATTTTCTTTTCTTTGAATTATTATATTCTTTGCCCATTTCTCTACTGGGTAGTTGGTTTATTCTTGTCAGTTTGAAGGAACTCTTTACACTTTTTTTCTTAGAACACAGATTTTTTTAATTCAAAATTATATAGAGTTTACTTGTAAAGAAAGATTTTTTTAAAATTGAAGATTCCTTTCTTATAATTACCATATTAATGGTTATTTAACACCACATTAGTATGTTCAATTTACTATAACATTTTCAGCCAGTAGCCTGTTTACGTATATTTGTTTTTTACCTTTTACAGTGTTGTGTTTGTTTCTGTCATACAGCAACGTGAACCAGCCATAATTATGCATCTATCCCCTTCCTCCCTGCCCTCCCCACCTCCCCAGCCTGTTCCTCCAGGTCATCCCAGAGCGCCAGGCTGGGCTCCGTCTGCTACACAACAACTTCTCACCAGCTGTCCGCCTTACACCTGGTGGTGTATATATGCTGATTCTACTTTCTCCTTTCGTCCCCTTCTCTTCCTCCCCCCCTGTGTCCACAAGCCCATCCTCTATACCTGCATCTCCATTCCTTCCCTGCAAATAGGTTAATCAATACAATTTTTCTAGATTCCATATACGTGTGAATATATGATCTTTGTTTTTCTCTTTCTGACTTACTTCACTCTGTCCACCTCACTAGAACTGACTCAAATTCATTCTTTTTTATGGTTAATATTCCATTGTATAAATACACCACATCTTTATCCATTCAACTGTCAGTGGACATCTAGGTTGCGTCCATGTCCTGGCTACTGTAAATGGTGCTGCTGTGAACACTGGGGTACAGGCTTTTTCAATTTATGGTTCTCTCAGGGTATAGGCCCAGGAGTGGGGTAACTGAGTCATATGGTAATTTCTAGTTTTTTTTAAAGAAATCTCCATACTGTTCTACGTAATGGCTGTATCAGTTTACATCCCCACCAACAGTATAGGAGGGTTCCCTTTTCTCTACATCCTTTCCAGCATTGATTGTAGATTTTTGGATGATGGCCATTCTGAATGGTGTGAGGTGATACCTCATTGTAGTTTTGATTTGCATTTCTCTAGTAAGGAAAGTTATGACCAACCTAGATAGCATGTTAAAAAGCAGAGACATTACTTTGCCAACAAAGGTCCGTCTAGTCAAGGCTATGGTTTTTCCAGTGGTCATGTACGGATGTGAGAGGTGGACTATAAAGAAAGCTGAGCGCTGAAGAATTGATGCTTTTGAACTGTGGTGTTGGAGAAGACTCTTGAGTCCCTTGGACTGCAAGGAGATCCAACCAGTCCATCCTAAAGGAGATCAGTCCTGGGTGTTCATTGGAAGGACTGATGCTGAAGCTGAAACTCCAATACTTTGGCCACCTGATGTGAAGAGCTGACTCATTGGAAAAGATCCTGATGCTGGGAGGGATTGGGGGCAGGAGGACAAGGGGACGACAGAGGATGAGATGGCTGGATGGCATCACTGACTCAATGGACATGAGTTTAGGTAAACTCCAGGAGTTGGTGATGGACAGGGAGGCCTGGTGTGCTGGCATTCATTGGGTTGCAAAGAGTCGGACAAAACTAAGCGACTGAACTGAACTGAATAATTAGTGATGTTCAGCATCTTTTCATGTGTTTATTGGCCATCTGTATGTCTTCTTTGGAGAAGAAGATATTTTTTTGACTGGGTTGTTTGTTTTTCTAATATTGAACTGTATGAATTGCCTATATATTCTGGAGATTAATCCTTTGTCAGTTTCATTTGCTATTATTTTCTTCCATTCTGAGGATTGTCTTTTAATCTTGTTTATTGTTTCCTTTGCTGTGCAAAAGCTTTTAAGTTTAGTTAGGTTCCATTTTTTAATTTCTGTTTTTATTTCCATTACTATAACAGGTGGGTCAAAGAGGACCTTGCCATAATTTATGTCAAAGAGTGTACTACCTATGTTTTCCTCTGACAGTTTTATAGTTTCTGGCCTTAAGTTTCAGTCTTTAATCCACTTTTGTTTTTGTGTATTATGTTAGGAAGTGTTCTAGTTTCATTCTTTTACATGTAACTGTCGGGTTTTCCTAGCACCACTTACAGAAGAGGCTGTCCTTTCTCCATCATATGTTCTTGTCTCCTTTGTAAAAAAGAAGGTGCCCAAATGTGTGTAGGTTTATCTCTGGGCTTATCTATCTTATTCTATCTATCTATCTATATCTATCTATCTATTCTATCTATCTTAAGCTTATCTATCTTATTCTACTGGTCTATATTTCTGTTTTTGTGCTAGTACCATACAGCATTAATGACTGTAGCTTTGTAGTATAATCTGAAGTCAGGAAGTTGATTCCTCCAGCTCCATTTTTCCTTCTCAAGATTGCTGTGGCTATTTGCAGTCTTTTGTGTTTTCATACAAATTGTGGAATTTTTTGTTCTAGTTCTGATAGATAATGATACCAATGATATAAAAATATCACTGGTAGTTTGATAGAGATTGCACTGAATCTGTGTGATTGCTTTGGGTAGTACAGTCATTTTCACAATATTGATTCTTCCAATCCAAGAACATGGAATATCTCTCCATCTGTTTGCACCATCTTGGATTTATCAGTGTCTTATAGTTTTCTGCATATAGATCTTTTGTCTATTTAGGTAGGTTGATTCCTGCTGCTGCTAAGTCACTTTAGTGGTGTCCGACTCTGTGCGACCCCATAGACGGCAGCCCACCAGGCTCCCCCGTCCCTGGGATTCTCCAGGCAAGAACACTGGAGTGGGTTGCCATTTCCTTCTCTAATGCATGAAAGTGAAAAGTGAAAGCGAGTGGTGAGTGGGATTGTTTCTTTAATTCTGTTTCTGATTTTTCATTGTTAGTGTATAGGAATACAAGGGATTTCTGTGTATTAATTTTATATCCTGTGACTTTACTATATTCATTGATTAGCTCTAGTAATTTTCTGGCAGAATCTTTATGGTTTTCTACATATAGAGTTATGTCATCTGCAGACAGTGAGCTTTACTTTTCTTTTACAATCTGGATTCTTTTAATTTCATATTTTGCTTCTCTGATTGCTATGGCTAGGACTTTCAAAACTATATTGAGTAATATTGGAGAGAGTAGGTACCCTTATCTTGTTCTTGATCTTAGAGGAAATGCTTTCAGTTTTTCATCATTGAGAATAATGTTTGCTGTGAGTTTGTTATACCTTTATTATGTTGGGGTAGGTCCATCTAGTCAAGGCTATGGTTTTTCCAGTAGTCATGTATAGATGTGAGAGTTGGACTATAAAGAAAGCTGAGCGCCGAAGAATTGATGCTTTTGAACTGTGGTGTTGGAGAAGACTCTTGAGAATCCCTTGGATTGCAAGGAGGTCCAACCAGTCCATCCTAAAGGAGATCAGTCCTGGGTGTTCATTGGAAGGACTGATGCTGAAGCTGAAACTCCAATACTTTGGCCAACTGATGCAAAGAGCTGACTTATCTGAAAAGACTCTGATTCTGGAAAAGACTGAAGGCAGGAGGAGAAGGGGACAACAGAGAATGAGATGGTTGGTTGGCATCACTGACACAATGGACATGAGTTTGGGTGAACTTCGGGAGTGGGTAATGGACAGGGAGGCCTGGTGTGCTGTGGCTGATGGGGTCGCAAAAGGGGACACAACTGAGCGACTGAACTGAACTGAACTGAGGTTTATTCTGTGCCTACTTTCTGGAGAGATTTTATCATAAGTAGGTGTTGGTTTTGCCAGAAGCTTTCTCTGTATCTATTGAGATGATTATATGGTTTTTATCTTTCAGTTTATTGATCGGAGAAGGCGATGGCACCCCACTCCAGTACTCTTGGCTGGAAAATCCCACGGACGGAGGAGCCTGGTGGGCTGCAGTCCAAGGGGCTGCGAAGAGTCAGACACGACTGAGTGACTTCCCTTTCACTTTTCACTTTCATGCATTGGAGAAGGAAATGGCAGCCCACTCCAGTGTTCTTGCCTGGAGAATCCCAGGGACGGGGGAGCCTGGTGGGCTGCCGTCTATGGGGTCGCACAGAGTCGGACATGACTGAAGCGACTTATATGGTGTATCATATTGATTGATTTGTGGATGTTGAAAAATCCTTGCATCCCTGGGATAAATTCCACTTGATCATGGTGAATGATTCTTTAAGTGTGTTGTTGTATTCTGTTTGCTAGAATTTTGTTGAGAATGTCTGCATCTATACAAAGGAACTCTTTAGGAAAATTACCTCTTTATATTATAAGAGGAGCTGTCCTGTCCATGTCAATATTTTTACCCTAACATTATTTATGATATTTTTGCCATGACAAAAAAAGTTTTTTCATAGTTAAATAGATCTTTTATCACTGTTTTTTGTCATACGTAGGTCTCTACTTTCAAGAATATTTTTAAGATTCCCATATATTCCTTAGCATTTCTATGGTTTAGTATTTTTGTTTCAATCTTCTATTCATCTGGAAATTATTTTGAACTCATAGGAGGGAGGACTATAATTTTATAAATATATCAGCTGGATTTCCCAACTTCATTTACTGAAGAATTCACATTTTACTCTTTGGTTGGAAATACCATCTTTATCATATATTAAATCCCCTTATGCATTTGGCTCTGTTTCTGGGTTTTCTCTTTCACTCATCTATTTATTTCTTCATATGCAGGTACCATACAGTTTTAATTACTGCAATTGATTAAATTTGGTTTTTAAGAATTTTCCTGCTTATTCTTGCTTGTTTTTTCCACATGAACTATAAAACCAGGTTCTCTAGTTTTTAAAAATCAGATGGTATTTTAAAATCATATTAATATTGTATTAGAAATGACAAATTTATGATGTTGAATCTACTTAAGAATGTGACATACTTTTAGAGGAATGGATAAGAAGATATGGTACATATATACAATGGAATATTACCCAGCCATTAAAAAGAATGAAATAAATCCATTGCAGCAATGTCTTCAACATAGTGCTAGAAGTTTTAGCCACTGGAATAAGGCAAGAAAAGGAAATAAATGGCATATAAGTCAGAATGGAAGAAATAAAACTGTTTCTACGTGCTGATAACATGATGGTCTTTATAGAAAATCCCAAGGAAACTACAAAAAGATCCTCTTAGAACTAGAGTCATCAAGGTCTCAGGATATCAGATTAAATACCCCCAAATCATTTGTATTTTTGTGTGTAAGCAATGAACACATGGAAAAAATTTCAGTACCCCTTTACAATCCCTCAAAAATTCAATACATAAGTATTGAATATATACATAAAATGAATAAAACATGTACAGGATTTATATGCTGACAACTACTGATAAAGTAAATCAAAGAATTACATAAATGGAGAGACATACATCATGTTCATGGATTAGAAGACTCAACAAAGTAAGCATGCAAATTCTCCACAATTTATATACTGGTTTAAACAAACTCTATCAAAATCCTACTGAGATTTTTAATAGATATAGACAGACTGTGCTAAAATTTATATGGAAATACAAAGGAACTAGAATAACTAAAATAATTTTAAAAAAGAAGAAAAACGGGAAGAATCAGTCTACCCAACTGAAAGACTCATTATATAGCTACAATAATCAAAACTATGTGGTGGAGGAAAAGACACACAGATCAGTGGGACAGAACAGAGAACCCAGAAATAGACCAACATAAATATGCTCAACTGATTTTTTACAAAGAAGCCAAAATAATGGAGGAAGATAGCCTTTTCAACAAATGGTGCTGGAGGAATTGGACATCCATAGAATCCACAGGCTATATATATATATATATATATTCTTAACACAAGTCCTTATACAAAAATGGCTTCAAATGGATGGTGGACTTAAAATGTAAAACTTGTAGGATAAACACAAGAGAAAATCTAAGCAAACTAGATTTGCTGACAAAAGCAAGGTCTGTAAGAGGAAAAACTGATAAACTGGACTTCAAAACTTAAAACTTTGTTTTGCAATAGATAAGAGTAGGGGAAACCATGCATAAAACAAAGAACTAGCTCTAGAATATAAAATAAAGAATCTCAAAAGTCAGCAGTAAAGATACAAACATCCGGTTAGGACATGGTCAAAGTTTTGAAAAGATATTTCACTGAAATATCTATTCAGACAGCAAACAAGCATTGAAAAGATATTCAACATATTAACCATCAGGGGAAAGCAAATTAAAATCCACAATAAAAAGAAAAAAATCCAGTGAGAGATCACTACACATCTATCAGAATGGCTAAAATAATAAGAAATGGTGACAACAGCAAATGCTGACAAGATGCAGAAAAACTAGATCACTTATCCACTGCTGGTGGGAATGCAAAATCATACATACAGTCTAGAACACAGTTTGACAATTTCTTTAAAAAGGAAAAACATGTAACTACCATGTAATTCACAAGTGCACCTCTGGGCATTTATCCCAGAGAAATAAAGACTGATATTCATAGCAAAACCTGTATGTTTACAGTGGACTGATTCATAATAACCCCCAGATGGAAACAACCCCAGAATCTTTTTTTTCCTCCCTTGGCTATCTATTTTACATATGGTAATGTAACCCCAGTATCTTTTAAAGGATGAATGGTTAAATAAATAGCAGCATGTCCCCATCATAGAATAAAAAGGAAAGAACTATTGAAACATGCAATGACTTGGACAAATCTCCACTAAATGACGATGAGTGAGAAAAGTCCACCCAAATGGTTCAGTTCAGTTCAGTCGCTCCGTCGTGTCTGACTCTTTGCGACCCACATGGTTAAATATTGTGTAATTCCATTCATATAACATTTTGGAAATGACAGAAATTATAGAGACAGAACAGATTATTGGTTGCCATGGGTTAAGAAAGGGGGTCCGTGATAGGGAAAGATGGGTGTGTCTATAAAAGGTTAACAAGAGAGATCTCTGTACTGACAGAAATGTGTTTATCTTGACAGCACACTGTCAATATCCTAGTGTGATATTATACTACAGTTTTGCAAGGTGTTACTATTGAGGGAACCTGGGAAAAGCATAGGGCTTCCCAGGAGGCCCAACGGTCCAGAATCCGCCTGCCAGTACAGCAGACACAGGAGACATGGCTTCGATCCCTGGGTCAGGAAGATCCCCTGGAGAAGGGAATGGCAACCCACTCAAGTATTCTTGCCGAGAGAATTACATGGACAGAAGAGCCTGGAGGGCTTCAGTTCACAGGATTGCAAAGAGTCGGACATGACTGAGCAACTGAGCACGCATGGCAAAGCATATAAAGGATCTCTCTGTATTATTTGCTTTGACTGCATATGAACCTATCATTGTCTCAAATAAAAAATATAATTAAAGTAGTTTTTAGTTGATTCTCTTTGTATTTCACATAATAATATCATCTGTAAATAATTATGTTATTTTCTCCTTTCCAATTTTTATGCCTCATTTCCTTCTTTTGGCAGATTCAACTTAATGTTAGGCACTGGAAAAACAAATTGGGAAGAAAAATCTGCTACCACATAAAGTAATAGAAACTGGATGGAAATATCTTTTTAACATATTTTCATTATGGGCTAGCACAGATTACAGAATTTTGACATTATTTTTAAAAACTAAAACATTTTCCCAGATGTATTTAAAAGCTGCATCTGCACAGTAAGGGGAGGAATAACCAGGAGAGGCTAGAGGGGCCTGCACAGCCACTGAGAGAGACACTTCTAAGAAGCTGCAGACTTAGAGAAAATGTTTGAAAGACAAATCTGGTAAAGGGCTGGCTGCAGAATACACAATGAATTCTCAGCTGAATAATAAGCCAATAAACAACCCAATAAAAAATAAGCAAAAGATTTAAATAGATCTTCAGCAAAGGAGATACATTTGGCAAATAAGCAGTCAAAAAGATATTCAGCACTACTTGTCATTAGGGACGTGCAAGTTAAAACCACAATGAGATACCATGAGACACTATTATATACCTGCTCAAAAACCCCAGCAAACGAAAACCTCACAATACCATGTGCTGGTGAGGATGTGAGACCACTGGAACTTACGTACATAGAAATAGTACATCTACTTTGGAAAACCACTTGGCAGATTCTTAAAGGAGAAATATATAGATACTATATGACCCAGTAATTCCACTCCTGGGTATTTACCCAAGAGAAATGAATATATATTTCTACTGAAAAACCTACACATGAATATTCATAGCAAGTTTATTCATAATTGCCAAAAACTAGAAATAAGCCAAATATCTGTCAACGGGTGAGTGGATAAATAAACTGTATATGTAATACAATGGAAAACTACTTATCAAAAAAAAAAAAAGAGAGATCTACTGATATAAGCAGCAAATCAGAGGCATCTCCAATGCATTGTTAAGTAAAAGAAGCCTGTTTCATATGATTTCATTTATATGACATTTTAAGAAATGCATACTCCAGGGACATAATACAGATCAGTGGTTACCAGAAGCTGGGATTGCAGGGAGAAGATTAACCAAAAGGGGGTATATGAGAACTTTTATGGAATGATGGAAATGCTCTGTATTTTGATTATGGTGGTGGTTACATAACTGTATCTGCAAAATGTATAGGACTGAACACCTAACAAAGTGGATTTTATTCTGAGGTATATCTCCATTGACTGAACTTGGGAAAAAAAACCTTTAAGGTATATGAAAGGCAGATTAAAACCTGGGGGAAGATAACAGGCATACAGATCTGACAAAGGATTACTATCAAGAATATATAAAGAAGTTCCGTAAGTAAATAAGATGATAACTAATCCAACAGAAATACAGGAAGGAGACAAGAATGCATATGGTTAATAACCATAGTATTGGTAATTGGGAAATGCAAATCAGGACCAATTTACAAACTCATTCAATTGGCAAAAATTACTAAATCGGATGATATCAACTGCTGAAAGAGGTTGAAAATATACAAAGTTTCTTATACACTGCTAAGGGCACAATCACTTCAGAAGAAGTTTAACATCACCCCCTAGAGTTGAACATTCACAATGATTTAGCAAATTTACTCCTAGATACAGATCCACAAGAAACTCTTGTATATGTAAAACTATGTCTTTGGCAGCGTTGTTCACTATAGGAGAAACCTAGAAATGGCCCAAAAGTTCATCAACAAAGAAATGGAAAATTAAATTGTGTTAGAGTCAAACAGTGAAATACACAAAGCAGACAAAGTAAGTGAACTAGAGTGCTGTGCAATAAAGGGATATAATAAAGAAGAAAACAGGATTCAAAATAATGATTACTACAACCCAACAACAACAACACACACACAATTAAAACACGGGCAAAGCACTTGAATAGACACTTCTCCAAAGCAGATACATAAATGACCAACAAGCATGTAAAAAGATGTTCAGTAGGGAAATGCAAATCAAAACCACAATGGGAAATCATCATATACCCATTAGAATGGCTGCTATCCAAAACAAACAAACAGAAAATAACAGGTGTTGCCAAGGACGCGGAGAAACTGGAACCCTCCTACATTGCTGGGGGGAGTACAGTGCAGCCTTTACAGAAAGCAGCATGATGGTGCCCCCAAAAATTAAAAACAGAATTACTATATGATCCAGCAATTCCATTCTCAGTTCAGTTCAGTCACTCAGTCGTGTCCGACTCTTTGCGACCCCATGAATCGCAGCACGCCAGGCCTCCCTGTCCATCACCAACTCCTGGAGTTCACTCAGACTCATGTCCATCGAGTCAGTGATGCCATCCAGCCATCTCATCCTCTGTCGTCCCCTTCTCCTCCTGCCCTCAATCCCTCCCAGCATCAGAGTCTCTTCCAATGAGTCAACTTTTCGCATGAGGTAGCCAAAGTATTGGAGTTTCAGCTTTAGCACAGTCCTTCCAATGAACACCCAGGACTGATCTCCTTTAGGATGGACTGGTTGGATCTCCTTGCAGTCCAACGGACTCTCAAGAGTCTTCTCCAACACCACAGTTCAAAAGCATCAATTCTTTGGCGCTCAGCCTTCTTTACAGTCCAACTCTCACATCCATACATGACCTGGGTACATATAAAAAAGAATGGAGGGACTTCCCTGCCGGTCTAGTGGTTAAAACTCCATGCTTCCACTACACAAGGCGTGGGTTTGATCCCTGGTTGGGGAACTAAGATCCCATGTGCTGTGTAGTGCAGCCAAAAAATTATTTAAATTTTTTAAATTAAAAAAAAAAAGTATTGAAAGCAAAATTTCAAAGAAATATCTGCATACCCATGTTCATAGTAGCATTATTCAAGATAGCCAAAAGGTGTAAGTAACTCAAGTATTCATCAATAGATGAAAGGATAATCAAAATATGGTGTAAATATACAATGGAATATTCTCCAGCCTTAAAAAGGAAGGAAATTCTATCATGTGCTACAACATGGATAAACTTTGAGGATACTATGTAAATTAAAATGTCAGTCACAAAAGGACAGATACTATATGATTTCCCTTATATGTGATACCTAGAGTAGTCAGATTGCCAGGAGAAATATCAATAACCTCAGATATGCAGATGACACCACCCTTATGGCAGAAAGTGAAGAGGAACTAAAAAAACTCTTGATGAAAGTGAAAGTGGAGAGTGAAAAAGTTGGCTTAAAGCTCAACATTCAGAAAATGAAGATCGTGGCATCTGGTCCCATCACTTCATGGGAAATAGATGGGGAAACAGTGGAAACAGTGTCAGACTTTATTTTTTTGGACTCCAAAATCACTGCAGATGGTGACTGCAGCCATGAAATTAAAAGACGCTTACTCCTTGGAAGGAAAGTTATGACCAACCTAGACAGCATATTCAAAAGCAGAGACATTACTTTGCCAACAAAGGTCCATCTAGTCAAGGCTATGGTTTTCCCAATGGTCATGTATGGATGTGAGTGTCGGACTGTGAAGAAAGCTGAGCATCGAAGAATTGATGCTTTTGAACTGTGGTGTTGGAGAAGACTCTTGAGAGTCCCTTGGACTGCAAGGAGATCCAACCAGTCCATTGTGAAGGAGATCAGCCCTGGGATTTCTTTGGAAGGAATGATGCTAAAGCTGAAACTCCAGTACTTTGGTCACCTCATGTGAAGAGTTGACTCATTGGAAAAGACTCTGATGCTGGGAGGGATTGGGGGCAGGAGGAGAAGGGGACGACAGAGGATGAGATGGCTGGATGGCATCACCGACTCGATGGACATGAGTCTTAGTGAACTCCGGGAGTTGGTGATGGACAGGGAGGCCTGGCGTGCTGCGATTCATGGGGTCACAAAAAGTCAGACACGACTGAGTGACTGAACTGAACTGAGAGTAGTCAGATTTCATAGAGACACAAAGTAGAATGACGCTTGCCAAGGGCAGGAAGAATAAGGAGCTGTTCTTTAATGGGCACAGAGCTTGAGTCTTGCAAGATGAAAACAGTTCTGAAGATGAGTTGCACAACTCTGCAAATGTACTAAAACTATAGAGCCACACACTTTAAAAATGGTTTAAATGGTAAGTTTTATGTCATGCATATTTTACTACAATTAAAAAGGAAAGATAATGATCACTTCTGGTAGTGGGAGAGGCAGAAAGAACAGCTTAGTTGTGATGGGACCATAAGATATTTGCTAGTTCTCAAAGTCTTATATTTCATTGTATGTGGTGGATTTACAGGTACTTACAATATTGTTATAAATAAATAAGTAAACGGATGATTAGGAAGGGAAAAAAAAGTAAGAAGGAAGAGGGAAAGAAGGGCAAGATAAGGAGGGAGGGAAAGAAGAAATAAAAGAAAGAAAAACAGCAGGGCATGCTTGGACCAATGATGAGAATGAGTCATAAGCCAAGGATCATGATTAATCCAATGCTGTGTTCCTGAGGCCCTCCCCTAAAAATATCCAGTGGGTCAAAGGAATCCTATATTAGCCAAAATAAACCACTAACTGAATTCCATCGTTCAAGGTGATGAGAAAAGTGATGCAGAAATAGATGAGAAACGTGAATGATGCTCAGAGAAGTTCAGTGATTTCTAGAAAGTCACACAGATACCCACATTCTCATCCTTCCTCAGCCACGTTTGCTAAAACAGTAGCAACGACGGCAAATTAAGAACAGACATCCATTCTTATAAACATCCCTTTTAATTCTTACAACAGTCCTATAAGGAAGGCATTATTATTCAAATTTACATATGAGAAATTTGAAGCCTAAAGATGTTAAAAAAAACTTGCCTAAGGTTTCTCAGCTGGTGAGAGGCAGAGTCAACACTCAAACCCAGGTTGGTGGGTGTCTTCAGAACCCACACTCCTTTGATGCTGCCACTCAGAAGCCTGGTTCACAGCAACAGGGCAACATTCCTACTGCTAGTTTGTGAATGGCCCTCGATTTCATTTAAAAGTTCTCTTTGTAATTTTTAAAATTTATTTATTATTGAATTTTATTGCTTTACAGAATTTGGTGTTTTCTGCCAAACCTCAATATGAATCAGCCGTAGGTATACATATACCCTCTCCCTTTTGAACCTCCCTCCCATCTCCCTCCCCATCCCACCCCTGTAGATTGATACAGAGCCCCTGTTTGAGTTTCCTGAGCCATACAGCAAATTCCCACTGGCTATCTATTTCACATATGGTAATGTAAGTTTCCATGTTACTCTCTCCATATATCTCACGCTCTCCTCCCCTCTCCATAAGTCTATTTTCTACGTCAGTTTCTCCACTGTTACCCTGTAAATAAATTCTTCAGTACCATTTTTCTAGATTCCGTATATATGTGTTAGAATAAGGCATTTATCCTTCTCTTTCAGACTCACTTCACTCTGTATAACAGGCTCTAGGTTCATCTACCCCATTAGAACTGACTCAAATGCATTCCTGTACATGGCTGAGTAATATTCCAGTGTGTACGTAACTTATTTATCCAGTCATCTGTCTATGGACATCTAGGTTGCTTCCATGTTCTAAGCTGTTGTAAATAGTGCTGCAATGAACCATGGGATACATCTGTCTCTTTCAATTTTGGTCTCCTCAGGGTATATGCCTAGGAGTGGGATTGCTGGGTCACATGCAGTTTTATTTCTAGTTTTTTAAGGACTCTCTATACCGTCTTCCATAGTAGCTGTATCAATTTACATTCCCACCAACACTGCAAGAGCATTCCCTTTTCTCCACACCCTCTCCAGCATTTATTATTTGCAGGTTTTTTGATGATGGCCATTCTGACCGGTGGGAGGTGATATCTCATTGTATTTTTGATTTGCATTTCTCTAATAATGAGCAATGTTGAGAATTTTTTCATGTGATTGTTAGCCATCTGTTTGTCTTCTTTGGAGAAATGTCTGTTTAGGTCTTTCCCCCACTTTTTGATTGGGTTGTTTGTTTTTCTGGTATTGAGTTGTATGCTGCTGCTGCTGCTAAGTCACTTCAGTCGTGTCTGACTCTGCATGACCCCATAGACGGCAGCCCACTAGGCTCCTCTGTCCCTGGGATTCTCCAGGCAAGAACACTGGAGTGGGTTGCCATTTCCTTCTCCAATGCATGAAAGTGAAGGATGAAAGTGAAGTCACTCAGTTGTGTCCAACTTAGGGACCCCATGGACTGCAGCCTATCAGGCTCCTCTGTCCATGGGATTTTCCAGGCAAGAGTACTGGAGTGGGTTGCCATTGCCTTCTCCGTGAGTTGTATGAGCTGCTTGTATGTTTTGGAAATTAGTCCTTTGTCAGTTGTTTCATTTGCTATTATTTTCTCACATTCTGAGGATTGTCTTTTCACCTTGCTTTCTCTTTGTAATTATATCAGCAAACTGTTACAGTGATTATATCAGAAAATTGTTTCCCTATGGGGAAAAAGGGTATAACTATACTTAGTTTATATATTCCATATGTCTTGGTTTTGAAATACACCATGAATGAGAGACAAATTGGTAAAGGTAACATGAACTGGCCAGAGAACAGACATGATGTCACAGCAAGCCCTATTCCTGTGACTGGGACTTGGGAAGAAGGGCTCCGAGGAAAGACAGGCTCTCCCTTCAGATGGGAGAGCCTGGGAAAGTGCACAAACTGCCACAGGCGGGTGAAGGCAGCAGTCTACCTGAGTGCTGAGCCACCATCAGGGCTGGGGGACTCCCTACATCTTTAGAGGATGCTTTGATTCCCAACTAGACCTCAGCGCCATCCTCCACAGAACCAGCTAACACGTGAAAATGAGGATCTGACACCGTTCACAAGAGGCAATAACATCACACCCATACCAGCCACACACACTGGAGAAAGGACTTACAAACTGACATTACGCCCTGGTGTTGGCGGTTTAGTTGCCAAGTCACGTCCCACTCTTGCAACCCCACAGACTGCAGTCCACCAGGCTCCTCTGTCCATGGCATTCCCCAGGGAAGAATACTGGAGTGTGTTGCCATTTCCTTCTCCAAAGATTACCCCCTAATTAGGGCCAAAGAGGAGGAGCATGGGACACAAGGCAATTGCAATCACTTCTTTTTCTGCCTTTTTTCCTTGTAGATGCAACCAAATAAACATTAAAAAAAACAAAAACAAAAACACTAGCAAAATATAGATTCAAAACCCAAAAGGGTGATACCATCAAGGTGTTGCATTCAATATGTTAGTAAATCTGGAAGACCAGCAGTGGCCCCAAAACTGGAAAAGGTCAATCCTCATCCCAATTCCCAAGAAGGGCAGTACTAAAGAATGTGCTAACCATTGGACAATTGCACTCATCTCCCATGCTAGTAAGGTCATGCTTAAAATCTTGCATGCTAGGCTTCAGCATTATGTGAACCAAGACATTCCAGATGTCCAAGCTGGGTTTCGAAAAGGAAGAGGAGCCAGAGATCAAATTGCCAACATTCGCTGGATCACAGAGAAAGCAAGGGAATTCCAGAAAAACGTCTACCTCTGTTTCATCGGTTACGCTACATGTGTAAGTGTTAGTCGCTCAGTTGTGTCCGACTCTTTGTGACCCCATGGACTGTAGCCCACCAGGCTCCTCTGTCCATTGGATTTTCCAGACAAGGACACTGGAGTGGGTTGCCATTTCCTTTTCTATGTGTGGATCATAACAAACTGAAGAAAGCTCTTAGAGAAGTGGGAATACCAGACCATCTTACCTGTCTCCTGAGAAACCTGTATGAGGGTCAAGGAGCAACAGTTAGAACCCTGTATGGAACAACTGATTAGTTCAAGATTGAGAAAGGAGCGTAACAGGGCTGTCTACTCTCAGCCTGTTTGTTTAACCTATATGCTGAGCACATCATGAGAAATGCCAGGCTGGGTGAGTTACAAGCTGGGATCAAGACAGGTGGGAGAAACATCAACAACCTCAGATATGTGGATGATACCACTCTAATGGCAAAGAGCAAAGAGACTAAAAAGCTTCCTGGGGAGGGTGAAGGAGGAGAGTGAAAGAGCCGACTTAAAACTATTGGAAAAACAAAGATCAGGGTGTCCGGGCCCATTACTGCATGGCAAATAGAAGGGAAAAGGTGGAAGTAGTGACAGATTTCCTCTTCTTGGGCTCTAAAATCACTGCGGATGGTGACTGCACCCATGACAGAAGACAATTGCTTCTTGGCAGGAAAGCTGTGACACACCTAGAGAGTGTGTTGAAAAGCAGAGACATTACTCCGCCGACAAAGGTCTGCATAGTCAAAGCTATGGTCTTCCCAGTGGTCATCAACGGTTGTGAGAGCTGGATTGTAAAGAAGGCAGGACACCAAAGAATCAATACCTTCGAACCGTGGGGTACTGGAGAAGACTCTGGAAAATCCCTTGGACAGCAAGATCAGACCAGTCAATCTTAAGGGAAATCAACCCTGAATACTCGTTGAAAGGACTGATGCTGAAACTGAAGCTCCAATATTTTGGTCATCTGATACAAACAGCCAACTCACTGGAAAAGCCCCTGCTGCTTTAAAAGCTTGAGGGCCGAAGGAGAAGAGGGCATCAGAGGATGAGATGGCTGGATGGCATCACCGATGCAATGGACATGAACTTGGGCAAACTTTAGGAGATGGTAAGGGACAGGGAGGCCTGGTGTGCTGCAGTCCATGGGATTGAAAAGAGTTGGACATGACTGGGCGACTGAACAACCACAAAATATACAGAAGATAAAATTTACCATTCTGGTCATTTTAATGTATGGTTCAGCAGCATTAAGTACATTCAACTGTTGTGCAGCCATCACCACCATTCCTCCTAGGAACTTCTTCATCTCCCTAAACTGACACTCCACAGCCAGTAAACAATAAATTCCCATATTCCCTCCTCTATTTAGCACCTGCAAATAAACCATTTTAAAGTACTTGCGGTAGAGTATTGAGTTTAGTCAAAACATGTGAGTGGGCTGGGGAGTCAGTTAGTCAAATTATCTGTGAAGCAAAAACAGGACGCTGATCCTGCACAACTTTATCACTATGATCAGAGGATGATACTAATTCATCCTAAGCCCACAGTGCCCACCTACGATGATCCCTACATGTGCAGCTGGTCGTGGCTAGGGAAATATAGACGTCCCTGCAGTCTGGTCTCATTTTAATTCACGCTCTTGAATCTCAAGTGGGTCCTTAACGGCACACACCAAACGCATCTCCTGCTCATCTGCTCTCCCAGATGGCAGTTCATACCTTCTCCTCTCTTCTTAACCCCCGACCTCTCCTTCCCCACTCTTCTCTCCCTTGTTTTAATTTCATTATGAAGTGGGAAAAAACATAATGAATCTCCATGAGCACATCTGCCAACATTGACAATTACTGACCCAAGGCCAATCGCACATTATCTAACACACACACACACACACACACACATACACACACACACACGCGTACGCACGCTTCTCCATTCTCCTCCACTGGATTATTTTGAAGCAACCCCCTGTCACTGGATAATTTCATCTATGGATATTTTGGCATCTATCTCTAAAAGACGACACTTTTACAAAACATAACCTCAATAACATCACACCTCCAAAATTATCAATAACCTAAAAATTTTTATTGGAATATAATTGCCTTACAATGTTATGTTAGTTTCTACTGTACAACACTGTGAATCAGTCATGTGTATACATAGATGCGGAGAAGGCGATGGCACCCCACTCCAGTACTCTTGCCTGGAAAATTCCACAGACGGAGGAGCCTGGAAGGCGGCAGTCCATGGGGTCGCACAGAGTCAGACACGACTGAGTGACTTCACTTTCACTTTTCACTTTCATGCATTGGAGAAGGAAATGGCAACCCACTCCAGTGTTCTTGCCTGGAGAATCCCAGGGACGGGGGAGCCTGGTGGGCTGCCGTCTATGGGGTCGCACAGAGTCAGACACGACTGAAGTGACTTAGCAGCAGCATACATAGATGCCATCCCTCTTAAGCCTCCCTCCCACCTTCCCATTCCACCTCTCTTGGTCATCACAGAGCACAGAGCTGAGATCCCTGTGCTACGTAGTAGCTTCCTGCCGGCATGCCCTGAGAAAATCACAACTCAAAAAGACACGTGTATGCCAATGTTCATTGCAGCACTATTTAAAACAGAAATATAAAATAAATAAAAATAAATAAAACAAAGTGAAATAAAACTTCTATTATTATCAAATATTCACTCATTGTTTAAATTTCCAATGGGTTCGCAAATGTCGGTTTTATTCACTGTTTGAATCAGAGCTCAAATAAGATCCGCAAACTAGTTGATAATTATTACATCTCTTTTAACTTGCAAGTTTCATCTCTTTTTTTTCCCTTATACATTTTTTTTTAATAAACTGGAGTTCTCTCTCTCTTTTTTCCTTTATATTTTATTTTAACTTTTTATTTTGGGGTATGGCTGATTAACAGTGTTGTTATCATTTCAGGCGAACAGTGAAGGGACTCAACCATACATATATACGCATCCATTCTGGCCCAGTGGTTAGTTGGGGATGGTTAGATGGCATCGTAGGCTCAATGGACACGAATCTGAGCAAACTCCAGGGGATAGTGAAGGACAGGGAAGCCTGCTGTGCAGCAGTCCATGGGGCTGTAAAGAATTGGAAACAACTTAGCAACTGAACAAGATTCTCCCCCAAACTCCCCTCCCATCCAGGCTGCCACATAACACTGAGCAGAGTTCCCTGTGCTATATAGCAGGTCCTTGTTAATCCATTTAAAATACAGCAATGTGTACATGTCCTTCCCAAACTCCCTAACTATCCCTTCCCCTCTCATAATTTCATTTTCGAAATCTATGAGTCTATTTTGTAAGTACATTTGTATCATTTCTTTTTAGATTCCACATATAAGGGATGTCATATGACATTTCTCCTCCTCTGCCTGATGTACTCAGTACGACACTCTCTAGGCCATCCATGTTGCTGCAAATGGCATTATTTCATTCTTTTAATGGCTGAGTCATATTCCATTGTGTATATATGTACCACATCTTCTTTATTCATTCCTTTGTAGATGCACATTTAGGTTGCTTCGATGTCTTTGTTATTGTAAACACTGATACAATGAACATTGGGGTGCATATTTCTTTTTGGATTATGTTTTTCTCCAGATATATGCCTGGGAGTGGGATTGCAGGGTCATACGGCAGTTCTATTTTTAGTCTTTTAAGGAACCTCTGTACTGTTCTCTGTAGTGACTGTACCAAGTTACATACCCATCAGCAGTGTATGGGAAGGTTTCCCTTCTCTCCACATCCTCTCCAGCAATTATTGTTTGTGGGTTTTTTTGACAGTAGCTATTCTGGTTGGTGTGATGTGATATCTCATTGTAGTTCTGATTTGCATTTCTCTAATAATTAAAGATGCTGAACATCTTTTCATGTGCCTATTGGCCATCTGTATGTGTTCTTTGAAGAAATGTCTATCTAGGTCTTTTGCCCAATTTTGAGTGGATTTTTTGTTTTGATGCTGTTAAGAGTCATTTGCTGTAAATTTTGAAGACTAACCCCTTATTGGTCAAATCATTTTCAAATATTTTCTCCCTATCTGTGGGCTGTCTTTTTGTTTTTTGTTTCTTTTGCTGTCCAAAAGCTTTTGAGTTTAAGTAGGTCTTATTTGTTTATTTTTGTTTTTATTTTCATTGTTCTAGGAGATAAGTTGAAAAAGATATTGCTGTGATTTATGTCAGAGAGTGTTCTATGTTTTCTGCTAGAAGCTTTATAGTGTCTGGTCTCACACTGAGGTCTTGAATCCGTTTTGAGCTTATTTTTGTGTATGGAGTTAACGAATGATTTACTTTCATTTTTTATATGTAGCCGTTCACTTTTCCCAGCGCCGTTTGAGGGGACTGTCTTTCCAGCATTGTGAAGACCTGTCCCCTTTGTCATAGATCAAGTGTCCATAGGTACCTGGGCTTAACTCTGGGTTTTCTATTCTGTTCCATTGATCTGTGCTTCTATTTTTGTGCCAATATCATACTGTTTTGATGACTGTAGCTTTGTAGTATACACTGAAGTCAGGGAGCCTGATACCTCCAAATCCATCTTTCTTTTTCAAGACTGCTTTGGCTATCCGGGGTTTCTTGTTCCTCCATACAAGTTTTGAGATTTTTTTGTTCTAGTTCTGTGAAAAATGCCATTGTTAATTTCCGCAGAAATTGCATTGAATCTGTAGGTTGCCTTGGGTAGTACAGTCATTTTGACAATATTGAGTCTTCCAATCAATGATCATGGTATATCTTTCCATCTGTTTATGTCTTCTTCGATTTCTTTCATTAACATCTTACAGTTTTTGGTGTACAAGTCTTTTGTCTCCTTGAGTAGGCTTATTCCTAATATTTTATCCTTTTTGATGTGTTGGTAAATGGGAGTGTTTCTTGAATTCCTCTTTCTGATCTTTTGTTGTTAGTGAATAGAAATGCAACAGATTTCTGTGTATTAATTTTGTAACCTGCAACTTTACCAAATTCATTGATGAGTTCTAGTAGTTATCTAGTGTCTTTATGTCTTCTATGTATAATATCATGTCATCTGTAAACAGTGACAGTCTAACTTCTTTGCCAATTTGGATTCCTTTTACTTCTTTTTCTTCTCTGATTGCTGTAGCTAGGACTTCCAAAACTATGTTGAATAAAAGTGGTGAGAGTGGACACCCTTGTCTTGTTCCTGATCTTAGAGGGAATGCCTTTAGCTTCTCACCATCAGGTATGACTGTAGGTTTGTCATATATGGCCTTTATTACATCCAGGTATGTTCCCTCTATGCCCACTTTCTGACAGTTTTTATCATAAATGAGTGTGGATTTTGTCAAAAGCTTTCTCTTCATCTACTGAGATGACTGTATGATTTTTATTCTTCAATTTGCTGATGTGGTGTATCACACTGATTGATTTGTGGATGGTGAAAAATCCTTGCATCCCTGGGATGAATCCCACTTGATCTTTTTTTTGTATCATTGGACACAGATTGGTAGTATTTTGCTGAGGATTTATGCATCTATGTTCATCAGTGGTATTGGCTTATAACTTTATCTTTTTTCTGGTATCTTTGTCTGGTTTTGGTTCAGGGTGATGGTGGCCTTGTAAAATGAGTTTGGAAGTTTTCCTTCCTCTGCAATTTTTTGGAACAGCTTCATAAGGCTAGGTGTTAACTCTCTTCTAAATGTTTGATAAAAGTCACCTGTGAAGCCATCCGGTCCTGGACTTTTGTTTGTTGGGAGGGTTTTAATCACAGTTTCAATTTCAGTGCTTGTGATCGGTCTGTTCATATTTTCTACTTCTTTCTGGTTCAGTCTCGGGAAACTGTACCTTTCTAAGAATTTGTCCATTTCTTCCACATTGTCCATTTTATCGGCATACAGTTACTCACAGTCTCTGATGACCCTTGGTATTTCTGTGGAGTCAATTTTAGCTTCTTTCTTATTTCCAATTTCGTTGATTTGAGTCTTTTCTTTTTCTTGATGAGTCTGGCTAAAGGTTTATAAATTTTGTTTATCTTTTCAAAGAAGCAGCTTTTAGTTTCATTGATCTTTGCAATTGTTTTCTTTGTTTCCGTTTCATTCATTTCTGCTCTGATCTTTAGGATTTCTTTTCTTCTACTAACTTTCGATTTTGTTTGTTCTTTCTCTAGTTGTCTTAGGGGTAAGGTTAGCTTGTTCATTTGAGATTTTTCTCGTTTTCTGAGGAAAGATTGTAGTGCTATAAACGTTCCTCTTAGAATTGCTCCTGCTGCATCCCACTGGTTTTTCATTCTTTCATTTTCACTTGTCTCCGGGTATTTTCCGACTTCCTCTTTGATTTCCTCCATGGTCCATTGGTTGTTTAGTAGCATACTATTTAGCCTCCACGTGTTTGTCTTTTTTAGAGTTTTTTTCTTGTCATTTACTTCTAATCTCATAGCTTTGTGATCAGAAAAGATGCTTGACATGATTTCACAAGGCCCACCTTGTAACCCAGCATGTGGTCAATCCTGGAGATGTTCCATGTACACTTGAGAAGAATGCCTGACACTCTACATCTTAAAGAAACTGGGACTCTCCCATCCTTTTGCTCTTGGCTGATGGCCATGTTTATTCCTCGACAGAAAACAGAGATAGCAAGTAGGAACCTCCACAGAAGCCACCACCCCGCCTGCCAGCTGATGTCCTGCACATCCCACCTCCTCTTCCTCCCCATGGGTGACCTGTCTGGCTCTGGGCCCAGTCTCCTCTTGCCGGCTCAGCAACGAGCTCCAGCAAGGCTTCTTGTCCTCCTGCCTCATCAGGTTTTCCTTGCTTATTGGATCGTTCCCACCAGTTTACAAATATGCTGCAATTTATCCCAACCCAAGGATTAGCCTTCTCTCACCCAACTTTCACCTCTGGCTGTGGCCCTACTTCTCTTACCTTCACAAGAAAAATCCTTACAGGCCTGCCAATGCTTATATCCTTTAATTTCTCTTCTCCAAACTCCTTGTAAACCTGTACCAACCAAGATTTTCCCATACAACTCAAACAAAACTGGTCTTATCAAGGTCACCTCAACAGTGTAAGTCCAGTGGTAAATAAATTCTAGCCTCATCTTTCTTGCTCTAACACAAGCGATCGCTGTGTGTTCCTGAAAACACTTCCTTCACTTGGCATCTGGAACAGCACCATCCTCCTCCCTCCTTCCTGCTCTTCCCTCTCCATCTCTCTGCTGGATCCTCCTCTTCTGCCCAACTTCCAGGGCTGGAGTGCCCCATGCCCCACCCTAGGAGGTCTTCTCTACTTAGGCTCTTTGCTTTGTGATCTCACCCAGTCTCACAGCACTAAACACCGTGTGTATGCTGAAAAGGGGTAGTGCATGGGGCTGCAGAATTAGACACAACTGAGAGACTAACATTTAACACTATATGCTGAAAACTCCCAATTTTAAATCTCTAACTGGTAAACAATCTGCCTGCAATGCAGTTGATGCTGGTTCAATGCCTGGGGTCAGGAAGATCCCCTGGAGAAGGGATAGGCTACCCACTCCAGTATTCTGGGCTTCCCTGTCTTCCCTGGTGGCTCAGACAGTAAATAATTCCCCTGTAATGTGGGAGACCTGGGTTGGGAAGATTCCCTGGGGGAGGGCATGGCAACCCACTCTAGTATTCTTGCCTGGAGAATCCCCATGGACAGAGGAGCCTGGTAGGCTGCAGTCCACAGGGTTGCAAAGAGTCGGACACGACTGAGCGACTAAGCACAAGCACAAAGTCTTATATTTTAACACACTTTTGCTTTCACGAAGACCCTTTCCCCCAATATTACCACCACAACCACGTGAGAAGGAAAGGGAAGGGTATCACTCTCCCCTTCAACAAAGAACACTGGCTTTTAAGTGCTTTAAACTTGTCCAAGTGTTTCAGATTTTCACTATAACTAATCCTCACAACTTCCTTGTATGGTAGACATTATTCCCATTATTTCCATTTGACAGATAAGAAAACTGAAGCTCAAAATGACTTTTAAAAATCCTTTATCTGAGGGAAAAGAGATTTGCCTTACCCAAGGTCATACAATTAGAAGCAGGAGAGCCAGCAATTGAATCTGAGGCCCATGATTTCACATCACATGGTCTTTCCTGTCCACCATGCTTGCTTAGTTTAATACTGATGGGAAAACACTGGCCCTGGTAACAGAGCAATGGAATGAAGGAGAATTTGCTCAGTTCAGTTCAGTCACTCAGTCGTGTGACTCTTTGTGACCCCATGAACCGCAGCACGCCAGGCCTCCCTGTCCATCACCAACTCCCGGAGTTCACTCAAACCCACGTCCATCGAGTCACTGATGCCATCCAGCCATCTCATCCTCTGTCGGCCCCCTCTCCTCCTGCCCTCAATCTCTCCCAGCATCAGGGTCTTTTCAAATGAGTCAGCTCTTCGCATCAGGTGGTCAAAATACTGGAGTTTCAGCTTCAACATCAGTCCTTCCAATGAACACCCAGGACTGATTTCCTTTAGGATGGACTGGTAGGATCCTTGCAGTCCAAGGGACTCTCAAGAGTCTTCTCCAACACCACAGTTCAAAAGCATCAATTCTTCGGCGTCAGCTTTCTTTATAGTCCAACTCTCAATTTGCTCAAGGTGACATTAAGTCATTTGTGGGACAAAAGCAAGAGCTTCCTGATCAATTCAACTTTGCCCGCAGTAGACCTCAAGTTTTCTTTCTCTCTTTCCTGACATCAGCAGTCAGGGGCTCCCGGGGAGGTGCTAGGGAGGAAGGGCAGGGAGACAGAAGGATTCCATTTCGCCAAGGATGGCCAGACAAACACACTGTATGCTGGACAGCACTCTAGAGCATCAGCTGGAGGCCCAGATGTTCTCCAGAGGCACGAGCCTGGCCCACACAGTGGAATGTGAGTTGTGAGCCAATTTGGGGTTTGGATGAGGGGAGTGGAAAGACAGCCTGAGTGTTGCCAGTTACCTGTCTCCCTACATCCTGCCAGGGCCTTAAGGAGGCTCCTAAAACAAGCCACAGGCAGAGGAGACTGGCTCAGCTAAGATGGGCACAATCTCGGAAACGACTGACCTCACCAGCTTCCCATTTTGCAGGTATGATAGCACTTGCTGCTTTTGCTGCAGCCAGGAGAAGGCAAGAAGCAGCGAACATTTCAAAGTCCTCTGGTGGCAGCATGGAGACCTAAGTAATGTGACTTTTTTATATGGCTTTGGTAACTTTGGTCACTGTGCTCTTTATTCTCCTGTATCTAGGCTTTCTGTCTCTCCCATCAGCCTGGGGACTCCCCGGGGTAGGTCTTCCCTCCCCTTCAGTCTGGATTTCATGAACTGTGCCTCCCCCATCACACTGCGAGCTGTCTGAAGGCAGGGGCTGTGTCTCTTCCATTAGATCGGAAGCTACCTAAGATTAAAGATCACATTTCCCAACAGCTTTAGAGTGCCCTGAACCCCGGGACTCCCATCTCCTCTTTTAACCCCCCAACACCAAGGACAGGGGACTGTGTTCTCTTCTCCCCTGCAATCTGACCTCTCAGAAATCCATGAACTACACGACGGAACCTGGGAGATCAGACTCTTGGGAGAGGATCAGGCACTCAGCTCATCCTCGATGCCCGAGCCTCACCTATCTGGACTGAGATGTGGAGCAACTGATCGTGCTTGGTCTCTCCGCTCCCTCCCTGTCTCTCTCTTCTACATTCCGCCCCATGAGCCCTGCTGCCTGCCCTGGGAGCAGACAGAAAGGAAGGGCTCTCTCAGCCTAGCAGCACAACCCTAGTTTAATCACAGAGTGATTTGTCCTCACAATTAATAGTTTCATGTTTCCTCTCACAGTCTAATGACAGGAAAAAGAAACGTGTGCTTCTGAGGAAGAGGTCTACTTCAGGGTTTTCAGGTGATAAGGGTTAGCTATACAATGTACAGGGTAAGTTTCATGGTAGGTAAGGTAAGTTACAGGTAGGTTACAGGTAAATTTCGTGGTAGCTCAGATGGTAAAGAATCCACCTGCAATGCAGGAGGTCCAGATTCTATCCCTGGGTTGGGAAGATCCCCTGAAGAAGGGCATGGCTACCCACTCCAGTATTCTTGCCTGGAGAATCCCCTGGGCAGAGGAGCCTAGTAGGCTACAGTCCATGGGCTCGCAAAGAGTTGGATACAACTGAGTGACTAAACTTCCAGTGTCTCCTTTTATTCTGTATCTCCTAAGAAACTTAGGGGGAAAAAAATCTGTGCTCAGATGGAATTTCTATCTCCCCTCAGCTCATGGATTTCATTATTTTATTCCAAATTTAATCATCTTGTTTTATTTAAGCCATCACAAGAGTCTTTAAATCCTAAATTATACAAAGAAGCGTTAAAAAATTATATTGTGTATATATTTTTGTCTTATTAGTGACCTGAGAGGACAGAACTATGCAGTGATTCATAAAATGGGCTTTGGAATTAGAGACCTGAACACACACCAGCTTTTATTAGTTCACCAGTGAATTACCGTGCAGCTGTGGGCCACTCGTTCAACCCGTCTGAGCTTTGCTGCCTCGCGGATGCACTGGGGACAGCGTGTCTGCAATGCATTCTCACTGATCTAAATCTCTTACCAGGCCTCCCACTCCCGGCCCCCGCCTAGCCCTCTGCTCTGGACCACGCTGGACTTCACAGCCCCACGTGCTCACAGGCCGTTGCCGCCGCCTGGGGCTCGCTCCACCCTAGCCTCACCTGTTGCGTTTCCGGCTGGATCCTCGTGACATCTCAGTGTAAAAGTCTCTGCTTGGGAGAGGCCTTCCTTCGTCTCTTACTTTAGACCAAGATAATCCCAGGCTGCTGGCCAGTGCTTCCCAAGCTTCAGTGTACAACCAATGACTCACCCAGTGATCTTACTAAAATACAGCATGCCTGGGTGGGGCCCTACATTTGTAATTTATAACAAGCTGCATGCAGGTGGTCTGAATGCTGCTGGGAGGAGCGCCCTTGAGAGTGCCAAAGCACTCTCGCACACCTTAGTCATTTGTTTAATGGTATCTGTCTTCCTGCTAGACCGAGCTCCGTACCCCAGGCCCAGGCCCACTGCCGAGACCAGAAGCACTCCAGAAATGCTGGCCGATTAAACTGAGCAATATCTGTGATATCTCTAGCCTGCTTTCTGGTCAGACAAAAAGAGATTCAACAAATGGTACCAATCATTATTAATAATATTATGATTTCATGCTCACCACAACTTCATGTCTTTTACTTCTCTCCCAACCCAAACAGTTCTTTGGATGGTCCTGGACATAAAACCAAGGCCTGGAATATGTTTGTTGAATGGATGCCTAAAGGAACAAGTGAATGAGAGGCTCTGATCCAGGCCCCTTTATGAGTGTCCAACATATACAGAATGTCATAATTAACATGTCCCCAGCTGTTCATATAAACCCAAACCCTCCCTTCTACCAATTTCTGCTTGTGGTTGGGAGCATACAACTTAAAAACACACAGCAGAGACCAAAGAGTTACTGAGAAATCCTCAGAACAAACAAGTGGCAGCCCAGGAAGGACAGTATTGTTTTTAAAATTATTTCCTTAGTCCTCAAAGAGCTGGAACAAAGCAGGATTGTGTTGGCTGCCTCCCCTGCAAGAATTCGCATTCTAGGCCTGTCTAAATGCCAGCCTAAATGCTACTCGGAATACAATTACTAAACCCAGCAAGCATCAGCCACAGGCGGAGGCTGCAACGCTACCCTTCCCACCAATTTCACAGTGACTTCAGGCAGTGAACCTCATTTCTCGGCATTCAGCTTTTCTGATTACCCCACTCTGGCTCCCCCGCCTCCATCTTGTTCCTTTTGGCCAATTCCATGCTGTCTCCTTCAGGCCAGAGAGTGGGCAGACCTGTGTGCAGTTCAGAAGCTTCTAAACAAAATAATCTCAAGGAAACCAGTAGATCAGGCCATCTCCAGGCAACCTAACCGATTGGCAGAACCAATTCCCTTCATTCTCAACGCCTACGGGCTAGGGAGGAAAGTAGAAACCCGGAGAAGGTGCTGAAGGTCTTTGTGCCTCCAAGTAGATGAATATAGGACTAGACGAGCCACTTACTTAGACAAAGGGAGTTGGAAACATCAGCCCTCAAATTCAAATGTGGGATCTTAAGTATTAAAAGAGGAGATAGTCTTGAGTGCTGATTTGCATTTTCCTCATATGAACAAAATGTTGTAAGGAAATAAGACTGAAATCAAAACAACAAATATTTACTAGGAAAGATACTGTGGGGGCGGGGGGTAAATAGAAATAAATAAAATAGGACATTGACCATACTTACAATCTTGTTAGGGGGATGAGATAAACGAGAACAGTAAATAACAAAGCGGCATTTTAAGTAATGCATTGAGTCTACAGCATTCAGACATTACCATGAAGTGAACCCCTAAAAGCTGAGGGAACAGTTCGGGTGTTCCACTTCCCTGGCAAGGCATTTCTGGAGAACACACCTTAAAGCTCATTTTCGTGAGGTCTGTTCCTGTTTCAGTCACTCCTGCCACATTCAGTGTTATCAGCTAAAATCCAAATGGGAATAAACAAAGGCAGTGAGAACGGATGATCTGTGAGCGAGTCCCCAAAGTACCCCTTCATGGATCACAGCCTTGTCACAGTGAAGGGGCTTGGGTAACTCAACAAAGCTATGAGTCTTGCTGGGTGGGGCCACCCAAGATGCACAGGTCATAGTACAGAGTTCTGATAAAACGTGGTCACCAGCGGAGGGAATGGCAAATCACTCCAGTATTCTCACCACGAGGATCCCATGAACAGCATGAAAAAGCAAAAAGATATGACACCAGAAGATGAGCCCCAAGTCAAAAGGTGTCCAATATGCTACTGGGGAAAAGCAGAGGGCAATTACTAATAGGCACAGTAAGAATGAAGCGGCTGGGCCAAAGCAGAAATGACACTGGGATGTGGGGCTATCTAGTGGTGAAAGCAAAGTCCGATGCTGTAAAGAACAATATTGCATAGGAACCTGGAATGTTAGGTCCATCAGTCAAAGTAACTGGACATAGTCAAGTAGGAGATGTAAGAGTGAACACTGCCAGCTTAGGAATCAGTGAACTAAAATGGATGGGAATGGGGCAATTTAACTCAGATGACCATTACATCTACTACTGTGGGCAGCAATCTCTTAAAAGAAATGGAGTAGACCTCATAGTCAACAAAAGAGTCCCAAATGCAGTACTTGGGTGCAATCTCGAAAATGACAGAATGATCTGTTTGTTTTCAAGGCAAACCATTCAGCACCACAGTCATCCAAGTCTATGCCCCAACCACTAATGCCAAAGAAACTGAAGTCGACCGGTTCTGTGAAGACCTACAAGACCTTCCTAACACCAAAAAAAGACATCCTTTTCATCACAGGGGACTGGAATGCCAAAGCAGAAAGTCAAGAGATACCTGGAGTAACAGGCAAGTTTGGCCTTGGAGTACAAATTGAAGCAGGGCTAACAGAGTTCCGTCAAAAGAACACACTGGTCATAGAAAACACCTTTTCCCAACAACACAAGTGAGAGCTGTACATGTGGACATCACCAATTGTGATCAAAATCACATCAAAATCATACTGATTAGATTCTTGGCAGCTGAAGATGGAGAAGCTCTATACAGTCCGCAAAAACACGACCTGGAGCTGATTGTGGCTTAGATCATCAGCTCCTTATGGCAAAATGCAGGCTTAAATTGAAGAAAATAGGGAAAACCACTAGGCCATTCAGATATGACCTAAATCAAATCCCTTATAGAGTTGTTGTTGTTCAATCACTCACTTGTGTCTGAGTCCTTGAGACCCCATGGACTGCAGCACACCAGGCTTCCCTGTCCTTCACCATCTTCCAGAGCTTGCTCAAATTCATGTCCATCGAGTCAGTGATGCCATCCAACCATCTGTCCTCTGCCATCCCCTTATCCTCCTGCCTTCAATCTTTCCCAGCATCAGGGTCTTTTCTAATGAGTTGGCTCTTCGCATCAGGTGGCCAAAATTCATCTTTAATAACAATCCTTCTAATAAATATTCAGGATTGATCTCCTTTAGGATGGACTGGTTTGATCTCTTTGTAGTCTAAGGGACTCTCAAGAGTCTTCTCCAACACCACAACTCAAAAGCATCACTTCTTCAGCATTCAGCCTTCTTTATGGCTCAACTCTCACATCCATATATAGCTACTAGAAAAACCACAGCTTTGACTACGTGGACCTTTGTCAGCAAAGTAATGTTTCTACTTTTTAATTATGCTGTCTAGGTTTGTCATAGCTTTTCTTCCAAGGAGTGAGAATCTTTCAATTTCATGGCAGCAGTCACTGTCTGCAGTGATTTTGGAGCTCAAGAAAATAAAATCTGTCACTTCTTCTACTTTTTTCCCTTCTATTTGCTATGAAGTGATGGCACCGGATGTCATGATCTTAGTTTTGTTTTGTTTTGTTTTCTAATTGAAGGATTACAGATTACAGCTTTACAGAATTTTGCTATTTTCTGTCAAACCTCAGCATGAATCAGCCATAGGTATACATCCCCTCCCTTTTGAACCCCCCTCCCATCTCCCTCCCAATGCCACCCCTCTAGGTTGATATAGAACCCCTGTTTGAGTTTCCTGAGCCATATAGAAAATTCCTGTTGGCTATCTATTTTATACATGGTAATGTAAGTTTCCATGTTACTCTCTCCATACATCTCACCCTCTCCTCCCCTCTCCCCATGTCCATAAGTCTATTCTCTATGTCTGTTTCTCCACTGCTGCCCTGTAAATAAATTCTTCAGTACCATTTTTCTAGACTCCACATATATGTGTTAGAATATGATATTTATCTCTCCTTTTCTGACTCACACATGACTCTGTATAACAGGTTCTAGATTCATCTACCTCATCAGAATTGACTCAAATGCATTTCTTTCTATGGCTGAGTAATATTGATCTTAGTTTTTTGAATGTTGAATTTTAAGGCAGCTTTTTCACTCTCCTCTTTCACCTTCATCAAGAGGCTTTTCAGTTCCTCTTTGCTTTTTGCCATAAGGGTGATGTCATCTGCATATCTAAGGTTATTGATATTTCTCCCAGCAATCTTGATTCCAGTTTGTGATTCATCTAGCCTGGCATTCCGCATGATGTACTCTGCACTGAAGTTAAATAAGCAGGGTGACAACATACAGCCTTGATGTACTCCTTTCCTGATTTTGAACCAGTCCCTCATTTCATGTTCAGTTCTACCTGTTGCTTCTTGACCTGCATACATGTTTCTCAGAAGACAGGTAAGATGATCTGGTATTCCTATCTCTTTAAGAACTTTCCAGTTTGTTGTGACCCACAGAGTCAAAGGCTTTAGTGTAGTCAATGAAGCAGAAGTAGATATCTTTCTGGAATTCTCTTGCTTTTTCTATGATTTAACAGATGTTCACAATTTGATCTCTGGTACAGTAGAGATGATGAATAGATTCAAGAGATTAGATCTTTGGTAGACAGTGCCTGGAAAACTAGGGACAGAGGTTCACAACATTATATAGGAGGCACTGACCAAAACTATCCCCAAGAAAAAGAAATGTAAGAAGGCAAAGTGGTTGTCTGAGCAGGCTTTGCAAATAGCTGAGGAAAGAAGAGAAGCAAAAAGCAACAGAGAAAGGGAAAGTGAAGTCGCTCAGTCATGTCCGACTCTTTGCGACCCCATGGACTGTAGCCTATCAGGCTCCTCTGTCCATGGGATTTTCCAGGCAAGAGTGCTGGAGTGGATTGCCATTTCCTTCTCCAGGGGATCTTCCTGACCCAGGAATTGAACCCGGGTCCCCTGCATTGCAGGCAGACGCTTTACCGTCTGAGTCACCAGGGAAGACTGAGAAAGGGAAAGACATACCCAAATGAACACAGAGTTTCAGAGAACAGCAAGGAGGGATAAGAAGGCCTTTTCCAATGAACAATGCAAAGAAGTAGAGGAAAACAAAAGAATGGGAAAGACTAGAGATCTCTTTAAGAACACTGGAGCTATCGAGGGAATATTTCATCCAAGGATGGACATGATAAAGGACAGAAGTGGTAAGGACCTAACAGAAGCAGAAGAGATTAGGAAGAGGTGGCAAGAATACACAGAAGAACCATACAAAAAAAGATCTTAATGACTGGGATAACCGTGATGGTGTGATCACTCACCTAGAGCCAGACATCCCAAAGTGTGAAGTGAAGTGGGCCTTAGCAAGAAGCATCACTATGAACAAAGTTAATGGAGGTGGTGGAATCCCAGCTGAGATATTTAAAATACCAAAAGATGATCCTATGATAGTGTTGCACTCAGTATGTCTGCAAACTGGGAAACCTCAGCAGTGGCCACAGGACTGGAAAAGGTCAGTTGTCTTTCCAATCCCAAGGAAGGACAGTGCCAAAGAACATTCAAACTACTGGACAACTGCGCTCATTTTGCATGCTAATAAGGGTACGCTCACAATCCTTCAAGCTAGGTTTCAGCAGTATGTGAACTGAGAACTTCCTGATGTACAAACTGGGTTTAGAAAAGGCAGAAGAGCCAGAGATCAAATTGCTAACATTCACTGGATCATAGAGAAAACAAGGAAATTCCAGAAAAACATCTACTTCTGCTTCACTGACCACATTCAAGTCTCTGTGTAGATCATGACAAACTGGAAAATTTGCAAAGAGATGGGAATACCAGACTACCTTATCTATGTCCTAAGAAACCTGTATGCAGGTCAAGAAGCAAGTTTGAACTGGACATGGAACAATGAACTGGTTCAAAGCTGGGAAGGGAGTACATCAAGGCTATATATTGTCACCCTATTTATTTAACTTATATGCAGAGTACATCATGTGAGATGCCAGGCTGGATGACTCACAAGCTGGAATCAAGATTGCTGGGAGAAATATCAACATCCTCAGATATGTAGATGATACCACTGGCAGTAAGTAAAGAGGAACTAAAGAACCTCTTGATGACAGTGAAAGAGGGAAGTGAAAAAGCTGGCTTAAAACTCAACATTCAGTGGATACAGAGTCCCTTTGCTCTTCACCTGAAACTACCACACAGCAGTCAGCTACACCCCAATACAAAATAAAAAGTTTAAATTACCAAAAAACCTTCAACATTCACAAAACTAAGATCATGGCATCTGGTGCCATCAGTTCATGGCAAATAGAAGGGGAAAAAGTAGAAGCAGTGACAGATTTTATTTTCTTGAGCTCCAAAATCACTGCAGACAGTAACTGCTGCCATGAAATTGAAAGATGCTCACTCCTTGGAAGAAAAGCTATGACAAACCTAGACAGCATATTCAAAAGCAGAGACATCACTTTGCTGACAAAGTCTGTCTAGTCAAGGCTATGGTTTTTCCAATAGTCATGTACAGATGTGGAGCTGGACTGTAAAGTAGGCTGAGAGCTGAAGAACTGATGCTTTCAAACTGTAGTGCTAGAGAAGACTTTTGAGAGTCCCTTGGACAGCAAAGAGATCAAGCCAGTCAATCATAAAGAAAATCAACCCTGAAAACTCACTGGAAGGACTGATGCTGAAACTGAAGCTCCCATACCCTGGCCACCTGACATGAAGAGCTGACTCTTTGGGAAAAATCCTGATGCTGGGAAAGACTTAGGGCAAGAGCAGAAGGGGGTGACAGAGGATGAGATGGTTAGATGGCATCACTGACTCAATGGACACGAATCTGAGCAAACTCTGGGAGACACTGAAGGACAGGGAAGACTGGTGTAGTGCAGCCCATGGGATTGCAGTCAGACAGGACTTAGCAACTGAAGAACAAGAAGAAAGAGCTGAGATCAATGACACCAAGGGACAGATGTGTTTGGAACACTGATGTATATACCACAGCAAAAGTGCATCAGAGTTCAGAGAAGGAAGGGACTGTGGGAGACTCACGGGGAGGAGTGGCAGCTGCTAAGGAGGTGGCATGGGGGCTGCTGAGCAAACTATCAGACAGTCTAGTTCTTGGAAGCTTAAAGACAGGGTAGGAAGTAAGCAAGTCAGGCAGGGAATGCGTGCATCATTCGATCCTGGGCTGTGTTTGTGGAATGAAAGACTCAAGGCTGGTCTTGAGGGCAGGAAGGATGCCAATTTGAATGGAGAGGGAAGTTCATGCAGAACTACAAAGGGAGAGGGGCTGGACAGAATGTGAGAAGCTTTGAAAGCTAGGCTAGAGGTTTTTTCTTTTTAAATTCTTCAAGTAACACAATACATTCTTGCAGTAAGGGATGTAATACAGATGAAGTTAACAAACCCCTTAACACCTCTCAAGTCTCTCCTACATAGACAACACTGTTATTGGCTTGGTGGCAACCCTTCTGATGGGCTAGAGACTTCATGAACAGGCAATGGACTCACTAGAACATTCTAAGTCAGGAACTGTGTTCGAATCAGAACAGAAGCAGAGGTGAGCAGGTGACTCCTCAAGAATGGAGTAATGCAAGGCAGGAGGTGGGGGAGAGTGACTGTGATAGGAACACAAGATTTGCAAAGTCAGGGCTGGCTGCACCAACCAAGATGGTGAGGAATTTGGCTGCAACACTGATTTAGAACTGAGCAGAACCAGCCGGCCGATTCAGTATCCCAAGCACTAAAGACCTCCCAGGAATAACAGAGGCCAACGAAAGGTATTTTAAAATTTGACCTGGTACCTGCCTCAGAGGTGAAATAACTGTTTTCTACATAGTAGCCCCTTAATAAATGTTGGGTTGAATGTTTTCAAGCCTAAATTGCAAGGGCCAAAAACATGGGTATGGAAGACACCATTGGTTTCCCATTCAAAAGTCATCCCTCCTTCTTCCCTGGTTTTTAAGATCCCCCCCTTTTTTTTCATGTTAGTGCCAGGCTCAGAGAAGGTGGATCATCCTTTTGCTCCAAGGTATGAGCCATGATTTGGTTAAGTCAGCACAGTAATACCATCTCCCTTTGCTCGTGCTTGGTTTAGAGATGGCCAAGTTGGCCAAAGAGACGTAAGAGGAAGCTGGCTAGGGAAACTTCTGACAAAGATTTTTTATCTCTGACAAAGATACAGCACAGGCATGACATTTTATTCCTTCCAAGAACTTGACTATTTTCGGATATGATGCTTGGAAGTATGGCAACCATCCCATAATCACGAGGCGCTAAACCTGGAGACTAAGGATCAACAAACTTAAGACACCAAAGAGGAGAGAAACAAAAGCTGAGTCCTCTACAAGTCCTGCCCCAAACCTGAGGCTACCTACCTTCAGACGGCTTATTTGGAGAGGTAATTAAGTGTCCTTTTACTTAAGCCTCTGTTGTCTGGTTATTCTGTTCACAGTCATCTGAAGGCTGGAAAATGGTAACGTGTTAACTAAGACCCTGAAATGTTTAATTGGGAAGCAAAGTTCTTGCTGTATACTGGACTTAGTGACCAAGAGGAGGGAAAGGGGAGAAGCTGAACAGAGGAGGGAAAAAGTCTAAAATAGCTAGAGTAGCCCAGGAAGTAGTAAACTCAATTCAGTTCCAACAAGTGCAGTATGATACAATGCAACTTAATCGAATTCAACAAATATTATTATGTGCCTTCTGTGTACAAGGGCTTCCCTGGTGGCTCAGATGGTAAAGCATCTGCCTGTAATGCACGAGACCCAGGTTCGATCCCTGGGTCAGTAAGATCCCCTGGAGAAGGAAATGGCAACCCACTCCAGTACTCTTGCCTGGAAAATTCCATGGATGGAGGAGCCTGGTAGGCTACAGTCCATGGGGTTGCAAAGAGTCAGGCATGACTGAGCAACTTCATTTTCACTTTCACTTTCTGTATACAAAGCTTTAGGGGGAATAAAATGCTGAATACATGCCCACTATGTTCCAGGAATCTTTTTCCTTTTCTTTAGCAATTATAGATTAAGTACAAGATCCTGTTACTAGATCACTTTTTGGCCTACTTTGAAGGTTCTGTTTACCTTCCTTGTACTTCAAACATGGCTATTTCCCAGGGTCTCAGTCCCAAGCAATATCTTCTTAGTTTACCCAGCACCGCTCTGCAGAATCCCTTCTCTGCAATGGTTTTAATCATCTCCTACTAGATAAGATTCCCGGTCAACTTCTCCTGTCCCTCCTTCTCTCCCACAATTAAATTCATATTTACAGTTGTTTACTGACCATCTCTACTTGGGTCTCCTATAGGTACCTTAAAAACAACATAATTAAACAAGACATATGATCTGCTCTATCAAACCTATTCCTCTTCCTTGTAGTCACATTATCAGTGAATGACACAATTATCCACCTACCTAGACTTGAGAACCAGACTCTTGTCTTTCTGTAAAGTGAAAAGTGAAAGTCGTTCAGTTGGGTCCGACTCCTTGCGACCCCATGGGCTATACAGTCTGTGGAATTCTCCAGGCCAGAATACTGGAGTGGGTAGCCTTTCCCTTCTCTGGGGACCGAACCCAGGTCTCCCACACCGCAGGTGGATTCTTTACCAGCTGAGCCACAAGGGAAGCCCTCTGTTTCACTAAGCCTTCCACAATCAAGTTCTATCAATTTTGGCTCCAAAGTATCTAATTACTCTGTCCCTTACTATTCATGCTTCCTGCTGTGCTTTAGTTCAAGTCTCAACAAGATCACTATAAAACCTGTTAATTGTTTTTCCTGCTGTCTAATAATATTTGTCTCTGAGTTTCAGCAAGGTAAATGGTACAGAGTTCTGCGTTACGGTGGCCACAGAAGTTGCAGACTTCCTCAGGACCTAGAGCATTTGGGTCAAAAGACTAGGTGGGTGTCCTTCAGTCAAGCTCAACGACGGTCACTAACCGAAGTGTCTCCTTTTCGTCGTTTGGTTGGTTTGATGACTGTTCCCCACACTGTCCCACGTGGCCCAGCAACATGAGTGGACGTCACCTGACTACAGCAGAACGTCGAACTATAGGCCTGGGCGACTGTGTCTGCTCCTGGTGCTTGGGATTGACTTGGGCTGTCTGTGGCATGAGGGCACAGGGTGTAATGGGGGTGGGGAAGGGTACGGAGGTGTCCAGCAGGAGGAAAGCACCGAAGCTGGAGAAGCAGGTGGTCCACGGAGAAGCCTGGCATTCATCAGCATGTCAGTGAGGGGCCTGAGCAGCACCGCCCAGGCCTGGACTGGAGCAGTCCTCGTCTCTAGGTCTCACCAAGTCATTTAACCCTCTGGACCTTCGCTTCCTTCCTTCAAACAGAGGTGTTACAAAGCAAGACTCTGCACGCGAGCCCAAGCTCCCCAACCTTAAAGAATTCTGGATCCTTCTACCAGAAGTGAAATGTGTGGGACAGAGGTGAAAGGCAGGACCATTTATCCATTTCATCATTTATGTGTATAAACTGTGAAACCATAGTTCCATTTGTAACACAACTCTATATTTCATTCATATAGTATAATGCTGTCCAATGAAATATAAACCACATATATGGTTAAAATTTTTCAAATAGTTATTAAAATACTAAAAAGAAACTGATAAATAGAGACAAGTAGAATTAACATTTTATTTAATCCAATATTACAAATTATCATTTCAACACATAATTGTTGTTGTTCAGTCACCCAGTCATGTCTAACTCTTTGCAACCCCATGGACTGAAGCACACCAGGCTTCCCTGTTCTTCACCATCTCCCAGAGCTTGTTCAAACTCATGTCCATTGAGTCAGTGATGCCATCCAACCATCTCGTCCTCTGTCATCCCCTTCTCCTCCTGCCCTCAATCTTTCCCAGCATCAGGGTCTTTTCTAATGAGTCAGTGCTTCACATCAGGTGGCCAAAGTATTAGAGCTTCAGCTTCAGCATCAGTCCTTCCAATGAATATTCAGGGTTGACTTCCTTTAGGATTGACTGGTTTGATCTCCTTGCAGTCCAAGGGACTCTCAAGAGTCTTCTCCAACACCACAGTTCAAAAGCATCAATTCTTTAGTGCTTAGCCTTCTTTACATTCTTCTTTAACATGCTGTCTAGGTTTGTTATAGCTTTTCCTCCAAGGAGCAAGCGTCTTTTAATTTCATGGCTGCAGTCACCAGCTGCAGTGATTTTAGATCCCAAGAAAATAAAGTATCTCACTGTTTCCATTGTTCCCCCATCTATTTGCTATGAAGTGATGGGACTGGATGCCATGATCTTCATTTCCTGAATGTTGAATGTGAAGTTGCAGAAGCTCTATAAAGTCAGCAAAAGCAAGAACAGGAGCTGACTGTGGCTTAGATCATGAACTCCTTATTGCCAAATTCAGACTTAAATTGAAGAAAGTAGGGAAAACCACTAGGCCATTCATGACCTAAATCAAATCCCTTACTATTATACAGTGAAAGTGACAAATAGATTCAAGGGATTAGATCTGATAGAGTGCCTGAAGAACTATGGACAGAGGTTCATAACATTTTACAGGAGGCGGTGATCACGACCATCCCCAAGAAAAAGAAATGCAAAAAGGCAAAATGGTTGTCTGAGGAGTCCTTACAAACAGCTGAGAAAAGAAGAGAAGTGAAAGGCAAAGGAGAAGAGGAAAGATATACCTACCCATCTGAATGCAGAGTTCCAAAGGACAGCAAGAAGAGATAAGAAAGCCTTCGTAAGTGAACAATCCAAAGAAACAGAGGGAAACAACAGAATGGGAAAGACTAGAGATCTCTCCAAGAAAATTAGAGATACCAAGGGGACATTTCATGCAAAGATGGGCACAAGAAAGGACAGAAATGGTATGAACCTAACAGAAGCAGAAAAGATATTAAGAAGAGGTGGCAAGAATACACAGAAGAACTATACAAAAAAATTTTTAATGACCCAGATAACCACGATGATGTGGTCACTTACCTAGAGCCAGACATCCTGGAGCAAGAAGTCAAGTGAGCCTTAGGAAGCATCACTACGAATAAAGCTAGTGGAGGTGATGGAATTTCAGCTGAGCTATTTCAAACCCTAAAAGATGATGTTGTGAAAGTGCTGCACTCAATATGCCAACAAATTTGGAAAACTCAGCAGTGGCCACAGGACCAGAAAAGATCAGTTTTCGTTCCAGTTCCAAAGAAGAGCAATGCCAAAGAATGCTCAAACTACAACACAATTGCACTCATCTCACATGCTAGCAAAGTAATGCTCAAAATTCTCCAAGCCAGGCTTCAACAATACGTGAACTGAGAACTTCCAGATGTTCAAGCTGGATTTAGAAAAAGCAGAGGAACCAGAGATCACATTGCCAACATCCTTTGGATCATAGAGAAAGCAAGACAATTCCAGAAAAACATCTACTTCTCCTTCATTGACTACACTAAAGCCTTTGACTGTGTGGATCACAACAAACTGTGGAAAATTCTTAAAGAGATGGGAATAACAGACCACCTTATCTATCTCCTAGGAAACCTGCATGCAGGTCAAGAAGCAACAGTTAGAACCAGACATGGAACAATGGACTAGTTCAAAATTGGGAAAGGAGTACATCAAGGCTGTATATTGTCAGTCTGCTTATTTAACTTCTATGCAGAGTATATCATGAGGAATGCCAGACTGGATGAAGCCACAAGCTGGAATCAAGATTCCAGGGAGAAATATCAACAGCTTCAGATATGTAGATGACACCACCCTTATGGCAGAAAGCAAAGAGGAACTAAAGAGCCTCTTGATGAAAGAGGAGAGTGAAAACGTTGGCTTAAAACTCAACATTTAAAAAACACAAAATTAATATATCACAATTATTAATGAGATATATTACATTAGATATAGTTGCTAAGTCTTCAAACCCCAGTGTATTCTATATTTACTGCACATCTTAAATTGAGCCAGCCACATTTCAACAGCCATACGTGGCTAGTTGCCCCCGTACAGGCAGCACAGCCCTCAGCCAGGCAGCTGGCAACAGCACATGCCAGATGTGCAAGGCTGTCTGACACCGTCCCTTTGGGCCACCTAGTGAGTTCAACCTCATGAGTGACTCCAGGCATGGCCATCAGAAGAACGTCTGAACCACACTGTGCTTAAACTATTGACCAGAGAATTGTGAATAAATGATATGGTGGTTGTTTTAAGCCCTTAAATTTTGGGGGTGGCTTGTTATGAAGCAGTAAAAAACTGATAAAGCAGTAGATAATGTTGCTGCCTTTACTAAAGAAATGAAGGTTTTAAGAGTTCAAGGGAGGAAGGGGTTAACTATTGAAGAAGTGTCAATGTAACCTAGTCAAAGAAATGTGCAAATGGATAGTCAGTGTCAGAGATTCAGTTTATTCAAAATGTTTCAATTTTGCCAACCCTGAGCCCCTTTTAATGCTTGTATATTGCTTGCTAAAGTATCACATGCCTACACAGATGCCAGGCACATCCTTGGCACTCAGTACTAACTGAGGAGTCCACAGAACTCTTTTATCTAGGCTGGGTTAGGTGCAGGCTCCATGGAGGAGGACTGGAGAGGTTAATGGTTTCCTTGTAGACTAGGTTCGTGTGACCAGAGGTTGGTCCACAGCAGACTGAATGGAAGCTGTTGCTGCTTACCTGGGTATCTTTCCTCTTTATCTTCATGCAAAGGAAAACCAATCCTTCCTGGCACCACCCCCAGCCCCATCCTATGCCCTACATTCTTACCAATATTGAAAGCAAATTTATCTTGCCTCTTGTCCACTACGGCGTGCGACTGTGTGGTCTGGCTCCCCCTCAGCCACATCTGTCGCCTGGGCCTTCAGCCTTTCCCTCTAGCCCCAGACACTGCTTCAGTGACCAGCTGTACAGAACTGCCCACATCACGTGGGCAACACCCAGCTGTGCCTAGACTTATGCCCACTTCCGGCACCTCCTGCTTCCAGCCCAAGGGCTCCCTATTTACCCTGTAGGCTGAGACACGGCAGGGCCTACTCGCGGAGGCCAGGCAAGTGCGACCCAGAAGTGCCAGGGAATGAGGTCCAGTGGGATGAGCTACTAACCCATGGAAGAAGGGATACCTTCTGTTCCCGACTGAGGAGCATCAGCTCTTAAGAGCCTGAAACATGGAACCACCGGCTGCCCTTGATACCCAGTAGAGGCCAGAGCAGTGACGCATCCGCGTGTTGGCACGCCCTCTTTCCCTGAGCTCCCGGCTGCTTCACTTCTGTCTGGGGTTGCTCTCGCTGAGAGGTGGAGCACATAAGCCTTTGCCTGAGGCTGTGTTCTCAGGACTCTGGGCCAGAGGTCAAGTCATCTAGGATTCTTCCAGGGGGTAGATCCCACTCTCAAATATGATGCTATAAACACCTTGTGTCTAGGGGCTTCAAGGGAGATCGACATTTCTTTGGCTCCCAACTGAGGACCCCTGCCATCCCTCTCTGCTTGCCCAAGAGGGCCCAGCCCACAGCCAGAGCCCTGGGCCACTGGGCAAACACGACGGCATGCGTGCACCGTCCTTCCCCTCTACACCCCTCCTGGAAAAGAGCCCCTCGCTTTCCAAAGACACAGACACTGTTTTTCTTAAGCACGTTTACTCAGGATGCTTAAAACACTTCACTTCTCCCCTTCTTTTGATACTATTCTTTGCCGAGTTTAGGAACAAGAGCTTGAGTTTCACCTGCTCCCTTGACTTATCTGTGAGATGCCAGGGTTGGGTGCTCTACATTCTGCCAACAGTCTCACACAGAGCAGTCTGATTTTCCCAAGCATCCTGGAAGCCCTGTGAAGGCACGCACCAGGTCTCACTTAGCTCTGGTCCCCAGGCCACTCCCAGCACAAGCAAACACTATCTGAATGAATGGATGGAGAAAGAGACGGATGTTACCAAGGAGGCAGCTCAGGGGACTCAAAGCATGAACTCTTCCACGGGTCTAATGCCCAGAGAGTCAGCCACACCTGCCTCTGTGCTCTGTAACACCCTAAGCAGACGCACGAGGGAGCTCCCAGAGACAGAGGAGGCCCACCTGCTGGTCTCCTGTGATCTCTGTTATAGCGCGACAGGAGAAGGTAGTCAGTTGCTGGAGGGGAACTACCTTTTAAGCTGCAGCATGATGCTGAGGTAAGGTAGGGTCTGGTTACAATTAGGAGCCAGCCACTGATGTTAATGAATTCTACAAATTTGTACTCTGAAGACCTGAACAGCCAGAGAGGTCACCAATTACCACCCAGGACATTTACCTTCCACGATGTTCCTGGGATCTGGGAACTCTTACAAGCCTCCATCCTAACGTGAGTGAAAGGAAACGAAGATGACCGACATTCAGAGGTGGATGTCTGGACTACTGCCCCTGGGAAAATGCCCTGGGACCTGCCAAGACATTTACCACTGCGGAGAGATGGAACGAAGTGGGTAAAGGGAACTGTAACCAGGGAACTCTATACAGAAAGGCAGCACCGTCTGCTGAAACAAAGTCAGTAAAAATGATGCTATTCTGGGCCCACAGGGATTCTGTGGATTAACGGCCCCATCTGCTTCACCGTTCCCCTCAGTTAACCTGGATAATGGAGCACTAGAACTAGACCAAAAGACTCATTTCTGATGACCTCAATAATGGGCATCCTGCTGCTTTAGAATTCAAAACTGGAGAAGAGTAAGTAGTCTGGCCGCTTGATTCCCTGATCCTGGGTAGGTGGGAAAGCGAAGGTGATACACACCTTTCAGGAGTCCTACACCTGGATGCTATTAGTTTAACTTTACTGATATAAGAATTTTATAAGTCAACCAGAAAGAGAATGCTATATAGTCTCAACTTCCCTTAAAAATATTATGATTTTCGTTAAGTTTCACAACATCCTCCCGAGTCAGCTAAAGAGACATCTGGGTTCTGCACGCTGGGTTGGGACTATGAGCTGGCAAGTCTAGGGCCTGTTGTTTCTTCCCCTTAAGCCCCCCCAAAAGCTGCTAAAAACAGCTGTTCTAGATCCCTCCAGACAGGAGTGGATCCCAAGGAAGACACCTTCTTCAGCCCTCAAGCTGACACCCATTTGTAAGCAGAAAGCGCTAGACTTCCCAACTGCTGCTAAGTCACTTCAGTCGTGTCCGACTCTGTGCAACCCCAGAGACGGCAGCCCACCAGGCTCCCCCGTCCCTGGGATTCTCCAGGCAAGAACACTGGAGTGGGTTGCCATTTCCTTCTCCAATGCATGAAAGTGAAAAGTGAAAGCGAAGTCACTCAATCGTGTCCGACCCTCAGCAACCCCATGGACTGCAACCTACCAGGCGTCTCCATCCATGGGATTTTCCAGGCAAGAGTACTGGAGTGGGGTGCCATGCCTCACTAATTGCAGAGTAGCACAAGAGGTAGTTGGGTGGTAGCAAAAATCCAATCCAAGTAACTGGTTATTTCTTGCAAAACACCCAGCTTTGGAACCCTGTCTGATAGCATTCTCGCACTCTTGTCATGCTCATTCATTAATTCTACAAGTATTTTTTTAAATCTCTACTACATGTAAGGTCTTCCCATGCCACCACCTGGCACGCTGCCTCCCTGATCACAATCATGTTCCATTTAGGAAACGGAAGGTGCAGTGTGACGGGGTTGGACCACTGGTTCCAGACTTCATTCTGCAATGCAGTGGGAGTGCTTGGGGCTGGCAAGATTTGATGGGCAGGAATACAAACCATCAGATAAATGCTCAACGACAAAGAAGGAGGCAAATATGAATGAAGACTGGTGGTAGTGAAGTCAGAGCAGAGTCAAGGAGCAGAAGAGAGAAAACGTAGGAGACCATTTGCAATCTCTGGTAGTAAACTGAAAATAACAGGGTCTCTTTGTCACAAGGCCTCAGGGCAGTGAATTCACCTTCCAACACGAGCACCAGATGAGTAAGAGCCAGCGGCTGTTCCCACTCTACCCACTAATTTGTTAATAGCAGATCCATATTTCCAGCCGCAAGCTCACAGAATCAAAAGAAGATCAAGTACCTCCAAGTGTGATCCAGCAATTCCACTTCTGGGTATATACCCCAAAGAACTGAAAGCAGGGGCTTGAAGGGATATTTGCACATCCAGGTTCAAAGCAGCATTATTCATAATAACCAAGAGGTAGAAGCAACCCAAGTGTCCATCAACGGATGGATGAATAGAATATGGTGTATACACACAGTGGAATATTGTTCAGCCTTAAAAAGGAACCCCATTCTGACACATGCTTCAACATGGATGAACCCCGAAGACACTGTGCTAAGTGAAATAAGCCAGACACACAAGGACAAATACTAAGATGATTACACTTACATGAGATACCTAGAGTAGTTAAATTCATAGAGACAGAAAGTAGAATGGTGGTTACCAGGGGCTGGAGGACAAAGAAATGGGGAGTTGTTTCCTGGGTACAGAGTTTCAGTTGGGGAGGATAAGAAATGTCCTGGAGGCAGATGGTGGTGGCGATGCAGCATAACAACGTGTACTGAGTACACTTAAAAATGGTCAAAATTTTAGATTTTGTGTTGTATTTTATCACAGATTTTTAAAAAGCATATCAAACACAAGTTATTCCTGTGGTGAAATGAAAATCAAGGCCCAGTTGTATTAAAGGGGCTAACAGGCCAGATTATTTGAAACCAGGAAGGTCTTACAAAATCTTAAAAACTAACACTCATGTTAACTAGCCTCCAACCAAGAAATAATAATTTGCAAAGCATTAGACTGGGCATATTGAATGCCTGGGTTTCAGATCCAGCTTTGTTACTAATCTAATTACACAATACTTGGTAAAGGAGTCACTTCTTCCTATACTTCAGTTAACCAACATGTAAAATAATGGGGTTGGATTTGCTGACCAAAGCCCCTTTCAGTTAGCTCAGGAGGTGTCTCAGGATATGGGCCAGGAGCAACAACATCCCCTGGGAGTATATTAAAATGCAAATTACTGAGCCTCACCCCAAACTTACTGAATTAGAAGCTCTGTGCGTGAGCCCAGCCACTTGGGCCTGAACAAGCTAAAAGGTTTGAGAACCACTGACATAAAACATTTTATGTTTTTATAATTGATAATGAACTCAGTAAGCCACATTTTTAATAAAATAAAAAGCACAAGTATCCACCCACATAAAACAAATGCATTAGGAAATGAACAGGAATGAAGAGGATCACTTTTTAAAAACATGAGATATAAATGTAAACAGCAAACTCCATTAAAAAATCAGAATTAATACGCCCACATGAGTCCTGTCTTCAAAATAATAAGAACCTACCACCTGTTTTCTAAGGATGAGTCTGCACAAAACATTTTTGAAATTTTATTTGGAATCCATTTCTGGGTCAGTTAGAAGTTGGATGAAATCAGCTTTATTTGTTTGCAACTAAAAGAATCTCCATTCAGCTTGATCTTATACTTATTTTCCTGATAAAGCTACTCCCCCAAATCAGATTCCCTCTAAGAGAAAGAAGAGCACCCATTCCTGAGGAAGCGTGAATGTGCCTGTGCTGGAGGCTCAAAGGCAGATCCAAAGCACAGCTCTCACGTGTTCCCAACGATGACAGCCGTGTGTCTGGCATCTCAGAGTGCCTATCTGGAGCTGGAGGGGAGTGAAAGATCACCCCACCCTCCCAAACCCCCTTCAAAGCGAGCGGAACTGCCATCACCATCTCACACATGAAGCCACTAAGGCCAGAGGGGCTGATGAATTTGCTGAGGGCGACGGAACTAACAGATAGAACCAGAACTGCGCTTCCCTAAATAAACCCTGCACAGGCTAAGACCCTGGGGCCTGGGAGTGGGGGCTGGGCCAGAACGGGAGGCCCAACCCCCCAGGCTGTGATGTCAGATCAGAAGAGGAGGCTCCAGCCCAGTCACTTTCTTCAGCAAACAAAAGACTCTTTCGAATTTACTGAATATTTTGGCACCCGCCCTGGTCGATTCTTTCTCCTTCAGTGGGTTGGAAAATATTTCTAGCATCCCACAGAGTCCAGTGAGAGCGAAGACGGTGGAAGATTCCTCCTCTATCTAGCCACACAGACGTTCTGCTCTTTGGGAAGGAGGCGCCCATGGACGAGCCCCTGGGAGATCATGGCGAGGGTGAGGCTAGAGGGCTCTGGCCACTTGGACCTTCCACCTGGCCCCTCAGCCAGAGGGCTTCCTCCTTGCTCTACGTGTGTTATCATAAAGTGTTCACTTGCAGGGGCAGGGAGATACTAAAAGTAGAGTATTACTTTGAATACATATCAAGTTTTTTCCTAACTCCTCAAAAGGCTTCTTCCCTCCATGGGTCTTTCCTCAACACCCTTATGGTCTAAACCTCATTTTAGATTTCTACGTATGTTGTGCACTGTCCTTTGTCTTGCGTGTATTTCTCTTTCCAGCCAACTTATGTCCTGGGTGGTTGACATGTGATTCTCTGTATTTTTCAGCGTCCAGCATGGCACTGGGCACCACATAGGCACAGCACCATCAAGTGGTACTGATGGCGATGCTGTTACCTAACCTGTGCCCACGAGGTGCTGGGTTCCTGGATACATGCTCTGCTGGTATGCATTAGCTCAGTGAATCCCCACACAGTGCAAGGTGCCAGGGGCCATTCAATTCACTTTTCAGATAAGAAAACCAAGACTCAAACTTAAGTAGCCTATTCAAGGTCAAGGAGGTGAAGTAGCCTATTCAAGGTCAAGGAGGTGAAGTAGCCTATTCAAGGTCAAGGAGGTGAAGTAGCCTATTCAAGGTCAAGGGGAGAGGCTGGGGTGCAAATCTATGTCTCCTGGACTCCAAAAGCAGAGCTCTCGGCACTTTGATATGGCTTATTTCTCAAGATCCCAAATTAAGGGTGTTAGAACACTCCTGATTTTACCTTCTGCTTCAGGCATTTCAGCCCCAAAGGCTCTACCTGATCCTTCCTAATCTCCACACTCTCCCGCTCCAGGCTAAGGGGTTAGGGAGAAGGGACTGCACAGCCCACGTGGTGGTTTTAGGAACCACTTTCAAGACGACTGGACTTCCCTGATGGCTCAGTGGGTAAAGAATCTGCCTGCAATGCAGGAGACACAGGAGACTTGGGTTTGATCCCTGGGTGGGGAAGATCCCCTGGAGGAAGAAATGGCAACCCACTCCAGTATTCTTGCCTGAAAAATCCCATGGACAGAGGAGCCTGGTGGGCTACGGTCCAAAAGGATGCAAAAGGTCGGAGAGGACTGAGCAACTAAGCACGCACATACCAAGATGACTGACCCCAGAAGAAGCAGCAGGAGGCTGACAGGAAACTGGACATTGCAGGGCAAAGATGCCTTCCGCAGGCCAACGGCCTTTCCATCCGGAGGCCACTCTATCCACAGGGCTGACACCCCCTGACACGTCCTGCCTGGAGCCCGACAGGGTAGGAAGCCACATCACAGCCCGGTATCCGAGGAGAATAACTGTCACTCCAGCAGAGAGCAGGATCCGTTTATCCTAACTTCCCAAAGCAAGCCTCAGCACTTCGGGTGGGACACAGGGCTGAAAACCAAGGTGCTGATGCGCTGTTGCCCATGTTTCACCCACCTGCGCTGCGGTCCTGAACAGGAGACAGTACAAAGAGCACCGAGCAGGGAGTGGGGACAGCCGTCCCGGCTCTTCTGTAACTCTCTGGGCCTGAGGCACCTCGTCCCTATGGCAAGGGCACCACCGCAAGGCTTGCAGACGGCCTTCCGGCCCCTCAGCTCTGCAGCCCGTGACCAGGCTTGCCAACCACACGCCACAGGCAGCCAGGCTGCAAACGTGGAGGGCTGATGCAGGAGGTAGGGTCACACCCTGGCCCGCTCCCTGGGAACCTGACCTCGCTCCCCCTCAACCTCAGGCCAGCTCTGATGGTCTCCCAAGGAAAAATCTGACCTCTGGCCTGGCTGACTCCCAGTTAAACAAAGGACTGCAAGTTGTTGAGCTGGGGGCCGCCTTCCCCAGGGCGGCCCATCTTCCACCTGCCAGCTGACTCTTGCACAGGCTCCATGCCCCAGCTGCACAGGCTGCGGGGAGGGGGCGGGCCCAGCGCACTCTCCATGCCCCAGCTGCACAGGCCATGGGGGGCATCATGCCAACAGGACTCCAGTAAGACGTGAGTGATGAGGAAGGGGCCAGAAAGCAGAGTTCATGGGTCACTGCTCACTGCACACCTGTCACTCCCACCCAGGCTTTCAGAGCAGGAAGGACCCTCAACGTCCCTGCTTCGCCCTGCTCTACCCAAGTTCACACTCCATGTCGGCCAGGCACACTTGCTCCCTGTGGCCCACTGTGGCTTCTCAGCATTACAAACCAGGCCCTCAAAGTGAGTCACTCAAAGCTCTTCTGTCCTGTATGAAAACCTGCCTTTTTCTTATAACTACTAATTAAGATCTGTTTTCCAGAAAGTCCTCCAGAGTCCACCTCGAATGTACTCTACCTCATGAGCCGTTCTGTGCATGATTCACGTGGATTTCTCAAAACTGACTAACATACAGCATCTCGCAAAGAAAAAACAATCCCCAAACTCTCATGGGCATATCTAAGAACCAACCCCCCCAAGGGGTCTGTATATCCCAGCCTAAGAGGTACTGTCTTTAAAAAACCAAATCTAATTTTATAAACACTGTCTCTTAATTGCAACTTAGAATTGCACAAGAGATTTTTTCTCTTTTTAAATGTTAAAAAAATTTATTTTATTGAAGTATAGTTGATTTACAGTGTTGTATTAATTTCTGCTGTCACAGCAAGTGATTCAGTTATACACACACACACACATACATATATACACACTCTTTTTCACGTTCCTTTCCATCATGGTTTATCACAGGATAGTGAATACAGTTCCCTGTGTCACACAGTAGGGCCCTGTTGTCTGCTCATCCTCTATATTATAGTTCGGATCTGCTAACCTCAAGTTCCCATGCATCGCTCCCCCAGCCACCCCCATGGCAACCACAAATCTGTTCCCTCTATCTATAAGTCTGCTTTGCAGATAAATTCATTTGTATCATAGTTTAGAGTCCATATATAAGCAATATCATATGGTATTTGTCTTTCTCCTTGACTTAGAGAAGTTTTCTCTTTACCACTGTTAGAGTAATACAAAAGCATATTGTAAACACTCTCACAGAATCTCACATGATCAAACGCAATTCTCTGAGCTACACAGTTTGGCACTTAGTCATCCAATATTTACTGAGTGTTTCACATGTGCCAGGCGATGCTTTTAGCAACGGGATTCCGGGATGAATAAGACACTGTCCCAGCACTGGGGGAGCGGGCCTTCCAGAAGGGGAGGCAGGCAATCACACATGAACGTGCACATACACAAGGGCTGTGAAGAAAAGCAAGGCGGGGAAAGAGGGTCGGTGAAGGGTGTAGGGAGAAAGGAAGTCCTGATTTGACACGGGGTGGTCAGGAAAGGACACCAAAGCAGAGGCCTGAACGAAGTGAAGGCAGAGGAGGTGATGGGGGCACAGCAGGGAAGGCCCCACAGCAGGAGCCACTGGAATCCTGAGGATGAGCCCAGAGCCCAGGACGGTGAAGCCTGGGGGGAGGAACGTGCACAGCACGCCGGGGAGTCCGACTTCATGGGGAGCCGTGCACACCACGCCGGGGAGTCCGACTTCTTGGGGAGCCGGAAAGGAGGCCGCTGGAGGGCTCGAAACAGGAAGTGACGGCTGTTTCCTTCCGTCTCTGCCCCTACCCTGGCTCTTCCTGTGCATCAGACCGGGAGCCCCCTGAGCCTCTCATACCAGAGCTCCCTGATGGCACAGACCGTGCTTCCCCTTCCTTCTGATGTCTCCCCTCAGGGCCCAATCCTGCACCCCCACCTGTCACCTAAGGTGCAGCGGCTCCACGCAGTGTGGCGACTCCAGCTGCCCTGCCTGCCCTGCAGGCTTGGCCACCGGAGCCCCTCAGAGGAGCCCAGGTGGCAGTGCAGGCAAGGCTGGCCCCTGCCCCGTGCTGAGGCACCATCGTGGGTAACACACCACCTCGAGCCCTGCATCATCGCTGCAACAGCCTTGAGGCAGCCACCGCTACAGCTGCCCCAGGGGAGCCCGTATCCATAGCAACCAGCATTTGTGAGTTGCCATCCCTGGAGGGAGGGCAGGCAGCATCAGTCTTGCTGTTTATTCTGAGTGGAAACAGGCTTTTCTCCTGCTGGTTTGGGAAGTGCTCCATTCCTGACAGAGGTATCCTCACACACTTCGGTCTGTTTCCCCTCTCTGTCAGCAAGGTGTAGTGGAGATGATATACTGATTCAAAGGTAGGATGTTCTCCCGGTTTCTACTTGAAGCTGATCGTGCATAAAATCTTGCTTCTATGTTACCTGGGAGCTCGGAGTAGGGACAACTAGAAAAAAACAAATCACACAGCTGGTAGGAACCTGAGATGTCCCGCCCCCCTGCCTCTGAGCCAGATGGCACCTCACCTGATCTCATGGCAAAATCAAAAACACATCTTCTTTTTAAATGAATTAAAAATGAAAATGAAAAAATTAGAACACTCATAATAAATGCTTTGCTTAAAAGGTATTCCAGCCTGGGACTCTCATTTCAATGTCTCATATTCCTTTTAGGCCAGGCAGGCAGAGGTTCTACGTTTATCTTACACCATAGGTTACAGGTTAAACATGAGTAGGGGTGAGAGGCTTCCTGGGATGAATGCAAAAGACAGTCACAGGTTTTCTTTTAAAATATTTAAATAATTTGGTGCCCCTTTCTACAGAGATACCAACCAATCTGACCCTAGAAAATATATTCAAACTCAGAAAGCAGGCTTCCATGCGAAAGAAACTGGGCACACCAAGCCACCTTCACCCCAGCAAGACAGTGACGTTGCCACCAGCTCCCGTGAACAGGGGCCACAGCCCACCACAAGAGTCCCAGCCACCTGACAGCTGGACTACGTCAGCCGGGGCAGAAACTGCCCCTTCCTCACACTAAAAACCACATCTCTCATTCCCCAGCTCTTGTCCCTTGAAAGATGGCAAATCTTTTTTTTCTTTTAAAACACACACAGAACAAACCTAGCCCGCTGTCTTTTCTCTATCGCTTTCTGCAGCCTCTAGAACGCACTCTTAAATTCCAGTCTTGACTCTTCCCCTCCTCCCAAAGAACTGCCCTGGCTTTGAAATACAAGGAATCCCACAATCCTCTGTAAAGTTGAGAGAAAAAATGTACCGTTTGGCTGCCCCAGTCCTTTGAGAAGGCACACCTGGTGGCGCTTATGTGAGCCCGTTCCTGCAGCCCCAGAGATGGCCCCTGGTCCCCTCCACCCCCCATCACCTGCGGTCTCCCCTCCCGACACTCGTTCTGCTCAGACAGGACAGCAAGAACACACACCTCTGCCAGCGGCGGGACGCGTGACCCCAGTTTCCCCGTCTACAAAATAGACACAAACTGTACCCATCTTACAGATTGCTTTGGGGGGTATAATCAGACAATTATGTCAAGCATCTAGCACATACATATGTGAATTGTTATTATCAGCTGTTACATTAGTTGCTAATAATAGCTGCTATTTTTGTGGGCCACAAATTTTTCCAGAGCAGATATCAACATTACATAGTTGGATTCCCAGCTCAGTGTCTGGCGCATGGTGGATATTTAAAAAAAAAAAAAAATTAAAATGTCTGTTAAATAAATCTAGTTGAAGAGGCCATAAGCTTATTTCCTATTGGTTCCCACTCCATATTAGACTGCCTTGGCTGTTCCCCTAAGGGGATGGTTATCCTCACATAACCTCTCCTCCTACTCAGAAAAATTCCAGTAAAATCAAACGGAAGGAGGAAAACGCTTTAAGAGCGGGAAGTCTCTCTGCACATCACCTCGCCAGGACTCACCAGGCCTCTCAAAAGATCGGTCCCCTCCCCCTGCCTCCTGGATGCTGTTCAGTAACCAGCTGAATAATGAACCATCAGAGGGGATTCCAACTGATGGCAATTAACACTCTTCCAGCTGGGAAGAGAGTTAACTTCACGGTGCCCAGATCTGCCGACTCCCCTTCCCTCTTCCAGAAAACGCCAGCTGCTACCACTCCACACAGGAGGACCCCACAGATCAGAAAGAAGAACCTGGTCAATGAAACAAGACTGGTGATGGAGACATGGGCACCACGAGACTGTTCTCTCTACTCTTGTATATTGTGAAAAATAAACAAAACCCTGATTAATAATTCCTTCTTTTGCATAACTAGGAGAAGGAAATGGCAACTCACTCTAGTATTCTTGCCTGGAGAATCTCATGGACAGAGGAGCCTGGTGGGCTGCTGTCCATAGCGTCACACAGAGTCAGACACGACTGAAGCGACTTAGCATGCATGCATGCATTGGAGAAGGGAATGGCAACCCACTCCAGCAGTCTTGCCTGGAGAATCCCAGGGAGGGGGGAGCCTGGTGGTCTGCCGTCTATGGGGTCGCACAGAGTCGGACACAACTGAAGTGACTTAGCAGGAGCAGCAGCAGCAGGGCAAAGAAGCCCAAAGGGTTACTCTTTCCAAATCACAGGTGGAACACCAGGCCTGGATTTATATTGTAAAATAAAAGATCTGGAAAATACCTCTGGCATTTGAAAGATCAGTATGGCATTTAGGTGGTATATAGAAAGAGTGTTGGCCTCTGAGCTTGGGCAAGTAACCCAAGTCCCCTGAGCCTCTCCTCCGCTTCCTTACCCTTAAAACTTAGGCTTTGTCCCTACGTCACAGGGCTACCCAGTGAGGCAAAGGAAGTGAAGCTTCCAGTACTGTGAAAGCACCTCAAAAGGTACCTAGCACATAGTAGATGCTGGATAAAATTTAGTTTATTTTCTTCCCTTAATGAAACAAAGCTGTTCTATTGTATTCTTAAGAAGCTTATGGAATCAAACTCCAGAAGTTAGCTGGTGGCCAAGAGTAACTAAGACACATTAGTAACTAAGACACAAAAGAATGCTTCTAAGGAAAGGAACTCAACTCTACTGCCTGGGAAACCTGAGCTCCCAATACCCATCCAAGACTGAAGTGTGTGAATAGCGTCACTTGTCACAGGCACTAAGCCAGAAGGGATAGGGCTGCAGGCTAAGAAGGAGAAGGGCATTCCTCTCCCAGGCCTCGGGCAGCAGCAGGTTTAAGCAAGAGGAGATGCTAGAAGGGTTTGCTGAGCATTTAAATACCATGAAGACCAGACCGATATTTGTACACAAATGTTCATAACATTAGCATTATCCACAATAGCCAAAATGCAGAAACAACCCAGATAGCCACTGACAGATGGATAAACAAAATGTACTATTTATACAATGAAATAACATTCAGTTTTTTAAAGGAACGGAATTCTGATACTTGCTACAACATGGATAACCCTGGAAGACATTATGCTAAATGAAATAAACCAGATACAGGAACACTGATTCCCTAACACGAGGTTACTAGAGTAGCCAGATTCATAGAGACAGGAAGTAGGATGGTGGTTACCAGAGGAGGGGGGCCCACGGGGAGTTAGTGTCTAACGGGTACCGAGTTCCGGTCAGGCAGGACGGAAGGTTCTGGAGATGGTGTCTGCACACAAAGTGAATGGATTTCATGCCCCTGAACCGAACATTTAAAAATGCTTAAAATGGCAAGTTTTATGTTGTATATGTTTAACCACAATTAAACAATAACAGTGATGATAAAGAGAGGAAAAAGTGCCATATTGACAGCATCTTGGTTTTTAGCTTGTATCCCTTTTTCCCAAAGGCTGAAAGCAACCTCAACAGGCCCGCTTGAAGCACAGGTGAACTGGATCCCAGAAAGGCCAGGTAAACTGCAGTAAGTCGTTAGCGATGTGTCCTCCGGCAGGCGCCACCTGGGACGGCTCTGCCACATGAGAGCCAGGGTGAGCACAGCTGTCCTCCTGCCTGCCTGAGGACCAGGTGAGCTGCAGACGGGCGCACAGGCGGGAGGCCGGGGAAGGGCGCAGAGGCCTGGGGAGTCGAGTCACTCTCTCTCCCCCGCATCTCATCAGACCCCAGAAGCGGCACGAAGAGGCCAGCTGTACACACACACATCTCCAGAGCAGCAGAGACCGTCTCAGTGACAGAGCGCCCCGGGAGGCTGCCTGGGCCGGCGCCTGAGGGGAAACTCACTGCAGTGGGATGAGGGCAGTTTTAGGGGAGATGAAATAACCTTTATCCTGACTGCAGTGGTGGTCACATGGGCATACACATCTATCAAAACTCATCTGACGATACCTTTAAAACAAGTACACTTTACTGAATGAAAATTATACCTCAATACAGTTTATTTTAAAAGTTAAAAAAAAAAAGGCAGGGGTGATAAAGTCACACGCTTTGGTAGTAACTTAGGAGGCAAACCTAAAGGGCTCAAGAAGGAAGACGATACATTCCAAAGGACTGTGTGTAGGCCAGGCTGTTCTGTGCTGAGTCTGAGAGACCCCTCCTGCCTCTGCCTCCCCCGACTAACCCCAGGATTTCAGAGTCAGGCAGACAAAGACCCAATCAGACCGCGCAGGCCAAACTTCAGATGCTCCCTCAGAACCAGTTAGTAACATCCTGTCTTGAGGAAAGGGGAACTGGGTGGTGGGTCCCTGTCACTGGCTCTTGGTGTGTGCTCAGGACCATTACCCTGTCACTTATATCTTTCCCTATAAAAGCCTCCAGCAGGGGAGCTGAGGGCTTGGGGACCGAGAAAGCTCCAAGGAGAGCCCCAAGACGGCAACAGGAGCAGTGATCCCCACAGACTGAGCAGCATTCAAGTGCCCAGCACTCAAGCCTCCTGGACAGTCTGCAAGAACTTTGCAGAATGTGCCTACCCAGCCCGTTCTTAGGGAAGAAAGCACTTCAACTTCCTAATGCTGTATCATTCAGGCACTTCCAGATCTGTTTTCCTTTCCCTTCTTCTGGCAAAATATCATCCACTCTCAGGCACGTGTGACTTCTGGGGGGCTGACATCAGCGGTGCCCCCCACGTCTGGCCTAACCAGAGGCTGACAGAGCAATGGGACGCTGGGGTCTCCCATCTTGCCTTCAGGGAGGTCCATGGCAAAGAGATGAGAGTTGCAAGGAAGGGACATGAACAGGACGCTTGGATCTGCTCAGGGTCAAAAATCCAGCTCCCGGGTCATCAAAATTCTGATGTATCTGTTGCTCAGTCGCTCAGTTGTGTCTGACTCTTTGCGACCGCATGGACTGCAGCAAGCCAGGCTTCCCTGTCCTTCACTACCTCCCGGAGCTCGCTCAAACTCGTGTCCATTGAATTGATGATGCCGTCCTAGCATCTCATCCTCTGGCACCCCCTCATCCCCTGTTTGACCCACCTCCTTCTAAATAAACAGACCCACACTCAAATTCTGACTCTCTCGCTTAATCGCTGTGTGACCTTAGGTAAGTCACTTAACCTTTCTGTCTCCCCATCAGTGAAATGGGGATTGTAGGGCCTGCCTCCTCTGATTGCTGACGGAACTGAATGAAGACATGTGTCAGAAGCCTGGGCAGTGCCTGGGGGCAGCCAGAGGACATCCACCGCCTTTCTCCCCCCAGCTCCCTCATCCTGACCCTGCTCAGTCCACAGCAAAGTGGACAGTTACCTCTCGTTTTCAGCCTGGTACTGGCTCCCAGAGCTCAAGGGGGCAGGAGGCAGCCAGGGTCCGCTGGCCCCTTCCCTGAGCCCAGGAGAGCGGCAGGGGCACCAGCATGTGGAAGGACAGCCCCCACGCAGGACAGAGACCCGTGTAGCCCTCAGCAGAGGGGCCCAGCTCCTTCCTCCTGTGCTAAATGGTTTCCTGGTTCATTCATTCACCTTCACAAAAACCAAGACGCACCTGCTATCAAAATCAAGAGCTGAGGAGGCCAGGAGGTCACGCGGCAGAGGTGGAACTGGGACCGGACTCCAGCCTGGCCCCACCACCCACGTCTGACCGCCCTGCCACACTGCCTCCAGGATGCTGCATCCGCTGCTCACAGAGCCCATCGGGGGAGGACAGACTCCCCATCCTTCTGAGGCTGCTCCACGGTACCGGAAGGGTGACGGGGGCAGAAACTGCTTGAGCAGTTGACACAAGGAGCCTCCTGCCCTTCCCTGACCGCTCACGGATCTCACCGAGGGGCCCTTTGCTCTGGCGCCTACACGGTGTCCACTTGGAGAGCTTCTAGCAGCTCTTGCTGAGCACGCATCCACCACAGATGCCTCGTCCTGTGTGCGGAGGCCCAGGGCCACAGGCCCTGGCAACGCTGAGCGCTGCTTGCTGGGGAGCAAGGCACATCTGCCCAGAAGGCCACTAACCCTCGGGCGCTCCAGAGTTCCCAGGAGTAGTTCCCCTCTCTCAGCCTTCCTCCTGGGGCCTCCTGAACAGTCCAGTCTCCCAGCTTTCCGCATCCTAGATCCCGGGTGAGTCCTTGGTGCGCCCAGAAGCTGCTGGCGGTAGGCACCCTGTGTTACTGACACATGGTCCGGCATCTTTCAGGGATGGTCAGGGGTCCAGGAAACAAAGCTGCCAAGACTCCAAGAAAGAAAATCCCTCGAGTGGTCATGAACCCGGAGTCCGGCCTGCAGGAAGGCCCCCCCTTCTAAAGTGCTGGGTGCTTCTCAAAGATCTCTAAGGAAGAACATCCCACCCAGTCCCCGGTCACCGTCAGGAAGTATCCTTGCATCTGACCTCAGTCCTCGTGGCCGCCAAGGCCACACGCACTGTTTCCGTCTACTGGCACTCGGGCTGGAGGGCGCGGGCTCCGGAGCGGGGCAGACAGTGTGACACTGGATGTGCTTCCCTCCTTGAGCCCGGCGTAGAGCGGCACAGTTACTGGGACAGTTCCAGGAGATGACAGAGCTCAAAGCTCCAGCAGCGTGGATCCCAGGGCAAGCTCTCCAGGAACATTCACCAGTGTTATGGCTGTTGATGGTGTCCGCATCACCGGGGAGGCCACCTGGCCAGCTCCTCCTGGAGCTCCATGTGCAAGGAAGCCTTGGAAGGCGGTGTGCCCACACTGACTCAGCATGCCGCCCTCCTGAGGAAGGCCCTGTCTCTGCTCCTGGACCTTTCAGGAACCTCCCAGAGCAACTGACAGTCAGACAGAGCCAGAAGGAAACCCCAAAAGCTCGGGAGGACGCTGGGTCATCCCTCCGGGCGGCTGACTCCCACTGGACTCTCCACATGCACACACTCCCACACCCCACGTCCAGCTGTTTCTCCAGGGCTCACGTACTAAGCAGACGAGCATCCAGCCCGGCAGATGAATCACAGAAACAGTGCTCCCAAGAGCATGCAGGTGCTTCTACAAATAGTCACTGCTGCTTCAGACTGTGGGGGAGGGAGGGAGGCGAACGCCTGGCACGGGCAGCAGTGGCGAGCCCGGAAGGGCAGCGTTCTCTGCAGGGCCTGCTCATCACCCATCGCGCTGAGGCTGGGGCCCAGGCAGGCAACACCAGGGGCGCGCCGGGCTCAGAGCCTGCCCTGTCTGCTCTGTGCACCGGAAGAAGGAGCCCCTTCCTTTTCCCTCCCACTCACAACCAGATCAGCATGCATCTCTCAGAGCTGTCTTATGATGGAAGGGTTTCCTAATTCAAGGTAGCTCCTGGCCAGACTCACTTCCAAAGCTGAAAGGGAGGCACCATCAGTTCCTGGGAGAGCCAGCTGACCCAGGCATCTGACTCCCCGCTTGTTCTGGTTCAGCACTGAGGGACAGGGAACCGGGACTCCCCTGAACTAGGACCTGCTCTCATCCCCTGGAAGCCAGCCGAGAGGGAAACAGCCTGTTCTCACTTCTCTGCAAGCAGCAGCTTCTGCCTTCTGACCTGAGACCCGGAGATGCCAACACTGAGCCTTCCTGGTGGGCCTGGAAGGCAAGGGGCTCACGTGGGCTGGTGGAAGCCAGAGAAAGGAGCTGAAGGAGAGAAAGGGAGAGGCCAGGAAAGACAGGAAACAGAGGGGAGGGCCATGTCACAGAGTTCACGCAGAGAGCCGTGCAGTGAGGTCCGCAGCACCGAGTCCTCCCTGGGCTGAAACGAGCTTCAGCACAGCCCTTCCCTGACACCCCTGTTCCTCAGCCCAAAGCGCCCCTGCCACCCTCGCCCCCGCCTGCCTCCCTCCTACGTTTCAGTTCATTCATCACAATCGCAACTCTCCTTCTAGCCCACCTGCTTCATGCTCCTGATCCTAACACCAAACAGGCCCACTCTCTGGTGCGGAAGCCTTTTGCAGGCCTTGCACACAAGCAGAGCTCTAGCAGCGTCAGGGAATTATGCAGAATCCCACACAGGCCGAAGCGGGACTCACCTGGAAGGAGGCAGCGGGCGGGTACAGGAGGCCAAGGGACGGGGCGGAGGCAAGCATCCCAGCCGTCTGGGGGAGGCGGCCAGTCCACCCAGAGCCTGCTCAGTCCCCCTCCATGGGGACAGGTGGGACGGAAAGCAAGGTGCGCTTTCAGCCACCCCGGGGGGCAGACGCAGGCCTGAGCAAATTCCTAGCTAGGCCTTCCCCTTGGCCGCCTGCCGCAGAGCAAACACAGCAGCCCGGCCCTCGGTGGAGTCAAAATTGCTCGCGGCTTCCCTGCTCCTCGCCACCTCCCACGTGCCACCTCCCCAGCCCTCCTGGCACAAACAGGGCTCTGTTACCGCAAGCCCACCATGTCCCCTGAGAAGGCTGTGAATGGGACGCCACACAATGCTCTTGTTTATTAATAAGCACTCGGGTCCCCACCCCCAGCCGGCCTGCTCGCTCTCTCGCCGCCGGGTCCCCTCCTGCATAATGGAGGGGTTGTGCCACCCGTGACACAGGCCAGGCTGTGCCGCTCAGGCTTCGAGGGGGACAGATGCAGACAAGTGCCAGGCCGAGCCAGGCTCCCCAGGGCAGGGGCGGATGGGGCGCAGACCCCCCAGCTAAGACCTGGAGGCGCCATGGCTATGGGGGAGCACAGTGTGCTGTGGGTGGTACCAGCCCCCCACGCAAGTCAGGACGGCAGCGGGTCATGGAGCATTTACTCAACCCCTACCCTGCCCATCGCGGCCAGGTGTTGCCCACACGAGGGGGCAGCTCTCCACATACCTCGGCTCAGCCCACTGGCTCACCTCTGCTTCAGGGCTCCAGGACAAACCGTCCCTCTTCCTCTCGACAGTCCATCGCACATCTGATGACAGCCATGCGTGTAGCCTCTGCCAACGCTTCCAGTCTTCTCTGGGCTAAATATCTCCAGTCTCTCCAACCACCCCGCAGGAAGCTATCTCCAGGCTACTGCTCCAGCCTGCTTCCCCTAAGAGGGCCAGACTTCAGAAGGTCAGGCTTTCCCTCAAGCTCTCCTATCCTGCTGGTGAGAGAGTGCCTTATAACATTCTTCCCGGGGAAAGCTTAGAAATACATTCAAATGTCTTTAAAACGTTTATGCCCTTTGTTCCGTAAATACCATTCTGGGAGTAGATCTTAAGTAAATAATCAAGGACAATTAGAATATATGTCACACAAATGTTTATCAGAGTATTGTTTATAAAGGTAAAAAATTAGAAGACCCCTAGACAGCCATCACTAGGGGAAATGTTAACCACACTATGGCAAGTCCATGGCTTGACAGGCTGTGGAGTATGGAAACAAGGGTTCTGACTCTGCCATTTACTGGCTGTGTTACTTCAGGCGAGTTACTGAGCCTCTCTATGCCTCACTATTTGTATAATTGGCATAATAAAACAATCAATCAATTCAATGACAACAGTACCTGATAAATAAGGTAAATGCTTAAAATAAAAACACTTCGATTCTTACTATTACCGCAGGCCACAGAATATTACATAATTGTTAAAATGATGAAATAATGCAGGGCATCTTAATAACATGAACAAGTAAAAAAAGGGCAGATTACAAAAATAGCGTAAGAATGGCTATCTTTGAATAGTGCAATTATAGATAATTTGCATTTTTGCTTTGTGCTTATTTACATTTTTTAAATTTTCTGCAAAGAACATAAATTACTCTGGTGGACAACAAGTATGTGTAACAGGATGGTCCTACCCCCAGCCCAGAGACAGGGCAGCGCTGGTCCCTGCCGTGACCACCTTCGGGGAAGCCCCTCTGGACCCTGGACCTTCTCTTCCCACGGCTGCCCCACACTGAGCGGCAAGGTGGTAACCCAGCCCCGGGCCCGGCTCCCTCAGCCCCACACCTTGCCTACCGCTTGCCCATTCCCCAGGGGCTTCTTAGGGCCCTTTCTCTTGCCAATGACGAACACGGGGCTGGTGGAGTGTGGGAAAGTCTGGAAAGGATCATTGAGAAAGGCCTGGCCACAGTGGAAGGTGTGGCCTCAGGTTCAGAGCTGGAAAAGGGGCACCTCTCAGATGAGGGGCAGAAGCAACTCCCCCTGCATATCGGTAGGGTAGAGAGGGGCGACTGGAGAGACCAAATTCATCCCACCTTGAAGAGGAATAGAGGGAAAGACTGAGAAAGCCAGACAAGCATCCAGACAGGGGTGCCCCCAGAGGGCGGAACCTCCTGCCCCAACTCTGCTGCTCTCGGGTGTCTGTGGCTCTTCTCATGGGGGCAGCCACGCTGGCTGACCCCTTGGTGCCCCTGCCGACGGCAGCCCCTTTCTGGATGCGGGGTGACGGCCCAGGACAGAGCAGGGGTGGGGCAGGTGGGCAGCTCTGGCTGGGGAAGGCAGAAGAGGGCAGAGAGCTGCGGGGCGGCTGGCTGGAATGTGGGTCACGTCCGCAGAGGCTGGAACAACAGCTGTGCCACTGGGCCTGGCAGAGAAGTCCCTCCTGTTCTGGGAGGGCAGCCCCTCACCCCCACCCATCAGGAGCACCCCTCTGCCACCCACAGCCCCCACTGACAGGACTGGAATGCCACTCTGCCACCCCAGGACTGTCAGCAATGAACCATCTGGGGACTGGCAACTAGGCCAGAGCGTGACCCATGGCCCAGAGGAATTGCGGGCTCGGGGCGGGTCTGAGTCCCTGCCTGAGGTCCTCACATCACATTTGTTAACTGCTGTGGCGAAGGGTTCAGCCTCACCTTCAGGCACAGAATCCTCACTTTCTAGAAAGAAAAGCAAACTCTACTAAAGCCAGAAACTTGCTGTCAAGAAGTACTTCACCTAAAGTGGTTAAGGAATAGCTGGGTGACCCCCAACAACAGTTGAAAAATGCCCACATGGAGTGGGAGATGGGCTAGGAGAGCCTCTGAGGGCTCATCCAGGGCCGAGCTGCCAGGAGTGCATGCGGCTGCAGGCGGCCGGCAGGAAGCTGGTCCCTCCGAAGTGAGGCTGGGGTGAGGAGGACAGGTTCCCAGAGCAGCCGGCCCAGGACTGTGCCACCCGGATCTGTCTGTGGCTGTGCCTATGTGTGAGCGTGCATTTGTGAGTCTGCGTGAAGGCACACACCTGGCGGAGGGCTTTGGCTCCCACATGTGCACCCCCATGAGTGTGAGCACACTTTGCTGCATGAAGATGTCTCAGTGTACTTACATCTTAGTGCATACCTACACGCCCGACTTGGTGAGCTTATGTGTGTGACTGTCCCAGAATGTCTGTCTAGTGGTCTGTGTGTGCAACTTTAGTGTGACTCAATATGTGTGGGTATTTGGGCATGTACACAGGTGTTCCAACACACATACATGGTATGGGATGTGTGCTCCTTGGGTTTATAGGCTGGTATCATCGTGTAGGTGTGTGAGTGCAAATATGTGTGTGTGAGTTACAACAGAAGGATGTGTTTTGATGTGCGGGTCTGTTACTCTCACACGTGTTGGTCCTGGCTCCTCTGTGCATGTTTATGGCATGTGTGTCTATCCTGATGTGTGCACCATCTCTGTGTGTGTCTGCACATGCATGTGCATGGGTGTGGAGGGGAAGGGTCAGGAGAGGGTGCGGCAGTCCCATGGTCTCCCTGCTGCTCTCTAGGCAGGAACAACACTGCATGAATCCGCCACCTGCAAACCCTGTGGGGGCTCCTGCTTCTGAAGAATAAAACCCACCTCTCCCAGGCTGACACCCAGGCTGACATCAATATCCAGTAATCTGCTACACTTGCTTTTCTCCAAATGTCTGAGATAGACCATCTCTACCTCTGCTTTTCTGCTTCTTTGCCTGGAGGTCCCTTACCCTGTCTGTCTCCGCCCAACAAAATCCTACCCATCCTCTAAGGCCTAGAGCCAATGCCACCTGCTCCAGGAAGCCACCAGACCTATCCTCTAGCAAGATGTGACCATTCCTGCCTCCGGCTTCCAAGCAAATTACTTATATCCCTCACTAAGCACAGATCCCGTCCTCCTTTCACTGCAATGATGGGCACAAGCATTTCTTCCTCTACTGGATGATGAATTCAGAGTCAGGAACTCCACCCAGTTCTCTGCAGCTCCCTGAGTGCCTGGTTCAATATCTGGCACACGGAGCCTGCAGCTAATGTTCACTGGGCTTAGCTGCCCAGCAAGCTGAAAATGGAGATGACGTTTACTGTCTTGGAGCCTTTAGAACTGGGCAAGTATGTGATAAAGGCCCGCAAGTCTCTAGCCCTGGTAAACTGCGGGGCTAGGAAAGCCTATTATTAGCCTCTGTGGTCTCAGGTTCTGTGCCTAAAGGAGCCTCCTCTGGGAGCAAATGCCCAAGGTCAGGTGGGACAGTTCTGCCAGCTTCTTCATCCTTGTGAAGCATGGTTACCTAACAACTGACCTCTCTCAGCAGCTGGGCACAGCTCCAAAGCCCTATCCACACTGGAATACACACCATCTGCTGCTGCAGCCAGGATAGAGTCCAGTTACACATTTCCTTCAGCAACCCTACACGCACAGTCCCAATCCCGAGGTTTCCCCATGGAGGCTGAGCTTCTGCAGCCCACTCTGCCTGCCCACCAGCCAGATCTCCAGCATCCAGAGGAAGACCCTGGCTCACAGTGATGGGGAAGGGAGCAAGAAGTACTCTTCAAGGCCTGGTGCCAGGAGAAAGAGTCCCTGAGCAAAGAATTCAAGAATAAGAGCGGTGTTTGACTCATACTTTGGGCCAATAACCAGAGTGGCTAAAATTTTACTAAAAAATTGATAATACTAAACATTGGTAAAGATGTGGTATAACTGGAACAAGTACACTGCTGGCAGAAGAAGAAACTGTACAGTCACTTTGGAAGACTGCTGGGCAGGGCACACTAAAGCCAGGCACGCTAACACCTGCAGTCCAGCAGTCCCACTCCTGGGCGCTCACCCAGCGGAAGTCAGCACTTACATCCACACACAGGTTCGTTCAGCAGTGACTGACTATACTCAAATCCATACAGACTTGCGAGAGGACCTGAAGAGCCAAAACAATTTTGAAGAACAACAAACCAGAGACTCACATTTCTGAACTGCAAAACTTACTGTAAAACTCCTGGAGAAGGAAATGGTAATCCACGCCAGTATTCTTGCCCGGAGAATCCCATGGATTCCCATGGATGAGCCTGGTAGGCTACAGTCCATAGGGGCGCAAGAGTCGGACACGACTTAGTGACTAAACAACCACCACCACCACCACCACTATAAAACTACAGCAATCGAATCAGTGCTGTATTGGCACAAGGATAGACAGCCCAACGAAATAGAATTTAGAGTTCAGAAATTAACTCATACATCTATGGCCAACTGATCTTTTTTTCAAACTTTATAAACTTTTTATTTTGTATTGGGATATAGCTGATTGGGCTTCCCTCATAGCTCAGCTGGTAAAGAATCCGCCCGCAATGCAGGAGACCCCAGTTCAATTCCTGGGTCAGGAAGATCCGCTGGGGAAGGGAGAGGCTTCCCTGGTGGCTCAGCTGGTAAAGAATCCACCTGCTGATTAATGATGTTGTGGCAGTTTCAGATGAACAGCGAAGGGACTCAGCCGTACATATACACGCATCCATTCTTCCCCAAACCCCACTCCCATCCAGGCTGGCACATAGCATTGAGCAGAGTTCCATGTGCTGTACAAGAGGTCCTTGTTGGTTACCCATTTTGAATACAGCAGTGTGTACAGGACATTCCCAAACTCCCGAACTATCCTTTACCCCTGGCAACCACAAGTTCGTTTTCTAAGTCTGTGAGTCTCTGTTTTATAAGTACATTTGTATCATTTCTTTTTAGACATAGAAGGGATGTCATAAGTATTTCTCCTTCTCTGTCTGACTTTACTCAGTATGACACTCTCTAGGTCCGTCCACGTTGCTGAAACGGCTTTATTTCATTCTTTTTATGGCTGAGTAATATTCCACTGGATATATGCACCACAACTTCTTTATCCATTCCTCTGTCGATGGGCATTTAGGTTGCTTCCACATCTTGGCTACTGTAAACAGTGCTGCAATGAACACTGGGGTGCATGTATCCTTTCAGATCATGTTCTTCTCTGGATAGATGCCCAGGAGTGGGACGGCAGGGAAGTACGGTAGCTCTGTTTTTAGTGTTTTAAGGAGCCTCCATATGGTTCTCCACAGTGGCTATACTGTGAGTCTGAGTGAACTCCGGGAGTTGGTGATGGACAGGGAGGCCTGGCGTGCTGCAATTCATGGGGTCGCAAAGAGTCGGACACGACTGAGCAACTGGACTGAACTGAACTGATGTGGTCAAATTTATAGAAACAGAAAGTAGATTAAGGTTGCCAGGGCCCAGGGGAGCAGAGAATGGGGAGTTGCTGCTTAATGTTTACAGAGTTTCCACTGGAGTAATGAAAAGTTTTGGAAATAGAGAGCAGTGACAGCTGTACCGCACTGTGGTAATATCCTAATGCCATGAACAGTACACTTAAAATGGTTAAAATGGAAAATCTCATGTCACACACACACACATATAGTTACAGCAATAAAAAAGATTTGTTTAAAAATCACTGCAGCATCCTCCCCTGCTTTGCTGCCAAACCCATCAATACCCGACTACAAATAAATGCCTGTCAGGACACATGCGACAAAGACAGAAGATTTCAGAAGCGCTATTTCCCCAGAGGGCGATACTCTTCAAACCTTTGAGTGAGTTACTGTGATGCTACAGTGGTGGAGGGATCTATTCTTGAAATTCCACCGACCTTGTCATTCACTTCCTGGGCCTGGCTGTAGAACTGGGACAGCGTCACCAGCCTCCAACGTGCATCTGAAATCTCCTGAGAACCAGGCTACGTGTCTCTGACCCAGCACCTTCCCTCCAGGCCCCTCTCTAGACGTCTTCAGTTCCACCCTCGTCACTGCTGACTTCATCTTTTGTCACCCAGTAGGTAAAATATACGCAGCACACTGGCCTGGGGCCTCTGCCCTGAGTTCTCTGCCAGACTTCCAAAGCTGGCTGAAATATTTAACCTTTAAAGAGAAGCCATGGATTGTTCAGGCTTCGGCAAGTGAAAGTGAAAAGTAAAGTCGCTAGTCGTGTCCGACTCTTTGCGACCCCATGGACTGTAGCCCACCAGGCTCCTCCATTCATGGGATTTTCCAGGCAAGAATACTGGAGTGGGTTGCCATCAGGAGATCTTCCCGACCCAGGGATTGAACCCGGATCTCCTGCATTGTAGGCAGACGCTTTACCGTCTGAGCCACCAAGGAAGATAGACGGCAAGAGATGTGCTATTTTAAAATTTTTAAAACTCCACTTGCCAAGGTACCAGTTCACCTGCACTCATCACCAGTCTCCTTCTCACACTGCCCCTAAAGAGGGAGAATGATCTGTGCGTAGTTCACTTCCCAGCCAGACCGATGACTGCAACAACCTAACTGCCCCACTGACCCTCATGAAGAGGGGGCTCCCCACTGACCCCCTCTTCCCCAGCAGTTAGGCAATGCTATTTTGTGTTAAGCAGCCCACCACATTCCCAAGTTATATTTTGGACTTGGTCTCTCTAAAACTCCTAAAATGCATATCTTTCTTGGTATCTTGGAGGTGTACATAATTCAATAACTGTTCACATCATCTTTTTTAGTGTATGGAAATGGCAACCCACTCCAGTATTCTTGCCTGGAGAATCCCAGGGACGGCGGAGCCTGGTGGGCTGCTGTCTATGGGGTCGCACAGAGTCAGACACGACTGAAGCAACTTAGCAGCATAAGGCTTTCTGACTGATCTTTTAAATGAACAGACCAGAATTTATACATTCGGATGACTGCTGACTCCTTCCAAGAAGTCCCCTTGGGAGGCTATAATCCCAGGGATGGGGGAGCCTGGTGGGCTGCCGTCTATGGGGTCACACAGAGTCGGACACGACTGAAGTGACTTAGCATAGCATACATATTCTAACAATGCACTTGCCTGTCCTTAGAACATTCCTGAAGCTTCTCTTTGGAACTGCTTTCAAAGCCTATAGCATAGCTTTTGATGGGCCCCCAAGGTAGCAAATGTTTATCCTATGTGGGTAGATTCGATTTTTTTTCTTAGCTTGAAAGACAGGGCTAAGAATGGGAAAGACAGCTGGTGACGCAGTTGGGAATACTATTGAAGGTTAAAAGCGAAGAATTACTATTATCGAGGATAGATCTCTGAAGACTATTCCTAGGAGGATGAAACAAGATTCTGAGCACTGGCCCCCTTATAGGGATAAATACACAGCCCTCAAATGGTGCAGTTTTGGAGGACAACACATGTGTGAGTGAGTAAGATCTGGTTATACCATTAAAAACAATTTGAAATCACTCTATTGTCACCATAGATTCCTTTGCTGTATCCATTCACGTCACTGTGTCTGGCCAGGTGCTAGGAACTAGAAACTTTCCAGAAGTGGCTGCCAAAGACAGTGGCCTAGAGTGGGCACAGGGAGCAGGCTGCCTGCTCTCTAACGAAGACAGAGGCTGGGACATGCAGGGATGCGGGCAAAGTCTGGCGGGTCCTCGTTAAGTTAAACATTGAATTACACGTGGACTAGAAACTCCACTCCTAGGTGTACACGCCAGATTACTGAAAACAAGTGCTCACACAAAAACGAGGACAGAAATGTTCATGATAGCACTACTCACAAGAAACAAAAAGCCTACCAACAGATCAATGGATAAACAAAATGTGGTGTATACAGATGAAATATTATAGAGCCACAAACAGGACCTGCCACAGCATGAATGCACCTTAAAAACGTCATGCTAAGTGAAAGAAACCAGTCACAACAAGCCGCAGAGTGCATGGTTCCGTTTCTGTGAAATGTCCAAAAGAGGTGTGTGCGGAGAAGAGATGGCCAGGGGCGATGGAGGGACGGAAGGGGTCTGGAACTAGACAGTGGTGATGGTACCCAGCAGTGTGAAGAAACGAAATGCCACGGAACTGTATATTTTAAAATGGTCAACTTTATGTTGTGGGTATTCTACGAAAAGGAAAAAAAGACAAAAGAAGTAAGCGGGCAGGGTTTCTACGCTCACCTCTGGCAGGAAAGCAGTCTGCAGTGGGCAGCGGTGCTGGCGAGACCTGGCGGAGCGCACAGGCAGCGGGGCTGAGAGCCTCACAGGTGCGAGAGGAGAAGGGGTGCAGGGACGCCGGCCCACACCAGCGACCACCAGGGACACCAGCCAGCCCGCAGCAAATGCAACTCAAGCCATGTGTGACAAAAGATCCCCTGCGGTGAGAAGCAGGGACATTTCCCGAGACAAAGCCAGAGGAGAGCGTTTCTAATGCAGCTGGTTTCCCTGTCGACTCTCATCTCTGCCTGCAGCATCCTGACCGGCTGCCTAGGACAGCACTCCTGTCTCTTCTGGGTCATCAGCGCTGGGAGCCTGGGGGCTGGGCCGGGGGCAGGGCCTGCAGATAAGATTCCTCCCTCCACCAGCAGCTGCTTGTCAGGAGGGCGACCCAGGCCACACTGCTCTGCAAGGCACCCTCCTTTCCTCCCCCAGCTCCCTGAGGGGCTCACAGATGCTCCCGGCGCCTCTCTGAATGGCCAGCTCCAGGCTCGAGCAGGAAACTCACACACCAGTCAGGCAGCTGAGGCTGCTCTCCAACCACCTGCCCCCGGCAGCCTCCAGCTTAGGGGTATGTTTTCCTAATCTTCATGTGTGAGGATCTACAAATCCAGAGAACAGACAAGACCCTTAGCAGCAATTACAAGACTAATAACATTAAGTCTTAAATGGTTATTACCAACCCAGATCCCTTATTAGTTGTGACAGCCAGTGAATTGGGGAAGCAGTGAATTGTAGTGCATATGAAAAGTAACTTTAAAATTCAATTGTCTCTCTGGCTAAGGCTCAGTGCAGCTGCTGGACCTGAGACCCAGGCTCTGGGAAAGATTGGAGAGCGACCCAGGCACGCGAGGCCTGCTCCTGACTCAGGGATTACTGGAGGCCACCTTCACACCTTGCACACTCAGCAGCAGGGGGGACTACAGACCTCCTGCATGCTTCTGGCGTCTTCCAGTCTCCTCAGGTCGGGAGAAAGGAACGAAGGACCAACTTCTGTTGCTGGTGACGGCAGCGCAAGGATGCCTAAGGCAGGGGAGGCACTGCCCAGCGGCCAGGCTCAAAGGGACCTCCCCACGGACGGCAGCTCCAAGCACAGCGAGCGTGACAAGGAGCTGATTCATTCCACTTGCTGGGAGACGGCGAGGTGTGGTGTGAAACAGGCGGCAGAAAAAGCAGCCTGCAGGGCACCTGCACTAAGGCAAGGGGCCGGGCAGCTGAAAAGGCAGTGGGATGACCTCTGAGAAAGGAGTCAGGCCCTGATCATCCCCCCTAACCGCGGCCACGCGGGGATGGAGATGGGGCTGCTACAGCTCCTGTGAGGACAACATCCCCACGCTGACGGCAGGCAGGCTGCGCCCCACAAGAAGGCGAGGGAGGGCCAAGGGAGGGCCGGAGGACCTGAGAGGGGAGAGGCAGCTCAGAGGGGCAACTGTCAGGCCAACCGCAGCACGCAGCCCGTTGCCATGACGACGCCCTCCTGCGTGGCACCCAGGAATAAATGATTGATCGCAGACACTGCTTTCCCGCCTGCCCAAAGCCCCCAGTGCCCTCTTGGCTGCCGCCATTCATCTCCCCTCCTCCACCTGTTCTGTATTTGGCTGAAAGAGGAACCAAACAGGAGCCCAGAAACATCACAGGCCCCCAAGCCCCTCCCCTCACCTCTCTGCCTCCCTGTCCTTCTCACCCTGGCTGCCCTCTTCACCCGTCACAGGCTGAACCATGGCCCCTAAAACTCTTATGCTGAAGTCCAAACCTCCAGAACCCAGAATGGGACAGAATTCAGGCCTCCTGAAGAGATAATTATGGTAAAATGAGGTCCTTAGTGTGGGCTCAAACCAGCATGACTGGTGTTCTTATAAGAACAGAAGGTGGGACGTAGGTACAAGCAGAGGGAAACGCAAGCAAGGACACAGGGCGAAGGGGGCCGTCAACAAGCCAAGGGGGAGGCGCAAGAGGCCAGTCCTGCTGCTGCTCTGACCTTGGACTTTCAGGCTTCAGACCTGGGAGGAAACAAGCTTCTGCTGCTCAAGTCACCAGTCTGTGGTACTTCGTTATGGCTGTCCCAGCAATACAACACCCAAATAGGACCCCCTCAAAGCCAGCTGTCATTCTGGGGTGCCAACCAAAATGGAAACATCATCTCAGCAGCAGAGTCAGAGAACTCAGAGGTGCCACGTGTCCACACAGTGGGCTTCCAGGGGCCTGAGGCTGGGAGACAGGACGACCCAGCCCGGAAAGCGGCCGGCAGACTCAGTGCTGGGAAGGCAGGCTGCGGCAGGCATCCCGGGCTCCTCTGCCTGGGCTGAGCACAGCAGAGTCACCCCCCCTCCTGGGCTGCCCTAACCTGAAGAACACAAGGCTGCCCTGCGGGCAGAACCAGTGCACAGCAAGGAATGACAAGAGCCAGAAGCGGCCAGGGCCTCCTGCCTGCGCTGAGCAGGCTTAGGGTCCTACCGGGAGAAAGAAGCACCGGTTCCACGGAGTCCAGGGTGTAAAACTGTGCAGGGCGATCAGGTCAAATGACAAGCACCAGGTGGGAGACAGGAGACACGGGACCCCCGGGGCAGCACTGCGGGAGCGCAAAAAGGAAATGACCGTTTGGTGGTTCCCCCACAACTTAGTCATAAACTACATGACCCACAATTCTACTCCTAGGCAGACACCTCCAGAATTGAAAGCAGGTACCCAAACAACATGCACAGTTTCACAGTGGCCATTCACAAGAGCCAAAAGGTGAAACAGTGCAAAAGCCCATCAGCGCATGAATGGATAAACAGGTTATGATATAGACATATGATAGAATATTACTTAGCCATAAAAAGGGATGACGTCCTGATACACGCTACGTTGTGGATTAGCGAAAGCCAAGTAAAAGAAGCCAGACCCAAAAGGCTACACATTGTATGGTTTCTCTGATATGAAATGTCCAGGACAGGCAGATCCGTACAGACAGAAAGCAGATGAATGGTTGCCAGGGGACGGGGGAAGGGGAGGGAGAAACGAAGAGCAAGTGCTCAGTGGTATGGGCTGCTCTTCTGGGGTGATGGGAAAGTTCTGAAGCCAGAAAGAGGTGGTGGCAACACAGTGAATCTACTAAATGCCACGGAACGGTCCGCTTTAAAACTGTTATGTCACGCAAATTGCCTCTCAGTAAATTACTTTTTTAAGTTAAGCCCTAGGTATATGGGTAGTTAGTCTAGTCTCACTACCTTGGTGGGTGCTTCCCCGACATTTGCACTCGTGCGTGCACACACACAGCACAAGCAGGGACTGCTCGGCCTCCCTGCTCCACACACACATCCTGCCCTGCAGCTACAGGTTTCCTCACTCGTCCCTCTCCCTCTGCCTCTCTATTAATCATCCTCTCTCCTTTCCTCCACGCATCAAAATACTACTGATCTTTTCACGTCGAGCTCAAAACCTGACTTTTCCACAAAGATTTCCTCAACGACTCCAGTCAGCAGTGGACTTCCTCCCCACTAATCCCACTGCGGCTTATCAGTTGCCAGTCAATTATGTTCATGCATGGAATGGCCTTCTTGAGCCTCCTTCTGTGTGTGTAAATCTTGTTCCCACATTAAGATTATAACCTTGAGGAAGACCCTGAGCTGCACACATGTGCTCTGTCTGCCGAGCCCTAACACAGCCTCTGCCGTGCTGCAGAAGCCCATTCCTGGAGTCAGGCAGGCTGAAAGCTGATTCCGGCTCCATGCCTCCCTCACTGACTAAGCCTGAGTCCCAGGGGTCCTCTTCTAGGCTCCCAGTCAGAGTTCTCCAAGCGCTGAAAGGAAGGTCAAATGCAGCAGCCTTACAGGTAAAGAATCCTGCACACTGGGAAGCATGAGGCCACAGAAGGCACTCGTCATAAAGCACACACTCCATACCTGCTTGATGAGCACGGGGAGCTGCCCACACAGCAAATCCCTGGGTTCCAGCATCCTGGAGGCGGTGGGTCTGAGGAAGCAGGCGTCAGCACAGCCAGGCCTGGAGAGGGTCCATCAGAAACCTGTGTCTCTCCAGGGACTCCCCACGGGACTGAACGGCTCTGCCTGGACTGGGGTTGAAGGGGACCCTGCAGGAGGACAGACTGGGGCTTCTGGCTAAACACACCATCTCCTGAGGGTCCCCGCTGAGAAAGATGAGCAGAGATACGCCCGGGTAAGGACTCCCCTGGTGGCTCAGACAGTAACGAATCTGCCTGCAATGCAGGAGACCTGGGTTTGATCCCTGGGTTGGGAAGATCCCCTGGAGAAAAGAATGGCTTCTTCACTCCAGTATTCTTGCCTGGAGATAACCATGGACAGAGGAGCCTGGTGGGCTGCAGTCCACGGGCTTGCAAAGAATCAGACACGACTGAGTGACTAACACTTTACCACTTTCACTTTCAAAGCAGATCTATGCTAAGCTGGGACTGTGGTTCCTGCATCCCTGAGACGAATGAATGACCAGGGGAGGACTGACCAGGCTGGAAGGACTCCAAAGGGGTTCACCTCCACAAGGATTGCAAACGGAAAGAAGATTCTTGTCCTTGGGCAGCAGCAACCAAAGGGTTAGTCTCAGAGTGGTGCACACCCCCAGTCCAAGGGTCCCCGCCCTCCTCAAACTGTTCCTCACTGCAGGTAATTAGGTCAGCTTAGAGGATTTCCCTGTCTAGAGGGTGGGGGAGGCAACCCAATGGAGCCCCATTGTCCCAGGCCAAGATCCCAGCTAAGCCAGCCCCTTCCCCCAAGACGGGCGCTTACCTCTGGGGTGGAGGGTCTGGCACCTCCCAGGTGGAGGGTCTGCCACAGAATGAAGGGGCCAGGCTCAAAAAGTGGAAGCAGCTGGGGCCACTTATATGCAACCCCCAGTCACAGTGGGATGGTCCTCGCCCAAGGGTCAGAATGAACGAGAGAAAGAGAAGTGGGAGGATCTGGGCTCCTGCTGAGAGGCTATGACCAGGTGGAGAGGAGCCAGCAGCCTCATGGCAGTCAGGGAACAGTCCAGCAGCAAGATCACACTAACGGTCAAGTCTAGGTGTGAGAGACTGTCAGGAAGCTTGCTAATCCCACCCAGAAGAGCAGGAAAGAAGCCAATCAGCTCTCCTGTGGTCCATATGTCTCCAGTCTCCCTGCCCCTGCCATTTCCTAGGGCAGCAGACATCCAGCAGAGTAGCAGGCAGAAAGGGTGTGTCCTGAGAACCCCACTGAGAAACTCATTCACACCTTCACCATGGGGAGTCCTTCTCACTCTCCAAGTGGGCAGGTCAAGAACATCAGAGACTTCTCTCAACATGTCAGTGAGATGTGGAGGGGCTGGCTGGGTCTGACATCATACCAGGAGGTACTCACTGTGTGAACAGCTGCGTTCAGTACACACACACACACACACACACACAGCAGATGCCTCCCATGGACAGGGGCAGAACACAAAGGACTGGCTGAGGGTCACACCCCCTGTGCTTCAGCTGGCTTCATTTTAACTGCACTCCCCAAAGTAGGGGAGCCGGCTACGGAGTCTTGACTATAGAAAGACGCAGAAAGATACTCTAGACTGGGCTCGGAGAGGCTGGTCAAGTCTAAATGGGTGTATGAGGAGACACACACACACACACACACACACACACACACACACAGGAAATGACCAAAGTCGAAGAGGATTAACATATAAAAATATAAGCTAATGTGACTGTGGGAAACTAAAAGCAATCGATTATCTGCAGCAAACAGCTTACTTCTGAGCCTGAATGAATTCAGTGGGTACCCCACGTCTAACATGGGTTCCAAGTATATATAAAAGCATTCATTTTCAGCCTCAATGAAAGAAAAGTTAAGGAAGATAATCTGTGCAAAAGTGACATGCAGTCAGTCATTCATAAACCTAACGTGGACCGTAGATTATCTAGGGTTTGGGCTTTCTGTGACATTGCTTCCCATCTGTTAATGTGGTCAGAAAAGCAGCAAGCCAGGCTGGGAGGAAGTGGCGTGGAGACAATGTCTACTGACCCAGCAGAGGATGCTGTAGGCGACGTGAGGCCTCAGATGCGTGCCCAGGCCAAGGGCCATTACACCAGGCCTCCATAGCTAATGGCCACCAGACCACATCATTGGTGCCTCTTTCAAACATGCAGCTAAAATTCTGATGCCACTGAAGACACACCAACCAGCTCACCCAGCAGAGGCATGCCTAGGAGACTGGTGAGAGGGAGCACTGCAGCAGTGTTCCCAGGACTTCCAAGACCAGGCCCCAAACTGATGATCCCTGGACTGACCTTTGCCAAAGACAGCTTTTAGCTGGTGGGAGAGAAGGAGAGAGAGCAGTGACCGTTTGGCCACGCTCATTTCTGAGCCCCACTGGCAGGCTCCAGCCACGCAGGCCAGCAGAGCAGGCCGTCATCCCAGGCCTGGGGTCAACTGGCCTCTACTTAAACACTTCCTAAGACACAGAGTTCACTTCTTGCAAGGCTTCTCACTCCACTTCTTATTTGGGGGCAGCTCTTAAAGGGTTAGATGATATCTAAGATCCCCTCCAATTCTCTAATCCAATCTGAAGTTCTTAAGTAAGTTGGACAGAATGTTGCTTGTTGTAGTTCTGACATCTGGACTCTCAAAGACCGCATCCAATCCTATCTGCAAAAACAACCTAGGAGGAAGGGGCACACTGTTCACCACCCCCGATCTCTCATTTGAAGAACTGTCACATTCATCATGGTTTTCAGACCCCACACCATCCTAGAATCCTAGTGGAACCAGGAGGAATCTTAGAGGTTGTTCTTGTTAATGTTTCTCCTCTTTCTAGCATGTAATCATGCCAAGGAAATGCTAATATAATTTGTTTATTTTTGCATACTTTTAAGTTTAAAAGTATGCTGTTTTAGATCAGATTCAGTCAGTCAGTCAGTTCAGTCGCTCAGTCACGTCTGAGTCTTTGAAACTCCATGGACTGTAGCACGTCAGGCCTCCCTGTCCATCACCAACTCCTGGAGTTTACTCAAACACATACATGTCCATTGCGTCGGGGATGCCATCCCACCATCTCATCCTCTGTCATCCCCTTCTCCTCCCGCCTTCAATCTTTCCCAGCATCAGGGTCTTTTCCAATGAGTCAGCTCTTCACATTAGGTGACCAAAATACTGGAGTTACTGCTTCAACATCAGTCCTTCCAAGGAACACCCAGGAAGGATTTCCTTTAGGATGAACTGGTTGGATCTCCTTGCAATCCAAGGGACTCTCAGGAGTTTTCTCCAACACCACAGTTCAAAAGCATCAATTCTTTGGTGCTCAGCTTTCTTTATAGTCCAACTCTAACATCCATACATGACTACTGGAAAAACCACAGCCTTGACTAGACAGACCTTTGTTGACAAAGTGATGTCTTTGCTTTTTAATATGCTTTCTAGGTTGGTCATAACTTTCCTTCCAAGGAGTAAGGCATCTTTTAATTTCATGGTTGCAGTCACCATCTGCAGTGATTTTGGAGCCCTGAAAAATAAAGTCAGCCACTATTTCCACTGTTTCCACATCTATTTGCCATGAAGTGATGGGACTGGATGCCATGTTTTCTGAATGTTGAGCTTTAAGCCAACTTTTTCACTCTCCTCTTTCACTTTCATCAAGAGGCTCTTTAGTTCTTCTTCACTTTCTGCCATAAGGGTGGTGTCATCTGCATATCTGAGGTTATTGATATTTCTCCCGGCAATCTTGATTCCAGCTTGTGCTTCTTCCAGCCCAGCGTTTCTTATGATGTACTCTGCATATAAGTTAAATAAGCAGGGTGACAATATACAGCCTTGACGTACTCCTTTTCCTATTTGGAACCAGTCTGTTGTTCCATGTCCAGTTCTAACTGTTGCTTCCTGACCTGCATACAGGTTTCTCAAGAGGCAGGTCAGGTGGTCTGGTATTCCCATCTCTTGAAGAATTTTCCACAGTTTATTGTGATCCACACAGTCAAGGCTTTGGCATAGTCAATAAAGCAGAAATAGATATTTTTTCTGGAACTCTCTTGCTTTTTCCATGATCCAGCAGATGTTGGCGATTTGATCTCTGGTTCTTCTGCCTTTTCTTAGATCAGATTACTATCAAAAATATTATTAACTGCAGTTGTAACACAATCCTTAATAATGGTTATCGTAGGAATAAATTCAACTCTCTACCTTCCCAACTTAACAAGTTGCCCAATTTAGTTTAGGATAACTAGATTAAAAAAAGCACAATTTGTTAACACGTTTTTTAAAATTTATATTTTGGCCCTGCCATGCACAGGATCTTAGTTCCCTGAGAAGAGACTGAAGCTGGGCCCTTGGCAGTGAAAGGTCACATTGCTAACCAGTGGACCATCAGGGAATTCCCTGCTGACACATTTTTAGATGGCATATTATATCATGTTGGGCTTGGTGATCAAATTATAGTAATTTAATCAAATGTTGCTGCTGCTGCTGCTAAGTTGCTTCAGTCATGTCCGACTCTGTGTGACCCCATAGACGGCAGCCCAGTAGGCTCCTCTGTCCCTGGGATTCTCCAGGCAGGAATACTGGAGTGGGTTGCCATTTCCTTCTCCAGTGCATGAAAGTGAAAAGTGAAAGTGAAGTTGCTCAGTCGTGCCCAACTCTTAGCGACCCCATGGACTGCAGCCTATAAAAATAATCAAAACCTGCTCTCACATCCTGAAGTTGGAACTTCTTATTCTTGGTTGCTCTGTAAGTTTGAAATTTTGTTTCTGTAAGAGAAAAGTGTTCAGACTAATTTACATGCATTTCTTTTTTATAGGTGTAAATAGTGTTTATTCCCAGTGAATGAAAATCCACTTTAAGTATAATTATCACTTTTTCTGAGTACTAGAAACATCTTGATGTGTTATATAAAAATTCTGGGAATTTTGTAGAATTATTATTGTGTTCCCCATTAGCTCTGTCACGTTCCATATGCTTCCTGTCTCCACTCATGGTTCATTATGGATAAAAGAAACCATAGATGACTATGAAGAAAAGCAAAGTGAAACTCTGAGAGCAGAAGCACCCTGCAGCCAGCAGTGTTCAGCAGACAATACAATCCAGCCCTGATCTCCTCCAAATCCTCACCCCTCACATACCAGCAGAGCCCCAATCTGTCTCATATTAAGGAGGAAAAATAGAGCTATTAACTGATTAAAAGCAGAAATGAAGCCAGACGACACTTTAACTACTTGAGAGTCCCCAGAGTTTCAGAATCACATGGTAGGAAAAGGTCTTGTTCAACCATAACCTCATCTATTGCTACACTGAATTTTTTTAGTGAAGAAACTGAGGTCTCCAGGCAAGGATTTAGCTGAGGTCACCTGAGACTCGGGGCAGAGGCGGCTCGGGACCCAGCTCCTGACTCTGAGTCCTCTGCTCTCCCTGTGCGCCTGGCAGTGCCAGGGTGGCTGCAAAGCCATCTGAGGGTGAGGCCCTGTCAGGGGACCAGACGGGGGAGCGCGAAACAGCTGCACAGCACGCAGGCCGTCCCGTCTGGGGGCCACCCCACAGCCGGGCACAGCCCCCTCCCCACAGGAAGTACTCGACCATCGTTTCCTGGGTTATGAACGAAACCACAGCAGGTCCTGCTTCTATCTCTCCCCCGAGTCAAGGGGCGCCTATTCTTGTCCCCTTTGCAGAGTCGGGACAGTTTCCATCTCATCAAGAAAGCAGCTTCTGAAGACCCAGCCGCCAGCACTTCCTGGAGCATAAGCGGACCAGGACACAGTGTGGTCCACCATGCTGTCTCAGCCCCTTCGGCTGCTGCAACAAAATGCCACAGGCTGGCCGGTTTACAAACAACAGATACTTCCTTCTCACGGCGCTGAAGGCTGGGAGTTTTAGGTCAGGGTGCCAGCACGGTCAGGTTCTGGTGAGCAGCCTCTCTCGGGACATATGTCTGCCTTCTCACTGCATCCTCACGTAGTGGAAGGGAAGAGCTAGCCCAGGGATCTTTTACAAATAAGGGCACTAATCCCATTCACGAGGGTGCCACCCTCCTGAACTAATCACCTCCCAAAGGCCCTACCTCCTAGTACAATCACCTTAAGCATTAGGTTTTCAACACAGGTAATTTGGCAGGGGTAGGGGGCGGGGACACACACACTTTCAGACCACAGCAGGCCCACACTTCCGAAAATGAAAGAACTGGGCTAGCCATCCTCCGAGTTCGGTCCCTGAACCAGCAGTAGCAGATCAGCCGCTAGCTTGCTAGAAACGCACATTTTGGGCCCCACCCCAGGACGCCTGACTCAGACGCTGTGGGGGCGGGGCCCAGCAGCCAGTGTTCTAAGAGGCCATCCAGGGCACAGCGGCGCAGGCTGGTCTGAGAATCACAGACTAGCCTGTGTTTACGGTTCCTTGCAGCTCTGACAGTTTCTATCCCAGCCTGAATAATGAGATGGTGATTTGGATGATGACGGTATCCGCAAACACTGGCAGAGTTGTCGCAGCCCCAAGTACTTTCTGAACACTCCATGTAAAATGACTCAGTGCCCCAGTGGAAGGCGATCTCTGTAGGGAGGCGCAGCTGCAAGTAGCTGCCGCTGACATGCCCGAGAGTGGGGCCACATCCTCCCACTCAGGGGCTGCTGCCCTCCAAGCCTTGTCCACAGGCCCCAGCGGGAGACCTAAGCAGCAGCCTTTACCCAGGCCAACTGGTCTCCCTGAGCCGCACCTGCCCTCACTGCTCTGGGACTCTCTTCCCAACTCATCACATCTGACTTCTGTACTTTGAACAATGCAGGAAAATTCAAATAATGGCTTGCATGGTGTTATTACTAATTATTTGATTTATTAACAGCTGGGGCAGGGGTGATCATGTCTGTAAGTTGCAGGTGCAGAGTAGAAGCTAGGCTGCAGCAGGGACCAGCAGTGAGACATCCTGAGAAGGGGCAAAGGATCCTCCACGACCCTGTCCGTGTCCTCTGTTCCCAGCAGCCGACTTCTGGCAATAACTCTCAAACCAGGAGAAGAGCGACTGAAAACACACACATCACATCTTAATGGTTGTGATTTCTAAGTGCTTGGGGTTTTTTGTTTGTTAATGCTTTTCAAATTTTATAATTTTACCTTTATAACCAGAAAACTTACATTTAAGAAATAAACTGTGGATTTCTATACTTTACTGTATACATGTTTTAATACCAGTTATTAAAAAATAACAACAACAAAGGGGATTGCATCCAACCCACTGAGTCCTGCTGACCCCTGCTACAAGGCAGCATCAGTTTCCAGGTAGGATGGGTGAAATGGACAGGATGAGCTCTCCAGATTTCCCTGGTTGGGCTCTGGGTCCCTGAGTCTCAGTGTGTCCCTCCGGGAAACGGGGAAATAACTGTTTCCAGTGGGTTGACAGGAAGACAGATGCAGAGTCAGAAATGAATCCCCAAAGCCCACATTGCCCCCGCCTGTCTGTTTGTTCACCGTCTTATCGACATCACAGTTGAGACTGTGCTTCTCTGGCTCCGGGGGGATCCTGTGGGCTTTCACCTCAGAAAGAGGCAAACCTGACAAGCCCCAGCATGACGCCAGCCCCCAGGGCCTACTGCTCCAGGGGAAGGTGAAGGCACAAAGTGGCCTGCCTCCAGATGGAGATGGGGGCGCACCCGTCACCCGGCCAGGGAGGAGCCTCTCAGAACCTACTCGGTTTGTGAAATTTTCTGGAAAGAAAAAATAGGAGGGTTGGGGAATGTCAGCAAAGAGTCAAGTCCTCTACAGCCCCCAACTTCCCAAGTGCGCCAGTGGGTAACAAAGGAAAAGAAGCTGGCGGAATCTCCGCTGCCCACGCAAGCCGACAGCCCGGTAGGGAAGAGGGAGCTGGCCTGGCCCTCCTCCTCCCCACCGTCTCACACTGGCATCTGGGGTGTGGGACGTGGGCCAGAAAGGTGCTCGACAATCAGACGGTGGGGGGGGGGTTCTGCCCCTTACTTTGCCACTAGGTTGCTGCCAGCTTTGAGCGAGTCCCTTCCCCAAGCTTCGTCCTCCTCCCACCCAGAGTGAGGGCCTCCCAGCTCAGATGGCTAAGACTCTCGTGAGATACACAACCAAGGAACCCATGAGCTGTCAGATGGTGCCTTTTCTTACTCCACCAGGAGGGAACGGGGAGGGGTGGTCCAGGCAACAGCGGACTCCCTAGTGGGAAAGGACCTCCTCAGCCTTCAGGAGAGCACCGGAGACCGCGAGCTCAGTTAGATGGAACCTGACTGGAATCAGAAGGATCTGAGTCGAAGCCCCAGGTGCACAGCTTACTAGCCGAGGAACCTCAGAAAAAAGCCATCAAGCTCCCCGTACTTCCCTTCACTCTCCCGTAAAGCAGGGCCACTGAGAATACTACTTCCTGAGTGTGGAGACACTGATTGAAAGCCCTTAGCCTATGGTAAGCTCTGAATATCTGGAAACTGCCATCATTCTAACCTCACTCTTCCTATTGTTACTGCTGCTGCTGTTATGACAACAACGGGGGAGAGGGGGCAGAGTCGGTGTGGGGAGGGTCACAGGCCACTAATGCCTAGGACTCATGACCACGGCACACTTCCTGTCCTCCCACTGGGGGTCAGGCAGATAACCAAGGTCAGTTTACCACATCTGCAAGAAGAAAACCACACGGGTTCCTGACAGTCACGTATCAGCTCTGAGTTACCTCCTCCCAGAGGAACCCCCAGTAAAGAAAGAGGTCTGCTTTTCAGGAGGCTTAATACCTTCCTTACCCATCCTCTCCCTCCCCCTCCACTCGCGCACACACACACACGCACATGCACGCACACACACACCCATCCTCTCCCTCCCTCTCCACTCACACACACATGCACACACACACACACGCATGGACACCCACACACACACCCATCCTCTCCCTCCCCCTCCACTTGTGCACATGCACACACACACACACACACACCCATCCTCTCCCTCCCTCTCCACTCACACACACACACACACACACACACACATGGACACCCACACACACACCCATCCTCTCCCTCCCCCTCCACTTGTGCATGCGCACACACACCCACACACACACCCATCCTCTCCCTCCCTCTCCACTCACACACACACACACACACACACACGCATGGACACCCACACACACATCCATCCTCTCCCTCCCTCACCACTCACGCGTGCACACACACACACACACACACACATGCACAAGCACTCACAGAGCCCGCAGTTTTCCATCAGTACCATGGAGGATTCTAGGACACACTGGGGCAAAGGTTGAGCAGGTGCCAGCTGCCCAGCTGCAGCTGAATACAGGGCTCAGAGAAATCTACACAAAACAAGTTCAAACCGAACAAGCAAGCCAGCCAGCAGCCACATAGCCAGTGGTGATGCAAGAAGACAGTGGGCCCTTCCCAGGCCTGGTCACCAAGTCCCAGGGCTGGTGAGACCAGGACTTTAAACGCTGCCAGAGCTGGGAGAGGGTAGCAATGGTCAATGGCGTTCTGGGCCAGAGCTGTTTGAACTGCTCGCCATCGCCCACCGAGGGATCCAGGGCCTGCCTTGCATTGGACACCAGCTGAGCCCCGTGTCCCAGGAGACACCCAGCAGAGCGCAGACTGGGAATCCACAGGTAGAAAACGCGGCTTGCCTCTGCACTGATGCATGCTGCTTCCTCAACCGGTCACCAGCTCCCTATGCTTTGGTTTCCCCACTTCTACAGCAGAAGCAATCATGAGCTTAGGGTATTAACTCAGTGTGGCAAAGAGATGATTAAGATGCAAGTAGATTATAGGAAGCCAGACAAGGGAAATGAAATGGTTTATAACTGGAAATGAACTCTCATACTCTGGCCTGATAGGCAGCCTCGCTTCTGCCTCTGTTTCATTGATTAACCTTGTGTTGATTTCCTTGCTGTGTCTGTGCTCAGAGAAGCCATCCCTTTCTCCCCGCCACCCTTTTTCCTTATAGGTGTGGCCAAAATGAAATTAGAAAATTAGAGCTTGAGAATCACCAGACTATCCATTTCTTCTGAATTTCTATCCGCCCTTGTTTACAGGAGACACTCTCTAATGAGCTTGTTAGGCACACAGAAAAAGTAACAGCTCCATCTTTCAAAGCTCCACTCTGAATCACCTCCTTGAATCTTCCAAGCTACCACAGACTGAAATGAACTCTCAAACTCCACGAGCTCTGTGCTCCAAACCATGCATTTGCACCATCCGTATTACTTTGTGTAGTTAGCCATCTTCACCACGCATGGATGCCTGGAACGCCTGCTCAACTAGAGTGCAAGGTTTCTGAGCAAAGATGGCCTCTTCCCTCTCTGCTGTAATTCTCACAGTACCCAGCACACAAATGAGCACCTGTGTGAGGCTCAAAAATATTTTTTGGTTGCTCCCCAAAGTCGTTAGGTGTACTTGAATAAGGCTGGGCATGAAGCTACAGAAGGGAAGGTGGGGAAATAACAGCAGCAGCTCAGTTTCATCAGGTGCTTCTTATCTGCCAAAGATCACGCCACTAATGAGCAGAGAGGCCAACTGGAATCCAGGCAGCCTGACTCCAGGCCCTTGCTCTTGCACCATCTTCTACTTCCAAGACCAGATGCATGCCCTTGAGCATTCATTCCACTTTGGGAGCTGAGAAAAACCAACCTGGGAGGGCAGAAAGAAAAGAACGCAGGCAAATAATCTGCAGCAAAAATAGTCCAAGCCAGTAGAATATCTTTAGCCACTACTGAGTAGCCCTTGGCCTGTTTTAGTCTGTCCCCCACATAACGCATCTGGGTAGACCCAAGATGATGTCACCAGCCTCGTGAGAAACAAAAGCATTCTTGCTCTCAGAAGCCCCACTGTAATTTTTTAGGTTGCCATCCAAAAGCTTTTTCTTTATTTTTCAAGGCTTAATAATGCAGAGGAACCATGGGATGTGTTCAGAGACTTTCTCAGTCTGACTTGGAATGGGGCCCTGACCCCACTCCTGCACCAGAACCTTCCAGGAGGGTCCAGCCACACAGCATTCATAGCCTTTTGCTACATCTCCTTTTATCTTGCATGCGTGCTAAGTTGCTTCAGTTGTGCAGGACTCTTTTCAACCCTATGGATGTAGCCCACCAGGCTCTTCTGTCCATGGCGTTCTCCAAGCAAGAAAAGTGGAGTGGGTTGCCATAGCTTTCTCCAGGGGATCTTCCCAACCCAGGGATTGACCCCACGTGTCCTATGGCTCCAGAACTGCAGGCAAATTCTTAACTGCTGAGCGACCACGGGAAGGCCCCTTTTATCTTTGCAGATGGTGACTACAGCCATGAAATTAAATGACGCTTGCTCCTTAGAAAAAAAGCTATGACCAACCTAGAGAGCATATTAAACCTTGGAAAAAAAGCTATTACCAACCTAGAGAGCATATTAAAAAGGAGAGATATTACTTTCCATCAAAGATCCATCTAGCCAAAGCTATGGTTTTTCTAGTAGTCATATATGGATGTGAGAGTTGGACTATAAAGAAAGCTGAGCACCAAAGAATTGATGCTTTTGAACTGTGGTGTTGGGGAAGACTCTTGAGAGTCCCTTGGAAGGAGACCCAACCAATCTATCCTAAAGGAAATCAGTACTGAATATTCTTTGGAAGGACTGATGCTGAAGCTGAAGCACCAATACTTTGGCCATCTGATGTGAAGAACTGACTCCTAGGAAAAGACCCTGATGCTAGGAAAGATTGAAGGCAGGAGGAGAAGGGGACAACAGAGGATGAGATGGTTGGATGGCATCATCAACCCAATGGACATGAGTTTGAGTAAACTCTGGGAGTTGGTGATGGACAGGGAAGCCTGGTGTGCTGCAGTCCATGGGGTTGCAAAGAGTTGGACACGACTGAGCAACTGAACTGAACTCCCCTAACCTGCATGCTCTACATCTGTCGGTGCAGCATGAAGGCCCCCACCGCGTGAAGGCAGCCAGATGAAGGAAAAGAGCCAGAGGCCTGGGGCCACCGGCCAAACCCACCCAAGTCCCAGAGCCCAGGAGGCTCATGCTGATTCCTACACAACCCAGGACGGGTTGTGCTGGAACACCCCAGTCCGGGAGAATGAAAAAGATTAAAGTACTAAGACCCCAGACCTCTAAGTTAGACAGGGTATTTAACAGTGTCACACAGACAGGTTGTGGGTGGCCAAGCTTCTGGGTTATCAGTCAGTTCATTTCAGTCGCTGAGTCGTGTCCAACTCTTTTTGACCCCATGGACTGCAGCACGCCAGGCTTCCTTGTCCATCACCAACTCCCAGAGTTCACTCAAACTCATGTCCATTGAGTTGGTGATGCCATCCAATCATCCCACCCTCTGTCATCCCCTTCTCCTCCTGCCTTCAATCCTTCCCAGCATCAGCTTCTTTTCCAATGAGTCAGTTCTTCCCATCAGGTGGCCAAAGTATTAGAGTTTCAGCTTTAGCATCAGTCCTTCCAATGAATATTCAGAACTGATTTCCTTTGGATGGACTGGTTGGATCTCCTTGCAGTCCAAGGGATTCTCAAGAGTCTTTTCCAACACCAGAGTTCAAAAGCATCAGTTATTCCGGGTGATAGGGGATTCATTTTTTAGCCCAGGCCTAACTGGATGTCCTTATTCTTATCAGAGGGGCAGCATATGCTGACCATGCACAACCAGAGACAGAAAACAGAGCTGTCAGAAACAGAAACCCCTAGGGACATTCAGAGAGAAAGAAAAGCCAAAATATGAAATGGAGATTTAGCAGAGAAAATATTGAAGCAACACAATGCATAAACACTCTGTACTTAAAAGTAAACACTGAACAATTCATAAACAAAGTTTAAGAGAGGTCTGGATGTTATAATACTGGCTTTGAAACAGGAAAGCAGTATCTCAGCACAGAATTTCATGGAATGCATGAGAGGAAAAAATCAGTCAAACTGCAACAGAGCAAGAGGGTAAATGTGGAGCAGATATAAGAGAGAGTCAGTCATTTCTCAGTGAGGAGCATTAGAAGTTCATAGCCAAGCCACAACGTGGGATCCCTGCGGCACACGTACAGTCATCCTGAGTTTCCTACCCAGATATACAGGACAGGAAACTCCCATCCTACAGTCAAGTTTTTTATTTTTTTGGTCCTCTAAGTATGGATTCCATTAGTCTCAGCTAACACCTGATAAGGTCTTTAATTAAAGAACTCTTCCAACTCCAAGTAAAGACAGATAAGCACCTGGACGAGGTAGGTCCCTGCATAACTGGTCAGACCACGAAGACAGCCCTCCTCTGTTTCACTCAACAGCTTAGCCAGGATAGCTCCTGCCAGGGGGTGTCCCTGAAATAATGGCAGCATTACTGAGGTTAGAGAAGCAGACAGGGGGACTACAGACATCGGGTCTCCTCTCCATGCTGAGTCTACCAGAGAAGACCCCCCAATACACCGCAGGGTGGGAGCTCGGGCGCCAGGTGATGAAAATCGTCTGCTGATGTTACACTTGTGGATGAAGGAGGCTCCCGGAAGTGTCCCCTTGCAGGGCCCCGTTTTCTTATAGCAGAGCACCAGCATGAAAGGCAAGCCTAGACAGGCAAAACAGACAAGAGCTGGGCTCAGAGGCTCCGTCCAGCAGAGAGGGGACCACAGGGGCAGATGGTGATTCTTGCATGGGGAAGGGGCCGTAGCTTCCACCCGAGTCCTGATGAAGCCTCCGAGCAGTGGTGTTACAGTATCATGTTGGTCAAGACTCAGAAGGCTCTTGGGCCATCAGACCCTAACATTTCCTAACAGAAGACCGGCGCTTCTGTGTTCCCAGACTTTTATCTCACTCTTCAATACAAGTGACTCTCAGACATGGTAACTTCTCAAACAAGGGACCATCAGCACATATTGGAATTCAGAGCTGTCCAGTGGGTAATGAGCCAGGAGTAGGAGACTTTGGGATCAGATTCAATCCCAGCTTTGCCACTTAGAGCTATCTTACTTCGGGCCCATTCTGAGCCCCTATCCTTCCAAGTGATGGGTATAAATATCCAGTCCAGGGCTGTGATGGATCAGTGAGTTGACAGAAGCCACGCATCTAGCACAGTCCTTGGCACAGGGTCGATGTCCAGTCAACCCTGCCTCCCTTAGCCCCTGGCTGTCCTTTGGACAGAGGCACACACGGCGGGACCAGGGAGGGTCTTCCGACAAGGGCTGGAAGCCCAGCACCTACAGCTCAGCCAGCCGCTGTTTAAACGGATCCTCACACAAACACATCTGCTTAAATGCACAACAGCATTTATAGAGTGCCTTCTCCTATATAGTTCTTAAACAGTCCCATTAGGTAGGCGTTATTATCCCCATTTCACAACTGGGAAATTTAAAGCTAAAGAAGGTTAAATAAGCAGTTCTAGTCCCTTCAGGTCCATAACCCAGTGCCCTTCCTGCCACCCGATACTAGAATAATCATCCATTTACTGTCTACTTCTTGTAAGTCTGCTCTGGGCCTGAAGGCAGGGCTGGAGGCCCACTGGGACTGGCTCCAGGAGCAGCGCCAGCCTGCCCTATGCCGGCCACAGGCTTCTATGCCTCACGGCTGGCGGTGCGCCGCTGGGAGCAGAGGTCAGCATGATACAGCCAGCCGAGCTGACCACCGTGTGCTGACTGAGGACCGCTGTGGGCGAGGCTGGTGGGTAAGACATTCTGCATCCTCAAGGCACTGCTCATCTCCTGAGCTAAGAAAGGAACAGCCAGGTGAAAAGTAGATCCGAGGAGGAGAAAACCCATCCAGAGAGCCAGTGGTTCTCAGCCTGGGTTGTACATTAGAATCAACAAGGGGCTTCCCTGGTGGCTCAGTGTAAAGAATCCACCTGCCAGGGCAGGGGACACGGATTGGATGTCTGGTCTGAGAAGCTCCCTCATGCCTCAGAGCAGCGGAGCTCACGTGCCTGTGCTCTAGAGCTGGGGAACTGCAACTGCGCCCATGCACCACAACCGCCGAAGCCCGTGTGCCTAGAGCCTGTGCCCTGCACGAGAGAGGCCACCGCAGCGAGAGGACCACACGCTGCAAAAAGGGGAGACCCCCGCGGCCCCAACTAGAGAAACGCCCGTGAACAGCGAAGACCCAGCACAGGCAAAAATAAATCAGTAAATAAAGTTACAGATCACCAAGAGGAAACCGAAACACTCCTATGCTGAGGTTCAACTCTTAGAGACTGTGATTTAATCGGCATCAAGTGGGTCCCAGCATCAGCACATCTGAACATCTCTCCAGGTGAAGCTAACTCATTGCCAGGTTGACAACACACTTGCAGGGTGCTGCCAGTCGGTGCGGTTTACTGACGAGTAGTACCAGCCCTACTCCGGAGCTTGTCAGAAATGCAGACGCTCAGGCCCAGTCCAAACCCAGTGATTCTACCCCACACTTTAACAAGATCCCCGGGGACTCACGGGCGCGTGGAGGACAGGCAAGGGCAGGCTCCGTCCTAGGAGTCAATCAGAGAAGGCCCTCCCAGCCCTGCTGAGAGATACAGCCCACCTGCTCCCCACCACGCAGGGCACACCCCTGAGAGGAGAGCTGGGGAGACCGCAGGGAGCCGCCTCACTCAGCTCTGCACCTCCTGTCCCCGCAGAGTCACACCTGAGCCTGCATGATGCTGCTCCACGGACCAGAGCCGCCGGAGCCCCAGCAAGCCCCTCTGCGAGCAGGAGGGAATCTGAGAGCAGGACCCTGCCACCGTTTCAGTGACAAGAAGAAAAAGGAGTTTCTTCCCCTTGCATCTCCCTCCCCCCATCGGCACGTCTCCACCACAGAAGAGGCAAGCTCAGGACAGCAGCGCCTCAGCCCAGCCTCAGAGAGACAGTGGGCAGCCCGACCCACCATAAAGGCAGCTCTGTCTCTGCAGGCACGGGGTGGCTGGTACTGGCTAAGCCTCGCGAAGGAGGGAATCCTCAAGAGAAGGCCAGAGACACACACACAGGGCAGCCCTGCCAGTGCCCCGCGCCCCTCCCCCAGCTCTGCATCCCCGCAGCCCGGCAGTCTTTGTTTCCATCAGTGTGTTTGTGTGTGTAATTTTTCTCACGTGCTGGCCTTTGCTCTCCTGTTAGACTGAGATCAACCCTCCCTGGCTCCTCCTTTGTCACTGCCCAGAATACCAAGTACAGAGACTTAGGCCCAGCAGGGGTTTGAGAAATATTATTTGTATTCATGCGCACGCATTTTCTAGGAGTCAAACCCATAGCTGCAGGCTAACAAAGAGCTACTCACAAGCAGGCATTTATTAAGGATTATTATCAGAAAACTGAGATTCTATGTAAGAAAACTAGAAAGCATGGCTTCAAAAAGCACACACTCTGGTTTAGGAAACTAGACTTTTACTCAGAAAGCCTAAGACAGAGACACAAAGAAATCAAACATATTTAGAATAAGCTTACACAGACCTCTGTGCACAGACTCATAACAACACAAAGGAAATTTTCTATTCCAGTTTTCTGACAGTTTGTTATTACTTGCTTATTGATTGGCATTTTGAAGCATTTTCCCCTCTGGTATTTCTACCACTGACCACATCCACTACACCGGGTAAACAAGATGAAATGACGCCTACAGTCAGAAAGGAAGATGAACGAAGACCAGGAACTTCTCTCTGTTGGATGCCCACAAACATCTGACGTAACAGTACAAAATCTGTATCCCATCCCACCACAGAGTCAAGTGTCCAGAGCCATACACACTGAGCTCCTGACCCATTCGAGGCTCCAGAAAGTCTCGGATCAGGTCCCTGGGACTAGAGCCAGAATCCAAGGAGCCTTCTCCCTGCCCTTGAAAGGAAAACCGCAGTGCATCACAAATGGTTGTTCTCATTGTGACAAAAAAGGGCAAAACTCACAGCCACACACAGACCTTCAGTTCAGATTCAGCATGAGGTTTTCTCCAGCAGTGGGTCAAATTCCTCCCCATTCAAACGTCCATTTTTGCTCTAAGTCAAACAGATTCGGGCATGAGAGACAAATATGCAAAGGTAAATGGCAAACTGCAAAGATTCTCACACTAGAGCTGTGCGGGATATTTAAATTAAATTAAAATTTCAGTTCTCAGTCACATTAGCCACGTTTCAAGTGCTCAACAGCTATGTGTGGCCAGTGGTTACCACGCTGGAAAACGCAGATACAGAATAGTCCCACCATCACAGAAGGCTCTATTGGACAGCACAAATATTGAACATCTAGATTTTCATTTAAAGAAATGAGTAGGGTCTTCTGGGGACTTCTGTTGTTCTATCCAGGTGTGCTGGAGAGGTTTTAGATACATTTCAGAATGTTGGGTAGAAAGAGTACCTTTTCATAATGAAAGAGGCAATGTGCTGAATGTGCTGGGAGTCTCATGTAAACACAAACACTCTAAGGCAAAATTTGCAAGGCTACAAACTGGGTCATTTTAACACGCATATGTGCACACACATGGTCTCTCCTTCTTAAAAGGGCCATTACTAGTTCTCCTAACCCAAACTTTTGCTTTCATCACAAAGATTGTGAAGTCAAATGCTGCAAACCAATTTGGTGCCCAAAAACCCACATGCTACCTAGTCCTAGCCAGAACTGTTTTCCAGATCCCTCTTGGATGGTTCTAAGCATTCCCTGGCTTTACCTTTTAACATGGCATCACTAGGGAGAAAAATCTTTCAGATGGCAGGTCAGCACCCTGGACAGCAACAAGCTCCCTGCCTGCCAAGGAAGAGTCCCAGTCCTCCCCATTGCCTGAGACACCCTTCAGAAACAACACTCCCCAGACAGCACTGCCTGTGCAGGGATGTCACTCACGTCTCCTAATGCCACAATCTTGTTCAGAACAAGAGCAAGCTCAGCTAAGAAGCCTAAATGCTCCTCACCAACTTCAAGACAAAGTCCAACTTCTAGTCAGATTCAGGACTCTCTGGAGTCTGGCCCCAGCTGGCCCCTCCAGCTGTACCTTCCACTGTTCCAGCCTGGCCAAGTCAATGCCAGAGGACCACTTCCCTCCTCTAAACCTTTGATTATGCTCCTTTAGCCCATTTCCTTCCTTTATCTCCTACCCATCTCTGGGGACCCAGATCAGCCCCTGCATCTCTTCAAAATCTTCCCAAAGGACTTTAGTCTACATTGGTATCCTCTCTTTTCTGACATACCAAGGCATTTCTAGTTTAGATCATGCTTAAAGGAACTTAATTACATACCCTCTTGTACAATTACTAGGTTCGTATGCAGAGTTTAAAGTTCCCAGTGTCCTGGTACATGGAAGACCTAGCTTTGCCAGCAACTACACATTTTGATCATAAAATAATGATCTTAGATGAAACCATCTCTAGCATTCTATGAGTTGAAGATTCTCTCAAAACAAGTTGCCACCCAGAAGTGTGCTATGCTCATAATAGAGGCTTCAAAGACTAACTGCAGATGCAATGAACACCATGTAAAAAAAACACACACAAAAAAACAAAACCAAGGCACAGCTCAGAGCTGGCAACAGCTAGACAACCCTGGTTTAGCTTCCAACATGAGTCACAAAGGCTTCATTTCCACTCAGTGCGTGATGACGAACAGAAAGAGATCCTGTTTTTGTCCTTTCCTACGTCATAGCATGGGAAAACCGCCTGTGGCCTCAGAGAACATGTCACCTTCAACATGTGGAAAAATATCACACAGTGGGTATTGTAACACTGGCATTATAACAATGCTTCTCATACAGACATCCATGGGCAGGCCAACCAATACCTGACCGCAGTGCACTCACCCCACTACTAATTATGCATAAGCCCAGATAGACTATGGAAAATAACAAAAAACATAATTTTGTTGGTGCCCCCAAATAAAATTCTGACTGGTCTTACAAGTCAAGAGGTTCCAAAGGGGAGCGAGAACTGACTTAAAATCTCAGCTCAACATTTTACTTTTTGTCAAAATGATTGTTATATGACCTCCTTGTGTTTAAAATCCTGTTCTCACAGCACCAACTTACAGATCCACATACAACAGGACACAGGGATGGCTCTTTCCCTCATGCACATGGAGAAATTAAGACCCAGAAGAGTTTAATAACTTTTGTATTGCAAATAAAGATCACATTAGAATGAGAATCCAGTTGAAACAATTTCAATAACATAAGCAACATGCACACATAAACATTCATATACTTGTATACACATACATTCAAAGAACTCTTAGTAATATAAAGAGATGAGTTATGAAATTCACCGAGCTTGGAACTGGAAGATTCCACTGAATTCTTGCAAAAAAGTGTTACTGCCAAAGCAAATTGGCCAGCATCAGTAAAGAAGGAACTCTCATCACGGGGAAAAGTCCTTGGAATTGCTCTGCCAGCCATTCACTCTCATCCCAGAAAGTCACAAGATCTGAGAACAAAATTTAGCATCTGGTCAACCGACCCCAGTTGGTCTAAATTGGATCCAGGAAAGTGAGCCCAGCATGAAGGCCACAATCATCCTGTCCTAAGCCCTTCCCCAAGTCGACCATTCTAAGCGCTCAGAGAGGGATAGCAGTGAGACCCCAGGGTAATCAGGTTAGAAAAGTAGACTCTGGCACTCAGGGACCTCTATGACTATGTCTCAGTACAGTGCTCCAAATATGTCCCTCAAACTGAATTACATGCATCCACCACCCAAGCCATGCCATTTATTCATCGTGACTCAAACACCCCTGCATATTCCTGCCATTGAATCTGCATTCCTCCAGCAGCTCTGATTACCAAGTCTTCAAATCTTGATGTCTCAAGATCCCCCTCAATTATTTCCTCCTGCAAGAGGCTTTTCCAGATTGTCCAAGCCCAATATAATCTCCTGTCAACCTTTTAGAATTTACTGTCTGGAATTAGCAAGTGTTTCTTGTATTTGAAAAAAAAAAAAATCTCTCTCTCTCTCTCTCTCTATATATATATATATATCTTATCTCCATTACAGTGAAGACAAGGTCTTGTGAGCCTCCATTTTGCTCCAGAAGATGGTGTGGTACCCACTACCCACATAGCACATGTTCAATAAATGTTTGGTGATGATGGTAAGAATAGTAAGACCTCTCCAAAGGTCCCTGTTACCCAAGGACAGACCTAGATATACAACTATGTCCATAGGACTGCGTGGGGCAGGCAGAAAGAACCCAAAAGGGAACCCACGTGGTGGGCAACAGCTCACACAGCCTTCCTCCAACTCCGCCAACGGCTTCCTCATTCTAGGACTTAGTCAGAAATCCTCCCTTCCTACCCTTGAGCCACTGCTCCCAAGCTGTTTATCTCGTTAACTCTGTTTATTGTGATCCTGGTAAGAGGTTCTGAAGCCCTCCAAGCCCCTCTCTAATTAAATTCATTAGAACAGATTGGGGCTTTCTTTCTGCATCTCAGAAAAATTAACAACATGATTAGCATCATAATGCTGGGGAGATGGGCTGCCAGGGAGGCCTTTCAGGAGGGGCTGGCCCAGTCTGGGAGGGGAAGAGTGAGGGGGAGCAGGTGAAGAAGAAGGCAGATGCTCAGACAGCTGCTTCCCAGAGGAGGGGAGCTACGGGGTCAGAGGGGATGGTGGAGTCAGCGGAGATGGTGACAGCCTGAGGGGATGACCCAACAGGCCCCAGGCACTCCAACTTTTTCAAGGCATGGCTTTTGGGAGAGGGAAGGCAAGACAAGAAATTAATCCATGACATAAATACCAGAGACACGGGCTTCTGGGACTAGAGACTTTCAGCAATCTCTAGTGTTAGAGAGAGAAACATATTGAGGCTCTGTTAATGATGGCATCACCGACTCGATGGACAGGAGTTTGAGCAAGCTCTGGAGTTCATGATGGACAGGGAGGCCTGGTGTGCTGCAGTCTATGGGGTTGCAAAGAGTCGGACACGACTGAGCAACTGAGCTGAACTGCACTGAATGCTGGGGCTGGAAGTAAAACAAGCCCCTCCTGCTGTTCATGACGATGTCCCTTCGGTAAGGCTCTACTACAGGAAAATGGGGTGAGCAGGCACAGGTAGGCATGTCACTTCTTTCCCAGAGAACCTGATCCCACAGAGTTCTTGCTTATACCCCTGGTGGGTTCCCTCATCTAGAAAATTCTCACCTTCCCTTCCTTACCAAAACTCTACCAACCTTTCAAGGCTCCGCTCCATTTCCACCCCCTGTAAAGAACAGTTAGCATTTGGTATTTACTGCTGGCCAGGGAGGGTGCTGGAGTCTTCTCTGCCTTATCATATGTAATCCCTAACACAGCTCTGCAAAGTTCATATTAACGGTCCCATTCTACAGACTGGGAGACCAAAGCTCCTCAGCCAGTAAGTGAAAGAACCAAGCTTTGACCGAAGGTCTGTCTGAAGCCACAGCTGAGCAGCTTCACAATGCTGTCACCTCCCTGACTCCATAAGCCATACTGAGGCATAGCTCCTTCCTTGGAAACCTCACTGCCCAGGGTCTGAAGACTTAATTATACGATACCACTTTGGTGGCACTTTCGTATTACGCCACTTTCATTTTTCCCGACTTGTCTCAAAACCTAAGCAAAGAGGGTGGATCAAGAGATCTCAAGCTGGCTGGCAAAGTCTGACTAATGCCCCAGGTCAGCAAAGCTGTGAGTAGCACCTCCTCAAGCACCCAGCAAAGTCATTAGCTCCCAGAGCCCTCCCTGAAGCCCCAAGGACCAGGGTGCACACATTTAACATCTGCCCTTGCAGCCTGAGCCCTAGCTGAGCACTAGGAGTAAATGCTCAGAAGTCTGACATGAGGCTGCTCTAGCCAAAGTGGCAGTCGATCCAAACAGGGTGGTGCAGTCATCCCAGGCCCTCCTGCCCGCCAGGACCCCTCGGCCATGCTCCTACAAGGCCAGGAAGCCATCTACCTCTGGTGGAGCATTTCTTGTAGTGAACTTAAATTTGTTTTCATTTCTGTAACTCCAACTCAACTTATATGCCCAACATGTAGCTTAGTTGGGCATTCAACAATATGCCCTAGGATATATTCAAAGGCTCGGGACACACTAATGAAATGAGATAAAGCAGATATGTACCCGGAGGGGGCTTCCTCAGAAAGGTGAGGATGGCTGTCTTTATCCTTGGGCTCCTTCCCAGTTCAGCCATGGATGTTCACGGCAACCTATGCTCAAGAGTGTAGCTTCTACGGATCCCTCCGTCACCATCAACCTCCTCCCTCCTACCTGAATTTCTCCGATGACTCCCACCTGATCGTGACCTCCCAGAACTCCAAGACCCTTCCGCCCATGTCGAGCTCACAATAATTTTACTCACCTTGCTCCTGAGCACGTATCTGTACTCGCTGTCTCTCCATCAGTTAGGAGCTCCCTGAGGGCAGATCCTGGGCCTCTTTCCTCTGGCTCACTTTGACATTCTAAGCATATTTTGACCATCCTTTGCCCCTAAAATACAAGTGCTTAAGAAATGAGAATGGGAGAGTTGAGGAGCCTCAGTCTTGTCCCAGGGTTCCCCCACCAGGCTGAAGCAGCAGCCAGCAGGGTTCAGCTGCACGCAGAACATCACCTCTTGCCCCTTGAGTCAGGGATCTGGTAATATCCTGCACCACCTTCTTCCTCACATTCAACCTCCAAGTCAGCCCTGGGCCCCATTCTGACAACACCAACCCAGCCCTCTTCCCAGCTGCGGCGGAGGGGGCCGATGCCACAGGAGGGAAAGATGTTCCTCATCCCTGGCCCCATGTCCTTACTCAAGCTTATCTGTGTTATTTGTCTGATCACTCGTCTCTCTTTTCCACCACGCTGGCAGCTCTGAGAGATCCTGTTTTACTTTCCATCTCTATGATCCCAGCACCTAGCACATTGTAGGATTTAACTAGCATTTGTTGAATGAGTAAGTATGTAACCAGCCTTCAATTCCCCTTACTTCCTTCCCTCCTCTTCTCCCAAGCCAAACAGACTGAAACTGAGCTTCTCTGCCTCTCTCTTTCTAGTTTCCTAGGAAACTCTTTTTCTGAAGACTAAATGATGACCCTCACACCCCAGCTCTTGGATAATCTTAGAGAAGAGGGGCACCAGGGGAAGGGAACACACTGCAGCAACTGCTAAGTAACAGGAGGCTTGGAACCCTGTCTCTCAGTCACTGCAGAAACAACACCATCTTCTGTGCCTCCACCCCCAGATATCCAAAGCGAGAACCCAACCCCCAAACACCGGCCACCTCCTCAATGTACCCCTGACCGATACAGCCCGACTCCATAAGCCCAGCCTGTCACAGCCCACAGGGAGCTGGCCAGGTCTTGCTCTGGCTCCGCAGGGAGCTGGCTTCCCACTCTGTGTGCCTCAATTTATCCATGCCATAGCCTCTGTGATATCAAACAAGGGATGAGAGGTGAGATTCACTGCACAGAACCAGGAGATATATACACAATTATCAGAATCCCCCACTTAACCTGAACCCCAAGCAAGCATTTCAACACCAGTAACTTAATCCAATCAGCTCCCAAAGATGGCTCCAGGTGATACCTCCTCCCTGGAGCAGGAAAACCTGGGAGCCCTGGGAATGCTGATGCCAGGGGAAGCTACCACCTCACCCCACTCATGAGGGGAGGGACACGGAAGACCGACAAAGCAGAGGACAGCCAGTCCCCCAGCCTGTGCCTGCCCATTCAGAGACGCTGCTCATGAGCTGAAGGAGTCCACTCTCTATTCTAAAGTGAGGGAGCCTTGTAGAGAAGGGGCAGCATCCACCAGCAATTTGCTCTCAACCTCCAATTTAAGACTTGGGATTTTAGCTGAGGTCCCCAGGGCAGGAATTGGGCTGCCATTGCCTGGTTCGCGGTGCCAAACACAACTTCTGGACTAAGTGTAAGTCAATCTCTTTCCTCATTTGTGTTATTCATCCTCATTCTATTTGCTCTCTCTCTTTCTTTCTATACTCACGCATGCGTGCACGCGCACACACACACACACACACACACACACACACACCCCTTCAGCTGAATCTAAATGCTAGAGGAAGAAATTACTCCCTCCGAAGTGCCAGTTCTGTCAGGACAAAAAGTAGAATTATTAGATGCAGAGCAGATCCCACTCCCATCTTCTTTAAATCTTCCTGCAATGCAAAGCCACCAAATGCAATCACCCCCAAACCAGGGGGGGAGGGGCAGGCTCCTGTCTGCCTCCTTCCTCTGCTCCTCCAGCTGGCGTGACCAGTCCCCCGGGTCTTTACACATTTTCCCTGGGCTTCTCTTACTTATGGTTCAAGTTCAGTGGGTTGTGAATCTGCCGGTCTCCAGCTCTAGACGAAAACTCCGCTTCCTGCCCACCCAGGTCTCCAAGCCCTGTGGCTGCCCTTGCCGGAGACGTGATTAGGGCCCAGCAAGGGCTCATCCACGTTCCGAGGGTAGATAACACACACCGGCCCTCGTGCCAGGGAGACAGACAGGCAGAAAAGGGACATCGTCATCCACTCCTTTGGACGGAGGAAGGAGGGATCTCTGCCCAACACACACACACAGACACACACACACACCACTGCCAAATGCCAAGTAAGGAATGAGGAACAGAACCCAGCTCAAGGCAAGAGGGACTGCCATGGGGACCAGAGTCTAGGTGATTCAGCACTCTGCCCACTCAGCCCAGCCCATGGGCCACACTCATGACAGCTCTCGATGCCAAAGTGCTGACTTGGAGGCTGAGAAAGAATCCTTTCTAAAATCCGAAATTTTCCAGCCCTCCAGAGAGGCTCCTCATCCAGGCCTTTGCATCCCAGGGCTCAGATCAAGACCAGGAAGAGGTTGCGAAACCATTTCTTTGGATTCTGCCTCTCCTCCTTACTAGTTTTCCTAAGCTTAACACCTCCTCCCCCCCACCCCCACTCCCATCCCTCTAGGAAACAAACCTGAACAGCTACAGGAAGACAGTGGCTAAAGAGGAATGTAAGAGAGGCCTAATAACACGCAGCATCCTTTGCCCTTCCCCACCCCGGAGCCATGAATAGGATCAAACATGCAGAAAGGGGTATAAGTGGATTCTGCCACAGTGAGTACACAGGGCCTTCAGAGTCCTAGGCCTCCCCAAGCAGAGAAGGAGGGCCCAGCGGCAGGTGAGGGGGCTTGGGACAAGTCTGTGTGGCTACAAACAGCACCAGGAAGGGCATGTGGGGAAGGTGATGGGGGGCTCGCCAGGTAACAGCCAAGAGGGAGAAGACGGCGTTCTGGAGAGGGTGGAGGCGGACACCAGTAGGCAGCTGGGAAGGGGCTAGGCCCCGGTATGCAGAAGGGACGCGGTAGGGACAGAAACTGCGAGGGAGCTGATAGACGCACACGGAGGGACGGGGGCATGAATCGGCGGCCGGAGCAGTAAGGGCAGGAGAGAGGCGGGGGTGCAGGGAAGGGAAAACAGAAGGGAAGGGGTCGCACAAATTGGGGTGCGGTGGTAAACAGGTCAGTGGAGAGCTCGGGGTGCGGCGGGGACGGAAGGACAGGGGAAGAGACGGAGGGGAGGGAGGGGGCGGGGAGGCGGCCAAAGAGCAAAGGCGTGCGGGGGGCTGGGGCGGGGAGCCGGGTGGGGCAGGGTCCCGGTGTAGACTCGGGGCTCGGGCAGGTGACGACGCGGAGAGAGAGGTCGAGGCGTGGAAGGAGGGGATGGGTTCGGGTGAGAGATGGAGACAGGCAGAGAAGGGCGGGAGCAAGGGGACGGCGCTGGACGGGCCTCCACGAATCCGTTCCACCCGCAGCTCGTCTCCGGTGTCCGCGCGTGCCTACCTGCAAGGGCTGGGGCTCCGGCCCCGGGTGCAGTCGGCGCTGTCCGCCGCCCGCGCAGCCGCTTGCCCGTCGTCCCCCGCAGCGCCGCTCGCCTCCCGCCGCCGCATTAGGGCAGAGCGCGGCCCGTGCGCGCCCCCGGCGGCCGCGCGCCCCCGACCTCCTGCGTGCGCGCGCCCGCGCCTCCCCGCGCGCGCCGGGACGGGGAGGGGGAGGGGAAGGGAGGGCAGAGGAGGGAGGGGGCGGGGAGGGAGGCAGAGGGGGAGGGGAGGGAGGGGAAGGGAGGGGAGAGGCGAGGAGTCGGGGAGGGGAGGGGAGGGCCGGACTGGGGAGCGCGCGGGCCGAGACCCGGCAGGGCCTGGAGGGGCGCGGGCCAGAGGCTTGCGGGGTCCGACCCGCGCCGCCTTTCTCTTCGCACGGACCCCCGGCCTCTGCGCACGGGCGTTGGAGACGGTAGTGATCCGCTCCGGTTTCCATTCTCCGAGCCAGACTTGCAGGAGGGAACACGCTGGCGGTCTATCCGGGACTATCGCGTTTGTCCTGTGCACGCCCCTCCACCATTAGACTGGGACTCATTGTGGGGCTTGTTCCCAGGGAGACTTACTTCTGGTAGACTCTCAGGAGCTTTTCTTTACTGGAGAGCTGTTGAATCCCGAACTGGGGAGGTCAGCAATGTTGTGACACCTGCTGATGGTGTCTTTTAAAAGCGGGAAATTTCATTTAAATGGGCTCAGGCCCTGCCCAGACTTGAGTTAAGGGGGAAGAAGCCCAGGACTGGGAGGCCAGATATCCAAAGTCTCCTCCTGACTCTGACTCTCGTGGTGAGATGCTTCTCTGTGGGCCTGTTTTCTCAACTGGACGATGAAAAGTTGATTAGATGATCCCTTCATAACTGGCAACTGTGAGGCCCTGTGCAGGTTGAGAGAGACACGAGCTCACTGTCACCTGAAACCATGGAGAGATCTGGATTGGGGCATCACATAACCTTAGGCGGGGAGAGCACTTGGAAGAAGTTTCTAGTCTATCCCTCATCCCAAACCACAGTTCCCTTGGCAGCCCCCCTCTGAGGTCCCATTCAAAATTATGTTCGGGGAGTTTCCCTGGTGGTCCAGTGGTTAAGACTCCCCCCCTTCCAATGCAGGAGTCTCTGATTTGGAAACTAAGATCCCACATACCATGTGGCACAGCCAAAGAAGCCAAGGGGAAAAAAAAGCACACGCAGCCCCCTTCCCTGCGCTCACACAGCCCCTGCCCTAGCACCACGATTGCTGAGCTGCACCCCATGCCTCCCTGCCCCTCTCCAGCCTGTGGGCTCCGGGAGAGCAGGAATGTGTCTTGTTCCACAAGCTGTTCCCAGCCGTAGCACACAGTAGGTGCTCAATCAATACTTGATCAAGGAATGGATGACAGCCAGTAATAAAGGAATCATCCAAATACCCAACAAAGTATCTCACTCTTCAGTTAGGTGCTTTGAGACTTACAATTACAGCTATTAGGCAAAGTCTATACGATGGGAAAGGAAGGGGTTGATATGACAGGACCTGAGAGCATGGCTGCCTCTAGGTGTCAGGAACCCTGGGCAAAAGTTTTTGCAGGGTCCCTTATCAATACAAACAAGTTGACTTCATTCAACATCTAGTCTCAGCATCATTCTGGCAGCCCACTCTCACACAATCCTATGAACAAAGGAGGGCATGCTCCTGGAGTGGGGCCTGGCCATGAGGCCCTGGGGTGACCCTGCAGCATGCATGATCCTGGAGTGGGGCCTGACCACGAGGCCCTGGGGTGACCCTGCAGCATCCAGGAGCCTCCTGGGGTGTCTGGTCAGCCCCACTGCCAGGTGATGTAGAATGCTATAAATTTCTCTGAAGGGGAGAATCTGGACATTGGGGAGCCCCATCCAGATGCATAACTGGCCCCAGTTGGTCCCAAGCACTAAGGAGAAACTTAGGAAGATTAGAGAAAGTTGCTTCCAAGCACCAGGGCCCTTAGGTCTGGACTCAGGGCAGGACCCCCTTACTCTCTCACTGGACGTGTCCAGCTGTGGCTGTCTCCGTAGAATAAAGAAAATAATTTCCCTTTTCTAAGCATCTGTTGTATGTCAGCTGCTGGGTTCCTGTTTAGATCATTTGCGGGCTCTTTACAGTGATGAGATGGAGATACTTTTTAGGTGGTATTGCCTGTGGTGATGACACCAGCTCAGACACCTGCTGGGATTCAGATCCCACCTCCACCACTTCAGATGTGGATGAATGTGGGCAATTTCCTTTTATTTCTTTTGAAAAATATTATTAAATCTATACAAGTGTAGAATTACAATATGAATTAGAGCCAAATCATTCTATAAGATTTCTTACAAAATACGTTTCTCTCATGCTTTCCCCTCTCTAGAAGCCATCACTTTCAACCCTTTTGATCTTTGGTTATTGCCTATTTACTTCTGTGTATCTAATAAGATGCTATGTTGCAATTTCTTGCTCCTGTTTAGGCATTATCTCTTGATTCCACCCTATGAAAGACACTCTTCACATATACCTGTCCTGTTCTCTTTTCCAACCTCCCAAACTAGTCAGATCTCAACACTGGTTAAATCAGAATTAGTATTTATTATGATTACTTAAATGCTATTTACAATGGACCTTTTCAGTTCCTGCAAACTTTTTGTTTTTTCCTTAATATTTGTCATTTTTGGTTTGTTTTGTTGCCACAGGGAAGCCCTCACATATAGTGAAAAGTGAAGTCGCTCAGTCGTGTCCGACTCTTTGCTACCCCATGGACTACAGCCCACCAGGCCCTCCTTCCATGGGATTTTCCAGGCAAGAGTACTGGAGTGGGGTGCCACTGCCTTCTCCGTTAACAGTGGCTAGGCATAATCACATATAGTAATTACCTATAATTCAACTCTAAACTCTCCATCAGTTGTCTATGTCTATTTGTTCAAAGCTTTCAAGTATTATATTAATCTTTATCTTCTAGAAGATTCTCTCCTAGAGCCTTCTGATGTTGAAGGAGCATGGGATTTGCCAAGAAAGTCCTAGCTGACCAGGAGGGTGAACTTGGGCAGATCATTTAACCTAAAACTTATTTTTCTCATCTGTAAGAAAAGGGATAAAGTGAACACCAATCAGGTAAGGTCCTTCGTAAACTAAAACGCTCTGCGCACATGTTAGCTATTGCCCAGCTTTCTCTTCCTTTCCTTCATCTTTTTCAAAACAGCTAAGAAAACTGAGGCTTGGAGAGACAGAAAAGCACAGTGATTTGGTGGTGGAAACTGAACTAGAACTCGCTTCTCACAGCTGTGGTGTGAGGAAGTGAACTCTGGGCCAGAGGGGAGTGAGCGGAGCGCGCGCAGCAGGTGCTGTCGTCCGACGCGTCCCCCTGACTAGGGGAGGGCGCCACCTGCTGGCGACAGGCTTTGGGGACAGGCACTGGCTTGGGCTCACGCTTCTGTGTCAGGAACAGGCTGACTTGGTGCCAAGGGCAGAAAGCGATAACTTTTTCTCTCCAGACCTTTCTCTGGCCTTCCTGTATCCTTTTCTTCCCTGAGTGTGTATCTCTAGTTCTGTCTGAAATTCCAGCAGGCATCACTCTTCTGACCCTAGACTTGGAGCCTCACTTCCTGTGTCCTCTGTAATGCTGAGTGTTGAGTCACGAATGATTCTTAGATTCCCTCGCATCTCATGGCTCCCAACCAAACTGCAGAAGCCCTGCCTTACCCTGGGCTCAGGCCAAAAGAAAGCCTCCGTGCTGTCTCAGGTGCTTGGGGGACACTGGCCTGGGAGTGCTGAGGGACAGGGCTGGGCCCCACCAGCGTCCGTTATACCCTCAGCCACCCTTTTCTGCATGGCCCCTAGAAGGTGTGGGAAAACAGACAGTTCCTGCATTATTGCTGGAGGTTTAACTTGATACAGGGCAATTTGCCAGTGCCATCAAAAACGTTAATGTAGCCTTTAACCCATCAGTGCTAGCTCTAAGACTCTAGCCTGCAGAAACACTGGCACAAATCACAAAAATGTGTATGCACAAGGACGCTCACTGACCATCCAGAGGTCAGGGGTCAAACAGGTTGTATAATCTGTGGGGTAGAGAGGTATGTGTGCATGCTAAGTTGCTTTAGTCGTGTCTGACTCTTTTTGTCCCCATGGACTGTAGCCCACCAGGCTCCTCTGTCCATGGGATTTTCCAGGCAAGAATACCAGAGTGGGTTGCCATGCCCTCCTCCAAGGGATCTTCCCAATCCAGGACTCTTGTGTCTCCTGCATTGGCAGGCAGGTTCTTTACCATGAGTGCCACCTAGGAAGCCCTGTGGAGAGGTCTGGAGCCACTTAAGAAATAATAATACACACACATATCTTTTTAAAAGAAGAGTAGCATAATAGCATGTAGAGTATAATTCTTTTCTGGAAGAAAAATAAAAGCCAGTTGGCATAAGAGGTTGGGAGAAGAGAGAGGGAATGAATCCCTGGGCAAGTTTAGAAGCTTGAGTACAGAGCACTTGGAGGAAATCAGGAGGGACCCAATTTTTTTTGAAGCCTTTCTTGTACCATGCCCTTCCCATTGACCTTTACTGACTATGCCAATGCCAAAGCCTTTGACTGTGTGGATCACAATAAACTGTGGAAAATTCTGAAGGAGATGGGAATACCAGACCATCTGACCTGCCTCTTGAGAAATCTGTACGCAGATCAGGAAGCAACAGTTAGAACTGGACATGGAGCAACAGACTGGTTCCAAATAGGAAAAGGAGTACATCAGGGCTATATATTTGTTACCCTGCTTATTTAACTTCTATGCAGAGTACATCATGAGAAACGCTGGGCTGGAAGAAGCACAAGCTGGAATCAAGATTGCTGGGAGAAATATCAATAACCTCAGATATGCAGATGACACCACCCTTAGGCAGAAAGTGAAGAGGAACTAAAGAGCCTCTTGAAAGTGAAAGAGGAGAGTGAAAAAGTTGGCTTAAAGCTCAATATTCAGAAAATGAAGATCATGGCATCCGGTCCCACCACTTCATGGCAAATAGATGGGGAAACAGTGGAAATAGTGGCTGACTTTATTTTTCTGGGCTCCAAAATCACTGCAGATGGTGATTGCAGCCATGAAATTAAAAGACGCTTACTCCTTGGAAGGAAAGTTATGACCAACATAGATAGCATATTAAAAAGCAGAGACATCACTTTGTCAACAAAGGTCCGTCTAGTCAAGGCTATGGTTTTTCCAGTGGTCATGTATGGATGTGAGAGTTGGACTATAAAGAAAGCCGAGTGCAGAATTGATGCTTCTGAACTGTGGTGTTGGAGAAGACTCTTGAGAGTCCCTTGGACTGCAAGGAGATCCAACCAGTCCATCCTAAAGATCAGTCCTGGGTGTTCATTGGAAGGACTGATGTTGAAGCTGAAACTCCAATACTTTGGCCACCTGATTGGAAGAGCTGACTCATTTGAAAAGACCCTTATGCTGGGAAAGATTGAGGGCAGGAGGAGAAGGGGATGACAGAGGATGAGATGGCTGGATGGCATCACTGACTCAATGGACATGGGTTTGGATGGACTCTGGAAGCTGGTGATGGACAGGGAGGCCTGGCATGCTGTGGTTCATGGGGTTGCAAAGAGTTGGACATGACTGAGCGACTGAACTGAACTGAACTTCCCATATGTTAGATCATGTAGTCCTCACAAAAACCCAGTGAGATTGGCATCACTGTCTTCAGTTTACTGATGAGGAAATAGAAGCCCAGTGAGATTAGTAAACTGCAGCATCATGTGGATGGGATGTGGTAAGGGATTGCGTGTGTGTGTATGTTCGGTTGTGTCCAACTCTGAGGCCCCTTAGAGACCCCTTAGTCCACCAGGCTCCTCTCTCCATGGGAGAATACTGGAGTATGTGGCCATTTCCTACCCAGAGGATCTTCCCAACCCAGGGATTGAACCTGCATCTCTTGTGTCTCCTACATCGGCAGGAGAATTGTTTACTGCTGCACCCCCTGGGTAACCAGGTAAAGGATTAAGCTTGCCCAAAGACAGGCTTAGCCTTTGCCCTTGGCTCCTGGGAGGTCATCTCTAAACCCCTGGGATGTCCAGCGATGTCCTGCATGACAAGAGGGTCTTTGTCTGCTTGTAGGGGCTCAGCCTCACTAGACAGTCTATGCTGACAATGTGGTTTATGGTGGGGGTTTGGGGCATGACCGCCAGAGGGCTGGAAACTTAGGTCAACCACAAGGGGGGTCAGCCAAGTCTAAGTGCTGCTGTTGCTTAGTCACTTAGTCATGTCTGACTCTGCAACCCCATGAACTCTAGCCCGCCAGGCTCTACTGTCCATGGGGACTCTCCAGGCAAGAATACTGGAGTGGGTTGCCATGCCCTCCTCCAGGGGATCTTTCCAACCCAGGGATCAAACCCAGGTCTCCTGCATTGCAACCAGATTCTTTACCATCTGAGCCACCAGGGAAGCCCAAGAATACTGGAGTGGGTTGCCATGCTCTTCTCCAGAGATCTTCCTGACCCAGGGATCGAACCCAGGTCTCCTGCACTGCAGGTGCTTTCTTTACCAGCTGAGCCACTGGGGAAGTGACTGAGCCTCAATAAAGACTCTCACACTGAGGCTCGGGTGAGCCTCCCTGGCTGGCTGTCCTCTGCGCACCATCACACATCCCTGCTGGGGTTTGGCCCTGTCCCCGCGTCTCCCCTGGGGAGGACGTCCAGAAGCCCTGCACATGGAGCTCTCCTGGGCTCCGCCTCTTCCTGTGTCTACTTTACTCTGAGTCCTTTCACTGTGATAGAGCATAACCAGCCATATACTAGCTTCCAATGAGTTCTGTGAGCCCTCCCAGCAAATTATTGGGTCTGGGGTGGTCTTGGGAGATGCCCAAGCTTGCAACTGGTGACAAAGTGCAGGTGGCTCTGGGGACTGCTCCCCAACTCTGAAGATGGTAAGCGGTGGAATCTGGAGTTCTGCAAAGGTCTCAGAGATGCCAGTGTGCCCCCTCCCCACGTCCCCCGCACTCCACACACTGCCCCGTTGTATGACCAGTGCTGAAAGATAGACATTCTAGCTTCCTGTGGATGGACAAGGGGAACAGAGTGATGGCCACACTAAGGGGCAGGGAGGTGGGTGAGGATGTGGCCAAATAAGCTGAGGCGTGTTCAGACAGAGTACTGAAGATTTTAGAAGGATCCAGGAGCCTGTGCCCCTCTCAGTGCAGGACGTTGGGGCGGGGGCAGGCATAGAGAAAGTCAATGGAAGAAGTCACTAGGGACCCCATTTTCCATAGGTCCCCTAAGAAGCTAGAAACCTTCACCCCCTCTTCCTTTTCCCTCAGGATTTCCTCCCCTCCCTAAGCCAGAAGTGAAGTGAAGTGAAGTTGCTCAGTCGTGTCTCTTTGCGACCCCATGGACTGTAGCCTACCAGGCTCCTCCATCCATGGGATTTTCCAGGCAAGAATACTGGAATGGGGTGCCATTTCCTTCTCTAGGAGATCTTCCCGACCCAGGGATTGAACCCATGTCTCCTGCATTGTAGGCAGATGCTTTACCATCTGAGCCACTAGGGAAGTCCCCTAAGCCAGAAGGGGAGTTTAAACCTTGATTTGCATGTAGATTTAAGGGAAGGAGGGAGAAAGCTGAGACTGGGCCCTGATCCTTCCCCTACTTGGGGACACACATGGTCCTTTCCACAAGCCCCCATATTGCCCTCGCATCTGGCGCATTCTTGACTACCTGCTCTCAGCCCCCAAAGGAAAGGTCCAGTCTAGTTCCAGGCTGGAGAGCACGTTTCTACCTGATTTCTCACTTCCTGCTTTGGAATTTTTAAAAAAAATCATCTACTGCTGAGGGCAGGAGGGCTGAGGCCCTGAGGTCACTTGAAAAGCACACACAATGTCCGTGTTGTTAGCTCGCAGATGTGGAACCCTCTGCAAGGTGTGGGATCAGTCTTGCACCTTGGCAGGGAACAAGGAGGCAGGCGGAGGGGAGGTGAGGCCCTGGAACAGCCCTTATTGCAGCCCTGTCCCTGATTTGTGAACAAGAGTTGCAGCCACTCCAGTTCATGCTTGTACACGAAGCATATTTCCCCCTTTAAAGGCTGCCCACTGTGATCATTTGGGACAAATTTCACCTGCATAAATGTGCAGGAGAAAGTAGGCTGTTTGGAGCTGTTCTCCACTGCAGTGAAAAGCCCACACCTGTTTACATTTTCCTCTCTCCTCCAGCCAGCCAGCAGCAAGAAGACAGCCCAGCTTCAAACTCTTTTTCTCTAAATATATGAAAGCTTGGTTTTCCAGAGGCCTATAAGGACTAATTTTCTAGGCATAATCCTGTCCCCAAACAGGAATGAATAAGATCCCTCTCCAGCAGGGAGTCCTGGCATTTAGAAAATCATTGCCAAAAGAGCTTCTTCTTCTGTAGCTGTCTTGCAAATTCACTTGTACAAATAATCCTGAGAGGGGTCAGGCACTGCTAACCACAAGAGCATCCGTATCACCACAATCAAATGGTTAAAGCATGTTAAACAATTCCTCTTCCCGAAACCTCTCTCTCACTTTATTTTGGCAGTAGACTCCTATTTTAAGACCCTGCTTAAACATCTCTCTGGTGGGGAAAAACAACCTCTCCCTTTGCCAGACCCGGCCCCTCTCCCTTTGTCTTCACCTGGGCAACAGTGCGCGTGTCACATGCTCTCTTCATAGCTTGTGATACCATGTTTCTTTACAGACGTGTCTCCCTAACTAGACTGGAAGTTTCCTGACAGTAGGGAGGTTTTATTCTCTGTGCCTCCAGAGTCAAACACAGCGTGCTGCTCGTGGCTGAAGCTCCATAAATATTTATTCAACAGTTGAATGAATGTACGAATAAAAGAGCTGCTGCGAGTATAGACCACACTGCCCAGTGGTGGGCCCACGAGCCACAGGTGGCTATTTCAGTTTAATCTAACTCACTGGAATTCCCTGGCGGTCCAGTGGTTAAGAATCCGCCTGCCAATGCAGGGGACCTGGGCTCCGTCCCTGATCTGGGGAGATCCCGCCCACCGCAGGGCAACCGTCCCGAGGGCCACGACCGCTGAAGCCTGCGTGCCCGAGAGCCTGCGCTCCCCAACAGGAGCCACCCGGGTGAGCAGCCCACACACCTCGACCAGAGCGTAGCCCCCGGCCCTGCTCCCTGCAACTAGAGAAAGCCCACACGCAGCGACGAAGACCCAGCGCAGACAAAATAAATTAATTCTTAAAAAATAAACTAATTAAAACCACAAATTCAATTCAGTCACAGTAGCCACATTTCAGCCAAGACTGAAGAACATTTCTGTCGTTAAAGAAAGTTCTATTGAACAGCGCTGGCGGGACCTGGAGCTGTGCCGCGCACGACTCGCACAGTGGTTCGGAGCAGGCTTCTACGAATGAAGCACCTCCCGGTAGGTGGCGCTGTGCAGGCTGCTGGTCAAGGAATCACACAGACATTTATGGTCTAAGGCAGGCATGGGAACATTTAAAGAATGCCCTGTTAATAAATAAATACAGGCTAACTGAAGCAAACACATTAGGGTTAGGTATAATAATAATGAGCAGACCAAAGAAAAGAAATGTAAATAGACGTGGCTGTCTTCATAGCCTGAAAACCGTCTGCTTCCCTTCTTATGTATGAAATGAATGTTACTTTATTAGAATTATTTCTTGGAGAAGTACACATATTTGACAGAAATAAACATGCTGGCTATGGAAATATAGCTCATGCTCTCTCTCTCTCGGAGAGGGCGATGGCATCCCACTCCAGTACTCTTGCCTGGAAAATCCCATGGATGGAGGAGCCTGGTAGGCTGCAGTCCATGGGGTCGCCAAGAGTCGGACACGACTGAGTGACTTCACTTTCACTTTTCACTTCCATGCATTGGAGAAGGAAATGAGGAAATGGCAACCCACTCCAATGTTCTTGCCTGGAGGATCCCAGGGACGGGGGAGCCTCGTGGGTTTCCGTCTATGGGATCGCACAGAGTCGGACACGACTGAAGCGACTTAGCAGACTTAGCAGCTCGCTCTCTCTCTCTCTCTCTCTCTCTCTATATATATATATATATCAACCACATGCAGCAACCACAAAAGATGTTTGTTACATGGTAGCCACTGACATTCTAGGTAAGATTTTAAGATTTCCAATGGTCTTTCCTGTTGTTTTCCATAAACCATGGTAATGTCTTACCCTTTGCAACCCTTCAACCTCCAAATTACCTTTCTGATGCTGCCTCTTGCATATAGCAAACGTGCAAAAATTTCTTGTCTGTCTGTGTTTCTTGGTTGTCCATCCCTGTACCTTGCAGGTCCTCCCCATCTTCTGCAGGCTGTGATCACACTCTGCTAAAGGGACCAGAAGTCTACATGGTTCGGGACGCCTCCTTCTGCACTGGACCAGACCCCCCGGGCTGCACCTGCGCTCTGCAGCCCCAGAACCCAGGCTTCTCTGCTCTGCCCTCTCCCGCCCACTGGCCCTCAGCACAATCCCTGCTGACTGCCGGGATCGGCATGAGCTGGGAGCCAGGAGGGGGCAGCTGAGAGCCTGGCCTATGGGCTGGCCACCCCTGTTTGTTTATCTTATTAGTGCTGGTTTATTAGCACAGAGCCCCCGAGAGACAGCAGGAGGAGGTTTCTGTTCTAAATAAGCATCAGTACGTTGTCGTGTCTGTAGACTCAGGCCTTGATGGGTGGCCCTCCTGCCTCCCACCTCCTCTGGGTGGGTGGACCCAGGAGAGTACTGATCTGTCTGGACAGATGGGCTGGTGTGTGCTTCTAAACCTTAAACCCAAGGTTCATCACAGTTTTATAGTTTTGTGTGCAGAATTCCTGTTAAGAATCCTCTAAGAGTCTATTTACAAAAATAATTTCTCTAATAAATAATAATTCTTTTGTAAATAAAGCCGCCTTAATAATTACATCTTGCTCTCTCTTGAGGCTTCAGATGGACTAAGTCTTTCGACTCTGAATGTCAGGAGCTGGGGAAATGCCGTCTTCCTGCTGAGGAGCACCTGCATCAGCCTGAGTCCCCATCACTCACTCCCTTGTTGAAGCTGAGGCTGGAATAAAGGGTACCTACCCTCTCAGACACAGGAGAGCATTTGAAATGAATGGATGACTAGGCATAATTGGATTCAAAGCACCTAAAAAAATTTCAGGGGCCATGAACTCCTTCTGCTTCATAGAGATCAAGTACCATGACCAAGGAGATCCTATAAGGAGACTCAACCAGTCTATCCTAAAGGAGATCAGTCCTGGGTGTTCACTGGAAGGACTGATGCTGAAGCTGAAGCTCCAATACTTTGGCACCTGATGCGAAGAACTGACTCATTGGAAAAGACCCTGATGCTGGGAAAGGTTGAAGGTGGGAGGAGAAGAGGATGACAGAGGATGAGATAGTTGGATGGCATCACCGACTCAACAGACAAGAGTTTGAGCAAGCTCTGGGAGTTAGTGATGGACAGGGAGGCCTGGTGTGATGCAGTCCATGGGGTCGCAAAGAGTCGGACATGACTGAGCAACTGAACTGAACTGAGGGGGCCAGGAAGGGGAGAAGAACCCCACATACTGTTTCTTCCCTCAATGACACCCAGCTGTAAAAAATCCAAGAACAAACAAAAGCTTCTCACCTGCCCATCCCCTTGCCCAGAGAGAACCTTCCTTGGGCAGTCACTTGGCCACTGTGTGCATATTTTTGTGTGTTAGGGCGAGAATGAGTCTGTCTGAAGCACAGATGTCCTGGTAAATATACAACAATAGGTTCACTGGGGAAAAAAAGAGAAGCCTGATGTGTAGCGTTTTCTGATTCGTAAGGTGTAAATTCTCCCACCACAGTTAATTCCGGTCACTGAATGTGAAGATGGGAAGCACGCACAGAGTAGCTCAGGATTATATTATGTCCCGCACACCAAAACAATAGACAGGAACACCCTCACGATCATAGATGACAGTACAGTGTAGTAGAATAATTAGAAATGATGTCCTGCATTATTTATTACTTTTGTCTTCAATATAATTATTTAATTGTGAGCTTCTGTAACTTAATTTTAAGTCATGACTGTGTTGGGGGTACCCTGGTGGCTCAGTGGTAAGGAATCTGCCTGCCAATGCAGAAGACGCAAGTTTGGTCCCTAGGTAGGAAAGCTCCCCTGGAGAAGGATGTGGTAACCCACTTCAGTATTCTTGTTAGGACTTCCCTGGTGGCTCAGACGGTAAAGCGTCTGCCTACAATGTGGGAGAGCTGGGTTCAATCCCTGGGTCAGGAAGATCTTCTGGAGAAGGAAATGGCAACCCACTCCAGTATTCTTGCCTGGAAAATCCCATGGATGGAGGAGCCTGGTAGGCTACAGTTTATGGGGTAGCAAAGAGTCGGACATGACTGAGTGAATTCACTCACTCCCTTCACTCATGGACAGAGCAGCCTGGCAGGCTACAGTCCATGGGGTCGCCAAGGCTGAACATGATTTAGTGACTAAACAACAACAACAGCAACGACCATGTTTTACAACTAGATTGCAAGGTCCCTGAAAATTTAGCTGGGAGCTCTTGTAGGCTGACACAGCCTGGCTCAGGCACACTAGTGCCCTGAAGCCATGCAGTCACATGGTTCTGTCCCTGCCTTTGCGACTTCCTAGCCCAGAATGTCTGTTTCGTGGCTCCCACACAAACTTCAGCAGCATCAGTATATCAGGCCTGTGTGAAGGAAGTAGAACCCAGCGGCGGGAGACACTGCACAGCTGCCTGAGCGCCCAGTGCCCCGCCCCTGCTGCAGTATCCATCCCCTGTACCCTTTGGGGACTGCGCTGGCTGACCGGGGTGCCCCCCCCGGGTGGCCTGCAGGCCGATGATAACTCACACGTAGTGCAAAGCCTGACCCCTTGCCCAGGGAGGACTGTGCCACAGAGTTACACCCCGAGCACCTGCGGATCAGGCCAAGGTCTTTACCTGAGACAGTCTGGCTTGGCAACTTCCTCTTCGCCCAGCTTCCCACATTCCCCCAGAAGTCATGGGCACAGTCTGTCTGAGGCTCTGCTTCTGGGAAACTTGACCAAAGACATGAAACCTCAGAAGGACTTCCTTGAAGTCACACAGTGACCGAGGCACCATTTGTTACCAGGTCTTCTGATTCCCAGAAAGTGTTCTTGCCATCATCTCACAGCTGCTGCTTCTACTCAAGACTCTTCAGCGACTATCGAGTAAAGCTGAAGCCCAACCACCTTAGCATGGCATTCAAGCCCTGGTACTCACACTCCAACCTTCCTTTCTGGCCTCGTTTCCTAGGATTCTCTTTATTTACATCCCTAACTTCAGCCAGAGCAGGCTGTCTTCTGTTCCTCAAGCTTGCTTGTCTCCATGCTTTTGACCCCGTTGTTTCTTCTCCAGAACAAATAAATTTAAATGTAGCAAGTGCCAACCACTTTCAAGGCATTGTACTCTGTAACGTCAGTCTTCAAGATGGGGTAGATCTGTCTTTGTGGGTAGCCAGAGACTTTTCAAGAAGTATGCGCACAAGAGTAGTTTTAAGTATATTGGTTTCTAGGTCCTCAACTCTTTGTGTTTCCTAAAACTGTCTGAGAAGGGGCCTCCATACGAAATAACCCCTTTACAGAATCCTCCTACCCTGTTGGTAGGGATGTAAATTGGTACAGCCACTATGGAGAACAGTATGGAGGTTCCTTAAAAAATTAAAAATAGAGTTACCACGTGATCCAGCAATCCCACTCCTGGGCATATAATTGGAGAAAACCATGGTTTGAGATGACACGTGCCCTGCAATATTCATTGCAGCACTATTTACAACAGCCAAGACATGGAAGCAATTTGAATGTCCACTGACAGATGAATGAATAAAGAAGATGTGGTACATATATACAATGGAATATTATTCAGCCATTAGAATGAACTAATGCCATTTGTAATAACATGGGTGGACTTGGAGATTATTAGTCTAAGTGAAGTAGGTCAGACAGAGAAAGACACATATCGTATCATATGGCTTATATGTGGAATCTAAAAAATTGATACAAATGAACTTATTTATAAAACAGAGACAGACTCACAGACATAGAAAGCAATCTTATGGATACCAAAGGGGAGAGGTTGGGGGATGGATAAATTGGGAGCTTGGGATTGACATACACATACTGTTATGTTTTAAATAGATAACCAGGAGACTTCCCTGGTGGTCCAGTGGTTAAGAATCTGCCTTTCAATGCAAGGGATGTGGATTCGATCCCTGGTCCAGGGATCCCACATGCCACAGGGTGAGTAAGCCCATATGCCACAACTACAGAACCCCGCTCTCTGGAGCCCACGGACCACAGCCGGAGAAGCCTGCACACTGTGACAAAGAGCCTGTGCACCACAGCGAAGACCCGGTGCAGCTAAAATTGTAAAAATAAAATTAAATAAGAACGTAAAATAGATAACCAACAAGGACTTATTGTATAGCACAGGGAGCTGCACTCACTACTTTGCAGCTACCTAAATGGGAAAGCAATTAGAAAAAGAATGGCTATATGTCTATGCACAGTGGAATCCCTTTGATGTACACCCGAAACTAACACAGCACTGTAAATCAACTCTCGTCCAATGTAAAATAAAAATTAAAACACAAAATTGCACTTTTCCCACCTGAGCAGTAGTTTTACTGTCTTAAAGTATAAAAATGTTTCAAAATACTGGTTTGGGGGGAGGTTCCTTTAATAATCAGAGAAGTCACATTTACCCGGCGGGTGCTCGGTAGTAAGATACTGCGATGGAGACCCACGGTTCAGTAAGGTTGGCCTGGGCTCTCACGCCAGGCACAGTGGTTCTAGTCTCCCTGCAGGAAGCGGTGGGTCCGTTTGGCACTAGCCAGCTACAGGGGTTTCGGCTGGAGTCGGTCTGGAGTCAACTTTTTCCTACTTGGATCCTTTAAGACATGGATCACTAGTGTTGAATATCGAGAGTTCTAGAACATAGCACATCTTCAGAGATCATCAGTTCTGCTCAGACTTGATGAGGACAGAGATGGAGTGGTGGAAGTTTAGTGTTCTAGCTAGTAATTGAATAGACTTTTTATATTAAAGTAATAATAGTGAACGGTGACTGAAGCCATGAAATTAAAAGACGCTTGTTCCTTGAAAGGAAAGCTATGACAAACTTAGACTGTGTTAAAAGGCAGAGACATCACTTTGCTGACAAAGGTTTGTATAGTCAAAGCTATAGTTTTTCCCGTAGTCATGTATACAGATGTGAGAGTTGGTCCGTAAAGAAACCAAAAAACTCATGCTTTCAAATTGTGGTGCTAGAGAAGACTTGAGAGTCCCCTGGACAGCAAGGAGATCAAACCAATCAATCCTAAAGGAAGCCAACCCTGAATATTCATTGGAAGGACTGATGCTGAAGCTGAAGCTCCAATACTTAGGCCACCTGATGCAAAGAGCTGACTCATTGGAAAAGACCCTGATGCTGGGAAAGATTGAAGGCAAAAGGAGAAGAGAGTGGCAGAGGATGAAATGGTTAGATAGCATCACCAACTTAATGGACATGAATTGAGCAAACTCTGGGAGACAGTGGAGGACAGAGGAGCCTGGTGTATAGCCTATGGGGTTGCAAAGAGTTGGACATAGTGACTGAAAAACAACAGCAACAGATAATAGCTACCCTAGATAGTGCTTACCGTGTGACTGTCCCTCATGAAAGAACTTGATATCTATTAAACACATTGATTCATTACACTAAAGCCATGAGGAATCAAGCTGAAAATGGAGGTGAAGCTCCTGGCCTGAGGTCTCCCATCTGGTAAGCTGAAGAGCAAGATTCAAACCCCTGTGCTGAGGCTCCAGGGTCTGTGCCTTTAACCAAAACCAGCTGCCTTCAAGCAGACATGTTTTAAAGTAGAAAGCCATATGTGATGACTGTTTAAGCTAAAGCTTTAGGTTTCCAGTTTTCGTGAACTTCTTCTTTTTCTTGGGGTGGATGTTGGGGCTGGAGGTGCTAGATCATTGTAGTATGGCCTTGGGGTAGTTGGTGGAGAAGCCTTTCCATCCTCTGGTCTCTATTCTGCTTGATGGGGAATGAAATGAGGGACACATGAAGGAGGGGTGAGGATGTCTTGAGAAGAAGGGATGAGGATAGACCCTAATCCTGGGGAATGCTGTGTGGGTATTCATAAAGTTGATTTTCCATTTTCCAGAGCATTAGAGATGTTGGGAGGGAGCAGGTGGGGGCCCCTGCTGGCATCTCCATCTGGGCTGTGTCTGCCCTGGAGAACCTGCCCCACCAAGGGTGCTCTGTCTGTGCCATGCAGGGACCTGCAGGGGCAACCACAGGAGAGGGAAAAGGAACGCAGAACCCCTAGAATGATCACAGCAAAAGGAGAACCTGTGGCCATGCTGACTCATCTTGGTGAAAAGGAGAGGAGAAGATTATGTTAAAATGAGAAGGGAGGAGAGCATTCCTGTGTGTTATATCCATTTACAAAGATGCCCACAAAGGAAGGTAAGGAAATCATAAAAGCATGAGTGAGTGAGTATGTCCCCTGCTCCCAATTCCATTTTTTAAAAATTAACTCTATTTTTAAATCAAATTTATTTATTTACTTTGGTTCCTGGGTCTTGTTGCTGCGTGTGGGCTTTCTCGAGGTGCAGAGCCCAGGCTCCAGACGCATGGGCTTCGGGAGTTGCAGCACAGGGGCTTTGTTGCTCCATGGTGTGTGGGACCTTCCCAGACGAAGTGTTGAACTGGTGTCCCCTGCATTGGCAGGCAGACTCTTATCCACATACCACTAGGGAAGTATAACATTGTTCCTTTTAAGAAAAGTTTTAGGTTGGAAATAGAGTACAAAGATTTCTTAGTATCCTGTCGCTAACCAGTGTGGTACATTTGTTACAAATGATGAAACTATGTTGATACATTGTTATCATTCAAACTCTATAGTTTACCCATGTTTACTCCTGGTGTTGTACATTCTGCTGCTGCTGCTAAGTCACTTCAGTCGTTTCCGACTCTGTGTGACCCCATGGACGGCAGCCCACCAGGCTCCCCCGTCCCTGGGACTCTCCAGGCAAGAACACTGGAGTGGGTTGCCATGTCCTTCTCCAATGCATGAAAGTGAAAAGTGAAAGTGAAGTCGCTCAGTCGTGTCCGACTCTTCGCAACCCCATGGACTGCAGCCTACCAGGCTCCTCCATCCATGGGATTTTCCAGGCAAGAGTACTAGAGCAGGGTGCCATTGCCTTCTCCTGTACATTCTACTGGGTTTGAACAAATGTATGAATGACATGTATTCATCATTGTAATATCCTACAGAGTGTTTCCACTTCCCTAAAGGTTCCTCTGTGCTCTGATTATTCATTCCATTCCTTACCTAACTCCTGGTAACCATCCATTTACTGTCTTCATAATTTTGCTTTTTCCAGAGTGTCACATAGTAAGTGGCTTTTGTAGGTTGACTTATTTCACATGGTGATGTGCAGCTGGGGTGCCTTCATGTCTCATCATGGCTTGATAGCTCATTTCTTTTTAGTGCTGGATGAAACTGCCCTGCCTGGGTGGACCACAGCTTATCTGTTCACCTACTGAAAGACATCTTGGTTGCTTTTGGCAACTGTGTAAGAGACTGCTGTAACATCCCTGTGCAAGTTTTTGTGTGGACATACATTTTCAACTTCTTCGGGTAAATACCAAAAAAGCCCAGTTACTGGATCATATGATATGAGCATGTTTTATCTTGTATGAAACCACCAAATTGTCTTCCAAAGTGGTTCTTCTATTAGAGTTATCATAAGCCTCATTTTACATAGAGTAGTTAACTGACCTACCAAAGCCCCAAAGCTAGCAAGCAAGTCACGCAGTCAGAGTGCAAACCCAGTTGGCTCCCTAGCTCATAGACTTCATCCCACCCTTTGGAAAGTGGCTGGGATGAGATGATAAGGAGTGAGTAGATATCTCACAAATGAGAATGTGTACAGCCCTGCCCCCACCAAGGCCTTGAGCTTCTATTTCTTTAAATAGACTGTTGTACACAGCCAAGCAAAGCCCCTCAGTGGGTCAAAATGCAGCCCACTGGGCCCAGGATGGGCCCTGCCTTAGAGGCATTTAAGGGAGCTGCCAATAGCCCTCGTGGTGGGCAACTTTCATCTGAATGTCAGCGATCCTTTGAATTACACTAGTTTTTTTTTTTTTTTTTACTGTTGCTGTTGTTTACTTTTATATTAGGGAATGTATATGAATATAATTTTAAAAACAAAGCAAAGTGGCTCTACTTTTTTTTTTTTTTTTGCATTCTCACCAGCAGGGAATGAGAGTTCCCATTACTTCACATCCTCACCAGCATTTGATGTTCAGTGATTTGGTGCTGTGCTCCAGAGTTTGGCCCTTCCGGTAGGTATACAGTGGTAGCTCACTGTTGTTTTAATTTGCATTTCTCTCATTATGTGCTTGTATCTCTTTAAGTCCTTTTGGTCTAGAAGGAATTCCCGAGGTTTGACGTTCACGGCCCTTGTGAAGCCAGAAATCCCCGTTAAGTCTCTGAATGAAACCACTGAGACACAGATATGGGAGCTCCAGCTTCTGTGTGGGTCAGACAGGCTATGGCTCTTTGAACTTCGATTGCAGAGCAATGAACCACACTTGGCTGGGAAAATTTCAGAGCGTCGTGACATAATCTGTGATATGGTGTGACCAGGCTTGACAATGGGGCCGAAGTAAGATAGTGACTTACTAGATATGCCCCGAGTCATGTAGGCAGTCAGCCAAACCTCTGTGTCTGACCCCCAGTAAGCTCAGGTGAGTGTCTCTGGCTGGCAACAGTCTGTACATGTTGCTACTGCTGATGGAAACATGTTTAAATCTGGAAACATTTTAAACATTTTTATTAAAAATAAAAGCATTTTTAAAAACATTTAAAAAATCTGCAATAGGGATAGGAAGGAGTTTTATTTGAGCTATACTCAGGACTATAGTCTGGGAGACACAGATTCAATAAGTACTTGTATTGTGTTCTGCCAGACTACAAAATGGGAGAGGCTTATAAAGACAAAACCCACAAAAATTGCATAAATTGTTTGTCAAGAATTAGGACTGGAGCTGGGAAGAAGTAAGGGTATTTGTTAAGCCAGGGTTGGTTGGGGTCCAAAATGGTTGCTTAGTAACAAGTGAGGACCTTGAGACCATAAGGTTGCAACTGGCAGCTAGCAGATAGTTATTTTAAGAATGGTTGGTGGTGTCCTTGAGACTCATACAGTTCAGAAAATTCAAATTATGAGTAATGCAGAAACCACGTGCCTGAAACCACATCCACAATGGCCACCCAGCTCCATTTTGGATGCCCAAACCACAGTTACTCCATTTTAATTTTAAAATGCAAAATCCTTAAAGCAGATGGACAGTGCATGTTTGACAGGTCAATGGCACCCCACTCCAGTACTCTTGCCTGGAAAATCCCATGGATGGAGGAGCCTGGAAGGCTGCAGTCCATGGGGTCGCTGAGGGTCAGATACGACTGAGCGTCTTCACTTTCACTATTCACTTGCATGCATTGGAGAAGGAAATGGCAACCCACTCCAGTGTTCTTGCCTGGAGAATCCCAGGGACAGGGGAGCCCAGTGGGCTGCCATCCGTGGGGTCACACAGAGTCGGACATGACTGAAGTGACTTAGCAGCAGAAGCAGGCTATTTTGGTTAGCCTAAGCTCAAATTAAATCATGTCTAACAGTTAGAACTGGACATGGAACAACAGACTGGTTCCAAATAGGAAAAGGAGTACATCAGGGCTATATACTGTCACCCTGCTTATTTAACTTATATGCAGAGTACATCATGAGAAACGCTGGGCTGGAAGAAGCACAAGCTGGAATCAAGATTGCCGGGAGAAATATCAATAACCTCAGATATGCAGATGACACCACCCTTATGGCAGAAAGGGAAGAGGAACTAAAAAGCCTCTTGATGAAAGTGAAAGTGGAGAGTGAAAAAGTTGGCTTAAAGCTCAACATTCAGAAAACGAAGATCATGGCATCTGGTCCCATCACTTCATGGGAAATAGATGGGGAAACAGTGGAAACAGTGTCAGACTTTATTTTTCTGGGCTCCAAAATCACTGCAGATGTTGATTGCAGTCATGAATTTAAAAGACACTTACTCCTTGGAAGGAAAGTTATGACCAACCTAGATAGCATATTCAAAAGCAGAGACATTACTTTGCCAACAAAGGTCCGTCTAGTCAAGGCTATGGTTTTTCCAGTAGTCATGTACGGATGTGAGAGTTGGATTGTGAAGAAAGCTGAGTGCCGAAGAATTGATGCTTTTGAACTGTGGTGTTGGAGAAGACTCTTGAGAGTCCCTTGGACTGCAAGGAGATCCAACCAGTCCATTCTGAAGGAGATCAGCCCTGGGATTTCTTTGGAAGGAATGATGCTAAAGCTGAAACTTCAGTACTTTGGCCACCTCATGTGAAGAGTTGACTCATTGGAAGAGACTCTGATGCTGGGAGGGATTGGGGGCAGGAGGAGAAGGGGACGACAGAGGATGAGATGGCTGGATGGCATCACTGACTCGATGGATGTGAGTCTGAGTGAACTCCGGGAGTTGGTGATGGACAGGGAGGCCTGGTGTGCTGCCATTCATGGGGTCGCAAAGAGTCGGACACGACTGAGCAACTGAACTGAACTGAGCTGAAGCTTGAATGACTCCATTGTACTCACTATGTGAAAATTTCTTTCATCACCAACTATTGCTGGGAAAAGTAAGTGCTGCCCACATGTCTCCACTGGGAGAGGACAACTGGAAGTTTGCTCCAGGTCTCTCCCGGGCCCTGCCCTATGCGTCTGCTTTCTCTGCTGTTTCCTTTCACAGTAACAAACCGTAAACATGGGTAGGAGCGCTTGTCTGAGTTCCGTGAGTCCATCTGGCAAATCGTCGACCCTGCAGATGGTCCTGGGGTTCTCTAAAACCACAATCCCAGTTTATTCCCTAATTCAAACTCCAAGTGGACCCTGAGGGCCAAGCCTTTCTGTCCCATTCTCACTTTTCCATGTGTCCCCCAACAACAGTTTCTTTCCCTCATGAGGTTGAGGCCCGCAGAAGCTCCCCCACTGACCCTAGGCTCCCCGTCAGAGGGCTCCATTTCCACTTGTCATGCTCTCTTTCCAGCTTCTGAGCCACTTCCCAACCACAAGTTCAGTTTTGGAACTAAACATGTGATTCGGACATAACAGCTTATGAGCAATGACTTCCTGAAAGCCTATGAACAACTTGCCCTGAACTTGCCCAGTGGAGACGCCACGTGGTCTCAGCCTCCAGCAAGTCACTTCCCCTCTCCAGGCTTCGTTTCCATGACCACTGATCTCTGTAGACGCTTTACAAACCGCAGCAGGGCCTGCACATTTCAGGAAAGGACACTTTTTGGAGAGAGTACAGAGGCTAGCTATAGATAGAAGTCAGAAATCTGTCTCTGTTTCCTTTGTTCCCAGTTTCCTTAGAAAAGGAGTATTTTCTTTTATCACTAGCAAAGAAAAAGAAAATTTCAAGAAGGCTTGAAAAATAGAATAGAATGCTTTCCCAGGTGCCTTTGGGAAAACAGGCCAGATGTATTTTAGAATTCAAAATTGTTCAGATTTTAGAAAGATAATTTGGTGCAAAACCATACCTTATGTAACAAGCCCAGTGACATCTGGGGCAACAGGCTGTAAATCAAACACATTGATGCTTCTGCCATGAAATGTTTGAATATTCACACTGAGTCAGATGAATAAAGCTGTAATTCATTGCCTTGCAATGGTTCAGGTCAGGTTTGCCTACCAAGTGACTTCAGGTTAAATTAGTGTCGCTACCATATATGTTATGAAAAAATTCTATTCAGAGAACTTTTTGAATAGGTTAAATTTTTCACATATTTATTTTTTTAATTTTTCTTCCAGTTGTACAGAGCTATGATTGACATGAAGCACTGTATACATTTAAGGTGTGTAGTAGTAATGTGAGTCGCTCAGTCATGTCCAACTCTTTGCAACCCCATGAACTGTAGCCTGCCAGGTTCCTCTGTCCATGGGATTCTCCAGGCAAGAATACTGGAGTGGGTTGCTCTTCCCTTCTCCAAGGGATCTTCCTGACCCAGGGATTGAACCTGGGTCTCTCACATTACAGGCAGATTCTTTACCATCTGAACTACAGGGAAACCCTCTTTAGATATATAGCATAATGCACACATCATGAAATACTATCAAATAAGTTTTGTGAATATTCATCAACTCCTATAAATGCAAAATTAAAGAAATAGAAAAAAATGTTTTTCCTTGTGATGAGAAATCTTAGGATTTATTCTCAACAATTTTAATATACAACATACATCAGTATTAATTATATTTATCATGCTATATGTTACATCTCTAGTACTTATTTATCTTATAACTGAGAATTGATACCTTTTGACTGCCTTCATCCAATTTCCCCTCCCTTCACCTTCTACTTCTGGTTAACCACAAATTTGACCTGTTTTTCTACAAGTTCTCTTGTTTGTTTGTTTTTGAAGTGTAATTAACCTACGACACTATGTTAGTTCCTGTTATACAGCATAGTGACGGGATATTTCTATGCATTTCAAAAAGCACTCCCCTTTCCCCACATCCTAGCCAACACTTGTTATTTGTTGTCTTTTTAGTAACGGCCATTCTAACAGATGTGGTTTTGACTTGCTTTGCCCTGATGATTAGTGATGTTGAGCACCTTTTCAGAAATCTTTGGCCTCTATATGCTTTTTGGAAACATATCTTCAGATCCCCCACTCATCTTAAATGGATTTTTTTTCTGTTGAGCCATGAGTTCTTTACATATTTTGTGTACTAGCCCCTCATCAGATATGTGATCGCAAGTGTTTTTTCCCATTCTATAGGTTGCCTTTTCATTTTTGTTGATGGCTTTCTTTGCTGTACAGAAACTCTTTAGTTTGATATAGAAATCTGTGCTTTAAAAATGGGGAGTGTCAGGAAATAAATATAGGAGTATCATTTCTATATATCACTGGAGTTAAGCTAGTATAACTCTGAAGCTGAATATAATGAGTTAAGATGTATTTGGTAGGACTTCCCTGGTGGTCCAGCGGCTAAGACTCTGCACTCTCAGTGCAGGGGGCCCAGGTGTGTTCCCTGGTCAGGGAACTAGATCCCACATGCTGCAGCTAAGATCCAGTGCAGCCAAATATATATATAAGATGTATGGTAAAAGGCCTTAGGGCAACCATTAAAATAATTTTTAAATGTTTAAAAAATACTAAAGAAATTTAAATGCTGCATTAAAATGATTCACTTAGTGCAAAAGAAAAAAGTGAAAGAGGAAAAGAGAAAGAAAAAAGACTTGAGATGCATAGAAAATTAAAAGCAAAGTAACAAGTGTAAATCCAATTGTATCAATAAAACACTAAACAATCCAAATAAAGACAGAGATTGTCAGAATGTATTAAAAAAAAAAAAAAAGATCCACCTGTATTTTTTCTATAAGACCCACACTTGGTTTTGAAAAATACAAATAAACCGAGAGAAGATATATCATGCAAACAGCAACCACAACAAAGCTAGAATGGCTATACTGACTGATGTCAGATAAAATAGACTTTAACACATACAAAAAAATGTTACCAGATATAAAGAAGAATATTTCACAATGACAAAAGGGTCAATCCATCAGGAAGATATAAAAATTAAAGGGTCAATCCATCAGGAAGATATAAAAATTATAACCATATATGTATCTAATGGACAGGGAGGCCTGGTGTGCTGCAATTCATGGGGTCACAGAGTCGGATACGACTGAGCGACTGAACTGAACTGAACTGAATTGATGTATCTGATGACAGACCACTAAAATACATGAAACAAAAACTGGCAGAAATGGAGAAATAAATAATTCAACAATAATGATTGGAGACTCCAATATCCCTTTTTCAAAAATAGAGCATCTAGATAGTTCAACTAGGAAATAGAAAACTTTAAGAACACTATAAACCAACCAGACCTAGTAGACATCTATGAAACACTGCCCCACAGTAGACTATATATTCTTCTCAAGTGCACATGGAGCGTTCTCCAGGATAGAGCATATACTAGCCTGTAAAACACATCTCAGTTGCACTCTTGAGAGGGCAGAGCAAAGAAAACATGTTTACTAAACAACTTCTTTATGAGCATTCATAGCAACTTTATTTGTAATAGCCCAAAACTTGAAACAAGCCAGATGTCGTTGAACAGGTGAATGGTTAAAAAAATAAACAGTATATTCTCATAATTATTAAAGGTATTATTACTGAAAACCATATGAAAGTCTTACCACCCAAAGCCAATTCCTGCTACCACCCTGGTCAACAGCCCATCAACACCCTACCAACACACACACACTTCACACATGTCCGGCGGTTTTCTATCCCCTCCTCCCTGCACAGTGATCCTCAAAGGGAAGCTGTAGGTTCCAGAAGAGCACATCACAGTTTCCTGGGGTGAGGGGTTGAGGAAGGCTGTATGGTTTGAAAACTCCCAAAGTGACTCACCTTCACCCCGCTACCTAGAGAACCCTTGGACACTTTACGCAAATGGGGTCATAGCACACACGCTATTTTGTAAGCTGCTCTTTAAACTCCATATTATTATACCTAATGGCTGCACAGTATACATTTTTTGTTGTGGTGGTGGTGACAGAATTTTAAAACTGATTCCATGTTGGTGTTATTTAGGTTTTTTTCCTTTTGATAATATAAAACTTTGAAGTGAACATCTTTGTATATATAACTAGCACCTATATTAAATTCTATTAGTGGAATTTCTGGTTCAGTGCATTTGAACATTTAAAAAAATTAAAATGTAACGATAAAATACTTTCTAAGAAGATAGTGCAGATTTGTATTCCCATCAATGCTTATTGCCCACTCCAGTACTCTTGCCTGGAAAATCCCATGGATGGAGGAGCCTGGTAGGCTGCAGTCCATGGGGTTGTGAAGAGTCGGACAAGACTGAACTATTTCACTTTCACTTTTCACTTTCATGCATTGGAGAAGGAAATGGCAACGCACTCCATTGTTCTTGGCTGGAGAATCCCAGGGACGGGGGAGCCTGGTGGGCTGCCATCTATGGGGTCACACAGAGTCGGACACGACTGAAGCAACTTAGCAGCAGCAGCAGCAATGCTTATTGTTGATAGTTTAGTCTTAAGAGTACCCCTCACAGCCTTTAAGTATTGCTTCTAGGCTCCTGACCTCAAATAAAGATGCTAATACGGCTCTTTGACTGCTTAGCCACATCCAGGAGCCCACCACACCCTTTTTCCTTTCCCACAGGCCATGCTCTTCACTTCTCTCTCCTGCCACCTGCTGCTGAAACAGGAGAAGTTCATAAGGGCACACCCGAGACCAAGCAGCTGCAACCCCAGGCCTTCCTGGGCATGGAGGAAACTGTCCTCAGATCCTCCCAGTCTGTCCTACATGGACCAGGGCCACAGAGAGTGAGGCCCCTGGACTTCAGTGCAAAAGTAGGCCTGGGTCAGAGCCCAGAGGAGACCCTAGTGCAAGGGCAGAAGGGCTCAGAGGCATGAGCTCTAGATCTGGTCTGTCTCTGATCTGCTGTTGGGCATGAGTGCTCCTTCTTGCCCTTCAGTGTATCCCCAGTAAAATGAGAGGTCAGCCTAGACCAGTGTTCTGCAAACTTCAGATGATGACCCCTTAATGAGCTGTGAATTCTATTTATTAAGTTGTAAAAAGACTTTAAAAATTATTTATTTTTTAATTGAAGGATAATTGTTTTACAGAATTTTGCTCTTTTCTGTCAAACCTCAACAAGAATCAGCCGTAGGTATACATATGTCCCCTTCCTTTTGAACCTCCCTCCCATCGCCCTCCCCACCTGTCCCCTCTAGGTTGATACAGAGCCCCTGTTTGAGTTTCCTGAGCTATACAGCAAATCTCCATTGGCTATCTATTTTACATATGGTCATGTAAGTTTCCATGTTACTCTCTCCGTACATCTCACTCCGTGCATCTCACCCTCTCCTCCCCTCTCCCCATGTCCATAAGCTTATTCTCTATGTCAGTTTCTCCACTGTTGCCCTGTAAATAAATTCTTCAGTACCATTTTTCTAGATTCCCTATATATATGTTAGTATACGATATTTATCTTTCTCTTCTTATTACTTACTTCACTCTGTATAATAGGCTTTAGGTTCATCCACCTCATTAGAACTGACTCAAATGTGTTCTTTTTATGGCTGAGTATTCCACTGTATTCCGATGGAATATACACAAGGTTCCATTGTGTCTATGTACCACAACTTCTTGATCCATCATCTGTCATTGCACTGCTAGATTGCTTCCATGTTCTAGCTATTGTAAATAGTGCTGCAATGAACAATGGGATACATGTGTCTTTTTCAATTTTGGTTTCCTCAGGTTATATGCCTACGAGTGGGATTGCTGGGTCATATGGTGGTTTTATTCCTAGTTTTTAAAGGAATTTCCATACTCTCTTCCATAGTGGCTGTATCAATTTATATTCCCACCAACAGTGCAAGAGTGTTCCCTTTTCTCCACACCCTCTCCAGCATTTATTGTTTGTAGACTTTGTGATGAGGGCCATTCTGACCAGTGTGAGGTGATATCTCATTTTATTTTTGATTTGCATTTCTCTAATAATGAGCAATGTTGAGCATCTTTTCATGTGTTTGCTAGCCACCTGTATGTCTTCTTTGGAGAAATGTCTGTTTAGGTCTTTTTTCCCACTTTTTGATTGGGTTGTTTGTTTTTCTGGTATTGAGTTGTATGAGCTGCTTGTATATTTTGGAAATTAATCCTTTGTCAGTTGTTTCATTTGCTTTTATTTTCTCCCATTCTGAGGGTTGTCTTTTCACCTTGCTTATAGTTTCCTTTGCTCTGGGAAAGCTTTTAACTTTAATCAGGTCCCACTTGTTTCCTTATGTTTTTATTTCCATTACTCTAGGAGATGGGTCACAGAGAATCTTGCTTTGGTTTATGTCATCGAGTGTTCTGCCTATGTTTTCCTCTAAGAGTTTTATAGTTTCTGGCCTTACATTTAGGTCTTTAATCCATTTTGAGTTTACCTTTGTGTATGCTGTTAGGAAGTGTCCTAATTTCATTCTTTTACAGGGAGCTGTCCAGTTTTTCCAGCACCATTTATTGAAGAGGCTCTTTGTCCCATTGTATTCTTTTGCCTCTTTGTCACAAATAAGGTACCCATAGGTGCGTGGGTGCCGGGAGCCAGAACAGGAGTTCCCACCCATGACAAAGGTCATGCGGAGAGGCCTGATATGCAAAGGCGAGTCAGGACTCGAGGGGCCCCCTGGATCTGCTTGAGCATCTACCCCCAAACCAGAACCTGTCTGTTTTACCATTTTACGACTTTCGCCAACTCCTCTGACATTAACGGGGGCTATCCCTGACCACCTTTCTCTGAAGGAAATCAACTTAAAACTCTAGTTAATTAGCCTCCTGGGCATAGTAGGAGTGTTTCAATCCAAACCCCTCAGATGGCTCTCTAACTTGCCTGACAGGTTTATCCGGACTCCTACAGCTATGCATACAATTGTTTACAGCCTCCCAACCACGAGAGGCATGGGAAGCTTAAGATATTCAAATAGTATAGAGCCTCTCGGGGAGTTAGAAATTATTAGAATAGAACTGGTGAAGGATTTCATTGTTGAGCCAATGCTTACTGCCAAGTTTCCTATCCCTTACCCATTATGTCCCTGGGAGTATATTAATTAATATAGTTGGTATATAGAAAAAATAAGTAGTGGCCTTGGTGTTAACAACCTTAGACCCTTGAGGCAGTAACTTCTTTCCTTGCTACAGCCCACTGCACCTTTGCCCTACAGGAATACAACTTTATCTAGTGCTTTCAGAGACTGGCGCCAAACTTTAGAAAAATTACTTTTAAAGAAAATAAGGTTTCTGGTTAACTAACCTTTATCAGAACAAAGAGTCATAAAATGTTAATAGGCCTCCTGGCCAGAAGATGATGTAAATCACCTAAAGCATTTATATATGATAAGTTTGCAGAAAAGAAAGCCTGGTCTCGATAAGGATCAAGGACTGCCAACTTTGCATGACTTTACACCCCCTGTTATCCTCTATGCACAACTCAAGGTATATAAGCTCCCTTTGAAAATAAAGCTACGGGCCTTGCTCATCAGGCTTGGTCTCCCATGTCGTTCTTGCTTCCCTTTCTCTCCTTTTCTTCTCTGTTCTTCCTTCAGGATGACTGAATGGAGCATGGGGGCTCTCTGAGACCACTTACCTGCCTGGGCTTCTAAGACCCACTCGAGAAGGTGCCTAAGGTGGGGCACCTTCAGCTATTTGAGAGGGTGCCTGCGGCCTCCGTGGTCAGAGCAAGTTCGGTGTCACGAACTTTATTGGTTTCCCACGTAAACCAGTCAGGTCAAGCCTCTGTCTCTGCCCTTTTATCTATCCTTCCAATCGCCAACGCCATCCTCCTGGGGATATCCCTGGATCCAACCGGGGCTGCTCCCCGGTACGTGGGTTTATTTCTGGGCTTTCTATCTTGTTCCATTGGTCTGTATTTCTGTTTTTGTGCCAGTACCATACTGTCTTAATGACTGTAGCTTTGTAGTATAATCTGAAGTCAGGAAGGTTGATTCCTCCCACTCCATTCTTCTTTCTCAAGACTACTTTGGCTAATTGGGGCCTTTTCTGTTTCCATGTGAATTGTGAAATTTTTTGTTCTAGTTCTGTGAAAAATGCCATTGGTAATTTGATAGGGATCACATTGAACCTGTAGATTGCATTTGGTAGTATAGGCATTTTCACAATATTGATTCTTCCTACCCAGGAACATGGACTATCCCTCCATCTATTTATGTCATCTTTGATTTCTTTCATCAGTGTCTTATAATTTTCCATGTACAGTTCTTTTGTTTCCTTAGGTGAGTTTATTCCTAGATATTTAATTCTTTTTGTTGAAATGATGAATGGGATTGATTCCTTAATTTCTCTGATTTTTCATTGTTAGTATATAGAAATGCAAGTGATACCTGTGTATTGATTTTGTATCCTGTGACTGCTAAATTCACTGATTAGTTCTAGTCATTTTCTGATAGTATCTTTAGGGTTTTCTGTGTACAGTATCATGTCATCTGCAAACAGTGAGAGTTTTACTTCTTTTCCGATCTGGATTCCTTTTATTTCTTTTTCTTCTCTGATTGCTGTAGCTAAGACTTCCAGAACTATGTTGAATAATAGTGGTGAAAGTGGACACCCTTGTCTTGTTCCTGATCTTAGGGGGAATGCTTTCAGTTTTTCACCATTGAGAATAATGTTTGCTGTAGGCTTATTATATATTGCCTTTACTATGTTGAGGTAGGTTCCTTCTATGCCCATTTTTTGAAGAGTTTTAATCATAAATGGGTGCTGAATTTTGTCAAGACTTTTTCTGCATCTATTGAGATTATCATATGGCTTTTATCTTACAATTTGTTGATATGGTGTATTACATTGACTGATTTACATATATTGAAGAATCCTTGCATCCATGGAATAAACTCAACTTGATCAAGGTGTATGAGCTCTTTAATATGCTGTTGAATTCTTTTTACTAGAATTTTTTTGAGGATTTTTGCATCTATGTTCGCCACTGATATTGGCATATAGTTTTTTGTTTTGTTTTCTCTGTCTGGTTTTGGTATCAGAGTGATAGTGGTCTCATAGAATGAGTTTGTAAGTGTTCCTTCCTCTGCAATTTTTTGAAAAAGTTTTAGAAGATTAGGCATTAGCTCTTCTCTAAATGTTGGATAGAATTCTCCTGTGAAGCCATCTGGTCCTGCTTTTGTATTTTGGGAGATTTTTGATCACAGCTTCAATTTCAGTGCTTGTAATTGGGTTGTTCATAATTTCTATTTCTTCCTATTTCACTCTTGGAAGATTGAACTTTTCTAAGAATTTCTTCAAGGTTATCCATTTTATTGCCATATAGTAGTTCATAACAGTCTCTTATAATCCTTTGTATTTCTTCATTATCTGTTGTACCCTGTCCTTTTTCATTTCTAATTTTGTTGATTTGATTGGTCTCTCTTTTTTTTCTTGATGAGTCTGGCTAAAGGTTTGTCAATTTTGTGTATCTTCTTAGAGAACCAGCTTTTAGTTTTATTAATCTTTACTATTGTTTCTTTCATTTCTTTTTATTTCTGCTCTGGTCCTTATGATTTCTTTCCTTCTGCTAATTTGAGGTTTTCTTTTTTGTTCTTCTTTTTCCAGTTGTTTTAGGTGTAAAGTTAGGTTGTCTATTCAATGTTTTTCTTGTTTCTTGAGGTAGGATTGTATTGCTATAAACTTCCCTCTTAAAACTGCTTTTGCTGGATCCCATAGATTTTAAGTTGTGTTTTCATTGTCATTTGTTTCTAGAAATTATTTGATTTCCCTTTAGATTTCTTCAGTAACCTGTTGGTTATTTAGAAATGTATTGTTTAATCTCCATGTGTTTGTGTTTTTTACAGTTTTTTTCTTGTAATTGATATCTAGTCTCATAGCGTTGTGGTCAGAAAAGATGCTTGATATGATTTCCGTTTTCTTAAATTTACTGAGGTTTGATTGTGACCCAAGAGGTGGTCTATCCTGGAGAATGTTCCATGTGCACTTGAGAAGAAGGTGTATTCTTCTGCATTTGGATGGAATGTCCTGAAAATATCAATGAGATCCATGTCATCTAATGTGTCATTTAAGACTTGTGTTTCCTTATTAATTTTCTGTTCTGATGGTCTGTCCACTGGTGTGAGTGGGGTGTTAAAGTCTCCTACTACTATTGTGTTACTGTCAATTTCTCCTTTTATGTCTGTTAGTGTTTGTCTTATGTACTGAGGTGCTCCTATATTGGGTGCATAGATATTTACAATCGTTATGTCTTCCTCTTGGATTGAGCCCTTGATCATTATGTAGTGCCCTCCCTTACCTCTTGTAATACTCTTTATTTTAAGGTCTACTTTGTCTGATGTGAGGATTGCTAATTCAGCTTTCTTTTGCTTCCCATTTGCATGGAATATATTTTTCCACCCTCTCAGTTTCAGTCTATATGTATCTTGAGGTCTAAAGTGGGTTTCTTGTAGACAGCATATATATGGGTCTTGTTTTTGCATGCATTCAGCCAGTCTGTGTCTTTTGGTTGAAGCATTTAATCCATTTATATTTAAAGTAATTATGGATATATGTGTTTCTATTGCCATTTTCTTAATTGTTTGGGGTTTGGTTTTGTAGATCTTTTTCTTCTCTTATATTTCTTGACTATACAAGTCCCTTTAACATTTGTTGTAAAGCTGGTTTGGTGGTACTGAATTCTCTTAACTTTTGCTTGTCTGAAAAACTTTTTATTTCTCCATCAATTTTGAATGAGATCCTTGGTGGGTACAGTAATCTTGGTTGTAGATTTTTCCCTTTCAGTACTTTAAATATACTCTGCCATTCCCTTCTGGCCTGCAGAGTTTCTGCTGAAAGATTGGCTGTTAAATGTATGGAGTGTCCCTTGTATGTTACTTGTTGCTTTTCCTTTACTGCTTTTAATATTCTTTCTTTGTGTTTAGTCTTTGTTAGTTTGATTAGTATGTATCTTGGTGTGTTTCTCCTTGGGTTTATCCTGTTTGGGACTCTGCTCCTCTTGGACTTGATTGACTATTTCCTTTTCCCTGTTGGGGAAATTTTCAACTATAATCTCTCCAAAAATTTTCTCATATCCTTTCTTTTCTCTTCCTCTTCTGGGCCCCCTATTCAAATGTTGGTGCATTTGATATTGTCCCAGAGGTCTCTGAGACTATCCTCAGTTCTTGTCATTCTTTTTACTTTATTCTGCTCTTCAGAAGTTATTTCCACCATTTTATCTTCCAGCTCACTGATTCGTTCTGCTTCAGATATTCTGCTATTGATTCCTTTTACAGTATTTTTAATTTCAGTAATTGTGTCATCTGTCTATGTATGTTTATTCTTTAATTCTTCTAGGTCTTCTTTAATTGATTCTTGCATTTTCTCCATTCCATTTTCAGTGTTTTTGATCTTTACTATCATTATTCTGATTCTTTTTCAGGTAGTTTGCCTATTTCTTCTTCATTTATTTGGACTTCTGTGTTTCTAGTTTGTTCCTTCATTTGTGTAGTATTTCTCTGCCTTTGCATTATTATTATTTTTTAATTTATTCTGTTTGAGGTCTCCTTTTCCCAGGCTTCAGAGTTGAATTCTTTCTTCCTTTTGGCTTCTGCCCTCCTAAGTTTGGCCCAGTGGTTTGTGTAAGCTTCATATAGGGTGAGATTTGTGCTGAGTTTTGTTTTTGTTTTTTTTTTTCCTCTGATGGGCAAGGCTGAGTGAGGTGGTACTCCTGTCTGCTGATGACTGGGTTTGTATTTTTGTTTTGTTTGTTATTTAGATGAGGTGTCCTGCACAGGGTGCTACTGGTGGTTGGGCGATGCTGGGTCTTGTATTCAAGTGGTTTCCTTTGTGTGAGTTCTCACTATTTGATACTCCCGCGGGTTAGTTCTCTGGTAGTCTAGGGTCTTGGAGTCAGTGCTCCCACTCCAAAGGCTCGGGGCTTGATCTCTGGTCAGGAATGAAGATTCCACAAGTGGTTTGTTATGGCATTAAGTGAGATTAAAACAAGTATCCAAAAACGAGAAACCAAAGATGAACCCCAGACAAATGGCAGTTACAAAATCAGGCAAATAATAATTAAAATAATGGAATTACACATACACATATACACTCATAAGCAAAATTAAAACAGTCTAACAAAAATAAAGTACAATAGATTGACCCAGAGAACAGAGGAAACCAAAAATGATATCTACCAGTTAAGAGCAAAACTAACTAAAGCACAAACTGGAAAACAAAACTACATCAAAGTGCCAAGTGGGGAATAAAGCAATGAAAACAAAACTAACAAATACGTTGAGAGGAAAGGAAAGAAAGAAAAGAAAGAAAAAATAGATATGCAAAGTTAAATAGAGGGAGATAAAGAAGATTTATATACATTAAAGATTAACTGCAAGGGTAAAAGAACAGTAGGAAAAGCAAACAAAGGAATAAATGTAGAAATAATAATAATAGATTTTTTAAAATTAAAAAAAGAGAGAGAGAAAAAAAAGGAAAACTCCACAGAACTGCAAAAGGCCAATGTAGAAGCAGAGGTATATAACAATAAAAAGTATGGTTAAAAAAAAAAAAAACTCAAAAACTTAATTAGATTTCATAGTGCCAATAAAACAGACAACTACAAAAAAGGGGGGGAAAATCCAAAAGAAACTACAAAACCAGTCAAAAAATAAGAATGATAAATGTTTTTCTTGAATCACTGCTGTCAGAGTCCTTTCCCTCGCTGGGAGTCACAGTCCACCTTAACTCCCTAGGATGCTCTCCAACATTGCACTGGACTCTGGCTCTGCTGTGGGGGCAGCTCAGATTCTAATCTGGTCCTACTCCTGTGTGTTCTTGCCTCCAATGTCCACAGCTATCAGAACTAGTGCATTTTCTTTTATGGGCATTCTCAATGTCATTTTATATATTCCATAGACACAGAGTCTGCCTAGTTTATCCTGTGGATTTAATCTGCAGCTTGTACAGCTGGTGGGAAGATTTTGGGTCTTCTTCCTTGTCACACTGCCCGTGGGTTTCAATTGTGGTTTTATTTTCACCTCTGCTTGTGGGTTGTCCACTGGGGTTTGCTCCTGAGTCTGCCCTGGAGGACTTGGGTTTGCCCCTGTGAGGGCCAGGTGTGGAGGTGGTGCAGCTGCTTGGGTCACAGGGGTTCTGGCAGCACTAGGTACTCAGGGGAGTTGGTGGCTAGGGCAGCAGGAAATATAGTGCTGTAGGAGGGCATGGCAACCAGTATTGGCTAGTACGCTCCAGTGCTCTTGCCTGGAGAAGCCCACTGACACAGAAGCCTGGCTGGCCACAGTCCAGAGGGTTGCAAAGAGTTGGACACGACCGAACTGACCCTGTGCGCATAGATGAAGACCTTTTGCCTGTGGCAGCTGTGCCCCAGTGAGAGGTGAGCGTGAAGGTGGTGCAGCTGCCTGGCTTGTGGGGACCCTGGCGGTGCCAAGTGTGCAGCGACACAGACTGCCTCCACGGCAGGAGTTATGGCCCTATCAGAGTCTTTTCTCGAGCCTCTTGTAGCTGGCGATCAAAAGGCCTCTTTGGCCAGTCTTTCTCCATAGCTCTGCCCGTTCAGCCACTTAGAGGCCTCCTTTGCCTGGGGTCCTTCTCTGTTGCTCAGTGTCAGGCACACAGAGGGACCCCCCTGGCTGGGGTCCTTCTCTGTAGATCAGTGCGTAAGATGTTTGATGGGCCAGCCTCTCTATTGTTCAGCTGCTGATGCTGGCATGTGGGGAGAGAGAGGCTACGGTGATGGCTCCACCCCCTACGTGTGACTCAGCAGTATTGCCTTGCTTCCATGGCTGCCTGGCTTTTCTCCACAGGCATTTCCCACCACAGTTCTCTTCCCTCACATCCCTTCCATCTGTCTCTCCGCAGTCAACAGCAGCTCTTGCCCTGAGATTGCTCCACAATCCCCAATCTCCAGCTCCTAGTCACTGCCCCTTCCAGGGGACCAGCGTCCCTGTCCAGGCCAGGGTCTGTATGGCTGCTGCAAGGACTGTCTGATTCTCATTCCATTTAGGCTGCCACAGATCAGCTGTTTCACTCTCAGCCTTAAAATGTTTCTCCTCTGACCCAGACAGTTGCCCCAATGCAGGGACTGGACCCCTGCTTCGGTTCCCCCTCCCGCTGAGGGCAGGTCCAATCCCACTAACACTCCTGTTTTCCCCCTGGTTCCTTCATCCTCCCGAGTTTTGCGTGAGTATATGTATTCTTTTCCGCTGGTCAGGTCCTCCTGTCCACTCTCAGCTGGTGCTGTGCATGCACGTCTGTGTCTGGAGGTGTATTCCTGATATATCAGAGGGGAGAGATGCACTCCACGTCACCTACTCCTCTGCCATCTTGTTCTCTGTGAAAAGATTTTTTTTTTTTTTTAATGGAAAGGGCAAGATAGAAAATTTGGGGAATGACAAAATACACTGAACAAGTATTGCTTCCTGAACCTTCTCTATGTAGCGTGTCTTGGGTTGTTATGCTGTAGTTTATTTCTTACGGAAGGCTTTGGCCAGTATGGGCAGTAGACGGCCTGCCAGTCTCAGGAGACCAGAGGGTCCTCCCAGCTGGCGTTTGCAGTTGTAACTGGGGCTGTTCCCCTGAGAAGGTCCCACCATGTGGCGACAGCTTCGGTGCTGTTCTGACACAGTCTTCTTTCTCTTGCTCCTCCACTTGGCTGCTCTAAGATGGCAGGAAGCCCCAGCTCTAATGGAGAAGACTGGTGAGTTTCCTATGAAGCCCCGGAGCAGCAACCAGCACCAGCTACAGCACCTGAGTCATAATTCCCTTAGAGCACCTCCTTCTCAGGGATGCCTGGTATGGGTGGGGCTGTCTACGCACTTGCGTATGTTACTGACCTGGCAGAGGCAGTCGGTGTGGTCACAGTGCCAGGGAAAGACCCCTTTCCCAGCTCAGTATCACTCCGCCAAAACTGAAGAGGGCAGTTGCCGGGGTCCAGCCCTGGTGGATCCAGGGAATTCGAAGCGGGGACGGCGTCGGTGAGGATCAGGAAACAACTGCTTAATTAAACATTAATTAAGGATATAAAGAGTAATAGAATAAGGATAGCTCAGTGAGAAAATTTAGTGGAGAAAAGAGGCTGAATAATTCAGCCAGAAGGTGAGACAAAGAACGACATGGGGAGACCAAGTTTCGGTGAACAAGGCCCGCACTTTATTTTCCAAAGTAGTTTTTATACCTTAAGTTATGCATTGAGGATAATGGGGGAAGGGGTAGAGTCATGCAGTAAGCCAGGCTTTCTTCCTGCAAACTTATCATATGCAAAAGTTTAGGTGATTTGCATCATCTTCTGGCCCGGAGGCCTGTTAACATTTTAAGACCCTTTCTTCAGAAAACTTATTTTTCTCTAAAGGTGATTAGTCAGGCGCCACCCTCCAAAAGTATTAGATAAAGTTGCATTCCTATAGGGCAAAGGTGTGGTGGGCTACAACAAGAAAAAGAATTAACTCAAGGGTCCAAGGTTACAAACATTAAAGCTACTACTTACATCAATTATATTAATCAATACACTGCCAGGGACACAGCAGGTAAGGGATATGGAAACTTAGCAGCAAACATTGGCCCAACAAGTGAAAAACCCTTCACCAATACAATTTCTAATCAATCTTTTAACTGCTCAAAGTAATCTGTTTTTAGCCAGTTTAGAACATCTCATGCCTCTCACAGTTGGGAGGCTCTGAGCAATCACATGTGGCCGGAAAAACCTATTCAGGCAGGCTAGAGGACTTCCAAAGGAGTTTGTAGGTTGAAACACTGTCACACCCAGGAATTATTAACTGGAGCTGTAACCTAACTCTTTTTTCAGAGAGAGGTAGTGGGGGACAGTCCCCCGTAAAATCAGAGGTGTAGGTGAGAGCACAAAGCAGAAAGTAGGCAGACTCTGGTTTTGGGGGTAGATGCTCAAGAATTTCCAGAGGGACTCCTGAGGCTCGATCCCGCCTTTGCGTATGCCGAGCCTCCTTCCTCATGACCTTTGCCACGGATGGAGTTCCTCACGCCGGCTCCCGGCAGGCAGTGAAAACCCACGAGTAGGGATGAGGAGGGTGCAGCAGGTGTAGAGGCCCTGGATGCCCTAACCTAGGTCCCCTTGTGCTCCAGAAGGCTAGGGTGAGAGAGGAGACTGGGAGCTGCTTAACTTGCTCAGGGAGCCTCTGATCCTGCCTCAGGACCGGAGACAGTGGGTTCTGCTGTAGGATCAAGTTCCGAGACAGCTGCAGAGGGCAGGAGCTGCCACCAGAGAGCAGCAGAGCACTGCTGTTGGAAGTGTGGGCTCTGTCTTCCCGGCTCTTAAAGGTGGCAGGACGCCAAGGACCTCTAGAGACGACGCGAGAGACTCTGACTTTTAAGACAGGTTGCCTACCAGGGATCTGCTGGACCTAGCTTGCATAGGCTTGCAAGAACTGATGTTTGAATTTTCAAAACATTTGCAAGCCAGTTGTTAAACACAGCCATTGTTAAATCTTGCAATGAAATAAATTATATTTTAAGAAAGTAACAAATACTAAACACTCCCCACTTTCCAATTATTATACTACAATTAATTATCTGTGTTTCTGAAGTTTATTAAGGTTATTCAGTCTGTGTGGTGAAATGCCGTATAGCATTGTGCTACCATGTACAGTGACATCACTCTGCCAGCCTGAAATCCGTCACAGTGGGAGAATTTACACAGCGGGAATCAGAAAAGGCTACAAATTAGGGAGTCTCCTTCTTCTTTTGGAGAGCAGTTGTTAACTTACCAGCACATCCTGTCTCCAGTTCTGTGATCTTCCCCCATCCCAACCAGCCACTCCCACCAACGTCAGAGAGTCTTCTTCAGCACAGAGAGATTCAAGACATGGCTCTGACCCTTAGCACCGAGAACACTTAATGACCTCACCTAGACAAGCGGACATGAAAGAACTTACAGCTGAGACGAGTTCAGAAGGACTCTGAGGCAGGGTCACGGGCTTCCCCATCACCCCCAGGCACCGCGACCCCTGCCATATGGGTGGTAGGTGAAGAAGAGATGGTTGGCCTGGAGAAAAGACATGGGAGAGAAAACAGCTCGGTAAAAACTCAAAGGGCTGGCTGTGAGTGATGGTTCAGATCCAGGATATAGAATTAGGGCCAAAAATACTGAGTTGACCTTATGTGAAGAAGAACCTCAACGAGGGCTGTTTGGAGATGGAAACACAGGGCTCCAAGTGCTACTTCCTCCCCAGTGGCTGGGATGCGTAAAAAGAATTGAAGACTCCGACAAGAATCAACTAAACTCTTACTACTCAAAGTGTGGTCCACAGGTTAGTATCATAGGCTCACCTGGAAACTCGTTAGAAATGCAGGGTCTCGGGCCCCACGCCAGACCTACTGAATCAGAACCCACATGTTAATGAGGTCCCCACGTGATGGTTTCAGAAGCATTAAACTGAATTACCTTTCAGATGTCTTTGAGGGAGTTACTCATTACATTATCGCTTATATTGGCACCTTATATGGAAATAATCTAACTATAATTTGGAGAACTGGTTAGTAAAGCATATCCACATGCTAGAATCACTATTCGCACAATAAAAAGAATGAGATGATTTATACACTGGTAAGAATGAGATCCAAGCTACATTGTTACATGAAAAAGCAGGCATTCCTAAAATCAAAATGTGTTCCAGATCATCAATCAAGTATTTAAAAAAAAGAAAAAAAAAACTCTGAAAGAACTGAAAGAATCATAAAAGAAAATACTAACAAACCACACATTTCCACCTGGCAAAAAACAAAGCAAACAAGTGCAAATGACAGATTTAGAGAGCATTTGCAACATCATAGATAAGAGGTCACTTTAATAAACAAGGATTTGTTTAATAAACAAATCAGTAAGAAAAAGACCAATAACTTAATTTTAAAAATGGATGAAGGATTTAAATGTTTCACAGAAAAGGAAAGGCAAATAATGCCTTTAAGCATGTGAAAGGAAGCTTAAACTCGTTCAGGATGCAAATTAGCACTATGATGAGACATCATTTTTGTCTACATTGGCAAAGATTAAGTAAGTTTGATACCATGGGAAAGGAAGGAAACAGATACTCTCATGCCATGGTGTCTCTGTGGAAGACTACTGGTAATAGCTCTAAAATTTAAATGTATATACTCCTCGATGCTTCCTGGGGCTTCTCTGGTGGCTCAGAGGTTAAAGCGTCTGCCTGGAATTCAGGAGACCTGGGTTCCATCCCTGGTTCAGGAAGATCCCCTGGAGAAGGAAATGGCAACCCACTCGAGTACTCTTGCCTGGAGAATCTCATGGAGGGAGGAGCCTGGTAGTCTACAGTCCAGGGGGTCGCAAAGAGTCGGACACGACTGAGCGACTTCACTTTCACTTTCACTCCTTGATGCAGCTATTCCTGTAGACACACACGTTTAAAATAATATATATTCAAGAATATTGTAATTCAGTTACAACAGCAAAAAAAAAAATGGAAATAACCTAACTGTGTATCAGTGTAGCTCTGGTTAAGTTCATTTCTCACATGCATGCAATGGAATAATATGAAGCTGTCAAAAATAATTTGGCAACTCTGTAAGGACTGAAATGGAATAATCACCTGCACATTTCTAGTAAAGAAAAGCATCAAGATATAGAACATTATGTATAGTATGTTTCCATTTGTGTTAAATATTAAGCTTTTATGTTCTCAGAAATTTCTGGAATGATAACACAAGAGACAAATACCAGCAGATCTGAGCAGGTAGTCAGGTTAGGAGGGAGCTGAACTTTTCAGTGAGTGCCCTTCTAAAATGACTTACAGCTTTTAATGCTTTAGTTTTAAACCACGGAGCAGACCAAGCACCGCCCCCACTCCAGGCTCAGGTGGGTGGCGTGTCCCTGGGGCTGCCCTGCGCTGCTCTTCTCTCCTAGTTAAACCCTCTCTTTCCTTAAGGCTCATTTAAGGCTCTGCCTCCCTCCCTCCACAGAGGCAATCTTCCCCTGGCTTTCAGCATGTCACTGGTGGGATCTGCAGCCCATTTTTCTGGCTGCTCTGGGCATTATTTTCTTGTCTACGTGCACCATTAGAGATGTCTGCACTTCCTTGTATCACCAAAATGCCACTGGCCTTTGGTGATGTCACCCCTCTCAGCCCTGACACTCATGATCACACCACATGATGCAGTCTGTAATTCTACCCCTGGCTCACTGTGAGTCTCACCTCCCCAGTGGCATGGGAGCTCTTTGAAGGTGGGGGCCTGGGCTTGGTTCATCTCTGTGTCCCCCTCGGTGCTAAGAGCAGAGTGGGTGCTCCGGAAAGATGTCTCAAGTTCTCAGGTGAGGGACGGCCGTTTGACACAGATGATACCCCTGCTGTCGGACTGCTCCCATTCCCCCTGGCACTTGGTTCTGGGAGACAGAAGTGCGGTCCCTCTGGTGCTGCAGGGACTGAGGCTCCTTCCCGCAGAGGCAGCAGCCTGCCGCGGGCCTGCCCCAGGAGCTCGGAAACCCGCCCCTCCTCCCGCCACTGCAGTCCTTGGCCTCAGCTCCACCCACCGGCCCTCTGGGAAGAAAGCAGGCAGGTCTCTTTTCTCTGTCACTGCACTTGAACCCCACCCCTAACTTAACCATTAATGTGTGTGTACTGAGACTTCATTTTCTTTGGTGAATTTCACAAGCTCAGTGGAGGTTTCTCCAAATATTTATCAAGTGCCCACTGTGTATTAGACACTGTGGTGGGCACGTGTTGTGAATAAACACTACACACATTCTGCTCTCAAGGAGCTTATGGTCCTTGGGGGAAAACAGCCACACGAGCAAAATGAATGTAACGTCAGCACAGTGCTAGAAGGATGCCCAGAGTTATGGGAACGCAGGGGTGGGGGTGGGGGGCTTACCCTGCTCTTCGGGTGGTGGAACGAGTGACAGTTTCCTGCAGGAGAAGGTTCTATGGCCCAGCCCGAATGCTCAATGAGAATCTAGGGCACCCAGATTTTACAGCCAGTCTTCTTTTTAGCCTAATAGTCTTCATCACTCTTCTTTTTGCCTTTCTTCCTCAGTGGAGGAGCTATCTGAGGTGGGAGAAATAGAACTGATTTTGCTGAAGGGACAAATGTAATGAGGTGAGATACTTGTAGAGCTTCCCAGGGGGCCCCGTGGTAAAGAATCCACCTGCCAATGCAGAAGATGTGGGTTCGATCCCTGGGTTGGGAAGATTCCTGGAGGAGGAGATGGAAACTCACTCCAGTATTCTTGCCTGAAAAAACCCCATGGACAGAGGAGCCTGGTGAGCTCACAAAGAGTCCGACAGGACCGAGCAACTGAGTGTGCACGCACAAGATACTTGTAGATCAGCTGTGTAGGGTCCAAGACTGGGAGGGGCAGTAGCCGAGGGTCTAGGGCTGGAAGGGAGTGAAGCAGGGCTCTGGCCTTATCAAGAGTCCAGCTATAACTCCTCCTATCCCTTCCAGGGAGTCTCCTCCCCAGTTCAGTCTCTGACATGTGGGTGCTCCCAGGAAAGGGGCCACAGGGGCAGGTACACTCCAGGCTTGAGGCCCAGACGCAAACTGACCATTCTCCCGTCCTGTTGGGGGCCAGAGTGAGGTACTCCGCCCATGACAAAGGTCATGAGGAAGGAGGCTCGACATACGCAAAGGCGGGATCGAGCCTCAGGAGTCCCCCTGGAACTCCTCGAGCATCTACCCCCATAACCAGAGCCTGCCTACTTTACTACTTTGTGCTCACCTACACCTCTGACTTTACGGGGGGCTGTCCCCCACCACCTCTTTCGGAGAAGGAGTTAACCTAGAGCTCCAGTCAATAAAAACTCTTGGGTGTGACAAGAGTGTTTTAACCTACAAACTCCTCTGAAGGTTCTCTGGCCTGCCTGACAGGCTTGTCCGGCCACATGTGATCGCTCACAGCCTCCCAACCGTGAGAGGCACAAGATGCTTTAAACCTTCTAAAAACAGGTTCCTTAGAGAAGTTAGAAAACTATAAGCATAGTGGGCTAATTAGAAATTGTGTTGGTGAAGGGTTTTTCATTTGTTGAGCCAATGTTTGTTGCTAAGTCTCCACATCCCCTGCCCTTACACACATTAATGAATATATAGAATTAACCTTTGATATTAATCACGTTAGACCTTAGGCTAAGTAAATTCTTTCCTTAACTAAAACCCACTACACCCTCACCCTGTAGGAATGTAACTTTATTTGGGTGGCGTCTGTTTTGAGAATAATCAGCCCTGGAGAAATAAGTGTCCTGATTGACTGACCGCTGTCACAAGGAGAGGGTCGTAAATTGTCAGCAGGCCCCCCTGGCCAGAAGATGATGTAACACCCCTAAGACCTCTGTATACATTTCTGTGAAGCACCTGACTTTAATAAAAGTCAGGACTGCTGTCCCCACGTGACTTTTGTATAACATCTCAGTGTATAAAAACAGACTCTGGAAAATAAAGAATTGGGATCAGTTTCTCGAAATACTGGTCTCCCCATGTCGCTCTCTCTCTCTCACTCTGGTTGAGTCTCCATCTGGAGCGCGGAACCCACCATGCTTACTAATTATGCCTGGGCTTCTAAGATCCGACCGGGGAGGCCTCAGTGTCTCCTCTCCTTCGGGAGAACGGAAGGACGCCTGCGGCCTACGTAAGTGGTGCAAGCTTCTTGTCTTGAAGTTTTATTGGTCCCCCGCGTAAACCAAGCTACTCAGCCTCTTTTCTCCACTGAATTTTCCTACTGAGCTATCCTTATTCTATTACTCTTTATATCTCTAATCAATATCTAATTGAAACTATCGTATCCTGACCCTCGCCGACGCCGTCTCTCCTTCGAGTACCCTGGATCAGCCGGGGCTGGACCCCGGCAGGTGGCGCCCGAACAGGGACTTTCGAAGGTAAGCTCCCCAAAGCAATCAGAGCCATCAGCTCTATTGCTCCCCGTTCTCGGAACAACTGGGTCACCAGCCCTCTTGTTCCCCCACGGAGCAGTTTGGGTCACCAGCCCTACTGCTCCTCCCTCGGAACAGTTTGAGCCATCAGCCTACTGTTCCTCCCCCCGGAACAATCTGGGCCATCAGCCCTATTGTTCTTCCAATGTTCGGGACGGCTAGGACCCCACTCGAGGGTGCCGCGGACCCCCCTGTAGGATAGACAGGGCGAGAGGAGTGGGAAGTGTTGAAAGTGTTAAAGAGTTAGAGTTAGAGAGAAAAAACAGTTTCTGAAGTTAAAAGGCCAAAGAAAAGCCTGATCTTTTGAAAGCTAAAAGCTTTATCTTCTATTATATTTAACTTTCTGACATGGATAACACTGAAACTAAGAATGGCAACTCTTTATACAAGTAATCTTGAAACTGTTAAGCTACTGTTAATTTAGATACTTGGGTGAAGGTGAAAAAAAACAACTAAACACTTATCCTATAAATATGATTAAAAATGTTCTGGATCCTCGTCATGAGACTGTGGGGTGACCTATGGGAGAGGCTATAGCGGTGGATGGTAGTGGGTCTCCACCTTCTGCGCAGATCATATTTTCTGCCATTGACGAAGAAAAGGAGGGAGACTGTGCTCTACCTCCTGAGGAGTGAGAGGGCTTACAGGACGCTGCGGCCGGGCGCCCTGGCGAGCCCCCTCTCCCTCTGCACAAACCTTTAAAAATTTATCCAACAATTTCTGATTTAAGGCGACTACTCCACCTCCGCTTGCACCTCCCAAGGCCTAAAAATTCCCCAGTTTACATCCAAAGCCTCCCAGAGCATTGCCTAAGGTTGAAAAAGATTAAAAAGTTTTATTTTTAAAGAAAGGAGCTTTTGAAAAATACACAATATACAGAGCCTACTCCTTGCAGAAAAACCCCCTCAGGGGGGCTTCACCCAAGCAAAAAAAGAGAGAGAAAGAAAAAAGAAAAAAGTGAAAAAGAAAAAAGGAAAGAAAATAGAGAAAGATCTAAAGATAGAAAAAGAACTAAAGAGTGAAAAGGAGAGAGGAACGGAGGAGGAAGAAATCAGGGAATGCAGCAAGATAGAAAAAGGGAAAAAGGAAGTTAGAAAAAGAGATACAGAGAGAAAGAGAGGGAGGAGGAAAGAAAAAGTTAGAGAGAAAGATGGTAAAGGAAAGAAATGAAAGAAAGACAGTAAGAAGGAAGAAGGGAGAATGAAAGAGGGAAACAAGAAGGAAATGATAGAAAGTAAAAGAGAAGAGAAGAGGAAGGAAAAAAGATAGAGTGAGGGAAAGAAAACTTGAGAAAGATTTAAAGAGAAGAAGGAAGAGAAAATCAGCAGAGGAGAGAGGAGAGGACTTACAGGACACTGTGGCCAGACGCCCTGGCGAGCTACCTCCCCCTCTGCACAAACTTTTAAAAAACTTATCCACCACTTTCTGATTTGGGGCGATAGCCGCCGCCTCCGTTTGCGCCTTCCAGGGCCCAAGAGTTCCCCACTTTGCCCCCAAAGCCTCTCAAAGTGTTGCCTAAGCCTGAAAAAGATAAAAAGTTTTTTAAACAGTGGAGCTTTTAAAACAGACTGCATGCATGCTCCTTGGAGAAAACCCCCTGAGGGGGGTCTCACCCAGGCTAAGAGAAAAACAAAATGGTAAGGGGATTTAGCAACAATATTAACCCCTGACAAGCTGGTTACTCCAATTCCAACGGGAGTGGCTGGCCCCCTACCTGAGGGCATTGTAGGACTTGTGCTAGGGCGTAGCTCGATTTCTTAAAAAAAAAAAAAAAAGAAAGAAAGAAAGAAAGAAAAATAAATAAATAAATAAAAAGAAAAAGAAAATTTCGGTGGTGCATGGTGTAGTAGATTCTGATTATATTGAGAAATTAAAGTTTTGTTCTCACCGCCTACTAAAACTGTGCAAATTAATAAAGGTCAAAGAGTAACACAGCTTTTGCTTTTTACCTTATTATCAGACAAGAAAAACCTTGACTTCTCAAGCTAAGAGCCACAGAACATTTGGATTTAGTGATCTAGCCTTTTGGGTGCAGAAAATTACAGCTCCAAGGCCTTTAAAAGATCTTTTAATTCAAGAAAATAAAATGTCAGGGCTATTAGACACAAGAACAGACGTCTCTTAACATTGCTGGAAAAGACTGGCCCAGTCCCTGGCCCACACATACTACTAAAAATGAGTTGGTGAGATTAGAGAAAGTTATGCGGGGTGAGAATGCTGTAGAAAAAAAAAAAAAAAAAAAAAAAAGGTGAGGGAGAGTTTAAAACCTTGAAGAGTAGTGAGTTCCCTGTTGCTGGAAGTATTCAAGCAAAGATTAGATGGTTACTTGTCATCTAAAAAGCTATAGACCAAATTTAGGTTACAAAACAATAACTGGAGAAGCTTATAAACATGTTGTGCAACACCTCTTTACTTGCTTCTCATATTTAGGTGTGCCAAAAGTTTTAAAAACTGATAATGCCCCTTTGAAGCTGCGGAGAGATTGTTTACTAACTGTAAATGATTTCCAAAAATTATTAGGGGACATTAATTGGATACGCCCACATTTAAAACTGACTACTACAGATTTAAAGCCTTTATTTGATTGCTTAAAAATCGATCCTAATTCCAGTTCTAAGAGAAAGTTGACTAATGAAACAGGCTCTTGTCAAAGAAGATGAGACTTTAAATGATCAGTTAATTAAGATTAATATTACCAAAAGATGAGATTAAATTATTCTTGCCACAAAACATACACCTACAGGGTGCTTGTGACAAAAAGGCCCATTGGTTCCATCTACCAGTGACCCCAAGAAAAATAGTTTTATCTTATCCCAGCTTGGTGGCACAATTAATTATAAAAGGAGGAAAAAGGAAGTGTGGAACTTTTTAGAAAAGAAATAGCAAATATAGTAATTCCATTCAATAAGGATCAACTGCAAGTCTTTTACAAAATAGTGATGATTGTCAAGTTGCCCTGATAGATTTCAGGGGTCAAATTTTGTTTCATTTGCCCTCAAGCCCCCACAGTAGTTAAAAGTTCAAAAATGTTAGATTGGCAGTTTGAAGATACCTGTGGAACTTTCCAACCCTACGTAGTTCCTACGCTCCCCTTTACCCTATGGGGGAGGGACATGCTGTCTCAAATAGGAGGTACTCAGAGAAGGGTTTTCTCAATTTCTTAGTTATCAACAGGTGGTACAATTAATAATACTATATATATTATTATAAATACATAATATAAATATATTTGCCTAATTGCAGTTCGCCTAATTAGGTATGGGTATAAATAAAATATAATAGAGGTATACCTAATTCTATTTATGGATCTATACTTAATTAATCTGTATATAAATTAGTATATATACTATATATGCATATTATATATATACTGTATAATTAAATATATATTACAGTAATATAATGTGTGTGGCTGATATTAATTGGTATGGTTTGATGTGCTGTGATGATATATGTTCTATATACTGTATAATTATATATGTGTGACATGTATTATTGCAGTACATTGGTTTGTGTTGGTTGGTATTAGCTGTGTACGTGTTGTATTGCTGTAATATATATTAATTAACATATTAATTATGAAGATTAATTCAAGTATATTGATATTGTCAATAAGTTTATACTTGTTGCCATGTATAAATACATATATAAATACATTTTGCATTTAGATATATCTGTATACCAAAATGAGATAAGGAGGTTATACATTTATTATTTAAATTTATACAGAGACCTAAACTAAACATTAGACCGAAATTAACATCCCAAAATTTATGTTGTTAAAATGTAAATTTTAAAAATTTAAAAAATTAAATTGACAACTGCTTGACAGTTCCTTTGCCATAAAACCCCCATAGGTGTAATTGGGGTGGCCAGACAAAAAATTGGTTTTATAGCAAAACGGCCCCCTAGAGTGGGTCCATCTTCCCGCTCAAACTAAAAAGGTAGTGGCTTCTTATCCGGGATTGATAGCTACTTGGATATTAAAGGAAAAAAGCGGAGCATTAAATTATTTGGTAAAGAGCCATCAGAAATTGTAATCCCATATAATAAGGAACAACTTGATACTCTTCTAATGTTTGAAAATTGGCAGATTGCTATAGGAAACTATTTTGGTCAAAATTTCTGCATCATTTACCTTCACATGTTTTGCTGAATTTTATATCCAGACATCCAGTTATTTTCCCTGTCAGATGTAAACAATCTCCTATTCCAAATGCTCAGATAGTTTTTACTGACGGGTCAGCAAATGATAAAGCCTCCATAGTCACTAAAAATCACCAAAAGGTTTTAGAAACACGGGAAACTTCAGTTCAAAGAGCTGAAATAACAGCAGTCATAGAGGCTTTTGCTGTGTTTGGAGATGAGGAATTTAACCTTTATTCTGATTCTCAGTATATTGTCAGGTTGTTTCCACACATTGAAACTGCGTTTTTTGTCTAAAAATAAAACTACCATATTTCATTTGTTAACTAAATTACAGCAACAAATTTGGAAAAGAAATAAAATATTTTTCATTGGACACATTCGGGCTCATTCCGGATTGCCCGGCCCTTTAAATGCCTTTAATGATTTGGCTGACTTAACCAGAAATACAGTGGCTACTGTGATTGAGGAGGCCAGAGCCTCTCACTCACTTCATCATCAATATGCTACTGCCTTAAGATATCAATTCCAAATTCCCAGAGAAACTGCTAGGGAGATTGTGCGCTCTTGCTTACACTGCCCCACTGTTTATAATATAGTCTACCTATAGGAGTTAACCCTCGCGGTCTCAAACCTAACATACTCTGGTAAATGGATGTAACTCATATCTCTTCATTTGGAAAACTTTTCTTTGTTCATGTAACTATAGATATCTTTTCTCATGTCATTATTGCAACGTCTTATACCGGAGAGGCAGTTAAAGATGTTATACATCTCTTTACTTGTTTTTCATATTTGGGCCTACCAAAAGCTCTGAAAACTGACAATGCTCCTGCTTACACTTCTAAGTCTTTTCAGGAATTTTGTTTACAGTTTCAAATTAAACACAATACAGGCATCCCTTATAATCCCCGGGGACAAGCCATTGTGGAAAGAGCACATCAAACATTAAAGCTTCAAATTCAAAAATTAAAAGAAGGGGAGTTTAAGTATAGCTCTCCCCATCAAATCTTGCAACATGCTCTTTTTGTAATAAATATTTTAAATGCCAATTCCGCCGGAACTACTGCAATGCTTCGCCATTGGTGCCCAGAGCAATTGAATGCAAAGCCATTAGTCAAATGGAAGGACCTCCTCTCAGGACAGTGAAAGGGTCCTGACCCATTATTAACTAGCGGTCGAGGATGTGCTTGTATTTTTCCACAGGATGCAAATTCTCCAATTTAGATCCGGGATAGGTTGATTCGCCATGTTGCAGACCCCCAGACATCCAGTTCCCCCATTGCTTCGATCACAATAGAGGAGCCCGCCAGCAGGGGAGACAAGATAGACATCGAGATCCCGGCGAGACTGACAGGGCAGCTGCAGCGTGAACTCCAACCAGAAGATAATTCTACTTATTCTGTTTTAGCTTGTCCACCCTCGCCTTATGTTTTCCTTTTTACTAATGACTCCAACAAACTTAATGTAGGCATGAATTATTCAGGTGGACCTAACGTAGTGACTTGTGAACAATGTATGCTTTCATCTTGTTTAAACCCTCAATGTAATGTTTGCTCCTTTGTGGTGTTACAATGCCCATCCTATCTTATGGTGCCTATATGATAGCTATGGTCTTACTGTGTTACAACAACTGCAGGATTTAATGCGATCATGACGGTTTGTGGTTTTACTTATTTTAGGAATATCAGCTTTAATAGCAGCAATTAGTTCTGTTACTGCGGCAGCAATATCATTGACTCAACAAGTGCATACTGCCCAATATGTTGATACCATGTCTAAAATTGTTTATTTAACTCTAGCAACACAGGAAGCTATAGATAGGAAATTAGAGATGAGAGTAGACGCCTTAGAAGAAGCAATTATGCATATTGGGACTGAGTTACAGGCTTTAAAGGTGAAGATGGCGTTGACATGCCACGCTGATTACAGGTGGATATGCGTGACATCTTTGAAGGTAAACGAGACAGATTATGAATGGGAAAAGATTAAAAATCATATCTCAGGTGTTTGGAACAGTTCTGATATTGGCCTGGACTTAGGGAAACTTCATAATCAAATACAGACCTTGGAACACTCTCAACTGGATTTTACCGCCACTGGAGCAGCTAATGACTTTTTTCACACCTTCTCTAACTTTATTTCTGGAAAAATATTCTGTCTAATATCCCTAGTCTCTAATCCTACTTCTCATAATCATTCTTCCTTGTATTGTCAGGATTCTCCGGCAGAGCATTCGGAAGCTCGCGACTGAGCTGCATCTGGTTGTTTTAAGAAATAAAAAAGGGGGAGATGTTGGGGGCCAGAGTGAGGTACTCCGCCCATGACAAAGGTCATGAGGAAGGAGGCTCGACATACGCAAAGGCGGGATCGAGCCTCAGGAGTCCCCCTGGAACTCCTCGAGCATCTACCCCCATAACCAGAGCCTGCCTACTTTACTACTTTGTGCTCACCTACACCTCTGACTTTACGGGGGGCTGTCCCCCACCACCTCTTTCGGAGAAGGAGTTAACCTAGAGCTCCAGTCAATAAAAACTCTTGGGTGTGACAAGAGTGTTTTAACCTACAAACTCCTCTGAAGGTTCTCTGGCCTGCCTGACAGGCTTGTCCGGCCACATGTGATCGCTCACAGCCTCCCAACCGTGAGAGGCACAAGATGCTTTAAACCTTCTAAAAACAGGTTCCTTAGAGAAGTTAGAAAACTATAAGCATAGTGGGCTAATTAGAAATTGTGTTGGTGAAGGGTTTTTCATTTGTTGAGCCAATGTTTGTTGCTAAGTCTCCACATCCCCTGCCCTTACACACATTAATGAATATATAGAATTAACCTTTGATATTAATCACGTTAGACCTTAGGCTAAGTAAATTCTTTCCTTAACTAAAACCCACTACACCCTCACCCTGTAGGAATGTAACTTTATTTGGGTGGCGTCTGTTTTGAGAATAATCAGCCCTGGAGAAATAAGTGTCCTGATTGACTGACCGCTGTCACAAGGAGAGGGTCGTAAATTGTCAGCAGGCCCCCCTGGCCAGAAGATGATGTAACACCCCTAAGACCTCTGTATACATTTCTGTGAAGCACCTGACTTTAATAAAAGTCAGGACTGCTGTCCCCACGTGACTTTTGTATAACATCTCAGTGTATAAAAACAGACTCTGGAAAATAAAGAATTGGGATCAGTTTCTCGAAATACTGGTCTCCCCATGTCGCTCTCTCTCTCTCACTCTGGTTGAGTCTCCATCTGGAGCGCGGAACCCACCATGCTTACTAATTATGCCTGGGCTTCTAAGATCCGACCGGGGAGGCCTCAGTGTCTCCTCTCCTTCGGGAGAACGGAAGGACGCCTGCGGCCTACGTAAGTGGTGCAAGCTTCTTGTCTTGAAGTTTTATTGGTCCCCCGCGTAAACCAAGCTACTCAGCCTCTTTTCTCCACTGAATTTTCCTACTGAGCTATCCTTATTCTATTACTCTTTATATCTCTAATCAATATCTAATTGAAACTATCGTATCCTGACCCTCGCCGACGCCGTCTCTCCTTCGAGTACCCTGGATCAGCCGGGGCTGGACCCCGGCACCGTCCCTTACTTATCACCCCTCTCAGAGTCCAGAGGATGACGTATGTTCTTCCCTCGATGCTCAGAAGTGTGGTCACACAGAGGGTATTGGAGGCCAGCCTTGGGAGGGTCTGACAACATGTGTGTGTACAAGACCTTGGCCGCACCATTTGAAGTGCTTGAAATATGTACATTTCCTGTGCTGTGGACGGTGGGGGCTGGCTTTACTGCGGGTCTTTGGAGGTTAGCCCAGTCACCTAGGACTTCTCCCTGGGCTCAGCTCTGGAGGAAATCTGGAAGCCAGCGCAGGTGGGAGTGAGAACCCTCTGCTCCACCCTCTGGGAGGACGCAGCCTCAGGGCAGCCAGGCAGGACTTTTCAGAGTCTCTGGTGAGAGCCTCATTCACCTTGAGGCTAGCCCTGCAGAGCAAGCAAGGGGCTTTCTGAGTGAAAACTTCCAAAAGGTGATCGATTCTCAAGCCCAGAGACCAAGATGGCAGCTGCCAACTAACCTTCCCTTCAAATTCAGACACCTGGGTTGCTGCAGTGAAGGATCAGCTTCCCAACCACACAGAGGGGCCAAGAGGCTCCTCTCTGCTGCCTGCATCCCCCAATCCCCATCCAGGCCCTCTCTCCAGATAAAAGGCTTCTTGTGCAAAAATCTCCGATCTGAAGTGCTGGAAATCCTAAAAGCCAACTGCATCAGGCATGTGTCATAAATATTTATGCTGCCATCGACACGTGTCAGAGTGTACATGTGCATGCCGGGGAAGGCCTGCTGATGGACACGGAGAGCAGGCTTCAGGTCAGTGAGAGGCAGATGTCCTAACCCTGAGCGAGCGTTGTCCGGTGCACCGTGCTGGGGGCTTGGGCCTCTAGACTGGATCAAGCAGGAACAGGGTGGCCACCGTCAGGAATTCTGTAATGGAGTTCTGAACAGGGTGGGAAGGTGGACTCCACACCCCGGCAGCCCGCTCCAGGGCACAGGTGCCGCGACTCTGCAGACTGTAGGTGGTCACCGTGCTTTCCAGTTGATTACACATGGAGGCGCAGGATTCAAGCTCCACGTGCCCAGCACCAAGAGAGAGATTTCACAGAGGTCACCTCCTTGTGTCCTCTGCGATGCCTGGAGGTGGGTACCAACCACTCCCTCAGTTCCCAGGGAAGAATGAGACTCAGAAAGCTCACATGACTCGTCTGTTAGCTGCAGAGCTGAGATTCAGATTCAAGCTGTTGGCTCCAAGACCAGTGTTTTCTCTGTGACAGCTGCCAGTCAGCTACCACGCTTCAGGCCCTGGCTAGGTCCCAGCCCTGTCTGCAGGGCAGACCGCGCGCGTCCCGGCCATGTGCTCTGCAGACGGGCGGGGGCGCTGTGCGCTGTGTGCGCAGCAGAGACCTGAAAGGAGACTCGCCTGACTGAGGGCACAGCGCCTGGAAGGCGGCAAGGCGGACTCTGCTCACCTGTCGGGTCAGCTGGCGACCACCCCGGGCGGGCCCCACACACGGCCCGAACTCGCCTGTCCCTCCAGAGCAGGCTTGCTCAGCAGAGCGGGAAGGGCGGCTGCCCTCGTCTTGGATCTTGAACGTTGCTGAGCCTCTCAGAGCTTCTGCCAGCTGGGCTGTCGACCTGCACCATGGAGCTAGACGCGGCCTGCCCGCCGCAGGGACGCCGTGAGGCGTGAGCCGAGCCCGTGGAGGAGGATGGTGGAGGAGCCCGTGCCCAGCAGGCAGGGGGCCGGGAACCGACCTGAGTCCTCCCCTCTCTCCGCAGCGTCCGCCTCTGTCTGGCCAGGGCTGCCTCCTCCAGTGCCTGCCCTGACTGTGCCTCTGCATTCCCCATCTGGAAGAGCCCCCCAGCACCCGTCCAACTCCACCCGTCCCTAAGGATCCACCTTTCCCTTTGCGACTTCTTCATCTCCTCCTTCCCCAAGGTCTTAGTGATATTTCTGAGGTTACTGTACAGTCCTGGCCCTGCCTGATCGTGAGCTGTCTGCATCTCATGCAGAGTCCAGGGCCCTGAAGGCAGCAATGAGTCTCCCCGTTCCTGAATATCCCTCCCAGCACCAAGCCCAGAGCTGGGCACACCTGTGGGAGGAAACAGAGGCGTGGAGTTCTCCCACGGGCCTTTACCCTGCCGGGCACAGGGCCAGGGTAGGGATAGGAGCTGAAAGAGGCTGGGAGAGACAAACAATGAGAAGCAATTATAAGGCCAGGTGACAAGGCTGCGATACGGCTTGTGCACTGAGTTCTTGGGAGCACAAAGGAAGTCTGTGTTGAGGGATGAGGGTTGGAAGTGGCTGGGAGAGAAAGGGGAGGGAAGGAAGGGAAGGAGGGAGGGAGGGAGGCGGGAACTCTGTATTCCAGCTGAGAAGTGTGATGGAGAGGAAAGGACTTTTTCTCATCTTTGCCTCTAGCAGACTCAGAGGGGAAAGGGGGCCTTGCCTCTGATTGACAGGCTAGCAGAATTTGCCTCCCATGTAGCTGCAGCCCAGGTTAGGCAAGGCTGGTGGGAGATTCCTTAGACCCTGCCCCCGTGGAAGATGTCATGGAAGATGATCTGAAGGAGCTGATCCACCCAGCGTCAGGTTGGGTGGGCCCAGTGAGAAAGCTGTGTACTGAGGGCCACAGCTCAGGACCCTTGCTCTCCTGGAGTGGCCTCCCTGCCTATGCCGGGACTCCCAGCCCTCTTGCAGTGCTGGCTGAAGGCCCCTGAGGGCCTGGGGAGTCCCAACAGACTTGATGTTGGCAGGAGGCCGCTCCCACTCACTCTGCCTTTTCCCCTGGGTGGAAGAGTGGTCTCTTTAAGGTGAGACCCTGTAAGGCGTTGTGTAGTGGGCCGCTGTCGGAGTTTAGAGCCCACAGTCCTGGGTTTGGACACTCGATCTTCCATTTGCTGGCCATGTGACCCTGGGAAAGTCGTTTCCTCTCTCTAAGCTCTGAGTCTTCATTGAGAAAAGGCTGTACAACAGCCCACCTCACTGAGGACTTGTGTGGTTAAATGAGATGCTGTCTATGAAGGCACCCGGCATGGAGCGTGGACTCCATGCAGACTGACACGGGCACGGCTCCCTGCCGGTGGCCCCACCACCCACCCACCCTTCTGTCCCCTCTGACTTCTGCAGGGAGGGTGCTGAGGTCTAGTCCTGGTGCTCCATCAGGGGAGCAGGGATGCTGTAAGTCTGAGTGGGCAGGAGCAGGGGGATTCCTGGGCCCCGCACCGGCCCTGCCAGCCCGTAGCATCCGGAAAACTTTGTGCAGGCTTGTCGCAATGTTGCCCAGCCTGCCAGCTGGTGCTCGCAGGGTGGCCCTGGGGGTGTGGTGGTCCCCGGGACTCCTGGCCCGAAGCGCCTGGAACTAGGACACATATGGTCCTGAGAGAGGTGTGGCTGGCAAGGGAGGGTGGGAGGGAGTCAGGGGGGCTCAGAGGCCCCAGAGGGGTTCACCCCATCTTCAATCCCCAGAAAGTCACCCAGACAGCCAACAAGAGGACCTGGAAATCCACACCCTCCCCTGCTCTCACCAGGGCCCCCCTGGAAGTTCTGCCAGGTGTACAGTTGCCACAAGATGCCTGCTTCTGCTGCCCCCAACCCAGGATCTGGGCCGCAGCCAGGGAATTTTAATTTCTCTACAGAAAACCTGCTGGTTGGTTATCTAGTGCAACCCTTCACCTTACAAGCAAGAAAATGAAATCCAGAGAGCGGAGTGACTCTCCCAGGAGGCTAGGCAGGGCTGCGGTGGTCAGGACGACAGCCATTGCCTCTTGGCTCAGGGCATAGCCCCTGGACACTTCCTTACTCAGGCCACACACGCTGCAGGCATGAAGCTGCGCCTGACACACGGAGCCTCTGTCCAACCGGGGCTGAGGCTTCCATGGGTAGAAGGTCAGAGGACCTTTGCTTTGCTTACCTGTGTAGCCCAGGGCTTCCCAGGTGGCTCAGTGGTAAAGAATCCGCCTACAATGCAGGAGATGTGGGCTTGATCCCTGGGTGGGGAAGATCCCCTGGAGGAGGGAATGGCAACCCACCCCAGCTTTTATCTGGAGAATTCCATGGACAGAGGAGCCTGGAGGGCTACAGTCCAAGGGGTCGCAGAGAGTCAGACAGGACTGAGCACGCAGGCACCTAGAATGCTGTTTGAGTGCCTGGTAGGTGCTCACTGGACAGTCAACAAAGGAGTAGGTGAGAAAGTGACCACTGGGATCTCTGAGAGAAGCAGATGACACTCTCAAATCAGGAGAGTCTGAGGAACATTTAATAAGGGGACTGCTTACAGAGGCGCAGCCAGGTGTGAGGAGAGCATGGATGTGGGGGGCACATGGGGGCTCTGACGGTCCCCCCAAAAAGGGCAAAGGGGGAGCCGCAGGTTGCTAGCAGAGGGTGTAAGGAGAGGCCTGTGGAGACAGCTGCCCGGAGCGAGGCTGTGATCTCAGGTGCGGAGCAGGGCTGGGAATCAGGGCCCCGCCCTGCACTCCCCAACCTCTGACCCCTGCCAGGGCTCCCGGGCCAACGCTGTGGGCGCCTTGTGCGGAGGTCCCGATGGAGAAGAGCTCTCTGTCCGGGCGGCTAGCATTTGGGAGCAGATCATTCTCATCGTGGGGGTGGCGTTGCGGGCGGCTTAGCAGCACCCCTGGCCTATGCCCATGAGACACCAGGAGCAATGCCAGGTGCCCCCACGAGCAAAACGTTTGCGGATGTTGCCAGATGCACCCTGGCAGCAAAGTCGGCCCCGTTGAGAGCCACGGCCGTAAAGTGACTCTTCCCAGGGCGGACGCCTGGGCCCAGGTCTGCTTTTTATACCTAAAATGAAAATGCTGTTTTCTGGCTTCCTAGGTACTCGTCAGAGCTCTCAATTTTAAATCCAGTCAGTTACACAATTAGCACACGCAAACACAGCCATTTGCAGGCATCAGCAGGCAGTAATTTTTGGAAAAGAGATACACAGGAATATATACATGTACAATGGGAAGCTGTTATTTATTTATTCCTCACCTTGTTTCATAATGGATTTAAGACAGCTTAAAGTAAATTAAAACAAGTGAGGGGAAATGAGACAAAGGGAAAACAGGAGCGTGCATTTTAGATGGAGGTTCATAACCAATTGCTCTAGATGAAGGATTATGCGCTTGCTAAAGATGGGCCATAAATTCAGCTCCATGCTCTTAGTACCCAACTCCAAAAGGGAAGCAGGACCAGCGTCAGTGTCTGTGGGAGGCCTTCATTGCCAGCCCCCCAGCTCAGCTGCCCTGACGTCTCCTCTTTCATGGTGACCTGTCGCTGGGCTGGCAGCACCTGCCCCAGGTGGCGGGATTAGCAGCCTCCCTGTGGCAGGCGGACCAGCAGGTCAGGGTCCAGCCTTGAACCTGCCTGGGAGGAACTTCTGAGGTGCCCAGGCCAGGCCCCAGATTTTTAGGAGCCAGAGGCAGAGCAGAAAGGGCTGTCTTCCTGCTGGCTCCCGGGACTGGCGTGGAGCTCTGCCCTTCTAAGTGTTATCATATCTCTTTAGCATCTTACCTGTCTCACTTTGGGGCTGAGGGCATGGTACCCATTTTTTGGATAAAAATAATAATGAATGTTAACTAAGCACTTAATATGGACCAGTCCCTTTGTTATGTGCTTTATGTACACTATCTCTTTTAAACATTTTACTTTTTATTGAAGTATAGTTGATTTATAATGTATTAATCTCTGCTGCACCACAAAGTGACTCAGTTATACACATATATACATCCTTCTGAATTACTCTTTTCCATTAAGGTTTATCCCGGAACACGGGATACAGCTCCCTGTCCTGCACAGTAGGACCTCGTTGTTTATCCATTCTGTATGTAGCAGTTGGCATGTACTAACCCCAAAACCCCAGTCCATCCCTCTCCCCATATTAGCTCATTTAGTCTTCCCAGTAACCCCACGAGGCCAGCACAAGTGAGAAAACGGAGGCTTCCAGGTGGAAAACTGAGGTTTACAACATGAAAAGCAATATCCCCGAGCTAGTAAGCAGCGAGACAGGGACTGAAGCCCAGCCTGGACTTACACTAGAGCCCGCGAGCAGTTGGTCCAGTTCTCTCGCCTTTGCTGGGAAGGCTGGAGGTCAGAGAAGAAAAGGAGACGGATCCTAACCTGAGAGGCCGAGAGGGACAAAATTCCAATACGGAGTCCCGGGTAGTGTCTCCTCCATCCCAGGGAATCCCTGCCTCTATGCTCAGGGGGAAGAAAAAGCTTATTTTATGAGATGGGAACCGATGCTGTCTTTATTTTAAAATTAGATGTTCATTATGGACTTTTTTTGCATTAATTTTGATCTTTAAAAGTATTACATTAAAATATTCATCTTGGTGACTGAGTTTCTTGGCACCCCATTAAGTATGGGGCAAGTATGTTACTCACCTCGCCCTAATCCTGGCTTCCAGAGACCCCGACACTGACCACCACCCACATTCCCTCACTCAGCCCCTATTTCCTCATCACGTGGGAAGAAATAGCTATCTCTTCTCTGCCTGACAAACAAGGCCGAAATGAGAACCAAGGGGAGAAGAGGCTGAACAAGCAAACCACAGGGGGCCATTTCTTCCAGGAATCATGCCAGATACTCCCAGACTTCAGTCTTCACCCTGCCACACCAGCAAGGATCATCATCCCCTGTCACAGATGGAGAAACTGAGGTTCAAGGTCAGAGTTACTTACCTGAGGTCATGCAGCCAGGCTGGACTCGCAGTCCAAGGCTTCACGCACTGCCCCACCCTGCTTCTTGGCCCTGGGCTCCTCTTGTCTGGTGGAGAGCTTGGGTTAGGTGGTCCCTGACCACTCACTCCTCTCTTCAGGAGTCTGAAAGCCACCTCCTTCTAAGGATGTGAAAGTCAATCCAATCCAATCTGTAGCAAAAGCAAATGGACTCTTTGGAGAAAACCTAAGATGTTGTGTGAGTTAATAAGGTAACAATTTAATATGCTTCTCTTGCCTACACTCAGCCTCCATCTTAAACAAGCCAGCAAATGTTCACAGTTTGCCTTTAAGTAATTGAGGGAAGGCATTTGAAATTCCCATCTCCCCTGCTCCCCAACCAGCAATGTTTCTTGTCACTGGCTAACAGCATTTAAAATATTTACAGCCCTTTCTTTACCCTGGGGTGTATCAGAATAAATCATTGTTACCACCAATAAATCAAAAATTAATCTCCAGAAAGCTCTATGCCTGTCCTATCCCTCAAACAGCAAGTAGCAGAATCTATCCAAGCAACTTGGCATCAACAGAATTGGTGTTTCCTCAGCATGCCTGCCGGAGAAGGCAAGGGCAACCCACTCCAGTACTCTTGCCTGGAAGGTCCCATGGACAGAGGAGCCTGGTAGGCTGCAGTCCATGGGGTTGCTAAGAGTTGGACACGACTGAAGCAACTTAGCAGCAGCAGCAGAGGCATGCCTGCAATGCAGGAGACCCTGGTTCGATTCCTGGGTCCAGAATATCTGCTGGAAAAGGGATAGGCTACCCACTCCAGTATTCTTGGGCTTCCCTATGGCTCAGCTGGTAAAGAATCTGCCTGCAATACAGGAGGCCCAGGTTTGATTCCTGGGTTGGGAAGATCCCCTGGAGAAGGGAAAGGCTATCCACTCCAGTATTCTTGCTTGGAGAATTCCATGGACTTTATAGTCCATGGGATCACAAAGAGTCGGACACGACTGAGCGACTTTCACTTGCCTTCACAGCATTCCTTTGAATCTAAGGCAAAGGGAGCAAGGGTTCCACACGCCCCCTGGCGGGGCTGCTCCAGGGCCAGCGACCCAGCGCTGGGACTGGGCCTGTCTGGGGAGCCCTCACTGACCTTAACCCCCGGCTCCTCAGCCCTGATTATCATACCAAACCCTCCCAGACACCATAGCTCTCTTTCATCCTGAAAAGGCCTCTTTCCTCATGCAGAAAGTACCTCCTCCATAGCTAACTTTTTCCTTCATCATTCTCTTTTCCTCCAGTTAGATGTCCCTTCTCGCATCTTTTCAGTCCCTCTTTTTTCTCTCTCATCCAACTCTTTCCTGAAACTCTGTTGAAGTTTTTCTCTCCCTTTCCCTTTCCTGTTCCTTTGAAAGCGCCCTCCCTCCTTTTCCCGTTTTCCTTTCTTGTCTTGCATTTCAGGATAGAACAGTTCGACATCTAGCAGCTAGTGCGCTAGTATGAGCTCCGTACTGTGCTGGGGGCAGTAAATTTCAGGAAGTCTGTACAGCGTCTATACCCCACTAGCGCCCGACTCTCCTTTCTCCATCTGCTGCTGCTAGAACCTTTCTCAACACTTCATGTGTTACCTCGGCTCCCTAAACCATACGAAGGAAAATACAAACAGAAGCTAGAATGAAACCTCTCCCCCTCCCAGCACCTGCCGCGAGGTGGACAGCGGCTCAGGGCAGGGGTAAGAGTGCAGGCTGGTGTGGACTGTGGCTTTCCTCTGCGGTGTCCCTACTCTACCTGGCTAGGTGCTCAATGAATGTGAAAGTGAACTCATTCACATTTCATGCTTTTTCCTCTACTTCTTCCTACCCTTAAATTCTGTACTTGAATAGACTTTCTACATGCCTTCTAGTGATGAGGTTCCTTCTCAACTTGTTATCATCTCCGTAACTACCTGGATTTAGAGAATTTATATTTGTCATGACTATAACATCACATGAGCTCATCGTTGCAAATTTGGAAATGGTAGAAAATTGCAAAGAAAAGGAAATCTTCCCATAATTCCACCACATATAGATAACCACCATTATTAACATTTTGTTATACTTCATTCCGTTTCTTTCCTGTACATATATGTATTTTTAATAAGGTTTTCACAGATGTATCATAATTGGAATATGTTATGTAGGGTAGGGCCATACTGCAACAATAAAGATTACTCAAATTTTCCTATGTTTTAACACATTAGAAGTGATTTGTTGCTCCTGTAACAGTCTTCGCTGATTATTTAGCTTTGTGTGGTGGTTTTGCTGCAGAGAGTCCTTAAAGTCTGGAGCTCCTTCCATTGTGTGGTTCTGCTTTCTCCTTAAGGCCTTGTTATTGTCTTCAGTTCTCAAAAAGAGAAACAGAGCATGAAGCAGACACACCCACCGTGGTTCCGAGTAGCGCACACCACTTGTCCACTCATGTTCCACTGGTGGGTCCCTTGGTCACGTGTCCCCACCTAACGTCCGGGGAGGCTGGGAGACGTAGTCCAGCCACACACTTGGCTACAATCCACTTCTGTTAAAAGAGGGACTACTTAACAGCCAGTGATGCTTCCCACAGCTTCCGTAAGCTCCCTGTGGACTGCTCACTGTGAAGGCCTGTGCTCTCACACCTCACTTTCCTTACACAGGCATGCACCCTCCTCTGCGGGTGCTGCCCCAGGGATTAGAGCTCCCTTACCCGTCCTAACAACCCTAGGCTGCCCTGGCGATTGTTACTCATCTGTGCTCTCACATGTCACACGGTGGGGTTAGATGACTCAGTCGTCTCATTTAGACTGTGGGTTTCTTGAGGGCAGCATTTTAAACACAAATTCAGAAGTTAATAATTTTGTTGTTGAGTTCTGTTGTAAAATAGGTACTTAAGATGAATTTGCTAAGCAAGACAGAGAATAGATAGGAGAAAAAGTGTGGACACGGCCAGAACCGCAGAGGCATCAGAAATGAGCCCACCTGATGGAGCAGGTGCGAAGAGAGCTGTGTGGGGATGGTCTCAGGGCTGCGGGTGGGAGCATTGCTAGAACGGAGGCCGGGGCAGATCCCTTCATCAGGGCTCTCTTAAAGTGACTCCTCACGCGTCATTTTTAAGGAGATGTGTTGGTGTGATGGCTATTTAGACAACAACACAAAAACATCAGAGAAAACCAGGGGAGACAGTCTTGAAAAACCCAGAGAAAGTGGTGCACAGGCCTCCCGGTCCCTACCAGTCACCCGCACAGGCCTCACTTCCGCTCGGGCTTTGCTCCCCAGGCCCGGCCCTGACCAGCCAGGGTGGTAGCCTCTGTGCGCAGCTGCTTTCCTAGAGTTTAGAAGCTGGCTGTGCTTCTGGGTCCTGACTCTGCCTGAGGTTTCACAGTGGAGTGGTGGCAGCAGGTCAAAGTGGAAATGGGTGTAGAAGATGTAGGTCTGATAAACGAAGTCTTTTCTTTCGAGCTGCTTGGATGTGAATGGAGGGGACAGGGTACAGCAGAAGCAGGAAAGGGATATGAGTTCAGTAAAGGGCTTTTGCAGCAGGTGAGGAAGCTGGTGGTAATCTTGTTTTTCTTTGGTTTGGTAGTAATTGGAGGGATTGGAGCATGTTTATATGCTGAAGGGGAGGAGCCAGCAGAGGTTAGAAATATAGGAGAGAGAAACTGGACCCATCAAAATGAAAAACAGGTGTCTCTTTGAAAGACATCTTTAAGAAATGAAAAGACCAATATATATTTTTATATAAAGACATAAATATATCTTCATGAGCTGTAAAGTTCTTACAACTCAATAACACAAAAACAAAAGAAAATGGGCAAAGGGTTTGAACGGACTCTTCACAAGAGAATATACAAATGTCCAAGAAGCACATGAAAAATAATGCTCAACATTTTTAGTCAATAGGAAAATGAGAATTAAAACTACAATGAGATACCACTACACATGTACTAAAATGGCAAAAATACTGACAATACCAGTGTTGGTAAAAATATGAATCCAGTGGACCTCTAGCATATTTCTGGCAGAAGTATAAAATTCTATGTCCACCTTGGGGAAAAAATTTGGCTGTTCTTGTAAAGTAAACATGCATTTACCACACAGTTCAAATATTCACCTCTAGGTATTTACCCAAGAGAAATGAAAGCCTGTCCACATGAAGATTATACAAGTATGTTTACAGCTTATACAACCAGGAAAAAATCCAAATGTCCATCAGTAGATACATGGATAAATAAACTAGCATATCTATCTGAGGGAATACTACTCAGCAATAAAAAGAGTGAACTGCTGACACACACAAGAGGGTGCATCTCAAGATATTATATTGAGCAAAAGAAGCCAAACATGAAAAAACTGAATTCCGTATGACACCGTTTATGAAATTCTACTATAGCCAGAACTAATCTACGATGACAGAAGCAGATCTGTCGGCTTTCAGCAGTGGTTGCTGGGGAACTGACTGCAGGAGGCAGCTTTTGGGGAAGGCAACACTGTTTTATATCTTGATTTGTGGGACTAGTGCTTAACCAGGTATATTCTTTTGTCAAAACTCACCCATTTGCTAAAACGGATGCATTTCACTATATGTAAGTTAATTTCAATAAAACTGATTATGGAGAGAATAACTAGAGACTGTCTTAAATGTAAAATGGGATCAAAACAATAGATGGAAAGGTTAATCTTGCGTAGGAGATGACGTACTTTCTCCTCTGAGCTATACCTGGAAGAAAAAAGTGTGGGTGCAGGAGAATTAGAGGACTGGCGAGTCCATGAGAAAGCTCTCAGGGCCATAGGGAAGTGTTACCTTACAGCATCGGATCCCATGGGGAAGACTGCAACGGCCTGTATTTTTTGTTGTTGTAAATGCTGGCCAGGTGGATTTCAAAGACTACCCAGGACCATTACATAGTGAACCCACTAGTTCAGGCTGTTGGCCTGGGTTGACACCATTAGCCCATATTATATTTGCATAACGCCATTTTGTCCTTGCTGGGAAAACATCAGGTCCGATAAAGTATAGAGGACTGTTAGAGCTCTCAGGAAGCCTCTGGCCACACATTGTCATGCAGCTGAAACAACAGACTTTTGTTGTTGTTTTTTGCCTTGGGTTTTAGGGGGAAAGAGACAGCCCAGAGAAGTCTTACACATGTTATTTGGAAGTATTGTGACAGCCAAGAAATTGGACTGATGTCAAAAGAAACCACAGTGGCTGTTTCCTTTCTATTATTTTTTAAAAAGCAATTTTGATCTTTCAAGCTCTATGAGAAGCAAAGTTTACTAAATATACCTCTGTGGGGGTGTGTGTTGATCCAAGCATTTATCTTGTCTCTGATCCCAGAGGATACATTCCTCTTCCCTGGGCCTTCTCACCCTCTGCTATCACATGAGTCTCTTCCTTCTTGAGACCCACTTCCCAGGCTTCTAAAAATCTGTGTGATAAAGGGCAAAGGATGGAGCCCTTTCTGCAGAAGGCAGGGCCAGTTCCTTACTCTGCCACAACTGCCTTATGATTACAAAGGGCAAACAACTGTCTTAAGAGAAAAAATGAATTTATGGCTTATGTAACATAGTCCAGGGATGGGCCAACTGTGGCTATGGCTGGATTCAGGGGTCAAGCCCATTCCAAGGGCATGCTTTTGGTCATCTCTCCGTTTGCCTTCTTCTATGTTGGTTTCAATCTTGGCTCTATTTGTAGAAAGTTGGCAGCAAAAGCTGTACCCTCCGTTCCCCTCAGATTCTTATTTCTCTCATGAAACTTCAGAAACTGTTATTGCTTGGCACCTTTGATCTGACTGGGGTCAGGTCAGTGCCTCTGGGGGAATGCAGTATGCTGGGTTGCTTATGACCTCAACCCAAAACTCCTGGCCTGAGAGGAATGGAATTTCCCCCATAGCAATATAAGAGAATAATTGCTACACAAAAGCGGGTAATGGGAGGCCGGAACGACCAGTCTACCACACTCAGGGGCACTGGGCAAGTTCTTCAAGGCTGATTATCTGGCTCCAGCTACTTAGAAGAGAAAGCAAAGTTCAGTAGGTTTCCTAATACCTACAAGGCTTGAAAAAGCACTGCAGGAGCAGATATGGTACCTGCCAGCGCTTGGGGAGGGAGCTGAAAAAATTCCATAGATCAGTTTTCAAGGCTTTCCATGCTTTGGCCCCAACACTGGTCTCTAGTTTTCTGCTTGAACGCTCTCCTCCAGCCTAATAGATCTCATTTCACATGAATTAAAAACTCAGGTTCGAAGTGCCAACTGCAGTCCCACCGTTTATTTTGATCAAGCCTGTTTCCTCATTCGTAAAAGGGAGATTATAATAGCACATAACTTATTGATATTAGATTAAAAGGGTCAAAGGAGTTCACATAAAATGCAACACTTTCTATAGCTGATTCATGTTGATGTTTGGCACAAACCAACACAATACTGTAAAGCAATTATCCTTCAATTAAAAATAAATAAAGGATGGTATGGGGAGGGAGGAGGGAGGAGGGTTCAGGATGGGGAACACATGTATACCTGTGGCAGATTCATTTCGATATTTGGCAAAACCAATACAATATTGTAAAGTTTAAAAATAAAACTTAAAAAAATTAAAAAATAAATAAAAATAAATATATAAATAAAATTTTAAAAAATGCAACAGCTGGAGGGCTGGTTTTCAAATTCATTCTCAGCCCTTCTTTGCACCTCTTGAGGCCCAGGATACTCTTCCCTCTTTTGGACTGCATCATCGAGCTTCCTTTGTCCTCTGGCTTCCAAATGTGTCTGACAATGGGTTAGAGTGTTTCTTACCTACGCCTTCCTTGCACTTGTATCACATCTCTGGCCGTGGCTGTGACCCTCCGTGGACTAAAACTTTTGCCATGTGCCCCCTTCTCCGTATCTCCACCTCTCACTTTGTCCTTTGGTGATATTATTTCTTCCATTGCCTTTTCAAATAGAGATGGCTTTACATTATTGCTAAGACCTGAATTCCGTAGCATCCCTCATTTGGCCCATTAACCCTGCTCAGACCTCATCATAGCTCTTCATTAAGATAACTTTACCTACACCACCTGGTGTAAGGCTGTTTCCTGCTGAGATCTTGACTGATACAACAGTTGATAACAGGAGTGGTCCCAGAAAACAACCTCAAAGTGGATTTGGGGACCACGTTTCTCACTTATTTAATGAATGCAAAATTGACCTTATTGCTGGCAGAAGTGGGACACTGGTCATCTGTACCATGATGTAGCATTAAGATTATTCAAATTAAAAAAAAAAAAAAGATTATTCAAATTATTCCTGAGAGTGATGTAAGACAGAGAGTCAGTGGAAGGCAAAGTTTTAAGCGATCAAGTGACTGCTACACTTGCTTGCTATGGCAACAGTGGTAATTACGGTAATTGTAGGGTGGACTGGTTCAGAGAAGGCAATGGCACCCCACTCCAGTACTCTTGCCTGGAAAATCCCATGGATGGAGGAGCCTGGTAGGCTGCAGTCCATGGGGTCGCTAAGAGTCAGACATGACTGAGCAACTTTACTTTCACTTTTCACGTTCATGCATTGGAGAAGGAAATGGCAACCCACTCCAGTGTTCTTGCCTGGAGAATCCCAGGGACAGGGGAGCCTAGTGGGCTGCCGTCTATGGGGTCACACAGTCGGACACTACTGAAGTGACTTAGCAGCAGCAGCAGGGTGGACTGGTTACTTCTGACAGTGCTAGAGAGTTTATGAGAGAAAGAGAGATTGAGGAGTTTTAAACTTTGAACTTCCAACTCAAGACATGAGTGTAGAACCAGAAAGTTTCTGCGGTGATCTTAAAAGAATCCTTATCTCTTGCAGCCTCAGAGAAGACAGAGCTGTGGGTCAGGTCTAAAGTCTGGGTTGAAGATTGGCAATACCTGGTAGATGTACAGCTTTATAAAGTCTTTATGCTAATGTTAGAGCACTGGTTGGGAAGGAGTTGGACACAGACATTGGGGTAAGGACATTTGAAATGAAGAAATGAAACTGAGATTGATGAGCCCCTGGTCCCCCTGACTCTCCCTTGCTGGAGAAGGAAGTCTCTTTATGGCCCTTAAGACCCAGCCCCAGCTTATCTCACTGCCACCAGACTCACAATGACAGTCACATCTTATCACAGCCCAGGGGAAAATCTGAAAGATCTTCTGCAGGAAGAGGTGGTTATATTCCAAAGGAATTGTGGTTTCTTTCCATTTGTATTGTCAGGAACCTTGGGAATGTGTGTGTGTGGATAGATTCCCAGAGTATTAGGCTGAGCAGGATGAAATGTAGTGTTGGGTCATATTTGTCAATATGGGTGAGTTTACCTGGGATTCAAGGTGTAATATTGCAGTTTAAGTGATTGGGAGTGGTTCTAATAATTTGCTTGGTTGAGTAGCTAAATATTGAATTTAATAGTGCCTTATGTCTAATGATGGAGAAGGCAATGGCACCCCACTCCAGTACTCTTGCCTGGAGAATTCCATGGATGGAGGAGCCTGGTAGGCTGCAGTCCATGGGGTCACTAGGAGTCAGACATGACTGAGTGACTTTACTTTCACTTTTTCACTTTCATGCATTGGAGAAGGAAATGGCAACCCACTCCAGTGTTCTTGCCTGGAGAATCCCAGGGGCAGGAGAGCCTGGTGGGCTGACGTCTATGGGGTCACACAGAGTCGGACACAACTGAAGTGACTTAGCAGTAGCAGTATGTCTAATGAAGCTGACCATTGCAGAACTCCCCTAGCACATTATAGTAGGAATCCAAAGCTCAGGGAGATGGGAAATAGAAACATATCTATTGTATGTAACCTGATTAATTCCTCCTCTAAGGCCCAGAGAATACTCCCCTCAGAAAAACATTTTAAAATTCATCAGTAAGAAGAATACCAGCACTCCTGAAAAGCTCTGTGGTGTCTGTCTTCCACAGGACAGAGAAAACAGTGGGAAATGCTGCCATTGAACTGGGATCTCTGATGGTAAAAATGGGAACCCCTGGTGACAGACTACTGGACACAAGATGAGCTCAGTTACTCCAATGAGCCACAAGGATAGAGCAGTTAACAGACTGTTTTGTCCCACATGGATTTATGATGGAGGCTAATCAATCACAGGGTTCAAAGGAAGGTAACAGATGTGCAACCTACTATGATACAACTTGGTCTGTGTCAGCATGTGTGTGCTAGTCGCTCAGTCATGTCTGACTCTGTGCGACCCTGTGGCCTGTAGCCCACCAGGCTCCTCTGTCCATGGAATTCTCCAGGCAAGAATACTGGAGTGGGTAGCCATTCCCTTCTCCAGGGGATCTTCCTGACCCAGAGATCAAACCCAGGTCTCCCGCATTGCAGGTGGATTCTTTACCAGCTGACCACCAGGGCAGCCCTGGTGAGAGAAGGTTGTTCACAAACTCAGAATCCTTCAGTTGAGATACAAGTCAGATCCCTTTAAGGAAACCTGAAATGTGACCAAAAGTACATTCTGTAAATTTCCTCCAAGCCTCCCCAGTGGTACCTGAGGGGCCATTTGCTAGGGTGACTGGGCAGGAGAGAAAGGGAAATACACAGCCCTTGTGTAGTGACTGGGTATCAGCTCTGAATGGATGCTAATTTCTAGGACTCTAAAACTCACCGTGATTCATCAACCAGAGTGGGAACTTAGGAAGGTCTGATGATGAATGAAATCTTGGCATGAAACACCCTACAGTATGTAACTCTAGCGGGCCCATGGAAAGGACATAAGTGGCAACTGACAGAGTCCCCACATCAGTTCCCTCATCCTGGAATAAAAATAAAATAAACTACTGGGTGAGAGAGGCCAAGAGGAAGCCTCTGGAAAGCAGCTCCCACCTATCCTCCTGCATGCCTAAAGAGCGAACCAAAATCACCACCACATTCTTGGGGGTACTGCTGAGAGTAGAGTCACCATCCAAGCCTCGACAGACGAGAGGATGGTGTTTCCAGTCATATCCCTGTATAACACCTATCGTCAGCAAAAATGCCATATAGGGGTCATGAGAATGACTGTGGATTATGCTACACTCAATTAGGTAGCTGTTGCCAACTGTAGGTGCTATTCTTTTATATATATATATATATATATATATATATATATATATATATCTTTGCAGCTGCTATCCTTGATGTGCTATCTTTATTAGAGCAGTGGCACCTGGTAGATAGCTATTGACTTGGCAAGTGATTTTTTTCTTTATCTTAATTAGTAAGAACAATTGGAAGCAGTCTAATTTCACCTGGCTGACTGAGACAGTGATCTACACTCACGGTCTTCAGGGTTATGTCAACTCTCCTGTTTTCATTTAATCCAAAGGAGACCGGATACCTCACAGTACTTAATGCTGGTCCATTATATTGATAACATCATGTCAATTGAATCTAAAGAGCAAGATGCAGCAAGAACCCCTAAAACCTCTGTAAGGTACAGGCATGGCAGGGGACAGGAAGAGAAACTGCACAAAATTTAGAAGCTTGAAACACTGATGAAATGCCTAGGGATCCGGTGGTCTAGGTCATCTTGGAATAGGCTTTCCAAAGGCAAAGCTAAGTGGATCCACTTTGTCCTAGGCACCACAAAGGAAAAGGTGCAGTGCTCGACGAGCCTCTGAATTTTGAAAGCAACATTTGGGTCTTCCACTGCGGTCCATTTGCTTAGAAACCCACAAGGCTGCCATTTTAAGGTGGATCCCAGAGCAATAGAGGGCTCTACACCAAGTCCAGGCTGAAGGACAAGTTGCTCTGCCACTAAGGCCTTATAACCCAGGAGATTCAACATACTTGAAGTACCTGAAACTTTGCCCAAAGAATACCAAATGATAATGTGACCTGAGCTGCTCATTATGAAGTGGGTGTTATCCTACGCCCCAAACCATGAAGCTAGGTGTGTGCAGCAACATCCATTACTAAATGCAGACGGTATGTATGAAAACAGGCCTAAATGGGTCTGAGTGGCACAGGTCAATTGAGATTCCCGCTGCATCTACTCCTGCTGCTTTACCGTCTCTTCCTCAACCCACATAAACAATCCCCTGTAGACCAGTTAGCAGAAGAAAGACAAATAGTAGGCCTGGGTTACAGGCAAGTCTATTTCTACGTTGACACCAGCCAGAAGTGGATGGCATTACAGCCCCACTAAGGGTGGCCCTGAAAGACAGTGATGAAGAGAAACTTCCCAGTGGGCAGAAACTTGGACAAAAATATCTCACTTGCTTGGAAGGACAGATGAGCTGAAGAAGAAAAAATCTACACAGTCTCATGTGCAGTGGCTAACAGCTGGTCTGAAAGAAGAGTGGAATGGCCAACAGGGACACGCTTGTGACTGTAGCTGGGTGACGACACTCTGAGAGATTGGGGTGTTATCCTATAGGGTGCCATATATGCTTTAAACTTGACCAAAAGACGGTGTCAGCTCCCTCAAAGCCCAAATATAAAGGCCTGAAAACCAAGTGGAAGAGGTGAAAACGTTCCCTCTTATTATTGTACCTGCTGCTGCTAAGTCGCTTCAGTCGTGTCCGACTCTGTGAGACCCCATAGACAGCAGCCCACCAGGCTCCCGTGTCCCTGGGTTTCTCCAGGCAAGAACACTGGAGTGAGTTGCCATTTCCTTCTCCAATGCATGAAAGTGAAAAGTGAAAGTGAAGTCGCTCAGTCATGTCAGACTCTTAGCGACCCCATGGACTTCAGCCCACCAGGCTCTTCCGTCCATGGGATTTTCATTGTACCTAGTAAGACATTTATAGAAATTTTTTCTTAATGTGCACATTCTCTTGCTTTGGGTAGGTTGAGATCTTAGTTCCCAAGAGAAGAATGCTCCCACAGGGAACACACATAGCCATGGTTCCATTAAATTGGAAGTTGGCACCCTTCCCCTGACGCAGCCACTTGGGGCTTCTCTTGTCACTGACCCAACAGCCAGAGCGAGAGTTTCCACACCTACATAAGGTGATTGGTCCTACTTACCAAGAGGAATCTGGGCTGCTGTTAGCCCACAGGACTACTGCCTGTTTCAGGACCCTATGCAGGGATGACTTTAGAACACCACCCGCCAAGACCCTGTCAACGACAGGGGGAGCCTGCGGCTGGCTCAGAGAAGCCCAGGCCAGAGCTCCTGGTGGGGTCCACTCCCCATCCTTCTCCAGCCCTAAGGAGAAATACAGGGTTTGTGGTGTTCAGTTCACTTCAACAAACGTTTATCGGACAGCATTCAGAGGTGACAGTGCAGCATAACTGACTAACCAGAGCATTCCTGAAATGAACTGTCCTGGTAAATTGAGCTTTCTAAGTAACTAAGTTTCATTCTGAAAATTTGTTACATATCGTTTTGAAATGTCTGGCTCCACTTCCTTCCCACCATAAGCACTGCCTAGTGAGCATGGTTGATGCTCTCTGTGATGAACAGGGATTTTAAAAGCCCTCAAAGTGATGATTTCCAGAAGACCAAGTCTCAAGGTGATAACATAGATAAAGAAAGGGAAGGTGATGGGACTGAATGAACTGCACAGGACAGGAGGTGCTTTATCAAAAGATAAATTCCTGATATCAGCCAGATTCGCCATCATTTGCCTCTGAAAGAAGAGTCCTGGAGGAGCTCTGGCTGGTAGAAAGCTTTGGGAGCTGGGAATTTGCTGTGATGATAATGATGGCCGTGTACCTGAGATGTTTGTGTTCCTATGGCCCTCTGCGTTTTCATGCCTCTTTCACATTTATGCTCTCATTTGAGTCTCGTATCAGCCCTCTGAGATGGCAAAGGCATGTTTTGTTACTCTCTCTGAACAGTTACTCTCTCCATTCTGAAGGAGATCAGCCCTGGGATTTCTTTGGAAGGAATGATGCTAAAGCTGAAACTCCAGTACTTTGGCCACCTCATGCGAAGAGTTGACTCATTGGAAAAGACCCTGATGCTGGGAGGTATTGGGGGCAGGAGGAGAAGGGGACGGCAGAGGATGAGATGGCTGGATGGCATCACTGGCTCGATGGACGTGAGTCTGAGTGAACTCTGGGAGTTGGTGATGGACAGGGAGGCCTGGCGTGCTTCGATTCATGGGGTCGCAAAGAGTCGGACACGACTGAGCGACTGAACTGAACAGTTGGAACACCCGAGGCACAGAGAGGGCGGTGGCAGACTGGGACACGAGTCCCTTGAATGGCTGCTTGTTGTGTCTTTGGTTTCTGACCCGAGGTATTCTCTTAGGCCTTTGTAGTGGGAAGACGACAACACATTTTCAGGGATTTTGAGAGAGAAAAAGAGGAAGAAAAAACTCCATGTGGTGGTTACATAGCCATGGGAAATCCAGGCTGCACAAAGATTGGACAGGCAAGCAGTTTCCCCCAAATTCCTGAATGTGGTATGTCCCCCCACCATATGGTTAGAACTCCAGGCAACACAGCCCAAAGACCATTCTCCTCCTGCCCTGGCAATCTCCTGCCACTGCTCTGATGTTCTCAGCCTGCCTCTGACACTGCCATGGAGGCAAAGTCAGGAGACGCCTCCACCTTGGGAGAAAGACTGTGGCCAAAATGAGGTGCCTTCTGCTTCCAGCTTCTTCCCCAGAGGAAAGGGAGCTGCCCTTCTGGGCTGACAAAGTGTTTCTTCAAAGAGAGCAACAGGGGATGCAAAGAGGATGGAGCTGGCAGTCAGGGACTTGGGTTCGAAGTCTTGGCAATACAACAATGGGCACATACAGTGAGTTTCCTGTGCCTCAGCTGATTTCTCATGCATGCAGAAGGGGAGAATTACCCATGTCTTTAAGTCCAAGACTGCTCTGAAAGCAAGTGAGATCCTATGAAAAGAAAGGTGTTCTGCACTTTTTAGAAAATGAAGGACCAGGAACAACCAACCAAGGCAAGACCCAGCGCACAGGCTGTCTGCAGGGTTCTGAGGCTGCTTCCTCTTCTCCCCAAACGTCTGTCCCCCGACCCCCTTTTGCACCTCACTATGTTATCTGATCATGTCTGCCTTGAGTCTAACTGGTGTTGAGGAGGAGGTGCGCATGGGTGTCACACTGTAACCCGAATGAACCAGGCTCGCTTTTCTCTCTGCACATTCATTTTCACATCTGTATAATGTAGACGGGGGAGGCTGAGACGGGTAGTCATTTCTGTTAGATGATTTTAAAAGTCCTTTACAGTCTAACAGTCAGTGAGTTGATAAACTCTGCCTCCCTAGAGACAAACTTGCATACTTCAGGCCATGTCTATGGATAGCTAAGGACCAGACAGGCACAGGGAAGCAAGTGGGCAAGAGCAAAACATGGGGAGGAGAGAAGGGTTTGGGACTCCTAAGCAGCTCAGACACGGTTAACCCAGAACGAGGAGTGGACTGCCTCTTGCAGAGAGACGGCAGGACTGAAGCTCAGCAGAGCAGCCTGGGCACCTGGGCCCCTCCACACCCGGCTTCCAGGCCTCCGTGCAGCATGCTGGTGCTAGCCTCCCTGCGGACGCATCGTGCACCTGTGCATGTCCAGAGGGTTTCCTCACACTGGGAGAGCCTGGCTTCACCCCTTCTCTGCCGTCCAGTGAAACCAAGAGGCAAAACTGCTGATCTCCAAGGACAGTGAAGGCAGAATCCAGGCAGTCCCGGGCCAGACACTGAGTTAAAGTGGCTGGACGCTTTGCGTTCAAGCCAGGTGGATGAGAACATCAGAGCCCAGTAGCACCCAGGCCAGGACAGGCTCAAAGAATGAGCATGGCTGCAGCCCCGTAAGAAATCTCAAAGCCCACTCCTCACAAACACGCCTTTCACAGACACATGCCTTAATGACAGGGCCCACCATCCTAAAGGCTTCTGCTATTAGGTTGATTTGCTCCAAGATGGGAGGACAAGGAGGCCCTCCTGAGGATGAAGCCACCAAACAGAGCCCCACACGCTCCCCCTGGGCTCTGCGGTTTCAAAAGTAAGCCTGAAGACTTTGGCAGACACGGAGCGGGTAAATGGTGAGTCCCCTGACTCCCTGAAAGAGCCAAGAGAGCATTTCTCAAAGTCTGAGCCAAGAATAGCTTGTATCAGAAGAGGCTGTCCCACTAACTTGAAAATGTATGTTCCTGGACTCCTTACCAGTGAATCTGAATCTTGGGGGAACAGTCATTTCTTAGCAAGCTACAGGAATGATTCTTATGTCTAGTAATGTTAAAAACCATATGACCACTCTCCAGTCTTGACAAGAGTAGACACTTGGCAAGACTGTATTGAAAGATTGCGTGCATGACTGAACGTGTGTAGGGGAAGAGAAAACTCATTCTCATTGAACCAGGAAGAAACAGAAGTGACTAGAATGAGTCAGGTCTTATTGGACCTGGAAATGGGTTCAAAAGCTTCCAACATAATCAACTTTCTCCCACAACAAAATATATTTTTGAAGGTTACAATGCTTTCATCTTTCTTCTCTTTTGAATCCTGATTGGAAAAAAAAACAAAAACAAAAACCTAAGATATTTATCACTATTGTTAACTCATTTAACACTTGAAAAAACTTGAGGTTCAGAGAGTATTCCTTTACCGATATCGTGCAGCCAACAGGGGACAGAGACACAACCCAGATCCTTTGACAAGGAGCTCCAGGCCAACCCACTGTGCAGTGTCGGCTGCTACCATCCTCACCAAGCATAGGGAAGGACACTGACCTGGAGTGATACCATGCTGGGGCACTGTTAGCAGAAGGGGAGAACTTCTTAGTGTGGATGATTTAGGGGGTAGGGGGGTGCAGGGCAGGAAGAGAGGGCAAGCTGATGAATACTGAGCACCTACTGTATGCCATAGCCATCCGCTTTGATGTAGTATTTTCATATAATGCTCACGATCACCCTGTAAAGGTTTCATTTCCCTCATTTTGCAGTTGAGGAAAATGAAGCTCAAAGGGAAGATAAGGAAGTTGCCCATGGCATTGACCACAGAGCTAGGAAATGGCAAAGCCACATTTTGAACTCAAATTCAGAGCCCATTTATAAAATCTTTTTTTTTTATTACTCCCCCCCACCCCTTTCCTGCCTACCATTGGATTGATCCAAGATTTAATTCAGTTTTTTAAAATTTGACTGGTTAATATAGTCTATCAATATATTTTTCCTTTTAGAAATTACTTAACTTTTATACATGCTTTTATTGAACTATACCTTTAATATTTTATGCCAGGCTCCTCTGTCCATGGGAATTCTACAGGCAAGAATACTGGCGTGGGTTGCCATGCCCTCTTCCAGGAGATCTTTCTGACTCAGGGATTGAGCCCAGGTCTCCCACATTGCAGGTGGATTTTTTACTATCTGAGCCACCAAGGAAGCCCTTAACAATGTCTAACATGATGCATCTCTTTTTCCTGTGCTATACAAGGGCTTCACAATGCCTTACATCTGGTTTCTCCCTCCTGTGTTTCGAGATACTGCTATCTATTCAATTGAGCCACATAAAATTGTCAATATTCAACAAACACTTAACCTACAATATGGTAATTTCATACAAATGATATTTTCAATGAAAGCAATGTGTTAGCTACATTTCATAACCTCCCCCAAATTAGAGGTTAAAAATTTTGACACAGATTTACCAACATATAAATCCATTTCCTTATTCAGTGTTAACTTTGTGTGGCTTTATGTTTTAAACATAGAATGTATTTATTTAATCACATACACACACACACATACACACACACACACACACACTCCAATGGGAACAAGACAGAATAACAGAACGAACCCTGTTCTGGAGCAATACACCCTGCCTCTCACTTTATCCTGATTCTAAGACCTCTTCATTCAAGCCAAATAAATGCTGAGACAGATGGTTGGAATATTATATAAAAATAATTAAGTATTATTGCCTCTTTCACACAGTTTGACCTGGGTTTGATGCACACAATTTGTCTGGATTTGACCTTGGGAAGGTTATTTTTACCTCTCAGAGTCTCAGATTTCGTTGTGATCTGAATTTGAAGGTCTTAGGCTGATGGGTTTGCATCAAAATCATGTGAAGTTTTAAAATAGCATTATTAGTTTTTGAGATCTACTTCTGAATGTTCGGTTTCATTAAAAACCTTTTTCAATGTAGGTCTGTGAGTAGCAAACTCAATCTTTGTTTAAAAATTCTTTATTCCATTATTATCTTTTGTAGGACAGTTGAACTGGGTATAGAATTCTAGGTTGACAGTTCTTGCTTCTGAGCATTTTCCTTAGTCCTTTTCCTGTTTTCATAACTCTTATTAAGTGTTATATCCAATTTTCTCCATACCACTGAGTCTGATTTTCATCTCTATATCTCTCTGATAAAGAGAGATTTCTGGATTCTGGACTAATTCTTGATGTCCACCCTGGGCAGGGGTGTACAAAGGGTCAATCTTCTTTCTAGATTATTACCTCAGATCTAGTTTTTTTAAAATTCACTGTTTCTCCCTTTGACCTTGAAGAGGCTATTATTCAAACTTCTGTGGAGTCTTTGTGTTGACTATTATATTTTTTATTTCTAGAATTTTCATATGTTCTTTTTGACAATTACATTTTGTTTTATGGTCTTATTCATATTTTTCTGATGATTTCCCCTTCTTTCATATTTTAACATTTTAAGGGCATATATTAAAGTTTCTTGCAAATGTTTTATTCTATTCAGATATTAGGGTGCAATTTCTTTGATTTGAAGTGCCTGCTAACTATCCTTTACAAAGGTCTGTTTTCTTTTGTGGTTATAATATTTCACTGTGAGCCTCTACTTCAGGGGATTACTTCCAATGGAATTCCCATGTGTCCTGGGATGAGACAGTGTCTCTTCTTGTATGGCATCTGCAGTGTCTTACAGGGTTCAAAAGTTTCTGGGTGGTTTTAATGTTAATTTCTCAGTTGGGGGTCCCTGTACTATGAGAATAGTGGAAATTTAGAACCCGAGTCTGTCAAATTGGTTTAGGATGCCAATTTCTTGGGAATGACCCTTTGTATACCTATGGCCAGGGTTTACATCAAGTTTTCCTCACCAATTTCCAGGATGGTTGGTAGAGATTGTCTCGTACTTGCTGCATGGGTCGAGTAGCCCTTCACAATCCCTGCCTTTACAACAGATCAACTCTACTCCTTGGGCCCTGCAGCCAACTGTCCCATCCACATTCAGTATCAGGACTCCAGCCCCCAGCTGATTTTATAATTCTGTGGGCCATTTTGGCTCAGCAGCTCCTAACCCCCTTGACTTTGAGCCTCCTCTTTGTTAATCTAGCATGGAGGATTTCTCTCTCTTAACATTGAGCCTGTTGTTGTTCAGTCACTTACTCGTGTCTGACTCTTTGCAACCCCATGGACTGCAGCACTCCAGGCTTCCCTGTCCTTTACTATCTCCCAGACCTTGCTCAAACTCCTGTCCATTGAGTCAGTGATGCCGTCCAACCATCTCATCCTCTGTCATCCCCTTCTCCTCCTGCCTTCAATCTTTCCCAGCATCAGGGTCTTTTCTAATGCGTCAGTTCTTTGCCTCAGGTGGCCAAAGTATTGGAGTTTCAGAACATCATTCTTTCCAATGAATATTCAGGGTTGATTTCCTTTAGGATTGACTGGTTTGATCTTCTTGCAGCCCAAGGGACTCTCAAGAGTCTTCTCCAACACCACAATTCAAAAGCATCAATTCTTTGGTGCTCTTTAAGGTCCAACTCTCACATCCATATATGAATACCGGAAAACCCATAGCTTTGACTGCAAAACTTTGTTGGCAAAGTAATGTTTCTGCTTTTTAATATGCTCTCTAGGTTTGTCATACCTTTTCTTCCAGGGAACAAGCATCTTTTAATTTCATGGCTGCAGTCAACATCTGTAGTGATTTTGGAACCCAAGAAAATAAAGTCTGTCACTGTTTCCATTATTTCCCCATCTATTTTCCATGAAGTGATGCGACCAGATGCCATGATCCTGGTTTTTTGAATGTTGAGTTTTAAGCCAGCTTTTTCACTCTCCTCTTTCATTTTCATCAAGAGGCTTTTTAGTTCCTCTTCACTTTCTGCCATAAAGGTGGTGTCATCTGCATATCCAAGATTATTGATATTTCTCTCAGCAGTCTTAATTGCAGCTTGTGCTTCATCCATCCCAGTGTTTCTCATGATGTACTCTACATATAAGTTAAATAAGCAAGGTGACTATATACAGCCTTGATGTACTCCTTTCCCAATTTTGAACTAGTCTGTTGTTCCATGTCTGGTTCTGTTGCTTCTTGACCTGCACCCAGGTTTCTCAGGAGGCAGGTCAGGTGGCCTGGTGTTCCCATCTCTTTAAGAATTTCCCACAGTTTTGTTGTGATCCACACAGTCAAAGGCTTTAGTGTAGTTAATGAAGCAGAAGTAGGTGCTTTCCTGGAATTCTCTTGCTTCTTCTATGATCCAACAGATGTTGGCAACATAGAGCTTAGCTACATTTAAATTTTTCTTTTGTTGTATTTTATCCAGCATTTTCATGTATTTGGAGAGGGGTGGGGCTGTGAGAGTAGTCACTCTCTGTCACCTCAGCGTACCACATTGACCAGAAGCGTCCAGTCCTTGCTTTTACAACACACAGTTCCTTTGGGGGATAGACTCTTTTTCTGTTTTGTTTCATGGCTATTCAGAAGGAATAAAAACTCAATTCCCTTAGAAGTCAGATGATAAAATAAAGACTCTCATTGGAAGGAAGGAACCTAAATGAGCAAGTTAGAAAGAGCCAGGGGAAGACACTAGCAGGAGTACCTCTTTTAAAAAGAAATTCAGAGCTACTTGCGGGAAGTTGAAAATGGAGCTGGTCTCTGTGGCTTGCCGCTCCCAACAAAGAGGCAGAGGTGCTGAGGAGATAATTAACAGAGGCAATCTAAGCAGAAACTGCACACAAGCTGCATTCGACAGGTGAAAAAGCCCGAGGCTGCCTGGAGGTGGGGAAAAAGATAAACAAGCAAATGTTCAGAGAAAGGGAATTTATAACAGTTTTGTTAACGACAAAGCATTCAGTTTGTACTCTGCAGGCTTTACTTATTTAACCCTTCTCTAACGGAGTATTTCATAGCTTCTGAAAACAGTATCCACGCCACTAGATCCTTATTTTAAATGGAAAACAAGAGAACATATCCAGATGCCTTTCTTCTGTTACCCCTACCCAAAGTAGTCTGCCAACCTGCCCTAGCGCTCACCTTAATCAGGGAACACTGGTCACATGGGGGTCAGACTTTGCTGGAATTAAAGAATATCCACTGACCTTTAAAGGATGATCAACACCCTTGCACGGTGGGAATATCACAGATATCACGAGGAAGACAGGTCAGTAGGAGTGGAGTTCATCTAGTATTGCTGCTGCTGCTCCGTGCTAGCTTGTGTCTGACTCTGGGACCCCATGGACTGCAGCGCATCAGGCCTCCCTGTCCTTCGCTATCTCCCAGACTTTGCTCAAACTATCTCCCAGAGTTTGCTCAGTGTCCATTGAGTCGATGTCATCCAACCATCTCATCCTCTGTCAACCCCTTCTCCTGCCCTCAATCTTTCCCAGCATTAGGGTCTTTTCCAATGAGTTGGTTCTTTGTATCAGGTGGCTGAAGTATTGTGGTTTCAGCTTCAGCATCATTCCTTCCAATGAATATTCAGGGTTGATTTCCTTTAGGATTGACTGACTTGATCTCCTTGCTGTCCAAGGGACTTGCAAGAGTCTTCTCCAGCAGCACAATTTGAAAGCATCAATTCTTTAATGCTCAGCCTACTTTATAGTCCAACTCTCACATTCATACATGAATACTGGAAAAACCATAGGTTTGACTAGATGGACCTTTGTTGGCAAAGTGATGTCTCTGCTTTTGAATATGCTGTCTAGGTTTGTCATAGCTTTTCTTCCAAGGAGAAAGAGTCTCAATTTTATGGCTGCAGTCACCACCTGCAGTGATTTTGGAGCCCCCAAAAATAAAGTCTGCCACTGTTTCCATTGTTTCCCCATCTATTTGCCACGAAGAGATGGGACCAGATGCCATGATCTTCATTTTTTGAATGTTGAATTTTAAGCCAACTTTTTCACTCTCCTCTTTCACTTTCATCAAGAGTTTCTTCACTTAGTGCCATTAGAGCAGTATCATCTGCATATCTGAGCCTCTTGATATTTCTCCCAGCAATGTTGATTCCAGCTTGGGATTCATCCAGCCTGGCATTTCACATGATTTGCTCTACATATAAATTAAATAAGCAGGGTGACAATATACATCCTTGACATCTTTCCTGATTTTGAACCAGTCCATTGTTCCATGTCTGGTTCTAACTGTTGTATCTTGATCTCCATACAGGTTTCTCAGGAGGCAGATAAGGTGGTCTGGTTTTTCCATCTCTTTAAGAATTTTCCAGTTTGGTGTGATCACACAGTCAAAGGCTTTAGCATAGTCAATGAAGAAGAAGTAGATATTTTTCTGGAATTCCCTTGCTTTCTCTGCAATCCAACAGATGTTGGCAATTTGATTTCTGGTTCCTCTGGCTTTTCTAAATCCCATGAGTACATCTGGACATTCTCAGTTTATGTAGGGCTGAAGCCTAACTTGAAGGATCTTGAGTGTTACCGTACTAGCATGTGAAGTGAGCGCAGTTGTGCAGTAGTTTGAACATTCTTTGGCATTGCCTTTCTTTGGGATTGGGATGAAAACTGACCTTTTCCAGTCCTGTGGCCACTACAGTAAAGTTTTCCAAATTTGCTGATATATTGAGTGTAGCACTTTAAGAACATCATCCTATTTTAGGATTTTAAATAGCTTAGCTGGAACTCCATCACCTCCACCAGCTTTGTTCATACTAATGCTTCCTAAGGCCAAGTTGACTTCACACTCCAGGAGGTCTGGCTCTAGGTGAGTGATCATACCATCGTGGTTATCCAGTTCATTAAGACATTTTGTCTATTTCTTCGGTGTAGTCTTGCCACCTCTTCTTAATCTCTTCTGCTTTTGTTAGGTCCTTGCCTTTTCTGTCCTTTGTTGTATAAACAAAGGGAAAGGAGTTTTCTGGCTACTTAATGCTAAGGGAAGTGAGCTAGCTCAGCAGGGGCTGGAAGAGTTCAGGAGAGGGATAAACCCCAAGCCCCTGTCCCCCCACATTCCCCACCCAGCAGGCTGTGAGCAGTCATAGTGAGTGAGGTGTCTAAGGGAGCTAATGACTGTGGGTTCTATTCTTACCCAGTTTGTATGACTCTGATCATCACAGTATAAGCAGCCTGATTATGGAAGCTAAATAGATACCAGGGATGCAAATACCCTCAGGGAGAAGGTGAGGGGGGTGAAGCGGAGTATGGGGAGTGAAGGGGGCTCACCCTCTGGTTTAGAGCAGGCGGGAAAGGAGACAATGCTTTCTTGGACAACGGCAGAAGTTTTTAGATCCTGCTCTGCAGGAGGAACGACTAGCAGAGTGCCTGGGCACCAGGGATCCTGAGGCCAGGGTATTCGATAATAATGATGATGATGATAGCAAACACTTCCACGGAGCTTGATATTTCCCAAGCACTCTGCAAAGCACTATGTATATAACTCATTTCATCCTCATAGCAGCCTGGAAAGTTAGATAAACTGAGGTTCTTCCCCAAGATCATATAATAAGTGATGAAGCTGGGAGCCAAACCTTGGCAGACTGACTCAGGTGCCCACATACCTAAGCATGAAGCTTTGCTGTGTTTATATGTGGAGACACGTATCGATATACAATGTTAATGATAATATCAACACTAGCACTAATACTGTTGAGCACTTGCTCTGTGCCAGACACTCTGCTAGCATTTAAGCTACAAGATCACATTTAACCCTTAGGACAACCCCATGGAGAAAGTAGCAGTGCTCCTCCAGTTCCATAAATGAGACAAGGGCCAGGACAAGAAATCTGTTGCCTGGTGAAAAGAACTTTGCTGATCTGGTACATACATAAATACATGCACACACAAAAATAAGGCGACATTAACCCTTCCCAAGGTAATTTTGGAAGAGGAGAGAAGGCACCAAGGATGGCTCTTTTTCTCAGCATTATTTTCTTTTGCTGAGAACAGTGTTGAGATATATTATAGAGCAGCATTCTGCAAACCGGGCCAAATGCTGTCCTTACCTGTTTTTGTAAATAAAGCTTTATTGTAACACAGCTGTGTCATTCATTTATGTAGTGTCTATGGCTGCTTTCGTAATATAATGTAGAATTGAGTGGCTACAATGGAGACCATACGGCCTATATGCCTACAGTATTTACTATCTGGCCCTTCACACGAGAAGTTGGTTGATCTCGGTCATAGAGGTAAAAACTGAAGGGGTCTGCTAGCAAATTGGATGTGGAAAGAGCAGAAAAAGGAGGGCCCCAGAGTGAGTGTTAGGTTGGGGGGCATGTAACAACTCAGCACACTTTTGTGGAGCCCCACTTACCTGTCAAGCAGTATGCTGCCCCCCACTGAGGACTCAGACATTTGAAGTGTCTCCTTCTGGCAGATGCAAATGGCAGAGAGAAATAAAACTGAGATGAGCCTGGAAAGGTGGGCATAGTACAGCATCTGTGAATGATGAGACCGAAAGGATTTCATTTTTATCTTATCTTGGCAAATGTGATGGGTTCTTCCTCCCTCCCCTCTAGGAGGTTGTACATAAACAAAGAAGAGAGACCTGGTAAATCAGAAAAGGATGGAGAATTCATTTATTCATCGTCAATCTTGGAAGCCCACTATTACCAGGCACTGTGCTAGGTGCTACCCTCATGGAGCTTGCCTGATGGTAACCAGAGGGTAGGAGAAGAATAAAGGGAGAAAGGGAAGAAGTTTTGGAAAAATGAGGGGGTGCACATCAGATGCTTTCTATTCTCCCAGTAAAGTAAGAGGTGAAGGAGTAGGTGGGGGAGGCTTGAGGCAAGAAGAAACTGTGTCAAGTAGGTATTTCCTGTTGCAGAACTTTTATCCAGGAAAAAAGAAAACAAAACTATAGTGGAGCTGCCAGGCAGTATTGGGTGCTGATTTGAGGGATGAGGTCATGAAGGGAAAGCAGGCTCAGTGGCACCTAAGATTTTCTTTCTGCAACACTCAGGTGAGGCACAAAGATGGACAGGGGCGAGATGGACAGGGGCGAGAAGGACCGAACAGGAGACAGCCTCACCACAGGAGTCACACGAGGAAATGCGGAAGCCAGAAGTCTATTACGGAGCAAGAGCATTTGTTAACTGGAGTTAGGTCACAGGTCGTGATATTGGAAGTATTGATTAAGTTAGGTCTGCTGAGTTAAAAACTGCTTCTTTGTGGAAATCAGAAGACATCCTCTCACTGACAGACTCTAATGATTCTAATGCAGCCAGGACACTTCAGTTCAAAGAGATGATTAGCATTGTCAATTAGGCCTGGATGCATTGATTTTCTAATTAGCCTTTGGTGATGCTGTGGCCTCTTCTCTCTTTAGGCTCTGTAAGCGCAAGCTGCCACCTACACAAGGCAAATCCTCATTCAACTGGGGCACAGCCAAAATATTTCCTACCTTAAGTAATATTTTATCTTAGAAAATTATAAGTGAACATTTGTTAATTTTCTGATGTAAGACCATGACCTTCTGTGTAAATGTAGACCCACTGGTTTTTCCCTTTCTTCCATGAGTCATACTCATAAGGCATCCAGAACAGGTTTCTGTGTTCCCCAAGGACTCGAAAACATTTGCACAGCAATCTCAGTGCAGAACGTTTGGGATTTCTATAATTCCCCTCCAAACTTTTCCCCACTAATCTTTTATAGACAAGTCAACCACACCTGGGTAGGAAGCCTTTCTCTCTTTTCTTTCTTCTCTCTTTCTTTCTTTCCTTTCTTCCTCCCTCCCTGCCTTGGTAATTGCCTTGCCTTTATGGGTTCTTTCCAAAGTATTCAACTTAGTTTTCACAGAAACAATTTCTGAGCTCATATTTCATCAGTTTATATAATATTTAATTAAGAGTATATAATTACAAAAGAGTAACAGTGGCATAAAACGTTTGGACCAAACACAGCTGGTTCTAGGTCAGCAGACAACGCGGGGCTGAGCCTCAACTCTGCGTCTTTTCTGAGAGAGGTGATGGGCTCAGGGGGCTTTGCTACACTCACTCTGCACCAGCGGGGCCTGAAGTCTCTCAGGCAGAGGCCGGGCTGATGGCTGACTGACTCCGTGGTGAGGTGTGAGCAGCACAAGGGGCCGGGGCCGAAGCCTCAGTGGCAGCAGAGTCGAGTCCTTTATCTGAGCCCGGAGTCACTCTCTATCTTGATCATCTTTTAGGATACACATTGGCTTTGTAGAGGAAGAGGGGTTCATTGAGTCTCAGTATACAAAAAGGCTTATCAGATTTTTCTTCTCATGGGGGGAGCTGACAGGCCTCAATGACCAGAAACACACACAGCCTTTCCTAAACGAGTAGCTTTGGTTCAGGTGTGCCCTCTAAAGATGGAGAAGGAAGTGGCTACCCACGCCAGTATTCTTGCCTGGAAAATGCCATGGACAGAGGAACCTGGCGGGTACAGTCCAGAGGCTACTGTGGGTGTGAACCACCACGTCCTCTGATCAGCCCCCTGGTGTGGATCCTGGGTGTGGCAGACAGAAATAAAACTGAGATGAGCCTGGAAAGGTGGGCATAGCGCAGCATCTGTGGATGATGAAGACAGCAAGGATTTCATTTCTATCTTATCTCGGCCAGTGTGATGGGTTCTTCCTCCCTCCCCTCTAGGAGGTTGTGTGCCCACCCCCAGCTGCCAGGGGTCTCAGGGAGAAAGGCCTCCGGCTGCCCTGGCTTCCACTGCTCTGCTGGGAGAATGCAGGAGTTGGGAGCTTGGCCAGCGGCACCCAGGCGGATGAGTAAGGGACAGTCAGCTCCCGTAACCGTTGACCCTGACTGCAGCCACTGCCGCAACTGGAGACTGAGCTGACCATGCTATTCACGACCCCAGTCCCCTGGAATTAGCAAAGAGGCTTGGTGACCCGGGAGCTCTGACGAAACGGAAGGGATGGATTTCTGCCTTCCATTTCCAGGGTCCTGTGATGGGAACCTGCAGTGAGATGTGGGCCGTGGGCCCGAACACTGCTTCCCTGCAAAGGAATCTCAGACCTCTGGCTCTGCGTCTTGAAGAACCCCGGCTTTCTGACAGGAAACTAAGAGATGTCCAGGTCCCTGGAGACAGCAGAATAGTCACAGGTCCAGAAGCTAGAATGTTTAAGCGGGGGAAGAATGTGGAGACGTAGCTTTGGAGCCAGTCAGGCTGGGTACCTATTAGACTCACAGTACCTATTAGTACTGAAGGTACTCAGCATGATCTTTCAGACCTGTGCCTCAGATTCCTCATAAGTAAAAGAGGGGAATCCATACCTCCATTAGTGTGCTGTGAGGAGGATAACGTAACATGCCCTGCTAGTGCTGTAGCCACGCATTCCGGGAAACAAGCTCACTCAGAAGGACAATGCAGGTAGTGGAGTGCAGTGTATTACACCGGCGGGCCCAAAGCAGAGCCTCCTCTTAGCCAGGGACTCCGACCAGTTTTTGTGAAAACCTTATATACCCTAAGTGTATGTGCTCAAACTCACCTCCCCAAATTCTCTGAAACGAGTCTGAACAAAGGAAAAGAAAGATACGATCAAAGTTAACCTGTGATTCGTATGCCTTTAACCTGTGATTCGTATGCCTTAAGCCTAGGTAGTTAACAGTGGACAATTATCCATAGGCCTGTGGTCATACCCCAATAAGCATAATAGAATTCATGATTCTATTCGGTTACACAGATAATGAGGATATTCTTTTAGGTGCTGGAGAGTCTAGGTACGAGCCCTGGGGCTCTTCCATCCGGGGGTCTGGTTTTCCAGTTGGTATGTCGTTTCCATAGATACTGGGCATATAGCTCAAAGGCCACAGGCCAGCCCAATATGAAGTCCTGCTTTCAAAATGGAGCCTGTTCTGTCTGTTTCCTCCTGCACTAGCATGTTGAATGCTTCCCATAAATGCTAGCTTCTTGGGTTTCCCTGGTGGCTCAGCTGGTAAAGAAGCCCCCTGCAATGCGGGAGACCTGGGTTCGATCCCTGGGTCGGAAAGATCCCCTGGAGAAGGGAATGGCTACCCACCCCAGTATTCTGGCCTGGAGAATTCCATGGACTGTATAGTTCATGGGGTCACAAAGAGTCAGACACAACTGAGCGACTTTCATTTCATTTTGGAGGATCAGGAGGGGGATGCTGTGGTGTGGAAAGGTGGGGTATAGGTCAGACCTTTGTCAGAAGCCTCCCTGTGCCTCAGTTTCCCTTTCCATACCAGGAGAAGGTACTTTCCAGAAGGAGGCAATGAACCTTGGCAGCAATGCCAAACTGCAATTTACATCCTTTGAGGCTTCAGCATTAACTAGAGGCATGCTGAGACAACATCAGAGCCAGATGGCATGTGGAAATTTCAAGACTAGATCACAGGATTCTCCAGTGACAACCTAACCCAACGGAATTTTCCACAGTAGCCTTTAAATTCCTAGGGACTTGAGTGAGGTTCATAGGTCTCCTTCTGATTCTGCCTCTGGCCTCCTTCACCCCAGGCTCCCCAGGGCCTAAAACCTATGTTGTGGTTTTTAAATATGTCTTCAAATTTTTCAGTACTCCTCCCTTCAAAAGATGAAGCCTAATTTCCCTTCCTTTTAATGTAAGCCAGACTTTGTAACTCAATTCTAAACAATAGAATGTGGTAGAAGTAGCGTGGTGTGATTCTGAGGCTATGTCATTAAAAGCAGAGCTTCTGCCTGGCTCTCCTGGCATCTTACTCTGGTGGAAGCCAGTTGCCAATTCATGAGGACACTCAAGCGTCCTCAGAAGTCCACAAGAACAGGAACTGAGGTTTCTTGCCAAATGGCAGGACCACCTACTCATATAGAGAAGCTGCCTTGGAAGTGACTTCTGCAGCCCCTGTCAAGCCCCACCAAAGTCTTGACTGCAGCCTCACGGAGACCCTGAGCCCAAACTGCCTGGCCAAGTCTCTCCCAGGTTCCTGACCCACAGAACTGAGTTTATGATGTGTGGGTTTTATTTTCATGTTAAGCTACTAAGTTTGGGGATAAATACACGTGCAGCTTTAGCTAATAACTATACTCCGTCTCCCTAAAGTTAAGTGTAGCTTGGGCACTGTGCTTTTAGCATCCTGGCCAGTCTGTCTGTGGCCCTGGGTAAAGGCAGCAGGGGCTGGCGGGTCAGGAGCAGGGCTTTGAGGACAAAGAGTTTTAGCTCCTGAAGATAAGCTAGCCCAACCTTTTACACTGCAAGGTACTAGGCAGAGAGGTTGCTGCTTCTTAAATGCTGGGGAAGGTCCTGTGACCCAGAGTATAACGATGGAGCAGGTGTGGTTTTCAGAAGGGTCTCTGATTGGATGGCTGCTCTGCTGCCACCTACCATGGGGGCAAACACTGGACACCCATGTCCGAGGCCCTCTCTCTTCATTTGAGAAGCAGTCCTGGCCCACTCCACCCCCACGCTTGGCAAATTTACATATGCAGAGTAGGGTGTATTCAACAAAAGTAATCAGGAAGCTGGGTGCTCAGACTCCTCTTTCCCAGGTGCCGAGGTTTTTCAGCGTTTCCTTTGCAAGGGGTTGGGAGCTGCAAGCACATTCCTGAAAATGAAATGCACCTTTCATTTTCTGTGTGGCATGACAATCACAGACTAACGGGAATCTGTTAGAAGAGGAGAGTGCAAATCAGTTCACGTGGAGAGACGCTTGTCAGCGGTGGCACCTTCTTAGCACTTGCCCTTCCCAAACCAGAAGTCTAATCCCTGCTCCCAGGCAGGCGCCCCTTGGAGTTAAAACCTGAGCACATCTCTTTACTCACCCCTCTTCTTGCTCTACCTTGGATGTGTAAGAGATGTCAGCGTGGGAACCCACCTACTGGAGTTCACTCTCATTCCCTGTGGCAGCCACTGCAAGTCCCTGTGAAAAAGAATTCTGCACTATTCCAGTGTGCAGGTGGACAGGAGGAAGGAGAGGAGCTCCCCCAAACCACCAGGAGATTAACCCTGCTGAATGTCCTACAATTCAACTCAGTTTGGACACTGATAATGTCAGATCCCACAGATTAAGGGTTTAGTCCTGCAAGACTTCCCCTACCCCACCCCCAGCCCAGCTGCCAGTAATGAAACCTGAAGGCCAACCAGCCTTCAGCCCTCATTCTGACCAATCAGCTGTAGATTGAAGGTTCCAACAAGCCCCTCCTTGGGTTCATTTAATTTGCTAGAGTTCACAGAACTCAGAGAACATTTAATATACTAGATTTTCAGTTTGTTATAAAAGGACATAAATCAGGAACAGCCAGATGGAAGAGACACAGAGAGCAAGGTATGGAGAAAAGGCGCGGAGCTCCCATACTCTGAGTACACCACTCCCCCCAAATTTCCACGTGTCCACCAGCACGAAGTTCTCCAAACCCAGTCCTTTGGGTTTTTATTGAAGCTTAATTACATAGGTGTCTGTGCATGCCAAGTCGCTTCAGTCATGTCTGACTCTTTGCGACCCCATGGACTGTAACCCACCAGGCTCCTCTGTCCACGGGATTCTCCAGGCAAGAATACTGGAGTGGGTTGCCATGCCCTCCTCCAGGGGATCTTTCTGACCCAGGGATGGAAACTGCGTCTCTTATGTCTCCTGCATTGGCAGGCCGGTTCTTTACCACCAGCACGACCTGGGAAGCCCAATTATATAGGTACAATTTATTAAATACGTCATTGGCCATTGATGATTGAACTCAATCTCCAGCCCCTCTCCCCTTTCCAGAGATCAGTGGGTGGAACTGAAACTTTCAAACCTCTAATCACTCTGTTGGTTCCCGTGGCAACCAGCCTTCAGCCCTCATTATCTAGGGACATTTTCAGAGTCATCTCATTAACATTACAAAAGATACTTTTACTGCTCTTACCACAGGAAATTTCAAGGGTTTTAGGAGCTCCATATCAATAAATGGGAACCAATATACATTTTTAAAATTGTCAATCACAGTATTACAACATTTAAAATCTCTTAGAAAGAAAATCTACTTCTTTCCTTTCTAAGAGAACCCAGCTAAAAGACCAGGATTCCAAAGCCTCTCTTGTGCTAGATGAGGTCCTGTGACTAAGTTCAGATCAGTGACATATAATCAAAAGTGATGGTTGAGAACTCTGGAGAACTGTTTAAAGGAAGCTGACTCAGCTGTAGGATGGGGTCTTTGTCCTTCTCCCCTTTCTTATTTTAGGTACTTAGAATTGGGGTGTAGTGGCAGGAGCACCAGCAGCCGTTCTGGACCATGAGGTGGCCTTGAGAATGGAAGCCAAGTATTAATACTATGGATGCTAGAGTATAAAATTAGAATATTAAAATACATATGGCACCAGTATGCTTTGGGTTCTGTTCAAAACATTTCTTGTATGAAATCATTAAATCCTCAGCAATCCTGTGAGACAGGTACTTTTACTATCCTCATTTTACAGCTGAGGAAACAGAGAGAAAAGATAACTTCTTCACTGTCTCATGGCTTGAGAAAGATGAAAACCCAGACAGTGTGCCTCTGGAGACCATGCTCTAAGCAGCACCTTGCACCGCCTGGGTTCCCGATGACCGAGGATCTGCCACATCAACCCAGGCTGCCTGGCTCTGCCCTTCTTTCATGCGAATGAGAAATAAACCTCAAGCTTGCTTAAGCCCTTGCTATTTTGAGCCGTCTAGTGTCAGCTGCCAAGCCTATGCTACCTGATACAGGCTCCAAATTGATTTTCATGCCTCCGGGCGCTTGTTCAAGCTTCCTTTTGCCTGGGATGCCCTTTCCCTTGTACCTGCCTGTTAGTGCTTCTCTTATGCAGAACAGCATCATGGCTCCTCGTTCATCCATCTGTCTCCCAAGCCAGGGAGTCACCGTCCAGAGTGTAAGGACTTGGTATATTCTGCACCCACAAAACTTAACCTATTCTTAGTATATTCTGCACCCACAAAACTTAACCTAGTCTAACACACAATAAGCATTCAATAAATGTTTCCTGAATTTAATCAAGTTGGGGGGAAAACTGCCAGTCTTATACAAAAGCAGGATAAAGCAGTGTGACATCAGAATGTGTTGGAGTGTCCTTCTCTCTTCTCCTTGACCAGTACTGCCAAAAATCTTACTTGCTTATTGATTCTTCAAAAGTTTGTGTTTTATTCCACAGTGAAATGAAGCATTTTTAATAAACACTCTGCGTATGATGGGCACTTTACATATTATTTGATTCTCTGCAACACTGAGAAGTTTGTTACAGAAAGGCTCAAAGAGGTCAAATGATGCTCCCAGGTCACACAGCTGCCGAGGAGTAGATTCAGATGAACCCAGGACTATCTTCTGTCATACGCTCATATTCTTATAACTGAGAACCCATTTTTTAAAAACATCACTTGACATCAAGAGTGCTAATCTGGGCTTCCACAGGCCTACTTTCAAATCAAGCCTCTCATCTCTGTTTGGGCCTGTTTCCTCAGCTATAAGTTGCGGGTGGTCTGTGAGAACCCTTCCAGCTTGAATGGTAGATGATACTATGACTTAAATTTGTACTCAGTGTAGGTGGTTGAGAGTCTTGTTTATGTAGGAAAGTAGATAAAGGATAGAAATGGTATGGACCTAACAGAAGCAGAAGATATTAAGAAGAGATGGCAAGAATACACAGAAGAACTGTACAAAAAATATCTTCACGACCCAGATAATCACGATGGTGTGATCACTGACCTAGAGCCAGACATCCTGGAATGTGAAGTCAAGTGGGCCTTAGAAAGCATCACTACGAACAAAGCTAGTGGAGCTGATGGAATTCCAGTTGAGCTATTCCAAATCCTGAAAGATGATGCTGTGAAAGTGCTGCACTCAATATGCCAGCAAATTTGGAAAACTCAGCAGTGGCCACAGGACTGCAAAAGGTCAGTTTTCATTCCAATCCCAAAGAAAGGCAATGCCAAAGAATGCTCAAACTATCGCACAATTGCACTCATCTCACACGCTAGTAAAGTAATGCTCAAAATTCTCCAAGCCAGGCTTCAGCAATATGTGAACTGTGAACTTCCAGATGTTCAAGCTGGTTTTAGAAAAGGCAGAGGAACCAGAGATCAAATTGCCAACATCCGCTGGATCGTAGAAAAAGCAAGAGAGTTCCAGAAAAACATCTATTTCTGCTTTATTGACTATGCCAAAGCCTTTGACTGTGTGGATCACAATAAACTGTGGAAAATTCTGAAAGAGATGGGAATACCAGACCACCTGATCTGCCTCTTGAGAAATTTGTATGTAGGTCAGGAACCAACAGTTAGAACTGGACATGGAACAACAGACTGGTTCCAAATAGGAAAAGGAGTACGTCAAGGCCGTATATTGTCACCCTGTTTATTTAACTTCTATGCAGAGTACATCATGAGAAATGCTGGACTGGAAGAAACACAAGCTGGAATCAAGATTGCCGGGAGAAATATCAATAACCTCAGATATGCAGATGACACCACCCTTATGGCAGAAAGTGAAGAGGAATTAAAAAGCCTCTTGATGAAGGTGAAAGTGGAGAGTGAAAAAGTTGGCTTAAAGCTCAACATTCAGAAGATGAAGATCATGGCATCCGGTCCCACCACTTCATGGGAAATAGATGGGGAAACAGTGGAAACAGCATCAGACTATATTTTTCTGGGCTCCAAAATCACTGCAGATGGTGACTGCAGCCATGAAATTAAAAGACGCTTACTCCTTGGAAGGAAAGTTATGACCAACCTAGATAGCATATTCAAAAGAAGAGACATTACTTTGCCCACAAAGGTCCATCTAGTCAAGGCTATGGTTTTTCCTGTGGTCATGTACAGATGTGACAGTTGGACTATGAAGAAGGCTGAGCACCAAAGAATTGATGCTTTTGAACTGTGGTGTTGGAGAAGACTCTTGAGAGTCCCTTGGACTGCAAGGAGATCCAACCAGTCCATTCTGAAGGAGATCAGCTCTGGGATTTCTTTAGAAGGAATGATGCTAAAGCTGAAACTCCAGCACTTTGGCCACCTCATGCGAAGAGTTGACTCATTGGAAAAGACTCTGATGCTGGGAGGGATTGAGGGCAGGAGGAGAAGGGGATGACAGAGGATGAGATGGCTGGATGGCATCACTGACTCGATGGACGTGAGTCTGAGTGAACTCCGGGAGTTGGTGATGGACAGGGAGGCCTGGCGTGCTGCGATTCATGGGGTCGCAAAGAGTCGGACACGACTGAGCTACTGATCTGATCTGATCTGAAAGAGACCAAAAAGTACACAAAGGAAGCAACTGGAAGGCTCTGGTTTAAAGGTCAGCTCAGTGTTAATTCTGCCAGACACTGACTTTGCTTGGTCTTCCCGTATCTCAAAAGTCATCAAGCCCAACCTCACCTCATATTGTATCCAGTGTGGTCACCTTATCTGAGCCGGTGTAAGGACAGCAAGAAGGACATTTGCTGGCAAGAGCCCGAGTCTATGAACAGACCTCTTTCAGCAGAGTCTTGGGGATGGAGGGGGTGGTCCAAATTGGGAGCTGTAGGCCCCTGTGGGCTGTATATATTGATATTCACCAGGGAAGCTCCCACCACATCAGCGATTCCAGGGAGGCTGTCACCTTGGGAGTCTGGGCAAGGTGCAGTGACTGTGAACAAATACAGCGGTGCTCTTGGAGGATCCAGAGAGCCAGAGAAACCTCTGGCGCCTTCCAAGATCCACGGAACACTAGCTGCACCTGGGCTGGAAGGCGGCAGGCTTCCGCCGCTCAGACCCTCTTGCTCTCTGCAGGCCTCCCTGTGCTCCCGCCCTCCTGTGCGGGTCCACCCAAGCCATGAATCCTGAGTTCAGATCCAACTTGGATGCCACCTGTCATGTGAACTTAAAATTTTAATCTGTTTCTCAAAATTGCTATTATACAAACAGAATGAAATGAAATGATTCTACTCAAATACATCAGCTCTAGCTTGCCACACATATCTAATAATAATCAATACTGACATTTTATGGCAATTTATAGCTTATAAATTATTCTCACATTCATTACCTCATTTGGGTCTCCCTTTAGCCCTACATGTAAGAATTATTTCACTGAAGCATATGAAATTGCTGACATTCAATTGTTTTTGTCCTACAAAAATGGCAATTTCCTACGGTTCGGCTTAATATTTGTGCTATCGTTCTCATTTTGCAGGTGAGGAAACTGAAGCTTTTACTTGCTACGTGACTTATCCAAGGCTTTTTAGTAAATGACACAACAGGGATTGCATTTCTGACTCTAATCCAGACATTGTCTGTTCTCCCCACATGTATTTATCGAGAGCCTGATATATGCCAAGCACTTGCTGGATAGTAAATACACTGAGAGGGGAGAGTGTCCTTGCCCTGTCTGATTGGGCCTGTGTACAGGGCAGCAGGGAGCACAGGGCAAAGAGTATCTGGTCAGCACATTCTGAGTGCTCTGCGTCAGGCCAAATCCTGTTTTATGTTTCTGCTTCGGTATTATTTACATATATATATGTTTTATTGTTTGTAAACATAATATTCATCATTGCTGCTGCTGCTGCTGCATCGCCTCAGTCGTGCCCGACTCTGTGCGACCCCATAGACGGCCTCCCACCAGGCTCCCCCGTCCCTGGGATTCTCCAGGCAAGAACACTGGACTGGGTTGCCGTTTCCTTCTCCAATGCGTGAAAGTGAAAGTGAAGTCGCTCAGTCGTGTCCGACTCTTAGCGACCCCATGGAATACTCATCATTATGACATAATTAATCCTCTCACCTCCTTGCCTATGTTTTCGGTGAGGAAATCAAGACGCAGAAAGGCTAAGACTTGTGTCCAAGGTTAAGGGGCAGAGGCAGGACTGAGCCTGCCCGCCTGGGGGCCTCTGGGCAGGCTTCCTGCAGGTGTCCTCTGAGCTGAGCCCTGGAGGGTGAACAGGGCAGAGTCCTTGCGGCAGAGCTACAGAAGCCTGAGATATTTCTCAGGCAGGCTTGTAGGAGTCAGGCTAAGTGTTAGGGAAAGAAGTGGTGCGAGACGAGGTCAGGCAATTAGGCGAGGGAGAGGTTCTGTAAAGGGTCTATATTTTACTCCTGAGAAATAGGGATTCATTTCAATTCTTGTAGAGGGAATGACAGGACTGGATTAGCCTGCTGGCAAGGTCACCTGGATGACAAAGTGGGCGACATATTGGAGGCAGGAGGGAGGCTTAGAGGGTGTTGTGATTTGGGGTATGGGTCCACTCACAGACCCCTCTCTAAACCTCCTGGTCACTAATTTTCAATCTGTGCTGTGCTCCGTCGCTCAGTCAAGTCCAGCTCTTTGCGATCACATGAACTGTAGCCCGCCAGGCTCCTCTGTCCATGGGATTCTCCAGGCAAGAATACTGGAGTGGCTTTCCATGCCCTCCTCCAGGAGGTCTTCCCAACCCAGGGATAGAACCCAGGTCTCCCGCATTGCAGGCAGATTCTTTACCATCATCTGAGCCACCAGAGAAGCCCAGTGGCATCTAGTTCCTTTCAAATCCCTGGCTATCGGGCCAGACCGCTTGCTACTGCTCATGAATCACTTTAGTTGCTTACCTCAGGCCCTCTCGCCTCATCTGAGCAGTGAAAACATACTGCAAAGTCCTGTCCCTGGAGGACTTGCCCTCTCCGCTGTCCTTCAAGACCGGCCCTGAGGGCAGTTCCGACACCACAGCAGCCCCTTCCCGGGAGAGTCCAGAATACTGCACACAGCCGCCTGTAAATCAGGCGCAATCTGTCCTCTGCAGTCAGCAGGCCATAGGACGCCCTCCACGAGCTCACCGGTGTGTGCTGCGGGTGGGGTGGCAACGGAACAGGAGCCGCTGCGTCAAGAGGAAAGAAATGCGACTGGCTTCTGTCTTCAGGCCCTGCTTGACCAAGCCCCAGATTCATGGCTTCCACCTGGTGGTGTGGTGGTGCTGGGCATACATTTTTCAGCTTAAGGGTCAGATCGTACCGAGTTCATGGTGGGCAATGTGGGTTGCACTGTCCCTTGTACCTATGGTATGGGGTATGAAAGTGAGTGTTAGTTCCTCAGTCGTGTCTGACTCTTTGTGACCCCATGGACTGTAGTCTAATAGGCTCCTCTGTCCATGGGAGTTTCCAGGCAAGACCATTCCCTTCTCCAGGGGATCTTCCCAACCCAGGAATTGAACCTGGGTCTCCTGCATTGCAGACAGATTCTTTACTGTCTGAGCCACTAGGAGTCTATAAGTTCTGGTAGAAAGTCAAGAATTGTTTCTTAAAGACAAAAAGATGATATCATCTTTCCCAACCCCCAAGGGCCCCCACTAGAATCCTGCCATCGGTGTTCTCCAGTGGCTTCACATGGACTCTTGGTCTATCACAAATGTTGATCACCATGCATCTGCTGGGTCATGAGAGACACCGGGCGTAGCTGCTTGCATTGTCACTTGGACCCTCAACAGAAGCATCTCTTGCTCTTGGCTCCGTTCAAAGCTGGAAGCTGCTGATGACTCCATTAATCTCTGTGGCCACCATGGCTGTGGGAGGGCTCCAGAGACTCCTACTTGGCCCTTCCTGTGACAATAGTTTTCACTCCATGGATCAAGAGACGGGGCAGGGATTCTGCCAGTTGCTCAAGTTATTTACTCCAGCTGTTTAGCCAGGAACTGAGAAAAAACCATGAGATGGGCCAAATGGCCCATTGGGTCTACCATGAAAGAGACTCAAATAAAAATCTATTTATCACCTGACCCCAAAAGCCTCACATTGACCAACGGATAAAGTGGTATTCTAGGTCCCAAAGAATGAATGTTATACTAGAGCCAGTGCCTGCTAAACCTTGAAAGATCTGGGTAATGCAGCTACCCTGATCAATACAGAATCACTCCAGTAAGTGACCACAGATCCCTTCAGGGGAGGCTAGAAGATTCTCAACACATCATCACGGTGTCGTCACAGAATCTTTCCTCAAGTGAACTTGACATTCCCTGTCTATGAACTGATTTAGGAGTAGGGAAGAGGTGAAGGTCATAATTTTCCACTTTAGCTCAAATCAGGCATCTGTTTGCAGTTTTCGAGTTTGGGCAGTTATGCAATCAGGCAGAGAGGAGCAGAAGGAAAGGTGCCCACATCTCCCATTGTCGCAGGGAGAGGCTGCAGTTTCCCTTCTGTCGGTGCCGCTGCTTCTCGGCACGTCACTGAGCCCCCTGTGGGACAGGCTCGAAATGCCAGGCTGTATTGTGAGCTCTTGGGGGTCTTCGTGGAGACCAGCCCTTACGTTCTCCTGACTGACCGAGGAGGTTGACTCTGGCTTGGCTGACTTCCTCATCATCCCTCAGTCCTCCCCAAATGTACTCAACCCTCCAGTGGCCAGAATGACTTTGGTGGGCAGTCTGTCCTCGTGTGGAGTCACCAACAAGACAACTCAAGATGGATTCCCTGCTGCTATGACAGCCCAACTGCTGGGAAACTTTACCATGCCAAATGAGAGGAGTACAAGCTTACTGCCCTCCTCCACCCCACACGTGGACCCGGCTCCATTTTCCCAGGTCTCCTTTCCCTTCCTCAGGTCAGCAAAGCAGACATCCAACCAGGACGTGACACTGCAGTCTTCTCGGCTTCCTCTTTACCCGGGAATCTCTTAGAGCACCCTCTCTCCTTTCCCCACGCGTTAGCTGTGAAAGCAGGGAACAGGCTGCTATCCCCGACAGGCTGGCCTGTGTCTCTCAGGACCCACTGCATATTGTGGGTCAGCGAGGGGGTTGGTGGTGATGATACGCTGGCACTTCGTACAGAGAGGTAGGGTGGTGACTCTGTGTTTAGAAGGTACGCTACTTGGCATCTTCTATCCTAAACTTTGGCCTTGACCATAATTCCAGGGCAACAGGACGTGACCTACTAGACATGCTGGTAAATAGATATTTCTCAACACAGTTGGGGAAAGAAATGTCTTCCGGGTCCTTTCAGGATAAGTGGGCAGGTCTCACATGAATCTTTCCCCACATTTCTGTGCCCCCAGTTCTCTGCATTCCTTCCTTATGTCAGGAATTTCCGACTTCTCAGTTCTGTTTAGTGGGAACCAATGTGGAATCCATGATTCAGTCAACCAAACACAGGATGGGAACTTAGAATTGGTGACTTAGGTTAGGACAGTCAGTTGAGAATCTCCAGATCCAGATAATCTAATATTGTATTCTTTTTTTGGTCGTATTCTCTCATAGTTCATTCTCATATGAATTCCTCAGATTTTTGTTGATTCAAATTAACAATGTTGCGTCATACTTTTGGCGTGTACATTTTCTCCTCCAGAGCTTGAGCATGTAGTTAACCACACCCACTCCCCCTCCCCCAGTATGCTGGGGTCTGCTGCCAACCACGTTGTTCTGTCTGGAGACTGTCAGGGTCGTGACTCCCCCCCTTGCCGGGTAAGGCCTGAAGTGGGTCTGTGCAGGATTTCCAAACAAGGCCAAAGTAGCTGCACCAGGCAGAGGGAGGCGTTGCTTTCTCTAGCCAGAAAGACTCAATGCAGGTGAGAGCTTCAGGGCAATTTGAGTCCTCCCAAACTTCCCACATAGCCTCACTTTAGGGGTCCCATTCTTTGCTAGTCAATACCCTATTTTTCACATTAGAAATGCAGAGAGCCTGTGATTTTTTTAAAAAACAAATTTGTCATTTGACCACCTACAGGATTAAAGCTTATAATTGATTTTGACTATTTCAGTCCTGCAACTGAGCTAGAAGAAAGCCATTTAGTAAGGTCCTGGAAAGTCCCTGGGTTTCTATAAATGCCTTGGGCTGGAATTTATGAATCTGGGTGTTCCGTTTTCTCCTTGAGCTTCCCAGTATGGCAAAAGCAAGCCCACGGCCACCTGTCTCCCTGCCCTTCCACCTCCCACCCTTTAATTCCTCTTTTCACCCTGCTCCCTGTCTTAGTTTGGGCTCTCCTGAAAGTGAGTTTGAGCCTCAGATTTGGATGCAGGTCGTTTATCTGGGGTTCCCATCAGGAAGCAAGGAGAATGAGAGAGAGGAGGGAGAAAAATCAAAGGGGGTGGGGGATGGAGCTGTTGAATGTGATGGGCTCATGCCCACTGGGGCCTTCTGAAGCTCGTGTGAGGGACCTTTGAGTTGTTCCCTGAAGGAAAGGAAAGGAATCACTTACCCACTGGCTCTCATCCCCTTTTGGTTGAGGTTTGCCCTCAGGAATGTTCATTTTTCTCACATTTGGGAGCTGGCGGGACTGATTATGGGCTGAGTGTTCTCCAATGCCTTTGGAGAAAGCTTGGAGGCAGAAAAGCAAAGAGACACTGGCACACGCTTAAATGTGACCGCCCCATACATGGCTGCGCTGAAAGCTGGAGGGCGGGGCAGCATCTGCTCCGGAGCCCCACACCTTGTCTGCAGGTGGTGACTTCAGGAGCCACAGGCTGCTAGAGATCCTGGCTGGAGTTCACTGCCTTCAGCTCCATCCAGGCAGGTTACAAATCCCAGCACTCCATTTCTCCAAAAGTCTGTTTCCTGCCACCTCTTTAAGGCTCTGATTTCTATATCTGCTAGGGTTCTTGACTGTAAATATCAGGACTCACTTACACTGACGTAATCTGAAAAGGGAATTTATTGCAAAAGCACTGGATCACTCATTAAATTGCTTAGAAGACTGAAGAACCACACTCAAATCAAACAGGAAAGAAGGCAGCCAGCCCTTGGCCAAGCCAGCACTCCATTCAGAATTTACTAAGGATCCCCCAGGTACTGGCCTGGGGTGTTTTACCGAGCTGGGGAAACATGTCTAGAAAGAGTTGAACAACCCAACCACTGAAGAGGAGAACAGACAGCTCTGTTTGGAGTCCTCAGGGAAGCAGGCATGTCAGTGGGATAGGTGGGGAGTGGAGGCATAAGAAACCTACCCTGGGGTCACCAGAAGACCCCCTGTAGCCTGCATAGCTGTGAGTGTTGGGGAGGGGTCGCCCCCCTTCTTGGACCTCAGGACATAGGCCATTACTTCTCGTCTTCTCATATACTTCTATTCTAGAGAAGGTTATTAAAATTAATAAGCTCAGCCATTCAGATTGTAAATCTACTTTGCTATGGGGAGAGAAAAATCTTTAAAATGTATACACATTAAATCCAGTGGAATAATTTATAGGTACCCAGGCTGATCATTGAATCCAGCTTGGCAACCATGTAAGTCTGCTTTTCAAAAGTCTAACTTTAAAGGCTCTTTGCTCTCTGAAGGCCTTCCTTCCTCATTCTCCAGTGTGTCCTGCAAGAGCCCCTAGACCTTGAACTCTAGCACTTGAGTCCCATCTGCATTCTCATTTCTGCCGCAGCCTCGGAGACCCACCCTGGCCTCGGTCGTGGAGTGAGGCTAAGGAGCCCAGGTGTAAGTCACCCAGCCCGTTCTAGTTCCACCCCTGCTGGTATCCAGGTTCTCACCAAACACCCCTGTCTGGGCCCCTTCAGTTTTCTATTTGGAAAACTTGGCAAGAACCCAGGTCCTGCAAAACCAAGACCCAGCCTGGCTCCAGTCTATCTCCCCAGGACACTGAATTTCACTATTCTTTCCCGAAATCTTGCTCACAGACTGGATGGTTGCCAGACCCCCTTGATGCTGACCACCTACCCATTTGGCTCTCCCATGGCCCCTGCTCAGAGCACCCCTCCTCGTACCCAGGTCCAACACTCTGGGGTCCTTTTTCCCCTGATAAGCCTCCCTAAGGCTGCCGCTTCCGCCCGTTAGCACGCTGAGTTCACTGCCTGTCTGGATTTCCCCCACCGCCTGTGGCAGAGCCTGCCCACCACCCCCAGTGTTCCGGCCACTCCTGGTCTGCCCTCTTCCGCTGTTCCTGGGTTTTAGGTTCCCATTAATAACACAGCCTGTTTCTTTTCTTGAGCCCGCCTGCTTATAATTCTTGCCAGCCCTGGTTAATTGTTCTTTTGTGTTGATGTCCAGGAATGAACAATTCATTAATTTCAGATAAAAGCTGCTCTCTCCACAAGAGAATGGCTTCAATCAAGATTTTCATTCTGATGAGAAAACAACCTTTTTCTTGTCTGTATGTTATTACATTTTGTTCATTCACTTCATTCATATTTATTGAGCAATAAATTTTATCAAGCACCGTATTAAGTGCTAGGATATAGGGGCAATTAAGGCATGATTCTTACCCTCAATGGGCTTACAGTTTAGAGGAATAAAAGTTCTATATTAAAAGAAGTATAAAACAACATAGTAAGTGCTATTTTATTTGAAGCATGAGCAGAATATGATTAATTTTTAAAAATTATTTTTTTAATTGTAGTGAATATTTGACCCCTGTGTGTAGAAAAGCCTGGAGCTGGTTCCTAGGAAGACTTGAAAATGCCTAGCTCCCAACCTCCTAGACACCACACAGAGGGCAGGAGTGGGCAGGCATGGTGGGAAGAAAGTTCAGAAGCCTCCAGAAGTGGATGGAAGTTAGACTTGTAGCTAAGTAAAAATAACCAGGTCCAGGGTATGTCCGTCGTCATTGTGTAGCACATGAAGGCTGACAGAGCATCACTCTATGTGCTAGAAATGCATTTCCTAAACCCAAAGCGAGAGTCCAAGGAGTTAAGGAATAATAAACCAGTTAATTCCCAATGTCTTCAAAGGGAGCACAGGATGAAGTAAGCTGCCGGACAAGGCCAAGATGATATGCACCCTCATATGTGATACAGACCAGAAAAATTAACAAAGAATAATAAGTAAAAGCTAGACTTCACTAAAAACAAAAATTAAAAAAAGCCATCCAATTATTCTTTTTTTTTCAGGAATCTTTATAAAGTTTTTAATGAGATAAAATTCGCATAACATAAAATAAACTTTTTTATTTTATTTAAGTGAAAGTGAGTTTATTTAGAGAGATACACATTTCTGAGACAGCATGTGGTCTGTCTCAAAAGGCAAGAGCAGCCCCAGGGCATAGAGTCATCTGAGAAAGTGAGAACAGCCTTGGGAGAAACATACTCCACAAACAGAATGTAGGCCATCTCAGAAGAGCAGCCCCAAAATATGGGATGAAAATTAACCATTTTAAAGTCAACAATTCAGAGGCATTTAGTAAATTCAGAGTGTTGTAAACCTCCATATCTATCTACTTGCAAAATGCTTTCATCCCAAAGGAGACCCCATACACAAGCAGTCACCCTCTACTCCCCTTCCCCTCTACTCCTTGGCAACCACCAACCTGCTTTCCATCTCCGTGGATTTTCCTGTCTGGATATTTTGTAAAAACAGAATTATGTAATATGTGACCTTTCATGCCTGGTTTCTATACTTAGCATAATATTTTTGAAGTTCAAGCACATTATAACACGTATCTGTACTTCATTTCTCATTAGGGCTGAATAATTCTCCATTGTATGTATACACCACGATTTATTTATCCATTTATTACATTGATGGACATTTGGGTTGTTTCTACTTTCTGCCTGTTGCAAACAGTACAACTGTTAGGGGAAGCACGCTGACTGAAACCGCCCACCCTGACCAGGCACCGTAGTAACCATTTGCATGAGCTGTTTTATGACAGGAGGTCCTGGTAAGGAACACGGAACTAATAAGTCACCACCAACAGGAAGAGTTCCAGAAAGGTCAAAAACAGATACCACGTGTTGGACCTCCTCCCAGAATCCCTCTCTCTGGCATCCATCTTGGCTGAACAATGCCTGCACCACCAGGAAGGACTCTGAGTCAGAATGATTGGCCAAGGGCAACCCGGAAACTAACCCCATCACCATAAAACCCGAGACTGCGAGCCACGCGGCAGAGCAGCTCTCCTGGGTTCCCTTACCCTCCTGCTCTCCACCCGGGTGCCCCTTTCCAATGAAGTCTCTTGCTTTGTCAACATGTGTCTCCTCCGACAATTCATTTCTGAATGTTAGACAAGAGCCCACTTTTCAGGCCCTGGAAGGGGTCCCCCTTCCTGCAACAAATGGCGACTCCACCAGGGACTCTTCTTTGCTGAGACTGACATGCTGATCACTCGGGGAACTCAAGGACCAGCTTGCCCACCGATGGACCAGACCCGGCGGCCGCAACTGGGACCCTTTTGTCCCTGGTCTCCTCCTGACGTGGACAACTGGCCAGAGTGCCCCGACCGGGTAAGGAACAAGAGAATTGATTGACCTCTCTCCCCTCCCCTCTCTCTTTCCTCTCCTTAACCCTTCCTATCCTTCCCCCTTTTTTCTAGTCCTCTGGTCCTGGATGCAGGAATGGGCCTCAGCCTGAGATGAGGATTGGAGGCTGATCCCCTTTGCTTGGCAGAGAACTTGAATTCTGGTTCTGTTCTGGTCTGGTTTCTAGTTTGAATTCTGGTTCTGGTCTGGTCTGGTCTGGTTTCTGGTAGGGCCGAGTTCCAGTCGTCCCTTCTCTGCAGGCCCAGGGTAAAGTCCCCTAATGCCTGGGTATCTGAGGTGGCGAGAGAGGTCTGTAAGGCCACCCCTTTTGCCCCCCTCTCCTGCCTTCTCTCATCTTCTTTCAACATGGCTTCCTTTCCTCCCTTTGAAATCTTTGAAGACCTGAGATATTTTCATTTTCTGTTAGTACTTGGATCCAAAGTTCTGTATCCTATAGGAGGTTTTCGGAGAGACTGTAATCTTGTATTTAAGGGAGTGTCTGATGAGGACTGCCAGGTTTATCTCTGTGTTCTGTGCTGTGATTTTTGACGGCCATTTTGCTCTGTGTGGTCATCATTTGTTTTAGACGTGCCGCCATTTTCCAAGAACTTGATTTTCTTTCCCTGTGCCTTGAGACCAGGGCTCTCAGGAACACTTATCTAGACCATCTATAACTCCCGAGACTGAGGAAAAACAGGAAGAAGTCTTTAAATTTTTTATTTGTTCCAACTGTTATAAATAAACTAGTAAATTTTATAGTGTAATATCTAATTCATGTCTAAGTTTAGAAAATGAAGCTAGATCTCACTTTGTGTCTGTCTGAATATGTGTATGTCCTGGTATATCTTTGTCTCTGGATAATATTTTTGAGATTAATTTATGAATGAGTGCTATTTAACTGGTTTAAAGAAAAGTAAGCACTTACAAGGGCTTTCCTGGTGGCTCAGCTGGTAAAGAATCCACCTGGGAGACCTGGGTTCAATCCCTGGGTTGGGAAGATACCTTGGAGAAGAGAATGATTACCCACTCCAGTATTCTGACCTGGAGAATTCCATGGAGTGTATAGTCCATTGGGGTTGCAAAGAGCTGGACATGACTGAGCGACTTTCACATTCCATTCCAAGAACTTATAAATTCTAAACTAAGCTAAATTAATTCCAGGTTCATGTGAAGTGGGAAATATTCAATATTAAATTAATACCTGGTAACAGATATGTCTCTAGAACCATCAATAAGTATAATACTTCTGTTGTACCTAGGTTTACTAGAGGTCAAATAAGACTGTATTCTGTCACAAATATGTCAACAAGAAATGTACCTCACTGTGGAAAATAGGGAAACTAAGATGTGTTTTCAGTAGAAGAAGATATGAAAAAAAAAAAAATACTGAAAAGTTATGCATGATTAGGATTTTCTAAAATTGGTTTACAATTAGTTGGGTAAATGGATTTTATTAGGAATAACACAGCCATAGGAAAACTGGTTAGAGCCAACTATGTCCAAGATGGCAGAGCTGACTTTCACAAGACCTTAAGCCTCAGTATTTAGGCCCATTGTGACATATCACCACTTATGATACACCCACCAGCACCGGCTAAATCTGACCGAATTAAATTACATGGGAAATATTATCAAATGAGTAATAAATCCTCTCAGGTTACACTGTGTGGTAAACATTACTAATATAGATATCCTAGAAATTATATGGAGTTCCTAACATTCTGATATGTCCTGGTATTCTAATGGGAAAACTGATGACTTCACAAAGGTTAACAAAAGGACTGAATGAACCGGTGAATATGCTTGTAACTTTTATGGTGGTTTGCCATGAAATCAAAAGACACTTGCTCCTTGGAAGAAAAGCTATGACCAACCTAGACAGCATATTAAAAAGCAGAGACATTACTTTGCCAACAAAGGTCCATCTAGTCAGAACTATTTTTCCAGTAGTCATGTATGGATGTGAGAGTTGGACCATAAATAAAGCAGAGCATTGAAGAATTGATGCTTTGGAACTGTGCTGTTGGAGAAGACTCTTGAGAGTCCCTTGGACTGTAAGGAGATCCAACCAGTCAATCCTAAAGGAAATCAGTCCTGAATATTTATGGGAAGGACTGATGCTGAAGCTGAAACTCCAATACTTCGGCCACCTGATGAACTGACTCCTTGGAAAAGACCCTGATGCTTGGAAAGATGGAAGGTGGGAGGAGAAAGGGATGACAGTGGGTTGGATGGCACCACCGACTTGATGGACAGGAGTTTGAGTAGGCTCTCGGAGTTGGTGATGGACAGGGAAGCCTGCTGTGCTGCAGTCCATTGGGTTGCAAAGAGTCAGACATGACTGAGTGACTGAACTGAACTGATCTGAAAAAATTATAGGTTTGAATCTGTGTTTTCTGGGAGTAGGGAAAACATTCCCCTCAGACTAATTATGATGGTAATTTGGTAAAATTATATGTTATAAACAAATTGAAACAATTATATTTCCCCTCTATCTGACTCCTCCAGAGATTGGAAACTCTTAGGTTTCCAGTAACTTTATCAGTTAAGTTAGGAAGGTTATCTCACTAACAGGTACAGAATTTTTGTGACCTTGAAAAGGTAATTTTTGAGACCTTAAAAAGAGAAGAATTCACCTAGATTTGTTAAGCGAAATCTGTGATAAAGCATGACTTTCCCAGCCCTAAAAGGTTTTATTTTAAAAGTTCAGTCTGAGACTTTATAAAAGTTTCAGCAAAGCAATAAGTCTATGATCAATTATGGTTATATAAATCATCAGGCAAAATTTATTAAGAGCAGAACTATTTTGTAAACAAACTAACCTTTAATTTGGTTATATTTGGTAAAAATGAGGGTAATTTTAGAGAGAAAAAGATGTTTCAATAAATATTAAATCCCAGTTTGTTAATAGAGGTCTGTATATACTAAGACTCATTTCCTGGATAGTTCTTTGCTGTTATGCCATATTAATGTAAAATTTAATTGAATTCTTAAAGAACACCCTAAGTTTGTTTCTGAAGCTTATCTCAGTAATCTATCTTTGGATGAAGATCAGGTGCCTCATGACCTGCAACCAGGACTAGAAGAAGACATAATTTAAGGGACTGTCTCCAACCTGGATGGAAGGACCTTTTTATCAGGTACTCTTAACTAGCTCATGCTCGGTAAAATTGAAGGGAAATTGACTGTTAGATTAATTCCCACTTCCAAAGGCCCCTACATTGGACGAGTTTATACAGAGGACTCCTAACCTGAACTCACCTTAAAACGACATTCAAACAGAGGAAACTGCATATCTAGGCCAAGAAGATGACATCAGAAGTAGACAGCTTGCCCCAGATGCTGGACCTGATTCGTGTGATCATTTATAATGTTTTCTTGACTTCTTGGACCTTTACATATAAATCAAATGCTTTTCTATCATAGGCATGATCCTATGCTGGTTTTAGAAATCAACCCAATTGTTGGGTTTGGTCAATTACCTGCATCTAGCTCTGGGTTACCTTGGTGAATTTCTCTACTCCAAGGTTCTGATTGGTTGGCACTGAGAAAATTAACTTAAAAAGAAAAATTATAGTCATATTCAGGTCACTATTGATATTACAGGGCTTCCCCGGTAAAGAACCGACCTGCCAATGCAGGAGACTTAAGAGACCCTGGTTTGATCTCTAGGTGAGGAAGATCCCCTGGAGGAGGCAATGGCAACACACTCCAGTATTCTTGCCTGGAGAATCCCATGGACAGAGGAGCCTGGCAGTCTACAGTCCATAGAGTCGCAAAGAGTTGGACACGACTGACGTGACTTAGCACACGTTGATATTACTAGAGTGGATCCCCTCTCCTGGCCAATTAATAATGCCTGCTCTGACTCTGCCCATAAATTTGAGTTATCTTCTATTACACAGGGCTTCCCTGATGGCTCAGTGGTAAAAGAATCTGCCCGCAATGCAGGAGACCCAGGTTTGATCCCTGGGTTGGGAGGATCTCTTGGAGAAGGGAATGGCAGCCCACTCCAGTATTCTTGCCTAGAGAATCCCATGGACAGAGGAGCCTGGCAGGCTACAGTCCATGGGGCTGCAAAGAGTCAGACTCTACTGGGCTACTAACCCTTTCACTTTTCTGTTACTCAAGTTCAATCAGAGGAACAAGCAAAGTTTCAGCAAAGAAAAAAACCTCCCACAATAATGGGATGGATTTATATAGATAATACCAGGCTATAATAATTTAGGTTTAAAGTCTCCTCTATGTTGGAAACAATTAAATCATACTAAGGATAATAGTCTACCAACAGTAGGAAACTGGGCTATGTGCCTTATAGACAGTACCAATATATAATTTCCCTGGAAGATAAGGATTCATACAGAATAGACTAAGTCAGGCAACCTGGGATATACTGCGCTACATCTAATGGGAGCTGTTAGCGTAGGTCTTACTTGTGACGTTACTAATAATACTGGCTATGGTATTTTTATTTTACCTGTTTTACAGAATTGCTGTTTGTTACACTGCCAAATGTGTGGTAGGCCTCTGAAAAATAATATATAGTTCCATATGAGATCGATGATTGTAACAGTGTTGTTACAATCCAGATTGTAACAGATTGTAACAGATCCAGATTGTAACTCTGGATATGGGAAGAAGCCACAGGAGGGAATATTTTCCTAGACCAAGAGGCTAGTAAGACAGGTGGTCCAGAGAATTTTGGATACTGTTTTATGGCCTAGTCCAGTAACAGCACATTGAGTGGCCTGTCAACAAAATCTTTGCCAGACCTGAGAATGGACATTCTCAGCTCTGTGGGATGAAATGGTCATGAAGTGCCACCTCCCCCGCACCAAATCATGGTTGAGTTTATGACCAAGAAGGGGCCCTGCCAACTGGAAACTGGCACTTGCCATCTAATTACTCAAAGATTAAATCATGGCCACCACAGCTACTGACCTCCAACACCTCTGAAAGGAGTTCAGGGTGGAAATCAGGAAGGAGGCACTCTGTGCTCTGGGAAAAACTGGCAGAACAGGCCTTCAGAGAGAGATCTTTTCAGAAGATTTTATGAGTCCCAATTCTTGCATCTTCTCATACACAGAGAAATGACATCATTAATGGTGACATCTGCTTTGGCTATTAAGGAGAATATCACAATTAAAAGTCAAAATAGAGTAGCTATGGTTCAGACATCCAAGGAAATAACTAGGAGACACTACGGATGTAATTTCAGACTAGTCCTTATATCGCTAAAAACTTGAGTTTTGTGAGTCTCAAAACAATGTCTGCTGGCAGCTAGTAACTACAACCTTACTTTTTATAAAACCAGGCAACTGGCTACCTGGCTACAAGTCTCCCCAAAGTGCCAGGTCCAGACTGGATTTCAGGCCTATTATTCTGAAAAGAAATGAGATTTATTTTGCCTATTATAATTCCAGTTGTCACTCCTTCAGCTACTTCTAATTGTGTCTGTTACACCTAAATGGCAGACCAAGGGATTGAGATTTTAATCATACAAGGCTCAGATCTAGGACTTGGAACTCAGAAATACTTCCAATTCAGGGTCTATTCTCCAAACTGAGTCAGTCCTATGCCCCACTTTGACAGGAAGTTATCAGAGTCATAGTTACCCAGTTCCCTGAATTAAAACTGAGCAGGACTCCGTGGGCATCTGGAGTACAGAACTTTTCTGCTTTCCCTCTTTCTTGCTTGTAGGATATAGACTTTACACAGCCTCCTTAACCCTCCCTGAGTTTCAAAGAACAGATCCAAACAGTTGCTGATCAGAGAAGGGAGGGGATACAAAAACAGAGGAGAAACAATCAAATGGTGGTTCAGCCCTGGGGCAAGATCCTGGTTCCTACTCAAAGAAGACCCATAACAATATCTTTGAGTTCTTCTATGGAACTGGGGCCCCCACCCAGGTGGGAGATGAAGGCTGAGCACAGATTCCTGGAGCACCAGCCTGTTGCCTCACTACACCCTGCAGTCCTCACCTCAAATTTTGCCTTCATTTTCTGGGGACCAGTGATGAGTATCCTGTTAGGTTTCCTTATGACCCCTGTCTGTTTCATCTCTGATGGGGTCCAACAGTTTCAGGCTAAATCGCTGTTACTACCAGTATGGAAGCCTATTCTTTCAGTTAAAAAATACCTCAACTTAAATCAGGTAGAGAGAGACTTCTACTAGGCAGGACTACACCTAGGAACAGCAGGAAGATGTTACAGAAGAAAGAGACCTCTGTCCCAGTTCCCAAGAAGTAATCTTGAGTATGCAGTCTCTCAGGAGGGAGCTGTTAGGGGAAGCACACTGGCCGAAACCACCACCCTGGCCAGGCACCATGGTAACCATGCGCGTGAGTTGTTTTACGACAGGAGGTCCTAGTAAGAAACACGGAACTAATAAGCCTCCACCAACTGGCAGAGTTCCAGAACGGTCAAAAGGAGACACCACCTGTCCGACCACTTCCCAGAATTCTTCTTGCTGGCATCCATCTTGGCTGAACAATGCATGCACCACCAGGAAAAACTCTGAGTCAGAATGATTGGTCAGGGACAAAATGAAAGGCGAAAGTCATTCAATCGTGTCAGACTTTTTGTGACCCCATGGACTGTACAGTCCATGGAGTTCTCCAGGCCAGACTACTGGAGTGGGTTGCCATTCCCTCTTCCAGGGGATCTTCCCAACCCAGGGATCGAACCTAGGTCTGCTGCATTGCAGGCAGATTCTTTACCAGCTGAGCCACCAGGGAAGCCCAAGAATACTGGAGTGGGTAGCCTATCCCTTCTCCAGCAGATCTTCCCAACCCAGCAATTGAACTGGGGTCTCCTGCATTTCAGGCACATTCTTTGCCAGTTGAGCCACCAGAAAAGCCTAGAAACTAATCTCATCACCATAAAACCCGAGACTGTGAGCCATGTGGCAGAGCAGTCCTCCTGGGTTCTCTTACCCTACTGCGCTCCACCAGGTACCCCTTCCCAATAAAATCTCTTCCTGTGTCAGCACATGTGTCTCCTCGGACAATGCATTTCTGATTGTTAGACAATAGCCCACTCTGGGGCCCTGGAAAGGGTCCCCCTTCCTGCAAGACACTATTGGTACATGGGTGTCCTAAGAGTGGAATTGCCAGTCCTATGGTAATCCATAGAGCCAGAAATCCTGGAGTCTAAAGTCAAGTGGGCCTTAGGAAGCATCACTATGAACAAAGCTAGTGAAGGTGATGGAATTCCAGTTGACCTATTTCAAATCCTAAAAGATGATGCTGTGAAAGTGCTGCATTCAATATGTCAGCAAATTTGGAAAACTCAGCTGTGGCCACAGGACTGGAAAAGGTCAGTTGTCATTCCAATCCCAAAGAAAGGCAATGCCAAAGAATGTTCAAACTACCACACAATTGCACTCATCTCACATGCTAACCAAAGTAATGCTCAAAATTCTCCAAGCATGAACTTCCAGATGTTGAAGCTGGATTTAAAAAAGGCAGAGGAACCAGAGATCAAATTGCCAACATCTATTGGATCATAGAAAAAGCAAGAGAGTTCCAGAAAAACATCTACTTCTGCTTCATTGACTATGCCAAAGCCTTTGACTGTATGGATCACAACATAGAAAATTGGAAAATTCTTCAAGAGATGGGAATACCAGACCACCTTACCTGCCTCCTGGGAAATGTGTATGCAGGTTAAGAAGCAACAGTTAGAACCGGACATGAAATAACAGACTGGTTCCAAATCAGGAAAGGAGTCCGTCAAGCCTGTATATTGTCACCTTCCTTATTTAACTTATACTCAGAGTACATCATAAGAAATGCCGGGCTGCATGAAGCACAAGCTGGTATCAAGATTGCCAGGAGAAATAACAATAACCTCAGATATGCAGATGACACCACCCTTATTGCAAAAAGTGAAGAAGAACTAAAGAGCCTCTTGATGAAAGTGAAAGAAGAGAGTGAAAAAGTTGGCTTAAAACTCAACATTCAAAAAACAAAGATCATGGCATCCGGTCCCATCACTTCAATGCAAACAGATGGGGAAACAATGGAAACAGTGACAGACTTTATTTTTGGGGGCTCCAAAATCACTGCAAGTGGTGACTGCAGCCATTAAATTAAAAGATGCTTACTCCTTGGAAGAAAAGCTATGACTAACCTAGACAGTGTATTAAAAAGCAGAGACATTACTTTGCCAATAAAAGTCCACATAGTAAGAGGTATGTTTTTCCAGCACCTGTGTATGGATGTGAGAGTTGGACTATAAAGAAAGCTGAGCACCAAAGAATTGATGCTTCTGAACTGTGGTGTTGGAGAAGACTCTTGAGAGTCCCTTGGACTGCAAGGAGATCCAACCAGTCCATCCTAAAGGAGATCAGTCCTGGGTGTTCTTTGGAAGGACTGATGCTGAAGCTGAAACTCCAATACTTTGGCCACCTGATGTGAAGAGCTGACTCATTGGAAAAGACCCTGATGCTGGGCAAAATTGAAGGCAGGAGGAGAAGGGTACGACAGAGGATGAGATGGTTGGATGACATCACCAATTGGATGGACATGAGTTTGAGCAAGCTCTGGGAGTTGGTGATGGACAAGGAGGCCTTGTGTGCTACAGCCCACGGGGTCACAAGAATCGGACATGACTGGCTGACTGAATTGATGGTGATCCCATGTTTTACTTTTTAAAGAACAAGCTGTTTATTCTTAACCAGTAAATTGCTGTGTATCAACCAGAAATAATAGAGAAAAATGACAACAGGATTTCTAAAAGCTCATACATGGGGGGATATGGGCAGACACTACTGGCTGATTAACAAACCAAAGTCTTTGTCTTCCTAGTACATAGGAATACAGCTGGACTACATTTTCCAGTCTCTCGTGCAGCTAGGCAAGGCCGTGTGTCTGGGTTCCTGCCAACAGAATGCAAGCAGAAGTGAAGTGGGGCAATTCCAGGTCTGGCCCTTGAACACCACCCACAGGCAATCCTCTGTGCTCTCTCTTCTTCTGCAGGCTTGATGCAGAGAAACACAGCAACCTGAGAAACCACACATCGAAGATGGGGGACGCTCGAGAAGGAAGGAGCATAGGTTCCAAAATCACCACTTGGAGGAGAGCTGCTACCATAAGGAATACTTGTTTCATAGTTTGAATGAGTGAATAACAAACTTTTATTGTGTTAAACCCTGTGAGTTTATGAGTACTCTATTATAGCGGCTAGCAGTGCCTTATCCTTACCCTAAAAGGTAAATCAGAAGACCACACCTTGCTCTCAGACAAACCTGATACTTGGGGTTAGAGTGAAAAACTGAAAATTGGGAAGAGCCCAGAAGGCCAGGGAAGCTTGAGGCTGAAGTGAATTCAAGCCCGCGGTGCTTCGTGTCAGCACAGAGAGAGGTTCAGGACTTGGGCCCTGGAAAGCTCGCCTAGGACAGCGCCTGGGCCAGCCTGAACGACGACTTACTGTGGTGTCCTTAGAACGAGGAGAGAAACGAGGCCTTTGCACCTAGTAAATTGTTTCAATCAGGAAAACTGGGAGCTTAAAAAAACAAGAAGGCGTCTCTAAGACTGAATACACTTGATCTTTCTTAGACTCAAAAATCTGTTGAAGCTCATCTGTTTTTTATGCTTTGTTGCTTTCTTTGATCACTTCCCATCTGTTTTCTCATGGTTTCTTAAGAAATTTCTATTTGAAAACTCCAAATCAGACAGTCAGTGGAAATAGCCATCAGGGAAAATTTAGAGCCCTTAAAGTCCAGGTGAAAGTGGTGCAGGGACTGATGTTTCTCAGTGTGGGCGTCTCGGTATTTGGGGCAGGTAATTCTCTCACGTTCAGGCCATCCCAAGAACTTCAGGGTATTTAGCATCCTTGGCTCAGCCCACTAAATGACAATACAGACCCAGTTATCAGTTCAGTTCAGTCACTCAATCGTGTCCAACTCTTTGCGACCCCATGGACTGCAGCACACCAGGCTTCCCTGTTCATCACCAACTCCCGGAGCTTGTTCAAATTCATGTCCATCAAGTCAGTTTTGCCATCCAACCATCTCATCCTCTGTTGTCCCTTTCTCCTCCTGCCTTCAATCTTTCCCAGCATCAGGGTCTTTTCCAAGGAGTCAGTTCTCATCAGGTGGCCAAAGTGTTGGAGTTTCAGCTTCAGCATCAGTCCTTCTAATGAATATTCAGGACTGATTTCCTTTAGGATGGACTGGTTGGATCTCCTTGCAGTCCAAGGGACTCTCAGAGTCTTCTCCAACACCACAGTTCAAAAGCATCAATTCTTCGGTGCTCAGCTTTCTATATGGTCCAATTCTCACATCCATATATGACTACTGGAAAAACCATGGCTTTGACTAGGCGGACCTTTGTTGGCAAAGTAATGTCTCTGCTTTTTAATATGCTCTCTAGCTTTTAGTCATAGCTTTTCTTCCAAGAAGCAAGCGTCTTTTAATTTCATGGTTGCAGTCACTATCTGCAGTGATTTTGGAGCCTAAAAAAGTCTGTCACTGTTTCCATTGTTTTCTCATCTATTTGCCGTGAAGTGATGGGACCAGATGCCATGATCTTTGTTTTTTGAATGTTGAGTTTTAAGCCAACTTTTTCACTCTCTTCTTTCACTTTCATCAAGAGGCTCTTTAGTTCTTCTTCACTTTTTGCAATAAGGGTGGTGTCATCTGCATATCTGAGGTTATTGTTATTTCTCCTGGAAATCTTGATATCAGCTTGTGCTTCATGAAGCCTGGCATTTCACATGAGGTACTCTGCATGTAAGTTAAATAAGCAAGGTGACAATATACAGCCTTGACATACTCCTTTCCCAATTTGGAACCAGTCTGTTATTCCATGTCCGGCTCTAACTGTTGCTTCTTGACCTGCATACAGATTTCTCAGGAGGCAGATAAGGTGGTCTGGTATTCCCATTTCTTGAAGAGTTTTCCACAGTTTGTTGTGATCTACACAGTCAGAAACTTTGGCTTAGTCAATAAAGCAGAAATAGATGCTTTTCTGGTATTCTCTTGCTTTTTCTATGATCCAACAGATGTTGGCAATTTGATCTCTGGTTCCTCTGCCTCTTCTAAATCCAGCCTGAACATCTGGATGTTCACACTTCACATACTGTTGAAGCCTGGCTTGGAGAATTTTGAGCATTACTTTGCTAGCATGTGAGATGAGTGCAACTGTTAGGTAGTTTGAACATTCTTTGGCATTGCCTTTCTTTGGGATTGGAATGAAACTAACCTTTTCCAGTCCTGTGGCCACTGCTGAGTTTTCCAAATTTTCTGGCCTATTGAGTGCAACACTTTCACAGCATCATCTTTTAGGATTTAAAATAGCTCAACTGGAATTCCATCACCTCCATTAGCTTAGTTCACAGTGATGCTTCCTAAGGCCCGCTTGACTTCGCATTCCAGAATGTCTGGCTCTAGGTGAGTGATTACACCATCGTGGTTATCTGGGTCATGAAGGTGTTTTTTGTATAGTTCTGTGTATTCTTGCCACCTCTTCTTATATCTTCTGCTTCTGTTATGTCCATACCATTTCTGTCCTTTATTGTGCCGTCTTTGCATGAAATGTTCCCTTGGTATCTAATTTTCTTGAAGGGATTTCTAGTCTTTCCCATTCTATTGTTTTCTTCTATTTCAGACCCAGTTATAACAGACCCAGTTATAGTGACAATCAAAACCCTTTCAGGCATTTCTCTTTTTTAAAAGGGTGAACAAGACCTATTATCTTTTACTTATTTATTTGGCCATGATAGCCTACCATGAATGGTATCAGATTCGTGATTGCCAAAAAAAGAAGATTTAGCCTCAGGACCAGGGCCCAGGCTTGATCACTCAAGAGCTTTCGTGTAGCAGTTTTATTAAAGTATAAAAAGGGACAGAGAGAGCTTCTGACACGGACATCAGCGGGGTGGGGGAAGTGTGCCCCACTGCTAGTCTTGTCAAGGTCTCATATACTTTTACAAGACCCACTCCCCCAACAGACATTAAATTAACAAGATTAGAACTAACAGTAGAAAGGTCTTACCAGACCCACTCCCACAGCATAAGATAACATATCTTAGGATAACAAGATTAGTCTAGGTTCTTGTTAAGAAGGAGAAACATGTCCTCAAGCAAGATATATTGTGTTATAACCCATTTTCTCCTGTCTATGTCACCTAGGTATCACCTGATATCTCCTGTATATCACCCTTTTCTCCTCCTTGAGAGCCTTGGACCCCTTTCTCCTTCTCAAGGGCCCTGGACCCCTCCCTCCTTGAGGGCCCTGGACTCCTTATCAACCTGCCTAACAATTAGCTCTCTCACAGGCTTGTGGGATCCTAGTTCCCCCACCAGGAATCAAACCTGCCTCGTCTGCTCTGGAAGCTCAGAGTCGCACCTGCTGGATCTCCAGGGAAGTCCCCTCCAGACATTTCTAAGCAGCCTTATGTGGGAGCAGCACCCTGACTCCCAGGTTGGGAACCTCTGAATGAAAGGAAAACCAGGAGAACGTAGAAGAGTTTGAGATCTGAGAGAGACTTATGAGAGATCCCTGCAGTCACCCTTGCTTTCCTTACAGCAGATTCTTCTCCAGCACCTTTGAAAAGACTCTCTAACTTCAGTCTTTTTCTTGACTTTTCTCCCTAGACCACTCCAGTGCCCTGTTCATTCAACCTCTAGCTAATTCCTCCCACTCTCCAGTGTGGATCACAATTTTCTGATTTTAATTTTCTCAAAGATTTTTTTTGCTACCACTTCCCATCTCAGGCCTCAGACCTTCCAGGTGTCCTGCTGGCTTGTTATTAGAGCCACGTCATTCCAATGTGTGTCTAAAGTCCACCTTTTTTCCACTTCAAAATAATAGACTGGAGTTTTGACCATGGGTCTCAAAGGCTCTGCCAGATTAGGAGAACAGCCTTAGCAAAGGCTGGTCAAGAGGAAGCTTGGCCTCCTGGAGGGATAAGCAGACAGTGTTATTTATAGGCTGTAGGCTGCATGCTGGGAGAGAAGGTGGCAGGGGCAGGAAGGGGGCAAATGATAACCTGGGTGGGAGGGGAGATCTGGGTCCCTGGGAACTGAAGGGAGGAACTGAGCTCAGAGCCAGTGTCAGATGAAAGCAGATGAGGACAACTTCCTGCCTTCAATGCTGGGAGTCAATTAGTTAGAGTCGGATGCCTGACATGACGGGAGGAGGTGCTCTTAGGGAAGGGGCCCCCAAGAACAGGCAAGGAGTAGGGCACAGCCATTGAACTCAAGCTGGTTGAGTCATTGGCCAGTGTGTCCATCAACACACAAAAACCTCTCACCTAAAAAGGTTCTCTATCACAGAACAGGTCAATAAATCATGCTGACTGCATTTACTGATGAATTTAATTAGGCCATTGGTTTGACTATCTCCCGATTACCATTTTCTCTTCATCATAATATGCATCTCCCTTCTTCCCCTACACATATTTTAACATTTCTGAAATGAGGATATGTCTTAAAATAGATGTGTAAAGTTTCTTTCTTTCTTTTTTTTTGAAGTAGCTATTAAATCAATGAAGCATCTTATAATCAATGACAAATTAGAATCAAGGAAATAGGCTGATTACCAGAATTGATTTCTCATTTTGATGTAATATAGACAAGAGTATTTGCTGGGCATTAAGAAACACCTGTGCTTACTGGTGCATGCAAAACTGTTTGTGGACAGCCTCAGCAGACATTACACACACACACACAAACACCACACACACACATGAATGCTCACCACCCACCCCACCTTTGAGGTACTGATGGCTGTGGTTTGATGCCATCAGACCCCCAGGGAGCCCAGGGAAATGCATAATGTGCAAAATCTCACCCTCTCTTAGAAACATCATGATGGAATTGCTTTTGGTCCACTCTGCTGCTGACTGTGGTCAGTGAGAGGCAGAGGAGCTCTTCCTGCAGGAGACCAGGCCTGGCCAGTGAGATTCTGGCAGACAGATCTGATGGTTGCTGCTGACACAGAAGCGTCCTGGGAGCTGAGGTTCTCCCCACCTGGCACACCAGCCCTGGTTCCCTCGGGGGGCTCAGCCCCTCCACAGTAGCCCCCACTGCTTACCTGTCCACTCACTTCCCAACCTGGCTTGGTTAACCTCCCCATCCCTCAACGTAAGAGAAGGAAGGGATGTGTTGAATGAGATGACCAGGATTTGTCATGAAGAACAGAGGATGGTGGGTCACCATTAAGCCCTACTGGCTAGGCCAAGGCAGTTGAGAATATGAATAAGTCGGCCTGATGAAGCAACAGGGCCTCTGCTGGAGATTCCGAAAGCTCCCATCAGGAGAAGTCAATGAGCCGTGGTGGATCACGTGCTGGAAGAGATGGGAAACAATTCAGCTCACCAAATTTCTAAGTCTCTGGAAATTTCTAGCCCAAATGGGCTCCTGGGCATGTCGCCTGTCCCAGAGCCTGGGCATGGAAGGAGACGTGGTCCCAGAGGAGGAGGACCTTTTCTTGTCAATCTGAGGTTGCTCAGATTCTCAAGGAACCTAGGTTCAGGCTCTGTTGAAAAAAGGAAGTCCCTCCTGGCACCATTCCACAATGGCCCCTGCCCAGGACACCACTCCAACCTAAATTTTGTGGCCTTGAAAATCCCTGACACAAAGCAGTGTGCCTCTAACTGACTCCTCTTTGAGGGTGACTTTGTGCTACAGGGTGGGGTGGCGAGGGATGGGGTGGAATGGGATGGAGACTTGATCATGATTTAGGCCTGCTGGCTTGGCTCCTTCCCTCCTGACCAGGGGCTAGGGAAGCTGACGGAACAAACCACATGCCACAGCTGCTGGCAGAGAAGTACGGGCTGCCCCGCTGAAGGATCTCCCCACCCCTACTGTGCTACATCTGCACAGAAACCCCAAGGAGATTGACCAGCCAACATCTCTGATTTCTGATTTCACTTAATGCTATCAAGAGGGCAATTTGGGCTATTTGCTGGAGAGGGCTGGCAAGGTTCCAGCATCCTTGGCTAATCCCATTAGTCTTCTCCTGTCTGCCACTTTTGACTAGGTCCCTCCCTCAAGCCCCTCCCAGACTTCAGGCCTCTGTTCCCCTGCAGGAGGCTCATGGCAGCTGCCACTGGGGTAGCCCTGCTCACGGGCGAGTTTCACCAGAAACTGGAGGAGCAGAAGAGGCAGTGACCAGAGCAATGCCTCCAGGAGAGCCAGAGTCTCCGTCTGAGGAGCTCCAAGAGGCCACGGAAACTTCCGCCGTTTCTCTCTGTAGCAGGGGTTAACAATCTTTAGGGAGCACACACAAACAAAATCACCTCAGGGTCTGCATTTTTAATGACATATTTAACATTCTTATCCAAATAGAGACCCTGTTTGACAGCATCTCTGATGGATGGTTTCTGCTCTCTGATTGGATAGCTTTGTTTTCTGAATTCATGAGAAATAAGCCTAATCCTTTTTCACATGACCACTTTTACTTATTTATTTACTTTTCTTATATTTGGACCTAGGCCACACGAGCCTCCATCATAGGAAAAAGGAGTCTTAGTTGTAGCCTCATACGAATGTGAGATTCTGTTCCAGTTATGTAGGTAACTGCCGTGTAATTTGGGGTACACAACACCCTGGGGATGGTTGGAACCCTCAATGATGGCTCTTATAGGTTCTGGGCACCCTGGTTTCTAGCAGGAGAAGAAGTTCCACGGTAGTTAGTCTATAACCTGCTTAGAATCTTGTGATTTGGGAAAAATATAAATGAGTCTCTTTCTTCATTTATGAAACAGAAAAAAATAATGTACTGGGGACTTCTTTTCCCATTTCCTCCTGTTAAGTACATCAAAAATCCTTGGATATTATATTCGACACGAATCTAAGAAGATTGAAAGGTGGAGAGTTAAAGGCAGACAGGCTTCAAGACTTGAGGAATTACAAGGCTCAGAGGTCTTCTTTTGGCTTCATACATCCCAGACTTAGAGCTGAAGGTGCCAGTGATCCAGAAAAACTAACAGGCACATCCAAAAAGAAAAATTTCCAGCAGAATCCCAGTTGAGTTAGAGGACCTGGGAAGGGGCAGCCTAGCAAGATAGAAAATGTTTAGACAATTACTGCTCTACTCTAGCCAAACACCACAGAACAAACCCGTCACCCTACCTCCACCCATGCCAGCAAAGGTTGAATGGGAGGCTTAGGTTCCTTTCCTTACTAGACTGCAATGCGGTGCCCCAACACACCTGCTAGGATGTTGTTAGAGAAGGTCAAGCAGGAAGCAGGGACTTTGATGACTGATAGCAAAATATCTCCCAAACACAGTGTCAATGGAGGTCATGTGGGAAGCTTGGACTTACACCTCCACCTAGCAATAATGACACTCCCCTCCCCTTATCCACTGGCATGGTGTCAGATCTACAGCAAAGTCAGGAATTTCATCATCAGTAAGTGGTAACTAAGCCTCCTTACCACTGTGCCACAGGAGATCAAGCTGAAATTCACACCCTTGACCAGAAGTCAATAGATGACAACATCAAGACGACAAAGATGTTATAATTACCTGACAAATGAAATATCCATGATAAAATACTCAGCAAGCAATTATCAGCACACCTGAAGCAGTGGCAAAAAGTCTCAGCAGAGAAATAGAGAATAGAAAAGAGGATCAAGCAGAAATTTTCTGACATAACAATACAATACTCAAGATAAAAAGCTCTACGGATGGGCTCAATGGCAGAATGAAGGAGACATTTTTCAAAACCAGTAAACTTGAAAATACAACAATAGAATTTGGTTCAGTTCAGTTCAATTGCTCAGTCATGTCCAACTCTGTGACCCCATGGACTGCAGCATGCCAGACCTCTCTGTCCATCACCAACTCCCAGAGTTCACCCAAACTCATGTCCATTGAGTCAATGATATCATCCAACCATCTCGTCCTCTGTCGTCCCTTCTCCTCCTGCCTTCAATCTTTCCCAACGTCAGGGCCTTTTCAAATGAGTCAGCTCTTTGTATCAGGTGGCCAAAGTATTGGCATTTCAGCTTCAACATCAGTCCTTCCAATGAACACTCAGGACTGATTTCCTTTAGGATGGACTGGTTGGATCTCCTGGTAGTCCAAGGGACTCTCAAGAGTCTTCTCCAACACCACAGTTCAAGAGCATCAATTCTTTGGCGCTCAGCTTTCTTTATGGTCCAGTCTCACATCCATACATGACGACTGAAAAAGCCATAGTCTTGACTAGATGGACCTTTGTTGGCAAAGTAATGTCTCTGCTTTTTAATATGCTGTCTAGGTTGGTCATAACTTTCCTGCCAAGGAGTAATTACCAAGTCTTAAATTACTGAGGGGAAATAGGCAAAAAAAAAAAAAAGAAAGAAAGAGCCTTAGGGATATGTGGGATTATAGCAAGGATTTAATATCCATGTGATCAGAGTCCCAGGAGGAGAAGAGAAAAAGGGTGGGGATGAAAAGGTACTCAAAGAAATAATGGCTAGAAACGCCCCAAATACTGAGTCACTCTGCTGTGCACCTGAAACTACCACAACATTTTAAATCAACTATACTCCAATATAAAATAAAAAGTGAAAAAAAACTCCCCTAATTTGATGAGACATAAATTTATAGATTGCTATGCTGCTGCTGCTGCTGCTGCTGCTAAGTCACGACCCTATACACGGCAGCCGACCAGGCTCCTCTGTCCCTGGGATTCTCCAAGCAAGAATACTGGAGTGGGTTGCCATTTCCTTCTCCAATGCATGCATGCATGCTAAGTCGCTTCAGTCATGTCCGACTCTGTGCAACGCTTTGGACCAGCAGCCCACGAGGCTCCTCTGTCCACAGGATTCTCTAGGCAAGAATACTGGGTTGCCATTTCCTTCTGACACTGCCTTTATGGAAGAAAGTGAAGAACTAAAGAGCCTCTTGATGACAGTGAAAGAGGAGAGTGAAAAAGTTGGCTCAAAACTCAACATTCAGGAAACTAAGATCATGGCATCTGGTCCCATCACTTCATGACAAATAGATGGGGAAACAGTGGAAAGAGAGACAGACTTCATCTTTTTGACCTCCAAAATCACTGCAGGTGGTAACTGCAACTATGAAATTAAAAGACAGTTGCTCTTTGGAAGAAAACTTATGACCAACCTAGACAGCATAGTAAAAAGCAGAGACATTACTTTGCCAACAAAGGTCCATCTAGTCAAAGCTAAGGTTTTTCCAGTAGTCATGTATGGATATGAGAGTTGGACTAGAAAGAAAGCTGAGCGCCGAAGAACTGATGCTTTTGAACTGTGGTGTTGGAGAAGACTCTTGAGAGTCCCTTGGACTGCAAAGAGGTCCAACCAGTCCATTCTAAAGGAGATCAGCCCTTAATATTCATTGAAAGGACTGATGCTGGAGCTGAAACTCCAATACTTTGGCCACCTGATGCAAAGAACTGACTCATCTGAAAAGACCCTGATGCTGGGAAAGATTGAAGGCAGGAAGAGAAGGGGACAACAGAAGATGAGATGGCTGGATGGCATCACCGACTCAATGGACATGAGTTTGGGTAAGCTCCGGGAGCTGGTGATGGACAGGGAGGCCTGGCATGTTGCAGTCCATGGGGTCGCAAAGAGTTGGACTGATCTGAAACTGAAATGTATAGATTCAAGAATCAAAGTGAATCTCAAAGAAGATAAGTCAAAAGAAAATCATACCAAAATACATCATATTTAAGCTTCTGAAATCTAAAGATAAGTAATCTTGATATAATTCAAGAAAAATGGCACTACCTATAGGAAAAAATAATTTGAATGACAGTAATTTCTCATCAGAAGCTATGGAGGCCAGAGAGAAGTGGCAAAATATTTTTTTAAGTACTAAAAGAATTGTGAACCTAGAATGCTATACCTTCTGAAAATATCCATCAAAAATGAAAAGAAGTTAAGACATTCTCAAAGAAAGGAAAAGAATTTGTCCCTAGCTAATCTATCCTTTAAAAAATGGCTGGAGCATTTTGAAACAGAAAGAAAATAATAAAAGAAGAAATCTTAGAATACCAGAAAGGAAAAAAAAAATAATAGAAAGAGTACAAGTATGGATAAATGTAATAAACCTTACTTCTTGAATTTTTAAATATTTGACAGCTGAAGGAAAAATTATGACATAGTCTAATGTCGTTCTAAATGTTTATAGAGGAAATACAGCAGAAAATTATCTTGCAAATAAGGAGGATAAAGGGACATGAGGAATATTGTTTCCTCTAACTACATTCAAACTGATAAAATGATGACATCAGTAGATAATGAAAAGTTACTATATATAATGTAATGCCTAGAGCAATCACTGTAAATGTTACATAAAGGGATACACTTAAGAACACTATTGATAAATTAAAATGACACCCTAAAAAGTGGTTGAGTAGTCCACCGGAAGTGCAAAAGAAAATAGAGAAATGAATAACAGAGGGACCAAGCGGAAAACAAACTGGCAGGCTTTAGCCCTAACGTATCAATAGTTGCATTTAATATAGTCTAAATATACCATTTAAAAGACAGATTGCAGCCTGGGTTAGAAAACATGACCAGCTATGTGTTGTCCATAAAAAACTCATTTCAACTATAACAGTATAGTCAGGTTGAAGGTAAAAAGATGGGAAAAGATATATCATGCAGAAATTATTCAAAAGAAGGCAGATGTGGCTATATTAATATCAAATAAATTACCAGAGAAAAAGAGGGATGGAATGTAACGATATGCAATGATAAAAAGGTTTGCTATCAAGATGAATAGCAGTTCTAAATGTGTACACACCAAAGAACACAACTGCGTAATATGTAAACCAAACCTGGTAAAGACAGACAAGCCATAGCTGCAGCAGAAGACATCAATATCGCTCTCTCAACAATTGATAGAAAAAGTAGACCAAAAAATCAGCAAGGGTGTAGATACGTTTGGGGAAATGTTTTAACTATTAATTTATTAATTCAATTTTCTCACTAGCTATAGAGTTATTCAAATGATCTATTTCATATTGGGTCAGTCATGGTAGGTCCATTTAATTGTCAAATATATTTGTATGGAGTCATTTGTAGTATTTCCTTTTTATCCTTTTGATATCTGCAGAGTTTTCAGCGTTATTCCCTGCTTCACTCCTAATACTGTATTGATCATTTATATTCTGTCCCTTTTTTTCTTGCTAGGGGGTTTGCCAATTTTATTGATCTTTTCAAAGAACTGGCTTGTTGATTTTCTCTACTGGTTTACTGTTTTCAATTTCAATGATTTCTACTGGTGTCTCTATTATTTTCTTCTTTCTGCTTGCTTTGTGTTTATTTGCTTCATTTTTCTAGGTTTATTGACTTGAGAATTCTTCTGTGGGTAGTTCAGAACCTATAAGGACCAGCAGAGAGGGGTCCCAACTCTCCACAAGATGTGATGGCGGGGACTCACTGCACCTCAGTAAGAATACTACCAAAAGCTGTAGAATCATCTTCTTTTAAAAGGAGGTAATAATTTCCTTTAAAACATGATAGGTTAATCTCACATACTTATCTGAACTTCTTTACAATATTTCAACTAAAGTTAGAGTAAAATAATTTAAAGTCCATAAACCCTCAAGTTCAAACAGGATTAAGAGGCAATCAGGATGGGGAACACATGTACACTAATTAAATAATTTTCTATTAAAAAAGAAAAAAAAAAAAAAAAAAAAAGAAATGTTTTTTAAAACTTAGAACCTGAAGTGTTGGTGTGCAAATAACAACTGACTTAGCAGACCAGGAAAACGGAACCTTAGGAAAGCCAATAAAAAGAAGCCAATTACTACCCCCCCAAAGCTTTGTAAAGGTTTAGGAATTGGAGGCACCTGGTATCCCTGATGTGGGAGTTACCAGGTGGTGCTAAAATGAGATGATTGGTTGGGAATCTTTAAAAGAAGCACTTAGACTCCACAGATCCAGTCTCCAAGCCCTGGAACTATGTACCTGTCCCAGTCCCACTCTAACAAAAGAGTAGCGGCTTATTCTCTTAAGAGACTGAACTAGAGGGGCTTTGTACCTGGAAACGGGCTTCCCAGGGGGCTCAGTGGTACAGAACCTGCTGGTCAGTGCAGGACACACAGGAGACGCAGGTCAGTCCCTGGGTTGAGAAGATCCCCTGGAGGAGGAAAGGGCAACGTAGTCCAGTATTCTTGCCTGGAAAATCCCAAGGACAGAAGAGCCTGACAGGCTACAGTCCATGGAACTGCAAAATGTCAGACATGACTGAGCAGCTGAGCATGTACCAGGAATACCAACACAAGAGTGAGTTGAAGGGAGTTAAATCAAAGCGTATACCCTGAAATATGAGTTCCCTGCTACCCCCGTCCTCCTTTTCTGCTGTTGTCTCCCAGATCACTGACAGCCTGTCCTGCACCTACCTCCCACCTTGAGGCAGGAGATTACAAAACTCTTGGAGGAAAAGAGGAAAAAATAAAGAAATTTATACTTGTTCCACTTCTCCTCAAAAGACAGGATCCTAAAAGAAAAAAAAAAAAGACAGGATCCTTTCTTGATCATTAGTGAAGCCCACTAGCTGACAAGCCTAGTGGAATTTCTAGTCAGATTTTAAGCCTCTCTCTCAAACTTGAAGGGGTAATCAAGTATCCCCAAACAGGAGGAAAACATCTAGATGAGCCTTCCCCAAAGAGAAACAGCAGGGAAGAAAGAATAACGAGCAAGCACATAATGAAAAAAAAAGAAAACTTTAAAAAGTTTAAGTATCTTTAGAGCTATAGGAGAATAAATGGCACCCACGAAGCAAAAACAGGATTCTAGGGAAAGAACAGTCAGAGAGTAAGAAAAATTCTCAGAAATTGTATATCGTGTGATATATATGCAATATACACAATAAATTATATTGTGTTTATATAAATTACATACAAAATTCCAAAGGTCAAAACAGTTTGAAAAATTATGTGAAGTAAATCTCCCAGGAGTTGGAATAAAAAGAGTAGGAGGTGAAAAATAGAGAAGAGTTAAGAAAACTAAATGATTAATTTATGAATAACAGGAGTTTGGGAAGGAGAGAACAGCAAAATAGGGGAGGAATTAACAAATAAATAATGTTTAAAATTAAACTTTCCCAGAACTAAAGGCATATTTATTTCCATGTTGACAGTTTCCATATTGATAAATTTCCTAGTACAAAGAATAAAAAAGACCTACACCAGAATATACTCTTGAGAATTTCCAGATGCCAGAGATAAATAGAAGAATATATATGCTTTCAGAGAAAAAACAAAGCAAAACAACAAAGATTGAAAGTTTGAGTAAAGAATCCAAAAGAGAATAGATCAATGCCTTTGACATCTTAAAGCAGGGATTGGCCTACTATGGCCTGTGGACCAAATGTAGGTCGCAGCCTGCCCCTGAACTAAGAATGAAATTCAAATGTTTAGAGTTTTAGAAAGAAAAACAAAGAAGAATATGTGACAGAGACCAAGTGTGGCCCCTAAAAGCTAAATATTTACTATCTGCTTCTTTAGAGAAGTGCTATGAAACTTGTTCTAAAGACATTTTTTTCAATCCAATTAAATAATTTTAAAAGTTTAAGAATATATAAAACTCACTTCCCAACTTATTCTATAAGATAAGTATTACTCTGATACCAAAACTAAAATCATCGCAGGAATACTGCAGACCAATATCTGTTGTGAACATAAGTGGGAAAACACTCAGCAAATATTAGCAAACAAAATTCGGCAACATAAAAAAGGATACATACACTGTGACCAAATGAAATTTGTCCCTGGAATGCAAGGCTGATTTAACCTACTACAATTAATTAGTGCAATACATATTATTAATAAATTAAAGGATAAAAATCCCATGATCATCTTACTAGACAGTGAAAAAGCATTTGACAAATTCAACATTCTTTCAGGATAAAAACACTTATCTTCTATGTATGGCTGAGTCTGCTCATTGTTCACCTGAAACTTATCAAAATATTGTTAATTGGCTATACCCCAATCAGTTCAGTTCAGTTCAGTCGCTCAGTCATGTCCGACTCTTTGCAATCCCATGAACCACAACACACCAGGCCTCCCTGTCCATCACCAACTCCCGGAGTCCACCCAAAACCCATGTCTACTGAGTCAGTGATGCCATCCAGCCATCTCATCCTCTGTCTTCCCCTTCTCCTGCCCTCAATCTTTCCCAGCATCAGAGTCTTTTCCAAGGAGTCAGCTCTTCGCATCAGGTGGCCAAAGTACTGGAGTTTCAGCTTCAACATCAGTCTTTCCAATGAACACCCAGGACTGATCTCCTTTAGGGTAGACTGGTTGGATCTCCTTGCAGTCCAAGAGACTCTCAAGAGTCTTCTCCAACACCACAGTTCAAAAGCATCAATTCTTCGGCACTCAGCTTTCTTCACAGTCCAACTCTCACATCCATATTGACCACTGGAAAAACCATAGCCTTGACTAGATGGACCTTTGTTGGCAAACTAATGTCTCTGCTTTTTAATATGCTGTCTAGGTTGGTCACAACTTTCCTTCCAAGGAGTAAGCGTCTTTTAATTTCATGGCTGCAATCACCATCTGCAGTGATTTTGGAGCCCCAAAAATAAAGTCTGACACTGTTTCTACTGTTTCCCCATCTATTTCCCATGAAGTGATGGGACCACATGCCATGATCTTCGCCTTCTGAATGTTGAGCTTTAAGCCAACTTTTTTACTCTCCTCTTTCACTTTCATCAAGAGGCTTTTTAGTTCCTCTTCACTTTCTGCCATCAGGGTGGTGTCATCTGCATATCTGAGGTTATTGATATTTCTCCCGGCAATCTTGATTCCAGCTTGTGCTTCTTCCAGCCCAGCGTTTCTCATGATGTACTCTGCATAGAAGTTAAATAAGCAGGGTGACAATATACAGCCTTGACATACTCCTTTTCCTATTTGGAACCAGTCTGTTGTTCCATGTCCAGTTCTAACTGTTGCTTCCTGACCTGCATATAGGTTTCTCAAGAGGCAGGTTAGGAAGAAATAAAATGACTAGCAGATGATATCAGATTGTTTATAAAAAATCCTATGGAATCCACTAATAAGAAGTAGATATAATAAATGAAATCATCAATGTGGCAAGATGCCAGATCAATGTATTAAAAAGTTAATTACGTTTCCAGACACTAACAATGGACAATCTAAAAATTAATTAAGGCATTAAGGAAACAATCCCATTATTATCACAGTAAAAATAAGAAAACGCCTAGGAATAAATTTAATGAAAGAAATGCACCACTTGTATACCAAAAACTACAAGACATTTAAACATAAATTAAAGATCCAAATAAATGGAAAAGGAAAATGTTTATAGATTGGAAGAATTAACAGTGTGGTGATGGCAGTAGTCCCCAAATTGATCTATAGATTCAGTGCAATAACTACCAGAATTTTAGATTCTCTTTTGCAAAAATTAATAAGCTAGTTGTAAATTCATATGGAAATGCAAGAGATCCAGAATAGCCAAAACAATATTGAAAAATAGCAATTTGGAGGACTTATACTTCCCAATTTAAAATGGGCTACAAAGCTAAATTAATTAAGACAATGTAGGACTAGCATAAGAATTGACACAAAGATCAATAGAATAGAATTGAGAGTTCAGTAACAAGCCCTCACATATATAGTCAACTTACTTTCAACAAGGGTGCCAAGACAATTCAACAAGGAAAAGAAAAGGTTTTATTCAACAAATGATGAGAGAAAACTAGATTTCCATATGCAAAAAAACAAAGCTGGACACCCTACTTCATACCGTATGCAAAAATTAACTCAAAATGAATCACCAGCCCAAATGTAAGAGCTAAAACTGTACATCTCCTAGAAGAAAACATGGGAGTAGATTTTCGTGATCTCTGATTATGCACTGGTTTCTTAGATACAACACTGAAACAAGTGACGAAAGGAAAAATAGACAATTAGATTTTATCAAATTTGAAAACCTTTGTGTATCAAAGGACATTAGCAAGAAAGTGAAAAGATAACCCACAGAACAACACATATTTGCAAATCACATATATATAGGATATATAAAGAACTCTTAAGTCAATAAAAACACAAATAACACATTTTTAAAATTCGCAAAGGATTTGAACAGACATTTCTCCAAAGAAGATATACCAGTAGTAAATAAAACACATGAAAAGAAACTCAGCATCATTATTAGAAAAATGTAAAGCCAATCATAATGAGATACCACTTCAAATTCACTTAGATGGCTAAAATAAAAAAGATAATTTAACAAGTGTTGGTGAGGATATGGAGAAATTGGAACATTCATACACTGCTGGTGGGAGTGTAAAATGGTTCAGTGACTTTGGAAAACTGTTTGACAGTTGCTCAAAAGGCTAAATATAGTCGTCACATAACCTAGCATTTCACTCCTAGGTATATACCCAGAAATTAAATATGTCCACACACACAAAAAAACCTATACACTAATGTTCACAGTAGCATTACTCAAAATAGCCAGAAATTGCTACATGCTTGTAGCAACCTACAAGCAACTGATGAATGAAGAAATAAAACACGGTGTAGTCACATACCAGAATTATTATGTAGCAGTGAAAAAGAATGAGGTACTGATACGTGCCGTAATATGCGTGAATCTTGAAAAAAGCATGTTAAATGAAAGAAGTTAGACGCAAAAGACCATGTATTATATGGTGGAATGTCAAGAACTGGCAAATTCATGAAGAAAAGGTAAATCAGTGGCTACCGGGGGTTGAGGCAGGGAGTTTAGGGAAGTGTGGTGAGCAGAAACAGCGAATGATTGTTAATGTAGATAAAGTTTCTTTTGTGAGGTGTTAAAAGTATTCTAACATCAAGTTGTGAGGTTTGTACAACTGTGAATATACTAAAAATCATTGAACTGTACACTTTAAGTGGGTGAGTTTTATAGTATGTGAAATATATCTCAATAAAGCTGTAAAAAATACATAAAGACATTTTCAGACATGCAAGTCTTCAAAAATTAACCTCCCACTTATCTTTCACAAGAAGCTACTTGCAGATGTATTCTGCCAAAAAGAGTAAACAAACTAAGAAAGAGGAAAATAGAATTCAGAAAGCAAGAAATTTAACACAAGAGAGGCAGAAAAAATTCTCCTGTTAATGATGAAGGGATGCTCTAACGACAGTTGCGCAGCAAACTTAGACAGCTACAAGTTAGATACAACAGAAAGAACAAGGGTGTAGGAGAGAAATCTTTGAGGGGGAAAAAGAAGAGAAAGAGACTATAATAAGTTTGTACATATTAAATACTTTTTATGGTTCAGTCAGATAATTTGAAAAGAATCTGTGATAAGTACATGGAAGACTGAGCCAGCAAGCAAACAGTGGTTATTAATGCCAGCAGAATGTAAAGGTGCCCATAAAGTAAAGCAGTGTTATTATATTGCCCAGATAAGCAGTGAATTACATTTCCATAACCATAACATGTATGGATGTGAGAGTTGGACCATAAAGAAAGTTGAGCCCCAAAGAACTGATGCTTTTGAGCTGTGGTGTTGGAAAAGACTCTTGAGAGTCCCTTGGACTGCAAGAAGATCCAACCAGTCCATCCTAAAGGAAATCAGTCCTGAATATTCACTGGAAGGACTGATGCTGAAGCTGAAGCTCCAATAATTTGGCCATCTGATGCGCAGAACTGACTCACTGGAAAAGACCCTGATGCTGGAAAGATTGAAGGCAGGAGGAGAAGGGGATGACAGAGGATGAGATCGTTGGATGGCATCACCGACTGGATAGACATGAGTTTGAGTAAACTCTGGGAGCTGGTGATGGACAGGGAGGCCTGGCGTGCTGCAATCCATGGGTCTGTAAAGAGTTGGACATGACTGAGCGGCTGAACTGAGCTAAACCATAACATCAACAACACCGAACACTGATTTCACCCACAGGGTGACAGTACTCTAATGGGAGGATGGGAGGAAGTGATTGTGTGACTGGCCAGAGTGCAGGAGAGGTTGGTATAGGAGCCAAAAAACTAAAACTGAAATACCAAGTGACAGTCATATAATCCTGCTATTTAGAAATAAGGGGCTGAAGGGAAACAGAAGAAATAGAGAACAGAATTGAAAGCAGTTTTTTCTAGGAAGTAGAAATACAAAAAAGTAAAGGGTTAGGGTTGCAGTTTTTTCATTGTAGGCTTAATGGTACTATTTTTTTAAAAAAAGCAAAACTGTACCAATACATTACTTTGACTTAAAAAGAAAAAAAAAAAAGAATAAGTGGTTTTTAAAATAAGGAAGATAGTGGTACTGGAGTTTCCTCAAAGCAATCACCTTTTCCAGAGGAGGTGCTGGGCTGCAGCATTCCACCCTACTCTTCCCTTTCTGAAAGGCTGCAGCCTGCATCAGCTTCCCTCCGCAGGGACCGACAGCCCCTAACCAGCTGCTCCTTTTTGCTTTTGTACAGTTCGCTTGCGCTTCTCCCAGTCCTCTCACAGTCAGCCAGGTCCGTCCTCTGTCTCTCTCGACTTTCTCTTCTGCTTTAGCATCCTGGATATGAGCTTCGGCCAGCTTTACTCTAAATTTGTCAGCCTCAGCAATTAGTCTGCTCCAGTCTAATTCTTCTGGCTGCTCCACTAGTCTTGTAAGTGCTCTGTCTGTACAGCAGCAGCAGCGGTGAGCCTGGCCTCTCCCTGAGACCAGAGTGGGCTGCACAAATCACAGTTGTCTGGGAGTGGGCTGGCAAGATGAGCACAAGGTCCCCTCCTGCCATCTGGATCAAGCCACAGACCACATGGTCACTTCACTTATTCATTCTGAGTCCACTAAACTCATTGATTTCTCGCAAGGTGTGATGCCAACTTGCCACCACATCCATGGATTTATGTAATTGATTTTTTTTAGCCTACAGGGAGCATATTTATCTATATAACATTTTATCTTTTAAAAAAATCTTGTTTCAACTCATTTGTGGGGTAGGAGGCAAGGATAAACACTGTATAAATGACCTACGATATAGACTCAAAGTAGTTTCTCAGGCATATGGCTGGCAGAGTGGACACAGTGCCCTGAGACCCTGGCCATCCCAAAGAGAGGCAAGCTAGGGCTGACCATGTCTTGGAGGGCTCTGTGTGTGTGTGTGTGCGCACATGCGTGTATGCATGCACATGTGTGATCCAAGAGGGGGAACCTGGTGCCCCATTGACTTCCACAGTGATGATGAAGGTGGGAGGGGATAGAGCCGGAGCCCCAATGACTTGTGCGAGGTCATCTTCCAGCATTGGTTCCGACCTCAGTTCCTGAAGCCCTACTGCAGAGCCTGCGTCCTACTAGGCTGCCCAAGGGCGAGTCTCCAGAGTCATCCGGCAGACAATCTGGTTTGTCTCTCCTCATCTGCTCTTTATGTATCTGAGCTTGCTGACTTTTGTATTATCTGTTCCTCTAAACTTTATGCTATGTAATCTTTATCCAAGCCACTGATTAAAATACTGAAGAAGTCAAAACCAGTGAAAAAGCCCTGTTGTTTACATCTATGACAATAACAATCAACACTTTTTGGCTATTAAACCAAAAAGATCTCTATCTAGTATACTATCATCCAACTTATTCCTCTAGTTTGTCCACAGAGAATAGTTAGAGGAGCCTTTGCCCAACTCGCTAAAATCAAGAAACCCCATGCTCGTCAGGCCCTGTCCACAGCCAGGACATGGACAGTAAGGCCTCAGAAACAGGAGGTGTGGAAGGGCTGCAGGAAGCCTTATCTGGCTCTATGGAGATGCGACTTTTAATTGCCCCAGTGGTTGCAGCAAGGGAGAGAAGAAAGCATAGCTGTGAGGAGACCCTGGATCATGAGCCTATTAAAGTGTAGTAATTAATGTGTTTATCAAATCTTTCCCTCTAGGATTAGAAAAGAAAAACCCAGACAGGCTGAAAGACTTGGCACCTAAGAATAGAGACCACTCAAAGTGGCAAGGGGACAGAGAGCTGGGAGAGAAGCATCCCTCACCCCTCCTTTCTCTCCATCGACCTGCTCACTGGCACCTGCTGTCCTCACATGTCATGTGTTAGTTACTCTCAGGATTATCAATTATGTCCCGTCCAACAGCGGAGCACAATACTTAATCCATACAATAAATTCCTTTTTCCGGGCTCAGCAGGAAAAGGATTGGGGCGGGCTGGGGGCGGCTGCTTTCAAACCAGATCACAAAGTGGCACAACACTCACTTTCCGTTTGTTCTCTGCGTACGTAGTCACTGTGCTGGTTGCTAAGAGAGAGTTGTTGGCATGTCTCACATCTGCTAGATTGTCAGCAGCTTGGTTAATGTAGATACTGTGCTGCTCGTCTCTGCATTCCCAGGCCTGGCATGCACCGGGCATACTCCGCCCATTGCACAATGAAGGCTGCCCGAGGGGTCCTGCCAAGGGCCAGGGTGGCACCATTCCACTTGCCCCTCCCTTCTTCTCCCCCCAAGCAGTTAGTAAGCTCTGTGTTTGGTGTAGAGTAGTTGCCCAACAAATATTTGATGAATAAGTAAAAGCAAAATATTTGCCTGCCGACAAGGAAGGTCTCAGGACAACGTTCACAGGGGACTCTGCCTGCCCTGCTCTTACCTGTCCTCACCCGACCAAGGCCAGTGAAAGAGCCCCTGGCACACTGCTGTGGACTTCCCCTCGGGATGATGAGAGTCAGCACGGGTCAGAAAGCTCCCTGCAGCCCAGGGAATGGAGAACTGCTTTCACAAGGCTCATCGGCAGCCTGTAGGGCGGAAGGCATCCTGCCTTCATCACACTCAGGAGCAGTTCTGACATTTGGCACATGCCGATGAAGCCCCTACTGGGAACCAAACCCTGGGGACAGAGCAGAACACACAGGTACAGTTTCTGCCTTCATGGAACTCATATCCCCTCTCAGGGAGGCTGGCGGTGCAAACAAATGCGTAAGGTGTCCCGATGGTGGGGGTAATAAAGACCACAAAGGGAAAGGGGGAGCACTGGGCCTGGGTGCTGCTCTGCGTAGAGGTCACAGAGGACCGGGAGGAAGGCAACATTCGATCTGGGGCCTGAATTCAGTGGTGCATCCCAGTAGAAGTCCACATGTCTCCCCCGCACCACTTTCTGCAGCAGGCCAAGCCCACCTCAGGGCCTTTGCTCCACCTGTTTGCACTGCCCGTGATTCTCCTTCACCGCGTCAAGTCTCTGCTTCAGTGTCATCTTCTGGGTGAGCCCTGGCTTGACTACCCGGTTTGAAAGGTCAGTGCCTTCTCTCTCCCCAGCCCCTTAAGCTGGGCTCTGTGTTCCCCGTAGCGCATAGCACCTTCTGACATAGCTTTTCTGCTGCTGCCCTTCTCCCCTCCCTAGTGTGGAAGCCTGATCGGTGAGGGAATTCTCTTGCTTCCGCTCACTCACCCAACCCAAGTGCCTGGAGAAATGCACAGAGCAAGTGCCCATAAGTGCTTCAAACACCCACTGCTCGTTTGACGTGCCTGCCCTGCTCCAGACGCTGCCCTGGGGTGGCAAGAAGCCCCTCCGTGTCGGGAGGGGGGGCGTGGAATGCCACACCTGCCTCCCTGTAAGCTGTTCTGGGCCAACGCTGGGGGAAGGTGGCATGCTTGGCTTGGGAATCCCTGGGCTCCCCTTCCAGGCCCCCTCAGCTCCGAAGAGCACAGAGCCAGGACCTTTCTCAGATCAGCAAGCTGGAGGGGGCCTGCAGAGAGTGGGCATGGCCAGAGCCCCGGGGCAGAGTTGAGGGGGGCTGGGAGTGTGCCCGATCTGCCAGGGTGGGTCGGGGTTGAGGCGAGAGGCACAGGGCCTCCTGGAGAAGCCGATGGAGGGGGAACACCTGTCCTCACGGACTCCCTCAGGGACTCTAGACACCACACCACTTCCACTGTGCAAGGCTTCTGGCTCTCTCAGCGGGGTATCTGGGAGAATTAAGTGCCTGAATGCCTGATGACAGACATGGGAGCGGAGCACAGGAGTGTGCATATGTGTGTGTGTGTGTGTATGAGTGAGTGATGGTGGGGAAGAAGCAGTGCCTTCTCTTGTCACAGTTACTTGTGACTGAATTTCAGATTTCCATCTTCAGAGCCGATGTCTGCCATGAACTCAGCCACCCCTCCTTATCCCAGCCCTGCCACAACTGTTCCTGAGTTTCTGGCCAGGGCACTGACCCCTCTGCCTTCCCAAGCAGGGATGTTCAGATGCCTTTTCCTCAAACTTAGCACTGACGCCCTCTGTGCCAGGATGCCCTCCCTGCTGTGACCACTCCAGGCTGACAGGTTCCCCAGCCTCTCAGTCTCTTAATGGCCAACAAGCGTTCCCTGGGGCTGCTCAGAGTTCAGTCCAAAGTAGTGAATTTCTCCCTTGCTTCCTCTACTTCTGAGCTATGAAATTATCTATTGAGCAAATCAATAATTCATCAGATTATCCACACTTAGTCTAAATTAGATCTCATCGCCTCTGGCTAGACTTTGAAGTCTTGCTTCACCTGACTCCGCTACCCAGCCAGCCACCCCACAGAGTCCAGCCGGCTTGCGGTGCTGGATCCCTTCTCCCCAGCCACGTGGTCCCCACACCACAGTCCCCTGCTGCCCGAGAGTGGCCCAGTCTGGTCCCCTGGCCAGAAGCCCATCCTTTCTCTTCATTGTAATCCAGCTTGCTCGTCTTAAATTCTAGCCTTCACCGTGAGCTTCCCAGGGTTTCTGCTGCAGACCGAATTACTTTACGATCAGAAGCACACAACTTTGCATTGACTTGCACTCCATTTGTTTCACAGTTGCAAACTTAACACAAGGGCTGGACTCTAACAGACCCCTGACATCCCTGCATCATGCCCAGCACAGAAGACACAACGCATGCTGTTGAATAGCACCTCTTTGCTTCCACCCTCCTCTCCAGTGCACCCCCTCTCTCTTCACTGAAACTACCCTTACCCCCGAGACCTCAGTCCCCCTTTCCCTTCAGTCCGTGGGGACTAGGCAGCCCCAGCTATGCGGTCAGACTTTGGATTGTAGCGAATCAAGCTGGCTGCAAGCCTCCTGAAGAGATCAGATATGGAGCTAGAACAGATTACAGGCCCGTTGGTAGGGCAACCGCAGCAAGTCAGAGGAGAGACGGTGGGAGTCCGTCCAAGGAGCCGCTGTCCCCCACTGGAGACAAGCGGACGGATTCAAGAGGTCAGCTGAGGCACTTCTGCATCTACTCATCCTTCCAGATGCATCTCCCCCAACGAGCCATGACAGAGACTGCGTAGTATGTGGAATTCAGTTCTCAGTCCAGGTGATGAAACCGAGGTGAGGAAGGGTGGAGTGGGTTGTCCAGGTTCACACAGCTGGTCCGGATGGGCTTGGGACTCACATCCAGACCCTCAGACATCCAGTCCTCTTTCTGATCTCATGTCCTGGAACTCACACTAGAGCTGCCTTGGGAAGACGGGTGTCAAGCTCGAGAACCCTGACTCGGCTACCTGCCTGTGGCTATTTACACAGTTCCAACTGATCTGTGGTAACCGGTAATTATTTTTGCTGAAGTTTTTCAAGCTCTATTTGTTTTTTACTCTCCAGCAGACAAGCTACAGGAAAGAGCAGCTTGAGAGATAAATGGGCGGGGAGAGCCTGTCTGACCCTGGGATAGAAGGTTCCAGGAGCCCAGAGGCCAGTCTCTGCCTGGCTCCCCTCTGCTCCCTGCCCCTCCTCAGGCTCTCTCCCCACAGACGGAGGTGGGCCTCCCGAACCAGCTCTCTCTCCTCAGTGTCTCTCAGGACATTCTCTACCTGGCTCCCCTCGGCTCCCTGCCCCTCCTCAGGCTCTCTCCCCACAGACGGAGGCGGGCCTCCTGAGCCAGCGCTCTCTCCTCAGTGTCTCTTAGGACAAGTCTCTTCCAGGGGGCAAGAAAGTCACCAGCGTTCCTAACTCACTTTCTGTCATGCAACCATTTCCTGTTGGCACATCTCTCAAGGTACAGACTGTTGGAGGAAGAGAGAAGGAAGGAACACTGCAAGGGTGGATTGTTCATTCTCTGAATGAAGTATGACTGAGATGCTGCCTAGCTGGTTGGTGGGTCATCCCACTCTGCTTGGGGTACCCCCTTCCTCTTTCTAAGGTGCTCTGAGTGTTCAGGGTGTTTTCAATTTGGAGACTAGGATCTAGTCCCTCTGTGCTGGGTTGCTGTGTGGGTGTGGAGGGCAGGCCTCCTCCACTCACTGAACCTGCTCCTGCCTCACTCCTCATTCTCCCCTGGGGTTCAGACCACTCCCCCAGCTTCACTTCAAGCAACAGCCGCCCTCTCCTTCCAGGGAACCAACTCTTCCCAGCCATGCCTTTGGTAAGGTGGATTTTCTTTTGTTTTATCTTTTAGAGTGGAGACACAGGAAGCTGTCAGTTCCACCCAAAGTGATCAAAAGAGCCTAAATATTAGTATTCAAAGCATGGATGATCTTCCTGGAGTAGAAGCTGGAAATTGCTCTCTTTTGTGACATGCCTATAGGCAGGAAAATAAACACAATAATTTCTCAATCTGGCTGTCTTACCACACTACCATTTACCAGGTAATTCATAAGCACAATTTATGGGCCTCACTATTATTATCTCAAGGTAGTTATTATTAACTACATTTTACATGTGAAGAGATTTGGAGAGATTAAAAAATTTTTTTTTCTGTACAAGAACACTCACCTATTAAGTGATGGAGTGGGGATTCAAACCCCAGGCTGGCCAAAGGCTGTTTCCACTACCCCAGCCATGGCTGGGTAGAGCTGAGTTCTCTTCACCAAAGGCATTTGCATTATCAAAGCCCTGGAAAAGCCAAAAAAAGAAATGCCCAAGTAAGGTCTTCAGGAGTAAATGTAGTGGGGAGTTAGCTTCTGGAGACTGTTTCCAGAGCCTCTCCAGTGTATACCAGACCAAACATAAATAGATACATGAATAAATAAGCATTTAATAAGATGCTAAAGTGTTTAGAATTTAAATGTGCTGATGTCTGCCGCTTACACTGAAATGTGTCAAGCATAAGAATGGACTGATGGACGGATAGATGGACAGATGTGTGATAAAACAAATATACCAAAATGTTAGTTATCCAATCTAAGGGGTGGGAATTCATTATGCAATTCTTTAAATTCTTATGGGTGTTTAAATTTTTATAATAATATATTTGGGGAAGAATAAATCATACAGCTGAGTCACACCCACCTCTTGTCACAACACCTTGGCTTGAGGGAACTTGATCATTAGTCACCGAGCTCTTCCTGCAAGAAGAGTCCTAGACTATACACTTGAGACTACAGAATAAAGAACGGAAAGGTAGTTTCTGCTTTGTGAAAATTTAAGATACCTGGGAGAAAATAGGACAGTCATAAAATCAGCAGTTGTAACAATAGTAGCTCTTTATTTTCTGCAAGGTTACAAATTGCTTGTAACTCTACCCCACTCCAGTACTCTTGCCTGGAAAATCCCATGGACGGAGGAGCCTGGAAGGCTGCAGTCCATGGGGTCGCTGAGAGTCAGACATGACTGAGCGACTTCACTTTCACTTTTCACTTTCGTGCATTGGAGAAGAAAATGGCAACCCACTCCAGTGTTCGTGCCTGGAGAATCCCAGGGGGAGCCTGGTAGACTGTCGTCTATCAGATCAGTCGCTCGGTCGTGTCCGACTCTTTGCGACCCCATGAATCGCAGCACGCCAGGCCTCCCTGTCCATCATCAACTCCTAGTTCACTCAGACTCATGTCCATCGAGTCAGTGATGCCATCCAGCCATTTCATCCTCTGTCGTCCCCTTCTCCTTTTGCCCCCAATCCCTCCCAGCATCAGAGTCTTTTCCAATGAGTCAACTCTTGAGGTGGCCAAAGTACTGGAGTTTCAGCTTTAGCATCATTCCTTCTAAAGAAATCCCAGGGCTGATCTCCTTCAGAATGGACTGGTTGGATCTCCTTGCAGTCCAAGGGACTCTCAAGAGTCTTCTCCAACACCACAGTTCAAAAGCATCAATTCTTTGGTGCTCAGCCTTCTTCACAGTCCAACTCTCACATACATACATGACCACAGGAAAAACCATAGCTTTGACTAGACGAAACTTTGTTGGCAAAGTAATGTCTCTGCTTTTGAATATGCTATCTAGGTCAGTCATAACCTTCCTTCCAAGGAGTAAGCATCTTTTAATTTCATGGCTGCAGTCACCATCTGCATTGATTTTGGAGCCCAGAAAAATAAGGTCTGACACTGTATACACTGTTTCCCCATCTATTTCCCATGAAGTGATGGGACCGGATGCCATGATCTTCGTTTTCTGAATGTTGAACTTTAAGCCCACTTTTTCGCTCTCCACTTTTACCTTCATCAAGAGGCTTTTTAGTTCCTCTTCACTTTCTGCCATAAGGCTGGTGTCATCTGCATATCTGAGGTCATTGATATTTCTCCCGGCAATCTTGATTCCAGCTTGTGTTTCTTCCAGTCCAGCGTTTCTCATGATGTACTCTGCATAGAAGTTAAATAAACAGGATGACAATATACAGCCTTGACGTACTCCTTTTCCTATTTGGAACCAGTCTGTTGTTCCATGTCCAGTTCTAATGGTTGCTTCCTGACTTGCATACAAATTTCTCAGGAGGCAGATCAGGTGGTCTGGTATTCCCATCTCTTTCAGAATTTTCCACAGTTTATTGTGATCCACACAGTCAAAGGCTTTGGCATAGTCAATAAAGCAGAAATAGATGTTTTTCTGGAACTCTCTTGCTTTTTCTACGATCCAGCGGATGTTGGCAATTTGATCTCTTGTTCCTCTGCCTTTTCTAAAACCAGCTTGAACATCGGGAAGTTCACGGTTCACATATTGCTGAAGCCTGGCTTGGAGAATTTTGAGCATTACTTTACTAGCGTGTGAGATGAGTGCAATTGTGCGGTAGTTTGAGCATTCTTTGGCATTGCCTTTCTTTGGGATTGGAATGAAAACTGACCTTTTCCAGTCCTGTGGCCACTGCTGAGTTTTCCAAATTTGCTGGCATATTGAGTGCAGCACTTTCACAGCATCATCTTTCAGGATTTGGAATAGCTCAACTGGAAATCCATTACCTCCACTAGCTTTGTTCATAGTGATGCTTTCTAAGGCCCACTTGACTTCACATTCCAGGATGTCTGGCTCTAGGTGAGTGATCACACCATTGTGATTATCTGGGTCATGAAGATCTTTTTTGTACAGTTCTTCTGTGTATTCTTGCCATCTCTTCTTAATATCTTCTGCTTCTGTTAGGTCCATACCATTTCTGTCCTTTATCGAGCCCATCTTTGCATGAAATGTTCCTTTGGTATCTCGGATTTTCTTGAAGAGATCTCTAGTCTTTCCCATTCTGTTGTTTTCCTCTATTTCTTTGCATTGATCGCTGAAGAAGGCTTTCTTATCTCTTCTTGCTATTCTTTGGAACTCTGCATTCAGATGTTTATATCTTTCCTTTTCTCCTTTGCTTTTCGCTTCTCTTCTTTTCACGGTGGGAGGAGCTACCCCACCCCCCTAAGCCCGAGGCCAGGGGCGGCGGCTGGGAGGACCAACCCCACGCCATGGCTGCGCAGGCACAGGAGGGCCTAGAGGAGCTATCCCACGTTGAAGATCAGGAAGGGCGGCGGTGAGGAGATACCCCTCGTCCAAGGTAAGGAGCATTGGCTGCGCTTTGCTGGAGCAGCCGTGAAGAGATACCCCACGCCCAAGGTAAGAGAAACCCAAGTAAGATGGTAGGTGTTGCAAGAGGGCATCAGAGGGCAAACACACTGAAACCATACTCACAGAAAACTAGTCAATCTAGTCACACTAGGACCACAGTCTTGTCTAACTCAATGAAACTAAGCCATGCCCGTGGGGCAACCCAAGGTTGGTGGGTCATGGTGGAGAGATCTGACAGAATGTGGTCCACTGGACAAGGGAATGGCAAACCACTTCAGTATTCTTGCCTTGAGAACCCCATGAACAGTATGAAAAGGCAAAATGATAGGATACTGAAAGAGGAACTCCCCAGGTCGGTAGGTGCCCAATATGCTACTGGAGATCAGTGGAGAAATAACTCCAGAAAGAATGAAGGGATGGAGCCAAAGCAAAAAGAATACCCAGCTGTGGATGTGACTGGTGATAGAAGCAAGGTCTGATGCTGTAAAGAGCAATATTGCATAAGAACCTGGAATGTTAGGTCCATGAATCAAGGCATATTGGAAGTGGTCAAATAAGAGATGGCAAGAATAAATGTCAACATTCTAGGAATCAGCGAACTGAAATGGACTAGAATGGGTGAATTTAACTCAGATGACCATTATATCTACTACTGCGGGCAGGAATCCCTCAGAAGAAATGGAGTAGCCATCATGGTCAACAAAAGATTCTGGAATGCAGTACTTGGATGCAATCTCAAAAACGACAGAATGATCTCTGTTCATTTCCAAGGCAAACCATTCAATATCACAGTAATCCAAGTCTATCCCCCAACCAGTAACGCTGAAGAAGCTGAAGTTGAACGGTTCTATGAAGACCTACAAGACCTTTTAGAACTAACACCCCAAAAAGATGTCCTTTTCACTATAGGGGACTGGAATGCAAAAGTAGGAAGTCAAGAAACACCTGGCATAACAGGCAAATTTGGCCTTGGAGTACGGAATGAAGCAGGGCAAAGAGTAATAGAGTTTTTCCAAGAAAATGCTCTGGTCATAACAAACACCCTCTTCCAACAACACAAGAGAAGACTCTATACATAGACATCACCAGAGAAGACTCTATACATGGACATCACCAGATGATCAACACCGAAATCAGATTGATTATATTCTTTGCAGCCAAAGATGGAGAAGCTCTATACAGTCAGCAAAAACAAGACCAGGAGCTGACTGTGGCTCAGACCATGAACTCCTTATTGCCAAATTCAGACTTAAATTGAAGAAAGTAGGGGAAACCACTAGACCATTCAGGTATGACCTAAATCAAATCCCTTATGATTATACAGTGGAAGTGGGAAATAGATCTGATAGAGTGCCTGATGAGCTATGGAATGAGGTTCGTGACATGTACAGGAGACAGGGATCATGGACTGTAGTCTATTGGGTCGCACAGAGTTGGACATGACTGAAACGACTTAGCAGCAGTAGCAGGAGCTACATTGTCCTAAAACCCCTTCTGATTGATGCATAGGACAGCTCACTACAGTTAAATGGGCAGTAAAGAAAGATGACTCACGTTCTCCAGGGGATTACAGAGAGTCACCCAGCGGAAAATTCACCTGCAGGTCCTGAAGATGTATTTAAGAACAAGAGTGGCTTCTTTGGGTGGCAGATTAGTTTAGTGGAAAGTTCAGCCAGTCCCAGCTCTGACCATTTATATCAACTTGAATGAGTCATGTTCTCTTCAAAGCTTAATTTCCTCTTCTGTTAAGGATGCTAAAATGTTGCCTGCCGGTCAAATTCTGCCTGTGACTTGTTTTTATATGGCCTGGGAGTTAAGAATGATCTTTATATTTTTAAATGGCTAATAAAATCAAAAGAAGAATGGTTTGTGACAGGTGGAAATTATATGAAATTCAGGTTTCATTGTCATAAGTAGAAGTTTATTGGAACAGAACTCGTCTTGCTTTCTTACACATTGTCAACGGCTGCTTTCAACCTACAACAAGATCAGTTGCAGTAGATGCCATATGGCTTACATTGCCTAAACTATTTACTCTCTAGCTCTCTGCAGAAAAAGTTTGCTGATCTCGTGTGAAATGGGTCATCCACTAACTTCACTTCTCCACCTGCCTCGCTTCACAGAACTGGTATGAGAACTAGCACAAGCTCTGGGCCAACCATGAGGTTCCATCAGATACACGGTGTTACAGCTGCTGGAACTTGTGTTCCTCAATACCATCCTAACAAGGGAGGGGACTCTGAGAGGAAGATTGTTTATTTATTTATTTTAACTGGAGGATAGTTACTCGACAGTTTTGTGATGGTCTCTGCCATACATCAGTCTGAGTCGGCCACAGGCATCCATGTATCACCCCCTCCTGCATCCCCGCCCCACCTCCCTACCCACCCTGTCCCTCCAGGTTCCTACAGAGCAGTGGCTTTGGGTTCCCGTGTCAGTTCCAAGCTCGAACTGCTCATCTATTGCACATATGGTAATGTACGGGTTTCAATGCTACTCTCTCACATCATTCCAGCCTCTCCTCCCACTGGGTCCAAAAGTCTGTTCTTTATGTCTGTGTCTCCTTTGCAGCCCTACACATAGGCTCATCGGTACCATCTTTCTAGATTCCTTATATATGTATTAATATACGATATTTGTCTGTCTCTTTCTGACTTACTTCACTCTGTATAATAGACTCTAGGGTCATATACCTCACCAGAACTGACTCAAATGCTTTCCTTTTTATAGTGGAGTAAAATTCCATTATGTATATATACCACAACTTCATTTATTTTTAATTAATTTATTTAATTGAAGGCTAATAACTTTACAATATTGTAGTCGTTTTTGCCAAACATCGACATGAATCAGCCATGGGTGCACATGTGTTCCCCATCCAGAACCCCCCTCCCACCTCCTTCCCCATCCCGTCGCCCAGGGTCATCCCAGTGCACCAGCCCTGAGCACCCTGTCTCATGCATCGAACCTGGAACGGCGATCTGATTCACATATGATAATATACACATTTCAATGCTACCCTCTCAAATCATCGCACCCTTGCCTTCTCCTGCAGAGTCCAAAAAGACTGTTCTTTACATCTGTGTCTCTTTTGCTGTCTGGTATATAGGGTCATATATATATATGTCATATATATATATATGTGTATATATATATATATATAGTATCAGACATATATAGTGTCAGACTTGATTTTTCTGGGCTCCAAAATCACTACAGATGGTGACTGCAGCCATGAAATTAAAAGACGCTTACTCCTTGGAAGGAAGGTTATGACCAAACCTAGATAGCATATTCAAAAGCAGAGACATTACTTTGCCAACAAAGGTTCGTCTAGTTAAGGCTATGGTTTTTCCTGTGGTCATGTATGTATGTGAGAGTTGGACTGTGAAGAAGGCTGAGCACCAAAGAATTGATGCTTTTGAACTGTGGTGTTGGAGAAGACTCTTGAGAGTCCCTTGGACTGCAAGGAGATCCAACCAGTCCATTCTGAAGGAGATCAGCCCTGGGATTTCTTTAGAAGGAATGATGCTAAAGCTGAAACTCCAGTACTTTGGCCACCTCATGCGAAGAGTTGACTCATTGGAAAAGACTCTGATGCTGGGAGGGATTGGGGGCAGGAGGAGAAGGGGACGACAGAGGATGAGATGGTTGGATGGCATCACTGACTCGATGGACGTGAGTCTGAGTGAACTCCGGGAGTTGGTGATGGACAGGGAGGCCTGGCGTGCTGCGATTTATGGGGTCGCAAAGAGTCGGACACAACTGAGCAACTGATCTGATCTGATCTGATATAGGGTCATTGTTACCATCTTTCTAAATTCCATATATATGCATTAATATACTGTATTGGTGTTTTTCTTTCTGACTTACTTCACTCTGTATAATAGGCTTCAGCTTCATCCACCTCATCAGAACTGATTCAAATGCATTCTTTTTAATGGCTGAGTAATATTCCATTGTGTATATGTACCACAGCTTTCTTATTATATCACAACTTCTTATCCGTTCATCTGCCAACGGACATCTAGGTTGCTCTCATGTCCTAGCTACTGTAAATAGTGCTGTAATGAACATTGGGGTACATGTGTCTTTTTCAATTTTGATTTCCTCAGGGTATATGCCCAATAGTAGGACTGCTGGGTCATATGGTAATTTTATTCCTACTTTTTAAAGGAATCTCCATACTATTCTCCATAGCGGTTGTATCAGTTTACATTCCCACCAACAGTATAAGAGGGCTCCCTTTTCTCCACATTTTTTGTCTGTAGACTTTTTGATGGCCATTCTGACTCATGTGAATGATGACACCTCACTGTGGTTTTGGTTTGCATTTCTCTGATAATGAGTGATGTTGAGCATCTTTTCACGTGTTTGTTAGCCTTCTGCACGTCTTCTTTGGAGAAATGTCTGTTAGGTCTTTTGCCCACTTTTTGATTGGGTTGTTCGTTTTTCTGGTATTGAACTTCATGAGCTGCACGTATATTTTGGAGATTAATTCCTTGTCAGTTGTTTCATTTGCTATTATTTTTCCCATTCTGAGGGCTCTCTTTTCACCTTGCTTACAGTTTCCTTCATTGTGCAAAAGCCTTTAAGTTTAATTAGGTTCCATTTGTTTATTTTTGTTTTTATTTCCATTACTCTGGGAGGCGGTTCATAGAGGATCCTGCTGTGATTTATGTCAGAGAGTGTTCTGCCTATGCTCTCCTCTAAGAGTTTTATAGTTTCTGGTCTTACATTTAAATCTTTAATCCATTTTGAGTTTATTTTTGTGTATGGTATTAGAAAGTGTTCTAATTTCATTCCTTTACATGTAGTTTTTCCAGCACCGTTTGTTGAAGAGACTATCTTTTTTCCATCGTATATTTTTGCTTCCTTGGCCAAAAATAAGGTGTCCATGCTGCTTCTAAGTCACTTCAGTCGTGTCCGACTCTGTGCAACCCCATGGACTACAGCCTACCAGGCTTCTCCGTCCATGAGATTCTCCAGGCAAGAACACTGGAGTGGGTTCCATTTCCTTCTCCAATGCATGAAAATAGAAAGTGAAAGTGAAGTCGCTCAGTCGTGTCTGACTCTTAGCGACCCCATGGACTGCAGCCTACCAGGCTCCTCCATCCATGGGATTTTCCGGGCAACAGTACTGGAGTGGGGTGCCATTGCCTTCTCCCAAGGTGTCCATAAGTGTGTGGATTTACCTCCAAGCTTTCTATTTTGTTCCATTGATCTATATTTCTGTTTTGACAGTACCATACTATCTTGATGCCTGGAGATTTGTAGTATAGTCTGAGGTTGGGAAGGTTGATTCGTCCAGTTCCATTCTTCTTTCTCAAGAATGCCTTGTTTAGCTGGGGTCTTTTGTATTTCCATACAAATGTGAAATTATTTGTTCTAGTTCTATGAGAAACACTGTTGGTAGTTTGATAGGAATTGCATTCAATCTATAGATTGCTTTGGGTAGTATAGTCATTTTTACTATATTGATTCTTCCAATCCAAGAGTATGGTATAACTCTCCATCTATTTTTGTCATCTTTGATTTCTTTCATCAGTGTTTTATAGTTTTCTGTATACAGGTCTTTTGTCTCTTTAGGTAAATTTCTTCCTAAAAGTATTTTTTGTTGTTGTTGCAATCATGAATGGGATTGTTTCTTTAATTTCTCTTTTTGACTTTTCATTGTTAGTGTATAGGAATGCAAGGGATTCTGTATACTAATTTTATATCCTGCAACTTTACTACATTCATTGATTAGCTCTAGTAATTTTCTGGTGGAGTCTTTACAGTTTTCTATGTGGAGAATCATGTCACCTGCAAACATGAGAGTTTTACTTCTTTTCCAATCTGGATTCCTTTTATTTCGTTTTCTTCTCTGATTGCTGTGGCTAGGATTTCCAAAACTATGTTGAATAGTAGTAGTGAGAGTGGGCAATCTTGTCTTGTTCCTGATTTTAGAGGAAATGCTTTCAGTTTTTTGCCATTGAGGATAATGTTTGCTGTGGGTTTGTCATTTATGTCTTTTATTATGTTGAGGTACATTCCTTCTATGCCTACTTTCTGGAGAATTTTTATCATAAATGGGTATTGATATTGTCAAAGGCTTTCTCTGTCTTTATTGAAATAATCATGTGGCTTTTGGTCTTTCAATTTGTTAATGTGGTGTATCACATGGGAGGAAGATTTTACAGGGTGGATAGGGGAAACTGAAACTGAAGAAGGGAGACAAAATGGGCATGCAGGAATCAGTGCCCCTATTTCACTCACAAGGCTCCCACAGCAAGGACCTCAACTCAGTACTTCTGCAAACCTCTAAGTACTTCTGAGGACAGAATGGGGAGGACTATGCATTTTTCAGAAATTTTATGAGAAAGTTGTTAAAGTACACCCATTAAAAAGCAAATTACATAAAGTTACAACTAAATAAATTATAAAAGAAAAGGTAATAAATACTCAAAATTCATCGCTTCCCAATTATTTTCCTACATTTTATTACTATCTCTGCTTTTGAGGTTATTTTTGCCTATGAAAATACTGAATGGTGTACTTCTGCACAGCTCTTCCTGATTTTACATTCAATGATGTCACTTTTGATATCTTGAAATTAGCTTTGGTGGGCATGTTTACACCTTGATAATTGGTAAACCCTACAAATCAGGCATTCCCCTCACCTCAGAGCTGAGCTGAAACCTGTACAATGCTGGGACCAGAGCTTCCAGTTACAAGAGGTTTAAGAGAGAGAGTGGTAAGAGAATGAAGAATGACAGAGAACAGAGAATGGATGTCATGGAAATAGAAGAAGAAGAGGGTCACAGCCACTTTTTTCTGGCCCAAGATGTCTTTGAACTAGAAGAGGAATATTTGGGGACTTTCCCCAGGGAACCTTACTGTCTGCACCCATTACTGTGATTTGCATTCTTTGGTTACACCTCCAGAGTGGTGAGGCCTGAACGACCCAGATTCCTTGATCTTATTATTACGTGTGCCAACAGGTGTCTGGGGCCTTTCCACACAGCAGAGTCTGACCAACTGCATCTTCAGCTCATTTGTCCCTCTGCTGCCCCCTCTCTCACAGCCCTTCAAGTCATCTCTCTGGACCATTCTCCTAACATGGGCTCGTAAAGAGTACTAGGGGTTTTCAGTAAATGCAGTGCCGGGCTCACAAGCACAGTGACTGACTGCGGCTTTGGGAAGCTCCTGGAAGCTGTCATGTAGGCAGACTGTCAAAGGGCATGTGTGATCTGGACTCCAGCAGGAGCTGACCAACCGAGAGGGTACACTGGGCGGGTCAGAAGACGGTGCTCAGGAAGGCATCTGCTCTCCAAGCACGTGAACTGAGCGTGACTGTCAGTTGCACTCTGCATCGTGTGACACAATAGGCCCTTGGAAAGTCATGTTTGGAAAGAACCCAGGAGATCACCACATCTAGTACTTCATTTTACAAAGGAGCAACCTGAGGTCAGAGAGAGGAAATGATAAGAGCAAAGACATTCTTAGGAAGGCACGGTGTTGGAGTCAAACCTAGGTCTCCCCGAAGTTTGTTCTTTTCTAAAATCAGCTAGAATTTGATCTCTTCACTCCAGAAACAATTTGAAATTCACAGACCATAACTTTTAAAAAAAGTAATCAAATATATGTCTGGAAGTATGCTGAGCACTGTAAAATGAATTCAATAAACACCATTTCTGCCATTTTCAATTAGGCTTATAGCTTAAGACTGAGAAATGAACACAGACGGAAAGGGAGGTTTAGACTTAGACGATGGATGTATGAGCAGAATTTACATTCTACAACTGGTGATTATAGATGTAAGCTTGGTGCAGATGGGAAGGCATGGGTTAGAGAAACAACCGTCTGAGTTCAAATCCTCTCTCTGCTGTTTATTATCTATGTGATCTTGGACAAGATACTCAGCTTCTCAAAACCTCTGATTCCTGACTATAAAATGGGGATAGTGATATTTATTTAACAAGGATGTTGTGAGGCTTAAATGAGATGTTTGTAAGGTAGTATAGTACCTGGAGCTTAGATGTTCAAATAATGGTGACAGATAGTGGCATCCTAAAGGACATCGGTCCTGGGTGTTCATTGCAAGGACTGATGTTGAAGCTGAAACTCCAATACTTTGGCCACCTGATGTGAAGAGCTGACTCATTTGAAAAGCCCCTGATGCTGGGAAAGACTGAGGGCAGGAAGAGAAGGGGACGACAGAGGATGAGATGGCTGGATGGCATCAACGACTCAATGGACATGGGTTTGGATGGACTCCAGGAGTTGGTGATGGACAGGGAGGTCTGGTGTGCTGCAGTTCACGGGGTTGCAAAGAGTTGGACACGACTGAGCGACTGGACAGAACTGATAGTGGCAGGTACAGGGAGTGGGTTGGACCAGAAACAGGTGAGCTGGAGAAGAAAATGACTCACCTACCTGGTGCTGGTCAAGGTAATGGCAAAAATTCCCCATATTTGCACGTCTCTTTTTAACTTACAGACTGCCCGGAGAGACAAAGCAGTGTTGGCCCTATTTCCCGGGTGGCACACGTTCATGCTTTTCAGCTGAAAGGCATTGTCGCAGGCATGTTCAGGGTTATGGGGCTTTTTGATGCAGAAGCAAAGGCTAACGGACAAGGTAGCAGCCCAGACTCCCTTGGGTTCTCTAAGCTGCTATCTCTTTTAGCTCCACTCTTTCTTCCAGTTTGGGAAAGGCCTGGAATCTCCCATATGTCCAGGATTCTGAGGAGGAGAAAAAGGGGCTGGGAAGAGCGTGCCGCGTGCTGACTCATGCCGTGGCGCTCCTGAACACCGTGAGGGCGGGATCACCTAGGGGGCTGCTTTCCTGACGGCACGCACCCCTCCCAGGCTCAGGGAGCCTCACTCTCACCGGACAGCTGCTTCTGGACTGCGGCTCTGGGCTCCGTGCCAGGCAGACTCTGGCATTCAACCCAGCCGAAGCCAGAGCGAGAGAACAGGTGCTGCATGTCAATGACAGGAGGGAGGTGGAGACCACCCCTGCTCTGCCGGTCTGTGTGAACGCCGGCCCAACTGCGAGAGCCTGCGGGGGAGAGGGAAGACACGTGTGTTCACACGTGGAGGCGTCTGAGGGCTGGGCGTGGTGGGGAGCTTTCCCGCACAGAGACCATGGGAGAGGCACACGTGTTTTGGGGTACGTGAGTACGTTTGTGACTTGGGTGTTCAAGTGCGTGCTGTGTGTTGTGAGAATGGCGGGTGGGTGTTAACGTGCATATGAGCTGTACACAAGATGTAAATAGATGGCAAAAAGGCTGATGCCATAAGCCACAGACAGGAACTTTGCAGGCGAATCTTTCAAGCATAAACCTATATGTGTCATGTGGCTTGGGCATGAATATCTGGTCTAGTGTGTTCAAAATTGTGTACAAGTAGATGAGCGAGTGTTGTGTGCATTTGTACAAGAGGCTCAATATGTGTGTGCTGGGTGTGTTATATGTGTATCTAAGTCGGTGTGTGCTTCTGGCCGGGGGACGGTGGGGACAGAATACTGGTGCGGGACAATGACAGATTCCTATTTTCCTGGAGTTCCAGGACTCTCTCTCCCATAGCCTGTTACAATTTATCCATCCAGAGTGAAATCCTAAAGGTCTGGATAAATCAATTGAGGTTTGGACCCCCAAAACTCTACCTGCCTGCCGCTCACACCTAGGCACCCAGAGACATCTCCCAGATAGGTCCTACCAGCAGGAGGAGCCTGGGACCCAATGGCTGGACAACACAGCCTCCCTTGGCCTCCCCTGTTTGCATCCCACAGTGAGCAGGGCCTGCCGCGAAACCCAGAACAGTCCACCCTGGCACCCCGCAGCAGTGCCTCGTTGAAAGTCTCCCAGTGCCCTACCCAGGACCTGGAGGGGCCAGGTGGAAGACCCAGATAATTTCTTCACTACCTGTCATCTCTGAAAGCTGCTCACTCTAACAGGCCCCCTCTGCTCTGGGGCTGACATTCCTTCTTTGCTCATTTCTCTCTTCTTTTGTCTAATGAGGTATAGGAGGCTGCTGAAACTGACATAGAATTACCTGGGATGCTAGATCCCATCAATCTCCATTAGGAGCCCAGGGAGAGAGCAGTCAAAGCACCGAGACACACTGGTGCTGTTATTGCAACGGGCTCGCTGTGAGAGCAAGCAAAACAACCTTTGCCCTAGGCCCAGGCGTCAGCCTGGCTCCAGCCAGGCTGCAGCACCCCCCTCACCGGCCGTGCCAAGAGCCAGAACCTGGGAAAGAAATGTACCTCACTGCTGAAGGTACTAAGATGTCAGCTAGGTTCATTCTCCCCAGCAGATCTGCCTGAGGTTGACTCAGCAAGCTTTCCCCACTAATGACTTATGCAAAATATGAAGCCTTGGTATAATTTCCTGGGTGACTCATTTTCTTTTAATCACCTCTGGTTTTGATCTGCTGGTGGATTGTTTGCTACAAGAACCATCTCTCTGATCCCTCCTCCATCCTCTCCTAGTTCTCATGTGTGATGTTGTGACTTATCAGTTCAGTTCAGTTCAGTCACTCAGTCGTGTCTAACTCTTTGCAATCCTATGAATCGCAGCACACCAGGCCTCCCTGTCCATCACCAACTGTTTACTCAAACTCATGTCCATTGAGTCAGTGATGCCATGCAGTGTTCTCATCCTCTGTCTTCCCCTTCTCTTCCTGCCCCCAATCCCTCACAGCATCAGGGTCTTTTCCAAGGAGTCAACTCTTCACATGAGGTGGCCAAAGTATTGGAGTTTCAGCTTTAGCATCAGTCCTTCCAATGAACACCCAGGACTGATCTCCTTTAGGGTGGACTGGTTGGATCTCCTTTCAGTCCAAGGGATTCTCAACAGTCTTTTCCAACACCACAGTTCAAAAGCATCAATTCTTCAGCATTCAGCTTTCTTCACAGTCCAACTCTCACATCCATATATGACCACTGGAAAAACCATAGCCTTGACTAGATGGACCTTTGCTGGCAAAGTGATGTCTCTGCTTTTTAATATGCTATATAGGTTAGTCATAACTTTCCTTCCAAGGAGTAAGCATCTTTTAATTTCATGGCTGCAGTCACCATCTGCAGTGATTTTGGAGCCCAAAAAATAAAGTCTGACACTATTTCCACTGTTTCCCCATCTATTTCCCATGAAGTGATGGGACTGGATGTCATGATCTTAGCTTTCTGAATGTTGAGCTTTAGGCCCTCTTTTTCACTCTCCACTTTCACTTTCATCAAGAGGCTTTTGAGTTCCTCTTCACTTTCTGCCATAAGGCTGGTGTCATCTGCATATCTGAGGTCATTGATATTTCTCCCGGCAATCTTGATTCCAGCTTGTGTTTCTTCCAGCGCAGCGTTTCTCATGATGTACTCTGCATAGAAGTTAAATAAGCAGGGTGACAATATACAGCCTTGACATACTCCTTTTCCTATTTGGAACCAGTCTGTTGTTCCATGTCCAGTTTTAACTGTTGCTTCCTGACCTGCATATAGGTTTCTCAAGAGGCAGGTCAGGTGGTCTATTAATCCCATCTCTTTCAGAATTTTTCCACAGTTTTCTGTGATCCACACAGTCAAAGGCTTTGGCATAGTCAATAAAGCAGAAATAGATGTTTTTCTGGAACTCTCTTGCTTTTTCGATGATCCAGAGGATGTTGGCAATTTGATCTCTGGTTCCTCTGCCTTTTCTAAAACCAGCTTGAACATCTGGAAGTTCACAGTTCACATATTGCTGAAGCCTGGCTTGGAGAATTTTGAGCATTACTTTACTAGCGTGTGAGATGAGTGCGATTGTGTGGTAGTTTGAGCATTCTTTGGCATTGCCTTTCTTTGGGATTGGAATGAATACTGACCTTTTCCAGTCCTGTGGCCACTGCTGAGTTTTCCAAATTTGCTGGCATATTGTATGCAGCACTTTCACAGCATCATCTTTCAGGATTTGAAACAGTTCAACTGGAATTTCATCACCTCCACTAGCTTTGTTCCTAGTGATGCTTCCTAAGGCCCACTTGACTTCACATTCCAGGATGTCTGGCTCTAGGTCAGTGATCACACCATCATGATTATCTGGGTTGTGAAGCTCTTTTTTGTACAGTTCTGTGTATTCTTGCCACCTCTTTTTAATATCTTCTGCTTCTGTTAGGTCCATACAATTTCTGTCTTTTATTGAGCCTATCTTTGCATGAAATGTTCCCTTGGTATCTCTGATTTTCTCGAAGAGATCTCTAGTCTTTCCTATTCTGTTGTTTTCCTCTATTTCTTTGCATTGATCGCTGAGGAAGGCTTTCTTATCTCTCCTTGCTATTCTTTGGAACTCTGCATTCGGATGCTTATATCTTTCCTTTTCTCCTTTGCTTTTCACTTCTCTTCTTTTCACAGCTATTTGTAAGGCCTCCCCAAACAGCCACTTTGCTTTTTTACATTTCTTTTCCTTGGGAATGGTCTTGATCCCTGTCTCCTCTACAATATCATGAACCTCCGTCCATAGTTCATCAGGCACTCTGTCTATCAGATCTAGTCCCTTAAATCTATTTCTCACTTCCACTGTATAATCATAAGGGATTTGATTTAGGTCATACCTGAATGGTCTTGTGGTTTTCCCTACTTTCTTCAATTTAAGTCTGAATTTGGCAATAAGGAGTTCATGGTCTGAACCACAGTCAGCTCCTGGTCTTGTTTTTGCTGACTGTATAGAGCTTCTCCATCTTTGGTTGCAAAGAATATAATCAATCTGATTTTGGTATTGACCATCTGGTGATGTCCATGTGTAGAGTCTTCTCTTGTGTTGTTGGAAGAGGTGTTTGCTATGACCAGTGTGTTCTCTTGGGAAAACTCTATTAGCCTTTGCCCTGCTTCATTCTGTACTCCAAAGCCAAATTTGCCTATTACTCCAGGTGTTTCTTGACTTCCTACTTTTGCATTCCAGTCCCCTATAATGAAAAGGACATCTCTTTTGGGTGTTAGTTCTAAAAGGTCTTGTAGGTCTTCATAGTACCATTCAACTTCAGCTTCTTCAGCATTACTGGTTGGGGGATAGACTTGGATTACTGTTATATTGAAATGTTTGCCTTGGAAATGAACAGAGATCATTCTGTCGTTTTTGAGATTGCATCCAAGTACTGCATTTCAGACTCTTTTGTTGACCATGATGGCTACTCCATTTCTTCTGAGGGATTCCTGCCCACAGTAGTGGATATAATGGTCATCTGAGTTAATTCACCCATTCCAGTCCATTTGAGTTCGCTGACTCCTAGAATGTCGATACTCACTCTTGCCATCTCCTGTTTGACCACTTCCAATTTGCCTTGATTCATGGACTTGACATTCCAGGTTCCTATGCAATATTGCTGTTTACAGCATCGGCCCTTGCTTCTATCACCAGTCACATCCACAGCTGGGTATTCTTTTTGCTTTGGCTCCATCCCTTCATTCTTTCTGGAGTTATTTCTCCACTGATCTCCAGTAGCATATTGAGCACCTACTGACCTGAGGAGTTCCTCTTTCAGTGTCCTATCATTTTGCCTTTTCATACTGTTCATGGGGTTCTCAAGGCAAGAATACTGAAGTGATTTGCCATTCCCTTCTCCAGTGGACCACATTCTGTCAGACCTCTCCACCATGACCTGTCTGTCTTGGGTGGCCCCACATGGCATCGCATAGTTTCATTGAGTTAGATAAGGCTGTGGTCGGTGTGATCAGATTGGCTAGTTTTCTGTGATTATGGTTTCAGTATGTCTGCCCTCTGATGCCCTCTTGCAACACCTATCGTCTTACTTGGGTTTCTCTTACCTTGGACGAGAGGTATCTCCTCACGGCTGCCCCTCCTGACCTCGGACGTGGGGTAGCTCCTCTCAGCCACGCTTCTGCGTGGTCTGTTACAGCTGGCATGCTTCTGCACGGTCTGGAACGTTTGCTAATAAGAAATATATAGATAGATAGATATGTATATCTATCTATATATATATTTGATCTTTATTTCTGGCACAGAGCTCCTAAAACCCTTGGAATTTTCTAAGCAATAAGAACAATAATGTCTTGATAGTTACAAGTTCCTTTCAGTCACACCTGAGTTAATGTTAATGAGGTGACTTTTGGAAAGCAACTAAGGATGGAGGCTGGTTGCAGGGGAAACTAACCATGTGATTGGAGGACTGGAACTTTCAGTCCTGCCCTCTGACCTCAAGGGGAGTGAGACTGGAGACTGAATCAGCTGTCAATAGCAATGATCTAATCAATCATGCTTATGTAATAAAGCCTCAATTGAAAACCCAAGAGAATGGGGTCCAGAGAACTTTGAGGTTGGTAAACACGTGGAGGTGCTAGAACAGTGTGAGCCATGGAAACTCCATGTCCATCCCACACTCTTGCCCTGCTCATCTCTTCCCTCTGAATGTTCAACTGTATCCTTTATCACATCCTTTTATGATAAACTGAATAACAATATGTAAACTGTTTCTCAGAGTTCTGTGAGCCTCTTTAGCAAATTATTTGAACTGAAGAGGGGGTGGTGGTGATTTATAGCCAGTCTATCAGAAGCCTCTTGATGAAGGTGAAAGAGGAGAGTGACAAGGCTGACTTAAAACTCAGCATTCAAAAAGCTAAGATCATGGCATCCGGTTCCATCACTTCATGGCAAATAGATGGGGAAACAATGGAAACAGTGACAGACTTTCTTTTCTTAGGCTCAAAAATCACTGCAGACAGTGACTGTAGCCATGAAATTAAAAGACGCTTGTTCCTTGGAAGAAAACCGTGACAAACCTAGACAGCATATTAAAAAGCAGAGACATTACTTTACCGAGAAATGTTCATCTAGTCAAAGCTAAGGTTTTTCCAGTAGTCATGTATGGATATGAGAGTTGGACTGTAAAGAAGGCTCAGTGCCAAAGAACTGGTGCTTTTGAACTGTGGTGTTGGATAAAACTCTTGAGAGTTTCTTGGACTGCCGGGAGATTCAACCAGTCAATCCTAAAGGAAATCAACCCTGAATATTCATTGGAGGGACTGATGCTAAAGCTGAAGCTCCAATACTTTAGCCACCTGATTAGAAAAGATCTTGATGCTGGGAAAGATTGAGGGCAGGAGGAGAAGGGGATGACAGAGGATGAGATGACTGGATGGCATCACCCACACTATGGACATAAGTTTGAGCATGCTCTAGGAGATGGTGAAGGACAGGGAAGCCTGGTGTGCTGCAGTCCATGGGGTTGCAAAGAGTTGGACACAACCAAGCCACTGAACACAACAAATCAGAAACACAGGCAACTGGACTTCCGATTGGCATCTGGGGTGGGGAGGTGCACACTTATGAGACTGAGCGATGGAACTGTGGGATATGATACTGGTCCTAGGTAGATACTGTCAGAATTGAGTTAATCTCTTGGTAGCACTGGAAAAAAAAAAACAACACACACACACATTGGAATCAGTGCCAGAATTGGACTACCATCTCAATCCATTGTGAAACTCAGTTTTCCTCAATTTACTTAAAAAGACTACTCAAGTCTTAGTCTTTTTAACAATGCTGTTGAAACAACTGGATATATATATGCACAAAAATGAGTCTCAATCTATATCTCACACTTTATATAAACTAACTCAAAATTAGTTAAAAATGGATCATATGGACCACTTTGCATGAAATGTTCCTCTGGTATCTCTGATTTTCTTGAAGAGATCTCTAGTCTTTCCCATTCTGTTGTTTTCCTCTATTTCTTTGCATCGATCACTGAAGAAGGCTTTCTTATCTCTTCTTGCTATTCTTTGGAACTCTGCATTCAGATGCTTATATCTTTCCTTTTCTCCTTTGCTTTTCACTTCTCTTCTTTTCACAGCTATTTGTAAGGCCTCCCCAAACAGCCATTTTGCTTTTTTGCATTTCTTTTCCATGGGGATGGTCTTGATCCCTGTCTCCTCTACAATGTCACGAACCTCATTCCATAGTTCATCAGGCACTCTATCTATCAGATCTAGGCCCTTAAATCTATTTCTCACTTTCACTGTATAATCATAAGGGATTTGATTTAGGTCATACCTGAATGGTCTTGTGGTTTTCCCTACTTTCTTCAATTTAAGTCTGAATTTGGCAATAAGGAGTTCATGGTCTGAGCCACAGTCAGCTCCTGGTCTTGTTTTTGCTGACTGTATAGAGCTTCTCCATCTTTGGTTGCAAAGAATATAATCAATCTGATTTTGGTGTTGACCATCTGGTGATGTCCATGTGTAGAGTCTTCTCTTGTGTTGTTGGAAGAGGGTGTTTGCTATGACTAGTGCATTTTCTTGGCAAAACTCTATTAGTCTTTGCCCTGCTTCATTCCATATTCCAAGGCCAAATTTGCCTGTTACGCCACATGTTTCTTGACTTCCTACTTTTGCATTCCAGTCCCCTATAATGAAAAGGACATCTTTTTGGGGTGTTAGTTCTAAAAGGTCTTGTAGGTCTTCATAGAACTGTTCAACTTCAGCTTCTTCAGCGTTACTGGTTGGGGCATAGACTTGGATTACTGTGATATTGAATGGTTTGCCTTGGAAACGAACAGAGATCATTCTGTCGTTTTTGAGATTGCATCCAAGTACTGCATTCTGGACTCTTTTGTTGACCATGATGGCTACTCCATTTCTTCTGAGGGATTCCTGCCCGCAGTAGTAGATATAACGGTCATCTGAGTTAAATTCACCCATTCCAGTCCATTTCAGTTCGCTGATTCCTAGAATGTCGACATTCACTCTTGCCATCTCTTGTTTGACCACTTCCAATTTGCCTTGATTCATGGACCTAACATTCCAGGTTCTTATGCAATATTGCTCTTTACAGCATCAGACCTTGCTTCTATCACCAGTCACATCCACAGCTGGGTATTCTTTTTGCTTTGGCTCCATCCCTTCATTCTTTCTGGAGTTATTTCTCCACTGATCTCCAGTAGCATATTGGTCACCTACCGACCTGGGGAGTTTCTCTTTCAGTATCCTATCATTTTGCCTTTTCATACTGTTCATGGGGTTCTCAAGGCAAGAATACTGAAGTGGTTTGCCATTCCCTTCTCCAGTGGACCACATTCTGTCAGATCTCTCCACCATGACCTGCCCATCTTGGGTTGCCCCACAGGCATGGCTTAGTTTCATTGAGTCAGACAAGGCTGTGGTCCTATTGTGATTAGATTGACTAGTTTTCTGTGAGTATGGTTTCAGTGTGTCTGCCCTCTGATGCCCTCTTGCAACACCTACCATCTTACTTGGGTTTCTCTTACCTTGGGCGTGGGGTGCTCCTCTAGGCCCTCCTGGGCCCGCTCAGCCACGGCTCCTTGGACATGGGGTTGCTCCTCCCGGCTGCCATCCCTGGCCTCGGGCGTGGGGGTGTGGGGACGTGGGGTAGCTCCTCCTGCCCGCTGTCTCTGGCCTCGGGCTCTGATTTCAAGAAAATCAGAGCTACCAAAGGAACATTTCATTCAAAGATGGGCTCGATAAAGGACAGAAATGGTATGGACCTAACAGAAACAGAAGATATTAAGAAGAGATGGCAAGAATACACAGAAGAACTGTACAAAAAAGAGCTTCACGACCCAGATAATCACGATGGTGTGATCACTGACCTAGAGCCAGACATCCTGGAATGTGAAGTCAAGTGGGCCTTAGAAAGCATCACTACGAACAAAGCTAGTGGAGGTGATGGATTTCCAGTTGAGCTATTCCAAATCCTGAAAGATGATGCTGTGAAAGTGCTGCACTCAATATGCCAGCAAATTTGGAAAACTCAGCAGTGGCCACAGGACTGGAAAAGGTCAGTATTCATTCCAATCCCAAAGAAAGGCAATGCCAAAGAATGCTCAAACTACCGCACAATTGCACTCATCTCACACGCTAGTAAAGTAATGCTCAAAATTCTCCAAGCCAGGCTTCAGCAATATGTGAACCGTGAACTTCCCGATGTTCAAGCTGGTTTTAGAAAAGGCAGAGGAACCAGAGATCAAATTGCCAACATCCTCTGGATCATCAAAAAAGCAAGAGAGTTCCAGAAAAACATCTATTTCTGCTTTATTGACTATGCCAAAGCCTTTGACTGTGTGGATCACAATAAACTGTGGAAAATTCTGAAAGAGATGGGAATACCAGACCGCCTGACCTGCCTCTTGAGAAATCTGTATGCAGGTCAGGAAGCAACAGTTAGAACTGGACATGGAACAACAGACTGGTTCCAAATAGGAAAAGGAGTACATCAGGGCTGTATATCATCACCCTGTTTATTTAACTTCTATGCAGAGTACATCATGAGAAACGCCGGGCTGGAGGAAACACAAGCTGGAATCAAGATTGCCGGGAGAAATATCAATAACCTCAGATATGCAGATGACACCACCCTTATGGCAGAAAGTGAAGAGGAACTAAAGAGCCTCTTGATGAAAGTGAAAGTGGAGAGTGAAAAAGTGGGCTTAAAGTTCAACATTCAGAAAACTAAAATCATGGCATCTGGTCCCATCACTTCATGGGAAATAGATGGATGAGGAAACAGTGGAAACAGTGTCAGACTTTATTTTTCTGGGCTCCAAAATCACTACAGATGGTGACTGCAGCCATGAAATTAAAAGACGCTTACTCCTTGGAAGGAAAGTTATGACCAACCTAGATAGCATATTAAAAAGCAGAGACATTACTTTGCCAACAAAGTTTCGTCTAGTCAGGGCTATGGTTTTTCCTGTGGTCATGTATGGATGTGAGAGTTGGAGTGTGAAGAAGGCTGAGCACTGAAGAATTGATGCTTTTGAACTGTGGTGTTGGAGAAGACTCTTGAGAGTCCCTTGGACTGCAAGGAGATCCAACCAGTCCATTCTGAAGGAGATCAGCCCTGGGATTTCTTTGGAAGGAATGATGCTGAAGCTGAAACTCCAGTACTTTGGCCACCTCATGCGAAGAGTTGACTCGTTGGAAAAGACTCTAGTGCTGGGAGGGATTGGGGGCAGGAGGAGAAGGGGACGACAGAGGATGAGATGGCTGGATGGCATCACTGACTCGATGGACATGAGTCTGAGTGAACTCCGGGAGTTGGTGATGGACAGGGAGGCCTGGCTGCTGCAATTCATGGGGTTGTGGGGAGGCGGACGCGACTGAGCGACTGATCTGATCTGTTGGACCACTTTACGTATGGATCATATGTAACACATCAAATGATAAAACTTCTAGAAGAAAGCATAAGAGAAAACTCTGTGACCTTAATTAGGCAAGGAGTCTTTCAGATATAATACCAGAGCATGATTCATAAAAGAAAAAATGATAAATTAGATATTATCAAAATTTAAAACTTTTCTTCTGCAAATTTCACTGTTAGTAGAATACAAGCCACAGATTGCGGAAAAATATTTGCAAATCACATTTTTACAAAGGAATATATATCCAGAATATATAGAGAACCCTTAAAACTCAACAATAAGGCAACAGACATCAACTAAAAAATGGACATAAGATTACAATAGACATTTCTCCACAGGAGATACAGGGATGGCAAATAAGCATATGAAAATGTGTTCACTATCATTACTCTTTAGGGAAATGTTAAAACCAAAATGGAATACCACTACAAACTTGTTGGAATGGCTGGAAAAATATTTTTATATATGACAATATTATCAAGTGCCAATTAGCTTGTGGAACAACAGAAATCTTGCCAGTGATACAGCCACTTTGGAAAACAGTCGGGCAGTTGCATATAAAGTTAAACATATACCCACCATACAACCCAACAATCCCACTTTCCTTGGCTTAAGAGAAATGGAAACATATTCATGCTAAAATCTGTACATGAATGTTTACAGCAACTTTATTCAAAATCACCAAAAACTGGAACAACCCAAATGTTCTTTAAGCGGTAAATGAATAAACAAACTCTGGTACCTCCATGAGGGACTCCCAGGTGGCTCAATGGTAAAGAATCCACCTGCCAATGCAGGAGACGCAAGAAACTCGGGTTCAATCCCTCTGTTGGGAAGGTCCCCTGGAGAAGGAAATGGCAACCACTCCAGTGTTCTTGCCTGGAGAATCCCATGGATGGAGGAGCCTGGTGGGCTACAGTCTGTGGGGTCGCAGAGTTGGACACGACTGAGCATGCGTGCATGCACGGTACCTCTGTGGAGTGGAATACTAATTGACAATAAAAAGGAACAAAGTGCTAGTTGACATACAATGTGGAGCAGTCTTAACTGAATTTTGCTAAGTGCAAGAAGTCAGATTCAAAAGGTTACATACTACATGATTCCATTAAATGACATTCTGGAAAATGTTTATAACTTTAGGGGCAAAAAACAGATCAGTGATTGCCAGGGGTTATTGGTAGGGAGAGAGACTGACTATGAAGGGGCAGGGCAAAGGGGATTTTGGAGTAATGAAATTATTCTGTATCATGTCTGTAGTGGTGGATACACAACTCTGCATTTGTTGAGACCTATTGCAGTACACACCAAGAAAAGTGAATGTTATTGTATGCAAATTAAAAAAAATAGCCAGAGTATTGGAGGCACTCAAAATGGAATACTCTAATATATAAAATTGTATGTAAATATACCATACACCTATGCTGAAGGGGATGGGAAAGAAAAGAACCAAAGCTAAGTAACGTTAGAAAGCAATTGACTGGACACAATAAGACAACGGACAAAAAAGACCACACAGGTGCTGTACTCTAGTCAGGAAACCTGCTTCTCACAGGGCTCTGCCTTCGCGCTGCTGCGGCTGCCTCAGGGGTGGCTCGCACTGGATCTAACACTCGTTATCCACGGCAGTTAGGATCTTCAAAGGACTGAGGACACTGCCTTAGCAAACCCTGAGCCGCGGCTCCTCCAGAAACACAGGGTTAGCTGCCTGTGCAGACCTCGTCAACCAGTCAACACGTAACTCTGTTTTATACGTTTTTGATTAAAGAAACCTTATTAAATTATATCGTTGATTCATTACCAATGAGCTCACGATCAACAACGCCAGGACTCGTGCCTGAGGGAAGCTCATCTAACACCCGTGTTTTCCGCATAAGGCGCGTCACAGCTTCCCCTGCTCATCAGCTCCAGACGGCACCTCAGCACTGTGCCTGGGGACCATGGTAAACAGCAACATCGCCAACGAGAGCGTAGAGACAAGGAAAATGTGGCACTAAATAGACCATGAAAAGGGCACTTGTTTACAGAAGAAGAGCAGACATAACCAGGCAGAGGGGCACCTCATTTCACCTCAGAACACATGCCTCTGGCAACTCAACTTGTTCCCCGCTCTGCACACGACTGACAAAACACCCTGAGCATTGATTTGCGGGTGAGGAATAAATTTCAGTGAGAAAGAGAATTTGCAGTATAGAATCCACGGTTGTTGCTGTTGTTGCTCAGTCGGGTCTGACTCTGTGACTCCATGGACTGCAGCACACCAGGCTTCCCTGTCCTTCACCATATCCCGGACTTTGTTCAAACTCATGTCCCTTGAGTCGATGAGGCCATCCAAGCATCTCATCCTCTGTTGTCCCCTTCTCCTCCCACCTTCAATCTTTCCCAGCATCAGGGTCTTTTCCAATGAGTCTCCTCTTTGCATCAGGTGGCCAAAGTATTGGGTCTCAGCTTCAACATCAGTCCTTCCAATGGACATTCAGGACTGATTTCCTTTAGGATGGACTGGTTGGATCTCCTTGCAGTCCAAGGGACTCTCAAGAGTCTTCTCCAACACCACAGTTCAAAAGCATCAATTTTATGGCACTCAGCTTTCTTTATGGTCCAACTCTCACATCCATACATGACCACTGGAAAAACCATAGCTTTGACTGGATGGACCTTTGTCCACCAAGTAATGTCTCTACTTTTTAATATGCTGTCTAGGTTGCTCATGGTTTTTCTTCCAAGGAGGAAGCGTCTTTTAATTTCATGGCTACAGTCACTGTCTGCAGTGATTTTGGAGCCCAAGAAAAGAAAGTCTGTCACTGTTTCCATTGTTTCCCCATCTATTTGTCATGAAGTGATGGGACGAGATGCCATGATTTTCATTTTTCAAATGTTGAGTTTTAAGCCAGGTTTTTCACTCTCCTCTTTCACTTTCATCAAGAGACTCTTCAGTTCTTTTTCACTTTCTGCCATAAGGGAGGTGTCATCTGCATACCTGAGGTTATTGATATGTTTCCCAGCAATCTTGATTCCAGCTTGAGCTTCATCCAGCCCAACGTTTCACCTGATGTACTCTGCATACATTTTAAATAAGCAAGGTGACAATATACAGCCTTGATGTATTCCTTTCTCATTTGGGAACCAGTCCATTGTTCCATGTCCAGTTTTAACTGTTGCCTTGTGACCTGCATACAGATTTCTCAGGAGACTGGTAAGGTGGTCTGGTATTCCCATCTCTTGAAGAATTTCCCACAGTTTGTTGTGATCCACACAGTCAAAGGCTTTGGCATAGTCAATGAAGCAGATGTTTTTCTGGAATTCTCTTGCTTTTTCTATGATCCAACAGATGTTGGCAATTTGATCTCTGATTCCTCTGCCTTTTCTAAACCCAGCTTGAACATTTGCAAGTTCTCGGTTCACATACTGTTGAAGCCTGGCTTGGAGAATTTTGAACATTACTTTGGCTAGCATGTGAGATGAGTGCAATTGTGTGGTAGTTTGAACATTCTCTGGCATTGCCTTTCTTTTGGGATTGGTATGAAAATTGACTTTTTCCAGTCCTGCGGCCACTGCTGAGTTTCCCAAATTTGCTGGCCTATTGAGTACAGCACTTTCACAGCATTATCTTTTAGGACTTGAAATAGCTCAACTGAACTTCCATCACCTCCATTAGCTTTGTTCGTAGTGATGCTTCCTAAGGCCCACTTGACTTCACATTCCAGGATGTCTGGCTCTAGGTGAGTGATCACACCACCATGGTTATCTGGGTCATATAGATGTTTTTTGTATAGTTCTGTGTATTCTTGCCACCTTTTCTTAATATCTTCTGTTTTTGTTAGGTCCATACCTTTTCTATATTTTATTGTGCCCATCTTTGCATGAAATGTTCCCTTGGTATCTCTAATTTTCTTGAAGAGATCTCTAGTCTTTCCCATTCCATTGTTTTCCTCTATTTCTTTGCACTGATCACTGAGGAAGGCTTTTTGATCTCTCCTTGCTATTTTTTGGAACTCTCATTCAGATGGGTATATCTTTCCTTTTCTCCTTTGCCTTTTGTTTCTCTTCTTTTCTCAGCTATTTGTAAGGCCTACTCAGACAACCATTTTGCCTTTTTGCATTTCTTTTTCTTGGGAATGGTTTCCATCACCACCTCCTGTACAATGTCATGAACCTCTGTCCATAGTTCTTCAGGCACTCCATCAGATCTAATCTCTTGAATCCATTTGTCACTTCAACTGTATAATTGTAGGGGATTTTATTTAGGTCATACCTGAATGGCCTAGTGGTTTTCCTTCAGTTCAGTTCAGTCGCTCAGTCTTGTCCGACTCTTTGCAACCCCATGAATTGCAGCACGCCAGGCCTCCCTGTCCATCACCGACTCCCAGAGTTCACTCAGACTCACATCCATCGAATCAGTGATGCCATCCAGCCATCTCATCCTCTGTCGTCCCCTTCTCCTCCTGCCCCCAATCCCTCCCAGCATCAGAGTCTTTTCCAATGAGTCAACTCTTCACATGAGGTGGCCAAAGTACTGGAGTTTCAGCTTTAGCATCATTCCTTCCAAAGAACACCCGGGGATGATCTCCTTCAGAATGGACTGGTTGGATCTCCTTGCAGTCCAAGGGACTCTCAAGAGTCTTCTCCAACACCACAGTTCAAAAGCATCAATTCTTCGGCGCTCAGCTTTCTTCACAGTCCAACTCTCACATCCATGCATGACCACAGGAAAAACCATAGCCTTGACTAGATGAAACTTTGTTGGCAAAGTAATGTCTCTGCTTTTCAATATGTTCCCTCCCTAATTTTTCCCAACCCAATAAACAGTAGCCCCTGTTGCTCAGGCTAAGATCTTGGGCATCATTCTTGAATCCTTTCTCTCATTTGCCACATTCCATCCAGCAGCCGATTCTGTGGGCTCCTAGCACTTCCTAGCCATGGACACGGCCCTCAGACTGCCGCATTCACTTCCTGACATGGGTGCCCTGCTTCTAGCCTGGCGTGTACAGTCTGTCAAACAGCAACTGGAATGGTCTTTATGGAAAATCTGTCGCGTCATTGCTGTTCCCCCAGGCCCTCCAGTGGCCTCTCCCTTGCTCAGAGTAAAAGCCAGGGCCCACGGTGGATGTCCAGGGCCTGCTTGAGCTCCACTTCCTCTCTACCCTCTATGGGGCTCACCCTGGCTCCTGCCACTAGGCCCCTGCTGTGCACGAATGCCCAGGCGTGTTTCAGCGGGCCTGTGCCCTTCACCAGGAAATTGCCCTAGAGTGCAGGTTTGCAGACCTTCAACATTATCCTATTGGATCTGGACAAGCAAATCTGGGTCGCAAACCTTTGCTTGCTGGCAGGTCACCCTCCTCCTCTCCCACCACCCACTAGCCATTCTCAGTTCTTTACAGCTTTTTCCACTTCAAGGCTGGGTTTCATGTCCTCTTCCCAGGTTTGGAATGTGTCCCTAATCACTGGAGAATCTAATTACCAGTCCTTCTAAGAGAGTTCTCTGTCTTTGTTATGCAAATGTGGTTGTAATTGTGTCAGGCAGGTTTTGTTGCCATTTTATCTCTCCTCTACTGTGTCTCCCCGCCCCCACCCCCTACCCCTTTCAAAGTGGAGTTGCGGTTCCTTTTATTTTTTACTGTGAAGACCCCTGAGGTCCCCAGCTCCCCAACCACAGAAATCATCTTGATTACCCACTCTGGATCCCAGGAGCCGTAACAGGTCTGCCTCAGGGCAAACAGAAGGAAAAATAAACAGCGTTTAGTGGAAGTTATTTTATTTCTTTGGAGATGCAAATCAGAAGGTTCCAGAGGAGCTCTGGAAGCCTCAGTGAGGGTTGGGAGGAAGTTGGCTGTGCAATGGGGAGCAGACTGGGAAAACCAGCCTCTCTGCAGCCGCTGGGGATGCGCTGATTCTAATGATGCTAAACAGAGAGGGGAGGGCGGGTGTGTGTGTGGTGGGGTGTGTGTGTGTGTGTGTGTAGGAGTGGGAAACAGCGCCAAAGTCCAAACTGTTACACTTGCTATTTTGTCTTATTAAAAGTTTCTGAGCCCTCTCTGAGCAGAGGCTCTTGGGAAGCTCCGGCCCATTTATTTCAGCCTTGAAATTGTCCATTGGCAGCCCTGGCTGGGCTTCTGGGGTCCCTAGAAGGGGTGAGTTCTGTCCCTGGGATGGTCTGGGACCATCCTCAGCTGCCACATTCTGTAGACCTTTGGCTTCCCCAAAGTGGGCAGAGCAGAAGGCAGGGAGATTGTTTGAGGTTCATTCACTCATCCACAAACACAGTGAGTGCCCACTATGTGCCAGGCAATATCCCAGGTGCAGGGAATGAGATTCCAACCTAATAAAGGGAGACAGACAATACACAAATGGGTGAATATATATTATAGCAAATAGCAATGAGTATAAAGAAGAAAATCCAGGCTGGAGAGATGGACTATAGCCCAGCAGACTCCTTTGTCCATGGGATTCTCCAGCAAGAATACTGGAGGGGAGGCCATTTCCTTTTCCAGGGGATCTTCCTGACCCAGGGATCTAACCCAGGTCTCCTACATTTCAGGCAGATTCTTTACCACTGTGCCACCTGGGAAGCCCCATATGAGGAAAAACACAATTTGGAAAAGGTGGTCAGGGAAGAACTCTGATAAAGACACATTTGAACAGCATTTTGCAAACAGTGAGGCTGGAAATCCAGGCCTGACTCCACTGGCCACTCAAATCTCTTGTCTGGACTCGGATGAACGTGTTCAGGATCTGCAGACCTGCCTGGGGGAGCCTGAGCTGGATCCCAACAATTGTGCGACCTCGTGCTTGACTGGCTCCCAGTAACCCACCTGTTTAAATGGGACCTAAAGGGCTGTTCGGTGATTAAATGATATACTGTGTAAGCGTGTGTGGACTTTAAACCTGAGGGCAGTGTGCTCATTTAAAAGCACCTTCTCCGTGTGAGTCTTGCAGAAACTGTGTGGCTTCCAGTACAGCATAAGCTTGACCCCTTCAGGAGGAGGTAGCTTTTGAGTTGAGAAGGCAGCTAACCCGGGGAGGGAGGGGGTTGGAGCCATGCAGCTGGGGCAGGTGACTGCAGAAGCAGAGTGACTGAGGAGCTGGAAGGACTCAGGGTGCTAGCAAATGCGATCTCACCCTTTCTCTCCCAAGCCCAGCTCTCTTTCTCTCGTCAAGGAAGTACAATGACAGCAGGGTCACCTTGAATGCAGTATTCGTGCATGTATAAAAATCATTAGCAAATGTGATCCTTTGTTATTAGTAACAGATAATTTGTGTTATACCACATACTGCCTGGACACACTCCTTGAGGACAGGGGCCAGGTTTTATTTACTAATTGTATTATCACTTTTAATTTCTGGCACGGTGCATTGTAAGTTATCAGGAAATGTTTAATAAACGACTAACTAATAACACTCCCTTCTCCACTACTGAGGTGTCGGCCAAGGGAAGAGGACTCCTTAAAACCAGACGGCTTAGGTCTATAACCAGCGTGACTCAGCAAAGGATTTAGGCACTGCTGTCTCCCATGTGTGACTTCTGGGCAATGTTAGGATGTTGGAACCAATGTCCCAAGTTCCCAAGAAGAGAATGGATGGCAAGGAGCTTATCTAAAAGAGAATGGACTCATCTCATCCTCACCTCTTATCTGGACTCGAACATTAGAGCCTAATTCCTGAGATTAGAGAAGAATGAGTCAACTGTTATTCTTTTACAGGTGTGTGCGAGTGTGTGTGTGTGTGCATATAAATGTGCATGCGCATGTGTACATCGTGTGTGTGTATTTTCATTTAAGTAGTGGTTGTGGAAGTATTTCTGCAAGTCAACTATTAGCTGAAGCTGAGTTTGTGCTGAGCTGGTTTCCGTGGTAACCCATCAGCTTCCTATGCTTCCCTCTCTTCTCCTCCTCTATTATGGGGATACTTCTTTTCTAAACAGGAGGGCCAAGAGTAGTGAAAGAGAGAAGGGACCCTCATCCAATGCCTCAACTGCCCACTGACACCACAGCCAAGGAGCTGTTGCTGGAAATCTGAGGGGTCTGCCCCCACGGGGCTCCTAGCTGGTGGAGGGACAGACACACTCCCTGCTCCAAGGTCACTGCCCCCCAGATTCCTGCTCAGGCTTCACCTCACCCTGACAGCTAGGCTGATAGTGCAGGCACAGCTGTGCCCAGGGACTTAATTACATGCTTGGGATTCTGTTCTCTCCCAGATCAGGTATTCGTTTATAAAATAAAAGGACAGCAAAGGGTTTGGAGGAAGACAGGCACTGACAGAGGAAAAATGACAGACAGACAGGGTCAGAAAAAAGAGCACAGTAACCTTTTGACCTTTTGCTATTCTGAATAAAAAGAGTCCCCAGAAATTACTGGTGAAGGACTAGTTAGAAGATGAGGTCTCAGGCTCAGAACAAACACAGCCTGAGCCCACACGTTTTCCAACTTGCAGGCTACTTATTTTATAATACAAGGTGCATGAACCCATGAAACCTTCCCCTCCCCCTGCCAAATGTATATAAAGAGGGGACCACCCTTTTTTGATATTTTCTGATACAGTTAACTTCTTAGAGCAAGGAGACACATTCAAAGAATCTAGACTTGAGGTTTTATTTAGACTAGATGACCATGTGCCAGGCACCACTCTCATGCCATCACAATATATTAATTAGCTCATTTCATCCCTGCAAAAAGCCTTTGATGTAGATGCTATTAAGAGCCCTCATTCTACAGAGAGGGAAAGAGAGGTGCAGAGACGTTGAGTAAATTGTCCAAGGTCACACAGCCAACAAATAACAGAGCCAGAGTGCAGAATCCAGAATCTGTGTTTATAATCTCTCTACTAATGTGGCTAGAAAAGAATTTAGACAACACCCATCCTGTTTAACCCTCTCATTTTACCTGGAATAAGGAAGTGACCTAACCAAGGTCATACAGCCCCTGAGCAGCAGACACCAAGGGCAAGTGCTTAGAGGATTAAGCTCTACCTGCTCTTTCCCCTCTGAAAAAGCTCAGCTGGGGTAAAGATCTCCCCCAGCCCCACGCCAGTCGCCTGCCATTCCGAGGATCGTAGTCCTGGCTCCCTCCCCTTTGAAGTGCCTGGGTCTCACCCCCTGGGTGAAGGGGACATCTCACCCCCTGGGTGAAGGGGACCAGGCTCTGCCCGGCAGTGCCGCTGAGTGACAGCACCGCCCACCACCCTGTCATCTCTGCCTCATCCCCGTCAGCCGCCTCCCAGCTCCCAGCTGTCTGTCAGCAGCTGCTGGGATATAAATAGCCACCCGTTGGCAGAGCACCCTGGCAGAGAGGGGCAGGAGGGGGAGGAGATGGAGTTGGGGTGGTGACAGGCAGGAAAGAAACCTGGGGGTCTCCTTTGGGCTCTCGCTCGATAGCGGGGCTGGTAGAGGCCTGGCAGAGGAGCGGGAACCGGGGTTTAGCAGGAAGCGACCAAGCAGATGCCTGGAGCAGGCCAGCTCGGTCACATATCCCTGGGTGCTGGAGCAACCTGCATGCCCCCAACTCTTCCCTCTACCACCTGATTCTTGAGGACGCGCAAGGGGAGCTTCTCTCCCCACCAAATCTGTGGGGTGTGAGGACGCTGGTTCTATAAAGAGAAGACACTTCTAGAGAGGAGAGGGCTCCTGAGGCCTGATGAACACCCAAAGTAAGGGCAGAAATAAGAAGTAAAGGAAGATTGTGGCAAACTTGGGAGGAGAAGGAAGTAATTTAAAATTCAACTAACATCTATCAAGCCTCTACCATATGCTGGGTGCTTCCGCACACATCACCTCACTTCATCGTCTCTATAATCCCGGGGGTGGGCACTATCTCCGTTTTACAGATAAGGACACTGGAGGGTGATAAGGAGACGCAAGGAGACTCGGGGCTGGGAGATCAGGGGCGCAGTCGTCACCTCTGCCGAGGAGACACGAGGAGGCTGATGATAAGCCCAGAGACACAGAGCCAGGCAGGGGCTCACTGGAAACAGCTCCACAGCCCCTCACCCTGCACCGCCTCCCAGCCGCGCACGGCGCAGCTGCGGGGTCACAGGAGCTCAGGTATAGCCAGGGAGGCACGCCCCAAGAGGAGACAGTGACCAGGCCCGCTTAATGCCTTGACTAAGGCGGGCCCTCTAGGATCTCGCGGTGTAGGACGGTCTCACACTTCAGCGTTACCGTCACCGTCACCTCCAGGGGTTGAAGCGGAGGGCTGAGCGCCGCCCCCTGAGTTTCTAGATCAGTCAGGGTATACTTTTTATTTTTTGTATTGTAAGGCACTTTATAATCATGGAAACCTTTCTGGCTGGGAAGAGGGACTGCCTCTTGGGCTAATCAGGTAGCAAAGTGTCCAGCTGGGAGCACATCTTCCTTTGATATGCAAACTAACCAATCTGAAGCCAAATCTCTTCTAATATTTGGCTGGGACACCCCAGGAGGCAATGCTTCCGCCTTAATCATCCCAAGGCTGGGTACCAGGCAACTAACAACACCTTATCGCTCAGAGCCCTCCAGAATTGTGCAAACCTGCCAACCTTGTCTTGCTTGCTTTTCCCACAATTCAGTTCAGTTCAGTCACTCAGTCGTGTCTGACTCTTTGTAACCCCATGGACAGCAGCACACCAGACCTCCCTGTCTGTCACCAACTCCCGGAGTTTACCCAAACTCATGGCCATTGAGTCGGTGATGCCATTCAGCCATCTCATCCTCTGTCGTCCCCTTCTCCCGACTTCAATCTTTCCCAGCAGCAGGGTCTTTTCCAAGGAGTCAGTTCTTTGCATCAGGTGGCCAAAGTATTGGAGCTTCAGCTTCAGCATTAGTCCTTCCAATAAATGTTCAGGACTGATCTCCTTTAGGATGGACTGGTTGGATCTCCTTGCAGTCCAAAGGACTCTCACGAGTCTTCTCCAACACCACAGTTCAAAAGCATCAATTCTTTGGCACTCAGCCTTCTTTACGGTCCAACTCTCATACCCACACGTGAGCACTGGGAACACCATAGCGCAGCTTTTCCCACAGAAGCCTCAGTAAAGGCTGTGCTGCCCCCATCCTCCTGCACCTCCTGCCTCCTGACCGTGCTTCCTCATGTGGCCCTCCCTGTGAGGCAAGCTTCCGGTTTCTAGAAGCTGTGAGTATAATAAACGTGTTTCCCTGAGTGTCTCTTCCTATGGCCGCACCTGACTGACAACCACATAAAAGAACATAGTACAAGAGCTCTAGGGTGAGCCCTGAGAACTCGAATTTCCAACAAGTTCCCAGCTGATGCTGCTGATCCAGGGACCCGACCTTGGGAAGGTGGGCTCAAAGATAACTGAGGAAGGACTAGACAAACTTGCACAGGGCTCAAGAAGCTTCATGAAAAGAACATGACCAAATCACCGATCTTAAGTTCAGCAAGCAGTGGTGACCGTAGACACCACTGGGGAGAATGGACACCAAGGTCTCCCAGGGAGAACTCATCCTGAGGAAAGGAGACTGTAGACCAGGCTCTGCAGGGGGTCCGGTACTGGCATAGGCATCGTGTGGGATGAGATGAACCGGTTACGCCCCATCCAAGGCCCGCTCAGTCAGAATCTGTGAGGTCTGTGTTTGAACAGGCTCTGCAGGAATTCTAATACAATACACAATACAATTGGAGAAGCCCTAGTCTAGACTGGCCGTCTGGCCGTAACGCTGGAGCCCAGGTTATCTTGGTAGCAGAGCGGCTGGTTCTGGCACAGAGGATAGCTGTAGCCAGCAACGCTCCCCAGTCCAGCTGCGAAGGCGGCCTTTGGGGACCGTGGCTGAACACGTAAGCACACGTTCATCCGCAGTGAGTCTGAGGCCCGGGAGTGGAGCATCCCCGTGCTGGTCTGTGTGAGAACCTGAGCAGCGAGGACATCAAGGCAGCCATGGAAAAGTGCCTCTGGAGCCGGGAGACTGCTGTCAGAGCCTCGTTTCAGGAGGAGTGACGCAACATGGACTGGTCAGGGTTTCCAACTGCCTGCTCACCCATCTCTTCCCACTTCACAAGGCCTAGGACTTTCCTTACAAGGGCCAGGAGTTCTGGCGGAAGAGAGGGGCATCAAGAAAGAGGTAAGGGACTTCCTGCTAAACTGGGCAGGTGGATGCTCAGAGGATTTAACTTAAATACTAAAAAGCATCTGTGACCTGACTTGTCTCCTAAGCCAATGAAGCAGATCACACTGGTTATCTTTTGATACATTTCAGAATTTATCTGTGTCTCTAACAGAGACGGGTTACTGGTACTCGCCACTGAAGGTTCTGCCTAATGGTAACCTGAACGTGAGGTAAGGTGTAGCCCAGCGTCCTCACCCTGCCCTCAAAGACTGCAGAGTTCACACAACTGCAGATGATTCCATGAAGGTTTGCTGCAAGAGAGGGTCCCGGCCAGGAGAAGGAACGATGCCCCTGAGCACTAGGGTGCCCTCGCCTCACCCTCATTTCTCACGGTCACCTATGCCTTCTAAGCCCCAGGCGACTTTCCACCTCTGCTAAGGATGCTCCCTCCCACTGGAAGGTCATGCTCCACCCTACCCAGATGACAAGTGTCTACCTCCCTCAGGACTTGGTTTGGGGAACTTCTCTCAGATTTTCCAGACCTGCTCTCTGGTGGTATGGCCACTGCTTTGCCCCCACTGGACACTATCTGTCAGAGCACAGACAAGGCTTTTTGCTGTACTGCAAATCCCCAAAGGGCAAAGATAACTTGCCTTTCTCTTTAGGCTCAGCTTCTTGCAGGGCGAGCAAGATAGTCACTACCCAGGTGGAGTTTATAATCAGGTATGATTATTATAAAGTGATCCAGATAAAGAATTCAACCTTGGATGAGGAGCCTTAAATGCCTGATATTTTACCAATTAAACTACCAAGACCTAATCTGCTTAAGAAACAGGCCTACCTGGGGAGCTCCCATTTGATTGGGGAACCCAGCCCCTGCCCCGGGAACACCAGTCTGGTAGGGGTGATACATCTCTGGTCCTCAAGAAGGTTCCAGCATGAAGGGTAAATATATTCATCAAGACACTGTTACGTGCCATTGATGGGGAAGGTGGCCCCTAGAAGCCCAAAGCTAAATTGCCCTACAGCTCACAGTCCAGAGGAAGAGACCCAGGTCCTAATGTCATGTCCTGATCAGAGAAGGCCCTGTGGGGCCTGGCAGGTTAGGCAGGGTGAAGCGGGTAGGGCGCTGCTCACGCTGCCCAGGCACACAGATGGCTCTGCCGTAGGAGAGGGCTCTGGTGCAGGGCTGAGAGGGTGGACAGAAGAAAGGCCGCTCCGGCTGCAGGAGGCAGACCCCCACACCCAGCCCGGGATGGTGGGCACCGACGGTGCGTGCGAGGGCAGGTTCACCCCGAGGGCGCTTAAGCGCTGAGGGGAGCCTGGTGGTCCGGGTCAGCGGGGTTAAACAGCAGGCGCTGACGGGGAGGGAAACCTTGAATGAGAACAGGAAGAGAGAGGCCCACAGGGTCAGAGAGGGCGGAGGGGGTCCTGTCGGATGCCGGGGTGCTGGGAAGGGGTCGGGGGCACTCAGGAAGGAAAAGACAGTCTCTCAGACCGTGCTGGAGGCGTGAGGCCCAGCATTCCCACCAACCTCACTCGGGTCCTCTGCCCCCTGCTCCCGGCTCTAGCACAGGACACGTCCCCCTCAGGGCTTGGCACCAGCTCCTGGAAATCTACAGCTCTTAGGAGGACTGGAAAGCGTGTAGCCCTACTCCTTCCAGAGGGAGAGGCGGGGCCGGCAGGGATTTAAGTCCCACGGAAGTTAGGAATGACGGTGGGGGAGGGGGTGCTGAGCGGGAGAAACTGAGACGGAGAGAGGTTTTTAGCTTGTGCAAGGAGCCGAGTATGGGGTGGGAGCAAACCGAGGCAAGCCTCACTGTTGTCATGGCAACACAGGCAAACCCGACTGTGCCGTAAACACCGCCGTCTGCGAGTCTATTCCTAAACCCGGAGCCCCCGAGGCTCTCCCTGGACAGAGACGAGTGAGGACAGCAGAGCCCGGGGTGTGCGATCCCCGCCGAAGAGCCTGCCCCCGGCACGGCTGGACGCTCCCGGGGCCAGGGCAGGGCCGGACTGGGGCCTCCTTTCGGAGGAGGCCGCCTCTGCCCTCAGGGCAGACAGAGGGCAGCCGCTCATGCAGGGTGCCTCCCGCTACAGAGAGGAGCTGAGAGGTGCAGCTTGGGCACCGGGAGTGCTGGAGCTGTGGGGGGCAGAGGAGATGCCTCCCACCAGGTGGGCCTTGCCCAGGGAACCCAGGACTCATCACCAGCACCGGTGGTCTGGCGAGGCACGGCCCTGCTCCATCCTCCCTGGGAGGGGGCAGGGGGGTGGCAGGAGACAGATCCCTTCGGCTGGCTGGAGGCGGGTGGCCGCAGGAATCCCTGCCACCTCCTCCTTTATTCTCCGTTCCCCGCCGGTCCCCTGCCTCTCCCAGCTCTCATCTTTCCTGCTCCGCCCCGCCGCCCCCCACCCCCTCCCAGCGCCGTCTCCACGCCCACAGCGCGCTGTTCCCTTCCTCTTCCTCTCTCTGCTTTCCTCCGCCTCTTGTTCCCTTGGTCGCACTCTTTGCCCGCCCCACCTGCCTTCTCTCTATTTAAATCGATACTAAGCCAGAGGAGTGGGTGGAAAAATACTGCGCTGGGACAGCAGGGAGGAGTGCTTTAGTGTCAGGCCTTTTTCCTCCTGCCACAGTGGAAGCAGCAGAGAGCCCAGGGGGCACTCTCCTGGGCACACGGGTCACCCACGCACCCCACCCCAGCATCGCCCTTTCTGGGATGGGCGGTGGGAGACCAAAACTCAGGGGAGGAGAGGGGGGTCGCACCCAGCCCCCTCTTCTGTGTGGACACCCTGCAGCTACCTGCGATCTCAGACTCAGAAAAACTGGACCGTTCCTGAGTGTTGTTCACCTTGGGACCAGCCCCAGAGAAATCCTAGCTGTTGTGCACTGTGGCTGGCTGAAGCTGACAGAGCCCTGTGCAGAGTCATGTGTGATGACCACGGGAGGAGAGCTGGGGCTCTGCAGGAACCCAGGCCAGTCCTCTGTGCTGGAAAACCCCCCAGCTGAGGCCGACAGAGAGGGCAGGTTGGTCTGAACGTCTGATGTGGATGGGTTGGTGAGGAAGACTTTCTCCAGAATTGAAACTAAAAGTTCGTTAATGAAAAAGGCCCTTTGATTCCCATTCTGCAGTGGGAATACTGCAAAACAGTGATACTTCTTAAGTCGTAAACCCACCGTTGAGACTGCGGCTATTCCTAATGGCCTGTAAACACATTTCCTGAATCTTACAGATCCCTATTTTTGGGGGGTGAAACTACCCATCTCGGAGCCCATCCTCAACTCTGGAAGGCTACACTAGATGTCGGACAGCCATAGGGTGTTTCAGGATGTCACCCTGCCCCCCATAGAAACTGTTGACCCTAGAGCCGCCCCCCCTCCCCAGATGAATCCAGACTTACAGCAGAGTCACCTTTAAGTCTCCAGGGTCCTAGAGTACAGCTAAGGGTGGTGAGGGGCAAGGCTGCATGTGAAGCGCTTTCAGCCCTGGTCCACGGCTCCACCCTGTGCAGACACTTGGGATCCTGGGCACTGTGGGCAGCACAGTTGGTCAAGCATCAATCAGCAGCATCCGGGGCATGTGTGTGTGTATGTGTGTGTGCGCGCGCATAAAATGGCTAGATCACATGCACCACATGGGGAAGAAAGAGAAGATCAGGTTAGCCAGCACAGGAGGTAAGAGCGTGGGCTTGATAAGGTCTTACAGAGCACAGCTTCTTCCTGGTACTCACTACAGTCTACACCTGCTGATCGTAACGCTTGTTGTGATTGCTCTAGAATCTGGACATTCTAGAGCACTCTGACTTTTCAGAGCTCTTTCTCATCCATTATCTCATTTGATCCTCAAAGCAGTTTCATGGGGATCACTTTCCCAAATTCCAAGACAAAGGTTGAATTCAGAGAGGTTAACTGAATTGCCTAAGGTCACACAGCTTATTGGATTTGATAACCTCCCAGATGTTTCCATTGGGTTAGAAATGTGTTATTTCTCAAAAAGATATGGCATATTATTTGGTAGCTCACTGGTCTAAAACATGTCAAGTCTAACACTGGTCTAATACAGCCCAGGAATTTGCCCCTCAGACCTCCTGGGCTTGGACCAGGGTGGAATGTGTCAGCAACTGCCCTAAAAGACCAGGAAAAAGTGAAAACTCTAGAATGCTTGGGGAAAGCAGCCCCTGTTGTGCTAGTTGCTTTCTGTGTGAATGCACACACGCACACATGTCACCTGGGCGCCCTCTCCCTGGGTCTCCTGCGTGTCCTGTCCTTGCTATTGTCATCCTGTGGCCAGGCCTATTCGAGAGCAGAATCCTGGATCTAGGAAAGGGGGCAGCCCTGTTCCCGCGCCCGAGGCTCTCCTTATGTGGGCTGCCTGTACACACAGCGATGCAACCCTGGCAAAGAAAACAGAAACAAATGCAGAGGAACAGCCCAGCTGTGGCAGCTCTGCATAGCCATGCTGGGGGTGCAGGGCAGGGGCAGAGTGCGGACCCGGGGGTGCTGAGTCCAGGCGGCTGTGTCTGCGGTTCAGAAACTAACTTTAAGGGTGAGCTCTAACCGGTACAGAAGTCCCGGGGCTCCTCCGCAGACAGTCTGCATTGAGCACGACTGGGTGGAAGCTTGGACAGCCCCCTGGGCTCTGACCCAGGCTGAGGCTCCCGTTGGGGCTGGGGCAGGAAGATAAAGCTGCAAGAGATAGATATTGTCTCTGCCAAGGGGTAGAGAGAAGGCACTTCCCTAGAGGGCTGGGTTAGTGACTTTCTGTGGCCAGAGAAACAGTCTGCTGCCTGAGTGCAGAAAGCCCATCCTCAGTTCCATTGCGGGGGAGAAGGGGGTCCCTCCCACTACAGTAACTGGCCCCGTGAGCAGGCTGGGAGAGAGACCAGCTTGCCAAGGAGGACACGTCAGGGCACAGCAGGGCACTCTGAGCTCCTGGATGCCAGGCCTCCTGCCTTCTTCTTGCAGCTCTTCTTCACCATGGGCCTCATCCGAGATCTTCTGGAGGCTGATTTAAATCAAGCTTGACTAAAAACTTCCTACCTTGTATCCCTTGGTTTACATTCCCCAGGCTCCAGTTTCCTGCTTGTAATTTGGACCTCAAGGAAAAGACATAAACATCCTTACATTTGAAGGGCCTCTAAGGAGCCACAGCAGCTCCTGGGACCCAGTGATCAGGGGGTGACGGCCCCAGCCCTCCCCCAGAGCCTGGCCCGGGGCTGGGAGACGCAGGGTCCTGCCCTGCTTGTGAAGCCAGGAGACACAGGGAGGAGAGCTCCTCGCACCACGGCTGTTCTGCAGTTTACAGCTGGGCACCTAATTTATAAGCTGTTTTTACTGCTGTTGTCAAACAGCCACAAACCAAAGAAATAAGCAGCCAGAGGAACAATGTCTGCCCTGGGCCTGGGCCTTCCCAGCCTGTCTGCTGTCTCAGGGCGTCTATCTGAAGGGCCAGGGAGTTGAGGTACTCTGTGACAGCCCCTCCAAAGTGACTCCCCCAGGCGCCTGTGAGGAGGGAGAGACGTTCAGGGGGCTGGTGGGAAACATTCAAGGCTGGCCCCTGAGCTGGATGCCCGAGGAGAAAGCTCCTGGCCCTCTAGACAAACGAGGACGTGCCTAGACTTCCCCGCCTCCTGGCTGAGCATGCCTGGTCCGCCCTGTGGTCCTTTCTCCCCGGAGCCGCCAGGAAGGACGTGCAGCAGAAGGAAGGGGTGATGACATCGCCCCCCAGGGTGCACCCTGCCTGGGACGGGCCAGCTGTGGCTCTGCTCACCTGCAGACCACAGTGCCATGAGCGATGGCACATGATGATGGGCACTGTGCCCTGGGGAAGGGTGTCTTCTACAAAATGACACCTTACACGGCTTTGGGCCCCCTTCTCGTCACACGTGGGCCCACAGAGGGCAGCTGACCTGCACCTACAGGGATTAAATGTGGTTCTGGGAGGGCAGGGCTGAGAACATGTGAAGGAGGCAGCAAGCAGATGGAAGGGGGCCAAGTGTGCAGGCCCATCCCGGGAGGGGCACGTGCCATCTGGGCCTGCCTGCTGGACCTGGGGAGGAGGGCCAGGGCACCGGCCATGTCTCACAGCCACTCTTCTGTCGGGGGCAAACACAGGACGTGTTTGGTCAGATGCTGAGGCCCCGACCAGTCTCCCCTGCAGAGAGAAGCGTCAAGGCCTGGCTCCCCTCCTTAATCACGCTGGAAGAGCAGAGAAGGACAATGTCTCCCGGGGCCTCCAGGAGGGTGTCACCCAGATAAGTATTGAAAACCGAGGTTCCTGGCTAAAGCAGGGGAGACAGCTATTTGAACCACGGAAAGCTGGGCAGGTCGTGGCTACTCTGTTGATGAAGCCTGTTTGCCGTGGCTCAGCACAGACACCCAGGCCCGACCACAGCTCTGAGCTCTGCAGCCACCCAGACCGCAAGCTCACCTCTACCACTCAGAAATCCCTGTCCTTAGAACTGCGAGCCCAGGTGACTCCCCTGCGCATCCTTTAATCCAGACCCTGGCTAACATCTGATGGGAGCCCCTCCGCTGCTCCCTCCTGCCCAGGCAGCCTCCCTCTGCTGACTGCGACTGCCGCCCTTTCCAATCTTTCACGTGACCAGCACCACTCACCTACCCTCCCACCCACCCACCCACCACAGCTCCAGTCAGTCTCATTTCCATTCAGCAGCCTGCGTGGGCCTCCCCTCAAAGAGGAGAATGCGAGATGCTGGGGAAGGAACCCTGAGGGATACCTCGTCCTCGCCCTCGCCCTCAAGGGGCCCACAGTGGAGCAGAAAACCCTGGCATGATGGTGGATAACTGACAGTCATTTCCAAATAATTCCCACGTGCACTCTAACCCAGGAGGGATCATAGTGGGTGAGCCTCCTAATAATCATGGAAGGCTTTACAGAGAAGGTGGGCACTCCAGGAGGAGGGGAATGAATCTTCAGGAAAAATGGAAAGGTAGGAACAGACATTCCAGAAGGTGGAAATGGAACAAGCAAAGGCCCAGAGGCAGGGTTTGACTCAGTATGGAGAGGGGATATTGAGTCCTGAGCTTACATATTATCTTTTCATTCACTCACTCATCCCTTTACTCATTCATTTGTTCAATAAATATTTTTTATTGAAGTACAATTTATTTCCAAAGTTGTGCTAATTTCTTCTCTACAGCAAAGTGGTTCAGTACATACACATACATTCTTTTTTATATTCATTTCACTGTGACCAACACAGGATACTGAATATAGTTCAATATACACAGTGTGTGTGTGCTCACTCAGTCGTGTCCAACTCTTTGTGGCCCCTTGGACCGACCGTAGCCCGTTAGGCTCCCCTGTGCGTGGGATTTCCCAGGCATGAATCATGGAGTGGGGTCAAACCCTCGTCTCGTCCTGTATCTCCCCCATTGGCAGGTGGCTTCCTTACCACCGAGCAACCTGGGAAGCCTGAGCTATATGCAGTAGGGCCTTGTTTATCCATTCTATATATACTAGTTTGCGTCTGTTAATCCCAAACTCCCAATCCTTCCCCCCCTCCCTTCTGCCTTCTCCACTGTTAACCACAAGCCTGTCTGCAATGTCTGTGAGTCTTTCTCTGTTTCATAGATAAGTTCATTTGAGTTGTGTGTTCATGTGTGAGATTTTGCATATAAGTGATCCATGCGGTATTTGTCTTTCTCTCTCTGACTTACTATCTCTAGTTCCATCCATGTTGCTGTAAATGGCATTGTTTAATTCTTTTTTTTTTTTGGTTGCACTGTGAGGCATGCAGGATCTTGATTCCCTGACCAGGGATCAAACCAGTGAGTGAGTTTCCCCTGCAGTGACAGCACAGACTCTTTACCTCTGGACTGCTGGGGCAGTCTCTGTTTCATTGTTTCAATGGCTGAGTCATATTCTGTTGAAAGTCAACATTCAAAAAACTAAGATCATGGTCCCTTCACTTCATGGCAAACAGAAGGGGAAAAGTGGAAGTAGTGACAAACTTTCTTTTCTTGGGTTCCCAAATCACTGTGGATGATGACTGCAGCCATGAAATTACAAGATGTTTGGTCCTTGGAAGCCAGTTATGATGAACCTAGACAGCATATTAAAAGCAGAGCCATCACGTTGCAGACATAGGGCTGTATAACCAAAGCTACGGTTTGTCCAGTAGTCATGTCTAGATGTGAGAGTTGGACCATAAAGTTGAGCACCAAAGAATTCATGCTTTCGAACTGTGCTGCTGGAGAAGACTACTGAGAGCTCCTTGGACTGCAAGGAGATCCAACCAGCCAAAGTCCTAGAGGAAATCAACCTTGAATATTCACTGGAAGGACTGATACTTTGGCCACCTGATGCAAGAGCCAACTCATTGGAATAGAGCCTGATACTGGGAAAGATTGAAGGCAAAAGGAGAAAGGAGACGCAAGGGATGAGATGGTCAGATAGCATCACCAACTCAACGGACATGAATTTGAGCAAAATCTGGGAGACAGTGGAGGACAGAGGAGCCTGGAGTGCTGCAGTCCACGAGGCTGAGAGAGTCGGACACGACTTAGTGACTGAACAACAATACACGAACCACATCTTCTCTCTCCATTCATCTCTTGATGGACATTTCGGTGGTTTCCACGTCTTGGCTCTTGTAAATAGTGCTGTTATGACATGTATGTTTTGAATTTCAGTTTTGTCCAGATATATGCCTGGGGTGGGATAGTTTTTTGAGGAACTTCCATACTGTTTTGCGTAGTGACGGCACCAGCTTCCATTCCCACTAACAGCATAGAAGTGTTCCCTTTTCTCCACCATCTCCACCACAACAAATATGTCTTGAGCACCTACTCTTTGTCAGGCCTTGTGCTAAACCTTGGGGACAGAGAAATGAACTATGGATGCTGTTCTCAAATAACTCAGTCTAGTTGGCAAGACCAGCAATACATGTGAAGATAGTAAGGCACACAAGTTTGCGTGCTAGGGGACCCGGAGGAGGGGCCCTCCATCCCTGCGTGTAGACTCGGGCAAGATTTCTCGAGGAAGTAGTTTCTAAGCTGAAACATGAGGGACACAAATATAGAACGATTTTAAAAATATCCATAGTCACTATCATCATAATCAGCGTCGTCAAAATAACTGACATTTGTTGAGCCTTCACTGAGTGCCAGAGACTAATCCGAGCACTGTACATTTCTTCTCTTCCAATACTCACGATATCCCTGTAAGACAGATGCTATTCATTACCCCTGTTTAGGGATGAAGAAACACAGGCTAAGAGTGTCCATAAGACTTGTGCAAAGTGACATGGCCAGGAAGGGACAGAGTCAAGATTCAAACTAGGTCAGATGGAGCGTAACCTTTATGTCCCTATGTACCATACTAGAGGTCAGGAAGAAGTATGCTTAAATCCCATGACATTCATGTTTGCATACATGTGCGTGTGGGGCGGGGGGGTTGGTTCAGGAGAACACTTGTTTAGTCCGTCTGCCCACAGTACCACCACCATCACTGCAACTGCCCACACCCTCAAGCTCAGCCCTCCTGGCCCTGGACTGGGCCGATCCTGCAGTGTAAAACTGGTGCTCCGAAGAGCCAGAGCACCAAAAAGCAAAGGAACCTCCAGAAGAGCCAGAGGCATCGTCTCCCTTTTCCTAAGCTTGCTGGAGCCCCTTCTGAGATGCCTGCCCCAGGAAAAGTAGGGTGGGGCACAGACCCACAAAGCTGACTCTGAGTTGTTTGCCAGGGTAGTTCAGGTGAAGTCCCACATCTGTCATCACCAAGTCTCCCAGTTACAAACCACAACAGTTAGCCAGAAATAAATGTATGTAACTCATTCTCCAAAAGAGGCAGCATGGAGTCCCATGGTGGGCTGCAGACCAGCTCTGCCACTGGCTGCTGCAAGTTCTCAGGGTCTTCATCCACAAAATGAAGCGTCTTGTCCATGCGACCCTGGACACAAGATGAGAAAAGGGGGACATGCACTCCTGGATTATTGCCTACCTTTCTGGCAGCCCCACGAGATCAGGACGGGAAAGATGAGGGTGGGCCTAGATGAGCAGTAAGGAGACGGCATGGGATCGAAGCAGGACAGGCCTGGCTCCTTCCCCACCAGGGACTTCGAGCAGGGAGAGAGCCGAGCTCCTGGGGCCATTCACAAGGGGGAGGGGTGAGTGTGGTTAAAGCAAGTCTTAGGATAACTCTTTTAGGCCCCTACCCTGGACTCCCCTAGGGCAAGCTGCTCTCTGTAACCCATGCCAACAGCAGGGTGGGGCCTCAGATCTCCAGGTACACACCACGGGTTCAGAGAATGCAGACATGGCCCCAAAATAAAGCAGCAACAGAAGCAAGTCTTCTGGTAATTGAACTCAGGATCTTCCTTAAACTTGAAGGTGAAGCTGATTAGACTTAGAATAATCAAATAAACAAAATATGTTTATGCTCCTACTTCACAGGGTAGATAATCCACTTAGAAAAGAATACCCCAAGAGAAGGCACAGGATGGAAACATGCAGAGCGCCCAAACCAGATTATAATGATTCTGGGGGAAATGGATTCATTGTAGGTTAGAAGGAGAACTAAAGTATTTTAGCTATTGTTCTAATATTTAAGGATGCCAGCAGAATCTGGCCCTTCCAAACCTATCTTGAACATCAAGCCAGAAATAAAGGCAGCCCAGGAACTGACAGACAGTGGTTGCAAGGGGTAGAGAGGTTCTTTTTTAAAAACAAAATAGGAATTGAATGCTGTCACAACATACAGGGCTTACTGAGATTTCACCAGTTTTACATGCACTCATGTGTGTGGTGTGTATACGTCTATGTACTTTTATCACACGTGTGCGTGCATGCTAAGTCACTTCAGTCGTGTCTGACTCTTTGTGACCCCGTGGACTGTAGCCCACCAGGCTCCTCTGTCCATGGGATTCTCCAGGCAAGAACACTGGAGTAGGTTGCCATGTCCTCCCCCAGGCGATCTTCCCGACCCAGGGATCGAACCCACATCTCTTATGCCTCCTGCAGTGGCAGGTGGGTTCTTTATCACCAGCCACCTGGGAAGCCCAGTATCACGTGTGTAGATTCATGGATCTCGTGCCACAGTCAAGATGAAGAATTGCTCCTGTCACACCTCATGCTACATTTTTATGATCACATCACATCCCTCTTCTCCTCTTAAACCACCCCTCCTCCTCATACCCTGGTAACCTCTAACCAGTTCTCTGTACAATCTGTACAGTTTTGTCATTTTGAGAACGTCATATAAACAAAATCATGCAGAAGTGACTTTTGAAACTGGCTTTTTTCACTCAGCACAATGCTCTGAGAGCCATCCAAGTTGTTGCATGCATCACTAGCTCACTCCTTTTTGTTGTTGAATCGTATTCTGTGTGGTGTGGAGGGACCAGACTGTCTAACCATCTACCCTCTGAATGATGTTTTGGTTGTTTCCACTCTGGGGCTATTACAAAGAAAATTGGTCATTCATGTATAGGATTTTATGTGAACATAAGTTCTCATTTCTTCGGGTACCTGTCTAGAAAGATGACTGCAGGATCATATGGTAAGTATATATTTATTTTTTAAGAAACAGCAACTAGGACAAATAAACAGGCACATCTGGGAAGTGCAGGCACCTCCGGCACACGATCAGAGGCGGCCACTAAGTCTGGCCAGGTCCAACTGGGGCAGTAACTGATACTTACCAGGCTACAGAGACTGAGATGTCAGCTGACCCAGCAGCAAATGGGCAAAAGCAACTGGACGGAAGAGCTATCTGAACGGCAGAGCTATTTCAAGCAATCTAGAGAGACAAATTTTAAACAGCAAAGTAATACTAGCCTCCAATAAACCCCTAAACATGGAAGAAAGATGGGTTGCCCAGATGATTTTCAAGACTTAACCACATTCTGGTAAATCAGAGCCCTGCACATAAAGAATGCAATCAGAAGAACTCACTTGTTCACTAAGGAGCTGCCTTATGATCCAGCCCCAACCTGCCCTGGCTCTGCCTCCCTGGACCGGAGGGGCAGCCAAGTGGAAGGCACCAGATCACTCCGTCACTCTCTCAGCGGGCATCAGTGGAGGCTCACGTGCACAGTAATGTACTAGGCGTCTGATTCAACCAAAAGGAACCAGTAGATGGTCAACATCCGGGGGGCAAACAAGAGAATGTTGAGGGCTGTCCAAGGTACCTTAAGAAAGTTAGCATCTTCACCAGACAGCATTTCTTAAGAGAGGGCAGCCAACAGGCCGTGTGTGAAGGCAAGGTGTCGGGGCCTTAGGGACAGTGGCCACCTCTTATCGAGCACTTGGTCACCACCGACACCAGCAGTATGCCGAGCATTTGACAAGATAAATGGTCCCTGACTTCATGATGGTTTAACAGATTTTTTGACTTTATGATGGTACAAAAGAAACCCTTGGGTACACACCCTTCTTCAGATTTAGATTTTGATCTTTTCCCTGGCTGATGACATGCAGTCTGATACCCTCTCACTTCTTAACATGCAAGCATTTTATATTTCACTTTCAGTACAGTTACAATCAACTACATGAGATATTCAACACTTCATTATAAAACGGGCTCTGTGTTATATGATTTTTCCCAATAAGGCAAATGTTAAGTGTTCTAAGCACATTTAGGATAGGTTAGGCTAAGCGATGTTATTCAGTAGGTTATGTTAAATGCATTTTTGACTTCAGATATTTTCAGCTTATGATGGGTTTATTGGGATGTGAGCCCATTGTAAATTGATGAAGACTTGAAATTTAATAATGTAAGTTTCATGCAGTATATACTTAATGAGTTTCCTCCTGTGTGCCTGGATGACTGAAGAAGACACTGATTTCTCAAGATGAGGGGAGTGACTTGGACAAGAGACTAAAGTGTCCTTGGATAGTCCCCACCTGGCATGGCTGGTGCTTTTCTGCTTATCCTGTGCTGGATGTTATGGCAGTGATTCAGTGATTCTCCATGGAGAAGGGTGGGGAAATTTGATCTCCAATGTGGGACTTACACAGAGATTGAAAGAGTATATTCAAATGATATTATAAATCTATGTTTGGAAAATTAAAATTTTAATTTTTATCATAAAAATTACATTAAGTTAGGCTTGATGAAATGTTCTCAGCTAGCGCAGATACACAGAACAACAATCATTCTCAAAGAGGGTAAAGTTCTGGGGTGAGATGCTGCTGAATCTCTGAAAGGGTGTGTACTATTTTTACGGTCATCACAAAGAAAATTTGAGTGAAAAGAAAAAAAACCACATTATATTATCGGGTTACTATAATCACCCTGCCCTGCCCACTTTCACAAGCTCTGGAGCGCCTGTCAGGGGCCCTGCGAGGCCGCTTGTCTCATCTTTCTTTCTGACACTGTGCCCTCCTCCAATAAGCCCATTATGGATGTCCACATGTTTCCCTTTTCTCCGAAGGTTCTGCAAGAAAAATGCACCACGTGTTGGGGAAACCAACTGGAGCTGGCCCTGGCTGAAAACGCCCTCCTTTTGGTGACCTTGTCAGGTCAGTCTGGTAGTGAGGGTCCTGCCACATCAAGCAATCCTTCGGCGAATCTGGTAGCAATAGGACAGGAAGGCTGGGCAGTGGGAGACTGTCGGGCCTCCATCCTGTCGCACCCACTAAACGCATCTGGCAGCCCCCAGAATGTTCTAAACCTCAATCAGAGGAAAAGGAGCGAGATCAGCTTCTCTTTGTCCTTAAGAAAAAAAAGATACATTCCAGATAATTTCACTGTGATGAAAGGAGAAGAACCGCTGAAGTAGCAAAGGAAACAAATTAACGCCATCTCAGCTAAAATCACACACAATTAAAACCTGGATCTGCGTGTACTTTGCTTTGCAGAGAGAGCATCTTGAAAATGACATGCATTAGTCATCCCCTCCAGCCACCCTCCTCAGTGTGGGGAGGTCATCTCTGACACTGTGCGTGGTGGGCGTGGGGGCAGGGAAGGAGAGGGGCTGGGTGCCGGACCTGGGGCCTCAGCTTCCTGTTCTCCCATCTGGAGTCTGAAATCCCAGTCCTCTGGGAGGGGAGTGTCCTAGTGAGCAAGGGGCAACTTGTTCCAGAGGCTGTTTCACCCATCTTCCCTTCCAGGGTGGGACCCATCAGCAGAAACAGGGGCTGGGGTCTGAATGGATGTGCACCACTAGCCAGCCAGTCGTGCAGAAGCAGACAGAAGTGACCCAAGATGCCTGGCTCTCTGTCGGGTCCTGGTCTGCAAGGAGCTCAGCACTCATAGGGGGACCACCTGCTCAGGTCACCCGCTCAGGTCGTCCTTTCAGACAGACCAGCCTCCCTCAGCTCGGGAAGAGGGGGACTGATTTACAGCTGCAGCTCTCTTCTTTCTCCTGCTTTTCTCCTCCCTCCTCTCAAAATTTTTCTTCTCCCAGAAAAGAAAAGGAAGCCCCCCACCCCGACCACCAGCAAAGGAGATGAGTTTACAGTGCCTGAAGAAAAGACAGAAAAGACTTCATAAAGCCAAAGGCTAAGGGGTTCCCACATACAGAAGCTGGTGACCGGTGACAGGCCGTTCTTCATCCCCCCCGAGGTTAAAACAGGAAGAAATGTGGTTTGTGGCAGGAGGAGCAATAAGGATAAAACATAACGATGAGTTTTCTGACAGTGAAGATTTTAATCCCTTTGACAAGTGGCTCTCAGGAATAGTGGGATGGGGAGGCTGGGGAACTGCAGAGGGGGATGAAAACAAAGAACAACAGAAAGACACAGAGGACTTTGACCAGAGGACATGGGCCCGAGTTGGTGGAACCCATAAGGACCAAGGGAGACCACACGCTGACCACTCCTTGCACAGAACCAGGAACTTAGAGTCAATTTTATCCAAGTTGCTTATCATGCAAGACAATGCCTTGGAACAGGAGAATGGACCAAGCTGACCTCTGCCTGAAGAAGCATTTAATCCAGGAACAGGACAGTGTTCGTGCCTTCCTCTGTCTGTCCATTTTAAGGCTTAAGTGTCAAAACTTAGGGCCCAGGATGCTTGCTTTAGGCTGCTCAGCAGCGCTGGGAGTAGGGTGAGGAAAGCTGCCTAGAGCCGAGAGTTAAGGAGGTGCCCACTCTCAAGGATCTGTAAGTGCAAGGTCAGCATCTAAGAGCGGTGGCGGTGGTGGCGGCGGCGGTGGTGGTGGTGGTTTAGTCACCAAGTCCTGTCTGACTCTTGCAACCCCATGGACTGTAGCCCATAGGACTTTCCAGGCAAGAATACTGCAGTGAGTTGCCATTTCCTTCTCCAGGGGATCTTCCCGGCCCAGGGATCAAACCCAAGCCTCCTGCACTGAAGGCAGATTCTTTACCGACTGAGCCACCAGGGAAGCCATCTAAGAGCGGGCACTGCCTTAAATTTTGCCCCGTAGGCAGCTAGCTTGCCTCATTCTAGAACTAGCCTTGCTGCTCAGACCCCTGCTTTTGCTCTTCAACGTGTTTCTGAATGGGGAGCATATAATAGCCTTTGATGAAGCTACAGTCCCAGCAGGGTCATCTAGACACATCAGTTTTTACCGATTCACTTCTCCCTAATGCTATGGAGGTGAGATGGAAAGGACAAAGTCAGACACAGCTGAAATCACCCAATCAATAAGGCTGCTTGATCCAGGGAACGACGCAAACACTTACCCCTGCCCTGAGCACTCAGGGGACAGACTACCACCTAAGCAGACAGGGGCTGCAAGGGGCAGGGGGATATACGGGAGGATTCTGTATTATGCACAGAGAGCATATGAGAAGTCTGCCATGAGCAAGGTCCTCTGCTGGGCACTCTGGGGAAATAGTAATGAATGATACACTTCCTTGAGGGAGCTCATAATTTAAGTAGGAAGGTGAGATACCCAGATAAAATAAGTTTTCAAAGTGCAAATGATTGCAAATAAACATAAAGTGGCAAAAGTAAGACTATTCCTGCAGAAGAGAAACAGAGGAGTGATCAGAATCCAAAGTGAATCAGAAAGCTTCCTGCAAGGAGGTGAATTTTCTCCACGGTTTATAAATACATAGTGTTTCTCAAAGTGTGGTCCTCAGAATCACTTAAAGAACTGGTCAGAATCGCAGTTCAGGAGCCCCACTTCAGAGCTATGTGGGATCCAGGAAAGTGCATTTTAATCAGTTGCCCAGGGGGTTCTTTTGTATGCACAGTTTCAGAAGCATGAGTTTAGAAAGCAAAATTAGACCCAGGAACTGGGGGCTGGGACGGACCTTAGGAGTGATCTCTGCAGAGCCCTGTGAGCTCTAAGATCTCTGCTGGAATTAATTCAAATATTGGAAGTAAGACCATAAAGACTTCCTTCTCTGAGAGAAAATAAGAAAGAAAATATAGGTGTTATGAATAGCCGAAGCAGTCTTGAGAAGTAAGAATGGAGCTGGAGGAATCAACCTTCCTGACTTCAGATAACTACAAAGCTACAGTCATCAAGACAGTATGGTACTGGCACAAAAACAGAAATAAGACCAATGGGACAAGATAGAAAGCCTGGAAATAAACCCATGCACCTATGGGCATCTTATTTTTGATAAAGGAGGCAAGAATATACAATGGAGCAAAGACAGCCTCTTTAATACATGGTGCTGTGAAAACTGGACAGCTACCTGTAAAAGAATGAAATTAGAACCCTTCCTAACACCTACACAAAGATAAACTCAGAATGGATTAAAGACCTAAATGTAAGACCAGAAACTATAAAACTCTTAGAGGAGAACATAGGCAGAACACTCTGTGACATAAATTATAACAAGATCCTCTATGACCCACCACCCAGAGTAATAGAAATAAAAACAAAAGGAAAACAAGTGGGACCTGATTAAACTTCAAGGCTTTTGCACAGCAAAGGAAACTATAAGCAAGGTGAAAAGACAACCCTCAGAATGGGAGAAAATAACAGCAAATGAAACAACTGACAAAGGATTAATTTCCAAAATATACAAGCAGTTCATAGAACTCAATACCAGAAAAACAAACAACCTAATCAAAAAGTGGGAAAAAGACCTAAACAGACATTTCTCCAGAGATGTACAGATGGCTAACAAACACATGAAAAGATGCTAAACATAGCTCATTATTAGAGAAATGCAAATCAAAACTACAATGAGATATCACCGCACACCAGTCAGAATGGCCATGATCAAAAAGTCTACAAACAGTAAATGCTGGAGAGGGTGTGGAGAAAAGGGAATGCTCTTGCACTGTTGGTGGGAATGTAAATTGATACAGCCACTATGGAAGATTCCTTAAAAAACTAGGAATAAAACCACCATATGACCCAGCAATCTCACTTCTAGGCATATACCCTTAGGAAACCAAAATTGAAAAAGACACATGTATCCCACTGTTCATTGCAGCACTATTTACAATAGCTAGAACATGGAAGCAACCTAGATGTCCGTGAACAGATAAAGAATGAATGGAGTAGATAAATGGATAAAGAAGTTGTGGTACATATACACAGTGAAATATTAGCCATAAAAAGGAATGCATATGAGTCAGTTCTGATGAGGTGGATGAACCTAGAACCTATTATACACAGTGAAGTAAGTCAGAAAGAGAAAGATAAATATCGTATACTAACGTATATATATGGAATCTAGAAAAATAGTACTAAAGAATTTATTTACAGGGCAGCAATGGAGATACAGATAGAGACATGGGGAGAGGGGAGGAGAGGGTGAGATGTATGGAGAGAGTAACACGGAAACTTACATCACCATATGTAAAATAGAGAACAAACGGGAATTTTCTGAATGGCTCAGGAAACTCAAACAGGGGCTCTGTATCAACCTAGAGGGGTGGGATTGGAAGGGAGGTTCAAAAGGCAGGGGGTATCTGTATACCTATGGCTGATTCATGTTGAGGTTTGACAGAAAACAGCAAAATTCTGTAAAGCAAGTATCCTTCAGTAAAAAAAATTTAATTAATTAAAAAAAAGAAAATGTAGGGGTTAAAGACAGTGCCGAGAGCAAAAGACAGGATTAGGATACAGGGAGTCCTGGTTTCTTTGCCCTGCCAACCAGTTCTGGAATAAAATGCTCAGAAATGAACAGAGTCTGATTGGAAAAGAATAAAAATCAGAGAGAAGTCATGCCATGGAAAAAAGCTGGATTTGAGTAAACACCTTAGTTTTAAAATGTGAGATTGAGTCAACTCCTAGGCAGGTTGTTAAGAAGTCAAGGGTCCTCAAGGAGGAGATAGGGGTTTGGGGCTCTCAAGGAGGAGTTAGGGGTCTGGAATTCTCGAGGAGGAGGAGAGGACAAACATCTTTTTTTCTCTACATTCCTTAGTCCTAGTTACATACAACTAATTAATTTTTCTTAATAATTTTTTATTAATACTTTTGCTCCAGTTTCATGAAATCTTATGTGTGTACTATGTCATGGTGTTCAATGAATATCTTACCATGGGTCTATCAAACCATGGCTATTTATTCCAAAAAGTCTGCAAATAAGATAAGGAACTTGATAGCTTAAGGTGAAAGGTGTTAAGCCCAGAACTGATGATTATACAGCAAACAACTCAGTTTAAACTCTGACTAAGGATTATATAATAACAATATACCCTGCTTGAGGACAGTTTTTCCTTCCTGAAAACCTTCTGACTAACCCTGATATCTTAGACTGTATATTATGGGAATGGGTCTGGTAAAATCTTTCTATTGTTAAGTTCTAATCTTGTTAGAACTTATTTGCTTATTTAACTTATATGCAGAGTACATCATGAGAAACATCCAGCTGGGCTGGAGGAAGCACAAACTGGAATCAAGATTGCTAGGAGAAATATCAATAACCTCAGATATGCAGATGACACCACCCTTATGGCAGAAAGCAAAGAAGAACTAAAGAGCCTCTTGATGAAGGTGAAAGAGGAGAGTGAAAAAGCTGGCTTAAAACTAACTCAACACCAAAAAAATGAAGATGGCATCTGGTCCCATCACTTCATGGCAAATAGATGGGGAAACAGTGGAAACAGTGACAGACTATTTTGGGGGGCTCCAAAATCACTACAGATGGTGACTGCAGCCATTAAATTAAAAGATGTATGCTCCTTGGAAGAAAAGTTATGACCAACCTAAACAGCATATTAAAAAGCAGAGACATTACGTTGCCAACAAAGGTCCGTCTAGTCAAAGCTATGGTTTTTCCAGTAGTCACGTATGGATGTGCAACCATAAAGAAAGCTGAGCCTCAAAGAATTGATGCTTTTGAACTGTGGTGTTGTAGAAGACTCTTCAGAGTCCCTTGGATTGCAAGGAGATTCGACCAGTCCATCCTAAAGGAAATCAGTCCTAAATATTCATTGGAAGGACTGATGCTGAAGCTGATACTCCAATACTTTGGCCACCTGATGAGAAGAGCTGACTCATTGGAAAAGACCCTGATGCTGGGAAAGATTGAAGGCAGGAGAAGGGGACGACAGAGGATGAGATGGCTAGATGGCATCACTGACTCAATGGATATGAGTTTGAGTAAACCCCGGGAGTTGGTGACAGGCAGGGAGGCCTGGCGTGCTGCAGTCCATGGGGTCGCAAAGAATCGGACATGATTGAGCAACTGAACTGAACCGAACTGTGGTGTTGGAGAAGACTCTTGAGTGTCTCTTGGACTGCAAGGAGATCAAATCAGTCAATCCTAAAGGAAATCAGTCCTGAATATTCATTGGAAGGACTGATGATGAAGCTCCAATACTTTGGCCACCTGATGTGAAGAGCTGACTCACTGAAAAAGACCCTGATGCTGGGAAAGATGGAAGGCAGGAGGAGAAGGGGATGACAGAGGATGAGATGGTTGGATGGCATCACTGACTCAATGGACATGAGTTCGAGCAAGCTCTGGGAGATGGTGAAGGACAGAAAAGCCTGGCATGCTGCAGTCTGTGGGGTCTCAAATGGTCGGAAATGAGTGAGCGACTGAACAAGAACAATGGAGGGAAGGAGGAGACTCTGCAGCCCCCTCTGTGGCTCCCTCCTTTCCCCCAAAACAGCATTTCTCCCAGGAATCTTCTGAATTCATTAAGTTAAACTGAATGGGATTTGGTTATCATATTGCCCAGTTTAGCTGTTTTATATTATATTATATACTCAAAGTCAATTTAACAAATACAGAGTGCAGGTGTATCATTTAAAGTTCATTAAATATGATGTTTATGGTGTTTATACGTATTCCTTTAAAAAGCTGGGCACCAGGACTTTGGTGAGGATTGTAATTTCCATCATCACATTGTTTCTGGGCAGAAACAGATTCAACCTACATCATTTTGCCTGCAATATCTTTTCTAGAAATATAACCCCAGATACATTTGTGGACTCCCTGCAGTTCCCTCAGTTTGGCCGTCTGCAGTGTCCTCTTGCCTTTCTGGTGCTCTGTGCTCCAAGGGTGTGGATCCTGGGAGCTCCCTGAAGGCAGGGCCAGGGGAAGATCCAGTTTTTGTGGGGCCCTCTTAAGAAAAAGAACAAATACAAAATTAGCCCCAATGGTTTCATTTCTTTAGAACTAGAAAGATCACAACAATGTATGTGAACCTTGGAAATTCAGATCCCTTTCTTCTGATACCTCTTCATTCAGTTCACCAGAAATGCTTGGATAAAAATGCTTGCTGTTTGTAAACTGACCTCCCCTCCCCTCATCCCCTCAAGTGAACAACCATAAAGCTGAAACTTCATCAGCTTCATCGTGAATCTGCCTCTGGCAGGGACCCTGTGTTCTCTTTTCACTGTTGTTCCCCAACAGCCAGAACATAGGGCTCTGTACTTGCTGTGCCCAGGCAGAGAGAGATCAGAGAGTGATGGATACTCCAGGCCAGTGTCTCAAAGCAGAGTTCATCTGCCACTTGAATCGGAATCACCTAGAGAGTTTGCCAAACTGCAGATTCCAAGAACTAGAGGATCTAACTCTGGGGTAGGACCTGTGAGGCTGCATTTGTACACATGCTCTAGCTGACACTTAAGCCTGAGGACCACCGCTCTGGGGCCACAGTCTCTACTGAGTTGAGTCACTGGTGGGACAACAGTCCTCAACGACTCCAAGGGCCTCATTCAGGGCTTCCTGAGGTGGGGGCTGAGCAGAGGCTACAACAGTGGGGGTTTCATTGAAAGAGGTGGCACCACCCTCCAACCTCCCTTCTCTAACTTGGCTCACCGCCAGGCTCCAGGAGGATCCCTCCTCTTCTCACTGCCCCCCACCACACAAATAGCATGCTTCCAGCTCAGTCTCTGACCCCTACATTAAAGAGCCAAGTGGAGTTGAGCTGAGAATCATTTGCAGTGGTGTGTAGTCCCGGCATCCTTCTCCCAAGACACTCTGGGGTCACAGAGTTCCAGGCTTCTGGCAGTAGTGATGCACAGCTAAGCCTAGAGATTAAATTTGGAGGGCAAAAGGTCATTAACCAGGCCATTAAATCTCCTGCGAAATTACCTAAGAGCTTCCAAAGGACTGAGTTGAGTGCCCATCTTTCCCCAGAAAAGTGTCTGGTTCAGAATGGAAACCATGGAAAACGAGTTGAGAGAGAGAGAGACGACCGTTTACTGAAATGTGCTACATGCCAGGTAACATGCTCACTGCCAGACACACGTATCCCCTCAACTTGAAGAGGCGGTGCAGGCTGGTGGTTCAGTGTTGGGACTCTATCATCAGATACCCTGAGTTCAGATCTCAGCTCTATTGTGTACTGGTTACATAACTTTAAACCTCTTTTGTCTTCCTATCTCGAGTCCTAGGGTTGATGGAATTTTCAATGAGCTGAGGCATAACTATGCCTTACATGTAGTATGTGTTCAAGAAGTATTAACTGCTATTACTTGAATTATTTTCATAGAAAAGAACTGGAACCCAGAGAAGTTAAAGCACTTTTCCCGAAGAAAGAGAAAGTGATGAGGAGAGTTTCAAACCTCAGGCTTTGAAACCAATGCTCAGCTCCATTGGATTGTAAGGAATCTGGAGTCAGCTCAAGAAGTCTCCCCTATCCTCTGCCCTGAGACAATACAATTCCCTATCCTTACCCAGCACATGTCTTACAGGTCTGCCACTTAGAAACAGCCAATTCGCAATGCTACTTGCTTTCACCCCACTTATTCTTTAATTATCAGTTATTGAGCATCTACTATAAGGCATTGCTTCCCTGGTAGCTCAGAGCTAAAGAATCTGCCTGCTAATGCAGGCGACTCAGGTTCGCTCCTCAATGAAACGGCAACCCACTCCAATATTCTTGCCTAGGAAATCCCATGGACAGAGGAGCCTGGCGGGCTATAGTCCACGGGGTCGCAAAAGAGTCGGATTTGACTTAGCAACTAAAGAACTGTGAGCCCCTAGTCCTGACTCAGTGCTCCGTGGGAAGTCTCAGCCTCCAGAAGTCGCCATCTGGGTGGGGAGCTGAGACACACTACGAAGCATGGATGGGTGTTGAGGGGCTGGGGCCCTGGAGTGTCGCTCAGCTGGCAAAGGGCTGGTGACATTTCCTCCTTTTTAAGAGTAGCCTGAATACACTGACATTGTCCCTCAGGACGGTGAACTGACAAGGGACTCCAACACTCCTGCTCAAAAGCTTAGAGTCAAGTTTTGACTCCTTTCACTCACTCAGTCAGTGTCAGACTTCTACCAAATCTTACAGAGGCCTATTGCATTTACTCTCCAGTCTCACTGCTCCCCTCCCTTTTGCTCCACTAACAGCCTTCTCTCTAGCCTCCCATCTTCCAGCTTCTTTTATCCCCAATCACTTGTGTACTGGGCCAAGGCTAAACTGTTCAGCCTGGAAATTCATGCTCTTTGTTCTGCAGACCCAGTATGGTCTGCAGCAAGGGCACTGTGGTTCCAAGAAGAGGTTCAGATTCGGCCTATAGAACTTAAGCTCTCTGAGCCTCTATTCTGCTGTCTGTTAAAGGGAGGTGTAAGAGTCAACTCAGAGGATAAAATGAGCGGGGCGTGTGAAAACGCCTGGTATCCAGTAGTAGCTCCACAAACTCCCTCCCTTGCCCCCTGCCCTCCAAGCAACCCACTCCGCTCTGAGGTCTCCACTTGCCTGCATGTGCTGGCCCCTGTTTTCTGTCAGTTCCTCCATCTGGGCTCAGCCTGAAGCTCACCTCCTCCATAAAAGCTTTCCTGAATAACCTTAACCTATAAGAGCCTTTTCTTTCTGTATTTCTATGGCACTTCCTTTGCCTTGAAATGTTTAAAATTGTTTCTTGTAGTTCCAACTTGTCCCTCTAAGCTCCTAGAGGCCATCATGCCCCACAGCAGGGGTGGAGAGCATGGCATGGGAGTGGGTTAGGAGGTACAATGGGAACTTAATACATGCTTACTGAATACAAGAAGGTGAGAACCCCCTCTGTGCATACAGGACATACAGACCTTCAGGCTGATTTGATTTGATAAAAGCCTCCAGGCACGGAGTTAGCACTGGCTGTGCCCTTGGAGAAGGCAGAGCGAAAAAGCTCTCTGAAGCTCACAGGAGGCATTGAGCTCAAGCCCTGGATGGAGGAAGGAAGACCGGATGCTGCTCCTGGCAGAACTCCCCATCCCTTGGGCTCCAGCCCACCTGCTTCTCTATGGTTGCTTCTGCAGGCTCTGGTGATGGATCTGAGCTTGTTTTGAGCGGTCCAGGTCAAAGGCCCCGCTGAGGCATGGGACTCAAGCAGTTGGCCCCAGCAGGAGACACACTCCTAAGCTCTGACAGGGTGGTGACCCAGTCTTTGTAAACCACCACGTAGCAGCCGAGCACCACCTTCAGCGCCCTGCTCTCCTTTCCTAGTGTTCACAACGCTCGGCTCGGAGAGGGGGCATTCGCCCAAGCCAAGCTCCTGAGTGGGCTTGCCAGTTCCTAACACCTATGGAGATGGACACCTTGCTAAAGACCAGGATGGAACCTTCCAGAAGGTCAGAGCTGCCGAGCTCAGGGGGCCATGCTAGAAGGGTATGGAACTGGCGGGGGTGGAGTGTATATTGCACACTGTTCTTTAGGATAAGAGACGCCTGTGCCTGTGGACAAATTCAAACCCACTCTCTGCGTTCCTTAGTCCGCTGTTAACTTGGGGGGAAAGGGGGTGACAGCACCGCGCAAGGCAAAAATGCTGTGCCTGTGGGTTGCACCTATCCTCTAGAAGCTGCTGGATTTCCCTTCTGTCTTCCTTTGCAAGGGAGTAAGAGGCAATATGAGAACGGCCCCTTTCCCCTCTCGGATCTCCCTTCTTCTTTCGGACCAGAGCTGCGTCTGAAGGCGCAAGGGCTCCGCAGCCCCGGAGGCCCAGCCATAGCATCCGGCCCGGCCCCGCCTCCCGCGGGCTGTGTCGGGAGCGGGCCGCCGGCCACTCAGGAGTTAAAACGGCAGCGGGCCTGGAGGGAGGGGGCGGCGCGGCAGGCAGACGGCAAGGAGGCGCCCGGCGCGGGCAGGGGAGGCCGGGGCGCGGCGCAGCGGCGAGGAGAGGCCGGGCGGAGGGCGCGCGGAGGGGCGCGGGCGCCGCGGGGGCCTGCCGGCCGCACCCGCGAACGCGCGGAGGGCGGAGGAAGCGCCGCTCTCGGCCGCCGCCCTCCAGCCCGGCGCGCGGGCCCGGCGCGGGCGGGGAGCGGGTGCTTCTACCGGCGCCGTCACCCCGCTCTGCCCCGGGACCACTCCCAGGAAAACTCCGCGGCGGGGAGGCGCCCGCGACCCCGCCCCGGCCTGTGCGCGCGGCCTCCCTGAGCCCGGCCCGGGCGGGAGCCGAGCGGTGCGCGGGCAGCAGACGGCGCCCGGGGTGAGTGTGCGGTTCGCGGGCGGACCTCGGGGGCCGGGGGGCCCGCTGGGGAGCGGGGGCTTGGGCGGGGGGCAGCCGCGTGGGGGCAGGGAAGGAGGGCCGGAGACCGGAAAGGTTGCGGGCCGCGCGGGCTGGACCCGAGGAAGGGGCGTCCGAGCCTGAATGCACCCGGAGAGGTCCGAGCCGCCCCAGACTGTGGCTGGGCAGAGCGGGGGCCCCGAGATGTCGGGGGGCCGCGAGGTTAGGGGGGGCGTGACGGGGGCGGACTCGCCAGGGAGGGCTCCGGAGCCTGCGGACTTGCCCTCCCTGGAGCTTGGGCGTCCAAGGTGGCCTTCGTGTCGGTCCGAAGTCTCTGGAGCCCGGAGCCCGGCTCCTCCCGGGCGGCCGGAGTCTGTGCGCGGCCTCTGCGCGGGGACCTGCGTCGTGGAGGAGGGGCCGGCTCGGGCCGCCGCGGCCGCCGGCCGACCGAGGGTGGGCCAGCCACAGGTGGTGCGTTCGTCCTGCGGGCGGAGGGCGGCGCGGGCTCCGGCTGCCCCGGCAGCGGGGCGCCGCCGGGTGGGGGGAAACTGAGCTCCGAGAAGCCCCGGAGGTGCGGGAGACTGGGACCTGGAGCGGGGGCCCGGGGGTGTTGCTGTGCCCCCCTTCTGGCCCTGCCCTTTCTCCCCCACCAAAGGAACAGGAAGGAAAATGTCAGCTGGGCTTTGTGCTCTGTTCTTCAGCCTGCCGCAGCTCCCATCTGTTGGAGCCAACGCAGCTTCTAATTGGGCAACCGGCAGGGTCGGGAGGGGGTGGGCTGGGCGCAGCGCTCGGTTGATAGAGATGGGCCGATTGGGCCCTCTTCTTGAAGACCCCAGAAGGTGGGTGGTAGAGGAAACCAACCCCCCTCCCCCAGGTCAGGGGGGTAGAGGTGGCTCCCTGCCAGCTTGGCCATCATCATGGGAAGATCTAGGTCTTTCCATGCGCCCTGATAGCCGGAGGCTCCCCCTTCCCTGACAGCTTGGGATGGGCTCTGGCCCATGTCCTCTTCCTGAATGAGAAGGCACGGATCCCCTCCCACTGCCCACTGCTCCTTAAAGTTCCCTCCAACAAGAGCGCTGGGCATGGGGTGGGCAGGGTCGTGTACAGGGCACCGAGGCCCCCTTGCCTGTTGTTAGAAGAAAGTCACATGTGAGCGGCCTGACCCAGTTTCCTGGCTGGCCAGGTGCCTTTGTGGGGAGAAGATGGAAAGAGAGACCAGCGAGGGGTCTGAGCCTTCTGGATACCTTTCCTTCCCCTGGGCTGGCTCACACTGAGTCTCCTTCCCATGGTGGCTGGGGAGGGGCCACCCTCTAGACCTAGGGTGAAACCTCATTGTTTGGAAAGGATGGAGCAAAACGCCTCAGGCTTCAGGATTGGGACCTGCCCAGGGTCTGGCAGACACCTGGCATCTAGGGGCACCCCCAAATCTACAGCCTCCCCCTGCACAGCCCAACCCAGAGGAGACGCTGAGTGGCAGGGGGAACTCAGAAGTCTCGCTAAGGCAATTCCACCCAGGCTGAGACAGCAGATTTCCTCGGGAACTCTCCACAGTTCCTACCCACTCCCCATCCTTATTTCCGGTGCCTCCCCCCCCCCCCACCGTGCTCCTCCTGTCGCTTCAGGAGTCTCTTCCTCTCCCCCTCTCCAACAGTGTTCCCCTTCCTCTCTCACCCTCCTCCTCTCCCCAGACTTCTCCCTCCCTCCCTCCCTTCCAGGCCTGTCTGCACCTTTTCCCTTCTCTTCTGTAACCTGCAGCTTCAGCCACAAGCAGGGCGGCGCGTGGACTCCTGGCTTCCGAGCCTCCGAATGGGGACACCTGCGCTGGTAGATTTGTTGCATCCCCTTTGCAGGGGCGGAGCCTGGGTGGCCGGCCTGGCAGCTGCATTTCCCTGGCATCACTCCTGTACCAGGGCATTTGCCCCTCCTACCCTCTCTCTCTTTTTAATTTGAAATGGGAAGGAAAATCCATTCTTTAAAAAAAAAAAAAAAGCATTCATTCAGCAATTTATTGAGCACCTACTCTGCTCAGCACTATCTTAGGAGCTGAGGATACAGCCATTACACCTTTATATCTCAGGGCTGAATTTGTATCTGGACCTCCCAGCTGATCAAGTCTCTGCCCACTAGGCTTTTTACCCATTACTTGTGTTGCTGGGGGAGGGGCGTGAACAGTCCTAGTAAATTGTCATCTTTATCATACTGAGTAACCTCTAATGTGACAGGCGCATCTCCTTACAATAAACCAGGTACTGCAAAGCTTCCGGACCAAGGTCATCCTGTCCTTAAGACATTTTTGACCTCCAAGGATGGATCAGTTCATGTCTCATCGTTTATCTGGGACGGCTGAATAGAAAGCCGGTGCCTTAGATAGAGAAGGGAGAAAGAAGCATTTATTACTGAGTACCTACTAAGCATCAGTCTGTCAGGAACTTTACAAAAATTATCTGATTTGATCCTCCTAATAACCTTCTAAATTTTGGATTGTCATCTGCTTTATAACTGAGGACGTTGAGGACCGTAGAGGATAAGCCACTTGTCCCGGGTCACAAAGGTCTCCATTTTGAAATCACTGCATCTTTGCAGTGCATTTGGCACCTGTGTTTGTGACATCTGGTAACTTATGCAGTTCTCTGAAGGTCACATTTTAACCAAACTTTTCAGAAGCATGCCTTGTCTCCTCCGAATATTAAGATATATAAAGACTTGCTGAATGGTTGCATGAATAAGCTTTCTCAAGGGATCAGGGAAGGCTTCCTGGAGGAGCTGGGACCCTGGGAGAAGAGACAGGGAGGGCAGTGGATCTTCCTGATCCAACACAGGTTTGTGACAAGCTACAGGCAGGCACACACACACAGCACGTACGCAGAGATCACTGTTTTCATTCAGGGTCTGTGTGTAGGAGCTTGGTCCGTGGCCAGTCTAATGAATCAGTGTCACTGGTGTTCTCAGCTTCCTTGGGGAAGTCTGGATTCTAGAAAAGCTCTAAGGCAGAGAATGAGGGTGGAAGGCTTTTAAGCCTGCAAGAACTTTACGGAAGGACAGGGCCGATGGATGGAGGCTGAATGGGACAGGAAAGGGGGAGAGTGACCAAGGAACAGACAAAGGCAGGAGACATGCAGGAAAAGACACAGCGGGCAGGACAGACTGCAGGATATGGTGCACTTGCTAAGAGAGGGTGAAGAAGGATGCCTTTATCTGATACTTTCTGGAGGGGCTTGGTCTCTCTGTCCTACAGCTCAGAGGCTGGAACGTTCGCCACGTTAGCCGTATGCAGGCACACGCTTAGCCCATCTTTTCTAAGCACTTACTGTGCGTTCAGCCCAGTGCTAGGTGCAAGGGATAGAAACACAGCAGGTGTTGGCCCTGCCTTCTAGGAGTTCTAAAGCCACATCACTGGGGCTTGAATCCAGGCCCCATCACTTCTAGCTGAGTGACTTTGGGCAGGTTATCTAACATCTCTGTGCCTCGGTTTCCTCGTGTATGAATGGGATAATAGCAGTACCTACTTCATAGAATTGTGATGATTGAATGAGTTAATACATGTCCTGAGTTTAGAACAGTGCCTGGCACAGTAAGCACCAGATAAATATTATTTTTAGCATTATTAAGTGGAGTAGTTATGTACTTGCAGTAATGAAACAAGTGCTATAATACAGGGCTTTCCTGGTGGTCCAGATGGTACAAGTGAAAGTCGCTCAAGTAGTATCCGACTCTTTGCAACCCCAGGGACTATACAGTCCATGAAATTCTCCACGCCAGAATACTGGAGTAGGTAGCCATTCCCTTTTCCAGGGGATCTTCCCAACCCAGGGTAAAGAATCCGCCTAAAATGTAGGAGATCTGGGTTTGATCCCTGGTTGGGTAAGATGCCCTGGAGAAGGGAATGGCTACCTACTCCAGTGTTCTGGCCTGGGGAATCCCGTAGGCAGAGGAGCCTGGTGGGTACAGTCCACAGGGTCACAAAGAGTCGGATACGACTGAGCGACTAAGCACATACAGCAGTTAGTCTTACAGTAACAAGACAAGTGCTGTAATCCAGGGATCTCAGATAAAGAGGTGACTGTGTCTGTCTCCAGTTTACGAGACGGACCTTGGAGGCCATGATACTGGGGCACGGTTTGAAGAGGAGTCAGCCAGGCAGAGGCAGCGGGCCTGAAGGCCCCGGCGCTCAGGACCGCATGTGGAGGGGGCCGTGTTGCGTGCGTGCTGCCCTCTATGGAGGGCAGGAGCCCCTTGGACACATCCCACTGCAGCCTCTGCTTCCAGTGCTCAGAGCTGGGCTTCCTGTGGGGCTGGCAGGTCACCCAAAGCATCCCAACACGCGCCAGCCTCAAACAGTTGGTCTTTGGGCCGGGGACCTGGTGCACCCCTAAGATTGCTAGGATTGGTCTCGTGACCGTGGCGTCTTAACTGCTCTAAGCTTCGTCAAGCAGTCTCTGCTCCAAACCCAGAGCGGCCACAGGCCTTGTTCTCTGGCTTCCTGCTCTTCCTGGGGACCCAGGAGATGCCTTGGCCTGAGAGCCTGTCTTAGAAGGTGAGTTGAACCAGGCTTGGTTTAGAATTCAGTTTCTGTCTGTACATTTCTTCCACCCACACCTTCCCTGCTGCTGAGTGTTTGATGGGCTTGAAGTTCCAGGATGAAGAGCAGACAGAGGGGTTCGTGGGGCGCTGACTGGTATTCAGCCTCCACCTCACACGTTGTGATGGCATTAATGATAGCAGCTGGCATTTATTGAGCACTAACTATGTGCCAGGCACAGTGCCGCGTGCTTTACCTACATTTTTCCATTAAGCCCTCAAAAAGTACCCCATTAGGTAGGTCCTCCTATTATCCCTAATTTAAACACCAGGAAACTGAGACTCAGGTTCAGTAACTTGCTCAAGGACGTGTCGCTAGAAAAAAACTGAGGGAGGCCTCAACATTCTCTCTGACTGCAGGGCTCCTGCTCCTTACGCCCCCAGAACCCAGTGTTCCTGGGCCTAGAGGTGCCCTGGTGGCATCCTGCCCGTTCTCCCCACTCCTTCCTACAGTAAGCTGCTCCCCAAAAGAGGGAGATGGGAGGGAGGAAATCTGGGTGTACCTATGGCTGATTCTTATTGATGTATGGCAGAAAACCACAAAATTATGCAAAGCAATTATCCTTCAATTTAAAAAGATTAAAAAAAAAGATGCCCCCCGAGTCCTGTCCAGGCTAGGGACTGCCTGCCCCACTTTGGGGATCCTCAAGGAGGGTCTCCCTTTTTTTCCCTCAGATGACAGCTCCTGGAGAACCAACATTTTTTCCTTCTGCTTCAGCTAAGTGCTTCAGGGGCCACATGGAGCCAGTGACCTCAGAGGAGCTACACCCTAAGAGTCAGTCCCTGGGGACCGACACAGTAGTGGGGCTGACGCAGAGGTGACTTCTGGGAGAGGTCTGCTCCCAGTGGCTCCAGGGAAGCAGACTACAGAGTCCAGACACGGCGGTGGGTGGGGGAAAGCTTGCGATTAGTGTTGCCAGTGGGGTGTCTCTACAAGGGAGACTCCTGTGTGTTGGGAAGAACAAGAACAAGCAAACATCGTTTTTGCAAATATCTTGCAAGGCAGAGCCTCCAGGAGCAAACATGTGGAAGAAGGGGCAGCGGTTGTTAGGCAGCCAGCGTGGGTCCCCCAGGAAAAGCAGGTGTGTCTTCCCTCATCCCTACCAGAGTGGGAAGAAAAGGGGCAAGGAGAGAGGAAAGGCAGGGAAGGCCGTGTTCCTTTACACAGTGTTCTCAGAATGAGCATTGGAGGCAGGTGACGAAAGTGGCCTGGGAGGACAGGGGTGGTGATGCCCAGGAGATGGAGCGAACACAGGGGCAGCTGATGGGCAGGCTGCAAGCGTAAGCGCTGTACGTGTGGAGGGGAGGGGCTTGACACTTGGCTCTGCCCGGTCCTCACCCTCACCCTCCGCCTTCTCCTTGGACAGCCCTCCCAATGAGATGAAGGTCACTGGGGCTTGCGCAGCTCCAGGCCTCCAAACAGAAGGTGCTTGCCCAGAGTTGGCCTGGGGTTGGCATTGTGGAACCCTTGGGCTTCCCTGATAGTTGGTAAAGAATCCGCCTGCAATGCAGGAGACCCCCGTTTGCTTCCTGGGTCAGGAAGATCTGCTGGAGAAGGGATAGGCTACCCACTCCAGTGTTCTTTGGCTTCCCTTGTGGCTCAGCTGATAACAAATCCGCCTACAATGCGGGAGGCCTGGGTTCGATCCCTAGGTTGGGAAGATCCCCTGGAGAAGGGAAGGGCTACCCACTCCAGTATTCTGGCCTGGAGAGTTCCATGGCCTATACAGTCCATGGGGTTGCAAAGAGTCGGACACGACTGAGAGCCTTTCACTTCACTTTCATCTAGGGAGAACCTACACCCTACAGAATTTCCTGTCCATTGTCCTGCTCTGAGCACAGCTGTGCCTCGGCCATCTCAGACCAGGGTGGTGCTGGGTGTCTTCATTCAGCAAGTATTTATGAAGCACCTGTGTCAGACACTGGGTACAAATAACTGAGCAACCAGAGATCATCACCCTTACAGAGTTTATACTTTATTGTCTGAAGTGAAAATGAAGTTGCTCAGTCGTGTCTGACTCTTTGAGACCCCATGGACTGTAGCCTACCAGGCTCCTCCCTCCATGGGATTCTCCAGGCAAGAGTACTGGAGTGGGTTGCCATTTTCCTTCTCCAGGGGATCTTCCCGACCCAGGGATCGAACCTGGGTCTCCCACATTCCAGGCGGATGCTTTAACCTCTAAGCCACCAGGGAAGCCCTTATTGTCTGAGGATACAGTAAATAAATAGTACAGTCGACCCTGAACCACACAGGTTTTAACTGCATTTTTTTTTTTCCAATAGTAAATACTGAAGCACTCCATTACCCCTAACATGCTTGGCTGAATCTGTGGATACAGAACTGCAAAACAGAGGGTTGATTATAAATTAAACTCAGATTTTCAACTGTGCAGAGAGAGGGTCAGTGCCCCAAACCCCACATCGTTCAGTAGTCAGCTATGTATTATTAGGTTGGTGCAAAAGTCATTGCAGTTTTACATTGGCGAACTTTGCCTATTTATATTGGAATATATTCTTAAATAAATGTGGTTATGTTATACATCATTTTAACATGCATTTCTCGCTTTATGGTTTTTTGCTAATGACTTATTACTTGCTGTTTGTTTTATATTTATTTTAGACTAGGGAAATGATGTTAGACAAAAAGCAAATTTGAGCGATTTTCTTGAGTTCAAAATGGGTCATAAAGCAGCGGAGACAACTCAGAGTATTAACAGTGCATTTGGCCCAGAAACTGCAAATGGACCTACAGGGCAGTGGTGGTTCAGAAAGATTTACAAAGGAGATGGGGGCCTTGAAGATGAGCAGCACAGTGGCCGGCCATTGGAAGTTGGCAAGAACCAACTGAGAGGATCATCAAAGCTGGTCCTCTTAAAACTGCACGAGAAGTTGCCGAAGAATTCAGTGTCGACCATTTTGTGGTCATTCGACATCTGAATCAAATTGGAAAGGTGAAAACACTCGATAAGTGGGTGCCTCATGAGCTGACCTCGAATCAAAAAAATTGTCATTTTGAAGTGTCATCATCTCTTATTCTACACAATAACAACAAACGAGTTCTCAATTGTATTGTGACATATGACAGAAAGTGGATTTTATATGACAACCGGCAACAACCAGCTCAGTGGTTGGAATAAGAAGCTCCAGAGGACTTCCCAAAGCCAAACTTGCCCCCCACAAAGGTCATGGTCATTGTTGGGTGGTCAGCTGCCAAGCCAGTGCAGCTTTTTGAATCCCGGTGAACATCTGAGAAGTATGCTCAGCTAACCTGTGAGATTCTCCATAAACTGCAACGCCTGCAGCTGGCACTGGTCACCAGAAAGGGCCCAGTTCTTCTCCACAACAAGCCCCGACCCCACGTCGCAAAATCAGGGCTTTAAAAGTTGAACGAATTGGGCTACGAAGTTTTTCCTCATCCGCCATATTCACCTGACCTTTCCCCAACCCACTTCTTCAAGCACCTTGACAACTTTTTGCAGGGAAAACACTTAAACGACCAGCAGGAGGCAGAAAAAGCTTTCCAAGAGCTGGTTGAATCCCAAAGCATGAATTTTTATGCCATAGGAATAAGCAAACATTTCTCCTTGGCAAAACTGTATTGATTATAATGGTTTCTACTTTGATTAATAAAGATGTGTTTGACCCTGTTGTTGTTCAGTCACTAAGTTGTGTCTGACTCTTTGCAACCCCATGGACTGCAGCACACCAGGCTTCCCTGTCCTTCACTATCTCCCGGAGTTTGCTCAAACTCAAGTCCATTGAGTCGGTGATGCCATCCAACCACCTCATCCTCTGTCACACTCTTCTCCTCCCGCCTTCCATCTTTCCCAGCATCAGGGTCTTTTCCAGTGAGTCAGCTCTTCACATCAGATGGCCAAAGTATTGGAGCTTCAGTTTTAGCATCAGTCCTTCCAATGAATATTCAGGTTTCATTTCCTTTAAAATTGACTGGTTTGATCTCCTTGCAGTCCAAGGGACTCTCAAGAGTCTTCTCCAAAACCACAATTCGAAAGCATCAATTCTTTGCTCTCAGCCTTCATTATGGTCCAACTCTCACATCCATACATGACAACTGGAAAAACCATAGCTTTGACTGGATGGACATTTGTCAGCAAAGTGATGTTCTGCTTTTTAATACACTAAGTTTGTCATAGCTTTTCTTCCAAGGAGCAAGCATCTTTTAATTCCATGGCTACAGTCGTTGGTCACAGTGATTTTGGAGCCCAAGAAAATAAAATCTGTCACTGTTCCCACTTATTCCTCATCTATTTGTCATGAAGTAATGGGACCAGATGACATGATCGTAGTTTTCTGAATGTTGAGTTTTAAACCAGCTTTTTTTACTCTCTTCTCTCACCTTAATCAAGAAGTTCTTTAGTTCCTCTTTACTTTCTGCCATTAGAGTGGTATCATCTGCATATCTGAGGTTGTTGATATTTCTCCCAGTAATCTTTATTCCAGCTTGTGATTCATCCAGCCCAGCATTTCACATGATGTACTCTGCATATAAGTTAAATAAGCAGAGTAACAATATACAGCCTTTACATACTCCTTTCCTGATTTGGAACCAGTCTGTTGTTCCATGTCCAGTTCTAACTGTTGCTTCTTGACCTACATACAGATTTCGCAGGAGGTAGTCTGGTATTCCCATCTCTAAGAATTTTCCACAGTTTGTTGTGATCTACACAGTCCAAGGCTTTAGGATAGTCAATGAAGCAGAAGCAGATGTTTTTCTGGAATTCCCTTGCTTTTTCTCTGAGCCAGCAACAAGACCTGGAGCTGACTGTGTCTCAGACCATGAACTCCTTATTGCAAAATTCAGACTTAAATTGAGGAAAGTAGAGAAAACCACTAGACCATTCAGGTATGACCTAAATCAAATCCCTTTATGATTTTGCAGTGGAGGTGCAGAATATATTCAAGGGATTAGATCTAGTAGGCAGAGTGCCTGAAGAACTATGGACAGAGGTTCGTAACATTGTACAACAGGTGGTGGCCAAAACCATCCCCAAGAAAAAGAAATGCGAGGAGGCAAAGTGGTTGTCTGAGGAGGTCTTACAAATAGCTGAGAAAAGAAGAGAAGTGAAAAGCAAATGAGAAAGGGAAAGATATACCCAACTGAATGCAAAGTACCTGAGAATAGCATGGAGAGATAAGAAAGCCTGAAGTGAACAGTGCAAAGAAATAGAGGAAAACAATAGAATGGGAAAGACTAGAGATCTCTTCAAGAAGATTGGGGGTACCAAGCGAACATTTCATGCAAAGATGGGCTCAATAAAGGACAGAAACAGCAAGGACCTAACAGAAGCAGAAGATACTTCTTAGAAGAGGTGGCAAGAATACACAGAAGACCTGTACAAAAAAGATCTTAATGACCCAGATAACCACGATAGTGTGATCACCACCTAGAGCCAGACATCCTGGAGTGTGAAATCAAGTGGGCCTTAGGAAGCATCACTACAAACAAAGCTAGTGGAGGTGATGACATGCCAGCTATTTAAAATCCTAAACAATGATGATTGACTTTCCTGTAGCTCAAATGGTAAAGAATCTGCCTGCGACGCAGGAGACCAGGGTTCGATCCCTGGGTCAGGAAGATCCTCCAGGGAAGCGAATGGCAATCCACTGCAGTATTCTTTCCTGGAGAATTCCATGGACAGAGAAGCCTGGCAGGCTATAGTTTGTGGGATTGCAAAGAGACGGACACAATTGAGCGACTAACACACAAACACTGATGCTGTTAAAGTGCTGCACTCAATATGCCAGCAAATTTGGAAAACTCAGCAGTGGCCACAGGAGTGGAAAAAGTCAGTTTCATTCCAATCCCAAAGAGAGTATTTGAGTTTAGTTATAATGATTTAAAAGTCAGTCCAAAACTGCAATTATGTTTGTACCAACCTAATAGAAAGTTGGCAAGTGCTAAAAAGAAAAATAAAGCCAGGAAGGGGGGTAGAAGAGTCTTAGAGGAGGAAAGTGTAGCTTTGTACAGGCTGACCGTACTGAGAAAGTGACATGAGGAAAGAGGAAGGCGCAGGTACAGTCTTGGAGGCAGGGCTGTGCCTAGCAGGATTGAGGAGGCCAGATCTTGGTGAGTGGTGGAGCTGGGCTGGGAAGTTTGTTTTTTTCTCAGAGCAAGGGGAGTTTTTGCAGCATTTAGGGCAGGGGGTGGTATGGTCTGATCCTTTGAAACCCCAAGGTTGGGGCCATCCATTTCAGTGTTTTACTAGGTGGAAAGGAAGTTCTCCAGGCCTTGAAGCTGGTTTAGTCAATCTGCACTGTCCCAAAAAGTTGTCTCATGAAGGGCACAGCCTCCCAGGCAATAGCGGGTGGAGGGGAGAGAAGATAAAGAAACAGTAGACATGGTCTTGACTGGTGAGGAAACCTCCCAGTCATTGGAAAGGCAAAACTTACAGTCGCAAGAAATAAAGAGGGAATAATAACAGACCGTATTTAAAACCAAGCACTAAACTGTGTGATTTAGACTATACATGTTATCAGAACTGTGAGCTCTGTGTGGGAGTATATACTTCCCTGAGGAGGTGCAGCGGATTTGGGCCTGGAAAACAGGGTGGTGGTTGGATCTGCAGAGAGGACTCCTCTCTGGAGGGGAGCTTGTGGAGTGGGAGGGGGGACGGGTGGCCAGGCCAGGGGAGGGTGTAGAAGCTGCAAGGGCAGGCGTTTGTCTCTGGAGTGGCCCTTTCCCATCACCTGGGTTTCTGGGTCCCCTTTATGCTCTTGGGGAACAGGAGGGCAGCCATTTAGTGTTCTTGGCCTCTCCTTTGCAGAGCCAGCTGCTCTCTGTCCCTTGGAACCTCTTGCTCTTCTCATCCCCAGTCCCAGCTCTCTGGTCATTTTCATGGACCCACTGTCTCACAGTCTGGGGCCCATCCATGAGCCCCCAGCCTCCTCATGTTCGGGACTCAGTTCTCTGCAATTCCCTTGAGCTCCATTTTTCTGCCCCGTCTGCAGCCAACTTCTCTTCATTCCTCATTGCCTAGGCTCCTCTTTGGTGGGTTACTCCTAGAACATTACAGTAGTTTAATGTGTAGTGAAATGGGGTCTTCCTTGATGTCTCAGACAGTAAAGAATCCACCTGCAGTGCAGGAAACCTGGGTTTGATCCCTGGGTCGGGAAGATCCCCTGGAGAAGAGAGTGGCTACCCGTTTCAGTATTCTTGCCTGGAGGGTCCCATGGACAGAGGATCCTGGTGGGCTACAGTCCATGGGGTCGCAAAGAATGGGACATGACTGAGCGAATAGAGAGCACAAGATGGAAATGAAATTCTGCCCAGATGTGCCCCCATCCTTCTCTTTGTCCTGGAGAGAGGCTGCCTGGGTCCTGGGGGTCGGGCTTCCTTCTGGAGTATGAAGAGAGACAGCCCTGGGGTGGGGTGGGATCATTGGTGGTGCCCTCCCCTGCCCAGGATGCCGGCCGACCCAGAGCCAAGCGTCCCTTGGGCGAAGCCTTCTGCCCAGTGGTCCGCTCTTCCTCCTTGGGGCCCCCGGCAGCCTGAGGAAGAAGGGCCTAGCACCGTCACCTCCAGGATGCAGGCCTGCGCCTGGGGCTCGCCTGCCGTTCAGAGGAGCTGTTACCAGAGCTGCTTAGCGTCCCTTCCCTGACCATATGCCCTTGGGCGTTTTACCTCTCTGAGCCTCAGTCTCCTCATCTCTACATCTGAATCAATAGCACCCACTTCATAGGCTTGTTAATGATCACAGCTGAGTTGCTGAGTGCTTGTGATATGCCAGAAGCTTTGCTGCATTCATCCCACTTAATCCGCATAATGCTGTGAAGTAGATGTTATTTTCTCCCATTTTGCTGTTGAGGAAACTAAAGCTGGGAAACATGAAGTAACTTGCTTGAGGCCACACACAGCCAGCATATGGCAGCACCGGAATTCAGCCCCCAGTCTCTGACTCCAGAGCCCTGGTTCTCAACCAAGTGAGCTAATGAGTTAATCTGTGTAGAGTGCCTGCTCCAGAGTATAAGCTCAGTAAATGCTAGTTCCTCTTCTCCTCAATCTCTCCAAGGCCGCACCTCCAAAGAACAACTTTCCCCTCCTGTATCACGTTTCTTCTCCAGGGTTCCCTGAGGCACATGATAAAAGTAGGAATGGGAATGAGCCATCGGTTGATACCAGGGGGGAAGAAAGGCTGAGAGAGGAATAATTTTCATAAACTCAAAAAACACCAGGGCCATGATTAATACCCAGGGTACCTTTCTCATAAGAATTTGACTCAGCTCCACTGGGTCCCAGGCAGTTTGGCAGGGACTATCTTGCAGAGGTGAGAACAGAGGTTATACTGTATGGGAGGGCCACCGTCTCCCCCAGGGCCAGTGTTGATCCCAAGAGGCCTAGAGACGCGCTACCCGGGAGATTCTAAGACCTTTGCTTTCTGAACTTGGGTGCTGTTTCTTGAGTTTATTACAAATCATCTGGGGGCTCCTCTGGATGGATTTAGGAGGGGGACAGTGTTGAGGTCACAGTGAGGGAAGAAGGGGTGCTATCTCTTCTTGACTATCAGATCAGGACACCTTCTGCACGAGATGCAGTGCTGAGGGATGGGAATGGGTAATGGGGTGCAAAGGAAGCAAGGACATGGCCTCTGGGATCACCCGGTCTGATGGGGGAGGTCATTCACTTGCACGCCTGGATACACTGCGCACACAACTCCATCCGACCTGACCGGAAGGAAAAACAAGAACAGATGACTGCAGGGTGATGTGGTAATATGTGGATACAGAGGGATGGGAGAGGAAAGAGCTGAGACTGGTGGATTCCCCAAAACAGGGCTCTTCTGGTGGACAGAGACCTACCTCTCTGCATGCCTTGCCGGGACAGCCTAAGCTGTCAGCATTCACTCTGAATGGGCAGGCCCTAGAGTTCCTCTGAATTTCCTTGCAAGGGTCCCCCAGGGAGAAAAGGAGGTGTCCAGGTCATAGCATTTAAAACTGATGGCAACTGAGAGTCTTCTGGTCATGTGGCTTCAAACATTGCTAGAAATTGATCCATTTTTCAAAACAAAGCTATATGTATGTAGGTAGAATAATGGCCTCCCAAAGATGCTCACCTCCTGATCTGCAGAACTTGTAAATTTGTTATGTAACAGGGCAAAGGGAATGAAGCCTGTGAATCAGCTGACCTTAAAATGGAAAGATTATCCTGCATTATCCAGGTGGGCCCCGTGTTATTATCACAAGTTCTTTGAATGTGGAGGAGGGGGCAGAAGTCAGTGTCAGAGTGACGAGATGTGAGGAAGACTGGCCATTGCTGGCTTGGAAGGTGGAAGGGGCCATCAGCCATGGAATGCTGCAGCCTCAAGAAGCTGAAAAAGGTGTGGAAACAGGCTCTCCCTGAGACTCCAGGAGGGAATACGTACCTGCTGACATCTTGATTTTTGCCCAGTGAGACCCATTTTGGATTTCCCAGGTGGTGCTAGTGGTAAAGAGCTTGCCTGCCAATGCAGGAGAAGTAAGAGACGAGGGTTCGATTCCTGGGTTGGGAAGATTCCCTGGAGAAGAGCATGGCAACCCACTCCAGGATTCTTGCCTGGAGAATCCCGTGGACAGAGGAGCCTGATGGGCTACAGTCCGTGGGGTTTCAGAGTCAGACATGACTAAAGCGACTTAGCACACACGCACGAGACCCATTTTGGACTTCTGGCATTTCGAATTGTAGACAGTTATGTTACTTTAAACCACTAAATGTGTGGTAGTATGTTACCGCAGCAACAGGAAATTAATACCGGCTGCTGTAGCTAGAGCAATGCTGAGGCACAGCCCCACTGTTCAGCCTCCTCCTGATCCACGACTGGAGGAATCGCTCCAGAACTCAGAGGCTCCGCAGAGCCTTTTTGAGGTACACTGTGTCTGGAACACAGTCTGATTATTTTCCCAATGACGACATCGAGGCCCAGAGAGAAGTGGCTTTGTCAGAGTCCCCCTAGACTGGTGTTCGGTCCAGGGCCTGCTCCTATCCTGTCAGAGATCTCGGGTACTGACCACGTTCATTCCCATCTACTCACTTGTTTGTGGCCAGTGGATGTGTGTGCTAAGCCCTGGGCCGAAGCGCATGTGAGTACCTCGTTCAGGAAGGTGGGAGAGGGTGGTTGAGCATAGTCCTGCCTTCAGCCCTCGGGCTTCTTCCTCCAGACTCGGGCCAGCTGCTCCGGTGTCAGCCTTCCTCCCTGGGGCTGGTCCCGAATGTGCTTCGTCACCTCCTCCGGGCAGAGCGGCAGCTCTCTGAAGGGAGGGGCTACCTGCTGGCCCGGCTGCTCCTGCCCTCTGGCAGCGTGCAGGGCCTGGGGGAGGGTGGGGGGCTTGGCCCGCTACTCCTCCCCGCCCCCCCCCCCCCCCCGCCCCACCGCAGCCCGCGCCTGCTGGGGCTGCCTCTCCCTTCTGCTGGGCGGTTCGGTCTTGCCAGCCCTGCGTGCAGCACACCGGGGCCACAGGCCGGTCCCCGGGGCTGCCAGCTCCCGGTGCTGGTCTCCATGGCAACCCCACATTTGCTGTTCTGGTTCCTAATGACTTATTGGCATGTGTGGTAATTTGCAGAGCTTGGCAGGCAGAGCTAGGGGCGTTTGTGGGGGAGCAGAGGGGGGCTTGGCAGTGGGGAGGGGGTTCAGGTTTGGGATGGCAATCGAGGCATGCTTTCCTTCCCAGCCCACCCTTCCTGTTCTCTACTAATTAACACCTGCAGCAAAGGAGGTCCTTCAGGTCCAGGGCCCCCCTCTCTGAGGAGCATCAGCTCTCTGCAGGCCCCTGAGATGCAGATGGACAGACAGATGTGGAGCACAGCTGCTCACCTGTCAGGCAGTGGCGTGCAGGCATGGGCTGACAGCCATGTCCATCCGTGCAGGTCAGACCATTTCTGTTCTCTGACGTCTCCGGCGTGCTCCCTGGGCCCTGAGAACAAGGGTCCCTCTTAGACAGAGAGTCTCTCCACCTTGTGGGGAGGCGACAGGTCTTTGCTGCGTCTTGGCCTCACACACTCAGAGAACCAAGCCAGGTCGTGCTAAGTGGGATGCCAGCTCGCATAGGCAGTGGGCGATCCAGCCAAGCAATCAAAGTGGGAGGGATGAGCAAGGGCCTGACTCTCTGCACCTCTCTTCAGCAAAGCTTACCCAGCCTCGAAGCCGCTGCCTCGGGCAAGGCATCGGGGAGCCTTGCCTGTGTGCCCCACAGTCTTCACCCTTCTCTGCCACCGTCTTCACTTCTGTCTTCATTCTGGTCTCTTTAGGTGAGAGGTAGCTTGGTGTGTTGAAAAAAACACCATCTTTAAAGTTGGATGTATCTGGGTTAGTGTCCCAGAGCCACTGTCTACCACTTCTATGACTTTGGACATATCTCATAACCTCTCTTTGAAACTCAGTTTGCTTATCTGTAAAATGGGATTAACAGACCCATTTCACAGGGTTCTGGAAATGAAGCCAGCTCACCCTTCAACAATTGGCACCAGCTCACCCTTCAACAATTGGCATGTAGTAGTGTGCTGTGCTTAGTCGCTCAGTTGTGTCCGACTTTGTGACCCCATGGACTGTAGCCTGCCAGGCTCCTCTGTCCATTGGGATTCTCCAGGCAAGAATACTGGAGGGGGGTGCCATGCCCTCCCCCAGAGGATCTTCCCAACCCAGGGATCAAACCCAGGTCTCCCGCATTGCAGGCAGATTCTTTACTGTCTGAGCCACCAGGGAAGCCCAAGAATACTGGAGTGGGTAGCCTCTCCCTTCTCCAGGGGGATCTTCCTGACCCAGGAATCGAACCAGGGTCTCCTGCATTACAGGCAGATTCTTTACCAGTTGAGCTACCAGGGAAGCCCCTGGCACCAATAATTATCAAAGAATTTAAGATATAATCTTTTATCTATACCAATAAATAGGAGCAATGTGATCAATAATTTAAACAATTCTGGTGGGCTTGGTAAGGTTTTCTTTTTTAAGTATTTGAAAAGAGTCTTCATTTATTCAGTAAATATTTACCAAGTACCTACTGTGTACAAAGTCCTGGGCCAGATGGCGGTCTTTCCTAATATTATGATTAGGGCATGGCTAAGTTGCCTGTGCAGTCCCTAAGCACTGGTGTCGGACAGGAGGTGGGGGGTGCTGAGGAGGGCTGGTGCAGAGAGAGGGGAGCCCAGGGTCAGCCTTGTAGTGCCCTCCTGTGGGTCTCCGAGGAGTGGCTGGCCCCAGGAGAACGGTCTGCACTGTGAAGGCTCTTTCTGGGTCAGGTACCGTGAGACATTCTGCCTGCCTCCTTGGAAGTGCGGAGCCTGTTTTTAGAACCGGGAAGTCTGTGCAGGAGCCAGGAGGAGGTCACACCTCCACTTCCAGAAGCTGCTGTGGAGGCTTGAGAGGGCCACCGGTGACCCCCAGGCCCAGGACGGAAGAGGAGCAGATGCAGCTGCGGCTCACCTGGGCAGCTGGGTAGATCCCAGCCCTTCAAGCTGTTGCTGGGAGGGAGGCGCAGGGGGCAGGAGGGAGCTGGGGACTTGGCTTCCGTCTCTGCCAGCAGATGGGCTTCTGCCTGCAGCCGGAGTCTGTCTGTTCTTCCGTGGGCCTCCCCACAGCCCCTTCCGAGATGGAGCACTGAGACGGCTGGGCCTGGAGAGTCTGGCCCACGCTTCCCCACCCTCTTGTGCACGGAACAGCACACAGACATGATGACAGCGGCTCAGGAACTCTGACTCGGGGCTGGGGGGATCCGTGTCTGAGCATGCCTGTAACCCACCTGGGGCTCCCTAATGTGGATTGGGGAGCACTAGCTTAGCCAATTCCCCAGCCTATTTTTACTGATGTGAAATCTGAGGCTTGGGGAGGGGGAAGGACCCGCCCAAGGCCACACAGCATGTAAGTGTCATCAGGACTGGTGTTCATTTGACTTCTGGCCCTGTGCTCGATCTGTTGCCTCTTCTCAAGACTCTTTCCGCTTTCCTTTCTGACCTTCCACTCTGGAGAAAGTACTTAAGGTGCAAGGGAATGTAATTCCCCTAAGAGACCATTCTTCCCCAAATCTCATAAAATTAGGCTTCATCTCCACCTCCCCCTGTCATCACCAAGCGCCTTCTTGTTCATAGAAGCCTTTGGTATCTGCCCCTAGGCATCCTCCCCTGGAACAAGTCTGTCCATCGTTCGGAGTGAGCTCAGTGACTCAATGGGCAATGAGTTCTACCCCCAGGCCCATCAGCCCCTTTACGGGCCTCCCCCTCAGCCGGCCACTCCCAAGGTCACACACGGGATCTTTCCCTTGCCTGGAGGTCACCTGATGGAGTCCCCTGCTTTCTGGCCACCACCTCCTAGCCCCCCAGCTTGTTATCTCAGACTCCCACGCAGCCATTTTTAACCTCACTGAGACCTTTGGTTCACATGGACGTGGGTCCTTTGGGACCTATGTTCTAGAGTCTTCGGTCCACTGGCACCTCTGCTTTCTTGCCATCCGTGACCTTCATCTGCCTACTCTTCTTTGAATCCAGAGAGATTCCATGTTCCATCACTTTAAGAACTCTCCTGCCAATATCCTAAACTCTCCTGACTGTCTTCTTATTGTCCCAGAACTGGCAAAGTCCCAGTTCTGGATTAACCACGCTATCTGCTGCTTTCTGCCTGCATCCAGTCAACAAATCTGCTAGAAAAAGACTCAAAATGAGGCAGATTGGGACCTGTAAAAATTCACCATCGCCAACCCAACTTACCCTGCAGAACTGCCTGGTGTTCCTACCACATTCCTATGGTTATCTCCCTCTCAACTCTCCACGATGACTAGTTCACACCTTCCTTCCCCAAACTCTACCTACACCCTCACTCTCAGCTCAAGACCTCGCTTCCTACTTCACAGAGACACAGAAGCGTCAGGAGGACAACCTCAACTCTTTCATCAAGCCCGGAAGCCCACCTGCCTCTGCCTCGCCCTGCTCTTCCTGCCTGTCTGAGCCAAGGCGGGAGGCAGTGTGGCCCCCATGGCCCAGCCCTGCTCCTCCTGCCTGTCTGAGCCGAGGGGAAGGCGGTGTGGCCCCCGCGGCCCAGCTCCTGCTCCGACTGCGGCACACCCTGTCCTCTGGTCTCAGAACGTCCTCCCAGCCATGCTCATGCCTCTCCTGACTCCAACCACAACAGAAAGCGTCCCCAGCATTGCCGTGGGGCAACACGAGCCCCCTTGCTCCTTAGGGGCCGCGCGGCTTGAGAGGACTGGCTGGTTGCGCTGGCTCTCTGTTTCTGCCTTCCCGCCCCTCCCTCTCCCGGCTCTGCCTGGCCGCCGCCGCCTCCATGAAACAGCTTTCCATGGCACTAAGCGCAGGCAACAGTTTTTAGTTCTCAGAACTGTTTTTCACTCCTTTCCGACACTTCTTTTCCCTCCGCTTCTCTGACCCCCTATTCCTGGCTTTCCTGGTTATTCCAGATCTTCTTTGCTGACTCATCCTTCCCTTTTCTGCCTCTCAGCGTTGGCATTGCTTATAGTCTGGCTCAAGGTATTTTTTAATGACCGCACAGGCTTGTACTATCAGCCCTGTGCAGGTGGGTGTCTCGCCTGCGTGTTTTCCTCTGACTTCCATATCCCTGTGTCCATCTGCCTAATTGACTAAGCGGGATGTCTCGAGAAACCTCAGACGTGGCATATCTAAAGACAGAGTCACGGTCCTCCTAAATCTCCACTGCCTTTCCGCTCCCCTGCCTGGTCCCCTTGCAGCGTTGCCTGGTTTTTGAATGGCACCACCTCAAGCCAGTTCTGTTCTGGGAGTCGTTGTCAACTCTTCCGTTTACCCCTTTATGGATGGACTTGCTAAGTCCACCCACAGGCCCTGTCCAGTCTCTGGAACAGCACCCATGTCCCCCACTCCCCATCTACACACTCCCTCCACACTGCCTTCACCTCTTGCCTAGGACACTGGAACCCCCTTCTGATTCGAGTGTCTACATCTGCCCTCGCCAATCCGGTCTCCAAATAGCTGCTAGAATGCTCTTATGGACGCAGATCTGATCTGGCCCCAGTCTTTCCCTCCTCGAAACTCCCCAGTGATTCCCAGTGCCCCTACACCCTCATGCTCTGCACTCTGCACACTGGCTTCTTGCCATTCTTTGCTAGATTTTTTGACTCGTGGTTTTCACACATGCTGTGCCCTGGCCTTGCGTCACTCTTCCCACTCCATACTTCTCCCTCAATTCTAGTTAGCCTTCAGATCGCAACTCAGATAACTCTTTTTTAAAAAAAGCTTCCCCAGGGTGCCTCCAGAATTTCTTCAGGCCTCTTGAACACACTCATAGTGTCCTGTATGCTTGGGTGCTTGTTGGACAAATGTCTGTCTCTGCCACTAGACTGTGACCCCGTGAGACACACTGGCCATTAAGTTCACTTTTGTAACACAGGTATACAAAAATTATTTGGGGAGTTTAGTGAAAGATCTTTAAATACAAAAAGGATCTCATGAGAAAAGGTGAAGGGAAAAGTCAACCCCAAATGCAGTGTTGGTAGACCAGATGACCACTGCCTTACCTGTGTTCTACTGTAAAAGGAAGCAGGGTTGATGTTCCTGTCTCCTTTCCCTTCACCCTCCTACCCCAGCTAAAGACCTTGCCTAGCTTCAAAGAAGATTTACTCTGATTTTCCAGCCAGAGGGGTAGACTCCTCTTCACCAATAGTTCTGCCTACAAAGCTCTTTCACATATGTCATCATGGTGTTTTTTAAAGGCCTTTGAGCCACCCCTATGAGGAAGCTGGGGTATGTGTTATGATCACTTGTTTCACAGCAGAGGAAACGACTGCTCAGAAAGGTTTAGTGGCTTACTTGCAGCCATGGGGCTGGTCAGCGAAGAGTCAAGCTCAAACCTAGTGAGTGTGGCCCCACTTCTGTGCTCTCTGCCCTGCTCCATTCATGCTTGTATTCTAAAAAGAGACAAGTTCTGGGTTATTGATAGGAATGGAAGGAGTGGTACCAAAAAAAACAGACAGACCTACATGGGTGGGGAGGGAGGAGGTGGGTTGGAAAGTGACATGCAATCTGGTTTGTGTAGATTTACCTGCTGCGCGGCTCAGGGCGATCCCAGTGGGCTCTGCGGAGCCTGCACGGGCCTCTCACCTTTCCCAGGCTCTTAGGGTCCCTCGTTCAGTGCAAGACAGCGGGACCGGTCAGGCTCTGGCGACCCCAGGAGCAGAGTGCCTGGGGAATCCAGAGGAAAGGACAAGGTGACTGAGGAGGGCATGGGACAGCGGCCTCCATGCCCATCTCCGGATGGAGGGTTCCGGGCTCCCGGGGCATCCGCAGCTCCCTACTTGGCTCCTGCCTGCTTTGCAGTGTCTCCCTACCGCTCTCTGCCCCCTAAATGCCCTTCTCTGCCGCCCCACACCTTAAGCTTTGCTCTGCTCTTCCCCCTGCCTGGGTGCTTTTCACGCACACTCACCTGGTCGGCTCTCCCTGTGCTTCAGCACTCAGCCCTGGTGACATCTTTCCCAGGAAAGCTTCCCCGAAGCCTGGAGACCTCTTCCCTGTACTAGCGCACTCAGCATGCCATATGAAAAATCTCTTTCCCGTGTCTTCCTATCTTGTTGGATTGGAAGCTCCTTGAGAACAGAGGTCTCTGTGACTTATTGATGTGGTTCTCCCAGCAACTGGCAGGAAGAAGTAACAACAGGTAATGAAGGCTTGCCATGTTCTAGATGCTCTGTGAAGTGCTCTATATTAATTCATTGAACTTCAAAATAACCTTATCCTGTAGGTGCTATATACCCTATTTTCAGAAAAACATTTTGTCTTGAAATAAGTAAGGATTCACTGGAAGTGCAAAGAAGTGTACCAGGAATTCCTGAGTGTGCTTCATCCAGCCTCCCCCAACATTAACATCTTATGTAGCTACAGTTCCATATCAAAACCAGGAGACCGACACTGATGAAATTCAGTTTATCCATATGTCATCGTGCATGTAGCTTTGTGTAACCACCACCACAGTCAGGATCCTTAACTGGACGGTCACAGGGCTCCCTGCTGCTACCTTCATAGCTACACACCCCCATCCCTAACGTCCGGCAACCTCTAACATGTCCCCCATCTCTGTTGTGGTGGTATTTCACAGATGTTACGTCAATGGGATCATGCAGTCTATATCCTCTGCCATTGGCTTCTTTCCCATCAGCACAGTTTCCTTGAGGTTCAGTCAGGTTGTTCCCTGTATCAGTAGTTGGCTCCTCTTTGTTGCTGAGTGGTGTTCCCTGATAGGGATGCACTACAGTTTAACTACTCACCCCCTGAAGTATATTTGCATTACTCCATTTTCAGGTGAGAAAACTCACTTGCTAGGGTCACATAACTAGTAGCTGGCATTTCATAAGGGTTTAGTAGTAGGCACCAAATAGATGTCTCTTGTACTAAGCTCAGCTGAGGGCACCTCGTGCTCTTCTGTTAGTTCCCAGCCTGGTGTCTTACACACAGTAGGTATTCAGTGATGTTTGCCATGAGGATGTGGCTGCAATTGCATCTGTTTACATAGGTAGCAGTAATGTCTAACTTATCCCTGTGCCTAGACATTTGCAAGAGAGACATTTGATAGCTTACATAACCGCACTTTCAGTTTCACTTGGAATATCAGAAAAGGAAAATTGGGGCAGTAAATATGATCACATACAGGGCTGGCATTTTATTGCCTAAAATGCCCAAAGCTGTTGGTTCCAAATTAATATATGCCATATTTGCGTGGTGTTTTGCATCTAATTTGCAGGTGGCTCATTTTAGCACAATGGAGAGAGGCCCTTCCAGCTCCTGCTTGTCACCCCCGCCCTCTCAGCTGCTCCAGGCAGGCTGGCTGGTGCAGGCTGCACAGACCATGGTTGGGTCCTGAAAGTACCCACCCTAAGCCAAGAAGGCCACCAGGGCATTTTTGCCCATCGAAGAGGACCGGAGTTATTGTCCCTCAGCAGGGGCATCTGGAGGTTTAATTAAGGAGGATTTGTGGAGCAGTTGGAAGCCTCAGGTGTGGAGCCAAATGCGATTAAGTGACTGGCAGGGCCCCGCAAGGTGGACTTATCTCCACCTGGGCACGGCACCCAAGGGACGGGCTTGCTCAAGCCCCTGTGCCATCCCTCCTCCAGGAGTCCAGTCAAGTCCTCACCAAGGGTGCGTGTTGGAGGGTCAAACAAAAAGGTGAGCCCTGCCCTCAAGGAACTGCTTATGGTGTTGACCCAGCCTCAAAGCAGTGATTTAAACACCAAACTAAATGGTGCAGGCCCGCACACCAGTGACGGTTGGTGGAAAAAAGAGGCTGTTAACTGGAGATAGTGTCCTGGAGGAGGTCAGCCCGGTGGGTGTGCCTCTCGGGGGTAGCTCCTCCTTGACTCAGAGGCTCAGGGAGGAAACGCCAGAGAAAAGCAAGTGTGGGTCCGGCGTGAAGTTCACAGAGTCAGACCAAGACTGCAGAGCCACTGGGACCTTTCTGCAGGCCCCTTGGGATGGTGTCCTCAGACCCCCAGGAAAGCATGACCACTCTCTGTGGTCAGGGCCACTTCGAAGGAGCAGTTGGCTTGCCTCCCTCAAGAGCGTGGAGTGCTGGGTGGAGAGGCAGCGTGGGTGTTGGGAGGATGGCTCGCTGGGGGCTCCGCTGATGCCGGGGAGAGGGTGTGGCGTGTCTCATTTGGGGCCAGTGTTTGAAGGACTCGAGTTGGAGTTTGGTAGCTTAGGGACTGAGTGGAGAGAAAAGATCACAGCACTTGGTGGTCACCGGGGTGGTGCTGCCAGTGTGACAAGGGGGGGACCAGGGAAGGGCCAAGGAGGGCGGGGAAGAGCCTGCAGGAGGCCGGTCCTAGACGGGGGTGAGAACTGGGAGCACGGAAGACGGGGAGAGGGTTCCTCAGAGAAAGGGCTCCTCGCTGAGTGGCTGATTCCGTCAAGGGTTCCTGGAGGCTGAAAGCGAAGAAAATGCTGCCAGGTTGAGAAGAATGGTGAGACTGGAAAGCAGCTCACAGGGCACTTTTCTAAGCCTCTATTTAGGAGGAGGAGCAGACCAAAATGGCATTTTTATTGTTGGTTTTAAAGATGGAGAGAGGGTTAGTGAAGGACTGAGTTTCCTGGAGGTGGGAAGGGATGAGTGTGTTTAAAGGGTGTTTAAAGAGAGAAAACCCCTCTCCTTAAGACGGAGCGAAGGAAGAGAAGACGGGCCGCTGGGCGAGGTGGGGACAGAGGCCCAGCGCTGGGGGGCACAGGGGGTAGCGCCTGCCCAGCCCATCAGCCCCTTCAGAGGACAGGGAGCAGACAGGGAGAAGCAGGTCTGGGAAAGGGCGCTCAGCATGTGCCTGGGCAGCAGGGAGCGGGCCAGGGAGGCTGTCTGCTACGCGGCTGGTCTGCTGGCTTCTCTTCTTCCTGCAGTGCTTTGGGAGGAAAGGAACGAGGGAGGGTAGGGAAAATTGCTAATCTTTTCATTAAGATGGGGTGGCATTGACACCAGTAATCTTTGCCTCACTTCCTGGGACCTGGGCTCCTAGACTTCTCCAGAGGCTTTCCCAGCCTGGCCTCCTCCTGCCAACAGCCCAGCCAGGTGGTCCATCCATCTGGCCTTGCCATCTGAGGAGTCTTCCACCTCTCAAAGGCTGAGGTCATTTCTTCTTGCCCTGACTTACCGGTGGATCCGGTTCTAAGAGTCCCACTTGCCCTCACTGCTCTCTGGGCCCTGCTTTCATTTTTCTCCTCTCCTTGGTCTTGCAACAACAGCTAAATAGCCTGCGAGAGGGTCAGGCAGGGAAGATGAATGCCAGCCTGTGGGGGTTGCATCCTGCCTCTCCATTAGGGAGTAGACGGAAGGCGGGAAGCAGAGTGGATAATCCAAGGAAACACCAACAGACACAACATGCTCCTTGTCGGATAATCCAAACAGCGTTTCCACTTGTGCTTGGAGAGTGAGGTGATGACTCGAGTGCACTGATTTGCTGGTCTAATTAGGTATGATTTGGAGAGCACTGGTTGCATTGCCTAGAGGAGAGGCAGCAACAATCAAAGCATTGCTGGGGAGAAGCCGTCCAGTGAATAATCCCCACGTGCATGCAGAAGCAGGATGGAGGGTCCGTGAAGGCCGCCTCCCCGCCGGCATCAGAGCAGTCCAGATCCTGCAGGGCACCCCGGGACACAGCACTCCACACGTGTTGTGTGTTGACCCCCAAAGGCCAGGTTAACCAGGGAGAATGCCTGTACTTTACTCTCTCCCTCGAGATAGGAACAAAGAAAAAAGGGGGGAAAAACCCCAAGTTTTTTCTGAGCTTAACCCTAACCCCCCCTCATTGCACCTTCCTCCCTGTCCTCCACCCCAGGCCTTGGAGGTGTCATGTTTGGTCACCATCCTTCAAGCTCTAGTGTTTCTGGAGGCCCAGGACCCAGCACTGTGCCGCCAGAGGACCCAGGCCTGTTCCCCTGCCGTCTCCCTGTCACAGCTCCTAGGGACACGCATTTGCTGTGTGCAGATTGCCAGAGTCCAGGCACACTCCAGATGAAATTGGCCAATTTTAGCTACAAATGAAAAGACAAATGAGATGGAAATTGCACAGAACAAGCCTAGTCCTCATCAGTAGGTATCAGTCCTGACACACGGAGCTGTGCAGCCTGTTCAGGCCCTTCCCTCCCGCCGAGGTCTGCAGGGTTCCCCCGTGCTGAGAAGACCAGCTCCTCCGCTCCCAGCCCAGCGGAGGGGCGGTCAGAGAGGTTTCGAGAGGAAGCCAGCCAGGGTGTGAGCCGAGTGTGAGATGGTGGTGGGGCAGGGGGTACAGGTAGGGGACACAAAGCAGATGCCGAATCGCACCATGCAGAAAGAAGAGCTCATTATTCCAAAAAAGGAAGGAAAAAACTTTTTGAAAATCTGTGCGCCCAGCCCCACGCTAAGTGTTCACACTGTAAAAGTAGAGAGCCCTGTGGGGCTCCCAGCCCAGGGGACATGAAGAGAGAAAGCGAGAGGATGGGTCAGAGACAGCAAGTGCAAGAGGACATGCCTGGCAGAGGGAGGGGACACTGGGAGGAAGAAGCGGGATGGGCAGGAGAGCGGGGGTCAGCTCACACCGCGGGGACGGAGCCGGCCGAGCTCCACAGCCACCCAGGACATCCTGGAGCCTGAGGTACAAAGCAGGCCAAGGCCTGGGAGGGGCGGCCTGCCTGTCTCCTGGACTGCAAGGGGCAGCCGGGAGAGCTCACCAGTGCTTTACAGACAGCAGCTACTTGGTTCCAGGCGAGGTGACAGGGAGTCCGCGCACCGATCTAGTGAACGAGGAACACCAACAAGCAAAATGTTTGGAGGATCGTTTACTTGCTCTTTGTGAAGAGGAGTCAAAGACCCAGGAGTTCTCAATCCCGGGGTTGAGAGACCTTACACATTTTCCGAGCTGAGGGAGTTGCAGAGAGGCGGGGAATGCAAATTTGTTTTCTTATGGATGTAAGCTAAATACAGCTTTTGTAATAATAATAACAGTAGAAGACACTTGTAAAGCACTTACCAGGAGCCAGGCTGTTGTAAGCACTTAACCCTATTCATTCATAGTAAATATGCTGTGGTCTGGGGTTCAAAGCCAAACAAACACATGTAACTTAAAAACCATCCATTTCCTTTCCTCTTCCTCACTCTGAAAGTTAAGAACTGGTGGCCACAGAAAGAACTCTGAGCCAACTCTCCCTTGCTTGGGTTAGCATGAAGCAGAAGTGCTGGGAGGCTGGATTTGGGAGCAGTTCCAGGAGGCCCTGGATGATCCAATCTTGGTGGGTCAGACAGACTCCCCCTCTGCCTCTGCATTCTCTGAGCTGAAGTGCTTCAAGCCAGGCCCCTTGCTAGGGTGGGGTGAGGTGCCCGTGTAGAGAGGAGATCTAGGAGATACCCTGAAGGGTGAAACTGGCCGTGAGGTTGAGTATGGCCAGTTCTCCAGGGACTGCTCCCTGCCCGTTACCAGAGCCAGAATCGATGTGCATCCTACCACTGTGAATGTCTTTAATTAAGCCTGATTGTCACCAGGGAACAAGTTTCTATAGTGACAAAGATACACTAGACCCTTGACATTCTCAAGGGAGACATCATAGCCCGTCATGAATCAATGGATTAAAAACTACCCTATAATTTTCCCCGTAAAGCACAGTAACATATGGCTGAGAAATGTAACGAGGATAGCTAATGAGGGCAAAGTTACCTAACTCTCAGCTTACCGGGAGGTTTCCCTGAATCTGACTCAATAGGCTGCAAGTCAAGGCCACGCACTGTTTCATGTCAGATGTCGGCTGCTGGTTGCAGTGTAAGCCACTTTCTGATAAACTTGAGAATGCCAAGTGTCTACTGCTTTTCAAACAGCAGATAGCACAGAGGGACGGTGATGGAACGGGGTAGGCTGAACTCATCCATGTTTCTCTCTGCGGCCGCATGTAAACAAGAGCAGAGGAGGGGTGCAAGCCCACAGGGCAAGGGGCAGGAGACCAAAGTGAACTGGTGATGTCCGTGCAGCTTTGCAAGCTGAGAAGCTAACTGACTTGGCTTGATGGAGCAGGTAGAACCTAGAGATCCCCGATGGAGAGGCCAATGAGCAATGGACAGATTCCCGCCATTGAACCACAGACAGGCTCAGAAATCAGTGGCATCTGACGATAGGGTAAGGAGTAGGGCCAGAAGCAGAAGAGTGATTCCTCACCCTTTCACCACCAAGTAGCATCCTGGAGAGCACTATTCTCCAGAGAGCCTGAACCCAGGAAGTGCTGGCGTGGGAACACGGCTACAAGCGTGGGTGGAGACGAAGCAGGTTATTGAAAAATGGGCACGTGCTGAATGTTCGCAAGCCAAATGGGGAGACCCCCTTGCCCTGTTCTCCCTGTTGGCTCCCTGAATGCCAGTGACTGGGCAAACAGTGGCATCTGGGGGGCTCCACTGACACCTCCCTTGGTGAAATCCACACATGCACGCAGAGCTTCCAGATGCCTCACTTGTAAATACGAGCCATCGGCCAAGCACCACTAGATTTTTAAGGAAGGCATCCAAAATAAAAAAGCATGAGCCAAAATAAACATAAAACAAATTGAGGACCGTAAACTATGCAGGGAGCAAAAGAAAATGTAAACACCACCACCATCACGATTGAAATCCTCAGAGAAATAAGGGAGGATTTTTTTGTGCCCAAAGAACAAGCATCCTTTAAAAAAAAATTGAGAGATAATTCACATACCATAAAATTGGTCCTTTAAAAATGAACAGTTTCGTGGGTCTTAGTGGTATCCACAAGGTCAGATCGCCACTATGTAATTATGGAATGTTTCATCATCCCCAGGAAGCCCCGCATCCGAAAGCAATCACTCCTCATTCTTTCTTCCCCCTGCCCCTGGCAGCCACTAATCTACTCTCTGTCTCTGTCCATTTACCTATTCTGGACATTTCCTAAGTGGAATCATGCAACATGCGGCTTCTGGGTCTGGTTTCTTTCACTTAGCATAATGTTTTCAAGATTCATCCATATTGTGGCATTATCCGTATGTCACTCCTCTTTACGGCTGGATAATATTGCATGTATGGATATTTCACATTTTATTTATCCATATATCGGTTGATGGACATTTGGGTGATTTGCAGACAGTGAAAATGTAAAGAACAAGAATGAACTCTTATAAACTTAAAATATATTTCATGTTTCTTAAAGGAAAATGATTACTTTCCAGATCACAAGAATCCATTAGGTGGCCAGCATAATTAGTGACAAAAGGCCTTCACAAAGACACATTTTAAAATTTCAAAATATTGGTGATAAATGAAGATTCTACAGGCTTTAGGATAACAGCAGACTTCTCAACAGAACCCTGGCAGCCAGCAGATAATGGAAAGATTCCTCCAAACACAGGAGGGAAGGTTTTTAAAATCTGAAATTATATTTTCAGTCAATCCATCAATTAATTACGGAGATTAAGACATTTTCAAGCATGCCAATTGTCAAGAAACTCACCTCTTGTTCAAACAAGTAACTTGCTGGTGTGCCCCACCAAAACAAGAAAGACGACGTGAAACCCAGGCAGAGGAAGAAGCAGTGAGAATGTTTGCTACCATAGGAAAAGCCTGGAAGGACCTGCGCCAAAATACTAGTATCGGTTAGTTGGAACTGGGAGGGGGAAAAGGAGATTATTTAAACCTTCTCCATGTGTTTTCCTCACTTTTCAATAACAATGCTATATCGCACCTACGTGACTACATACGTGTCGTCTCGTGCTGAGAGAGGAAGGCAGGAGCGAGGCGCAGAGGGCAGAGAGGAGTCCCTCTGCTGGCTCTCCCCTCCATTACTCCCACTGCAGCGCCCCTGTGACATGTTGCAGCCTTTGGGGCTGAATCAGACCTGCGTCCGTCTGTCTGTCTGCTCTGCTAGGCTGAGAACTTCCCCAGGGAAGGGCTGGCTCTTGTCTACCGTGTATACCCCTAGTGCCCACAGAGAGCAGGCACAGAATCAGAGCCTGGATGAATCTGTGGAACGAGAAAGGGAGGAGGAAAACAGAAACAGGAAAGAACAGAATTCCTACCAAACGTAGACCATAAAGTGAATGAGACCTGGGAGTAGGGACAGCGTCAGAGTTTTACAGATCTGCTGGCCTGGAAATGAAAGAAGTTGACTACAGGTCAAGGAAGGTAGTCAGCCCTGGGCATCCTCCACCGGGGGCCAGTGGAGTCAACTCCTGGAGTAATAATTCCCCAAGCACAGAACTGCACCGCTGAGAGGGACCAGTGGTTACGTAGCTTTTATCTTACAGCTCAGACTCAGAAGCCAGGATCCGGTGAGAGGGCCCTGCTCAGTCTCTTCCTACTCTGGGCCTCTGGTTCGTCCACTGAAAAGCCGGGAAGCAAAATGAGGTGACTGAGGTGAGCGCTGACCACCCGAGGCTCTTAGCACACGCATCCCAGGAGGCTGAGGACCAGCTCACCTTACTTAGGTGTGGAGGCTGCCCAGGCAGACGCCTCCTCTGCCTCCCAGCCAGCTCCTTCCCTCTGTGGAGGCAACTTCTGAGATAAGTGCGGTGCCGGACCACGTGGGACAGCAGGTGTGGACCCAGCTGCCTGCATCAGAATCGCCCGCTTAGAAGTGAGTTCAATCTGCAGGTTTCTGGGCCCCACCCCCAGGCTTGCACGATCAGGGACTTACAGTTGCATGTTAAGAAGCACTCCAACTGATTCTTGCGTGCACTCTGATTTGAGAAATGGATTCAGGGGGCTGGGATTAGGGTTGGGAGGTTCAGTGCTCATAATTGAAATAGCTCCCATTTATCCCGTACCTACCCCATGTGGGGCACTTTCTGACATCTCTCATCTTTACAACCACCAGCCGGCAAAGTAGGTATTACTCTAATTGTACAGAGGAGAAAACCGAGACCCAGAACAATTAACTTGCCAGACAGCGCACAGCTAATGCGACAAAGAGCCGGAATTGTAGCTGAGGTCCTTTTTTGCTGTCCTACTATGCAGCTCTGGCTCTCCGCCTGCCTCCAGTGTTTGGCGGGAACACGCTGCACCGCCGGAGGATGGGGTCGTGTGAAGGCGGGGCTGCCCGGGGGGCGGGCTTGGGGCGCAGCTGCCTCTTAGAGTCCTCTTCCCTCTCTTCTCAGGCTTCCTTCCCCCAGGCACGTTTTGACAGGGCTTGAAGCCATCCTTTACCTCTGTCTTCCCTTCTCCCAGCTTCTCATTGTCCTCGAAGAATTGCCCTGCTAGAGTTGGACACGACTGAGTGACTGAACTAACTGAGCCGCTGGCTGCGTGCCGCACCCTCTGGGGAAGCGGCGGCAGACACTTGGGCCCCTGGGCCCTGGCGGGGGCCGGCTGAAGAAGGCGGCAGAGCAAGGGCGAGGGCAGCCGCCCGGGAGAGGGCTGGACCAGGCCGTCGCCGGGAGGACGGTGTTCCGAAATGAGCCCGCCAGCCGCTCCGGGTCACCTGCTCTGATATTTGCCTTGACTCCCCTGGGATGCGTTCTGTGCCAGGTCACCAGAAAGCCCCGCCCCAGAGTCTTCGCCTGCTCTCCCTTCTGCCTCCCGGTGACCAATCGTTTGGTTTGCTTGGAACTTGGCTTTGGGGATTCTGGACTTTAAAGCTGGGAACCGGGGACAGATTGGTCGTCGTCCTCGGCTGCCCCCTCCTCATTCGGGTCTGGGTCCACGAGTCCCTCCTCAGAGAGGTCTTCCCAGACCCCAGCATACAGAACCACCAAGTCACAATCCTGTTTTGTTCCTGGGTTGGTTTTCTATTGCTCCTGGAACAAACCACGCCGAATTTCGTGGCTTAAAGCAACATGCATTTGTTGTCTCACAGCGTGTAGGTCAGCAGTCCATCTGGGTTGGTTCTCGTGGTTTCTCTGCTTCAGGTTTCAAAAGGCCAAAATCAAGCTGTCAGCCAGGCTGGACGCCGCATCTGGAGGCTCTTAGGAGAACCCACCTGTGAACTTAGGCGGGTGGCAGGTGGAGCCCAGCTCCTTTCGGGCGTGAGGCTGATGTCCCTTCTTCCGTGCTGGCTGTCAGTGTCCAGAGGCCTCTCTTCAGCCCTGGGCGTAGCTCCTGTGCCTCCGAACTAGCAACAGGACCCCAAGTCCCTGCGTGCCTGGACTCCCCCTCCACTTCAGCTGGACAAAACTCCTGCGTAATAGGGACTTGTGACCAGGTGAGCCTCATGTAATAATCCCTGTCACTGCCCTTTAGAGTCCGCAACCGTAGTCACATCTGCACTGTCCCTTTTGCTGTGCAAAAGGTAACGGATTCAGCAGATTTCAGGGTTTTTAGAGGGCATCCTTGGAGAAGGCAATGGCACCCCACTCCAGTACTCTTGCCTGGAAAATCCCATGGACAGAGGAGCCTGGAGGGCTGCAGTCCATGGGGTCGCTGAGGGTCGGACACGACTGAGCAACTTCACTTTCACTTTTCACTTTCATGCACTGGAGAAGGAAATGGCAACTCACTCCAGTGTTCTTGCCTGGAGAATCCCAGGGATGGGGGAGCCTGGTGGGCTGCCGTCTATGGGGTCACACAGAGTTGGACATGACTGAAGAGACTTAGCAGCAGCAGAGGGCATCCTGATTCCCACGCTCCTTAAGAGCCCTCGCCACTAGCAGGTGTCTTGCTTGCATAGGTATTTATTCTCCGTTTACCGTGTGTCCCTCTCCTCCCAATGCAAGTGCCACATGAGCAGGACGGCATCGGTATCGTTCCCTGCAGTGTCTCCGGCCCTTTCCAGTGCTTGGCGTGCGGTAGGCGTGGCACAGTTTGTTCGATGGTTATAGTGATTGCTGGACACCCGGTGGAAAGGGCAAGTTCTGCAACTCGCACGAGGCTTCTCAGAGCCTGCCCCCCACGGAGCAGATGGCAGGAGGTCCGGCAGGGAGACGCCCGCAGCTCCAGTGCCCTTGGCACTGACTTCTGACCAGCCCAGCCTCTCTGCCAGTGTCCCCCTCCTCCTCCCGGAGCCCCCAGATGCTCAGTGTCTCCCTGCCTGAGGACTCCAGAGGGCAGAAGCCTCAAGCTAGCTGGTGGCCCGAGGGGCGGTGAAGACTGCAGGCCAGCCTGGGAGGAGGCAGGGACTGCTGCAGCGGCTGGGTTCAAAGCCAATCCACCTGGGACTTCCAACAATTAATTTTCCCCATCTGCACAACGATCAGCTTCTGAGGGAAAACAATTAGCCCACTGCAAATTGTAATTGTCATCTCACTCCTGACTTTAATTTGGACTAATGAGGCTAAGTGATTCCCGCTCCCTCCGCCTCCCGCTGTCCGGGCCCTGGGCCCTCACCTGGGCAGGCAGTTAACCCTTGGCTGTCCGCCTTGCGCCAGAGACTTAGGGCCATTTGGTGGCCGGCCCAGCCCAGGGCTGGGCGGAGCAGAGGCTGGCTGAAGGAGAAAGGAAGAGAGTGCCTCGGGCCCGCAGGAAAGCTGCCTGTTTACGCGGCTCCTAAACGAACAGAGTTTTATTGAACAGAATTGACTGCTGGCTCGCTCCTCTGTCACAGCCAGTTACCTCTGGCGTGCGGTCTCTGGGGACCCAGCATCCGGAAGCCTCTCCCCCCTACAGGCCGGGTGCCCCTGCCCACCCTCTCCACTCTTCCTGTGCTGAAGCTGTGCTTCTCCGCAGCCGGGAGAGTCACGGGGTTGGTGTCAGCAACTTGGCATCATTCAGTTCAACCCTGCTCCTGCTGCACAAACCAGGGCTGGCACAGACCAGGACTTGCTCAAGGTCACTCAGGGGCCTGGCCTCAGAAGGAGCGCACACCACCATGCTGCTTATTGCTTACCTGTCTGCCTCTTGTCTCCTCGGGCGCTTCCTTGCTCTCTTGCCCCTGGCTTTCCCCCAGCACAATGCCTGGCATCCTCACAGATGCAGGGAATGAGGCGTGTGCGAAGTCCTGAGTGCACCAAGCCCCTCACCCCTCTTGGCTGGGTTGATTCATTCACTCACATTCATTCACCTGTCAGTGTCAATGTGTGCTGGGAACCACGCCAGATGCTGGAGCACAAAGGCCAACAAGGCCCTTCCCTGCCCTCGAGGACCTCCCAGCCTCGTGGTTCTCGTGTGTGGAGCCATTCAGCCCTGGGTCCCCAGCCTCCGATGGGCCAGTCTTCAGTGAGCACCGACTCTGACCCTGACTGGCAGCAGGTGAGGGAGCGGGCCCTGGTCCCTGGCCCCACCCCTGCCGCAGAGCACCCTGAGCTCCCGTCACTGCTGCCTGTGGAGTTAGGTGTGCGTCAGGAATCTGGATTCCTCATCCCGGCTTTGCCACTGGCGCTGCCTGTGCTAAGTCGCTTCAGTCGTGTCCGACTCTGTGCGACCCCATAGACGGCAGCCCGCCAGGCTCCCCCATCCCTGGGATTCTCCGGCCAGAACACTGGAGTGGGTTGCCATTTCCTTCTCCAATGCATGAAAGTGAAAAGTGAAAGTGAAGTCACTCAGTCGTGTCTGACTCTTAGCGACCCCATGGACTGCAGCCTTCCAGGCTCCTCCGTCCATGGGATTTTCCAGGCAAGAGTTCTGGAGTGGGGTGCTATTGCCTTCTCCAGGCTCTCTCTCTCTGGCCTTCCGCAAACCCTCTCCTCCCTCCTGAAGCCAGGGTGCTGGGCTCTGGTGTCTGTACGGCGCCCTCTGGAGACTCGGCTGGGGTCCCCCACCATGGGGACCCGGTGGGGCTGGTGGGAGGCCCCAGGCTCCTCAGGAGCAGCCTGGCTCCAGGCTGCCGCCACCCCCATGACCTGAGCCCATTAGGCCTGCAGGTGAAGGTCTGCGCTGCAGTGGGCAGCCATGCAGCCCCTTAGGTGACCGCTGGTGCCACAGGAGAGGAAGCAGGTATTGCTGGTGCACCCTGGTAGGAGCCCCACATCTGAGTGCCATCCTTCAGTTTGGTGGGAGCATTGACTCGTGGGGAGGTGGAAACTGGGAGTCAGGAGAGAGAGGGATCTCTCAGAGCATCCTCTCCCAGGCTTCCATGGTGCCAGGCACATTGGCAGCTGAGGACAGCCTTGAGGGAGGCCCCTGCCCTGGCCCCTCCGTCGCCTCTTCCTGAGGGAGACACAGGCGACTGCCCCTCTGCTGCCTTCTCTTTGCGTGCTCCCCATGGTCTGCCCACGCCCGGACCAGCTGGCCCCAGCCCTGGGTCGTTTCCTGCTCCTGCCCCTCTTGGCTTGGCTGGGCCACCAGCCCAGGTCCCTCCTCTCCCGTCCCTACCTGTGCCTGAGGGAAAGGCATGGGAAGGTCAGGACCCCTGCTGCTCTGAGGGCGCTTAGAGCTCATTGCCATCGTCCTGTTGTCCCTGAGGACGGGAGGCCAGATACATCAGCATGGCTGGTTCCTCACCTGGGACATCCCCACTGCGGCCCTGCTGCCGCGGCATGGCCCGCTCCCCAGGTGGGAACCAGCTCTGACATACACGGCTGCGACAAGAGGGTGCAGCGACCCTCCCCTGCGATGCACATCTGGTCCTTCACGTATGCTTGAACCTCCCCCGCTCACCCGCTGATGGGGCCAATGCAGCCTGCTCCAGGCTGGGGGCAGGGAGGGCACTCCCCAACCTGGAAGTCTTGGGCTGACCCTGACTGGGATCTCCATCAGTGCTTGTCAAAGACCACCTCCAGAGTGGGTTCAGCTTGCAGGTTCCTGGGTCTCACCTCCAGAGAATGTGATTCCAGAAGTCTGGGTGTGCATAGGAATCTGCAGGATTAGTAAGTACCCTGAACCCGATTCTGGTGTAAGAGGACCGTGGCCCACCCTCCATGAAAGGTTGCTTGATCTAGGTGTGGTGAGAAGAGCTCTCCCCTGCTCTTTAAGGCCTTGGAGTTCAGGGTCAAAGAGAGAAAGCATTGGCCCCCAGCCAGACTTGGTCAGGGGTCTGGAGTATTGGCTCACCCGGGATCTTCAGATTGCTGTCAGCACCCCCTTCCTGCCTTGGTGCCCCTGGTAATCCAGGTCTTCATCGTTATTCCTGCACTGGCCTGGGAGGTGCGTGCCTCAGCAGAGCAGAGGGGCTGGCTGTGGGCAGTATCTGGGAGCTGGCCCAGCTCTAGGAAGGGTATTTGCTTCCCCAGGGACTAGGCGATGCTCTGATGCTCCCTCACCTTCTTTAGATGCACTTTGAATCCCCCACTTGGGCTCACGAGGCTGGTCACAGCCCAGGCTGCACACACTGGTGATGTGGGGGCTTCAGCACCGTGCCCCCGGTCCAGACCCCAGCCCAGAGCCGTGGTGTCTGCCACAAGACGCAAGCACATCAGGCTACCCTAGGAGGTCAGGAACATCACCACTGCACCTCCCTCCGATACTGCTGCTTGCCCCTCTCAAAGACAGGTGACGGAACAGGCGCCTGGAAGTTAGGTAGGTCACAGAGCTTTGGGGCACACTCAGAAGTCATTGGCCCACCCTTCATTTTACACTGAGAAAACCAAGGTGCCAAGGGGTAACAGTTTCCCAGACTCTCAGAGAGGGCCAATGGAAAAGTTAAGCCTGCAGCTAGTTAGTGATGAGACTTGGGGAGTGTTCAGTCCTGGCTCCTACCTAGGACTAGGAAGGGGAAGCCTTGAGTGAGTGATGGAGGTAGGATCTGGACCTGCATCTTTCTAAACTGCAGTCTATGCTATTGCTCCTCAATAGAAATATAATACAAACCGCATTTTATATATGGAGTAGCCGCATGAAGGGCTTCCCAGGTGACTCAGTGGTAAAGAACCTGCCTGCCAATGCAGGAGACACAGGTTTGATCCCTGGGCCAGGAAGATTCCCTGGAGAAGCAAATGGCAACCCACTCCAGTATTCTTGCCTGGGAAATCCCATGGACAGAGGAGCCTGGAGGGCCAGTCCACGGGGTTACAAAAGAGTTGGACATGACTTAGTGACTGAACAGCAACAGCCACATTAAAAATGTGAAGAGAAACAGGTGATGCTAATAACGTGTAACCCAGTGTATCAGCCCAGATTATCATTTCAACATGTAATGGGAGTAACAGATTTGCTAGTACTTTCATTCTTTCTGCACATTAAACCTGTGTAAGCTGGCATGGACAGCAGTGTACTGCACTTCTCAGTCTGGACTGGCCACGGTTCACGTGTTCAGTGGCCATGGGGGCTGCCATGTTGGGCAGTGCAGGCCGAGGTTTTCGCAGCTGCTTGTTTGTGCTGCATCGCCCAGTGACTCAGCATGAAAGTCAGAGCCGTCCCCTGGCCTCTGCTGCCCTGACTTCCTGCTGTTCCCGGGGGCGGGCCTCCTCTTCCTTTGGGCTCTTACAGGATTGTGGTCTTCCTTCCCTCTCACCTGCCCATCTTCCCATCCACCTCTCTCATGCCCCCCTCTCCTGAGCTCTCTCCTGGAGATCTTGTTGTCAGACAAGAAACCTTTAAGTAGGTGAAACAAAGGTGACATGTCCCTCATTTACATTCAGGTTATATCTGGCTTTTTTGGCCCTGTTGAATGGCACTTCTATCAAAACATCTCATTTGGAAATGTCAGTGTGGTTTCTGATAAGTCATCAGTCACCGTGATGGCGACCGACAGACGGGAATGAGTGTGGTGGTATCTAATGCGCTGCGGAACCTCTCTTCTGCAGTTGCGTAGTGTTTTATTTATTCAACGTGGCATGAAATCTCTCTTGAAGGAAAGAAGCGATTAACCCTGCCACACCAGGCCCCTCGAGGTCTTCTTTTCTCCTTAACTTGCCAGCCTTGCTTTTGCCTCCTTGCGCCTTTTGCACCTGGAGTCAGGATCTTGCGGTCACCACAGGCTCCATGGCACCTCCACTCCAGCGGGAGGCAAGCCAGCCGCCCTCCTGGCACCCGAACAGGAGCTGTGAAAACTGCCCAGCTGCTGCAGGGCCCTGGCTCTGAATTCAGGCGCTGGGGCTGCCCATGAAGTTGATGTGGACCTGAAGCAGTTCCCGTGTGCAAGGAAAGCTGGCACGCTCCACGGTCGCTGTTCACTCTGGTGTGGTTGCGGTCCTCCGTCTCCCCCTCTCTGTGTCCCACCCTTCCTCAACTGCAGAGTCCCCGCGGGACCGCGCCCCCAGCCATGCACTAACTAGGTGCCTACAGTCCTGATTTCCTGTCAGTTTCAACAGAAACAAGAGTAGATTTTTGAAAAGGAGCATTAAACATTTTTTAAAAAATGATAGTGCACATGCAAAAAAAAAAAAAAAAACCACACAGGAGTCTCAAGATTTTCCAGATCACATGTTTCTGATAGAAAATAAAGGTACTGAAATCTGAGGTGGGCTGGTTTCGTCCAAGCAGCTGGCCCCTGGCTCCGTCCTTCATTTCACCCCTGTGTCTGGAGCCCCCTCTCCTCTCACCCTCCCTCTCCCCACACTTCCTGCCCATCCTTTTGGGGCTGAGACTTTGGTCAAGTAAGCAAACATGGGATAGAAACAAGCGTGGGCTGAAGCCCCTGGGTTGTTCGTCTCTGTGCTGAGAGAGCCATTCCCTACCAGTACTTGGAGATGGTGACAGCTGCTCAGAGGCTCTCCTTGTGACCCCGAACCCTGTGTGAAATCCCCTGACCTGCATCTGGACATGTGGGAGGAGAGGTTGTCCAGACCTTCCTCAATCCATTCTCTCTTCATTGGTGATGAAGGGGAAATATCACACAGGCATGCATGTGCACGCACAGCCTTTCAGTGTGAGCCTTTCCCCATTCTTCCCTCTGGGTGCTGTTATGATTTCTGCAGAAGACAGCATCTTGGGAAGAAAAGAGCTCTGGCTCTAGAGTGGGACCATCTTGGCTCCGGTTTCAGCTCTGTGCAGCTTCTTGCCTGGCTCTGGGCCAGTGAGTCGCCTCTGAGCCTCAGTGTCCTCGCCTGTGAAGTGAGTGGAGGATGCCAGCCTCTCAGAGCTTGCCCTAACACTGCCAGTGTTCCTGATGGTTAATTCCCCTCTTCTCTCCCTTCACATCTGCTTCCTCCTGATGCAGGTGCAAGGTAGAGAACGGTCTGCAGTGATTGGCAGAAACCCTGTGCCCTGGCCCCATGGCTTGAAATAGGCACGTGCAGATCCGCCTTCTAATTGTCACCCACTGCTCATGTAGTCTAGACGCGGGGTTAGATCTCCCCCATCAGAGCCCCAGCTGGCCACCTTTTAATGGGGGGCTGTCCCTTTTCAGGAAGCCTCCTGTTAAGGGCAGCCCCACTGCCAGGCATGGGCAGTCACACTACTTGTTCTTTTACCTCCAACCCACATTTGCTGCTGCTGCTGCTAAGTCACTTCAGTTGTGTCTGACTCTGCGACCCCATAGACGGCAGCCCACTAGGCTCCCCCTTCCCTGGGATTCTCCAGGCAAGAACACTGGAGTGGGTTGCCATTTTCTTCTCCAATGCATGAAAGTAAAAAGTGAAAGTGAAGTTGCTCAGTTGTGTCTGACCCTCGGTGACCCCATGGACTGCAGCCTACCAGGCTCCTCCTGTGGGATTTTCCAGGCAAGAGTACTGGAGTGGGTGCCATTGCCTTCTCCGCAACCCACGTTTATTGAGCACCAATTATGTGCCAACCCCCGTGTGAGGTGAAGGGGAAGCCAGGGTGGAGCAGGCCCAGCCCCTGCCCTGGAGAAACTCAGGCCCGGGAGGCAGCCACCCCGTGGCTGCTGCTCAGCTGGGGTTGGTGCTGGGAGAGGGAGAGGACGGAGGGCAGGGATGTCACAAAGGAGGTGACAGTTGAGCTGACGATGGACGGTAATTAAGAGTTTCCCCAGCAGTGAATGGAAGAGCATTCCAGAGCGAGTTAAAAGGCCTGCAGGCACAGAAGGGAACATCTAGTTCCTATTCAGCTCAGGAAATGAGGAGAGGAGGGGAGGCCCTGCAGAGGGGGGTGGGGAAGATGGGGCTGGGGCTGCTGCTCAAGCAGCCGGGGTCTGCATTTGGTCAAGGAGAGCTGGTGGCTTCCCTCATCACAAGGAGAGAGCTGAGGCAGAGGGACTGAGTGACAGATGGAGCACCCAGAGGAGAAGGGGACCCCAGGGGCACATGAAGGATTGGGAGATTCAGCAATTTGGGAAGCAGTAGCTTCTGGCCCATTCACATGTTACCAAAAAGCCATTCTCCCCTGGGGCCCTTTTTCTCTGATACTGCACTAGTGTAGCAGGAGGGTGTAGGTGTGCATGTCATAGCCACGTCTGCTGGGATATAGAATTCATTTGTTGAACTCCTGCTGTGTGCCAGCACTGTGCCAGATTTTTTGTAAGTATTACTTCACTCAGTTCAGTTCAATTGCTCAGTCGTGTCTGACTCTACGAACTCATGGACTGCAGCATGCCAGGCCTCCCTGTCCATCACCAACTCCTGGAGCTTACTCAAACGCATGTCCATCGAGTCAGTGATGCCATCCAACCATCTCACCCTCTGTTGACCCCTGCTCCTCCTGCCTTCAATCTTGCCCAGCATCAGGGTCCTTTCCAATGAGTCAGCTCTTTGCATCAGGTGGCCAAAGTATTAGAGCTTCAGCATCAGTCCTTCCAATGGATATTCAGGATGTGTTTGATTTCCTTTAGGATGGACTGGTTGGATCTCCTTGCAGTCCAAGGGACTCTCAAGAGTCTTCTCAAACCACAGTTCAAAAGCATCAATTCTTTGGCACTCAGCCTTCTTATGGTCCGCCTCTCACATCTATAACTTTGACTAGATGGTTGGATGGCAACACTGACTCAATGGACATGAGTTTGAACAAGTTCTAGGAGATGGTGAAGGACAGGAAAGCCTGTTGTGCTGCAGTCCACGGGGTCACAAAGAGTCAGACATGACTAAGCGACTGAACAGCAACAATCTCACTGAATCCTCAATAACCCTGTGAGACATTATTCCCATTTTACAGATGTAGGAATTGACACTCAGAGAGGATAAGTAATTTGTTCAAGGTCACACAGCTAGGAAGAAGCAGAAGTAGGATTTGAGCTCAAATCTTTCCTATTCTGAAGGCTGTGTTCTCTCCATGCTGCTGTGTAAAGCGTTTGGTCCCAGCTTCCTGAGCCTGTTCTTCATCTAGCCCCCGGGGTTCTGGAGGGATTTATAGGACTTTGATGCTGCCTTTGTCATTAGAAGGCTGTCACTGGGGTGACAGAGAACAGCAGATATGGAGCTGTCACCGCGGGGAAAAGGTGACAAGGAAGGCACTTCATCCCCGCCGCTCGATTGGAGGCGGCCACAGCGTTGCCTGGGCAAAGTGTCCCTGTCATGGTTGTTCTGCTGTGTCCCCAGAGTTGTCCTAGACCCCTTCTTCAAGCTGGTGGGATCCAGGCCTCAAAATCCACTGCTGGTTTCTGAAGGACGAAGAGAATTTTATGGAAAGGGGCCAGTCCATCCTCTTCAGAACTGACCCAGGAATAGAGCAGTGGTCCTTAACATTTGAGGCCATAGATACCACTCAAGGAGAAACATACCCATATGCCCACACTCACGTGCACACACACGATTTCAGGTATTTGCCAGGCTCTTCAGTCCAGCTGTGAACTCGAGATTAAGCAGGCTTTCTCTCCAGAGACACGGGGGACGTGTTTATGATAAACAGAGTTGCTGTCTGTGTTTACCCTTCTGACCCTTTCCTCGTCCTATGGCTCCTAGAGGAAGCAAAGGAAGTGTTGCTCAAATCCAGTAATTGCTTTTCAAGTGTGTCTTTGGGGAGGCGAAGCCACAGACTGCTTGAGAGTTCTGGCTTCTCTGTATTAAATTGCAGAGGCCTTCACGTCTGTGAGGGCTGGGTGGGCTGCCTGAGCGGTTGGGAGTGGGCTCTGTGTCTAAAAGTCTGTCAGGATGCCGGCTCTCAGGACCTCGGGAACTCTCCTTGCCCTGAATTCCCTGAAGACTGCTCTGGAGGAGACAGCCGTTGCCACAAGGCTCTGAGGACCTGCTCCTCCCCCTCGGCCACCTCTGGACATTCCTGTCCCTCCCTGGCGGGAAGCACGTGTGCTTGTAATAGAGCTGCCTAATCACTTGTTTAAACTAGGCATTTGGTGTGTAATGACTCCTGGCTGGGACCAGAAAAAGCCATCAGCCTTTCTCTGCAGGGACCAGACCTGCCGGCCGTGGCTCCATTGGCTGGAGGAGCGGGGGTCGTCCTCCCGAAGGCAGCGCCCCTGTGTTAGGAGCCCGGAGAGGGGGTCACCTTTCAAAGTTGGGCAAAGACGGCTGACACCCCACTTCCTTCCTCACCTGCTCACCTCCTGGGCACAGGGTGAGCCCAGAATGGGAAGGAGTGAGAAGGCAGGGCACCAGGGGTCATTTCCCAGCTCCGCTAGTAACCTGAGGGGGCAGCTTCTGGAACAGTCTCCTGTGCACCTGTCTTGCTGCCCAGCTGGAGCAGACAGGAAATCTGGCAGGGCCTGAGGCTTCCCAGGCTCGCGACTATGACTGGAAAGCCAGCAGGTTTGCTATTTGCCCAGAGTTTTGAGATCTGGGGAGAGAGACGCTGGAGAAATATAAGCCACAGCTGTGTTAATTATTATTATTTTTATCATTATTACAGAGAAGAATGTTCCCTTGTTAATTCCCTGGGAAAACGAGCTGGCACCACTCAGGCCTTGAGCCCAGGAGAGCAAGAAGTGGTAAAAAAAATAAAATAGGCTCTGTATCTGCTCCCCTCCGAGCTGGTTCACCTGGCCGGCTCTGCGCCTCTCCCTCACGCATGTGCACACACACAGACACACACGCACCCTCACATGTGTGCAGCCTGAGCTGCTCCAGCAGAAGGGAGGGGGCACAGCCCCTGGAGCACTTCTTCTTGTGTCAGTGGGAGAAAGCTGGCCAGGCCACAGCAGAACGGTGTGGGAGTTGGGGAGAAGACCCTTGCTTCTGTTGTTCTGGAGGTTTCGGTCGAGGAGCACTGTGAACACCTCCACCATCCACAAGTGGGCTCCCTCGCGGCCTGGCACATGGTGTGGTGAGGAGTCAGGGCCCAGCGTCACGGGCTGGACGTGTGTCGTGGCTTCTGCACATGCCAGCTGTGGGGCCTGGGCGGTGGCTTCACTTCTCTGAGCCCCCGTTTCCCCTGCAGTGCATATACCTGCCACTCTCAGGGGGCTGTTCACATGGGTTAGAGAATAGAGAAACTTTAGGAGAGGCCCAGGACAGAGTAAGTGTTCATTAAATTGTACCTGCTAAAACTCAGAGAAGATGTTCTTATCCCATTGTACAAGTGATCTGGGGTTCAGGCAGGGGGTCCCCTAGTTGATGAGTGGTGGAGCTGCTGTCTCTTCGGGAGATTTCCATGGGGGCGGTCCCCTAGTTGATGAGTGGTGGAGCTGCTGTCTCTTCGGGAGATTTCCATGGGGGCGGTCCCCTAGTTGATGAGTGGTGGAGCTGCTGTTTCTTCGGGAGATTTCCATGGGGGCAGAGTGGACCTGGGCCTCCCACTGCAGCCAGCTCCATCACCCCTGGGCTGCACACACATGGCCACCCCTCTGGGGACTTCTCCAAGGGCTGACCTGGGCTGCAGCTGCACCCAGTCTCTGCCAGGTGGGGGCAAGGGTGTGGAGGCAGAGGAGACCCCCAACCAGATGGCAGCATCAGGAGCTGGTGGGGGCAGAGAGAGGAATGATGGGTGACCTGCAAGGTGGGAGGGGGCAAGGAGAGAGGGCAGTGGTGAGGAAAGAGGTGGAGGCTGGGAGGAGGCGGGGCCCACCGACTCCCAGGGAGCCCGTGGCCAGGCTGCGGCTCCGTTTGCTCAGACAGCTGGATGCCCTTCCAAGAGGAGCTTCCTCTTGGTAATAATAAAACATCCTTGAACTTGGTGGCAAATCCGGCCACTAAATTTACCTCTCAAATATAATGTGATTGTGAATTGTGGCACATGAATTATATCCGAAAAGCATTATTTATGTATAACTGTAATAATTATATATACTGCACATACATATATACTCACATGCATATGCATGTGCTTGCGTATATGTGTGTCTGTAATCACACAGTCGTGTCCAACTCTGCAACCCTTTGGACTGTAGCCCTCCAGGCTCCTTTGTACACGGGATTCTCCAGGCAAGAACACTGGAGTGGGTTGCTATGCCCTTCTCCAGGAATCGAACCCACATCTCCTGCATTGCAGGTGGATTCTTTACCCACTGAGCCATTGGGGAAGCCCCCATGCATATATAAAAGTTTATAAATATATAAAATGGGGTTGTTAAGACCACTGGTTCTTGCCCCTTCCTAGTTGTATGATCTCGAGACTGAGGTTGGAGGCCTGGCCCTGCAGCCCAGACTGCAGCCGGCAGGCTCTCTGCCGGGGCCTGGCGCTCGGGCCCGGGGGAACGGACAGTCATGGCCAGGGGCCCCTACGCTCAGTGAATGCATTCATGAAGCAGAAGGGGGGCCAGAAAAAAGCAAAGAAGAGGAAAGAAACACCAGCAAATTCTCCTCTGTCCTCCCCCAGCTCTGCAGCTCCTGGGGGAACCGAGCTGCATAATACAATGGGATTTAATAAAATGCCTTTAACTCACAAAGTTTGTCTGCCGCCAGCTCCTTAATTAAATTGCCTAATGCTGCTTTGCGATGGCAGCACAGACTCCTGTGTTTAAAGAGCGTGGTGTTGCCATGGCGCTCTCCCGGCAGGGCCAGCCGGCCTGGAGGAGCATACAGATGAGGCGGGGGCATGGCCCTGCCCGCAGCGTCCACCACACCACACCACACACACACACCAGACACGCCACATACACACACACCAGACACACACACACACCAGACACACACACTAGACGCACACACACACCAGACACACACACACCACACACACAAACACACACCAGACACACAGACACATACACCACATACACATAGCAGACACACACACCACATACACACACACACCACATACACACACAGCAGACACACACACACACCAGGCACACACACACCACACACACAAACACACACCACATACACACACACCAGGCACACACACACACACACATCAGACACACACACCACAGACACACACACACACCAGACACACACAGTCACCCACACACACACCACAGGCCTGGCCCTGCCCACAGTGTCTGCCCCCCCACACTCACACACACTACAGTATACCCTGGTGTTCCTGGGAGAGGTTTCAATCCCTGCCAAGAACGCTAGCCGAGGCTTTAGAAAGGGGAGACCTGGGGACACTGAGCAGAACAGAGCTGGCCTGCCTGCGTGGCAGTGGTCATGGGCCCTGCCCTGGCACTTGGGCAGCCCCTTGAGGCCTGGGCAGCGGATATCTCCCCAGCTGCCCGCTCCTGTGGGCAGCCGCTCCATCTCCCCTGGTGCCCACCCAAATACCCTTGTCTGTGTGTGCTGAGACCCAGGGAGGGCTGGGAAACACTGGTAGAGAGTCCGTGAGTCTGATGAGAAAAGGGTAGGATGTTTTTTCACACATGGAGGGTGGAGGAAAGAGACGCTCACTTGCTTATGGAATTTTCCATTAGGTGCAGTGCTTCTCAGCAAAACCAGTTGGGTATTTCCCCCTCTACTTTATTATGAAAAATTTTAAATATTGTATCACAGCAAAGTTGACAGAATTTAACAGTGAGCAGTCATATACCCACTACCTAGATTCTACCATTAACCTTGGATGACACTTGCTTTATCATATCTCCTCCCATCCATCAATCCATCTTATTTTTCCTGCATTTTAAAGTAAATTGCTGGTATTAGTACATTTTCCCTAAATGCTTCAACAACCATGGAGTTCAACTTTATTTTACAGATTTGTTTTTTATGTAAAATTTACATGCAAATAAATTCTGGGGAGTTTTCATTCCATGCCTGCATTGCACCCCCAGAGATTGGTTTAATTGGTCTGGAGTGAGATGCAGATATGAGTATATTTTAAAAGATCCTCATATGAATCTCTGGTGCAGCCGGACTTGAAAAACAGAGATAACAGGAGGCAAAGAGTGATCATTTTTATTCCCCCAAGGAGAATGCGAAGCTCTGGTTGCCTGTCCCCGTTTACACTCCCAGCCCCACTTCCCTTCCTCCGGTACTGTGTATGCATCACATGCCCACATTCATGCTGCTTTTAGGGTGTACATGTGAATCCACTCACACTCATGTTAGCCTTACAGGGTCTCTTCATCTGTATTTCCCAATGGCAAAATCCATATCTCTTTCAGACGGTGTACAAGTCACAGAGGTGAACCCGAACAAATCTTAGGATGATCAGGGTACTTACGATGACCGGGATCGAGGCAGCGGGTGCAGGGATGATGATGCTACTGAAAGGTGTTCACAGTGATGCGTGGTGAAGACAGTGAGTGAGGGGTCCTGGGGTCACAGCTGAGGGCGACAACGGGGTGATGCTGATGGAGACGGTGTGCTGCAGGTGGGGTGACCACCAGCGTGGTGTCAACCCCAGGTGGCTGCCGCGTGGTGGCGACTGTCATGTGCTGCTGCGAATGTTCCCCTTCCTGTGAGGGCGTGCAAACAGATGCTCACTCACCACACTGATGCCCGTCTGGGAAGAATATTGGTCGTCGTATGGCAGGAAGGTTGGTCCCCCATTTGAGAACCCCACTGCTGCAAAGTGCAGCTCCTTCCAAAATGCTGAGAGGTCACCTGAGAGCCGCACCCCTGGAGCCCTGGACGAGGCCCTGACAGAGCAGTAGCCCCGCGGTCAGCCGCCCCGTTTCATTGTGCTTTAACAAGACGCAGCTCTAGCGTTAAGTGCGAGTGGATCATTAGGAAAATTTAAGTTGAGCAGCTCTGAGCAGCTGGACCTGGGATGCCAGCCATCTCATGATCGATAGAGATTTTATTTGCTGCCTGCGTGGTTTCCTGTTCCTTTCATGCCTGGTAAGCTTGAGTGAGGACAGAGGAAAAGGGCTCGGCTTCCTCCCTGAGGCAATAGGGGGCAAAAGGGTGCAAAGCCCAGCACTCCCGTCCCTCACCACAGCACTTGGCTGGCCCCCCTCTGCATTCTCCTGGGCTGCTGGGATGAGAACGAAGTTAGGATGCTAAGGTGTACTATTTTAAATATATACACATATATCAAATATATATCAACATATATATGTATAAGGAATTGATTTAGGAAAATATCTGGAAAGAAAGTGAAAGTGAAGTCACTCAGTCGTATCCGACTCTTTGTGACCCCGTGGACTATAGCCCACCAGGCTTCTCTGTCCATGGGATTCTCCAGGCAAGAATACTGGAGTGGGTTGCCATTTCCTTCTCCAGGGGATCTTCCTGACCCAGAGATCGAACCCAGGTCTCCTGCACTGCGGGCAGATGCTTTAACCTCTGAGCCACCACGGAAGCCCCCACTTTAAATATATACGTATATATCAAATATATATCAACATATATATGTATAAGGAATTGATTTAGAAAAAATATCTTAATGTTGTCCAACCCTTTCATTTTACAGATAAGAAAACTAGGGCCAAGTGGGCAACAAATAGAATCCCTGTTGAGAACAACACTAAGAATCCCTTTCATGTATATAATATTGCTAATGAGGCAAAGACACCTCACACCTGTGATCTGATTTGATTTTTAAACCAGCCTTGTGAGCTGGCAAGGACCGTCCTGCCCATTTGACAGACAGCTCCTGAGTTATTCCCAGATTTTTTCCACTAGCAGTTAAGCCTAGATGGTATATCACAGCCCTTAGCATATTTCACACTCATGTTTTCATTAGATCTAAACCAGATCTCTGGACAAAGAAGGCACTAGTCTTATCCCCATTTCTCGGAAGTGAAAACTGAGGCTCATGGAGATTAAGCATTTTGCCAAGCTTGTACAGTTAGTAAGTGGTAGAGTGACAGCCAGAACCTAGGATCCCAGCGTAAGTTTGCTGGGGCTGCCATATCAAAGTACTACAAAGTAGACTGGATGGCTTAACCAAGAGTAACTGAATCGCCTCGGGTTCTGGAGGCTGGAAACCTGAAATCGATATGTTGGCCGGGCGGCAGGGCGTAGTCTTTCTGCAGCCTGGAGGGGAGGTTCCCCCCCAGCCCCTGGTGCTGTCTTTGGCCGCTCAGAGCTGCAGCGCTTCATTTGCGTTCTTCATCACCTCATTGCATTCTCCCTGTGTCTCCGCGTCTGTGTCCAAGTTCACCTCTTCTTACAAGGACACCAGTATTGGATTAAGGCCCACTCTAAACTAATAATCGGAGAAGGCAATGGCACCCCACTCCAGTACTCTTGCCTGGAAAATCCCATGGACAGAGGAGCCTGCTAGGCTGCAGTCCATGGGGTCGCTAAGAGCCGGACATGACTGAGCGACTTCACTTTCACTTTCCACTTTCATGCATTGGAGAAAGAAATGGCAACCCACTCCAGTGTTCTTGCTTGGAGAATCCCAGGGACGGGGGAGCCTGATGGGCTACCATCTATGGGGTGGCACAGAGTCGGACACGACTGAAGTGACTTAGCAGCAGCAGCAGCAGCAACCTAATATAACCTCATCTTTACTTGATTACCTCTGCAAAGACCTTGTTTCCAAATTAAGGTCATATGCGCAGGCTCTAGGAGTAGGTCTTCGTTGCATCTTTTGTGGGGGACACAGTTCAATCCGTAAGGGTCCAGTGGACTTCTGCAATGCTGTTTGCATCCTGTGCTGCATCCCACCCATTTTCTCCTCTGTGGCTTCCTCTGCCAAGGACGAGGCACTCCCCTCTCCTCCAATGAAGAAAGTGGGGCTGGCTCGGATCGCTTTTCACCTTCCGCTCTTCCCAAACGATTACAGGCTACTAAGGTGGAATCGTGAAATAGAGGCAGGCTTTTTTGTCTTTTTTATTCCCAGACAGTAAAAATCATTAAGGCTTGCTCTTAATTAGTTTCATTTCGAAGCTTCTAAATATTGATTTAACCTACACTCCTTTGTACTTGCTGCAGTCACTGAATTATGCCTGATATTGATCATGGGATGGAAGCATTTCCCTCCACCAGGCCTTGGGCCCTAGAAGCCAGTGGTCCCCCAGCAGGTCTGTGGGGCTCAGAAGGCATTGATGGGCTTGGAGGCAAGAAGCCCCTGCCAGGTTGGATAGGGCCTTCCTCTCCCAGAAGGGCTATTCAGCTTAGGCCAGGGGCCAGTGTCTTTCTCTTGGGCTGGCCCACGCTTGGGGGAATTTGATCAGCTGGAAACTTTCCATTCCTTTCCAGGCCTGAAGAGAGCTGGGCAGGGGCAGCTGGAGGAGGGTGCTGTGGGGTCAGGGTTTAGAGCGAGGGCATTGGCAGCCGCCAGACCTTGTTTGACTCCTAGTTTTACCAGCTGGATGTTCTTGGGTGAGGGACATATCCTCTCACATCTGTGAAATGGGGCTAGTAATCCCCTTATCTTGCTGTGGTTTTGAGCATTGAGTGTGAGCACTCATGTTAGAGCCCAGCCTAAGGCTGGCTGAGAGAGTCCTCAGTCAATGGCTACCATTATTAACATTGCTGTCCCTCTGGGATAATAAATCTGGATTTGGAAGCACACAGTGTCTTTTAGCTAAAAGCCGTGGCTTTCACTTGCTTGCTATATGATCCTGGGCAAGTCACTTAATATCCTTTCCATTAAAATGGGAGTGATGACATCTATGACCTTGCCAGCCTATTGTGAGACTCACACAGGATTGTGGAGGTGGAAGAATTTAAACTGCGAGGTGCAAACGGTCATAAGGGGTATTGTTATTGATGGCTACAGGAGGCACTGCCTTCCATGCCCTCTGTCTGCGAACCATGTGCCTTCTGGTTCCAGCCTGCTGTTCCGTCTCTTCACACCACCTGCACTCTTGGAAACTAAGGGGGACCACTCAGTTCTTGAAGTTCTCTTCATCATTTTTGTCCCGGGACCTTTGTTTCTGGTGTCCCCAGTATGTAAAGAACATCTTTCATCATCTGTGCATCTGTTGACCTGTTGATTTAGACAACACTTCCCTGGGAGGTTTGTTTTTTAAAGAAACAAAAACAACTTTATTGGTACATTTCATACCTTCAGATCTACCCATTTTTTGTGCATAATTGAATGACTTTTGGAAATTTCCTCTGAATTTTTGCCCAGTGTCCCTCATGAGGCAGAATTGTGTGTTCTCCTCTGGACCGTGTCCCTGTTACCCTTGGTAGGTACTTCTGTGACAACTCTTATCATGCTTTAGTAGAGTGGGGATTTTTTTAATCTGTGATCACACCTGCCCTCCCCGTGACCTTGTACCCCTAGCCACCCATAGTGCCAGCATACAGTCGCGACTCTATTAATGCCCATCGGGTAGAGAGTTTCCTTGTGGCCAGAGCAGAGGTGCGAGGCGTCTGGAATACTCAACCCTGACCTATCAGCATAATGATATGAAGCTCATCATATGCGGAGTTTTAATTAAGCATTCCTAGCTGGCATTGTTCTTGTTTACAGAATTCTAGGCTCAGCTGGGGGGCGCTTTAGAGATTATCCAGCCCAGCAGTTCTTCAACATGGAGCCCATCGGAGGCACCTGGAGGGTTTGCTCAAGCACAGATAACTAGGCCCCACCCTCCGATCCTGGAGGTCTGCGGTGGGCTGGAGAATCTGCACAGCTAACAAATTTCCAGGTGATGCCGATGGTGCCGGTCCAGGGACCTCAGCTTTAGAAGCGCTCTGTGGCCCAGCCCCCAGGTCACAGGTGAGGGGCCCGGACACATCCCCAGGCCAGTGAGGCCAGGGGCAAACCCAGTCCTGTCCCGCCCCGCGCCCTCTGCCACTTCCCGTGACCTCTGCTCCCGCCCTGACTGCAGAGAAGCTGGATGCGGGCCCAGGTCACACGGGGCCGCTGACAAAGGCTCCAGTCGGGGCAGGACGAGGGGGTGCTGACAGGGCGGAAGCAGGGGACGGGGAGGGCCCCGGGAAGGGGCAGGCCCAGGCTGGGCAGGGCGGGCCTGGAGGAGGCCACGCGGACAGGCCGTGCTCACTGCGGTCGGTTGCGGGGGGCCCTCCGCAGGGCTCGGCTGCAGCCATCTGTCTCGCAGGCCTGCCCGAGACAGCTGACAGAGAGGGGAGGCGGTGAGCCCCACCGGGGGCCGAGGCTCCTTCCGACGCGCCATTTATCTCGGAGCTTCATCTGGCAAACCTGCTGATGAAACGAGTCTCCTTTTCTCTCCGCCTCATCAATTTTCATTCTGATTTCATTTTCTTTTTCCGTTAGAAGAGCTTTGGCCTTTCTCCTTGTGTAACTGGTCTGTTCCCCACTGGCTCCGCGTCTTTCTCCTCAGCCCCGAGCCCGCCCCCCAGGCACCCCTCCCAGCGCACCCCCACTGTGCTCACCTTGGTGCTCCTCTCCCCCTTAGTTCTGGGCACAGGGGTCACAGAGTTGCCCTCGAGGGGCTCACAGTCTGACACAGGAGCTGAGCATCATACTGGATGTGGGTTCCTCGATGAGAAAAAGAGCAAGGGATTAATTAGCTGGGGGCGGGGTGGTAATGGAAGACTTGAGAGAAGGACAGTGTGAGAGAGGCCGCAGAGAATTCCCAGGGTACACGAGCCGCGACAGGGACTTCTGGGCAAGGCCCCTGCACGTGCAGAAGCAGCGGAGCAGGAAGGCGCATTGCTTGCCGTTCTCTGAAGCCTCCCCCTCCTTCCACCTGCACCTGGCTCCCAGGGACCCACTGCGTCTTAAGGGCTGCTGAAATGCTGCCCAGCACCCCCGGCTGCTTCTAGGAAGGGCAGGGGCAATTACAGGGAGGGAGCGGGAGAGGCTGAAGGTTGGCGCTTGGCCTTGGCTGCCCCTTGGGCTGGCGGCCAGTGCAGACTGTCTGTGGGCTGCAGTCACACTGGGACACTTGCAGCGCTGCTAGGAAGGGCCCTCTCGACCCTTCCAAGGAGCACCTGGGCAAATGGAGGTGCTGCTCACCTAAGCCAAGGAGAGTGAACTGTTTGTTGGGTGAGACTGTCAGACATTGGTGATCTATAAGTGGACTGAGTTCCAGAGCCTTCTAGAGTCCTGAAGACTAGAAACAGAACCCTGATTGGAAGCCGCAGGGAGTGCTTAGAGTTGACCCAAGAGAGGGCAGCTCCACCAAGAAGGAGTGTCAGCCTGAGATGGAAGAGCTCCTGGGAAGGGCTGCCCAAACTAGGAGGCACACATCCACGGGCAAGCCGTCTGGGGCGGGCCTGGTGTGGGGGCGGCCTGGAAGCTGGAGACTGTGCCCCAGACAAACCCAGGGAGATGGAAGTGGAAAAGGGCTCCACTGAATGCCGGGCGCTTGGCAGGCATCACCTCTTTCAGATTTCCCCCATGAGGGAGGTCTCTCCCCAGCTACCGAGGAGCAGCCTGAGTAGGGATACTCAAGGTCACCAGGATTCAGGTACAGACTGACTCCAAAGCCCTCTTTTGAATGGCTGACCTAATCTAAGGCCCCCGAGAGTCCAAAGCCAGTCCAGAGACCTGGAGATGCAGGTATTTCTTTCTGGAAACAAATCCCTTCCCTCCCAAGCCAGGAAAAGTTTTTACTGGAACAGTGACTCCTCTCACTGCAAAGTGGAAGAGAGGGCAAAGGTGGATGGGAAGACCTCATCCTTTCCCCAAGAGATGCCCCCCATTTTTATCCCTGATCTCCTCCAGTCTCCCCAACATCTTCCACTCTTGGAACAGCTTCTGGTACCAGAATCATGGAAGCAGAAAGGGCTGGTGTGTGAGGCACAGCCGGGTTCCCACTCAGGCCCATCCACATCCGAGCTGTGGGACCTAGGTCTGATCCCTGGGCTCCACTGAGTTGAAGTTTCTCTTCTAAAAAGTACCCATTTACAGGGATGTTGGAAGGATAGGATAAGGTATGTAAAGGGCCAAAAAATAGAAATCTGGCATATACAAAGCACTCAGGAATGTATCTTCCCTCTGACACTGATTTATATCATCCTTCCTGCGGCGTCAACAAGAGTTGAAGGGACTCACCTCAGTCAGAGAGGCCCTGCAGACTCATCATTTCCAAGCTTTTATAGCTGCGACTCAAGGGCAAAAATGCATGATTTTGCATCATATCTGACTGTGTACAAGTGTGTGTGTGTATAAAACAGAAAGAAAAACGTTTCTTAAAACATTGCTTCCTCTAGCTACATACCACACATTCTATTGTCTATTTCATTTTTTAATGCACATTGTTATCCACTTTAAACTGTTTTCATGACCCACTAATGGGTTGCCGCTCATAGTTCATGGTTGTAAACACCTCCCACCCTCTGCACTGCCCTAGGTTCTGAGAAGATAAAAATCAGTACCAAACCATTCCTTCCTCCAGGAACTTGCATCCTGGTTGAGGAAACAGGCTCACTGAATGGCAGTAAGACAGATGCTGTTACAGTGGAGGTTTGTTCCGGGTTCCAGGGGCTGCAGTGGGCATGACCACCTTTCTCGGAGGGACTCTGGGAACATGTCACAAGGAGGTGGCATTTGGGATGGGTTTTTAATGACTGGAGAGGAGTTTGACAGTTGAAGTTGGGGAGAGGTTTTGCCGGTTGAGTGCGAGGCCTGAGGAAGGGAAGGAAATAGCAGGTCTAGTTTGGGGGGAGCATGAGGTGTTTGGGAACAAGAGGGTCACTCAGGGCTGAGAAGGAGACACCAAAAGAGGCTATCATAAGAGTCAAGACAAGCGATGAGAAGGGATCGTAAGCATGCGCACTGCGGAGGGCAGTGTGAGGCGGGAGAGGGTCACGGTGGCGATTTCCAGTCTTGGAGACTGGTGGGTGCTGGTGCTGCCTGAGCAGGTTTGCTGGGAGATGTTGGGCTTGGGGCCCATCGAGTGCGAGGAGCCTCTGAAATGGGTAGGTGCAGGGGCCCGGGGCAGTGAGAGAGAGTCTGGTCTGGGTCTCTCTTCTCTGGCCGCTCCCCCGCTTGTCCCCTTGCCTGCTGCCGCAGACTCTGTCATCAGAATATCTATAGATCTGGCAGCAGAAAGCGGCCAGCAGTGCTGCCCCAGGAGGAGGCCAAGGCCCAGCAGGGCTTTGGGGAAGAGCTGCCAGGGGTGTGTGGGGCCAGGAGGTCATCCTGCCTTTGCCTCGAGGCAGCATAGCACTCACGGGTTCAGGTCATAGGGTTCCAACCCGAGAGGGGACCCTAAGATGTAGGACTGTAGATCAAGAAAGAGAAATAGAGGCATCTCCCTTCTTGGAGATCACTTATTAAGAATGAGACCCTGAGAAGCTCTAGTCACTGTGAAGCAGGAGGATGAATTAAGTGAATTTCAAGTCTGAGGTTCTGGAGTTCCCTAGAGCCTGACTCAATATTTCCAGAGCCGTGGTTTCGAGTTGTGATGGGGAAGGAAGGGGAATTCTGTGCTTAAAAGATGAAGTTGACTGATGGTGACAGAAACAGGGGGACAATGGCTGCTCCAGGTGGGAGCTGGACATTGGGAAGCATCGCACAGGAACCTCAGGAGGGCTTGGAAGTATTTGTTTCTTGTTCAAGGGGTGGTTATATTGGTATCTACTAATGTAGAAATTCATCAAGCTGCACACTTGGGATTTGTGCCATTTATGTGCTCTCTTATTATACCTGAATAAGAGAAAGGAAAAGTTAACTACAAAAGGTAAGAGTTGAGAAGTAGGAGCTAAGATGGGGGGAGGGGCAATGGGGAAGGGGGCCATGAGGGCCACGAACAGGCACGTCCTAGACCTCGATCCGGGGTCCTCACAGCAGCTCTGTGAGAGGGTCTCATCCTCACCTCCCGGCCCGGGGCGCTGACTTTGCCCAAGGTCACACAGTGAGCGGCAGAGCCAAACTCAAAACTGATCGCAGAGGCCGGCTTTCTTCTGCTTCACCACTCCTCCTTTGCATAAGTTATTTATGGAATTCAGACTCTGGAAGACTAGATAAACGCTGAGGTCTCCTGCAGCCCTGAGGTCCTGGTTGTCTGTGATTAAATGGGAGGCGGGAGCGAGGGCCATGCTCCCCTCCCAGGAGGAGCTCTCAGGGGCCAGGTGTACAGATGGAGCGCTGCCCGCCCCCCGCCCCTCGTGTCCCCCCACCCAGAGCTTATCTGCCAGTGAGGAGGCCGGAGTTTATCAACGCTACACTCAATTATGCTGCCCATCTGTCTCTGCAGCTCAGGGGGCCCTGGCACTGAAGCTGCAGTGAAGGCCAGGCTATCGATCATTGCCTGCTGCTCCTCCCTCCTGAGGGCTCCCAGCCCAGGGGGGCTGGGCTGCAAGGAGGGGAGGGGGATAGATCCACTCTGCACCCACGGCCGTCTGGAGGAGCATCGCTGTCTGCTGGCAGGAGCCCCCAGCTGTGCTGCGCCAGAGAAACGGGAGAAGGGCCGCTCTGCCCCTGACGCCAGCTTCTCCAGAATTCTTCATTCGGTGCTTTGCCAAGGATCGTGGTTCAGTGGGAAGTGTCTGGAGTCCATTCCATACTTTCTGCTAGCTCCAGAGCAGCTGCCTGGAAGAGGGGGTCCGTCAGAGCTCACAGAGCCAGCTTTTCCAAAAGAAGCTTTGCTCCTCTCTTCTCTTGGGCTAGACCCCCCATGTCCCCCTCACTGAAGGCCAAGGCTGCAGAGGTCTGCACACAGCAGCCCCCAGCCCCCAGTCCAGAGGCAGACTGAGGTCTGTGCCACCACACAGAGGAGCAGGGGCTTCTCTGTGTGTCCCCAGGGGAGTCCCTGTAGATAGGAATCAAGGCATGGTGCCTGAGGGCCCCCTCAGGTCGCTGTTGGGGAGGAGAGGTAGAGGGTCAGGTCGTCCCTGAGGGGCTGGCCACTGAGGCAGGCTTGCTGGGCCACCAGGCCGGCCAGCATCGGTCTGCCAGGCAGTGAGCCGTGGGCCGGGGAGGCAGGCTATGGAGTCAGAGACCTGGGTTTGAATTCTGACCCCACCACGTCAGAAGCCATGTACCCTCCGACATGTCACTTAACCTCTAGGTGCCTCAGTTGCTCCTGCTGCAGAGACTAAATAATCTCTTCCTTCTCTGCCTGCACACAGGATTGATAGGAGCATTACATACTTCACTCTTTGTATCCACTCACCAGTACCCTCTGCCAGTCCTACACTTGGCACCATGGGGACACAAAAACATGCACGACACGGCCCCTGCCACCAAGAGCCCGAAATCCAGCTCTCAGGGAAAGCATACACATGATAATCTGAACTCTTGCTCACCCGGGGAGATTATAGATAAAAGACAATTAGCTTTCTCTGCAGCTCCTGCAGAAACTGCTAATCAAGCCTGCATGAGTGGGCCATGTGCAAGACAGCCTTAAGTGGTGATGGCAGGTGAGTGGGCAGCTCTGAGTTCTATCCTGGAAGCTCAGCAGCGATGGGGAGGACTTGTCTAGGCCTTTGCCAAGCATCGGGGCCAGAGGTGCATGTGAACGTGAGGCATCCAGCCACTGCCCCTCTCTAGATGCCGGCTCTCACCCCAGCCCAGCCACAGGGGCAAGGAGGTGGGTGAGCCTGGGGTAGAGGGAAAGGCATGTCTCTGAACATTTTAAATGAGCTTTTAAGTGGCTTCTCCATGCCCTTCACACCATTGTGCATCAGCAGAAAGAGGCGCCGGGACAGAGGCGCTGGAGAGGAGCCTGGGACTCGGTCAGGGCCTCAGGGCCCTCTCCACCCACTGCAGCCTTCTCTTCCCTCACGAGCTGTCTTGGGCTCTCCTAATCATTTTACATTTTTGGTCCTGCCAGAGTGGCACTCTTAAAGGTGTGGCATTTGGTTCTGCCCCCAGCTCCCCACCCCACCTGGGGATGACACTGGGCCCACAGTGGGCAAGCTTCATAGGGACTGGTTAAGTCCTAGGATCCAACTTCTCTCCCCTCTGAGAAGTCCTGGAGCTGGGGTGCCTCCCCATCCTGGGGGATGCGGAGAACTAAGACTTCCTGAGCTCTGTGTGCACCACACCCAGCTCCTTCAATCCTAATGACGAGCTCATTCTACACTAAGGAACAGATGCTCAGAATAGTCAACAGCTTTTCCCTAAGTGCTCTGGTAGGAAGTGGTAAGTAACAGTAAGATCTGTTTGCTGACAGGCCTGGGCAAGAAGCAGAGGCCTCTGGTGTGCCCGTGAGGCAGGACCACAGTCTTAGCCCCACGACAGGGACAGCCCTGCTTCCTCTGCACCACACAGCACACTGCAGAGTCCTCACCCCTCCTCCCGACCGCCACTCACCGGCCTGGGCGGCTGACAGAGTCCTCACCCCTCGTCCCGACCGCCACTCACCGGCCTGGGCGGCTGAGGTCCCCCGGCTCCCCTCTGCACGTGGATGGAGGTGTGCATGCTTTTGTACATGTGTGTTTGTTTGCCCTGAGTTTTATGTGTCAGTGTACACACACCCCCCACGCAAAACCTCTGTGCATTTTAAGTCATGTTGTTTTTCCCACCTTCAGAAATAGCTGCAGAGGAAGGTGGGAAGTAGTCAAATGTAAACAGGCATGCCGCTCCCCTGCTCAGAGAAGGCCTCCAATTGCTCCCCTCCCAGCCCCAGCATCCTGGAAGCGGGAGGAGGAAGCCAAAGAGCGCCTCTGGCCGACTGAGAGGCACCTGCCTGGAAGGTGATGGGAGACACAGCTCCCAGCTTCTCATAGCTCCCTGGCAAGTAGTCATCTCCTCAGGGGACACAAATGGGCACCCAGCCTGCTGCTGCAGCGGCCAGGGCAGCTCAGGGTGCCCAGGATTGGGTCGGGCCAGATGTGGGGCAGAGAAGGACAGTGTAAAAAGCACACCCTCTGGATTCCTGGCTCTTGCCACTTGCCAGCTGTGTGGCTTGAGCCAAACTCTTCAACCATCTCTGAACCTCAGTTTCTTCATCTGGAAACTGGAAGTATTAATGCATATCTTATAGAATCTTTATGATGGTTAAGTGAAATAAGACACGCACAGCCTTGGGTCCTGGCAAACTGCAGGTGTTTAGTAACCGTGTGCTCCCCTGACGCCTGCAGCTGGAAAACTACCCAGTCAGACCTTCACTTGGGAGTCAGATGAGGCTTGGAGGCGTCCTCTAGTTCCCCATATTGGTTCTAGGCCAAGGCTGGACTTGCATCAAGGGTGATGCAGCCGGGCCCTGGGTTCCAGAGAATCTAGACTGGATTGTCCATGCCTGCGAAGGAGGAACAGCAGTCGCTGAGATTCTAAATGGGAGTAGGAGTAAGGACCCAGCCTCCTGGGGAAAGGAGCCCTGGGACCACAGAGACTGATTTATATGATAAACCCTCCCTGGGCCCCTGCCCTGGGATGTAAGCATGATGATGAATGACACAGGTTCCCAGCTGGAGAGACATTTCCACATGGTGTGATCAGGTCTGTGACAGAAGAAAGCAGAGGGCAGTGGGAGAGCAGGAGCCAGGCCCTTAGCCTTTCAAGGGTGCAGAGGGTGAGAAGCAGCTTTCTGTAGGAGGTGACTGGCCTTAGGCTGAGTTTTCAAGAACAAGTGGAAGTTGTCTGGGAGACCATGAGAAGGTGAATGTCGAGGGTAACTTTGGCCCAGAATATTGGCTGCAGTGAGTCAGTACAGTGGCCAAAGCTAGGAGAATGGGCAGAGGCCAGATCACCTAAGGTCTTACCTGCAGGACTGAAGAGCTCAGACCCAGGCTTAAACCCACCTCCTCCTCCTAGCAGCTTGGCCAGGGTGCTGGGGAAGGGAAAGCCCCTACCTCCAGGTAGGAAAGTTGGCAAAAAACAAAGCCGATCTCCATTCCAGGACAGCCTAAGCAGACCCCAGACGACCACCCCACTGCCCCAGCCGGTCTGGGCACAGGGTTGGGGCCCACTGCCTTTCAGCTTTCAAAGTCTTAGGAGCTTACCCTGGAATTGAGAAGCCACATTTGGTTCTGCGACCTTCTACCCACACTGTGCAGAGAGATGTCTGAAAACTGTCACTTTATTTCCCATTTACTCAGTGAGCTGAGGAGAGAGGGAGGAGAGAAGAGAGGCAGGCCGGAGAGTCTATTTCTCGTCTCTCTGGGCTCAGAAGGGCTCTGAAGATGACAGCAATTCCAGCCACTCCCTCTCCTCCACACGCACACACGTTCCCCGAGTTATCCCGGGAGCGTCCAAGGCTCAATCTCTTGCTGCTTCCCTGAGGACTCCCAGTCCCTCCCCCAGCAGATGGGAGAAAAGGACAACAAAGCTGAAGGGCTGTAGGATGGAGCGCAGGAGCCCTGGCTCATCTTGTCCTTTGGCCTCTTGAGTCTAATGCGGGAGACGTGGGAGGAGGGGGTAGATTCGGATCCTTTGAACCCTCCTTAACTCTGCGTCCTCTCCTTCCAGGCTGCCCTGACGGGGCATGGTGACGAGTGAGCAGACCCGGCACCAGGATGGAGCGCTGTTCCCAGGAGGGCAGGAAATGGTGCCTTCCCGTCCCCGCATAGAATGACTGCCCTGGGGGGGTGGTTCCCTGGGTCCTGGCCGGGCTGCTGACCTTCAGCCTGCGAGCCGCCAAGAGCACTGGGACTCCAGACTCTTCTTGTGGATGGTCCCCTGCCCTGCAGCTCCACCATGAGGCTCCTCGTGGCCCCCCTTTTGCTAGCGTGGGTGGCTGGTGCCACTGCCACAGTGCCCGTGGTACCTTGGCACGTGCCCTGCCCCCCTGGGTGTGCCTGCCAGATCCGGCCCTGGTATACCCCCCGATCGTCCTACCGCGAGGCCACCACCGTGGACTGCAATGACCTATTCCTGACGGCGGTCCCCCCAGCGCTGCCTGCAGGCACACAGACCCTGCTTCTGCAGAGCAACAGCATCGTCCGCGTGGACCAGAGTGAACTGGGCTACCTGGCCAATCTCACGGAGCTGGACCTGTCCCAGAACAGCTTTTCAGACCCCCGAGACTGTGATCTCCGTGCCCTGCCCCAGCTGCTGAGCCTGCACCTGGAGGAGAACCAGCTGACCCGGCTGGAGGACCACAGCTTCGCGGGGCTGGCCAGCCTGCAGGAGCTCTATCTCAACCACAACCAGCTGTACCGCATCGCCCCCAGGGCCTTCGCGGGGCTCAGCAACCTCCTACGGCTACACCTCAACTCCAACCTGCTGCGGGCCGTTGACAACCGCTGGTTCGAGATGCTGCCCAGCCTGGAGATCCTCATGATTGGCGGCAACAAGGTGGATGCCATCCTGGACATGAACTTCCGGCCCCTGGCCAACCTGCGCAGCCTGGTGCTCGCGGGCATGAACCTGCGGGAGATCTCTGACTATGCCCTGGAGGGGCTGCAAAGCCTCGAGAGCCTCTCCTTCTACGACAACCAGCTGGCCCGTGTGCCCCGGCGGGCGCTGGAGCAGGTGCCAGGGCTCAAGTTCCTAGACCTGAACAAGAACCCACTCCAGCGGGTGGGGCCCGGGGACTTTGCCAACATGTTGCACCTCAAGGAGCTGGGGCTGAACAACATGGAGGAACTGGTCTCCATCGACAAATTTGCCCTGGTCAACCTCCCCGAGCTGACCAAGCTGGACATCACCAACAACCCTCGGCTCTCGTTCATCCACCCCCGAGCCTTCCGCCACCTGCCCCAGATGGAGACCCTCATGCTCAACAACAATGCTCTCAGTGCCTTGCACCAGCAGACCGTGGAGTCCCTGCCCAACCTGCAGGAGGTGGGTCTCCATGGCAACCCCATCCGCTGCGACTGTGTCATCCGCTGGGCTAACGCCACCAGCACCCGCGTCCGCTTCATCGAGCCCCAGTCCACGCTGTGTGCCGAGCCCCCAGACCTTCAGCGCCTCCCAGTGCGGGAGGTGGCCTTCCGGGAGATGACGGACCACTGCCTGCCCCTCATCTCCCCCCGCAGCTTCCCCCCGCGCCTCCAGGTGGCCAGCGGAGACAGCCTGCTGCTGCACTGCCGGGCGCTGGCGGAGCCCGAGCCCGAGATCTACTGGGTGACTCCCGCTGGGGTTAGGCTGACGGCCGCCTGGGCGGGCCGCAAGTACCGGGTGTACCCCGAGGGGACACTGGAGCTGCGGAGGGTGACAGCGCAAGAAGCAGGGCTGTACACCTGTGTGGCCCAGAACCTGGTTGGGGCCGACACGAAGACGGTTAGTGTGGTTGTCGGCCGGGCCCCGCTGCAACGCGGCAGAGACGAGGCGTGGGGGCTGGAGCTCCGAGTTCAGGAGACCCACCCCTACCACATCCTGCTGTCTTGGGTCTCCCCACCCAACACAGTCTCCACCAACCTCACCTGGGCCAGCGCCTCCACCCTCCGGGGCCACAGGGCCACCGCGCTGGCCCGCCTGCCACGGGGCACCCACAGCTACAACATCACGCGCCTCCTTCAGGCCACGGAGTACTGGGCCTGCCTGCAGGTGGCCTTCGCGGATGCCCACACCCAGTTGGCCTGTGTGTGGGCCAGGACTACAGAGGCCGCCCCTTGCCGCAGAGGCTTAGGGGACCGGCCCGGGCTCATAGCCATCCTGGCTCTCGCCGTCCTCCTGCTGGCAGCCGGGCTGGCAGCCCAGCTTGGCGCCGGCCAGCCCAGGCAGAGCGTGGGTGGGCGGCCCCTGCTCCCAGTCTGGGCTTTCTGGGGCTGGAGCGCCCCTTCTGCCCGGGTGGTCTCGGCACCCCTCGTCCTGCACTGGAATCCAGGGAGGAAGTGGCCCAGGTCCTCCGAAGGGGCGACTCGGTCCCCGCCACCGTCACAGAATTCCTGAAGCTCAGCCTGTTCTCGGCAGTAGAGAAATAACTCGGACTACTTTTCACCAAGAGGGAAGCAATCTGGGCCAGACGCCCCGCCAGGAAATTGACCTGGACCCACGTGCTTGAGGCCTGGCAGCTGAACCGAGACAACCAGCTTCCAGCCCCAGGGGTGCCCCGCAGCCTCCAGGAGCCGCCCTCACCTTCTGGGGGCGCCTCTGCTGCCATTCTGAGGAGCAGCTCCAAGGAGCAGGAAGGACTCTGGCTAGAGCCGCCTGCCTCCCCAGTTGGCTTTGTGCCCGGAGAGCCCTGGGCCTCTGCCTGGATGTCCCCTGCCTGCGTCCCCAGGGCCCCAGCCCACAGGAGGCACCCCCTCCTCTTTGTATCTGTGCAGTCTCAGTTGCTTGCTCTTTCCCCCACCCTGGGCAAGGGCTGAAGGCCTCTCCTCCCCACCTTGGGGAGAACTGCTCCCCACGTGGCCCCGCCCCGGCCTCGCTGGATTGGAAGGACGCGTGGAAGAGGGATGCCCAGGAACGGCTCTGCCCGGCAGCCGGCTCGCACTGACAGTGACTTTCTGTAGGCAATTTTGTACCTTCGTGGAGAAACGTGTCACTTCCCCTCAACTCAGTTTTGCTCCTGTTTTGTAAAAAATAAAAATAAATAAGAATAACAATAAGGGGAGAGGAAGGGAACAAAAGAGAAGTGATCATTCAAATACTGAGTGTGACTACAGAACTCTCAGTTCTGAATCCCTTTGGAGCCTGAGGGTGACAGGAGGGCTGGGGGGATGAGGGAGCTGGGGGAGCTTGGAGCTAGAGGCGCAGTTTGCCCCGCAGGTTTGGAGTCTGACGTGCAGGCACCTCCGGACTGCTCCCCAGAGAGCCCTGTAACTGAGCAGGAGATCTGGGGATGGTGCGCAGGAGAGGCTGACAGGAGAGGAAAGAAGAGGAGACATGGAGTGAGAGGGAGAGAAAAATGGAGAAGAGTCTGGAGATGGCGACAGTGGAAATTTCCATCACCACACACTGTCACCCCTTCCTTTTCTGTGATAAGCAATTAACATGCCAGTATATAGGAAGCACTTCCCAGCCTATTTCTAATTAAACAAACCCAAGAGGCAGAGTCACACAGAGAATTTCAAATCAAGACAGCAAGGACTTTGGCTCACTGGGGTAGGAGGGGTCTGGGGGGGGTGATGGAGGGTCTGAGGAGGGTAGGGCTGTGGGAGACTGTAGCATCTACCTTTCCAGTCCATTTCAGTATAGTTTGCAATGAGCCAGGTTTGCTTTTGCAGTTTTTTTTTTTAATGGATCAACTTCTTAGGACCAAATGTGAAGGGAAACATCTGTTGGAAAAGCAGAAGAGCCGAGGGGAGGGGGCTGCCATGGCCAGCCAGTGGGGGTTCCAGAGCAAGAGGCTGCCAGACAACAGCTCTTGTTTCTGAGACGGGTCTCTTGAGATGGAAAAGAAGCCACATGTGAACCTGAGGACTCCAATGTTACAGACACAGTTAGCAGACATGAAGGAAGTGGGCTTTAAGTCACCCTCAAGGTTGCAAATGTAGATGCAAGGAAGCCAGACCAGTAGCCGGAGCTTCCGACCCCATGGACCCAAGAAAGAGAGCCCTCACCCAAGTCAGAGGGTGATGCCCCTCTCCCAGTGAACACAAAGACAGTAGGGTTCTCTGAAGACCTTCAGCAAAAAGCCAGGTTACAAGACTTCTTCCTCTTGGACAGAAGGGTTCTCACACACCAGCCTGCATCAGTCACCTGAGGGCCGGGTCAGCACGGAGGCTGGTCCCACCCCCAGAGCTTCTGATCCAGGTCTAAGTGGGACTTGAGAGTGTGCATGTTTAACAAGCTTTCAGGTGATACTGATACTGCTGGTCTGGGGACCACACCTGGAGAACCACGGAGCTCCAACCTGGGGTGGCTGCAATGTTTTGCTTCCTCTAGGTCCGTTTTGTTTTTTCCTAGACAGTGGTATAGGTTATGGCCCTGTGAGAGGGTTGCAGGGTAGGGGGGGCTGGAGGCTGGTCCATTGGCTCCTCTCCCCTCTACTGCAGGGCTGCTCAGCCCCGTTTCAAAAGGACAGCCCATTGCCCTGAGTCAGCAGGCTCCACCCACATGTGGTCTTCCCCATGTGCAACTTACATGTTCTTAGGGGAAAGTGAAAAGAAAAGTCGCTCAGTCATGTCCAACTCTTTGCGACCCCATGGACTATACAGTCCATGGAATTCTCCAGGCCAGAATACTGGAGTGGGTAGCCTTTCCCTTCTCCAGCAGATCTTCCCAACCCAGGGATCGAACCCAGGTCTCCTGTTTTGCAGGTGGATTCTTTACCAGCTGAGCCACAATGGAAGCCCTCTTTAGGGGAGGGAGCTGGGAAAGCTTTAGGACCATCATAGCCAAGTTCGGGGCAGCCTATTCACTGCTGGTGAGGGTTCATCCTCTATGATCCAGAAGCTCCGTGGGGAAGAGGCAGGGCAGGACCTGCATTGATCTCGGAAAACTGAAGTCAGAAGTCAACACCTCCTCTGTCTAGGATGAAGGGCAGGTGCTACCTTCTGGACGGGCCCACATGGCAAGGAGAATCCAGGTGCTGGTCCTTTATATAAGCACCCAGAGCCCTGTGAGCCCTGCAGCCATCTCCCAGCAACACCTCCTTTGCCACCTCAGAACTCCCACCCAGAACGCCTCTAAGAGCTCAGGCTCAATCATAACAACCCCAAAAGTGACCCCAGCACACCTCAGATCCTGCAAGTGCAAATGCTTGTAAAGGTGCCTGGGGTTGGAGGGTGAAAGGCTGGAAGACGAAAAACATCTTTGCTACCTTCCTTTCCCAAAGACTCCTGAGTTACAGGCAGGGAGCCCTGAGGGAAAGGGGTGCTGCTCTGGCTCCATGTCCTCGGGAGTTCCCTGCACTGAGTCCTTGAAGGTGATCCCTTCTTCTGGGGGGAAAGGCATTATGGTGATTTAACCCGGTCTCAACTGAATTCCCTGGTCCTGAGCATGTGGCTGCCCCCAGAGAAGTTAGGTGAGCTGGGGAAGGATGGTGGTGAGCAGCCTCTTTTCTCCTGGAAAGAGAGCTGATGCTGCCAGGCTGAAGCCAGCTGTGAAGGGGAGGGATAGACACTTTGGGGTTGCCGTGTCCCAGAATAGCTAGAAACTGATCAAATGAGAGCCTCTACCCTGGTACAGAGCCGGGCACGCGGCTCAGGTGTGTTGCGACCAAGTGGGAGATCAGTGGGACTCACGCCCTGTATCTCTATTAATTCAACCTAAGTGCCATTCAAAGTCTTAGCTTTCCAACTAGACTGGGTGTGTGGGCAACGAAACATGCTGGGGTTAAGACAAACAGAGCAGCTGTTTAGCCTGGTCTCTTCTGGATATTTAAGATTGCTTTTTAAAAAATGCTAAATAGGAAGCAGTATTTGTCACTGTTTGAATTTCAGGTTGTTCCATTGGGCCTATCATTTCCATCTATTGAGATGATTTCCAAAGCCAGCTCAGACTTGCTGACTTGTCCCTGGCTAGGACACGCCTCTGCAGGATCCAACCTTGTCTCTCTGTCCTCATCTGCGGCCCAGGTGGTGAAGATGCAGAGGCCAGGATGTGGTTCTGTGGCTCACTACAGCGGCCTTCCCACTGCATGGACCCATCCACCAACATATCTGAGATGCTCAACCACCTACAAACCACTTAAACCCACCCTCTTGCAGCCCACGTCCCTGCATTCTCCCACGAGACCGACTTCATGGGAGGCTCTGCCAACACAAGGATAGAGTGAGTGTAAGGCAGTGCTGCAAGCCCTCAGACCAGTCCCCATGCTCAGGAGTCAGTGAGCCGGGCTGACCTAGCGTAGCATGACCAACTGGGTCTTTCCTGGCCTCAGCACTGAAAGTCCCTTGTTTCAGAAACTCTCTGTGCTGGGAAAACTGGGATGGTTGGTCATGCTGGTCTAGTGACCTCTTTCTCAGCCTACCAGCCACCTTCTTTTCTGCTGTTCTCCTTTCTGCCTTCCCATCAACGAACATTTAATGAACATGACTATGCAGTTGACACAGTTCGAGCAACTGGGGATGCAGATAAACTCTCAGAGTCCATAAACCTTGCGTTTTAGTGAGTGAAGAAAGTTGATGAACAGGACAGATAAGTAAGGATATGTAGCCTTTTGGGTAGTAGCAAATACCATGGAGAAAAGCTTGAGTCAGGGAGGAGGGTGAATTGGGGTGGGGACGTTACATTGGAGGGCTCAGGAAAGGCCTTGCTGAGAAGCTGATGTTTGAGCAACACTTTGGGGGAGGGAACCAACCAGTTATCTTGGAGGAAGAGTGGTCCCAAGGGAGAAGGCAGGCAGGAAGCGCAGAGCAAGGAGGAGGGCGGAGGGAGAGGAACTGTGAGCCCTGAGGGAAGGGAATAGCCTGGCGGTGGGGCCGGGCCTTGTAAGCTCCTGTGAAGACTCAAAGTTTTCCTTCCAGTGAGAGGGGAGACACTGGACGGAGCTGAGCAGACGTGGCCGGATTTGACTCATGTGGTTCCTCAGATCACAGGCGTGTGGGGAGGCCAAGGGCAGCGCAGAGAGGCCACTCAGGAGGCCACAGCAGCAATGGCCTCAGCTTAACCACCGCTTCTAGAACTTTGGCAGAGACGCACACTAATGTGCCCGTTTCCTAAGTCTATCCTCTCCCCCATTTTTGAAAATCAAAGCCTCACTTACTTTTTTGCAGGCTCCTGACCCCTCTCATTCTCCCTGTGACTCTTCACGGCAGCTCACTAGGTCAAGACTCCATCATCAAGTCTGCTAGTTCTGCCTGAGCCTGCCTCATAACAGAGACTGGAATTTACGCAAGGTAGTGAGGGATGATCTTCACTGGCCTTAATTCCATCTTAATTATGTTTGCCATTCAAGCACGTTAGTCATTCCAAAGGAGAAACAGCAGAGGCGGGAGTCCTTATCCTGCCTGACTAACCCTAACAACGCATTGCCGTGGAGTGTTGCAAAAACGCTGCAGAAGCAACGCGATGACAGCCCATTGGCTGTTCCAGGCCTGAAGTCTACCTTCCTACTGGATGGTTTTACCAAAAGAACCCTTGTGTGCTCCTCATAGGTTTCACACACATCCCTCGCCTCCTAGTACAATTGTTACCCATTTGGGCTATCCTTTTACAGATGCCCTTTGATTAAAAGTGTTTTGTATTTTTTTATAGAACGGTAATAATGGCTAACGTTGAGCATTTACCATATGCTAGCCACTCTAGTGGAGAAGGCAATGGCACCCCACTCCAGTACTCTTGCCTGGAAAATCCCATGGATGGAGGAGCCTGGTAGGCTGTCGTCCATGGGGTCGCACAGAGTCGGACACGGCTGAGCGACTTAGCAGCAGCCACTCTAGAAGGGATTTCGACGGACCACTTCATTTCAGCCACAGGTACCTTATGAAATGGGTACAGGACTTCCCTGGTAGTCCAGTAGTTAGGAATCCACCTGCCAATGCAGGGGGCACGGGTTCAATCCCTGGTCCAATAATATTCCACATGCTTCGGGGCAACTAACCCTGTACCACAGCTCCTGAGGTCCAGGCTGTAGAGCCTGTGAGCTGCAACAAAAGAGCCTACACGCTGTAGAGCCCGTGCCCCTCAACGAGAGATGCCGCCACAGTGAGAAGCCTGCGCTCCACAGCTAGAGAAGGCCCTCGTCCGGCAGCGAAGGCCCAGCAGCCAAAGATAAACAGATAAACATGTAAATAAATAAAGTGGGTGCAATTATCCCCATTTTACAAATTTAGGTATCAGAGCTCAGAAAAACTAAAGGACTTATCCAAGGTCGCACAGCAAGTAGGTGGCAAAGTCAGGATTCAAACGCTAATTCCAAAAAACTCAGTCTTAACTACTGCTGTACTATATTCAAATATATGTACTTTTAAAGTGTGTCAATAGATTTCCAGAACACGGACACTTCTAAAATCCGTGTGCAGATTTTAGAGAACTCTCTGTGCAGCCACAGCTATTTTTAGATGCTGCCCTCTTTTTTTTTAAACTCAGGATAATTTGTGGCTTTATTGTCAGGCCTTCAGTTTTAAAATCTCTTGAACTATATTCTCTTGAGAATCAACCACAGCTTCTAATTCTTTTCTCTGAATTTTTGGAACATGCCTTTTAGAAGCCCGGGTGTCTGATTTTGCCCCCTCTCCCTCTGCATCCTTAGATGCTGTGAACTCTAAAATTCCACAGTGGCTTCCCCTGGAGGTTCCGTTGTCTCTCCTCATCAGTCAGTTCTCTGTTGATCAGAATCACATCCAGAGCAGCCTTTGCCCATGAGCTTCCTTTTCGTCTGAGCTCAGACATCGGCTGGCCAAGTCAGGAATGCATCACAGGCTCCACTTTGAGCCAAGCAATGCACCAAGTCCTCCTACTGCTTCCTCTGGCCTCTGTGCCCGTTTTATGGCATCCCTTAGAGAACACGGTCCCCGTAGCCCCCTTCTGACCCAGTGGCCCACGTCATTCTCATACCACAGTGTCCAATTCTCCTTTCAGCTTCATCCAAAAGCTGGCTCTGCTCCTTACGACCTTGCATTGCCCGCCACAGCCGTCAACCAGCGTCCCCACTGCCCGTCTTCACCACACACTCCAAGCCTCTGTGCCCCTCCGGTTTCCTTTCCTACAGTCCCCAGCCAGGGAACCCAGAGTTCCCTCTGCCATAGCCCCCACCACTGCTGTGCACAAAAAGAGACCTGCTTGTCTTGCTTGTGAATGTCTTAGAGCGGAAGAGCCAGTGTTGGAAATGGCAGCTCCCTTGGCAACAAGAAAACACCAGTTGGTTGAGGAAACACTAAGGAGCGATCCCTCGTTCCTTCATTGCTACCCTCAGGACTCAAAAAGCATCAGGCTGTCAGCCTCTGAGGGAAGAAAGAACCCAGGCTCACCTACATGATAAGAACAAGGTGCAGTATGTGGTGGCCTATTACTAAGCTTATTGCTATGTGCTTTCTCTCTTGCTCTTAGTCATAATGAGTTGTACTGTACAGATACGATTATTATTCCCATTCTGCAGGTAAGGAAACTGGGACTTGGAAAATTTAAGCTTACCCAACGTCACACAACCAATAAAGGTAGAATGGGAGTTTGAGCCCGGTCTTCTAATTCTGAATCCCCGTGCTCTGCTCACCTACCCACACCGTGCTCTACGTCCCGAACACGGAGTGAGTGATGTGTGCTCCTCTCAGGATGGGGGCAGGGGGCGAAGCTGGATGGACATAACCAGGTACTGACTGCAGAGGAGAGAGGAGATGGAGTCCCTTGTACTGACTGGCTCACGGAAGCTGGTGAGTGGTGCCAGGAGCAACAGCCCACAGATGGGCTCCAGGACCATGGGGTGGGCTGGCCCAGGCAGCAGAGCCACAGCAGAGAGGGCCACGCCGGGGCAGTGCCCAGCTATGGGGCTCGGAGGCCAGGGCATGGCAAAGTCCACCTCCTTCAGCTGAAGCCAGCCTCCCAGAGTCCCCTGGCCTAAGCCCCTGCCTTCTAATGGCCTCAATATCATTATCTCTGTGCATTTCACAGTGAGAGGAGGAGAGGGACCGGCTCTCTCCACTCAGGGCTGGACTTGTCATTGGGAGACGGATGGGCACTCTCCTCAGAGCCCTCCGTTAGAGTCAGTCATTCACAGATGGACTTGGAGAGTCCATGGGCCTCTCTGAAAGGCTGGCAAATTTTTCTGTGCACATGCATATGTGACATTTTCTGGAGAAAGGGCACCTTGGATTTAGTAAGACTGCAATGGGCCTCAAATCCAGAAAGACCAAGGATTACTGCATTAGAGGGTCCTAGAGTCCCACTCATAGCTGTAGGTCTTTTGCTGGGAGTTACCACAGGAAACAGGGCCACCCACAATTTGTGGGTCTGTCCGGGAGGATTAGGTTGATGAATATCCCCCATCCTTCGATGTGTGGGCTTCTCTTCCATTGTAACAAGCGAGCTCAGTTGACGTGTGGCATGTGGGATCTTAGTACCTTGACTGGAGATCGAACCTGCATCCCCTGCACTGGAAGGTGGATTTTTAAACTAAATGGATTCAGATTTCCTCATATAGACATTTCCTTTAAAATGAGGAAGATGAAGTGAATTCTCAGCATTTTCATTTGCAAACACTGTCTGCCCCTAACCAAACAAAGCGTCAAGCTTTCAACTCATCAAAACCTATAAGCTCCCTGGAACTCCACAGCACCCCCCACTTCAGCTGCATGGGTCCCCCAGCCCTGAGAGCCCCAGGAGAGCTCACTCAGCCACTGAGCAGCACCCATCTGACAAGCATGTGCCCAGGGAAGGCACAGGATTCACCGAAGTTCCCTGGGAAACCCAGGCTGAAGCCCTTCTCTTTAATCCTGAGTAGACTAGAGTCATCCATTCTGTTCTATTTCTCCTTTAGACCCCTTCCCCAGTTCCTCAACTTCTCTGACCCCTTATGCACACACACACAAGCTGTGTGCACACGTGCATGTCCATGTGTTTGCACAAACACACACAACTTTGTAAATGTCATTTGCAGCTCTGTTCCAGTCTCCATTCTACACGCCATCTGCCAGAAGCTATTTTAAGCACCTAATAAAACTGTTTTAGAATGAATCCTGGGATGTTCTGCCCTTTGCTTCCCCAGGACAAGAGCAGTTGGGCTCCAGATGGAGCTATGTGTTGGCATCAAGCAAAGAGAAAGAGAAAGAATCATCAACCCAAGGCCAGCAAGAGAACCCAGTCACCTCCCCACAGCAGTGTGGTGTCTACACAGCCATACACCTGAATTTAAACCTCTGCCGTAAGGACTTCCCTGGGGCCCAATGCTTAAGAATCCACCTTCCAATGTAGGGGATGCAGGTTGTATCTCTAGTCAAGGAACTCAGATCCTACGTGCCACGTGGCAACTGAGCTCGTTTGCCACAACTAGAGAGAAGCCCGTGCACCAAAGGAACAGCCCACGTGCGTCATCTAAGATCCAGTGCAGCCAAATAAACAAAAATAAATCCTCGTGGTGATCCTTACCAGCCCTGAGACCTTGGCTACTGACTACACCTGTCTGGCTCATTTGTGACGGAGGGCTGCTAGCACCTCCATGGTTCTCAGCCTGAGCACACATCAGAGTCACCTGGAGGGCAACTGAAGCGCAGACTGCGGGGCGCACCCTCAAATCTGGAGTGAAGCTTGAGAATTTGCATTTCTAACACAAGCTCTCAAGAGGGTGCCGCTGGTCCAGGACCACTCTCTGAGAAGCACTGACCTAACCTGCGAGTTCTTGTGAGGATTAAATGAGAAAATAGATGTAAATCCCCCGGCACTTAGTATAGTAGTGGTCTCCACCTTGACTGTGCATTGGAACCACCTAGGGAGCTTTGAAAAGTGGTGCCCAGCATCACAGATCAATTAAATCAGAGTCTCCAGAGGTGAGATACAGACATTACTACTTTTTCAAAAAAGTTCCCAGGTGACTTAAACGTACAGTCAAGGTTGAGAGCCACTGTAGCAGGAGCTCAGCACATTTAAAACGCCCTGTACAAGCCACCCAGCTGCCGCTGTTTCATGACCTCTATTCTTTCCTCAGGGCCCCATCACCCACTCTGGTTCCCTTGGGAAGGACTGTGGGGAAACGTAACCTTGAATTGACTGCTGGAAGGCCAGGTGCTGAGGACCATTTGGAAGATGAGAACTGGTTCATTCATTCAACGCACGCTGTCAGTCATTCATTTACTAACCAACAACCAAGTTGCTAGGCTTTCCTCATAGTTCAGTTGGTAAAGAATCTGCTGAGATAGAGGAAACTCCGGTTTGGTTCCTGGGTCGGGAAGATCCCCTGGAAAATGAAATGGCAACCCACTCTAGTGTTCTTGACTGGAGAATCCCATGGACAGAGGAGCCTGGTGGGCTACAGGCCATGGGGTCACAAGAGTCGGACACGACTGAGCACAGCACAACCAAGTTGCTCTATTTATGAGGTGCTCTGGAGGCGGGTACGAGAATGAATAGAATCCAATCCTGCCCACAGGAGTTCGTGCCATAGCACAGAGGAGCTGGAATAATCGCCTCTCAGCTTTGGAAGTTCTCAGCTTCTCCTCCTCTCTGCCTTAGGAGCTCTCTCCACAACCACCCCATCATTTCATCCTAGCTTCAATACTAAGAGAGCTCCTTACCTCACAAGGCGGCCCACGGGGTTTAACATTTCTACCTTTTAAAAAGTTTTCCCTCAGACTGAACAGAAGCAGAGCCCTTTGACTCCCACTCATTAGCTCTCAACTCGCACCAGGCCTCCCTGCCCACGTGGGCTCAGCTGTGCAGAGCTGCCTTCGTGGTGGGATGGGGGGTTGGTGATTACAGCTGCATGTTGAGAGTGCTTTCTGATTACCATCGAAGTGTCGGAAAGGCAATGTAGAGGTTCTTGGTAACCGAGTATTAATTCATCAGCTTTCATAGGTTGTGCCAGGACACAAAAGTCTATGTAAAACAAAAACACAATGAATTGACCACACTCTAACCTTAACCCTCACTCAATTTTGTTCTGTAGCCTCAGGCTGACTTCATCCCTGGGGCAAAGGTCTTTGTCCAGGCTCTGCTGACTGTGGGAGGTTAGCAGGAAACAAACAAGATACAAGCCCATTGCAAAGTAAAACTGCATATCTTGCCCCCAAAATGCAGATTTTAATGCTGTTGACAAAATGTTAGAGAAATATTTAATGTTGAAAAGTGTTAGAGAAATATTTAAATCACCCACAAAGCCACTGAAGAATTAACACTGGGGTGGGGACACCAGTTAACAATGAAGAAGAGAAAATCCACAAGGATTATACACAGTAGTCACCTCAAAAGTAAATGATTTGGACACCCAAAATTGAGACACCCATGGGAAATGGAGGAAGCACTGTAATAGCTGTACAAAATGAAGACCCTCTTTAAGATCGTGTTCCTTCCCTGGTGGCTCAGATGGTAAAGCGTCTGCCTGTAATGTGGGAGACCGGAGTTCGATCCCTGGGTTAGGAAGATCTCCTGGAGAAGGAAGCGGCAACCCACTCCAGTATTCTTACTTGGAAAATCCCATGGATGGAGGAGCCTGGTAGGCCACCGTCCATGGGGCTGCAAAGAGTCGGATACCACTGAGCAACTTCAATTTCACTTTAAGATCCTGTTGCAAAAGTAAAGAAATAAAGACTGTTTCTCTCTAAGAATCTATCATTTGGTTAAGGAGTTCAGTTTTACCCAATAAAAGAATTTCTACATTATGCCAGTAACGCACAGCAGTGACGATCAAGAGTTGGGTTAAGGGGAACACAGATTCTGACTTCAGAAGAGGAGAACCAGTGAAGTCTGGAGAGGCCAGGGAAGGTTTTGTCAGGAAAAGGCTTGTTTTTCAAGAAAAATGTACACACACCACCCGTCTTCCTTCCTGACTCCTCTGTGGATACTCATCACATCCTAGTCAAGAGGCCCCCAAATTTAGGAAAGCCAAACGCACCTGACCTATCCAGCACACCCCGTGTTTCTGGTCAAGATCCCAGGAACTTAAGCAAGCAATGGACCACACCAAATGGCAGAGCAAGGCCGAGGGCCGGAGAACGCCTGAGGTGGCCGAGGAAACACTCAAGGCCCTGGTTACGTCGGTCCAGCCCGTCTGGGGGCGCGCCAACAGCACAATCCTGGGACGCCAGTGGGTCTGGCTGCCTCAGCCTGAGGAGGGGTGAGGAAGGCAAAGGGGAGCCAACAGCCGCCTTCCCCGCCATGTGGGTGAAAAGAGCTTCCCACCCACCAAGAAACCCAACCTGGGTCTTCAGCAGGACCTCAGCTCAGTTCTCTGGAGAAGCAAAGAGATTGCTTCTCGGCCTTGTGGCTAAGATCGCGTGGAGAGACAGAGCAGGGAGGAGAAACAGGGAGCCAGAGACACCTCTAGATGAGTGTGGGACCAAGGCAATGTCACGCCTCCACCTCTCAGCCTCCCCACTGTATTTACGAGAAGAGACAAGCTAGGACTAGTGTCGAGGGGAAAGTCAGTTGAAAGTATGTGCTCAGAGCAGATGCAACGTGTGTGTGTGTGTGTGTGTGTGTGTGAGGTTCAATGGGGAAGCCACAGCTGTGACCTTGGCCATTTGGGTCCCAGCTCAACATTCAAGTACTTCTCCTGCTGCCCCAACAGCCACCTCATGTCCTCCCCGACCCCGTGAGGGCAAGGGGACCCCTGGGAATCAGAGTCCTCACCTAGGGCTGCTCAGGGAAGGAGAGTCAGAATACAGGCCGACCTCTCCCTTCCTACGCCCTCAGAAACGGGGAGCTGTTTATACCCCCACCCCCTGGCCCCTGCTTTGCTTTTTTTTTTTAATTTAAATCATCTGATTTTAAAATTTTTCATTTTAAATTGTGGTTTAAAACATACAACATAAAATGTAGTATTGTGGTGAAGAATGTGCCTGTCAATGCAGGAGACCTGGGTTTGATCCCTGTGTTGGGAAGATCCCCTGGAGGAGGGCATGGCAACCCACTCCAGTATTCTTGCCTGGAGAATCCCACGGACAGAGGAGCCTGGCAGGCTAAAATCCATGGGATCAGAAAGAGTCAGACACCACTGAAGCGACTTAGCACACACGCAAAACCAGTTCTAAGTATACAGCTCAGAAGTGTTCAAGATATTCACACTGTTGTACAACCACCTCCACAACTTTCTCATCTTGCAAAACAGAATCTCAGTTCCCTTTAAGCGATGACTCCTTGGTCTTCCCCGGAGGTCCAGTGGTTAAAAATCGCCTTGCAACGCAAGGGACACTGGTTGAATCCCTGGTCCCAGACGATGCCACGGGCTGCAGATCAACTAAGCCCAGGCGCCACAGCTGCTGAGCCAGCTCTCTGCAGCCCAGGAGCCGCGACTACTGAGCCCATGTGCCTGGAGCCCGTGTCCTACCACGAGAGAAGCCACCATCACGAGAAGTCCTCACATCGCGACGGAGAGGAGCCCCGCTCACCGCAACTAGAGAAAGCCTGCATGCAGCGACCAAGACCCACCGCAGCCAAAAATAAAGAAAGAAAGAAATCTTCAAAGAAGACAAGCAATGACTCCTCATTTCCCCCTCCGCACAAGCCCTGGAAACCACCATTTCTACTTTCTCTTTCTGTGAATTTGGCTACTCCAGGTATGGCAACTGCACAGTCTTTTGGGACTGGCTCCTTTCATTTACATAATGTCTTCAAAGTTCATCCATGCACTTCACGTGTCAGAACGCCTTTCCTTCTGAAGGCTGACACGCCATTGTGTGTATACACCGCACTTTGTTCATCCATTCATCCGTTGGTGCACGCTTGCATTGCTTCCACCTTTTGGTTATTGTGAATAATGCTGCTGTGAACATGGGTGTGCAAATATCTCTTGGAGATCCTGCTTTCAGTTCTTTTCTATATATACCCAGAAGTGAGCTTCCTGGATCATATGGCAATTCTATTTTTGATGTTTTTGAGGTATCGCTGTGCTGTTTCAGCACAACAGCTGCACCGTTTCACATTCCCACCAATGGTGAACTAGGGTCCCAGTCGCTCCATCCTGCTTTGCTCTTAAGGAGTCGCCAAGAAGGAGGGGCTCCCAGCATCTCTGGGTTTGATGAGGAGCTTGGACCTCACAATGCTTGCTGTCCTGTCCTTTCTGGCCTTATCCTCAGAGGTCTCACGTCATCCCTCAGCCCTCAGCTCTCCAGCAGGCCAGGGAGGAAAAAAAGCAACAAAGTCTTCCCAGGTAGCCCGCAAAACAAATCCCCAAGCGCAATGGTACTCAAGTAACAGGAGCACCCAGCAGCGGGACAGATCCGGGCCAGGACAGGAGTGGGCCGCTGCCCCCACGCTGAGCTGCCTGCGTGGCAAGGGGTGATGGGGGAGAGACTGGGTGGGGAGCTCCTCCTTCTCAACGAGTGTGGAAGTCCACGCTGCTGCCAGCTCCCCCCGAGCCCCCAGCAGCCGGCAACCGGTCCCCTGCCGCCCTTGTTTTGTGCGGGCTCAGCAGCAGGCAGCGGGCGCCTTTGAACATGCAAACCCCGTCCTCTCACTTCCCTACTGAAAGTGGTTCACTGCTCCTACTGCCCTCGGACTGAACTCCTTGACACAGTCACAGCCCTTCACATCCCAGCCCTGCCCGGCTCTCAGTGCATCTCCTCTGTCCCTCCCTCCTACTCCGAGATCCAGCCACACAAATGCGTTCCAATTGCTAGAACGTGCCACACTTGGTCTCTGTTGGGCTTTTGTACATAATGTTCTCTCAGTTGGATCAGTCTCCCCCACAACACCCTCTCTCCTCTCTTCATCTAACTAGTTCTTGGCATCCTCTGGGTCTCAGCTAAGATGTCACTTCCTCCAGGAAGCCTCCCATGGCCTCCAGGATTCTAAGTATTACCATGGGGATCATCTCGGGACTGTGCCGCAGGTTATGTTCCCTGGTGCCTCGTGTTCCTAGGACACTGGGTCCTGTGAGCAGAGTCTTGTCTGTGTTTCTCCCAGCTCCTAGAATACTGCCTGGCTCAGGGTAGGTGCTCATGACAAATTTTTGATGAGTGAATTAGTGTGCGAATAAAAGCATTGGAGGCTTTAGTCAGGAGGCTGATGAGACCTGGGAGGTACAGGGGATTGGCTTCCTTCCACCCCGCTTTTAACCTCATCCTTGTCTTTTGGCTTTTCAGTTCAGTTCAGTTCAGTTCAGTCGCTCAGTCGTGTCCGACTCTTTGTGACCCCATGAATCCCAGCACGCCAGGCCTCCCTGTCCATCACCAACTCCCGGAATTCACTCAGACTCACGTCCATCGAGTCAGTGATGCCATCCAGCCATCTCATCCTCTGTCGTCCCCTTCTCCTCCTGCCCCCAATCCCTCCCAGCATCAGAGTCTTTTCCAATGAGTCAGCTCTTCACATGAGCTGGCCAAAGTACTGGAGTTTCAGCTTCAACATCAGTCCTTCCAATGAACACTCAGGACTGATCTCCTTCAGAATGGACTGGTTGGATCTCCTTGCAGTCCAAGGGACTCTCAAGAATCTTCTCCAACACCACCGTTCAAAAGCATCAATTCTTTGGTGCTCAGCCTTCTTCAAATTCCAACTCTCACATCCATTTGGCTTTTAGTGTCCCCCAAAGTTATGGGGAAATGAGGATACTCCAAAAAGGGGACAGGGACCATACAGATGAAGCATAAACCCTGGAGTTCCTTGGGGAACTGTTCCAAAGCTCTGGACTAACAGGATATTTGAATTTATCTGGCCGTCCCCAGTCTTGTGACCCTGAGTGATGAAGAGTTTATGGCTTCTTCCACCTCCTCTGGCTTCCCAGACTGTGCACAGTGATCACGCTCTGTCCCCTCTGGCCCTACCCCCATTGCTAGGAGACAGCTGTGACCTATGGCCATTTGCCTGGGGGCCCCCCTGGCCAAGAGGCCCAAGGCCCCAGGTACAAAAGTGGTGCACCTCAGAGCTGGGCTCTAACGGGCCATTCTGCATGGCGTGTAGAGATCTGGCAAGACAACAGTCTCCCCTGCAGCATCCTGAATCTCTCCCTCGCAGCAGAGAAATAGCAAGCCCTGGACCAGGAGCATTCAGAAGGGAAGGGCAGCAATTTGGGGAGAGGAGGGCAGACAGGGGTCCGACCCCGTGCCCAGGTTTGTGTACATCACGGCACTGCCATGCCACAGAGCCCGGGCCGTTTCTGCTCCCCAGCCTGTCCTGTGGCAGGCAGGTGGAACGCGCTCCTTTCTTTGTCATGTGGCTAACCGAGGGCACCGTGGTGGGGGCCCACAGAGCCCACCACACCCTTCACTCGGTCCCGGGCACCTTGGCTCCCCAACGGTTACCCGTTTCAGGACTTGGGAGGGTCGGACAGCACGTCCAAGGCCTCGCGCCTCCTTTTCTGCGCATCGGGAGCCGCACTGCAGTTTTCTTTGGCTGCACTGGGCCTCTGTTGCTGCACTTGGGCTTCCCCTAGTTGCGGCAAGCAGGGGCCACTTCCTCTGGTGTGCGGGCTCCTCACCGCAGTGACTTCTCTTGCTGCGGAGCCAGGCTCCAGGCGCGCGCTCAGTGGCTGTGTGCACAAGCGCAGTTGCCCCACGGCATGTGGAATCTTCCCCAGCCAGGGAATTCCCTGCACTGGCAGGTGGTTCTTAACCTTTGGACGGCCAGAGAAGTCCACAGTACATCTTAATTAGGAGGAAATCTGAGGCGATTAGTATGGGCTCTCCTGCAAGGCGCATATTAGCAGAGAGTGACAACCAGCTCCACACACACAGGGGTCTCAGCGCACTTCACCTGGGCTCGTGTGACACTATTGTTGGCCGAGGCCTGCGGTCTTGGCCAGGTTACCAGAAGCGGGCTTTGGGGACCTCCTGGGTTGCACACAGATGCAGCCTTCTCGGTCATCTCTTTGCACTGGGCACTGGAGGGGATGCAGGGGGTGGTCCAGAGGTCATCTCACGTGCAGAGCTCAGCTCAGCCTGCAAGAAGGTGTTTTCCAGTAAAATGAGATTCAGTTACAGCCAAGGTAAGAAAGGAAAGGTCCAGATAGGTGAGGTGAAGACAGGCACTCGACAGCTGTTCTAGAAGATTACTCTGCCACATCACACACAAACACATGTGTGTACACACACACACACACACACACACACACACACACACACCACAGCTCCACCCCAACAGAGACAGTTGCTAAGCATCAGAGACAAACCACGAACAGCCAGCTCAAAGGCAAACTCTCCTGCCTCCTCTCTGCCCAGCACTTAGCTCAAAGGCAAACCCTCCTGCCTCCTCTCTGCCCAGCACTTAGACCCAGGGACCAGACGCACGGATGACTCAGGCCAGACCCAGGGGGCTTGCAGTTCTTACCCTCTCATAATAGTTCCTGCTTTGAGCTAAGCACCACAGTAATTCACCCACACAGGCCAGAGCAGCGGAAGAATTTCTCTTGCCAAAAAAGCTAATGGGAGGCGAAATGGCATTAATAACAGTATAGTGTCTAGACAGGAGGCAATGGTCCGGAAACTCTCTGCCCTGGTCAGGCCTCTCCTTGCTCAGCCTAAGAGCCACATGCAGAGGCCACTGGTAAACCTGGGCTCCCTTCAGCAAGACCTCCAGAAAGCGGGGTGGGGGTCTAGAGGGAATCCTTCCCCACTTGCAGCCTGTGAGAGCCATCTTCAGATGGCAGAAGGCAGAGGAGAATGGTTCTCAGCAGGGTCAGGATGGACACTCAGAACAGGGCCCGTGAGTTACAGGGAGGTGGGTTTCCACTCAAGGGAAGAAAACCTAACAATCCAAGCTGCTAATGATAACACCGTCCTCTTGTGAGGTGCTGAGACCTCTGTCACAGCATGTATTCAAACAGTACAGCGTAGTGTTTAGGAGCTTAAGCTAGAGACTCAGATATATCTGGCTTCAATTCCTTACTGCCACTTACTAATTGTGTGACCAGAGGAAGTTAATTGAAATTGTTTGCTCATTGGTACATAAGCATAATAATTGCCTCCTCAAATTTTGAGGCATATATGAGATTAGTACATGTAAAGTAGAGTACCTCATAACCATGAATACTCATTGGAAGGACTGATACTGAAGCTGATGCTCCAATACTTTGCCCACCTGATGCAAACAGCCGACTCTGGAAAAGACCCTGATGCCGATGCTGAACAAGACTGAAAGCAGAAGGAGGAAAAGGGAACAGAGGATGAGTTGGTTGGATGGCATCACCAATTCAATGGACATGAACTTGGTCAAACTCTGAGAGATGGTGATGGAAAGGGAGGCCTGGCGTGCTGCAGTCCATGAGGTTGCAAAGGGTCAGACATGACTTGGCGGCTGAATAACAACTACCACCTCACAGTAATAAGCACTTGATAAATTTTAGCTACAACTATTCTTACATATAATAACAAGCAGAAATTAGGTGACTACCAGTTGGGGGAGGCTAACAAAGAGAGTCTCAGAATGATTCGAGATGGGAATAGATAATCTGAGATCCTTTCCAACTCAAAGGATATACAGAGCCACTTATTCATTTTTTTCCCTCTTTTTTGTCATTCAACAAATGAAACCACTCGGTGACAGAAACCATGCTAGACTCTGAATAGACAAAGGATCAGAGGCTGCCTCACACTCCTCCTTCCATCTGAGAGCTCTTTAATCATTTCTTGCCTTAAAGCCCTCCCCAGCTGATCAGAAGGATGAGATGTTGGCATGCAACACACACACACACACACACCACCACCACCACCACCACCACAGTGCTTTGCCCTCACCAACACGACAGACGCTGAACCCTGTTCACAGGCTGTCTCTGGACACTGGTGATGACCCAGCCCAGCAGTAAGATCTCTCTGCCACAACCTGGCTCACCAGATACCTATTCCTTGGGTAAGCAAGCTAAGGGCTGCAGACTCCACCATTACAAAAATGACCCTGGTTAGCAGGGACCCTCTTTCCTCCAGGAACAAGTGTCTGTTCCAGGAGAACAAACCGTAGCCCCCTCCATGGATCAGGAGCCACATTACATCTCAATTAGAAGGAAATTTGAAGCAATTATCTGAATTAACCAACCTAGCCTAAAGCAGCTGACACATCCCTTTAGATTATGGTGCAAGTCAGGAGCTCAGGGTTGGTTCCTGCTTTTGGAATGCTGGGCATTTAACGATGGCAGTGATCGGCTTAGCATTGGTGAGAAGACGTGGCTGAGCTATGCCAGGCTCTCAACCTGGTCACTGTGGCCACTCTGTTCACAAGCCACTGAGCAAACGCTGGGGGAGGCTGAGGGAGAATCTCAACGTACAAAGGGGACCATCTTGTCTACCTGACTACCAGAGGGAGCTTGGTAAAATTCATGCGGAACACAAATATTTTCACATTCTGTGCACATTCTAAGAGGCCCATCCACACACCTTTTTTCTAAACTTCCTTCCTTGTCACCAGTTCTTGAATCTTATCCCTTCCAAGTTCATGACCAAGCCACACGAATTAGGCCTTAACTCAGGCCGTCTCTCCTTCCAAGTCAAGTTGTCCAACTCCAAGCACTCACCCCAGGCAGCATCTGTCCCCATGTGAGGGCCACTCCAGAATGAGCTGCGGTGTGAGGGGAGTCCCTTCAGGTGGGAGCCAGCGTATCAGGAAGAGTTCCTCAGCGCAGTCTGGGCTGTTCTCCTCCTCAGTCACCTCCCCCTGAGGCCACAGGGGGCAGCTGAGGAAGAAGCATCAGAGAAGCAGGAGTGGACACCCTCGGGGCTTGAGTGACTTGCCACGAGAACGCAGGTGAGCCATGGGTGTCACTCAGTCCAGTCCCGCTGATAGCACCCGCAGCTGATTATGGAGTGCCGCTGGGCAGGCCTGAATTCACGGCTTGTCAGTCGTGATGAGTAACTGCGGTTACAAGGTCATGTGTTATCCTGTGGTCAGAGATGTAGTCTATCAGGGCCGGCAATAAGCCAAAACTATTTCTCAAAAGAATGGTGAGCTGACAAAGCGTGTGTTCATTCCCAAAACTTCAGGACAGAGTTTGCCATGGGACCCACAGAGCATCCCAAGGTCGGTCTCCAAAATCCAGAGACCAGCTTGGAGTCAAAATGAAGCAACAAGGGCAGGATTCACCCTCCCACCTAAAACATCCAAACACCAGACAAAATACATGAAACAACTATTTATAAAACATAGCACATCAGGCAATGAAGGACAACGATCCCTGAGAAGTGGGAAATAAACAAGGTCATCCCTGTGACTGCCCCAGCTTGCTACCTTAAGAGAATCTCCAGGCAGCCTAGGGAGAGGGAATCCATATGGAGCCTGATGGGCTGGCTGAGTCAAGGCGCAGTGATACTAAGAGTGCAGCAGGCTGAATTCACAGGACAGAAAACAGACAGGAAAGAATGCACAGAGGAAGAACTCTGGAGACCTAAAGCACATCCCCGTCGGGCACTCAGCTGAGTGCTGATCAGCACGTACGCGTGAGGGACCTCTGTGAGGCTGGGGAAGAGTGAACCAAGACGGCTAAGGGAACAGTGCTCAGCACTCACACAAGCTGGGAACGGCGCTGGTTCCCACAGGCCAGGCTGGCAAACCCTGCGACTCAGGAGCACTGAAGAGAGGGGAAGGGATCTGCCCTAGGACCTGGAGTACAGATTCTCAGCTTTCTCAGCTGACATTTTGGGCTGGATAATGCTTTATTGTACAATAATTCTAAACATTATATGCTTTATAACAGAGCTTCAAAATACATGAAGCAAAAACTAATAGAACTCTAAGGAGAAATGGGCAAATCCACAATTAGAGACTTCCATACCCACTCTTAACAACTGATAGAACAAGTAGTCAGAAAATGAACAAGGATACAGGAAATTTGAACAACCCTATCAACCAACTTGACCTAATCCACAATTACAGAACATTCCACCTAACCACAGCCAAATATGCATCATTTCAAATAAACTATTATTCAACAAGATTGTCTTCTGGGCCATGAATAAAACTCAATACATTTAAAAGGTCATACCAAGTATGTTCTCTGACCGCAACAGAAATAAACTAGAAATTAATACAGGAAGATATGGAGAAAATCCCTAAATATTTGGAAACTAAATAACACACCTGTAAATAATCCATGTGCCAACAAAAAAAAAGCTAGAAAGTATTTTGAATTGAATGAAAATAAAACCACAACATATCAAAATCATGGGTTTGGGTATAGTGGGACTTATATGATTTTTATTATTAATCATAACAACCAAAATTCATTGAGCAGTTATTTGTTATGTGACAGGCATATGTAAAACCTTTACATATATTATCTCATTTAATCTCTATAAAAATTCCATATTAATAGAGTACTATTATTATTCCCATTTTATACATAAAGAAAGGACTTCCCTGATAGCTCAGTTGGTAAAGGATCTACCTGCAATTCAGGAGACCCCAGTTCCTGGGTCAGGAAAATCCACTGGAGAAGGGATAGGCTACCCCCTCTAGTATTCTTGGGCTTCCCTTGTGGCTCAGCTGGTAAAGAATCCGCCTGCAATGCAGGAGACCTGGGTTCAATCCCTGGGTTGGGAAGATCCCCTGGAGAAGGGAAGGGCTACCCACCCCAGTATTCTGGCCTAGAGAATTCCATGGACTACGGTCCATGGGGTCGCAAAGAGTTGGACACGACTGAGCAATTTTCACTTTCATTTTCACTTTCTTTCGTACATAAAAGAAACAGAGGCTTAGAGAAACTAAAAATAATCATCAGGATGCTGCTAAAACAGTACTATGAGGAATTTAAAGCACTAAACACACAGCTTAGAAAAGAAGAATGGTTTTAAATCCATGCTCCAAGGTTACTTCTCTCACCATCCTGCTTCTACCCCTGACCTGCCTGTATCCGCCCACAAGAGTGAGTGCTCTGAGGGCTGCATCTGTATCGTGTGCGTCCTTAGTATACTGACCTTAACACACAGCCTGGCCCACCACAGGCCTCCAGATACATGCCTCGACCAAAGCTCCAGGCTCACTGGTGTCCCTGTTACAGGAGCCAGAGAACGCCTTGGGCCTGGGCCTTCTATTCCATCTGGAATGAACAGAATTCTGGTCCCATAACACGGCCCAGGGAGCCTCTGAGGACTGGCGATGGGCCCACTCCCCAGGCCAGTCTGAGAGGGACCACAGGGCAAGCCCCCCCGACCCGTGCGGCTCCATGGAGACCCTTCCCACCGCAGGGCTTGGTACCCGCGCCCTCCCCCGCAGCTCTCCTCGGGTCTGGCTCTTTCTCACTGCTGCGGTTTCCGTTCATTTCCTCAGACGGGCCTTCTGTGCCCCTTACCTATAATCCTTCCTTCTACACATCACTGGGCTTTGGTTTTGGACAGCCACCCCTCCCCTAGTAGATCCAGTCCTGGTGAAGCTGTCAGCTAAGGCGCTCTGGTCTCCCCTAGTGAGAGAGCTGTGGACCTTCTGTTCCTGTGTTGTGACTGCTCCGGGGAACTTTCTCCCCACGTCTACCCCTGAAGAGACAGTCTACTGGGGCCACAAAATAACCCTGCTTCCTGTGCCTTCCCTTATTCTCTCTCCCTTTCATTCTGTCCTTTGATCCTGTCTTATCCTCCTCTTATCTGTCCAGAAATTTCCTTTTGGCTGAGTCGTTTCTTTGGCTTACAATAAAGAACCCTGACACTAACCTTCAGCCATTATCTGTTTGTTCTTCTTACAGCATTTTTCAAAATCCAAAACGATTTTTTTTTAAAATGAGCTGACATGTTTGTCGTCTGTCTCCACCGTGTCAGGAGCAGCCTTTTCAGTCTTGCTCCCTGCTGTCCCAAGACCTGGTCCAAGACTGAGACTGGCGCAGGCAGGGCTCCGGAGGAAGGCAGGGCCACGCTGGGCCGTGTCTCACCACCAGACCCTCTGGCTGGAGCATCGCCCAGACTGTGTGAGAGGGGGCAGGAGGGGGCCGTGGGGACCGGGGGTGAGCCTCCACCTTCGCTTCGGATTCCAAGCAACAGATTCCAAGACCAGATCTCTCTTCCCCTAGCCCTATGATCTCTACCGATCCTTGGTAAGTCTTGAGCAGTGTCTTCTAAATCTTTAATTACAAAAAAATTTGCAACCCAACCAGTGAACACACGAACACTGTTGATAAATATTTAAAATTGCTACAGCAGCAGATCTGAAGGGATTAAGAAAAGATATATTGGAGTGACAGTTATTAAACACTAAATCCCAGTAAATGTTACTGAGCAGATAAATAATGCAAACTCCTGACAGCCGCTCTGCTGCTGACAAGACAGGAGAGACGTCTGCTTGGGGACATGGCATCGGGGGAGGAGAGGCCCTCCCTGCTGTGGCAGGGGTGTCAGGGGAGGAGGCAGCATGGACGCAGCTCCCTGCCCCCCAGGCATACCCTGCCTCGTGCTCTCTCAGCACCACTGTCCTTGGGGCGCAGGGCACGGCGGGAAGGGCAGACAGAGAAGCCTGCAGGACGGCTGCCGGAGGCTCTGGGGCTGGGCCACTTGGGCTGCCACCACCCCACAACTCTGAGCAAGAAAGGAAACTGCATCCTTTCCTTCAGTCACATCTCCCCAGCCTTGGACTGACCATTCACCTATCGCCTCAGTATATCCTTAAGAGAGCCACTCACTGGCGTATGCATTCTTTCACACATTCATTCAGTTACTCATGTGCTAGTTTACTTGTTAGTTACTCACTCACTGCTCAAACGTTGGCTGAGAGCTTGTTATAACTGGGGCGACACGGAGCTTAGCAAGACCCAGGCCTCGCCCTCAAGCTCTGAAAGCCTAGGTGTGGGGTGGGGTGGAAAGCAGAAAGGTGAAAATATAGCCACCCAGTAGACTCGGCATTTGCAGATTCCATACTTGAAGTCTGACTACTCAATAGACAACCACAAAGGTCTGTGAGCGCCAGAGATGTGCCCTGTAGTTGAGACACGTTTGAATTACGTGTGTGCTGAGACTGGTGTGTGGGAACGAGGAAGGTACCTCCGAAGGTCAAGAGAAGCAAGCAGGGAAGCAAGATGGCGTTAGACACCAGCTGTATACCAGGCACTTTGCTGTATGACTGGATGGCTCTTTTAGTGATCAAAACAATTTCTCAGCCCATTTTGAAGATTAGGAAATCAGAGATCAGCTTGTCCAAAGTCACAATGAGAGCCATAGCCTATACAGAACTAGAACTAGAACGAGAGACTGCCTGACTCCAAAGTCAATGTGCTTTCTACAATAATACCCAGCTCCAGCGAAGAAGAGTGGGAACATTTTCTCCTGGTAAGAACAGCAAGGCAAGGTTATTTTGCTTATTGTTCGAGATATAATTTATGTTCAGTAAAGTGCACAGATCTTAAGTGTACAGTTCAATAAGCTTAGACAAATGTATACAACCATGTAACCAATATCTAAATCAAGATATGAAATATTCCCAACACCCCAGAAAGTTCCTACCAGAAGCAACCATTATTCTATTTTCTATCACCATAATTTGATTTTGCCAGTTCTTGAACTTCATATAAATGACTTCAATGTATAAATGGCTTCTTTCCCTTAACATAATAAGAGAAAGTTTTTAAAAGGGATTTTTTTAAAAAAGAAAAAGAGAATCCCTCCGAAATACCCAACACAATGAAGTGACATATTACCAAGTTCTGACTGAACTCTAAAAAAGGTGGCTAGATGGGTTGGCATTGCCCAGGCCACTCGAGATCTCTAGTTCTATCTGCTTGCCCAGTCGTCTGCGGAGCGGGTCCAGGGAACTCCACAGAAGCTCGGAAGGCAGCCCCTGTGCTCCGGGTCGGGGCGCCTCTGGCCTTGAAGGGCCCGTCTTGCAGCGGGCGCTCGGGCTGAGCTGCCGTCTGCTCGCCTTCTACCCTGGGTCTCAGAGCCACCGGCCCGGGGGACGAGGGCCCGTTCCCCTCTGGCCTCCAGATTGGCCCGTGCCTTTTAGACCGCCCCCCATCTGCCTGGCCACGCCTTCCTCGCGCCTCCAGGAAGCAGGAATCCAGGTTGTTTCCGGGATTCCCGCCCTTTCCTGGGGGTTCTGGCCACCGTCTTGGCTCTGGCTTTCTAGGTGCCCAGCAGCCTCCACACTGGACACCGTCTTCTCAGGAGGCTTCTGGCTTTACGAGAGATTCTTTGTGGGTCGGAACCTTCTCTGTGCCTCTGGTCTCTGTCAAGCTTCGTTCTCTCTATGGAGGACCCCGAGTCCCTGTCTGCTATATGAACAGTGCCTCTCTTAAAGAGCGGGGACCACAGAAATGGCTTGGCTCCTGGAAAGAACAAGTTAGCTCAGGGAACCCGTGCTGTGGATTGCAGGGATGACATCCATGTGTTCCCCAGGGAGGGGCAGAGCATTCCTGAACACTGCTCCATTATGTTTTCAGCACCTGGGGGATCACTTTCATACATGACAACTGGATAGCAAGCTTTTCTGACACCGGGTGACTGGGGAAGGTGGGGGAAGGTGTGAGAGGAAGGAGTCCCCAAGTGTCTGCAACTGCAGAGACCCAGGTGTGGTCAGGACTGGGTCAGGTGAGGAATGGGGCAATGACCTTGGGGCCTCTTGGACGCTCCACTGTCTTCCCTTAAAAGAGCTGTGGCTGAGCCAGATGACTGATGGGATCTTTTTAACTGATGTCCTAGACATCTCAGCCGTAATTATCTCCAGCTTAGGCTGTCTGTCCCCAAGGCAGCTCAGTACTAATGCGCCTGTGGCAGCCTTCCAACAGCCCCTCACAGAGAACTCAGGCTTTGCCCCGCCAATTAATTATCTGCGGGTGCTGCTCACCCCAGAAGGAAGCGGGGGCTGGGACAGAGTAACATCTCTCTCCCGGAGTCTGTTCATCAGTCAGTCAACAACCATTGAGGAGCACTACAAGGCAAATGCTTGTTTCATTCACTCTGATCTTTAACCACCTGGTCTCCCACACTATTTCCTAGTTGTCTCCTTCTCTTTCATTCATTTCATACTCATTCATTCAGCAAAGATGTAGAGAACTTGAGAGGCAATCCAGTATGATAAAGGATACTGACTTTGAAGCCAGTATTCTGGGTTTGACTCCAACTATTCCCCTCGCTAGTTCTGTGATTGCAGACAAACTGTACCTCAGAATCAATAATTGACAGTTATTGCAGACAGCAGATGAATTAAATACGTTACTTGCTTTGGAGGGTTTCTGGCACATAGTACTATAGATGCGTTTGTGATTCGAATAATAATCATTACTGTGTTCCAAGCATGCCCCTAACTCTAGAGATAAACAGTGATCAAGCAGAGAAATTCAGCTTGCCTTCATGGACTTTAGCAGGGAGCTGCCTCTGACTGCACAGGGGCTGAGAGATATAATGGGGGTCACCCGAGCTGGGCTCCCCCCTGAGGAAGCTGCACTGAGAGATGTAATCGGGGGTCACCCAAGCTGAGCTCCCCCCTGAGGAAGCTGCACTGAGAGATGTAATCGGGGGTCACTCGAGCTGGGCTCCCCCCTGAGGAAGCTTCACTGACAGATGTAATCGGGGGTCACCCGAGCTGGGCTCCCCACTGAGGAAGCCGCACTGAGAGATGTAATCGGGGTTCACCTGAGCTGAGCTCCACCCCCACCCCCAGGAAGCCACACTGAGCTGACTCAGCTGGATGGTAGGAGTTGGCTGGAGGAACAGCTGAGGGAGGAGGGAGCTGCAGGCAGGCTGAGGGGGGAGTGCATCTGAGGAAGCAAAAGGCCTGAGTTTGCAAGTTTTCAAAGGGAGGGGCAGGGATCAGGTGAAGAACCTGGGGTCAGGAGTCAGGAGACGTTGGTATGCGCCACGTAAAATTAGACAATGTGGAAAGTATGAGTCACGAAAGAAGAATTGGGAAGCTGGACTTGATGAAAAAATATAAACTGTCCTGTGCAAGACATATCCAGAGAATGAGAAGTCAAGTTAAAAACTGGAAGAAATTATTTGCAAAAGATATATCTCATAATGGACTGTTACCCCAAAAATGCAAAAAACTCTTAAAACTCAACAATAAAAAATAATCCAATTAAAAGACGGGCAAAATATCTAAACAGACAGCAAAGAAGATATTCAGATGGCAAATAAGTACACTAAAAGATACTGTAGGGAACTCCCTGGTGGCCCAGTGGTTAAGACTCAGGGCGTCCGGTGCAGGGCACATGGATTCAATCCCTGGTTGGGGAACTAAGATCTTGTGTGCTATGGCACATGGCCAAATAAATAAATCTTTTAAAAAAGATACTCGATGTCATATGTCATCAGGAAAATGTTAATTAAAACACGGAAATACCACTACACACTACACATTGCTGCTGCTGCTGCTAAGTTGCTTCAGTCGTGTCCGACTCTGTGCAACCCCATAGACAGCAGCCCACCAGGCTCCCATGTCCCTGGGATTCTCCAGGCAAGAATACTAGAGTGAGTTGCCATTTCTTTCTCCAATGCATGAAAGTGAAAAGTGAAAGTGAAGTCGCTCAGTCGTGTCTGACTCTTAGCGACCCCATGGACTGCAGCCTACCAGGCTCCTCCATCCATGGGATTTTCCAGGCAAGAGTACTGGAGTGGGGTGCTGTTGCCTTCTCCAACACATTACACATTAGAATGGAAAAAATCCAAAATACTGACAACACCAAATGCTGGCAAGGATGCAAAGTAACAGGAACTCTGGTTCATTGCTGTAAGAATGCAAAAATAGGCAATTTGGCAGTTTCTTACAAAACTGAGTTCTTACCATGTGATCCAGCAATTGCATTACTTTGTACCCAAAGGAGTTAAAAACTTGTAGTTACACAGAGATCTGCACACGGATGTTTATAGCGGCTTTATCCACAATTGCCCAAACTTGGAAGCTAACAAGATGCCCTTCAATAGGCGAATGGATAAATTGGGGTATATCCAGACACTGGACTGGTCGGGTATTCAGCAGGCACTTAAGTTTGTAGTTCTGAAAACAACGAGGTCCTCCTGAGAACTATATTCAGTGTCCTATGAAATACCGTGACGAAAAAGAATATATTTTTAAAAGGATGTATATACTTTGTGTATGTACATATACATATGTGCGACTGAATTATTTTGCTGTATAGCAGAAATCAACACAACATTGTAAATAACTATACTTCAATTAAAAACTTTAAAAAATTAAAAATGTATGGCTCTTTAGTTCAGAGAAGAGGGAGGCATCCACATAGAAAAGATGGTTTGAGCCAGGAGAGTGGAGAGATTGCCCAGGGCCACATGAAAAGACAGAAACAGGAGCAAAGATTACACAGGGTCGTCTTGTGCCGCCCAGCCACACCCCGAGTCCCGAAGCTGTGCCTTCTCCCCATCAACATTCAGGCAGCAGCTGGGGCTCCGCCTTCTTGAGAAAAAAAAAAAAAAACGTGATCAGACTTCAGGGCCCAAAGTTTAGGTAGAGAGGGTTTGGAGGACTGAGAGAGGGCATGGAGGAGGCAGATGCTTGAGGGACAGGGAACTGTGGCCCCAGCTGGGAGGGGAGGGAGGCGACCAAGCAGGAAGGGAAGGCGGAGGGTGAGAGGAAGGAGAGACAGGCCACAGCGGCCCCGCGTCAATAGCTCTAAAGAAAACAAAGATCTGGAGGCTGGCATTTACCTACCGTGGGAAAGGGAGCTTCCTGACAAATACATGAGTGCAGGTGTGAGTGTAGGTGTAGGTATGAATATGGATGGCGGCCGTCATAGAAACGGACGTGGATGCCGACGTCATCGGAGATGGAGGCACAGAGGGCTGCAGGGCACATCCTGATACGGAGAAGAAGAACGGGGGAAGGGCCACAAATGAGCAAACTGCCTGTCTACCACCTCACAAATCTGGTTTCATTTCCTCGTGTGCTTCCCTTGGCCGTATGCACGTGTGCGTAAGATCTCACCTCCCTGCCCTATTAATGAAGATGGGATTCTCTCTTCTGCTACACACATCTGAGAAGCAAGCCGCTCTGTAGTCGTCTGCCTGGGCCAAATGCGCTAGACTCTAACTCGTTAGAGTCAGTTACCAGCTGAGGGAAGCCACGCCTTGGACCCCAGAAGGCAAAGTCCCCACTAGTCACCTCCGTCTCCTGCCGCGCCCCCCGCACCCCACCTGACCCAGCCCGGCCCAGCTCTGGGTTTGTTCTGTCTCTGCTCAGAGTTTCCCGTCCTTCCTGCTCAGAGTGCCTCTCTGTGCCTCCTGGGCTCCAGCCATGGACCCCTCCCCAGCACGGGAGTGCCTCGCCCAGCCCTAGGGTCCTCAGCTGAGCTCACCTGTCCCACAGCTGACAGGCCCTGGGCAATCTCTGCTTCCCTCCTGCTCCCAGCGGCTGGGAAAGCAAGGGCCCAGGGACTCTGCGGCATCTCACATGGACTCTTTTCTGTGCTGTGCACAATCTGTGTGGTCTCCTTCACCCATTGCAGGCCCTCTACCCAACCATTGCCTTAGGCTGAAAATACAGGGAATTACTTTAAAAAAAAGGTGGTGGGGGGGTTGTTCCCCCTGAAAGTGTTCCCTAGGAGCCTGAACGATGAGAAACGGTGCACTTCTTCTGATCCTTGGGCAGGTAAGTCCTTGAACTCTCTGCTCTGCTGAGACCCAGAGACAGTGGGGATGACCTGTGTCCTGCCTTACCTGACCTCTTTCCCCGCAGCTCCATGGGAGGTGTTGGGGAGGGCTCCAGTCCCAGGGACACTTGTGTCCCCCCCGTTGGGTGTGCTGCATTGCTTCATAGCAGCGAAGCAATATGGACGCGAAGGGCTGGTCATGTTCTCATCTCTCTGCTCAGCTCTCAGCTCAGTGCCCGACACATCATGACATGAGTGCACAGAGCAAACACCAGATGAACACATGCTCTCTGCCAGGCACAGATGCCTTGCACATATTAGTGCAAGCCACTAGCGTGCCAATTTTACAGATGCTGAGACTGAAGCCCAGAGGCTAATTAACATGCCCACAGACATATGGGAAAGAGAGACTCAACTCACTTGCAAGCTCCTGAGTTTCTAGTGAAACTTGTCTGAAATAATCATATAGGAGGAGAAATCTGGAGCTAGCTCCAGGTCTGGAGGGAGGGCTCAGAGGAAACACTGCCCCCGGAGGTGAAGTGATAGTGAAGTGAAGTGAAATGAAGTGAAGTGAAAGTCACTCACTCGTGTCTGACTCTTTGCAACCCCTTGGACTATACAGTCCATGGGATTCTCCAGGCCAGAATACTGGAGTGGGTAGCTTTCCCTTTCTCCAGGGGATCTTGCAAACCCAGGGATTGAACCCAGGTCTCCCGAATTGCAGGCAGATTCTTTACCAGCTGAGCCACAAGGGAAGGCCCTGTTGAGGTGAAAGGTGACTTATTGAAGGTCACAGCATGGTGAGGCAGGAATGGCATCTATGAGCTGGAAAGGCTTTCAGAAGAGGATGGAGCTCATCTTTACCTGGGGAGGCAGCCTCCTTTCGGCTATTTGCCGGTGGCTCGAGGCACCCGAGGGTGACGCCTCTGTGCTCAGGGCCTGGGTCTCGTGCCCAGTGCTGCCCATGCACCAGCCTGTTCCTTCTTGGAGGCTAACCCTCCAAGCTGGGATGGCTAGCCCTCAGGATGGTGCCCGTATGGTACAGGCCTCCTGTCTCTCAGTGGCTACACACTGCAAAGCCGGCTTTATGAAGGAGGACCAGCAGTGTTTTCCCACCTAAAACACTGTTATGGAGTTGCAAACGCCAGACTCTAAAGTGGGCTTGCTGGGTTAGACCTGCCTGAGTAACTCTGAGAGCCAGTCATGGAGAAACTGGCCCTTCCCCCCAGAATGTGGCTGAACCCAGAGCCTGGATGGCACAGCAGCATTACCACCAGGCCTGTAAGTTCAGGCTGAGCTGCCAGGGGGCACCGATGGAGACAGGCAGGCCCAGCCCTCAGGAGTGTGTGCAGTTGGGGTGTCACCTTGGAAACACCCACCAGCTGTAGGGGACTCCAAGAGGGCCGGCTGCCCAGCAGCTCCTCTTCCAGAAACTGGTTCCAGCGAGACTGCCAAGTGTCAGGTGCCTCTCCGCAGCCCCGACTCCCAGCCCGTGACTGGACCAGCAGTGCAAGTCCATCTTAGCTGGGCCACTCAGAGTTCTCTCCTGAGAATTTGGATTTAGAACCCAGAGATCCCAGCAAGGTCTGGCTTTCTCATAAACAAGTGTTAGTCACTCAGTCGTGTCCAGTTCTTTGTGATCAGGACTGCAGCCTGCCAGGCTCCTCTGTCCATGGAATTCTCCAGGCAAGGATACTTGAGTGGGTTGCCGTTCCCTTCTTCAGATGATCTTCCTGACCCCGGGATCAAACCCAGGTCTCCTGCACTGCAGGTGAATTGTTTACTGTCTGAGCAAGAGGGTTTGTAAATTTCAGAAATGTTGGTTGCTGGCCATTTTCCTCCATGTAGGCAAGGATACAGAGGAAGCCAGTCGGCAACGAGAGAACAGAAGGAGTCAGACCTAAAAAGAGAAGGCCCAGGAGCATCTTGGGTTCTGCAATAATGTAAGGTTCTTCTAACCAAGTTGCCATTTTTGCATAGAGTTGGTTTCTGTTACTTGCAGCCAGTACAGAATTAATATAATTCCATTCAATTGTTCTCAACCAGGGGTAATTTGTTCCTCAGGGGACACTGGCAATGTCTGGAGACATTTTTGGCTATCATAACTGCAGCAACACATCCTATGATACACAGGACAACTCCCTCAACAAAGAGTTTTCCAGCAAAAATGTCGATAGTACTAAGGTGGAGAAGCCTTACTGTGACTGAATGTACCACGTATGCCTAAGGCAAGAGCATCATCATATAAAAATAAGTTCTGTGTTTCAGTTCCTCTTGAGTAAAGATTATTTTAAATTAAATAATAATTTTCTGATGTGAGAATTCTCAAGCCTTGAGAGTGAGAGGAGTGTGGGTTAGTGCAACCTCGCTGAAGAATCATTTAACAATATGTATATCAAGGTCCTTAAAATATTCACTCTTAGATCCAGTAATTGACTTTGTAGAACTTATTCATCATAGAAGATCTTAATACAGAGATATACACAAAGATTTATGTGGGAAGGATATTCATTGCAGCTTCATGACTATGCCAAAACCTTTGACTGTGTGGATCACAATAAACTGTGGAAAATTCTGAAAGAGATGGGAATACCAGACCACCTGACCTGACTCTTGAGAAACCTGCATGCAGGTCAGGAAGCAACAGTTAAAACTGGACTTGGAACAACAGACTGGTTCCAAATAGGAAAAGGAGTATGTCAAGGCTGTATATTGTCACCCTGCTTATTTAACTTGTATGCAGAGAACATCATGAGAAACGCTGGGCTGGAGGAAGCACAAGCTGGAATCAAGATTGCCAGAAGAAATATCAATAACCTCAGATATGCAGATGACACCACCCTTATGGCAGAAAGTGAAGAAGAACTAAAGAGCCTCTTGATGAAAGTGAGAGGAGAGTGAAAATCTTGGCTTAAAGCTCAACATTCAGAAAACTAAGATCATGGCATGTGGTCCCATCATTCATGGCAGATAGATGGGGAAACAGTGGAAGCAGTGTCAGACTTTATTTTGGGGGGCTCCAAAATCACTGCAGATGGTAATTGCAGCCATGAAATTAAAAGACATTTACTCCTTAGAAGGAAAGTTGTGACCAACCTAGACAGCATATTAAAAAGCAGAGACATTACTTGGTCAACAAAGGTCCGTCTAGTCAAGGCTATGGTTCTTCCAGTAGTCATGTATGGATGTGACAGTTGGACTATAAAGAAAGCTGAGTGCCATAAAATTGATGCTTTTGAACTGTGGTGTTGGAGAAGACTCTTGAGAGTCCCTTGGACTGCAAGGAGATCCAACCACTCCATCCTAAAGGAGATCAGTCCTGGGTGTTCATTGGAAGGACTGATGTTGAAGCTGAAACTCCAACTCTTTGGCCACCTAATGTGAAGGGCTGACTCATTTGAAAAGATCCTGATACTGGGAAAGATTGAGGGGAGTAGGAGAAGGGGATGACAGGGGATGAGATTGTTGGATGGCATCACTGACTCAACGGACATGGGTTTGGGTGGACTTCGGGAGTTGGTCATGGACAGGGAGGCCTGGCGTGCTGCAGTCCATGGGGTTGCAAAGAGTCCAACACAACTGAGCAACTGAACTGAACTGAACTGAATGGTGAAAGATGGATACAACTTAAATATCCAACTATTGCATATTGGTTACATAAATTATGATACATTCATATCACAGAATAATATATGTAGCACTGAAAATTATGTCTGTAAAGATTATTTAATAACATTATTATATTAACTTAAAAAAGAATTCAAAAATTTTGAAACATAAAAGTAAGGAAAAAAAGGCTACAGGGAAATATACGAAAAGATTAATCATGGCTATATCTAGAGAGTAGGATCACAGTTTGCTTTCTTAGTTTTAAGAAACACCAATTTTTCTACAGTGAAGCATGTATTACTTCTTTAAAAAATATTTATTTATTTATTTGACTGTGTGAGTCTTCGTTGCTTCGTGCGGGCTTTCTCCGCTTGCAGTGCAAGGGTTTCTTGTTGCAGTGGCTTGTTTCCTTTCGGAGCACAGGCGCTATGGCAGGAGAGCTTCGGTGTCTGCTGCATACAGGCTCTAGAGCTCAGGCTCAATGCTGTGGCTCTCGGGCTTAGTTGCTCCACGTCACGTGGGATCTTCCCAGATCAGGGACCGAACCCAAGCCCCCTGCATTGGCAGGCAGATTCTTAACCACTGGACCACCAGGGAAGTCCCTAGAAACATGTATTACTTTTATAATTAGGAAAAATTAATACTAAAAATGAATTCTAAAATTAGAATTGAGGACAATGCAGATTTATTCATTTATCCAAAATTAAATATATACATTAAGAACCTTCCATGTACCAGACATCATGAACAAAAGACAAGGCCCCTGCCTCACTGGGTTTCTTAGTCGGGAAGGGGAAACACTCCGGAGTTTCCAACCACTTTCAAATTGAGTTTCAGAGAAATTCTTTGAAAAGACTTCATTATTAACAGCTAAGTATCCACTATTTATTGAGAGTTTGTTGTAGAAGTACTAGATGCCTCACAATTCGGATATCATGATCTCTGCACAGCACACCAGAGAGATATGGTCACGTCTTAATTCAAGTCACACGGCTGTTGGCGGTGGCTGGGAGTCAAATCGGATGCATTTGTGCTGTGATTCAATTACCTGTCTACTCTGCTCCCTGCCTCAGTGACTGAGCATTTGTGAGCCTGAACCATGGGACGTGGCAAACAGGTGTCACCAAGAAAGATGTCAGGAAGGGCCACGAGGGGTTCGGGTTGGCCTGGGTGTTGGGCTAAAGCGTCAGGCGCTTGCGGTGTCCGGGAAGGTGGCAAGGCGGGGTCGGGGCTGTCAGCGGGGCTCAGAGCGTCCCATGGGCAGGAAGGGTGGGAGCCGCCCCAAGCCTCCTGCTCCCCTGCTGACGAAAGAGCCCCCGAGAGCTGCATGCAGGGACGCTGTTGGCTTGGGATCAGCGGACTAACTTTGCGAACTGAACTAAGAAACAAGAGTGGACGCCTGGAGTGGAGCAACTCAGGCAGTTTGTGCCTGGGACAGAGGGAATGGCGTCTGCACTTCTGACAGCTGGCTGACCGGGTCAAACATACCCCTCGAAGCCCCGGTCACTGCAGTCGGCGGGGACGTCCTGGCCTCTTTAGTGTCAGAGGCAGAAGCTCGTTGGTGGAGAAATACAGGCAGATTGACCTGATGTCCACTCACAGTCTGGTTCTCTGCTTTGGTTCAGATATTTTGTCCTGAGAGGCAAAGAAATGTCCAGGAAGGCTAGGAGCCCAGAAGCCTGAGTTCGACTCCCAAGTGGACCCCTTGTCCCAGGACCAGATCATCCACATCACCCAGAGCTCCCGTGTCCTCACCAGCAAACAGACTCAGCACGCTCCCAGACCCACCTGGAGAGGTCAGTTCTCTAGAGGCTCGGTGTCCCCGTCCAGAGAGGGGAGGTGATATGGCAGTGGCACACCCCCCTGAGAAGAAGCCGGCACAGGGGAAGTTGCTGCGGCTGCTGTTTTGGGCTACTTTGAGATAGCGGGTGAGGAAGCAGTTTGAGAAACACAAAGCACTCCACGTTCAGATAAAGGTGTTATTTCCATCCTTCCTTCTGTCCACCTAGATCCCCCAAACGCCCCTCTCCACACCAGACAGCTGCCATAATGACGTGTACAATCGCCCTGAAACCTGCCTCCAGCTCCCCCTCCCCGCCCCAAGGTCTGACCACCCCTTCATCTGCTTGACTGAATCCTGCTCCACCCGGCTGCCTCCGAACCCCCTCACCCGGCTGCCTCCGAACCCCCTCACCCGGCTGCCTCCGAACCCCCTCACCCGGCTGCCTCTGACCCCTGTCACTTGGCTGACTGGCCTTTATCTGGCCCACAAAAACCGACTCTGCTTCCTCTGCCTTGGACACCTTCCCTGACCCCCCAGACTGGGCCAGGGGCTCCTCCTCTGGGGCCTTGCCAGCATCTGTGCTGACTCCTAGCCGCACAGGTTGCAGTTGTCTGTTTCCAGCTTTTGTTGTTTTGTCTTTTTTTTCGTCTCTTGCCCTCCCCAGTTCCCCTGCTCTCCACTCCCCACTCCCCACCCCTGCCATCCTGAGCTCCTTGTGCACAGAAAGGCATCCAACGTGTGTTTGTACCTGGGCTCTGCAGAAATCTAATCATATGATTGTAAACTCAGCAAATGTGTATCAATTTGAATGAATGGGTAAATAAGGTAATGTATGTGAAATCACTTTTGACAGTCTTAAGAAAGATGCTTTTTAATAGTTCATTCCACAGATACTCATTCATCACCTGCTACTCTTTACTAGACCTCTACTAGGTGCCTTAGGCAAAGCATATGAGTCCTTGCCCTCAAGGAGTTTGCAGGGGAATGTAGGAGAAACCCCACTGTAACTTTATTGCCTACAAACTACAATAGCATAAACATATTAGCATCAGGATGTGCTAAGAAAGGCCCAGGCGCCGTGGGAGCACAGTGAGGAGCCCCTCTGCCGGGTGTGGGGAGGCTTTCTAAAGGAGGGGGTGGTTTGAGCACTGCCTGTCAAGAAAGAAGAAAGGGTTAGTCACTCAGTCGTGTCCGACTCTTGGTGACCCCATGGACTGTAGCCTGCCAGGCTCCTCTGTCCATGGAATTCTCCAGGCAAGGATACTGGAGTGGGTAGTCATTCCGTTCTCCTGGGGATCTTTCTGACCCAGGGATTGAACCCTGGTCTCCTGCATTGCAGGTGGATTCTTTACCATCTGAGCCACCAGGGAAGCCCAAGGAGTCTCTGCAAAGCCTGTGGCAGGATCCAGCCCTCCCCCAGCCCTGCCCTGCCTCCCCGAGGGTGGAAGTCATCCCGGGACCACAGGGAGCCCTCGCCAGAGGTCTCTTCAGCACCCACTCTGGCCAGGGCATCAAGGACAGCAGAGGCAGAAAGTGACAGAATAGGGCTTTGGAGACGCCGAACTGCGGCCCTGCCACTCGGCACTGTGTGGCCTGACATCTTGCCTGGATCCAAGGATCAGTCCCCTTGTGCACAAAGTGAAGTCAACAGTTGTAGCTGGTGAAGCAGTGACACAAACGAAATAAAATGAATGGAGAACCGAGAGCACTAAAAAAATACCTGATAAGTGTAGCTTCTTTTTACTTCTAGGACCCATCAAAATGCAGTGCTTCTCAGCCGAGGGTGGGCCCTGGGCCTGATGGTGTGTCACTTAAGACATCTCATAGGCCCCACCCCTCCCTCTGGTCTTTGGGTTTTTCCTGGCATCTCAGGAAAATTATGCATGTTTTTAATAGTAAAGCCCAGAGCTCCCAAGTTTTATAGGTACATTTAAGAATCTCTCCCATCACCTGGGTCAAGAATTAGCCTGTGATTAAGTTAACGATATCTGAAAAGAGAGAATGGTCCCATTTCAGCCTCTGATGCCGTGAGGCACAAGAGGGCAGGTGTGATTACCCCAGATGAGGAAACCAGGTCTGCAGAGGGGACGTGACTTGCCCAGGGTAATACCGAGAGCTGGCAGCAGAGTCCAGACCAAATCTACTCCTGCCTCTACCACGTAGAGTGACTATATAGCAGGCTGGATGCCAGGGCTGATCAGAACCTGCACCCAGAACCACCCTCCGTAACACAGGGAATGATTCACTGGGTTTGCGGGAGATACTCCTGGGAGATGATGGGAAATGTCGAAAACCCTCAGCAAATTAGCTCTGCAACTTCAAGCTCTGAGACACTGCGCATGCGCCTTTCCCTCTCTTGGGCCTCCTCCTTGTGCAAAGAAGTCTCCAAGATGCCTTTGCCCTGACTCTCGTGGGCTCCCAGCCACTCAGCAGAGGGGATGTAAGGCTAAATATCCCGCCAGGACCCCACTACCTTTCACAGGACACAGGTCTCAGGGAGCGCTAACCCTGCCCCACTGGCTCCCCTCACCTCCTGCTTCCCAGATGGACCTGCCCCCCTCCCCCGGTTGTCAGTGGTTGGCAGGGAGGGAAAGAGAGGCCAGATTTGCCACAGCCTTGCCTGTGTCTGCCACACGCTTGTTGTGGACGATCTACCACGCGTGTTGACCCATAGGCTTCACCTCCATCCGCCCACTCACTCTGCAACTGCGTCATCTCCGGTCACCCCTCTCTCCCTGCGCCCCATGCCCCAACCACAGAAGCTTCCAAAGCCAATAGCTCCTTGCAGCTGGACCCTTTGCTATGGGGATGGGAGCCCTCCGGCCCGGGTATCTCGGGGAGAAGGCGCCTTGGCCTCTGCTTCCTGGGTCTCCTCTCTGTTGCCTTTGTCACCGCGCGCAGGGTTGGGAAGACGGTCACCAGTCCCCTTACCTGATATGTTAAGGGTGGTGCGGAAGTCTGGGCTGGTGTTCCCAGCGGGAGCAGGAGGAGGAAGCCACTCACTCAGTGTGTGGTAGGTGCTTGGCCAGGACACCAGGCCTCCCTTGCCCCCACCCCACCCCCTCCATAGATACGGGGAAGGGGAACTCTGTCTTCTAACTCAGTGTGCTGTGCAGATTCAAGGAGAACTCAAATTCCAAGACTGGGATGGGACTTCCCTGGTGGTCCGGTGGTTAAGAATCTGTCCTGCAACGCAGGGGACACGGCAACTACTGAGCCCATGTGCTGCACATACCGAAGCCCATGTGCCTACAGCCCATGCTCCACAAGAACAGCCGCTGCAGGGAGACGCCCGCACACCACAGCGAGGAGTAGCCTCTACCTGCCCAACTAGAGAAAGCCCGCGCACAGCAACAAAGACCCCCACAGCCAAAAACAAACATATTAATAAATCAATCAATTAAAAAAAAAAATAGAATTTGCCTGGCAATGTCAGGGACATGGGTTCAATCTCTGGTCGAGGAACCAGAATCTTCCATGCATCAGGGTAACTCAGCCCACACATCTCAACTAGAGTCCGTGTGCCACAGGGAAGGATCCATGTGAGGCAATGAAGGTCCCATGGGCTGCAAGTAAGACCTGATGAAACCACATAAATTAAAAGAAAAAAAGGTTGGGAGAGAAGAGTGACAAAGGGGAAAGATAAATAAAGACCCTAAAGAAAGGAGGCGTCTGACCCACAGATCCATTCTTCCAGATAAATCAAAGACCCTAAAGAAAGGAGGCGTCTGACCCACAGATCCATTCTTCCAGCCCCTTGCCAGCACCCAGTGCCTGGCCCAGCTCACACTGGTACTGAATCTTTAACTGGAAGAACAGACTCGCATGGGGATGGGTTACCAGCTGCACACCTCATCTGCACCAGAGACCGTCCCTCCTGGAGGGCTGAGACATATCAAGCTCTCTCCATGGAGCACACACTCTCCAGGGGAGTGAGAGATTTGGAAAACAAACAAACGAAAAAATTGAGGAAAGAGAGGAGAGTTGGGAGAGGGACGGTATTTAGGAATGCTGGCCAAGGAGAGCACAGGCTTCCAGGCCACACTTTCCCCTTGGGTCTCTCCAGCTTCAGTGAAAAGACAGTTGTCCTCTGCTCCAGGGCCCTGCAGTGAGCCCCCGACTCTGTGCACCTGACCCAGTGAAGATCCTGCCTGTGACTTCCTTCCGTCTCTTTCCCCAGTAGCTTGCAACTCTCCCTGGCCACCCGCCTTCTCTTTCAGGCTTCTCAGCCTTGCTGCTTCCTCTGCCCAGATTGTCCCTGGGTCAGGTTTCTGTCACTTGCGATCAAGAGTCTGACACAAGAGGATGGTCAGCCTGGGGGCGGGGGGCAGGGGTGTGTGTGTGTGTGCAGAATGGGTGGTTGGTAAGTATGTGGACTTTGAAGGGAAATTGCCAGGTTCAAACCCTTGTGCCACAATTTGCTAGTTTTATGACCCCGGGCAAGGCCTTCAGCTTCTCTGTGCCTGTTTACTCGTTTGTCAAGTTGGGTTGTAACCGGACCTACCTCACAGAGTTGCTGTTAGTGAGTTAGTCTCTGGAACTCTCTGATTAGAAGTATGTGCCGTGTAGACACAGGCCATTACCACTGCTGTGGCCATACCCCACTGGACTGCCTGGCAAGGGCAGGAATTCAAGTTCTTCATTCAGCCAGTTGGCCATGCCTGGTTCTGTAAGCCAGGAGCACACCCTCCAAGGCCACATCTAAGAGTGGGAGGGTTGGGCTGTCAGCAGGGTAGAGGTTAAGTAGGAGAGGATAGTGGAGGGAGGGCGAGGGGGAGTTGGGGCATGAGGGAGCATGCAAACAGAGCATCTCAGAAGCCCTGTTCTCCACACGGTGCCAGGAAGAGGGCACCGCGGGTCTGCAGAGGGCAGGGCTGAGCTCTGGGCTCCTTGCAGGGGGGCCTCTGGCCCTCTGAACACGGCTTCCCGTGCCACAGCAGCTGGCTTCCTCCTAAGAGGTATTCAGTCAAATATACCTTGCCACCAGAAGGTCAATTTATTTTCAAAGCTTCCATTCACATTCCTCCATTTCTCGTGACTTTACTCTGTCTCACAAGAGCTCAGACTCCTGGCCTTATTTTGCAAGTAGAGCATTTGACCCCATTATTCACCTTACAAATTGTTTACAAATTTTCTCCTCAAATTAAGCAAAATTAATTTGCCCTGTATGGGAAGGTAGGGAGGCAAGTGGGGGATGGTGTGAGGTGGGGGATAATTAAATAAATTCTGCTACAACATGAAAGAATAGCATAAAGCATTTTTAACGTTCTGTTCTTCCCAGTGAATTAACACAAACAATCCCTCTCTTCTGATACTCAGTAAATAGTTGCCGAATGAATGGCCGTTAACAGCATGTGATTCTGTTTTCTCTGCTCTGATAAGTTAAAAAGTCCATGTGGCCAAGTCAGCATTAAACCTAGTTTGTACGCAGTTTTGTTTTGGGACTCCAGGCCAAGGTGAAAAAAAATAGTTTGGGGCCCAAGGCCAAGGCTGCAAAGAAGTGAGAATGTTCATTCGCTGTCTGTGCTTGGTAGGGGGAGGGTTTACCTGGCTTGGTGTTGGCAACTGGAGGGTGGCCTCCCACTCCTGCAAATGCAGTTCTGTTTCCAGAAAAACCAGGGTTAGGCTCCCCATCCTATGCTGGGACCCCACAAGCAGCTCCAGTGAATCACCACCATATGGGACTCATTGCTTTCTTGCTGGGCCCAAAAGTGTGCAGGAAAAGAAGGAGCAATCCAGGCAGGACAGGTTCTGGCCTCAGCCGGGCCCTGCCTTACTCATCACAGGTATTTCGGGCTCTCTCTAGTGCTGCGGCTGCTCTGTCTGCCCTTGGTTCCATGGGGGAGTCACACACGATCCTGGCTGCTACCTGAGCACTGAGCATGCTGGGAGATTCTAGGGACAATAATTTCTGAGTAAATTACCTAAGTGCAGAAGGATCTACCACGGGAGCTAGGGGCGCACAGAGCAGGAACAGGAGGCGATTCGTCGTTAATCACAAAGCAATCAGTGGACGACAAGGGGCCCTGGAGTCACTTGGTCTGTCCAGCTGGACTTGGTGGAGGGAAGGGTCACGCTTGCCCCATCCATCACCGAGACACCCACTCACCTGGCGTCCATGTGCTCAGGCCTGCTGTGCTGTGGCTCAGCAGAGATGCCGCACTGACCTGGCTCATGTGCTTGATCCTCAGGGCCAATCCAGCGTCACATGCTTGGCCACACCGGCGCAGGCCACCAGGTCTCCTGGGCCAGCACAGTGCAGGGGGGGTGTGGCCTTGGCCAGCTGCCCTTTAGGAGGCTCTTTTGGGGTCTGGCCCTCCCCAGTTCCCGAGGTATGCAGCCTCCTCTCCCTACGCCCTGCGTCTTCCTGGCTGTCACGTGCCAGTGAGACAGCACGGTGCCCACTGCTCTCCCCCCGAGTGCACTCAGCAGGCCTTCCCCAGCGCCCTCCTGGCTCCGCCAGGTCCACACCCCCCTTAGCTCAGTTCTGTGCAGCCCCAAGGATCCCCAGCCCCCAGAGCCCCCCGCTGCCCCTCTCCGCCTGTGCTCTGGCCTGTCAACACCGGTTCCCAGGTTTAGATCAATTTGTTTCAGACATTATTTTCACGGCAAGTGTGTTAGGCCTTAAAGGGCATTTCCATTTTAACGGGGGCACTGTCTGCCCATGTGCAGCACTTGGCCGTGGAGCTCCGCAGCGGGGACCGGTTTGGGAAGGAAACAGTCTTGACCAGAAGGGCTGCTTCACGGCTCACACCCGCAGCTCTGGAGTCAGGCCCTAGATTTCAATCTGGCACAACAATTTCCTAGCTGTACAACCTTGGGTCAGTCATTTGACCTCTTCTGGTTCCTCACCAGCAACAGGGATAGACATATCCATCTCACGAACCTGAGGGAGCTGATGGTGTACATTTAAGAAGCTGGTCCATGGTTGGAGCTACACCCCAGTGCTCGTAAGCCCGTGCTTTAGGCATTGGACAGGGGTGAAGGGAGGGGAATCAAACCGTCCTCTGCAGCTGAACGTCAGCAGGGCAGGTCTTTTAAAGGCGCTCGGCCCCAAATATCTATAACCCGATATCCCTCTGGTCACCATGATGATCATTCTTCCAGGTAAGCATTACTCTTTCCTTAGGGTCCTCTTTGGAAATGCGAAAATCCTTGGGAAGTCAAAGTCACTATAATATGAGATGGTTAATCAAAATTAGTTTCTTTGTGAAAACTCAGGTGCCCTGGGGCTCAGAATCCAGAGGAAGCAAGGACTATCCCCGCTTTGAAGGCACATTCTGGGCCAGGCCCTGGGTCAGACCCTCACTTACCCATGACCTCATTCTACCTCACAATGACTCTCAGAGGTGGTTATTGTGCTATGGAACGCTTTTAAAGGTAACATCAAGACCCTTGTACAAATATAAAATTAACACGTCAATGATATCATTTAACTCATCAATTAATGAGGGATCTAGTAAGTTGTTGCTGCTGCTGCTGCTGCTGCTGCTGCTGCCGCCAAGTTGCTTCAGTCATGTCCAACTCTGTGCAGCCCCGTAGATGGCAGCCCACCAGGCTCCCCCGTCCCTGGGATTCTCCAGGCAAGAACACTGGAGTGGGTTGCCATTTCCTTCTCTAAGTTGTTACAACTCCCCAAAAGAGAATCCAAAGAGCAGGTATACAGAAGCCATCAGAAATGCCGTAATTAGTTTATGTAATAGATGCGACACTGGTCAGTATCCACAGGGCAATAATCGACTGCATCACCACTGGAAACAATTTGCGCTTTTATTGGCAAAATCATTTACATTATGATCAGTTTTCTACAATTTACAGATTGGTAAAATAGCTCAAAGACTATGAAAGGCAAAGGTAATCCAAAGGGAACAGGACACCCAATAATAACCTTTTTTTGCCCATTTCAAAGTCTCTCAGAACTTTCCCTAACATGACAAAGCAGAAACAACAGAGAGAGGCACAGAGAGTGGAAGGGAAAGCTGTCCAGGGTGAGCCCCGTCGGACTGCTGAGGGAGCCCGTAAAATGGCGCTTCAGGGTGGAATTAGGAAAAAAAGAATGAGACAACTCTCTCCACAAAGCTATAAAATTTCCTTCAAAGGACTATACTTTATTAGAGATTATCTCCTTCACACACTGGCGGCATTAAAATGTCCTTTCCTTTATGAAAGGATGGTAGTAATATATGGTAGCAGTAATTGTTCTTTTTTGGATGTACTGTTTGATGAAATAGAAGCTGGCAACCATGTGCAAGTCCCCATCTTAAAAAAATGTCAATTTTTATTGTTGTGTTTTGTTAGTTTTAATTCCATTCTTCTGTAACAGCCAACAGTCTGGAAATGCTGATCCTGCTCACAATTCTGAAATTCTGTGCTGTAGGTAAACTCCTTAAAGGATGATTCCTGAGCAATACTACTGAGGTCCCCTAGCCCATGAGAGTTGTCCTCGTAGTAGAGGAAGGAAAGTTGACTTGGACAAGGCATCCAGATATGAGGCTGAATGGAGAAGGAAGAAGAAAGTGCTGACCGATGGGCTGACTCCTGGAGATGCTAGAGGGAAGCTGAGATGGAGGAGAGCCGGAAAGCCCCCTTCCTGGGTGCTGGCCTCAGAATTCGTTCATTTATGGTGCCGCACGGCCTGTCAACAGCCTCTGCCTACACTGTCCTCCTGTCTGTAGCAGAGAAGCTTCTGAGGATCAATAAATCCTGGCCCATGCTGGATATGATCCAGGAAGGACAGGCAACAGGGCTGGGGACTACCTACCCCCTGAGAGCCCACCCGAGGGCCCAGGGCATGGAAATGTAAGCAAAGCCAGGAAGGAGGGCTTGCATTCTGACACCCGTGACTGATGAGACCCGGAGGAGCAGACCAAAGGTTTCCTGGCGTGTTCGGTATTATTTGCAGCCTGGTTTTCAGCTCCTCCACATCGGGAGTTTGGTTGGCAAGGCCCTGCTGCCTCCCGCAATGTTACAAGCGGTGCTGCTTGCAAAGGTGCAGCTCAGAGAGCAGGACACCCTGAGGGCCACTCCCGGAATGGGAGCAGGGCCCTGCATCTGGGGCTTCACTCCTGCCGTGGCCCCGAAGGAAGGCGGGCTGAGTCCGACAGAGCGCCCAGCCTGCTTTCAGTGCGTGCTTTCTGCCAGGCTCAGGCAGAGACAGAAAGCAGACAGGAGGAGACGGCTCCCGAAGGTTTTCTTAAAAAGTGTATTTAAACTTAAGCCTATGGTGCCGCTGAACAGCTGGGCTGGAAAATCGGTAGTTTAGCTCCGCAGTTGATGTCAGGGGCCACTGGCTGAGAGAGAAGAAAGCTGTTTGAGTTTGTAGACTGCCAGAGCTGTGAACCGAGGCAAAGGGCCTCTAGAGAGCGGGGAATCAGTGACCCCTTTCCCCCATGTCTACACATCAAGGGGAACAACAGCACTGAGTGAAGGAACCATCGCCAGGGGCCTGGGCTGGTGGCATGACAGGCAGTGGCCAGGTTCTAGAGTTTTCCTGTCCCACCTCTACCTTTAAGGACTCACAGGCCCAGAATTCCAGAGTCACCAATCCGGAGGAGACCGGAGCATGCGCAAGAATGTCGGCTTCAGCTCCCCGGATAGATCGGCCTCGGGCCTCCGTGAAACGCACAGCCCCGGGGAATGCTCACAGCTTCTCTGCAGGCCCCTCTGATGTCTGCCAGCTCAGGAAGGTAGTAAATGCCTCCTGTGTGTGCTGAAACCCACGTTCTTTCCACCAACTAGCATGGTGGGCGTAGCCCTTAAACGGGAATGGCCCCACAGATGACCTGGCCCACAGGTCATAACCTACCCAATTCACCTGCAGGCCTCTTTTCTTGGCCTAAATAATGCTTTAAACTCTTCTTTTTAAATCCAATATTTACTCCAGCCCCAGCACTCCCTGTTGTCCCCTGACCCAGTCGCTTTTCTTGTCTGTGAGACCCAGGTGGTCTCCAGAGGTATGAGCTGTGAGGCCAGACCTTGTTCACGCGTCGAGTTTTGGCAGGGACCGTGTACAAACAGCCTCCTTGCTTCAGTCCCTTCCCTTACAATTTAGCCTCTTGGCTTCCACAGCCACCCTCACCCCAGGGATTGCCTTCCTCCATCCTGTGACCTTTGTTAATGCGGAGTCTTGTTGACTGCTCCTTTTCCTGTGTGCGTGCATTTAAGTCAGTGGTTCCAATCAGCAACAGCATCACCTGTACTTTACCTTCTGGGATTCGGAAAAACTGAACGTATTATCATAGGGATCCAGGCAATCAATGCTTGGGGGGCAAAGATGCTAAGTATCCTGTTGTGCAAAGGATAGTCCCCTTTAAAAAAAAAAAAAGCCACTAACCCTCATGGGTACTTTCCATGTGGTTCAGTGCTAAACAATCCATCTCCCAATGCAGGTTTGATCCCTGGGTCAGGGATCCCTGGATCCCTGGAGGAGGAAATGGCAACCCACTCCAGTGTTCTTACCTGGGCAATCCCATGGACGGAGGAGCCTGGAGGGCTGCAGTCCACGGGGTCACAAAGAGTTGGACATTACTTAGCAATTCAACAACAGCAACAAATCCTCATGGAGAAACACTTATTTAAATGGACCTGACTTACTTTTTTCCCTATATCTTTAATTTCTTTCTCTATGCTTCCGTCTATGGGGTCACACAGAGTCGGACACGACTGAAGTGACTTAGCAGCAGCAGCAGCACGCTTCCTTAAAATGGGGATAACATATTTCATTCACGGAACACTACCTTTCTTTCACAGCGTTTTTGTGAAGATTACACAAGATAAAACAAACAGATGCTTGACACATGAGCACATAATACATGTTGGTGGTGATGGCAGATTTAAAAAATTAAATGGTGAGACAAGAACTGGTGTGTCTACCCATGGATCTGAAGTCTAGTTCTGTTAGAATAGCTAGTCTGCCATTAACCAACCGTGTAATTCTGACCATGGCATTTCTCCTCTCTGAACAATGAGGGGTTGGACTAGATTTCTGGAGACCTGTTCTTCCCAAACAGTCTATGATTTCCTTACTAAGATGTACGACCCACCCTTTGATTGCTCCCAGGCACTGTCTCGGCCAGTGCCCCCAGGAACAGTGCTGAAAGCTGACCATCAGATTAAAGGACAAAGAAGACAGGTAAGGCAGAAGCCATGTGCACAGGACCGGCATGCACTGGCTCTCATTTCTCCCATTGTCTGTGATGGTTTGTGGAAGGCGGTGGTGGCTGGTGGCCTCAACGTTTCCCAATTGTCTGCCTTCCTTAAATGGAGAAAAAGCTTTCTCCCCAGAACACATCCTTGCATGATGGTACCCGCCAATCACTAGACTGTCACCACAAAGGGATTCAGGGAAGCAGCTTTCTAGGCTCAGCAGTGAGACAGAAGCTCGGAAATCCATTCCCACCCTCCCTTCCCACCCGCTGGAAGGAAGGCGGCCTGCGCCTGGGGACAAAGGTGGGGCAGCTGTACATCAAAGGGACAAAACCAGCAGCCCTGCTCATTTGAATAAACCAGGGAGAAAGGCACTGCATAGCCTATTACTGAGAGAATAATCCGTAGCTAGGTTACAGATAACCTGAGGATGGAGAATGAACGGTAGAAATGGACCAAAAAAAAAAAAAAAGAGGAAAAAAAAAAACAGAAACATAATCCTCTTTGTGCCTGGTGTGGAGTTAGAATACCATTTTCTCCAAATTTCCTACTTCAGATTGCCCTCCTGGATATTTGAGGAATGTTACAAACAATTCCTCCAAGCACCGGGAAGAATATTTAAAGACTTGAACCTAGGGGGCTATCCTCGGGCAGATTCAAGTGTGCTGTTTTAATGAGGACCTTCCCCTTAGGCTTTATAGAGCGCTGGGGCCCTCTGGTGGAAGATAAAGGTTACATCTGCTGGTTAGAGGCCACAGATTTGACTGGTCACTCCTCCAGCCCTAAGGTGAGCAAGGAAGAGGAGCTACCAGGTACTTAAGGACCTCACACACATTACTTCATTTGTCCCTCAACGCTCTGTGTTCCAGCTCAGTGGCTGAAGCTCAGAGACATTAAGTGAGTTGCCTAAGGTCACGTGCTAAGTAGCTAACTGGCAATCCTAATTCAGTGCCAAGGATTCCAGAAATCCTGCTGGTTACACATTTTGAATACACGTGCACGCACATACACACCAAGAAGAATGCAGATGCAATTACCCCCAGATTGTGTCCCATATTTAGGTAACAGCTTTATCCAGTTTTAACCAGTGTACTTTGCTAGAGTTTAATTAAGTTTTCAATGTCAGGCACCAGAAGTTTCATGTTTCTTTAAATTGATTTGAATATATGGCTTATTTCCCACTTTTTCTTTAAATGTTAATGATGAAGGGAAAAGAGCCACAGAGGGAGAAGAAGCAAGATGGGGCTACAGGTCAAATGTTTTAATTAGCCAAGCAATGTTCATATCACTTCCCCTCTGCAAAATAAGGGTGTTCAAGAAAATGATCTTTAAGGACATGTTAACCTAAAGGGTTTTCTTTGCACATCTTGCCCTAAACCTGAAATGAGTTGCTCACTCCTCGCTCCCTTCTTTTGTCCACCCCTGAAAGGTTCTCTGTGGGGCGAGGCAGGGGAAGCAGAAACATTTGAATATCTAACTGAAATCTAGAAGGCTAGTAGGACAGAGCAAAAATTCATTCTTCTCCTCATGATCTTGCCTCCAACAATTTCCCACTGTACCTCTTCTTTCCAAAACATTCTACTATAATTAGACAGCAGCAGTGACTCTCAGAATGGGGTTCCTAGCCCAGCATCACCTGGGAACCTTATAGAAATGCAGATACTTGGGCCCATCTACACATTGGTCAAAACCTCTGGAATGAGGCCTAGCAAAGCTCTCCAGGTGATTTTGATGCTTGCTAACTTTTGAGAGCTATTGCTGGAGAACAAGGACTTCCCCTGAGGCTCAGCGGTAAAGAATCTGCCTGCAATGCAGGAGACGCAGGCTCAGTCCCTGAGTCAGGAAGATCCCCTGAAGGAGGGCAGGGCAACCCACTCCAGTATTCTTGCCTGGAGAATCCCATGGGCTACAGTCCATAGGGTCGCAAAGAGTTGGACACAACTGAAGCGACATAGCATGTACACAGCATGCATGAGTACAGGGTTCTTAACCTAGGGTCCCCAGAGAGTGTTAGGGGGGTCCAAAAATTCCTTGGGTTTTCATGTAAAATCTCATGTATGTATTTACCCTTTCTCTGGAGAGGGGCTCCAGAGCAGCTGCCTCCTGACCCATTATGAACTATTTTGCTGTTGTTTAGTTACAAAGTCGTGGTCAATTCTGTGACCCCATGGACTGTAGCCAACCAGGCTCCTTTCTGTCTGTGGAATTTTTCAGGCAAGAAGACCAGAGTGGGTTATCATTTCCTTTTCCAGTGCATCTTCCTCACTCAGACTGAACCCACGTCTCCTACACTGCAGGCAGATTCTGTACCTCTGAGCCATCTGGGAAGCCCCCTATGAACTCCTTGCTGCTGCGAAGTCAGCTACTCTGTAATTCCATTTCCTGGTAAATATCCCCCTGCTTGCACCCACAAACTCTTCTTTCTCCCACTTCTTTACCTTAAAATATACCTGGCTTTCCTTCAAGGAATCTTAGTCGTGATTTCCCCACAACTCACCTACCTTCAGTACAGGGGATGGGCCTCCCCTGCACTGCACCCAGACCATTATCCCTCTGCACATAAAAATCTCTGCTGTTTTGAAGCTTTCACCTATTATTCCCTTTTCTCCTCCTTTATTGTATCATCTGCTGACCTTCCAGATACCTGCTGTCATTCACTTTGACTTCCTACAGTCCTGCCATCATCTTGGGTGACAGCAATGTCATATGAATGGCTCATCCAACACCCCAGCCTCACAGGATTGCCACTGAAACCTCAACATCAACGAATTTCACCTCCATAGCACTTCAACCGCTCACCCTGTGCCATGCCTGGGGCTTGTCCTTGCTTGGGATTGTACCAGACAGCTAAGACTGAGTTACAGAGTGGTAACAAATACCCCCGACCTACCTCTTGAGAGACCTGTATGCAAGTCAGGAAGCAACAGTTAGAACTGGACATGGAACAACAGACTGGTTCCAAATAGGAAAAGGAGTACATCAAGGCTGTATATTGTCACCCTGCTTATTTAACTTCTATGCAGAGTACATCATGAGAAACGCTGGGATGGAGGAAGCACAAGCTGGAATCAAGACTGCTGGGAGAAATATCAATAACCTTAGAGAGATATGCAGATGATGTCACCCTTATGGCAGAGAGTGAAGAAGAACTAAAGAGTCTCTTGATTAAAGTGAAAGAGGAGAGTGAAAAAGTTGGCTTAAAGCTCAACATTCAGAAAACAAAGATCATGGCATCCAGTCCCATCACTTCATGGCAAATAGATGGGGAAACAGTGGCTGACTTTATTTTTTGGAGCTCCAAAATCACTGCGGATGGTGACTGCAGCCATGAAATTAAAAGACACTTACTCATTGGAAGGAAAGTTATGACCAACCTAGACAGCATATTAAAAAGCAGAGACATTACTTGGTCAACAAAGGTCCGTCTAGTCAAGGCTCTGGTTTTTCCAGTGGTCATGTATGGATGTGAGAGTTGGACTATAAAGAAAGCTGAGCACCAAAGAATTGATGCTTTTGAACTGTGGTGTTGGAGAAGACTCTTGAGAGTCCCTTGGACTGCAAGGAGATCCAACCACTCCATCCTAAAGGAAATCAGTCCTGAATATTCATTGGAAGGATTGATGTTGAAGCTGAAACTCTAATACTTTGGCACCTGATGCGAAGAGCTGACTCATTTGAAAAGACCCTAATGCTGGGAAAGATTGAAGGCAGGAGGAGAACAGATGACGGAGGATGAGATGGTTAAATGGCATCATGAACTCAATGGACACAAGTTTGGGTAAACTGCGGGAGTTGGTGATGGACAGGGAGGCCTGGCATGTTGCTGTTCATGGGGTCGCAAAGAGTCGGACACGACTGAGCAACTGAACTGAACTGAACTGAACAAATTCCCAGATCTCACTGGCTTCCAATAAAATGTTTCTCTGCCCATTTCAGGACAGCTTCAGCTCTGCCCCTGTTCTCGCCAATCCTGGAGCAGGCTGATGGAGCAGCCCCATTCTGGGGTGCACTAGCCTCTGTGCGGAGAGAAAGGAGTAGACTGGCCGCTGCAATGGCCCGAGTTTCTGCTCAGAATGCTTCTTTCCCACTCACATTTCACTGACAAGCCTGCTTCAAGGGGGCAGGAGGTGCAGTCCTCCACAAGGCCTGGTGAGAGAAGAGGCGGATGTCTTTGAAGTCTTACTAGACTTCAAAGAGACATCAACCTCTCAGGACGTGACGACCTGTCCCCTCCTGCCAACAGTGAGAGTAGATAACCTGAACACTGAGTAAGTGCTGACTTGACATCTGTTATCTTGTCAGGTATTTCGGCCTTGGAGAAGTGACATACCTGTCTTCCCTTTCTCCCCCTTACTGACTTCTAGATTAGAACCGTCACTGCAACTGTTAGGGAAACTCGCAGACCTGCGAGTCCAGGTCGGGCACCTGGATGTGCAGTAAGAGCAGTCTGCAAGCTGCGTGACTTTCCTCCAGAAGCACTCAGCAGCTGGACCTCCTGGTTCTCAACTGGGGCCATTCTCTCCTTAAGCGACACCTGCCAATGTCTGGAGACATGTTTGATTGTCATAATCGGTTGGGCAGGGAGTGCTACTGGCTGCGGGCATCTAGCGTAGAGGCCACAGATGCTGTTCAACATCCTCTAGTACACAGAACATCCCCCCGCCCAGCAAAGAATTTTCCAACCTAAAATGTCAGTGGTGCAAGAATACTGGAGCGGTTGCCACACCCTGCTCCAGGGGATCTTCCTGACTCAAACCAGCATGTCTCCTGCATTGGCAGGCAGGTTCTTTACCACTAGGGCCACCTGGGATGCCCAGAGATGGAGTACTCTCAGGCAACTGCCTTGCAAAAGTTTCCTACTCTGTTCTCCCCGCTGTTCTCGAGTATCAGTTTTAGATCTTCTCCATTCTCTTCAAACTCTTGTCCCAGCCACCTCCTCTATTATACGCCACTCTCCTTCCATGCTTTCAGCAAGCCTTCTTAGATGTCACTGCTTCCTCACCTTAAAGGCCCTTGCGAGCGTGCATGCGTGTTAAGTCGCTCAGTCGTGTCCGACTCTGTGTGACCCCATCGACTGCAGCCCGCCAGGCTCCTCCGTCCACGGGATTGTCCAGGCAAGAGTGCTGGAGTGGGCTGCCGTGCCCTCCTCCAGGGCCCTTCCTGGCCCTTGCGTGTCTCCTCTTACCTGCAGCATGCTTCCCCACCTCTTCAAACTCCTCTCCTGCCTTTAGATCTCAGGTTCTCATTTCTTCAAGGTAGTTGTTCCTAGACCCTCGACTAAATAAGGCCCCTCTTCTATATTTTTCATAGCAGCATGTATTCTCCCAACGCAATTCTTCCGTGCACGAATAGTACGTGCTTAACCAGTTAGTTTCCCTAAGCCATGAGAGCAGGGTCCACATTCGTCACTTTCACCACTGTATTCCCAGTACCTAGAAAGTATAAGATGCGTAACAGATACTTAATATTTACAGCCCAGGTCTCTCCTGAGCTCTATTTCCATTTGAATCTCCTTATATGCACAAAATCAACACATCCAACTCATCTTTTCCTACCTCATCAGCACCTACACTTTTACCCATATTCTTTATCTCAATGAATGGCACCACCATCCACCAACTGTCCAAGCCCCTCCTTGACACCTCCCTCTCCCTCATATCCACACTCATTCAAGAAGGCTGTCACCTCCATGTTGATTTCTCTCAAATCCATGCATTTCTTTTGGGCTTTTTGTCTCAGGTACAATGGTTTCAACTGCCAGCTCTTCAATTCTTACTTGCCTTGGGCAGAGTAATTTTGCAAAGTCTTAAATACCTCATGGGAAAACAGATGCCAGGTCAGCACATATTAAGTGCTCAGTAAATGTTACCTATTATTATTCTTTCCAGGTTCATGGCCATTAGCTTAGGAGTATCATCATTCCAGCCCAGACTGTCACCACAGCCTAGCTCTGTCTCTGATATAGCCAGCACTCCAGTCTCTTATCAACAATGCAGCCAGAATGATCTTTCAAAAATGCAAATAAGATCATGTTACACTCCTCATTAAAGTCCTTTGACAGCTCTCCACTGCCTTCAGGGTAAGGCTCAAACTTGCTAGCTTGGCTTATCACAGCTTTGTCACCCAGCCCCTCCAACACTTCAGTCCCATCTCTCGTCACATCTCCAATCACAGCCTTTGGTCCAGAAAGGTGGAACAAGCTTATGTTTCTCCAACAAGCCATTCTCTTACCTGCAGCTCTTTCGTTGCTGCTTCCTTAGTCCGTGTGGAAACTGTCTTATGTCCCTAACTAAACTGCTGGACTGTTAGGCAAGTTGAGGGAGATTCTTTATTCACTATGGTATTCCCAGTACCAAGCAGGCTCTGGTTCATATTTACACTTACATCCTTTATTTTGAAGAGAAAAAAAAGGCCAAAAGAAAATATTAATTTAGGGTTGGGCATGTACATAGCAAGATTATCCCTCTACCCCCAAACATGTTAACAACCTGAAATTTTTCTAACAGCACTAATACTTGTTATGCCTTTAGAGGGTGGATTTAAGCAAATCCCAGCAAACAAGTACTGGCTAGGGATTTGTCTGTTAACAACTATTTAACTCAGTTACTGGTTTCAGCTTGCTTTCTAGCCTCAAGACTACATTCAGGAAAGATTACAAATCTGCAGTACCAGGAATCAAGCTGAGTAGCATACAAAATCCAGGTAACAAATAAAATATGCAGTTGTTATTAAAAAGTAACTTTTTAAAGAGGTCACAAAACATGGAAATAGTTGTATGAACACAGAAGCTGGCTCCATCCTTATCTCTAACGTTCTTTTCATTTTTATTTTTTTAAAAATGTTAATTTGTGGCATATAAAAATCTTAGTTGAGGCACGTGGGATCTAGTTCCCTGACCAGCAAGTGAACCCTTGGACCCCAGCCTCGGGAGTGCAGAGTCTTAGCCACCAGACCACTAGGGAAGTACCCTGCTCTCCTTTTTAAGATGCCATCCCTATTTCCAGCGTCACCCCCACCCCGCCCCCCAGGTGCTCCTCATATAAGCGTCTACTATCTCTAGGGCATATCATTTGTGCTCCCAGAAGTCGTACAAGTGCCAATCTGTGGCAACTACGTGATAGCTGTCAGCTCGGGACAGCTGACCAGGTTTATCCACCTTAACGGCCTTGGATGTGAGCTAGCCAAACTCTTAATGGACACGTTTCACTTTTCTCTGACATCCCTCCAAAGAACAGAACCTGGAGGGTCACAGACTAGTTTCAATGAAGCTCCTGGAAGTAAATGTGAAATGTACTTTTAACATGAGATTTCATAAGTTTTAGTAGCTTTTCAAGGAGGGCTAAATCCCCAAAAGTTTAGGATCCCTGCTAGAGACCCCAGCACATGCTCAGCATACAAGTGATCAGTGCATACTTTGTGACAAGCCCTCAGTACCTCTCACACAAGCCTCAATTCAAAACCACAATGAAATAGAATCCTGCACTTGGCGCCCCTTTATAAACTCAATGGCAATCCTGAAATCTCTACATCAGTAGCAGAGGGTGGTAGACAGGTTGACGTACTCATGGGTTCCGAAGAGTCGGGCAGTCTTGGGACCGGAAGAAGGCTTGCCTTAAACCACTCTGGACATGCAGGTGCGCTATGAGCTCTAATTCTCAAGGGCTCTACGGGGAACCTCTACAACTCACTGCCTTAGCTCAAGTTATTAATAAAAAATACTCTGCAAATTCTGAGGTTTCCTTCAAGATTAGGAACCTGAAATTGAAATAGGCCGCCAGGCTCCTCCATCCATGGGATTTTCCAGGCAAGAATACTGGAGTGGGTTGCCATTTCCTTCTCCAGAGAATCTTCCTACCCAGGGACTGAACCCAGGTCTCCCACATTGCAGGCAGATTCTTTACCATCTGAGTCACCAGGGAAGGCTAATAAAAAATTCTCCGCAAATTTTGAGGTTTCCTTCGAGACTGGGAACCTAAAAGTGAAATATAACACTTACTCTATTAATAGTTAATTGTGTGTATGATTGGGGGTGGGGGTGGGTTAAAAGTTGTTTTTAAGTACAATATCTTCTATTGTAAAAGCTACTCTCTTCATTCATTCCCATCAGACCAAATTTGTGGTCTGACACAAATTCAAAGGCAGAAAACAAGATCTTGCTGTATACAAAAACAATTCTGTATTTCCCCAATAATGACACCACAAAATGACAAAATGAAAATTATTTAATACACAAAAAAGCACAACAAAACCAAACACATAGTGCAAAAAGATACAGAGCTACCAACTTAGTAATGCTTATAAAGATCAGGCAAGAGCTCATGAACACATCTCCTTTCCTCACGTTCTGGGCTGGTTTCAAAGTTGGTTTTTTTTTCCCACCGTATTTGCTACTATTATTAATTATGACTACCTAATTAGATGTTATTTGGAAATCTGCATGATTTCTATACACTGATTGCATTTTATGCCACCTATTCAAGTGCACGTAAGACAGAATTTTTTGTATCAAGACCATAGCAAGGCAGTTGTAGCTACTACCCAAATTTATATACACAGTTCTCTCAGAACCTAGGGCCTGAACTCTTCTAGACAAGAGATCATGTGAAGCAAAGGATACATAAGCTGGAGGCATGGGTAAAAGGAAGCAACGTAGGCTCTGCTAGGCAGGCACAAAGGGGAGCTCAGCTTCTAGGAGACGAGGCATTCTGAATATATACCCCAGAGCGTGGTCTACCAAAAGCTTAACAACGTCTAGTATCTTATTCAAGGCAACCAGAGGTTCTATTACCTCCCACACTTAATCCCCCCAACAAACTATGAGGTAGAAAGAGTAGTATGTGAACTCATTTTACAGATGAGAAAAACTGAGGCTTAAGAAGGTCAAGATTAGGACTCATGATGGTAGAATAAGTTTATTCCTTATCTCTATCCAAGAAGCACTTAACAGGGCCTGGCTATAGACTAGAAGAGAGTCCTGTTTAAGAGGCTGCCTTGCTAGGTGATGAGGAGGCCAGAAACACTGCACTCCTTTAAAAAACATTTTCTGTAACTTTCTCAAGAGGAAAAGAAAACACTAAATGAGGCATTTTGATTCTTTATGAAAAAGAAAAAAATGAGGCAAACTGAATAGGGGGACAATGTACACAGTTCTATATTTAAAATGGACAACCTACTCTGCAGCACAGAGAACTCTGCTCAGTACTGGGTGGCAGTCTGTATGGGAGGGGACTTTGGGGAAGGACGGACACCTGTATATGTATGGCTGTGCGCCTGAAACTGTCACAACATTGCTAATCGGCTATACTCCAATACACTTTATATTAAGTAAAAAGTTAAAGCAAGATAAAATGAACTCTGCTCAATATTATCTAACAACCTAAGTGGGAAACGACTTTGAAAAAGAACAGATATATGTATAGGTATAACTGAATCGCTTTGCTGCACACCTGAAACCAACACAACACTGTTAATCACCTACACTGCAACACACAATGAAATAAACAGCTCACATACACAAATCTCCTACACTCCAACACACTGATGAAATAAACAGTTCATACACACAAATCTTCATCTACAGTTGTTTTTAATAGACAGTAGCTCTGATGTCATGTCTTTGCTTCTTATTGCTAGACTCCACCACCTAATTCTGCAGGAGAAACATTCCCCAGGACTGACTGGAAAAGAAGAATATTATCTAAAGACACTGGAGTTACAACCGTCCAAGGGGTGATACAGAAAGGCCTTCAATATAAAAGCAATATCCAGAAGTAGATAATAACTTTGAATTCCAAGCAAAAAGAACAACAGGAATGGGAAATGTCTGACAACAAAGTTTTTACTGTTTAAAAACAAAAACAAAAAAAAGCCTTGGGATAAGAAATCAGATATTCTGATAAAATGTTTTAAGTATTAATTTTCAATAAAGTATTTATCAAACTACAGCAACTACAACAAGTATTTTTCAAACTACAGCAACTGAGAAAGGAATTGCTCTGACAGCACCATCTGGCCCCTTTTAGGATTCTTGACCCATCCTGCCCCAAGAAATAAGCAGTTCTACCTGCTGGGCTATCCTCCAAGATGACATTTAATAAAGATCCCCAGTGAAGAACAACCTGCAGCAGCAGCATCCTGGATTTCAGGTAAGCTTCCCAGAAATACTAACTACCTCTTTCTGAACACTTCTTTCTCTGTGACATTCCAGTCATTCAAAAGGCTCTTGAGAGAAGTACAGGAAACCCCAAGTGTAAGCTTATTATAATATTTTAACAATACCACATTCACCAACAGTGGCATTATTTGGGATTGCACATTCATTGCATTGAAAGATCTCAAAATACTAATAGGACATTTTCCCACAGAAGAAAAAGAGATCTGGTTGCTAAAGAAAGAATATAGCAATGGCCAGCAAGGAAAGCTCTATCAACAAAAAGAGTATCTCAAGGCCATCTGGAAAAAACTGTTTCCAGATTAGGTCTGGGGGGTCACCTGAACCACCACCGCAGATAATTTCCATTTCCAGTTTAGCTTTAGAGTCTTCAATATTTCTCCTCATATGCTAAACTGCAACTCAGCTAATCACAGATGCGGACAATTCCAGTAAAGTAACCTCAGGTACCCTATGGCAGTGCAAAATTCTAGACATTTGTAAACACTGTATGTGGTATTTTTGGCACAGGGGAGAGCTTGCAGGTTTCTTTATCTCTGAAGTGCAGATTCTAAAATCACCTGGTCTGCAGCCAGTTTTAGCAAAGCATTAAGTCTTGATAGCGTGTGTGCATACATCAACACCCACGAATGAGAGAACTGTCAGGATGAACTCTTCTTTAGGACATGAACAATTTAAGCAGATATTTGGCTAAACGGAAAACAACAGATTCACAGTATCTAAAACCATATACTTTACTTTCAGACTTCCCTGGCAATGGGTAAGACTCCATGCTTCCGGCGCAGAAGGCACGGGTTCAGTCCCTGGTTGGAGAAAGTCCACATGCCATGAAATGCGGCAAAAAGAGAGAAAGGAGGAAATCACACTTTCAGAAGATCATAACAACCGTCTGTGGGGAAAAACCAAATAGTTGTTTAACAAGTTTCCTACTTTCTAAAAGAAAACGAAGCATAACACTACAATAGCTCTGTAGATACACTGATCCAACAGTTCACACATTTCTCCTTAGCAACTGTCAAAGAAACCAACATTGCATTGAAAGAACATTTCAAAAAAAGGCAACCTAAAAATAAGATCCTAATCTTCAAAAATAAGTTCTTACAAACAAAATAACATCACATAAAGCATTACATACAGCTTTAATACATAAATTATTATTAAAACACAACTGAATATTTCAAACCCTTGGCAGTGATTCAATCTTAAGACAAGTTTGTGGCAGTTTAGAAGCTGGTCTGTCTGGACGCTGATCCATTGTTCAAGTCTAGGCTTGGGAATCTATGATATTCCATAGATGGACTCTGAAGAAATGTTAATATCAACTTAAAGCCTTGCTCTAAGATAAAGTCTGATTAAGTATAAAATACAAAAGCATACAAAGTATTATAAGTACCAAGCATACCAAGTATTATAAGTAACAGTGCAAGTAGAATGAATTAATAAGAGCAGGAGACATTTTTAGCTATAAATTAGAAATTCATTGCTTTTCTAAGGATTTGTCATTTCTGGTCTGAACATTTTGTCTGGGATAACATGGTCATAAATATTAATTTAAATAACTAAAATAAGAAATCTGATGCTAATGTGGGATGATCTCATTAATCACAAGTCTATGGTGTAACGCAGTGGAAACAATAAACTCCACTGACACCTACTTTAACAGATCTTTTCCACACAATTAAGATTTCAAGCTAAGCATGCCTTATCTATAACTAGGACCATAATAATTTAATGCCTAAAAGAAGACATTTGAAAGTGAAAAGGGAGAGACAGAGACAACCTGTGTAAGATGCTGAAAAACAGGAGTAAACTGGCCCTGTCTCCAGAAAACCAGAGCATTATCATCACCCTAATTACAAACTAAATGCTAGTGTTTGGAAGTCAAGCGTTTCATCATCATATAGCAATAAACTATGAAGTTTTAACATACAAACCATGTCATACTTATCTGTACCACAGTGACATTGAAAAAAGAACAAGATCAAAAATAGATCAAGAAGATGATTTAAAAGTTACTGCAAAAAAAAAAAAAAAAGTTACTGCAGGTAAAGCACTGCTCTGATAGTTTTATTTGGCCCTTTTAAGACTCCCTAACCCATTCTAAGCCGAGAAACACAAGGAATTCTACTCGCTGTGCTATGCTCCCGAACAACATTTAATAAAGATCCTGGGGGATGGAAGAAGGTATTCCATGAAAATGGAAATGCAAAAGACAGCTGGAATAGCAATACTCGTATCAGACAAACAGATTTTAAAATAAACACTGTGATAAGTTCCCAGGCGGCACTAGTGTTAAAGAACCTGCCTGCCAATGCAAGAGACACAGGAGACACAGGTTTGATCCCTGAGTTGGGAAGATTCCTTGGAGGAGGGCATGGCAATCCATGGAGATTGCCTGGAGAATCCCATGGACAGAGGAGTCTGGCGGGCTGCAATCCATGGAGTCGCAGAGTCAAGACTATGAAGCGACTTAGCACCCAGAGCACATAAGAGACAAAGGATGACAATACATAATGATCAACGGATCAATCCAAGAAGACACTGTAAATGCAAGAACAACTGTAAATATATATGCACCCAATGCAGAAGCACCTCAATATGTAAGGCCAATACTAAGAGCCACGGAGAAGGAAATAAATGGCAGCCCACTTCAGTATTCTTGCCTGGAGAATCCCATGGACAGAGGAGCTGGGCGGGCTCCTGTTCACGGGGTCACAAAGAGTCAGACACGACTGAGTGACTAGGCACAGCACAAGAGTCATAAAGGGAGAAACTGACAGGAACACATAAGAGTGGTGGACTTTTAACACCCCACAGAAAGTTAACAAGGAAACAAAGGCCTTAAGTGACACATTAGATCAGATGGACTTAACTGGTATTTATAGAGCACTGCATCCAAAAGCAGCAGAATACGCCTTCTTCTCAGGTGCACACGGCACATTCTCTAGGACTGACCACGTGCTGGGCCACAAGGCAAGCCTCGGTCAGTTTAAGAAAACTGAGACAATACCAAGCTTCTTTTACCATCGTGCTATGAGATTGGAAGTAAATTACAAGAAAAAAACTATAAAAAAACAAACAGTTGGAGGCTAAACAACATGCTACTAAACAACCAATGGATCATTGAAAAAAACCAAAGAGAAAATAAATATCTAGAGACAAATGAAAATGAAAGCACAACAATCCAAAATCTATGAAATACAGCAAAAGCAGTTCTAGGAGGAAAGTTTATGGAAGTCTTACCTCAGGAAACAAGAAAAAAACCTCAATTAAGCAACCTAACCTGATACCCAAAGCAACTAGAGAAAGAACAAACAAAACTCAAAACCAAAAAAAATCCTCAAAGATAGTAGAAAGGAAAGAAATCACAATGATCAGACAGAAAATAATTGGAATAGAGACAAAGAAAACAACAGCAAAGATCAATGAAACTAAAAGCTGGTTCTTTGAAAAGATAAACAAAATTGATAAACCTCTAGCCAGACTCATCAAGAAAAAAAAGGGAGAGGACTCAAATCAATAAAATTAGAAATGAAAAAGGAGAAGCTACAACTGACATCACAGAAATACAAAGGATCATAAGAGACCACTACAGGCGACTGTATGCCAATAAAATGCACAACATGGAAGAAATGGACATATTCTTAGAAAGGTTCAGCATTCCAAGACTGAACCAGGAAGAAGCAGAAAATATGAACAGATCAATCACAAGCACTGAAATTGAAAACTGTGATTAAAAATTCCCAACAAACAAAAGTCCAGGATCTGACGACTTCACAGGCAAAATCTAATATATTAAACATTTAGAGACGAGTTAATGGCTATCCTTCTGGAAACCCTTTCAAAAAACTGGACGGGAAGGAAACCCCCAAACTCATTCTACGAGGCCACCATCACCCTGACGTCAAGACAAGACAAAGATACTACAAAAAGAAAATTACAAGCCAATACCACTGATGAACACAGACACAAAAATCTTCAACAAAATACTCGAAATCCGTATTCAACAATACATTAAAAGGGTTATACACACACCATGATCAAGTGGGATTTATTGCAGTTATGCAAGGATTTTTTTAATATTTATAAATTAGTGTCTACACGTTAAAAAAATTGAAGAATAAAAGCCATATGATCAATCAAGTGGAAGCTGCTCAGTCATGTCTGACTCTTTGAGACCCCATGGACTGTAGCCCTCTAGGCTCCTCTGTCCATGGGATTTTCCAGACAAGAATACTGGAGTGGGTTGCCTTTCTCCAGAGGATCATCCCGACCCAGAGACTGAACCTTGGTCTCCTGTATTGCAGGCAGATTCTTTACCATCTGAGCCACCAGGGAAGCCCAATGAGCAACAGATGCAGAAAAAGGTTCTGACAAAATTTAGTACTCGTTTATGATAAAAACTCTCCAGAAAGTATATATAGAGGGAACATACCTCAACATAATAAATGCTATACTCGACAAACCTATAGCTAACGTTATATTCAACAGGAAAAAGCTGAAAGCATTTCTTCTAAGGCCAGAAACAAGACAAGGATATCCACTCTCGCCACTTTTATTCAACAGTTTTGGAAGTCCTAGCTACAGCAATCAGAGAAGAAAAAGAAATAAAAGGAATCCAAATTGGAAAAGAAGTTGAACTGTCACTGCCTGCATATGACATGATCCTCTACACAGAAAATCCTCAAGACATGGCCAGAAAACCAGCACTCATCCACGAAGCCTGTAAAGCTGCAGGCTGCACATTAATACACACAAATCTTTTGCACTTCTATACACTAACAACAAAAGATTAGACAAGAGATTCAAGAAACAATTTCACTTACCACTGCATCAAAATGAATAAAATATCTTAGGAATAAACCTACTTAAGGAGACAAAAGACGTGTACTCTGAAAACTGTAAGATACTGATGAAAGAAGTCAGAGACACAAAGAAATGGGAAAATGAAACACACTTTGTGGACTGGAAGAATCAACAGTATCAAAATGACTATACTCCCTAAGGCAATCTACAGATTCAATGTAAACCCTATCAAATCATCAATGGCATTCTTCACAGAACTAGAACAAAAAATCTTAAAATCTGTATGGAGACAAGACCCTGAATAGCCAAAGTACTCCCTGACTTCACAATATTGTTAACTGACTACACTCCAATATAAAATAAAAAGTTTTCAAAAATAAATAAATAAGTGAAAAATAGTCTTTGAACAAATGCTGCTGGGACAATAGGGCATCATAGACAAAAAAAAAGAAAAGAAAAATCTTCATCTGATTACCACAACTTATACAAAATTAAAGCAAGATGAATCACAGATTTAAACGTAAAATATCAGATCACAAAACTGTTAACAGAAAACAAGGACAAAATATTCCAGATTTGGGGCTAAAACAAAGAATTTTTAGACTTGACAGCAAAGCACAAAATATATACAAAAAAACTGATAAATTGAACTTTATCAAAACTACAAACTATTTCTGAGAAAGATCATCTGAAAGGGTTTATAAAAAGACCAACTACAGAGTGGGAGAAAATATTTACAAATACAGCATATACAGCAAAGAACTAATATCTAGAGCATAGAAAGAACTCCCAGTCCATCCTAAAAGAAAGCAATCCGGAATATTCATTGGAAGGACTGACATTGAAGCTGAAACTCCAATAATTTGGCCACCTGATGTGAAGAGCTGACTCATTTGAAAAGACCCTGATGCTGGGAAAGATTGAGGGCAGGAGGAAAAGGGGATGACAGGATGAGATGGTTGGATGGCATCACCAACTCAATGAACATGGGTTTGAGTAAACTCTGGGAGTTGGTGATGGACAGGGAGGCCTGGCGTGCTGCAGTCCATGGGGTTGCAGAGTCGGACACAACTGAGCAACTGAACTGAACTGAACCCAAAACTCAACAGTAAGAAAGCAATTAGAAAATGGGCAAAAGGCATGAACCCTTCACCAAAGAGGATGGACGTACGGCATATACACGGTTCAGGCTCACTTGTTTCAGGTCCAATTAAAAAGTTCAGTTATTAGGAAAACTGTAATTAAAACCACAATGGGATATCATCACATATCTATCAGAATGACTAAAATTAAATATTATAGAGAGTGAAAGCACCAAATTCTAGTGATCATGCAGAGAAGTGGATCACTGTTAAATTGCTGGTGAGAAAGTGAAATGGCATAGCCATTAAGGAAAAAGCATTTGGCAATTCTTAAAAGCTAAAATTCATTTACCATACCTTCTTATCAATTGTATTACTAAGCATTTATCCCAGAGAAATTAAAACTTCGGTTTGTCCAAAATATGTTCACAAATGCTTATAGCAGCTTTTTTTATAATGGCAAAAACTAGAAAGAATCTAGATGTCATTCAATGAGTGAATGATTAAGCAAACTGTAGTATAGCTATACCCTAAAATACAGCTCAGCAGTTAAAAGAACAAATTATTCATATATACAACTCAGATGTATTTCCAGGCAATTATGCTGGAAAAAAAAAGTCCAATCCCAAAAGGTTGCATACCATATGGTTCCATGCACGAGCATTTCTGAAGTCACAATATCACAGAAATGGAAAACAAATTAGTAATTTCTAGGGCTAAAGAGCGGATAGGGTTATAAGGAACCTAACAGGTCTATAAAGGATTGTAGAAGGATTCCAGCAGTGATGGAAATGCTTTTTATCCTGACCGTTCAACGTCAACACCCTGGTTGTGATGTTACACTACAACTTTTCAAGATGTTATTATTGGGGCAAATTATTACAGATTACAAGGCATCTCTCTGTACTGTTTCCTACAGCTGCACGTGAATCCACAATTACCTTAAAAATAAAAAATTTCATTAAAAGACCAACAAAAATGGGCAGAAGACCTAAACAGACATTTCTCAGAAGCAGACATAGATGGCTTAGTGGCACATGAAAAGGTGTTCAACATTGCTACTAGAGAAATGCAAATCAAAACTACAATGAGGTTATCAACTCACATCAGCCAAAATGGCCATTATCAAAAAATCCATAAACAGTAAATACTGGACAGGGTGTGGAGAGAAGGGAACCCTCCTATGCTGTTGGTGAGAATGTAAAATGGTACAGCCACTGCAAAGAGCAGTATGGAGTTTCCTTAAAAAAACTAAAAATAGAGCTACCATAGGACCCTGCAATCCCACTCCTGGGAATATATGTGGAGAAAAACAGGTCGGAAGGGACACGCACCCCAGTGTTCATTGCAGTGTTGTTTACAACAGCCAAAAACTGGAAGCAACCCAAGTGCCCATCAACAGAGGAATGGATAAGGAAGATGTGGTACATATACACAATGGAATACTATTCAGCCATTAAAAAGAATGAAATAATGCCATATGCAGCAACATGGATGGACCCAGAGAGATCAGATGGTATCATATGACACGATATGACGGAAATATCATGATATCCCTTACATGCAGAATCAAAAAGGAAATTATACAAATAAACTTAATTACAAATCAGAAGCAAATTCACAGACTTAGAGAACTTACAGTTACCAGTGGGGAAAAGTGGGGGGAAGGGATAGAGACTCTCAGATCGACATGTACACTGCTATATTTAAAATGGGTAACAAAAAGGATCCACTGTATAGCACAAGGAGCTCTGTTCAAGGTTATACAGCAGCCTGGATTCAAGGGAAGTTTAGGATAGAATGAAGTGAAGTGTCAGTTGCTCAGTTGTGTCTGACTCTTTTGAGACCCCAGGGACTACAGCCCGCCAGGCTCCTCTGTTCATGGGATTTTCCAAGCAAGCATACTGGTGTGGGTTGCCATTTCCTTCTCCAGGGGATCTTCCCAGGGATCAAACCTAGGTCTCCCACATCACAGGCCAATTCTTATGGATACATGTATATGTATGGTTGAGTCACTTTGCTGTGCACTTAAAACTATCATAACATTGTTAATTGGCTACAGTCCGATATAAAATAAAAAATTAAAAAAATTAATAAAACAAAGATCCTGGATGATGGAAAACAAACTGCAGAAGCAGCATCTTGGGTTTCAGGTAAGCTACAAAAGAAATATTACCTCCTTCTGCAGATACAGTTCTTTGTAACATTCAAGTTGTTCAAGACTCTTGATAGGGGTTCAGTAAACCTAAATGTATTTATTCAAATATTTTCAGCTCAAATGTGCAGTTTAAAATCTTCTAAGCAAAGTATTTACTGCTAATGGGGACAGTAAAAACCAAGGTGATCCAAGGGGGGAAAAAAGTAAGTAGAGTAGCATAAGAGGATTCTGTGCTAGGCAAGGATGCACCAAATTAGCAGCAAATATCTATATACAAAAATAAAAATTTTAGACTTTTATTAAGCTTTCTTCAAAAACTCAACTTCATATAAGAGGGACCAGAGGGTGCAAGTGCAGATCCCAGCTCTCCCTATTCCTCATTTTACTTGCAAAAGCAATTAACTGGCAAAATTAAAACAAAATCAATAGCTATCAAACTATCATGAAAAGAGTAGTATGGGGGTGGGGTGGGGAGAGAATGGGGTATAAAGTTACTTAACTTCCTAAATTTTTAGAGCACTTACCATAGTCTAATGAAACACTGAACTTGAAGGACTGATTCTATTTACTGAGGGGAAAAACCCTTGTCCCTAATGCCTGGAGACAGCCAGAGACCTAAGTTTCATCCCCCAAGGAGGACAAACACTGGACAGACAGTTCAGGTTCCTCTGCTGCCTTTACTTGTCTTTCCAGTGGGAGGAGTAACTTATCGGATTATGTATGAGGAACTGACATGTACTGCCTTTTCTCTTTGAGGAGAAACAGTTAAGTATTCTCTCTGAAGTCCTGTTTTGGCTGCAGCTCATATTCTTCAGTATTTTAAGGCCATCAGTTATTCCAAATTCAACAAAAACCACAGTTTAAACAGTTAACAAATAATGAGAAGGAAGAAAGCAGGGTTTAGAGATTTACTGTAGGAGACTTGGATCCCAGAAAGCTCTATCACTAGCTGTGACTTTTAGCAGTCATTTACCCTTTCAGCCTCATGTGCAAAATAAGAGGTTGACTATATGAGTGCGTGCTGGTTAATTTCTATGATTTTAACAAAATTTCTCTAAATACGATGCTAAATAAAGGATTTTTGTCTGTACCTGTGTGTGTACCAGCGGCTGTGAATGCATGCATGTGTGTGTTTGGGGCAGGGAGTTGAGTTGGGCTTATAGCAAGCAACCCAAGTTCATTCTTAAGATCCTTAAATTTAATAATTTTAGGGCCTTGATCTTCAAAATATTCATACCCCTGAGCATACACCAAAATTTTTTCCAATAGGGAAAGTAGACAGGAATATCTATAAGGAAAGCAACTTTAAGATCTTCAATTTCCATATGTATTATCCTAATATTTATGTGCTCAGATAAAACCTCTTCAGAGCTATCTTTAAATACTTTCCTTTTCACAATGGCCATAATCCCTATTCTCAGAAGAAAGGCTGCTTCTCACCCACCTAGAATCTTATGGGGCACTGCCTTAGGACATTAAAAAAACCACTAGAGGCATCAAATAAAAAGACAAAAACCCCTAGCAGGCTCCCAGGAAACAAAGAGGGCAGAGTACAGCACAGAGGGCTTTGGTCACAATCTCTGCGCCTTGTCTTAGAACTGCAATTGAGAAGGCTGTGCCATAGACGCAGGCAACACATGCAACTGGATTACAAATGAGGCCAAACAGGGCCTCCCTGGCGGTTCAACGGCAAGGCTCCATGCTCCTGAGCAGGGGCACGGGTCTGAATGCTGGCCGGGGATCCCATATGCTGTACTGTGCGGCCAAAAATAAATTAATATAAAGTCAAACATTTCAACTGAAAATGAAGTCTGACTTGGCTGATTAGTTTTATAATGAGAATAGGCTTTGCCAGTATATATGACAGGACTTTTTCTATAAATTCAACCAGCCAAATCTACAGCTCCAAGGTTTTGGCAAAAATATATCTAAAGCACATCTACAATATACTGGATGATACATCCTCTTTAAGTACTTAAATTTATTTAAAAAATTTAGAAGTCAAATTCAACATGTGCAAAAGGAAAACTAATTGAGGTGAGAGTCATGAAATGATGGAGGAACTACCTAGAAAAGGATACAAGAGAACATTCTGAGGAGACAGAAATGTGCTATTGCTTGCTTCAGGTGGCTACTGAGATGTCTACAATTCAGCAGAAGGGAACACTTTATTGCTTGCTAACTACACCTCAATTTTTAAAAGGTGCAAAAAGTCATATGTACTTTTTCAAAATTGTTTTTTGAGGTATGTTAGCAAAAATGTTGGATATCACTGTTCTAGGCACTTTACAAAAATAATCGTTTCTCTGAACCACACAACATAAAGTAGTCTACTTTATACATTACTTACTTATGCTTTTTCATTGACAGCTTTAGTATCTTTCTAATAGCCACCTTGGATTTTGATGCCCAAGAACATTCCCCACCAGAAAAGAACAGTAAGAAATTAAATTAAATAAAAATGAATGTATTTCTGTGTGTACTGCTCCCTCCCAGATCCTCATCTTTGAAGACAGAATGAGTAACTTCTCTTTTAATGTTAATAGTCTCCAAATTGATAATCTAGTTCTAAAGAACTTATTCTCAAATTCTATAAGTTTAGAGGTAAAAATGACCTAGAACATAAAAGTTCACATGAATAAATCAAAGTATGAAACGGGTCACCCCTGCGTAGAGATGCTCAATACTGATATTTGGACACATGACCAGCTCTGTTACTATCTGTCTGTAATTCACTGATTCAGCTATGCTACAAAAACCTTAATAACCAACTGAATCTCTTTCTTGCAAATAGGACAAGAAGCCCCAGCCTTCTTTAGTCTTCTGGCACAATGAAAACAAGTGACAAGATGGCCTGTCCTCCCGTGAATAATGTTCCCGTTTCGTGGTCTTTTCTCACACAGACTACATGGCTTCAAAAGATTCTGGCAATCCTCCATGTTTTCTGTATCTTTTCTCTGTTCAAAAAGGTTATCTGATTGTTCTCCCATGCTTGATATGGTCTCCTGGCTTTCGGAACTATGAGCCAAATCCAAGAATTCCACCGAGTTGCAAGGATCAAAATGTTTCGAGCTTTCTTCCTTTACGTATGTATCTTTAGGTCTAACAACTGGAGCTGATACAGTTCTTCTGCAGTCAGGGACATCAACTCCTTCGCTTTCTTGCTTTTCAGGTATGGCAGTGATATCAGACGTGGAGAGAGAATGGGTTAACTTAGAACAATCTGAATACCAATCCTTCCTCAAGGCCCAGCAACGAAAACAGTACCTCTTGCTTGGAGAGTTAAATTTCTTGCACTCAGTACACTGCCACTCATCCTACAAAGACAAATGCAGCCCATTAGTACTCACTCAGTGGAAAACATGAGACTGAGAGAAAGGGAGAGTAGGCCAAATTTTCATCATCTCACACTAAGATAGTAAGCATCCAGGCATTTCTACAAAGTCTACAGCGACATGTAAGAACATCTTGAGAAGTTTTATAATGATAGTGACATAACTGCCACTTCAAGCCAAATGTGATGTAGTTATCTTTAAGAAAGTTAAACTGTTTTAGCTTTCTATTTAGTTTGGGTGCAATTTGCATTGTTTGCTTTTACCCACTGCCTTCTTTTTACAAAAAGGCAATTCTTTGTACAACTTACTCTTTTATCCAGCAAGAGGCTTAAAGAATGAAGCAAAGGTAATACTCAAGATGTCATTCTTTCCTACTAATTAAAAAATGTTATAAAATGTGTCAAAAAGGAAGCTAAAATTGATATTTGACAACTCCTACATTTACTCCTTCTCTCACTGCTCTCAGGAATAGGCAGGTAATTGCATGCCTAAATCACACTCGGAAAAATGAATGCTCCTGTCCTTGAATGCCAGGTAATTTTTTTCCCTACTTCTCCACATTCAAATTAGGAGATACCAAGAGCACAATGAATTTTAAATGCCTTGCTTAATTCACCTGGAACAAGTCAAGTGTATTTAAATGTGGGTAATTGCCTGGTTTTGACAGGATCGATGATTTGATACATGCTCACCTGATTACTTTCAGAACAAAGGCCAAGCACTTCAAGTTTAGAAGTCACAACTCAACTGCCTACACTGGGAGGCAGGGATATGACCATTTGTTAAACTGGGATGTTTCTCCAGAGAGCCTCAGAACATTCTTGCCAGTTTTAAGATCCTCAGATCTCATCTGAAATGCTATACAAATATGCAAGGAACTTCATGAAGAACTGGAATTCGTAACTGATGGTGTGTCGTAGTCTAATTGGCATCACTTTTCTTTTTCAGTAGTATATAAAATGATAGGGTTTATTCAACTCCATGGCGGCTCTGAACTGATGAAATATAGTCTATTTGCTTAACAGGTTTTCTGGGCCCCAAGACCCTCAAAAATCTGATTAGGATAGAAACACTTATCTTTGCTATTCATATAATGTCAAGAACACTTAATGGACCAATATATCCCATGCTATTACTTAGCCATGCACAGACAAATAATTTGCAATGAATTACCGTAATGGTCAGCAGTGGTGGGGTGGGAGCTGGGGGACAGGATAAACACTAGAGACAACCAAAGATTTTTATACCCCCAAGCAGCGAATTGTAAAATCCCCTCCTTAACCTTACTCCACCATCGTAAGAGCAAATGGGGAGCTAGCATGAAAAGAGACAAGCAAGACGTTCGAGTCCACACCTGAGCTGCCAACTGACGACAAATCCGTACCTATTACCTAACAGCTTAATAAAATTCATTTATCAACCCTTCATTAATATAAACCTACATGGAAATTAAGCCATTTTCCATTTGTTTCTAGTTAAGAAAACATCAAAAGTATAATACTTAACAAAAACTTTCAGGTAGCTTACAGGTCTCTTTGGGACTAGAGAGAGGTGTTTAGCAGGAAAAGCAGTATAGGACTACTTTGAATCTATGCACCCACTGCACAATTTCCAAAGAGCTTTGAAAGCAGGAAGAAAGGCACACAGAGAGGCATTTAAGTCATCTCTTTCCAAGGCAGGGAAAGCATTCAAATTCCAACAAAAATCTAACAAGATATAAAGAAACCAACATCTCCTAACACCTAGGAAAAAAAGTAGACAGAAATGGGGAGAAAGGACACTCTTCAACACAAGTGAACTGCTGGGACGTTAAAATCTGAAGACGTGAGTAGTGTCAAACAGCTTATTAGAAATTCATACCTCAGAGGTAACTTCTATATCAGTATCGTCACTTATGGATTTAGGGTCCTCAAGGTCATCATTTTTTCCCACTTCAGTCACCTGAGAAAGCAAAAACATCTCATTAGCCAGGTTTACATATTTTAGATGAGGTTGTTACCTAAGAGCAAAGAGTACAGAGCTTCAGTTTAAAACTCCCATTCTTCCCCCATCACTAGCACTTAAAAATGAGACAGCTTATATGTGAGATCGAAAACATGACTCTGTACATACCTAGCTGACATTTCAGTAGAATAAATGACTGAAAAGCACCAAGAAGGGCTACCAAAGATCTCTTCAGCATTCAGAAGGGAGAGCATTCCCAAATTTATGTATTTAACTAAACAGTATCAGGGTATAAATTAGTAAATATAGAAATGTTTTATCTTGAGAATCTAGGAAGGCATTGATAAGAATAAAAAGGGATCACAGGAGAAAATGTGGGGAGTGTCTTCTAAACTTTAAAATTCTAAAAATTAAAACCTCACTTCTGTGATCCACAAAGTCCTACCCTATTTTTAAGGCAGGCGTGGTTAACTTAATGTAAATCTTAAAACTGGCTAAAGTATTACAAGATGAAAAGGGGAGACCACAGGGGTCATTCATTGCACGAAGTAGCATAGTGTCAGTAACCGATCTGAACAAGCTGTACTACACGTACATAACCAAAGTCAGTGTGAAATTCTTCCACAACGTACCTTTTTGTCTATCAATTTCCCTACTTCTTCACTTGTTTGTTCAGGATCAGCAGCTTCAACTTTTTTTCCAACACCAAATTGCTCTGACACTGACTCATTCAAAAACCACAAGTCATCTGTGGTGTCTGAAACAATGGCAGTACCTATATCCTAACAGAAAAAAACAAACATGAGTTTTTGTGAAGTGAAGTGAAGTCGCTCAGTTGTGTCCGACTCTTCACGACCCCATGGAGTGCAGCCTATCAGGCTCCTCCGTCCATGGGATTTTCCAGGCAGGAGTACTGGAGTGGGGTGCCAGTTGAACCAAAGTAGATGAACCCAAAACTCCATATCCTCATACATCTCAAAAGAATGCCTAGCCTTTCTTCTACAGATATCTATTCATTCAACAAATATCTATTTGGCAGTGACTATGTATAGACTAATGGGTGGATATGAGAGGACCTGGCAAGGAATTTTCTATTTTAGTAACACTAGAGAAACAGCAATGAAGTGCTTAAAAGCTAAAAACTCTTAGTTGCTCAACTAAATAAAATCCATCTCCTACATTCCTTTTCACAGGTGGCAATCTGAGGACCTAGAAAACTTTCTGTTAATTGTGACATGTTCTTCCCTGTAAGTCAATGATGTTTATTAAAGAAATATGAAAGATACTGATGATAATGCAAACCTCTATCCTCTTTCTGAATTCTTTTATTTTATTGAGGTAAAGCTGGTATATAATACTTCTTTCTTAATTCTTAAACAACTTTAAATATAACTTTATTTCCACATTCATCTATGGATAGTAAACTATCCATGTTTACTATGTAAACTATGACATGTTTTTCTACAATATTCATAAGAGACAACTTATTATTTTATTTCTATATGTCCATTCATTTACTGAACAAATAGTGTCTATTCTGTGTCAGATACGAACCAGGTACTACTTACTAAGCAATAGAATAGAGTGGTCAATAAAAGCAATAGAAAAGAGTGGTCAATTAAAAACCGTGGACTTATATTTCAATGGGGTCAAACAGACAATAGATACATAAACAAAATATAATAATACAAAGTAAGAAGAGCAACGGAGAATATAAAAGAGCAGAATGGTGATGAAATTAGACTGTAGAAGTAATAAAAAGTGGCTAGATCTCAGGTATGCTTTAGAAACAAAGTTGACAACCTGATTCGGTATATGACAGAGAGAGAAATCAATGAAATCTCTGGATGCATGGCTAGAATAACTGAGTAGAAGGAAGACATAAGTAAAAGGACACACTTCCCTGGTGGTCCCGAGGCTGGGACTCAGCACTCCCAGTGCAGGGGGCCCAGGTTCGATCCCTGGTTAGGGAACTAGACCCCACATGCGGCGACTAAGAGCTTCCACATGCTGCAGCTGAGACTCAGCACAGCCAAACAGACAATAATAAATGTTTAATGACAGCATCGAGAGCTCTCTTTTGGGATTAAAAATTATTTATTTGGTTGCACCAGGTCTTAATTATAGCACACAGGATCATTACTTACAGCATGCAAACTGTTAGTTCTAGTGTATGGGATCTAACTTTCTAACCAGGGATCAAACCTGGCCCCCCTGCCTTGGGGGCACAGAATCATAGCCACAGACCACCAGGAAGTCCCAAGAGTTCTGTTTTGAACATGGAGAATGTCAGACCATCCAGTGTTGAGTAGGCAGTTAGATGTGGGAGCTGGGCACTGAGGAGAGACGTCAGGGTTGAAGATATAGATTTGAGCATCACATGCATATAGATGGCACTGAAAAGTCATAGCACTGCATGGGAATTCTCAGACAAGCTAATGTATGTTTCAAGAGTAATCAAGAATGTCACTCCATCAAAGAAAAAAAGTTCCTCTTCAAATGTGAAATTTACCTGATTTGTCTGTAAATCAGTTGAGCCATTACTTCTAGGTGTATAGTTATTTCTCAAGTTTCCTAAAAACCACCAAGGCAAGCCAGCTACATCCCACTCCTCAAACCCGAGGTCCAGTCTTGACGTCTCTTCTTGAGTTAAATTTGCTACCAAGTCTTCATCTACAAAAGTCAAATGAAAAGATGATAACTGTGTATGTAACACTTAAGAATCAAGACTCTCTTCATAATGCTTAAAATTTCTTGTACAAGGTAAGTAAAAAGAAAATCCTCTTCCCAGGAAGAAAGAATCAGAAATCAAATACCTGTATCAGTTGCAGAGCCCAAATCTCCTTCCTCTGCTTTTAGATTTCATCAGCAAGTACTGCCACTTAGAGGTCATTCATCAAGAAACATAAGCCCTGACAGCATCCAAACAATGACACTGTTCTAGAAGGATTTCTAAATGGCCACCTGGTGGCATTTTAAACATGCCTACCACTGTAACAACTCAGGAATGACTTGATTCGTGACTGCAAATGGTGACGGCATAGTGGCCCAACCCTTGAGACAGAAACTCGGTGTACAGACCATACTGAACAATCACAAGGTTGTCAAGGCAGTCTCACTGGTACCACATACTTTCGGATGTTTCTCAATAATTCATACGTTTCAGCAGGTAACAACCACTATGAAACACTGAACTCTAGGCTGTCCAAATAAATACACATATATGTCCTTTCTGGATCAACAGGCTCTTTTGGAGTTAAGATATTTAAAAGCTAGAAATATTGCAAATCCAGGACATAGTAAGGGCCCACACGTTCTAAATAAAAGATCTTGTGTTGTACATCTAAATGATATTCAAGGGAGTTACTAACATAAGTTTGTTGTTACCACATGAAATTCTTTTCATTCTTTCCCACTGTCCAATCTTTTTTGTTGTACTTTCTTACTCTTCTCTACCTCTTCCTAATACTCTAGGCAGGCCAATGGCAGCTAAAGGGGTTTAAATGTGCTAAGGTACATACAGTTGAAAAAATGTCTCCAATAAATGGATCCCTGCCAGAACAGTTACCCTATCTACTTACAAATTATGCTGTTCCTGACTATTAAAAGGTATACCTGCGCTCAGGGAAACTTCACCTACCTTTTACTTACTCACTGCTGATTATGAGAAACCTAATTTTGAAATGGTATCACATTAAAGTTATCCTCAACTACTCAAGCTCTGTAACTTCTTCTGAAGGGAATGAAAAAAAGGCCATTCTTTCCACATGTAAAAATTCTGTACTTTCTACCTATACACATCCCTGAGAATACTAAGCTATTAATTCTCAAAATTTACATCATGAACTACAGTTTCTTGTCTTGGCTGTTGTTATATATTAAACAGCCTTTGAGTAGAAAATAAGCAAAGGCTTGTATTTAAAGAAACAAAATTATACACTTAGTACCATACAGACTGAAATAAGCTCCCAGCTAACTAGATTTAAGCCCAAAATTCAGCTTATATTCAAAGCAATTTGAAGAAAACCTAGCATATAAACAGATTAAAATCTATCATTTACAACAACTGTAGCATCATAACTTTCTGGGATGCTGCTAAGGTCTAACCTGCCACTTGTGCAAATATGAGTCAGGTACCTACACTAGAAACCATCAGGCCATAAATTGAGAAATTTATGACTTTACATTATCTTTGCAGGAAAAAGTTTAGGAAGTACTTTATAAAGCAGGGCCTGGGGAAAACTTCTGAAACGTTGATCAACTCACTTAACCTGACTGTACTATACCTAATATGAATGGGAAACATCTAATGACTACCATCCAAGGATAAAGGAACTACTAGGCTTCTTATGTCTCATTCTTGGCTCTGAGACATCAGGTCCATTTTACCATCTTTGTAAACTTCAAAAATATATGAAAATCAGCCTTTGCCTCAAGCAGACAAATAAAAATAACCAGATCAAATATATACAGGGGAGCCAAGATTTAAAACGCCAAGGCAGCCGAGTTACTAGGTGGCAAATGGATGAATGCAGGGCTATCTTCTATTAGCATGCTAGCTGAAGGTGGTCTTGCTCCGTCCTGGTCACCATGTGTTGCTAAAAGAGCACTACCATCTTCTTCAAAGTTAACAGTAGTAAGTAGGATAAAGAAAAGGTTTTCAGAAAGAGTGAAAATAGGTATGACATACACCGCTGCTACATCACATAAGAGACAGCATTAGTATTTTTTGGGGTTCTCGATGTAACTAACGGTCTTAACAGATGCCATTTCTAAAAGTCAACACCAGAAACAGAAGAAAGAGAAAGAAAAGTCTACATGGTTTTAATCCAAAACTTACCTTCTCTAGAATTTTTGCATTTATACTGTGAGGTAGGCAGCGTGGGAATATTGCCTTCTTCAGTTCTTTTCCTGGAATTGGAACTTTCCTCTACACTTTGCTGAAAGGAAGGGAAAGGCACCCATCAGTGCAGCAGAAATGACTGTGACCAGGGGATGTAGCAGTTCCATTCCAGCTCACCAGTGAGTGTGCGACACAATGGGTTACGCACCAGGAAAGAAAACGCTGGAGTTCACAACAGTCATCAAATACAGGCAACCTCTCCTTAACCCACTGTGGGAAAAAAATCTGCACAAAAGGTCCAAATCTACTGTTAAAAACAGGCTATCAATATAAAGCCTCTAGCCTACACAAAATTAGGCATAATGCAGAAAACATATACCAAGATGATCATAAAGGTTTTGCAGGTTTAGGGAAGCTTTAAGAAATGGCCTGACATGAACTTATTTGCAACAAGTCTGTTAAAATCTAATAAAGCAATTTCCTCAAACACCTATATACATACAACATCACACACAAGCCCCAAGAAAATGCAACTGGAAGAACTGAAGATCGGAAGTGCTACATCCCAAAGAAAGATTCAGAGACTGGAACTCTGTTATGGGCAGAACAGAGAAGGTTCGCTCTGTCCCTAGTCTTTGAACTCCCAAGAACCTTTCTTATTAAACTCTTACCACATTCAAGAAAGGTCTTGGGAGTCCAAGATCATAGGTACAGAGAAGGGGCCACTCTGTACAACAAAAGAAGTCACCGTGTGGTGATTTTACCTTCAGGTGGTCTTGACTTGGAATATCCATACTGTGCTCCTGTGCGATAGCGAGAGTCTGAGCAGCATCTGGATAGCAAGTAAAACAAAAGGAAAACCTTCCCTGGTAATAGCCATTCTTTCCACACCAAAAGGACCTCAGCAAACAACCCTGAAGCCAGGCTCGATCCCTAATTGTGACTGGCCAAGGCTCTCATCCAAAAGGAAAGGAAAAAAATTAAAACTAATAAAAATGGCATAGACCAAAAGAGGCTCTATTCAAAATATATTACCAAAATATAATCTGAAGAAAAATGAAAAATGAATTAAAAAATCTTCTTCCATATCATGCTTTCAAATGTAATATGACAGTGATTCCAAGCACGGAATAGTGGAGAGTATTTTATCAACTCCTATAGGCATAGTTCCAAGTTTGCCTTTTTTAAACGATAAAATTTTGACTTTTTAATTTTTATTTTCAAGTGTTAAAGCTATAGAGAATTATGAAATCTAAAAACCTAGGTTTGCTTTATGACACAATAGCTCCCTCATGTAAAGTTACATTCTAAGTGTCAATGATATTTCACAGTTTAAACTATCATCACCAGGTATACACATTTTTTTAATGAATAAGTCTTATTTTTCCCAGTTCCTGTAAACATTTCCTAAGAAAGAGGAAGAAGATAAAGTTTCTCTCAAGGCCAACAAAAAGAAGTGAAGGAAAGAACAACGTGAGAGAACTTCTTAGATAATCAGAGAAAAATGTATTTCAAGGCCTTGCAAATTTTTCAAGCCAAAGAGAAGATGCAAATTTAGCCACAGGAAAAGAAAAGATGCAGAAAACTTAATAAGCTTGGACCACTCATTACATAAGGTTATACATAACTATATCCACTCAAATAAGTCTATCATGGATTGGGTTCATCAGCTATTACTAGGTCTAGAAATAAGACACTTAATAGAAAATGTCATTCCTCATCCAATAAAGACTTCCAGAGAAAGGATATAGATCCCACAACTGGTCTGACAAATCAGTTGTTTGGCACAGAGCAAATATTTTCAAAATTGTAATTACAAAGAGGATTATTTATAGAAGCATTTTTATAGATAAAATGAAGATACTGAAAGTTTTAAGAGCCAGCATTTTCTGAGCACAGCAGTTTTTAAAGATCAATTAACATATAATGCAGTGAAGCATTTTTTCAATGAAGTAATTTGATTACTGTCATTTCTAGTTCTAAATACTACCTTACTTAGATTAAAACAATTAGAAGCAAAAAGAAATTACCAGTGAAAACTACAATGTACGAGGAAATTTCAATACAAAATTTGTCATATAAATTTCATTTTATTCGAATACATGTGGAAATTTGGAGAAATAATTTATAAAGAACCACCTTCATTTTTTCAACCATCAAAATAAAAGGTTTACTTTATTCGCAAAGGTATAAAGTAACTGACAGGGAAAGCAATTTTCTCATTTGTCCTTTCAAATAAAAAACATGCAATCCAATTTATGAAGAGCAACAGAGATGACCAACCATAAGCACTAATGCAAGTTCAAGTTCAGAACAACCAGTCAAAATTACTTTGGGGCAATTTCCTGGTTTTGATCACTGTACTGCAATTATATAAGTTAGTACCATTGGGGAATCTGGGAACTCTTTTCAGTATCTTTGAAACATTTTTGTAAGTGAAATTATTTAGAAGTGATAAATTAAAGAACGAAGAATGTTTTAAAGATTTAATGTTCAGATTTTTTAAAATGTGTTAAAAAATTAATTGGAGCAAATTTTTTAAAAGCAGGGATTAAAGAGACATCGATGTGTGGCATAAAGGAAAGAGCAAGGGCGGGACAGTCACAAATATCTGCTCTCTTATCACTGGCATCTCATTTTGGGCAAATTACTCATTCTATTTAAAAAACAAAAACAAAACTCAAAAATCCTCAGTTTCTTCATCTCCAGACCTTCCTCATAGGGTTGTGAGGATAAACTGAAATGTGTGTTAGAGGAGAGTTCATTTAATATACAGCATGTTAAATTCTGATGAGGAAGTACGAGAAAGAAAATGAGAGAAAAAGTGAGAACTATGCTCACTCTAGATATTTAGAGAACAGATCAACCAGAAAGCAAATTTTACTGAAAGAATAGATCAGCAAATATAAAATTACTTGTGTATTTCAAGACAATAGTGACTATCCCAGGAAAACCATACTATTTCACGAGTGCCTGAACTTCAAGACAGTGTCATATCATCTGCAAGGCCTTCCCTCTAAAACAGAGCTTTACAGATGGGTACAGTGGCTCAGTGAAACCAACAGGCTTCAGAATTCAATGTAAGTTCACACTTACATTTCAGTATGAGAGCAGAGTCTCTTTGGTCTCACTGTAAAGAGTAAATCTTTATTAGGAATGGATTTTTTTTCCAACCTGTTTGTTTCAGTAAACTATTGAAAAATACCCAATCTAAAGAGATTACCAACTTGAGTTTTCTTCAAAGAACAATGTCACCTAAAATCTAATCTGAAACTCACAAAAGGGCTTCATGTAGGAATGGAGAAAGAAAAAAGTTTCATTATTTGTAAATGAGTGAGAGGGTTATATTTTAGCTGTATACAGTTTATTCACTTATCTCTAACACACCATACTTCAGACCCTAAAGCAGCCTGTTTCCTGCACAATACTAATAAATTAAACTCAAAGGGCAGTATTTAAAATATGTGGAATCAAGCAAAAGGTCAGGCGAATTGGCATTCAAATAACAGAAAACTAAAACCTTTAGGAAAAAAGGTTCTTTGGGGGTAGGGGAAGGGGACCTTTATAATAGATGGGTCAGGGTAACACCACATAAAGCCCACAAAATATTAACACCGCTGAAAAAGGGATACATAGACCTTACATGGCTCTGATGTGATGCAATAAATGTATGAAGCACTACCCATGAAATCTTGGCACAAAATTTAACCTTGAACCTATCCAAACACTATTTGTTCAAGCACTATTTGTTCACCAAAAATAGAAGAGACAGAGAAACATGTTAAACAATGTCACAAGGACACAATCTGAAAATCAGAATGTGGGAAATTTATAAGACAAATGAAATGATCCATTTCTTCAACAAATAAATAATATAATGAAAAGAGGGTTAAGTTTTATAGATTAAAAATACTTAGCAAGACATATCAACCAAAAGCAAAGTGTGGACTTTGTTTGGATACTGATTTGAATAAGTCCAATGTAAAAGATGTTTCTGAAATAACCGGAGTTAACATACATGAGCTGGCTGCCGGGTAACGGTATGGAGTTACTATTTGTTTATTATTATTAATTCTGTTGGGTGTACTAGTGACGCTGTAATTATGTTTGAAGAAAAGTCCTTATCTGTGAGAGACTTTTAAAGCCTGTGTCAACGAAGCAAATATGGCAGAACACTAACAATTACTAAGTCTAAGAGGTGGGCGCTACTTATACTAATCTCTATTTTTAGTATACTTGAAAATTTTCACAATGAAAAGTCAAATAAATAGTAGCAACATTTTGTGTGACAGCCATCCCCCACAAGTCATGGCAAGACAGCATTCAATTTCCATCTAAATCCTCCCTGTTTTTCCATGATTTGCCCCCTCAAAGTTAAAGTTGTGATAAGGACTGAAGAAATATGATGTGACATACCTGTAGCAGCAGTAGCTAATGTGACAAGATTCTTTCTTAGCATATCATAGAGAGGGCTGTAAAAGAGATAAAATAAAAAATTAATAATCACATGGTTTTCCATTAATACGTAAAATATATTTTTCATATGCTATGTCCCAACATTCTCTATAACATATAAAGAGGCAGATTTTTTTCCCCAGAATACATTTTTTTAAATTATTAAGTATCAGCATATTAGTACCCAACCCCTTGTATTACTCTGCCCTCATAAAAAAATTTTACATTTTATTTCATAAGCTAATAGTAATCCAAGTAGGGAAATTTCCTTTAAGACTACTCCTTCCTTCTATATTTTATAGGAAGGGAGTCTTAGAAAAACTGATCACAAAGCTATAGAGAGAAAGAGAACACTGACTTCTCAACTACTAAATAGCTCCTGATTGTGTAAGTGAATAACCATATACCCCATGCAGCTGGAAAATGCCACACAACAGGTCAGAATAGCTCCAGTGTGATTCTTATGAAGCCCATCATTAACCTTAAACTGCCCAGAAATTCTACATTTCTCTTGTTGGCTCATTCTTCCTCTCTATAACACTGCTTCACAAAATCTAACCTAGTCACATCAAGCTCCTACCTACACCTTTATACACAATGTTCAATCTGCCAGAAGCTCTCCTTCAATAGGCTCCCCCGAGTATTTAATTATCCAGCTCTCAAGTCAAATAGCACTTCCTCAAGGAACCTTTCCTCAACCCCTTAAGACCCTGAATCCCATGCCCCAGTACAGTCTCACGCACCTCTTTTATGTAACACTCACCATGTATAATTTTACTATGAGGAACAGTGTTTACTGTCTCACTACTCTTTAAACTCAGTAAAATTAGACACTGTGGCTCACTATCATGTTTCCAGTACCTCACAGTCGCCTGATATATGCAGGCCCAACAAATAACTTGTGGACTAAAGGATTAAATAAACATTAATAACCAATGGGGATTAAGTGGTTAGGTATAAGCACCCCAAAAGATAAGCAAACCCTCACTGTTTTTACCTTGGATCTTTCACAGAGAAGCTCTGACGACCTAGTAGTTCTCCCAAAAGATCTCCACCACAATATACCATATGCTGCTCCTGCTGATCATAAAGCTGCTTCACCATGATATACTGGCCTAGATAATGCATGACCTACATGGGAATAAAATACCACCAAGAGATTTGTCTAGTTGCAGCCCAAAATACAAATTAAATGAGGAGATAAGGTCAGTTTGTTTGCTAGAGAAAGAGATAACATATTATGAATATGATTATCAGTACTTGTGTAAGGGGTCCTACAACAGGATGCTACTGCTAAGTCACTTCAGTCGTGTCCGACTCTGTGCGACCCCATAGACGGAAGCCCACCAGGCTCCTCTGTCCCTGGGATTCTCCAGGCAAGAACACTGGAGTGGGTGCCGTTTCCTTCTCCAATGCATGAAAGTGAAAAGTGAAAGTGAAGTCGCTCAGTCGTGTCTGACTCTTAGCGGCCCCATGGACTGCAGCCTACCAGGCTCCTCCGTCCATGGGATTTCCCAGGCAAGAGTACTGGAGTGGGGTGCCGTTGTTGCCCCCAATTACTAAGTTCATCTACTTACTATCATTCTGGACACTAAGAGACCCTTACTTTTTAGAACAGAAATATACCAGTCTGATAATGAGGAAAAGTGGTGAATTTACCAGGTATCCCCTTAAAAATGTTCTCACCAGTCCAAATAAAGGAATCTGTTCTATTATTAGAAGTAATAAACTTTAAATTTGCCTGGATCATAAAAATGTTTTCCAACTCTAGGGCACACAACTACTATAGACTTTGATGTGTGTTAAGTCTTTCTGGCAAATGGAAGTACAATGGTTAATAAGCCATCAGCACTATAAGTACATAAAACAATTTAAGTGTTTATCAAATAAAAATTTAGTCTATCTGACCTTTTCACAGAGTTAACAAAATGGAAGGGAAGACACAGAAGTTAGTGATTCAAAAATTTTTAATTATCTAATTTTCCAAATGTTTCCTCCAGGTGGTAGATTTTTAAAAAAATTGTGTGTGGGTAGTGTGTGTGTGAGCGTGTGCTCAGTTGTGTCCGACCCTTTGAGATCCCATGGACTAGAGCCTACTAGGTCCCTCTGTCCATAGAATTCTCCAGGCAAGAATATTGGAGTGGGTTGTAATTTCCTACTCCAGGGGATCTTCCCGACCCAGGGATCGAACCAGAATCTCTTGCACCTCCTGCAATGGCAGGCAGATTCTTTACCACTGCTCCACCTGAAAAGTCCTTTTTTTTCAATTGCTTAATAGTTAAGTTCACTTGATGACAGTAAGAATTTTATCACAGACCACAAAACAGATCAAAGCAGCAATTTTTATCTTTAGTCCCTGACTTCCCAAGAATTATTAGATATTTGCACAAAACTGTTCCCTACACTGTTTCTATTATACAGGAATTACGATGCTCTCAGGCTGTCCTCCATCCCAGGCAATGTGTCCCGGTATTAACAGAGCTCTCATATCTAATTGAATATCTAGAGAAAAGTAAGATGAGAAAGAACGTCTACCGTAAGGAAAAGGAAGTTTTACATTTATGTCTATCCAACTTTCAGAAAAAAATAAATCCACTCTAAGTATACAAAATAAGATCTTTAAATACACTACTCTGAATTTGTACATACTACCATTCTCATTATACAATACTGCCTCAATGCACATATGATAACCAATATTTAAAAATAAAAATGAGAAAATTCCTCTTTATGTACCAAACAGTGTCAAGATTCATAATAAGGAGCTTATTGTGTAAACTGTCCAACTTTTCCCCCATAAAACAGTTTCCCGAAACAATATATACTTAATTCTGTCTTAACTCAGGCAAACTGCCATGCTACCGAAGGAGACTGCATAATGCATTATTACAACTTAATTGATATAAAAATCCACATTTTAATAAGAGTTTGCAAAAGTTTTATCAGAATTTTAAACATAAAGTCCAAAATGATACACTTAATTTAAAATGACAACGGAAATATGAGTATTCTAGAAAATCTGAAACGCCTCCAGATTTGTTTCCTAAAGCGGTAGAGTGACTCAGGCATACAGCACTGCTAACAGGTGTCGGCTGCTGTGCGTGCGCTCAGTTGTGTCCATCTCTTTGCAACTCCATCGACTGTAGCCCGCCAGGCTCCTCTGTCCACAGAATTCTCCAGGCAAGAATATTGGAGTGGGTTGCCATTTCCTCCTCCAGGGGATCTTCCCAGCCCAGGGATCGAACCCATATCTCTTGTGTCTCCTGCACTAGCAGGCAGATTCTTTCCCACTGTACCACCTGGAAAGCCCTGATAAGCTTTTATGAAAAGTCAAAAGAAGCTTGATAATTTTGTTCCTTCCCTCTGTTTAAGAAGGGTTAGATATTTACCCTACTAAATCCAAGCAGTTCAAAGAGACTGTTTTAATAGAGTTTTTTCCACTTAAAAGAATTTAATTTGTTTTTGTTTTTAAAAAAGTTATTTAAATGCTAAGTATTTTAAATAACTCACGTCCTCAGAAGAGTATGTGACCAGGGACTGAGCCCACACCCTCCGCACCGGAAGCCAAAGTCTTAACCCCTGGGCCACTAGGGGAGTCCCAGCTTACCTCTTTAACAGTGAACATTTCACCTTGTGCACCTGCTGCTTGCAAAATCTTCAAAAGAGGCAGTTTTGGTCGTACCTGATATAAACATAGAATAAACTTGCTATTTACATTTCAATCAGAGTGGTCTCTGAAATCCAAGGGAAAAACAAACCTTAAACTTTTTTTTTTTAACAAACCCTGGTAGACATTTAGCATCTAGTAACTACGGATGATCAGACTATTACTTGCTGATTTTCTGAAAAATCACATTTTCAAAAGACAGCATGTTCATATCCACTAGGATGGCTATAACAAAGTGTTGGAGAGGATATAAAGAAACTGGAACCCTTATGCACTGCTAATGGGAATGTAAAATGGTGCAGCAACTGTGAAAAACAGTTTGGCAGTTACTCAAGAAGTTAAACATAGAATTACCGTATGACCCAGCAGTTCCACTTCTAGGTATAAATCCAAAAGAACTGAAAGCAGGGACTCAAGTAAATATCTGTACACCACTATTCATAGCAGCATTATTCGTAATAGCCAAAATATGGAAACAACCTAAATACCACTGACAGATGAATGGACAGGGTGTGGTATACACATATAAGGAATAGTGACTCTGCCATCTCCTGATTGTGGAGTATATCTTTAGTCAAACAATTTAATTTTTTTCAATTTATATGATTAAATTTGTTTCTTTCTTCCTCTTACAGCCTCTTAGGTTTTGTCTTAAAGTTGCTCTTATTCTAAAGTTTTACAACATCTCCTAAATGTCCTTCTAATATTTTTTATCATTTCACTTTTTACATTAAATCTCTCTCTTTTTTGTTTAAGGTTTGAGGTCTTCCTTTGTTTCTGTCTAGAGATGGCCAATTAAGAAAAAGCCCTTTATTACATAAGCCACATTTTCCCTTATCAAATCCAAATTCCAGCTTTATCATAAACTAAGGTACATAATACTATATATGGTGCAATACATATCAAATAATAAACAAAATTTTTTATTTTCATGTTAAAGGAAAAAATCTGGAACACGACACACCAAATTGGTAACAGTGTTATCTTAGGGGGTGAGAACTTTGAGGGAAGAAAGGAGGAGATGGTCACAGGAATCTCTACAGATAAAATGTGATAAATTGAATTTTTTTATAAGAATACACTTGCTATAATTACAATTTAAAACTGATTTTTAAAGAAAACAAACTAGCTACAATGAAGTGAGAAAGAAGACAAATATATAACTTGGCCCCAAATTCTCCACTAGCCAGTCATATCCTAAAGCAGGGTGGTGTTTAAAATGTGCCATTTTGAGCAATCTGTAACCTTTAAATATTTATTTAACAGATGATCAATTCAAATTTATGAGCACTGATGCTATTTATGACATTTAAAAAGTAATCTTTTCTGCTCTACATAAAATCCTAGTCAGTGAAGTCAGCTACATGCCCCTATCTATTCAAAAACTTGAAGAAAAACAGGAATGCCTAAAAATAATTTACCTGATTGGTTTGTTCTGGAGAGATCCTGCGAGCACTGTCAGATGCTGAACATGGGGCAGAGGTGGAAAACGATGTCATTTTGGCAGTGAAGTGACGTGAAGTCTGCTGTTAAGTTTAAACGGAAAAAAAATTATAAAATATCTTCTAAAGTAGAAAATTCTCTTTAGGATACACCAAAAAGAAAAGCAGCAAGCAGAAGTAAAAAAAGACACATATATCAGAGCACCCTACGCAAGTGCAATATACCCTTGCTGCGGTTCTTCTGATCACTTTCCAGTTGATTCTGCAAAAAACGGAAGAACATAATTAAGAGTAAAAACCATCTATACTTCCCTCGAGTGAAGTCTGCAAGAGAAATCAGTTCAGGCATGTTCCAACCTCTACACTGATGATGATGAGTACACTATTTTAGCTGAAAGTGAAACTTACAATCATTACCTCCCCTGTAGATCACATAGTTCTCTAGTATCGCCTCCTCTTTTGGACAGTGCTCAAGAGCACCCCCTAGGAGACAGATGCAGGGCTGAGGGAATTACCAAGATTAAGTAACAGGGTTAAGATTCCAAGAGCAGGCCTAGGAAAACCTCTGCAACATGTTGAAACATGTCTTGGCAAGAGACCACAGGAAAAGTTAAAGTCAAAATATTCAGTATCAGTTAAAACAGCTTTTAAAATGTGCCAAGCCCGAAGAGTATATAGCAACTGAATACCTATAAAATGGGTTACACCAAGCTGGACATACAACATCAAAGGAGAGATACAGGAATTGAAATAAAAGTAAGGTTTAATTATTTTTCACCTTTTATCTCTTGTCCTTTAAAACAAAACAAAACAAAAACCCTACAGGGGTTTCCCTGATGGTCCAGTGGTTAAGAATCCAGCTTGCAATACAGGGAACACTGGTTCAATTTCCGGTCAAGGAAGATCCCACGTGCCACAGAGCAACCAAGCCCATGCACAACAACGACCGAGCCCGCGCTGCAACTACTTAAAGCCTGCAGGCCTAGAGCCCACAACGACGGGAGAAGCCACCACACACCGAACAAAGGGCCACTCCCACCTGCCCCAACTGGAGAAAGCCTGCATGCAGCAACCAAGACCTACCACAGTCAAAATTAAATAGATTTCTATTAAAAAAAAAAAATAGAGAAAGAAAAAAATTTTAAATAAACTTGTGTTTACCCTCAGAACTTTTTCTAGTAAAAAGCTGATAAAAGTCAGCGAAATTTATAAATAAAATAAAATCAACAGAGTCCGGCTTGCAGGTAACAAGACTCCTCACTCTTCTGACAAGACTTATTAAAGACAACAAAGTATAAATTCAACCCTCAGGACTTCCCTGGTGGTCCAGAGGTTAAGAACCTGCCTTCGAACACAGGGGACACAGGTTTGATCCCAGGTCAGGGAACTAAGATCCCTCACGCTGTGGGGCTCTGGAGCCCAGCCACCACAAGCCTGCGCATCGCAACAAAGAGCCCACGACACATTCTAAGACTCTACAACTAAGATCCAATGCAGTCAAAACTAAATATTTTTTTAGTGCTATCCTAAATTAATTAAATTCAACCCTCTATCAGCTTCCCTTGTTATAAAATGGAAGTCAAACGGTACATAACTTGTCATTTTAAAGCAGCTGGTTTTTTTTCTTCATGAATTTATGGCTGCGCTGGCTCTGCGTTGTTGCGCGAGGGCTCTCCAGTTGGAGTGTGAGGGCTTCTCTTGTTGCAGGGCACAGGCTCCAGGGCACACAGGTCTCAGCAGCTGCGGTGTGTGGGCTCAGTAGTTGTGGCACCATGGTCTTAGCTGTCCTCGAACATGTGGGATTTTCCTGGACCAGGGATCAAGCCAGTGTTCCTGCACTGTAAGGCAGGCTTGTAACCTATGGACTACCAGGGAAGCCCTAAAACAGCTAGTTTTTAAGTGGCATTTCAAAGCTATTAAAAAAAAAAAAACCCTCATCTCCCTGAACCTACTAGTCCTAGTCTCCAATGGCCGCGCTTACGCAGGTCAGGGACCTGGAAGCTATCCGTGATTCCTTTTTTCTCTCACCCTTCACAAATCGGAAGGTGTATCTTCAAAATAAAACGTGTCACTACTTCCATTATTACTATATTAAGAAAGCCTTCCTCAGCGATCAGTGCAAAGAAATAGAGGAAAACAACAGAATAGGAAAGACTAGAGATCTTTTCAAGGAGATTAAAGATACCAGGGAACATTTCATGCAAAGATGGGCTCGATAAAGGACAGAAATGGTATGGACTTAACGGAAGCAGAAGATATTAAGAGGTGGCAAGAATACACAGAAGAACTGTACAAAAAAGATCCTCATGATGAAGATAATCCTGATGATGTGATCACTGACCTAGAGCCAGACATCCTGGAATGTGAAGTCAAGTGGGCCTTAGAAAGCATCACTACGAACAAAGCTAGTGGAGGTGATGGAATTCCAGTGGAGCTATTTCAAATCCTGAAAGATGATGCTGTGAAAGTGCTGCACTCAATATGCCAGCAAATTTGGAAAACTCAGCAGTGGCCACAGGACTGGAAAAGGTCAGTTTTCATTCCAATCCCAAAGAAAGGCAATGCCAAAGAATGCTCAAACTACCGCACAATTGCACTCATCTCACCTGCTAGTAAAGTAACGCTCAAAATTCTCCAAGCCAGGCTTCAGCAATTACGTGAACTGTGAACTTCCTGATGTTCAAGCTGGTTTTAGAAAAGGCAGAGGAACCAGAGATCAAATTGCCAACATCCGCTGGATCGTGGAAAAAGCAAGCGAGTTCCAGAAAAACATCTATTTCTGCTTTATTGACTATGCCAAAGCCTTTGACTGTATGGATCACAATAAACTGTGGAAAATTCTGAAAGAGATGGGAATACCAGACCACCTGACCTGGCTCTTGAGAAATCTGTATGCAGGTCAGGAAGCAACAGTTAGAACTGGACATGGAACAACAGACTGGTTCCAAATAGGAAAAGGAGTACGTCAAGGCTGTATATTGTCACCCTGCTTATTTAACTTCTATGCAGAGTACATCATGAGAAACGCTGGGCTGGAAGAAACACAAGCTGGAATCAAGATTGCCGGGAGAAATATCAATCACCTCAGATGTGCAGATGACACCACCCTTATGGCAGAAAGGGAAGAGGAACTAAAAAGCCCCTTGATGAAAGTGAAAAGAGGAGAGTGAAAAAGTTGGCTTAAAGCTCAACATTCAGAAAACGAAGATCATGGCATCCGGTCCCATCACTTCATGGGAAATAGATGGGGAAACAGTGGAAACAGTGTCAGATTTTATTTTTGGGGGCTCCAAAATCACTGCAGATGGTGACTACAGTCATGAAATTAAAAGACGCTTACTCCTTGGAAGGAAAGTTATGACTAACCTAGATAGCATATTCAAAAGCAGAGACATTACTTTGCCAACAAAGGTCCGTCTAGTCAGGGCTATGGTTTTTCCTGTGGTCACGTATGGATGTGAGAATTGGACTGTGAAGAAGGCTGAGCACCAAAGAATTGATGCTTTTGAACTGTGGTGTTGGAGAAGACTCTTGAGAGTCCCTTGGACTGCAAGGAGATCCAACCAGTCCATTCTAAAGGAGATCAGTCCTGGGTGTTCTTTGGAAGGAATGATGCTAAAGCTGAAACTCCAATACTTTGGCCACCTCATGCGAAGAGCTGACTCATTGGAAAAGACTCTGATGCTGGGAGGGATTGGGGGCAGGAGAAGGGGACGACAGAGGATGAGATGGCTGGATGGCATCACTGACTCGATGGACGTGAGTCTGGGTGAACTCCAGGAGATGGTGATGGACAGGGAGGCCTGGCGTGCTGCGATTCATGGGGTCGCAAACAGTCGGACACGACTGAGGGACTGAACTGAACCAAACTGCCCATCTCTGAACTGCCTTAGTTCCTAAAGGTTTCCTTGCTCCACCCTTGCCCCTCTGACTCCTAAACCTGTTCCTTTTGTCTCTGCTTAAATGTCAGTTTATCATTGAGGCCTTCTAAAGACAATACATTTTTGAAACTGCAACTCCCAACCTCCCAGTATTCCCTATCTCCTTCCCTGATTTATTCCTCTCTTCTTCACTGTCCTTGTTATCAACCTATTATATAGTTTAATTTTTATCATGTAAGACATAAGCTCTAAGTGGGAAGGAATGTATACTTATTTGTTCACTAATATATCCCCAGTGCCTAAATTGTCAATTATATACACAGTAGAACAGGATGGTGAATATAAATATTAGTAATAGTTTGGATGGTTTCCAAAAATGGCCCCCAGTGAACCACATCTCCCCACTGGCTATCCTACTGGAGACCACACAGAAAGGCCCTGACCCACTTTTACCTGATTATTTAAATAATTCAATAAACATCCACAAACTGTGACTGACAACAATCTACATTTAACCATAAGGTTCTCTCCTACCATCCCCTGCCTCCTCCAAACAATCATTCTGAATCCTGTTTCGATTTTCTCTTCTTTCTTTTTAAGCACTTCACTGCATCAAAATGGAATCCTAAAAAAATACATATTTTTAGTTTGGTTGCTTTCAACTTACAAAAAAGAAGTACATTATATGTAATTCCAGGAATTTTCCCAAATAGGTATGTGTTTGGTATATAGTTAGTTACCTGATCACTAATGATGTTATCTCCACATATTTATCAGCCATGTATATTTCCTCTCTTGTGAAATGTTCTTTTATACACTTTTCTAATTGATTTTTTGTCAATCAATTTGCAATAGTTCTTTGTATATTTTTAATATTAACCCTTTGTCAATATAATGTCCTGCAAATATCTTCTCCTGATTTTAACGTCCTTTCCATTTTCTAGGTGGGAAAAAAACTTTTATGGGCAAAAACTTAATTTTAATGAACTCAAATTTATATTTATCAATATTCTCTTTTTTAGTCAATGGTCTCTGCCTCTTCAAGGTCTCATTTTCACCAACATATGGATGGCCATTTTTTTTCCTGTTCTATCTGCTGAATACTTTCTTGACTGACAGCCACCTTTGTTATGTAGCAACACGTACTGGTGTTCACAAGTTCTCTATTCTAGTCTGCTAGATGATCTTTCTGTCTATACAACTCCACATCTAATCCTTACATCTTATCATGAGTCTTGTTATCCTACAGGGCAAGTCCCCAGCCACTCCTTTTTAGAAGTGACAAGCTATTCTTGGCCCTTAACTCTTCCATACAAAATTTAGCATCATCAAGCTCCATGAAAATCCCTGCTCAAATTGTTTTCCAATCATTAACATGACATATTCCTATATTTATTAAGGTTTTATTTAATATCTATTAAGTCTTCAACTTTCCCTTTAGAGGTCTAGCATATTTGTTTTAAGCTGATTTCTTAAGTTGATATTCTTATACTACTGTGATGCCTTCTCGTTCACTGTTTTTAGTGGGTTTTGCATATATACAGAAATAAAAATGACTTTCAGTAAACATATCCAGTCACCTTGCTAAACTCATAATTTTGTCTATAGATCCTTCTGTTTTCTATGTAAATGACCATATCACCTGCGGATAAAAATTTCATTCCCTCCTTTCCAATTCTGTGCCTCTAATTTCTTCTGCTTGTTTTACATTACTGCTTAGGACTGTCAATACAATATTGAATACACGCATTGGATCAAGCATCTCTGTCTCTGATTTTAAAGGGAGTGTTTCTAATGCTTACCTATATAGCATGTTTTCTCTATTTTTTTCTAATAGTTATACCTTACTGGCTTCAGAGGGTTCCTTTTCTTCCTCATTGAATCAAGATTGCTGGGAGAAATATCAATAACCTCAGATATGCAGATGATGACAGAAAGTGAAGAGCAATTGAACAACTGCTTGATGAAAGTTAAAGAGGAGAGGGGAAAAACCTGGCTTAAAACACAACATTAAAAAAACTAAGATAAAAAAATAAATAAATAAAATAAAAAAATAAAAAAACTAAGATCATGGCATCTGGTCCCATCACTTCATGGCAAACTGATGGGGAAACAATAGACACAGTGACACACTTCATTTTCTTGGGCTCCAAAATCACTGCAGATTGTGACTGCAGCCATGAAGTTAAAAGACGCTTGCTCCCTGGAAGAAAAGCTATGACTAACCTAGACAGCATATTCAAAAGCAGAGACATTACTTTGCCAACAAAGGTCCATCTAGTCAAAGCTGTTTTTTCGCTGTACTCATGGACAAATGTGAGAGTGGGACCATAAAGAAAGCTAAGTGTGGAAGATGTTTTTGAACTGTGATGTTGTAGAAGACTCTTGAGAGTCCTCTGGACTGCAAGGAGATTCAACCAGTCCATTCTAAAGGAAATCAGGCCTGAATATTCATTGGAAGGACTGATGCTAAAGCTGAAGCTCCAATACTCTGGTCACTTGATGCAAAGAACTGATCATTAGAAGAGAGTCTGATGCTGGGCAAGATCGAAAGCAGAAAAAGACGACAGAGGGTGAGATGGTTGGATGGCATCACCAACTCAATGGATATAAGTTTGAGCCAGCTCCAGTGATGGACAGGGAAGCTTGGCATGCTGCAGTCCATGGGGTTGCAGAGAGTCGGACATGACTGAGCAACTGGACCGAAGAATATATCAAGGACAAACATGCTACTATATACAAAACGGATAATCAACAAGAACCTACATATAACCATACTCAGTATTTTGTAATTACCCGTGAGGGAAAGGAATTTGAAAAAGAATATGTGTGTGTGTGTGTGTGTGTATCTATCTATATTTATATATATATGTAAAACTGAATCACTGTGTTGGATAACTGAAACACGACATTGTAAATCAACTATACTTCATTAAAATTTTTTAAAAAAATGTATCACAGAAGAGTGATTTAGAAAATGCTTCTTCTTTACCTATTGAAATGATCATAATTTTTTTCATCTTTTATTAATGTGATAAAATTTTGAATTTATGGATTTTCTAATATTAAATTCCTGCTCATCTGAGATAAATCCAACTTGGTTTTGGATATTATTCTTTTTGTGTACTATTGGCTTTGATTCCCTAATACTTTGGACAGGTTATAAAGTCTCTATGTAATAAATCTGTTTCCCACTGTCAAGTTTCTGTCTTATTGAATGTCAGGGTTAGCTGGCCTAACAGAATAAATTGTTTAGTCACTATGTGTCTACAGTCTAGAAAAATAATTCTACAAAACTCGGACGTTCTAGTCTTTGAAAGCCTCACCTACAAAACTTATAAAACCCAGTGTTTCCTTTCTGGGAAAACTTCTAATCGCTGCTTGAGCTTAATAAATATTATTCAAGCTTTTTTCTTCTTCCATTGTCTAAATCTTCAAAATTGATGGCATACAGTTGACAGTATTCTTTTAACCTTTATTCAGTGTACAGATGCATCCTTCTTTCCATTTGTGATAGTTTACTATATCTTGTTACCTCTCCAACTTAAAAAATTTTATCGTTATTTCCTGATATCATAAATTAGACACTGTGTTGTTGTTCAGTCACTAAGTTGTCTCTAACTCTTTGTAACCTCATGAACCGCAGCATGACAGGCTTCCCTGTCCTTCACCGTCTCCTGGAGCTTGCTCAAACTCATGTCCATTGAGTCAGTGATGCCATCCAACCATCTCATCCTCTGTCATCCCCTTCCCCTCCCTCCTTCCCAGCATCAGGGTCTTTTCCCATGAGTTGGCTCTTCACATCACGGGACCAAAGTAATGGACCTTCAGCTTCAGCACCAATGAATATTCAGGGTTGATTTCCTTTAGGATTGACTGGTTTGATCTCCTTGCTGTCCAAGGGAGTCTCAAGAGTCTTCTCCAGCACCACAGTTCAGAAGCATCAATTCTTCAGCACTCAATCATTCGTCCATGACTACTGGAAAGACCATAGATAGCCTTGAGTATACGGACCTTTGTTGGCAAGGTAATGTGTCTGCTTTTTAACACACTGTCTAGGTTTGACCTACAATTAAGGGACAAAATGAAATCTCTCACCATGATGGTGAATTTGTCCACTGATCCCAGGGTAGTTCTACCAATTTCACTTCATCTACTGGAAGAACTTTTTAAAAACTATTTACTTTACTTTTTGGGCCACACTGTGTCTTCTGTGCTGTGCATGGGCTTTCTCTTCTTTGTTGCGATGCCCATTTCTCTTCTCACTGCAGTGGCTTCTCTTGTCGCAGAGCACAGGCTCTAGGCGTGCAGGCTTCAGCAGTTGCAGCTCTCGGGCTCTAGAGCGTGGGCTCAGCAGTTCTGGTGCACGTTTAGTTGCCCTGCCGCATGTGGAAACTTCTAGGACCTGGGGTTGAGCCCGGGTCCCCTGCATTGGCAAGCAGATTCTTAAAGCACTGGATCACCAGCGAAGTCCTATTGTAAGTCTTTTTAACCTGGACCTCTCATATTTACCACTCCAAGAAACCTTTCCATCCAGGGACTTTGTTTTCCCTTTGTAATTTTAAGAGAGCTATTTTTCCATTATTTCTTCAGTACTTCCTCCATTTCGTTTTTTTTTCTCTGCTGCTAAGTCACGTCAGTCGTGTCCGACTCTGTGCGACCTCACAGATGGCAGCCCACTAGGCTCCTCCGTCCCAGGCAAGACTACTGGAGTGGACTGCCATTGCCTTCTTTTTCCCTCTAAGAGGCCTATTATTCAGATGTATCTCTATACCTATTCTCCTTATCTTTTAGCTTTTCATTTATATATATATATATATATATATATATATTTGTCTTTTTCCCCTTTGTTCTGGGATATTTCCTCACTCTAGAATTCTAATTCGCCCAACTGTATCCATTGCATTATTTCACCCATTTGATGCGCTGTTCAATGTTTCAACCACTGTATTTTTAAGCCTGCTATTGCTGCTTGATTCTCTCAGCCTCTGCTTATTCTTGTTTCAAGTTGCTAATATCATCCCTCTTTCTTTCAGAATGATTATCTAACTTTAAACCCTTGATCTATCTCTTCTATTATTTCTGTTCCAAGAAGCCTATACATTGTCCTCCTCTTGAAATACCTGTGCTCTTCAACATTCTGTTCTTTTTCCCTAGAGGACAGAAGCTATTCTAATAGGTGAAGCAATACAGAGAAGACCAAATTCCACTCGATATCGGTCACAGTAAGCTGAGTAAGGTAGGAAATAAGCACTAAAGCAGGAAATCCCAAGCACCAGAAAACCACAATTACTCTCCACCCCGTACAATCACTGCTCAACTAAGGATTCATCTTTTGTTCCCCAGAGAGATACAGCATTATGATAAGGATTTGGGGAGACCTAAGGATTAAGCACTGCTGTTAATTAAGCTAGTGGATACAATGGAATTCCAGTACAGCTATTCAAAATCCTAAAGGATAATGCCATCACGGTGCTGCATTCAATACATCAGCAAATCTGGAAGACTTAGCAGTGGCCACTGGACTGGAAATGGTCAATCCTCATCCCAATTCCCAAGGGTAGTACTAAAGAATGGCTAACCATCAGACAAGTACACTCATCTCCCATGCTAGTAAAGTCATACTTAATATCTTGCATGCTAGGCTTCAGCATTATGCGAACCAAGAACTTCCAGATGTCCAAGCTGGGTTTAGAAAAGGAAGAGGAACCAGAGATCAAATTGCCAACATTCGCTGGATCATAAGAGAAAGCAAGGGAATTCCAGAAAAACATCTACCTCTGTTTCATCAACTATAGTAAAGCCTTTGACTGTGTGGATTGTAACAAACTGTGGAAAACTCTTAAAGAGATCGGAATACCAGAGCATTTTACCTGTCTCCTGAGAAACCTGTATGAGAGTCAAGAAGTAACAGAACCCATTATGGAACAACTGATTGGTTCAAGATTGAGAAGGGAGCACAACAGGGCTGTCTGCTGTCATTCTATTTGTTTAACCTATATGCTGAGCACATCATGAGAAATGCCAGGCTGGAAGAGTTACAAGCTGGGATCAAGATAGGCAGGAGAAACAAAAACCACCTCAGATATGCAGATGACACCACTCTAGTGGCAGAAAGTGAAGAGACACTAAAGAACCTCTTGATGAGGGTGAAGGAGGAGAGTGAAAGAGCCAGCTTAAAACTAAATATTAAAAAAACTAAGATCATGACGTCTGGCCCCATAACTTTATGGCAAATAGAAGGGAAAAGGTGGAAGTAGTGACAGATTTTCTCTTCTTGGGCTCCAAAATCACTGCAGATGGTGACTGCAGCCATGAAATGCGAAGACGATAAAGCTATGACAAACCTAGAGAGTGTGTCGAAAAGCAGAGACATTACTCTGCCAACAAACGTCCACACAGTCAAGGCTGTGGTCTTCCCAGTGGTCGTGTACAGTTGTGAGAACTGGACTGTAAAGAAGGCAGAATGCCAAAGATTGATGCCTTTGAACTGTGGTGCTGGAGAAGACTCCTGAGAGTCCCCTGGACAGCAAGATCAAACCAGTCAATCTTAAGGGAAATCAACCCTAAATATTCATTGGAAGGACTGACGCTGAAACTAAAGCTCCAATAAAGCTCCAATATTTTGGTGATCTGATGCAAAGAGCTGGCTCACTGGAAAAGTCCCTCATGCTGGGAAAGATTGAGGGCAGGAGGAGAAGAGGGCATCAGAGCATGAGATGGCTGGATGGTATCACTGATGCAATGGACATGCACTTGGGCAAACTTTGTGAGATGGTGAAGGACAGGGAGGCTTGGCGTATTGCAGTCTATGGGGTTGCAAAGGGTTAGATAGGACTGGGCAACTGAACAACAAGAAATAAGGAGGTAAAGGACAGAGAATGGACTGTCTAAAGTCAGCCATCACTTTTTTTTTTTCTCAACCCCTCCTCCCAAGTATAGACTTCTGTTATGCCCTGATTTACTTCTGAGGAGAGCTAGACCAGAGCTGAGTCACACCAAGTGTGGAAAAAGGTAATTCCAAGGTAATGAGGCAGGGAAGAAACTAGGGCATTCCAGTAGCTCTCTTCTCCCCTGATTTTATTCTCCTACAGCCACGCCTGGCTGACTCCTGTCTAAGGCCAAACACCCAGCCACCCCCCACCCCCACCTGCCCAGCAATTCAAAAAAGCCCACATCACCCACTTGTTTCTCAGTCTTTTCCTTTTATAGTGTCTCTAGAGATAACTTGGGAGAATGGAGTCAGCAGTCATGCTAGTCCAGCAACTTAGCAGGAACAGGACCTGAAGAATCTAAGCCTCAATAAGGGTTTAACATCTGGCAGAAAGTGTGCCATTAAAAAGATACTGGAGAGGGAGACGGAGGAGGGTTCAGGAGGGACAGGACATATGGTAGATTTGTAGAGCAACTGTCCTCTAATGATTGTATTTTGTCCTATGTCTCAATATTGCACAGTTATATCTTCAATAATTATTATTCAAAAAAAGAACCAAAACAAAACTGGAGTTTACAAAGTACTTAGATCCATAACAGCATGTAACAGTTGATTATGAAATCTCATTATCTATCACTTCCTATTATTTTGCTTTTACTACATATTGTTTGTCATACATGAGTTAACTGAAATCATGAATTATAACAGAGCCTCAGTAAAAAAAAAAAAAAAAAGATACTGATTTAAGGGCCAGAGTAGTTCTGAGCAGGAGAAATTACTTTTGACTACACAGAGGAGGAATGAGAGGGAATAGACAGCAGTGGAAGGATATTTAAATGGGAGAATACTGGAAAGAATAGGACAGAAAATACCTTGAGCAATGGCACTACTCAAGGACATATATGAGAAATGAATTCAGCTGATGGGCTTTGAACCTAAATCAGGATCTTCTTCCTTTCCCACCTGGAATCTCTTTTGAGTGCAACAGAGTTAGGTACGTTACTCGCTCCTTAAAAGAGAAAACTGAGGCTTAAATAAGTCAAATAACTTGTCCAAGATTAAAGCTTATCCTTTTACATTCAGTTTCTCAAAACAGGGGCTTCCCTTGCGGCTCAGCTGATAAAGAAGCCGCCTGCAATGCAGGAGACCTGGGTTTGATCCCTGGGTTGGGAAGATCCCCTGGATACGGGAAAGGCCTGGAGAATTCCATGGACTGTATAGTCCATGGGGTGGCAAAAAGTCAGAAAGTGAGTGACTTTCACTTTCACTTCTCAAAATAGAAAGTTCAGTCATCATCTTGCTCTCGCCCTCTTTCTCCATTATCACATCAAACTTTATGGATTTTGACTCCTAAAAATCTTTTAAAACCACCCCTTCTCTTCATTTTCATGACCAATTCCTCACATCAAAAAATATTACTTCTTGCCTGTGTCACTGCAGTAGATTCGTAACTGTCTCTAACCCCACTTCAATTCAAACTCCACACTACAGCCAGAGGATTAAAAAAACAAACAACCCTACCCTGCCAGCCCCTACTCCACTGCTTGGTACTGTTTAAAAACAGCACCTTTCCTCTTTGCAGCCTGCACTGCTCTACCCTACACTGCATGCACCTTGTCCACACTGATCTTTTCTGTTTCTAAAACAGGGCCTTTGCACACATTGTCCCTGCATTTTGAACACTGAGTTCTGTACCAGACTGACTCATCCTAAAATTTCCAGTCTCTGGGTTAAATGTCATCTTCTCAAAAATCATTTACGTGAAAGGTTGGGGGAAGGGGAAACTTAAACACACTGAGCAGGCTTACAGCACTTGACCCATTGACCAAACTCATCTCTAAAAGGGAGAGGCATTCACACATCACGCGCTTTCTGTGTGAAGCAAAGGAAAGCAGCCAGTACTTCCTATGACGCTTCCTTGACCTCCCGGCCTCAAGTCCAAATCTAATCAAGCCTCTAGGTCTTACTACTACTTATTTGTAGTGGGAAAAAAATTGAGGATAGAAGAAACAACATTAAAAGCAGGCAATCAGCCAAATCCAGAATGTAGGAAATTCTACAGCACCTTCGGTTACTGCTTAAGTGGAAGACTGTTCACAGAGACTTAAAAAACATTACCCTAATACAATAGATGGACCTTGTTCAAGTCTTGGTTCAAAAAAGCCATCTGCAAAAGTGTCATTTTTTCCTACACAATCAAGAAATTCTGCATTATGTACTAGGTTTTAGATACTACTAAGAAGCTGTTAATGGTAGTCAAAAGGCACTGTGGTAACTTTCTAAAAGCTGCTTATTGCCAAATTCAGACTTAAATTGAAGAAATTAGGGAAAACCACATTCAGGTATGACCTAAATCAAATCCCTTATGATTATACAGTGGAAGAAACAGATTTAAGGGCCTAAATCTGATAGAGTGCCTGATGAACTATGGAATGAGGTTCGTGACATTGTACAGGAGACAGGGATCAAGACCATCCCCATGGAAAAGAAATGCAAAAAAGCAAAATGGCTGTCTGGGGAGGGCTTACAAATAGCTGTGAAAAGAACAGAAGCGAAAAGCAAAGGAGAACAGGAAAGATATAAGCATCTGAATGCAGAGTTCCAAAGAAGAGCAAGAAGAGATAAGAAAGCCTTCCTCAGCGATCAATGCAAAGAAATAGAGGAAAACAACAGAATGGGAAAGACAAAAGATCTCTTCAAAAAGATTAGAGATACCAGGGAACATTTCATGCAAAGATGGGCTCGATAAAGGACAGAAATGGTATGGACCTAACAGAAGCAGAAGATATTAAGAAGAGGTGGCAAGAATACACAGAACTGTACAAAAAAGATCTTCACGATCCAGATAATCATGATGGTGTGATCACTGACCTAGAGCCAGGCATCCTGGAATGTGAAGTCAAGTGGGCCTTAGAAAGCATCACTACGAACAAAGCTAGTGGAGGTGATGGAATTCCAGTGGAGCTATTTCAAATCCTGAAAGATGATGCTGTGAAAGTGCTGCACTCAATATGCCAGCAAATTTGGAAAACTCAGCAGTGGCCACAGGACTGGAAAAGGTCAGTTTTCATTCCAATCCCAAAGAAAGGCAATGCCAAAGAATGCTCAAACTACCGCACAATTGCACTCATCTCACACGCTAGTAAAGTATAATACTCAAAATTCTCCAAGCCAGGCTTCAGCAATACGTGAACCATGAACTTCCTGATGTTCAAGCTGGTTTTAGAAAAGGCAGAGGAACCAGAGATCAAATTGCCAACATCCGCTGGATCACGGAAAAAGCAAGAGAGTTCCAGAAAAACATCTATTTCTGCTTTATTGACTATGCCAAAGCCTTTGACTGTGTGGATCACAATAAACTGTGGAAAATTCTGAAAGAGATGGGAATACCAGACCACCTGACCTGGCTCTTGAGAAATCTGTATGCAGGTCAGGCAGCAACAGTTAGAACTGGACATGGAACAACAGACTGGTTCCAAATAGGAAAAGGAGTACGTCAAGGCTGTATATTGTCACCCTGCTTATTTAACTTCTATGCAGAGTACATCATGACAAACGCTGGACTGGAAGAAACACAAGCTGGAATCAAGATTGCCAGGAGAAATATCAATAACCTCAGATATGCAGATGACACCACCCTTATGGCAGAAAGGGAAGAGGAACTAAAAAGCCTCTTGATGAAAGTGAAAAGAGGAGAGTGAAAAAGTTGGTTTAAAGCTCAACATTTAGAAAACAAAGATCATGGCATCCGGTCCCATCACTTCATGGGAAATAGATGGGGAAACAGTAGAAATAGTGTCAGACTTTATTTTTTTGGGCTCCAAAATCACTGCAGATGGTGACTGCAGCCATGAAATTAAAAGACGCTTACTCCTTGGAAGGAAAGTTATGACCAACCTAGACAGCATATTCAAAAGCAGAGACATTACTTTGCCAACAAAGGTCCGTCTAGTCAGGGCTATGGTTTTTCCAGTGGTCACGTATGGATGTGAGAGTTGGACGGTGAAGAAGGCTGAGTGCTGAAGCATTGATGCTTTTGAACTGTGGTGATGGAGAAGACTCTTGAGAGTCCCTTAGACTGCAAGGAGATCCAACCAGTCCATTCTGAAAGAGATGAGCCCTGGGATTTCTTTGGAAGGAATGATGCTAAAGCTGAAACTCCAGTACTCTGGCCACCTCATGCAAAGAGTTGACTCACTGGAAGAGACTCTGATGCTGGGAGGGGTTGGGAGCAGGAGGAGAAGGGGACGACAGAGGATGAGAGGGCTGGATGGCATCACCGACTCGATGGACTTGAGTCTGAGTGAACTCTGGGAGTTGGTGATGGACAGGGAGGCCTGGCATGCTGCGATTCATGGGGTCGCAAAGAGTCGGACACGATTGAGTGACTGAACTGACTAAAGAGGCAAATCTGGCCTTGGAATACAAATTGAAGCAAGGGAATGGCTAATAAGAGTTTTACCCAGAGAACACACTGGTCATAGCAAAACCCTCTTCCAACAACACAAGAGACGATTCTACACATGGACATCACCAGATGTCAATATTGCAATCAGACTGATTACATCCTCTGCAGCTGAAGATGGAGACCCCCTACGTAGTCAACAATAACAAGACCTGGAGCCGACTGTGCTCTGATCATCAGCTCCTTATTGCAAAATTCAGACTCAAATTGAAGTAGGGTAAACCACTAGGCCATTCAGGTATCACCTAAATCAAATCCCTTATGATTATATGGTGGAAATGTCGAATAGATTTGAGAGATTAGATCTGGCAGACAGACTGCCTGAAGAACTACGGATGGTGGTTCATACATTGTACAGGAGGTGGTGACCAAAACCTTCCCTAAGAAAAAGAAATGCAAGAAGGTAAAGTGGTTGTCAGAGGAGGTCTTACAAACAGCTGAGAAAAGAAGAGAAGCGAAAGGCAAAGGAGAAAAGGAAAGATTTAACCAACTAAATGTAGAGTTCAGGAAAATATCAAGGGGAGATAAGAAAGCTTTGCTCAGTGATCAATGCAAATAGAGAAAAACAATAGAATGGGAAAGACTAGAGATCTGCTCAAGAAAATTAGAAATGCCAAAGGAACATTTCATGCAAACATGGGCTCAATAAAGGACAGAAATGGTATGGACCTAACAGAAGCAGAAGATATTAAGAAGAGGTGGCAAGAATACACAGAAGAACTGTACAAAAAAGGTTTTAATGACCCAGATAACCACGACGGTGTGGTCACACATCTAGAGCCAGACATCCTGGACTGTGAAGACAAGGGTCTTCACAGCCTTAGGAAGCATCACTATGAACAAAGCTAGTAGAGGTGATGGAATTCCAGCTGAGTTATTTTAAATCCTAAAAGATGATGCTGTTAAAGTGCTGCACTCAATATGCCACCAGATTTGGAAAACTCAGCAGTGGTCACAGGATTGGAAAAGGTCAGTTTTCATTCCAATCGCAAAGAAAGGCGAGTCCAAAGAATGTTCAAATTACCGTACAATTGCACTCATTTCACACGTGCAAGATTATGCTCAAAATCCTTCAAACTAGGCTTCAACAGTACGTGAACTTCTAGATGTACAGCTGGATTTAGAAAAGATAGAGGAACCAGAGATCAAATTGCTAACACCTACTGGATCACAGAAAAAGCAAGGAAATTCAAAAAAATCATATACTTCTGCTTTATTGACTTTGCTAAAGCCTCTGACTGTGTGGATCACAACAAACTGAAAAATTCTTCAAGAGATGAAAATACCAGACCACCTTATCGTTCTCCTGAAAAACCTGTAAACAGGATAAGAAGCAACAGTTAGAATCCTACACGGAACAATGGACTGGTTCAAAACTGGGGAAGCAGTACATCAAGGCTGTACACTATCACCTTGCTTATTTAACTTCTAGGCCAAGTACATTATGCAAAATGCCTGGCTTAATGACTCACAAGCTGGAATCAAGATTGCTGGGAGAAATATCAATAACCTCAGATATGCACATAACATCACCCAGTGGCAGAAAGTGAAGAGGAACTAAAGAGCCTCTTGATGAAGGTGAAAGACAGTGGAAAAAGTTGGCTTAAAACTCAACATTAAAAAACTAAGATCACGGCATCTGGTCCCATCACTTCATGGCAAATAGATGGGGAAAAAGAGCAAACAGTGACAGATTATATTTTCCTGGGCTCCAAAATCACTGTAGGTGGTGACTGCAGCCATGAAATTAAAAGACGCTTGCTCCTTGGAAGAACAGCTATGACGAACCTGCTGCTGCTGCTGCTGCTGCCAAGTCGCTTCAGTCGTGTCCAACTCTGTGCGACCCCATAGACAGCAGCCCACCAGGCTCCCCGTCCCTGGGATTCTCCAGGCAAGAATACTGGAGTGGGTTGCCATTTCCTTCTCCAATGACGAACCTAGACAGTATATTAAAAAGCAGAGACGTTACTCTGCCGACAAAGGTCTGTATAGTTAAAGCTATGGTTTTTCCAGTAATCATATACGGATGTGAGAGCTGGACAAGAAAGAAAGCTGAGCACCAAAGCTTCTGAATTGTGGTGCTGGAGATGACTTTTGAGAATCCCTTGGACAGCAAGAAGATCAAACCAGTCAATCTTAAAGGAAACCAATCCTGAATATTCATTGATACTGATGCTAAAACTGAAACTTCAATACTTTGGCCCCTGATGCAAAACAGCCAGACTCACTGGAAAAGGCGCTGATGCTGGGAAAGACTGAGGGCAGGAGGAGACTGAGGGCAACAGAGGATGAGATGGCTGGATGGCATCATCGACTCAATGGACATGAGTTTGAGGAAATTTGGGAAATAGTGAAGGACAGGGAATCCCGTCATTCTGTAATTCATGTGGTGGCAACAAGTCAGACATGACTCAGTGACTGAACAACTTAGTAAGAGCTACATCATGACATATTTAAAGGTAAATAAAATGACACAGCTGTGAAACTTTAAAATATTTCACCACAAAGGTGGGAAAAAAGAAAAAGCAATACTGAATTAAAACAGTGGGTTTTATTACCCCATTGAATGGTACACAATAAATGTATGCTGAGTGTGCTCAATCGTGTCTGACTCTGTGCCACCCCACGGACTGTAGCCTGGCAGGCTCCTCTGTCCATGGGATTCTCCAGGCAAGAATACTGAAGTAGGTTGCCATTTCCTGTAAGAAATCACAAAAACCCCATGTGTTTGCCAATTGTAGCTTGAAAAAACTACTCATCTTGGTTTCTAGTCACCTCCTTAGTCAAGGCTTTTCTGACTCCCCAAAGAAGATGATGACACTAAAGCACTTCTATTAAAATACCCACAATACTAATTTTATGTTTTTATGTGTGTCCCCTCCTGGACTGAAATCAGAGTGCAAGAACAGTCTTATTCATCTCTCAAGGATAATGGAACAGTGATTTTTACCCTACACTTAGTCCAAGAGACTCTTATATCTGATCTTTGATCTCTACCTTTGAACACAACTATAATTTAAAGACTAACTAAAATAAAAGGTTTTTGTCAGAAGTTAGCAAAACTAATCATTGTTATCAATTCTTTGAAGTCCTGAGTGCCTCTACTAAACACTACTGTCTGATTCCCTTTCAGCTAGATACCTGAAAAGAATAAAACCAACTTTTTTCTTTAGGGGGAAAAAAAAAACCAACTACCATTCAGATATTGTTTTAGTTCTTACCAGATCTGCTACACACCTAAAAAAGTGAAGAGTGTAGCAAGAATATACTCCAGCACAGTTTGCAAAACAAACAATATGCTTTACGAAACAACCTAAAAATCCCCTGAAGAAATTCTTGTGCACGATACTCAAGTCCTTAAAAGAAAATATTATATGTACACTTTATGGAAAGCTTTCTCTGATGTTGCTACTGAAAAATTTAAGGTGAAGAATAATAGATACAGAATGACCCCATTGTTGTTTAAAAGTAAGAATACATGTGGAAAAAGTCAGGAAGAACATAATATCCAGCAGTTAAGGGTAGCTAGCTTGAGGAGGGGGCAGGTTAATGGACAGTTCATTTTACACACTTCTGTACTGTGTGGTTTTCTTCAACAACACGCAAATAGTATTTTGATTTTTTAAAAAAACTATAAAATAAAAAGTTGTGATCCTGACTATACTGTGAAACAAAATATTCTTAAGTAAATATTCTAAACGAAATGAACTTTTCGTGGCAGAAATGAATGAGGAGTACGTGCACGCGTGTTAAGTCGCTTCAGTCGTGTCCGACTCTTTGCGACCCCATGGACAGTAGCCCGCCAGGCTCCTCCGTCCACGGGACTCTCCAGGCAAGAGTACTGGAGTGGGTTGCCATGCCCTCCTCCAGGGGATCTTCCCGACCCAGGGATTCAACCTACGACTCCTGCATTGCAGGCGTATTCTTTACCGCTGAACCACCGGGGGAGCCCACGTAAGAGGGAGGAGACCAAATCCAAACTGAGATGTAGTGATACTTAATACCAAAAAGTACCAAGGACCTTCGATACTTGTTTCCCATTCCAACATCCCACGGCACGGAGGAGCTTCCTAGAAGAGCTTCCGAGATGAAGGAAAAGAGCAGCAGCATTTTCTCTGTGTGTCGCTTTATAACAATGGTTTTCAAACTTGGGCGTGTACAAGAACCAACAGGAGAACGCGCTGATTAAAATACACCTTCCCGAGCTCCAGCTCCTGATATTCTGTTAGGGGAAGTATGGGTGTGGCCCCCAAATGAGCAGTCTTCAAACGAGTACTCAAGTGCCTCTGAGACAGATGGTCCGTGGCCCTGAAAATCACTACCATAAAATCTTGAAGACACTGCAGTGTCATTCTCTCCTCCCTTTCCCGCCTTTCCTCCAAAGTGCCTCAGTCATCCCCACACTTTGCGTCCTATCGAGCACCGTCCATCTATCCCGACTTCCGGTCGGTAACCCGCCGGCGGACCTGCGCCTAGTCACTGCACTCCCACCATCGTCCTCGGCGGATTCGCGTCGCGTGGCGCTTACCCCACCAGCCCGGCCTCGCCAGGCGACCTTCCGCACGCCGCCACCCACTCCTCTGGCTCCTCCCGCCGGCCACCCCCTGCCCCGGGCCGCACACCTGGCCGCGTCTCTCCCACCCCCCACCCCCCGCCCCCGGCCTGCCGGCACCTCGCCAACAAAACCCAAAAGCCACACCTCACGGCCGTTCCATGAGTCGCTTTCCGCCGAGCCCAGGGCTGTGGGGGCGTCACTCAACTGTCCCTAAGGTCTTAGCAGCATTTTGAAACGGCGAGTAGTGAAGGCGCAACTTCCGGCCTCCCCAACCCATCGCCCACAGGAGCTTCCGGTGAGGCCTCCGGAAATCATAGATGGGCCAGTGGGAGGGCTAGAGAGCAAGAAGGCTGAGCCGGCCCTACCATAGAGGGGATGCCAGTCCGGGGAAAGATAGTAGTAGGGCCTGGACGAATAAGACTTCTGAGGTTTCCATTTGAGGAAATCGCAGGGGCTTAATGCTATTTATAAACGTGTCCTGGGAGAGTTAAAAAAAAAAAAAAAAACAGGAAGGGGAGAAAGCTAAAAGCACCATCAGAGACACCTTTTCAGCTCTTCAGAAAGCTGAAAAGCCAGCCCCTCTGCTTTTCGGTGTTATTCATTCCTACTCCCCAGACATGGTGGAGCGGCACGCTAGTGTTGACGCTAATTAGGCGAGGATAAGATTAGTACAGACACAGATTACTACAAAATATGTGGTAAATGTTAAAAGAGAAGTGCAGAGGACAATGAGGTGGAGCTTATTTGGATCACATAATCAAGTCGTCTAGCCTACTCTCACAACACACAAGTGCCTTCAACAAACTTCTCAGGCATGCTGTTTGCCGGTGCCAAATGGCAGGACCCCTCCCAATACTTCATTTCGTTTACTGTAGGATGAGTCTAGATAGTCGAGGAATTTTTGAGCTGAAATATGTTATTTTACCACCTCTACTGGTTTTAGTTCTGCACTTTGGAGAAGACTAAGGCTTCATTCTTTCTAACATAAATACTATTTTTCTTTTTTTTTTTTTTGCAGACAGCTACCATGTCCCATCTCTAACCTTTCGTTTTTCTGCTTGCTGAAAATCCCCTCAGAGCTTTCAATTACTTATCTGCTGTGGCTTCAAGAACCTGTTTGTCCTATTTAAAATGTGCCTCCCGGAACCAGATACACACCTATGCAAAATAAAATGAGGCAATGACCTCTATTTGCACATTGCACCTTGCTCTGTTTCTGGCATCACCTCCGACTTAGGTAGAAATCAGAATTCTGTAAATGAGCTGAAGAATTAATTCCTTTTTCACACTTGCTCCCAGAAGGCTTTTCTAGGTGAACTGTTAACTATTTCTCCTCTCTTTTTCTGCAATTAATTTTAATTTTTAAAAATCCCAAACAGAAATTTGTCTTATATCTTTTAACTAGTACCTGGTTATTTTAGGTCCTTTCCTACTGTCTACTGGACTTTTTGGATTATGATCCTGTTACGCAATTCAGTTTAAGGTCCACAAGTATTTGTTGAACACCTACTATGTACCAAGCACCAACCTTCCATGAGCCGCTTTCCGCCGAGCCCAGGATTGTGGGGGCGTCACTCAACTGGAGTGGAGTGACGCCTGGAGTCTGGAGGTGCCGTCAGAATGTCCAGGTAAAGAGAACGTGCTAAGTGCAATGAGAGCTGCAGCTGGCCTTGCCTGGAGAGTCAGGAGGGATTAGCTCTCTCACTTTTGCATATTGTTGATTAACAATTATAATCAAATTATTATAATTATACAAATTATTTTCATTTAAAGCCTTGATAAATATGTTGAGTAGGAAATTATTAAGAATAGAGCTGGGGCTTCCCTGGTGGCTCAGTGGTAAAAGAATGCACCTGCCAATACAGAAAACACAGCTTCAATCCCTGGTCCAGGAAGATCCCACATGCTGCAGAACAACTAAGCCCACGTACCACAACTACTGAGCCTGTGCTCTAGAGCCCACGAGCAGCAAATTCTGAGCCCATGTGCTGCAGCTAATGAAGCCCACCTGCGCTAGAGCCAGTGTCCCACATTAAGAGAAGCCTGTGTGGTGAGGAGGCCGCAGACCACAACTAGAGGATAGCTCCTGTTCTCCACAACTAGAGAAAAAGCCTGAACAGCAGTGAAGACCCAGCACAGCCAAAAATAAGTAAGTTATTTTTTAAAAAGAATAGAGCTTACCCCTCATAGTTGACTCTGGTTCAGGATTCCAGAGTTCCTCTTCCAGAGTTGTTCTTAAACCAATTATCCCACCTAATAGAGGTCAACATTTGGCAACATTTCTCTGACCTTTCCCAAGGAGTCCATAAAAAAATAAATAAATGACTTGCTATAATGAAAACAAATCGTATCTATAGTATTTCTTCTACCAGTCAAGTAAACTTGCCAAAAAAGAAAACAAAATTGGGTTAACAAGATCATAACTGATTCAGTGATCGCCGCTTCCTTCTCTAAGAACTGTGCTCACAAACCATGTATTTGATAAACAGGAAATCTGGGTTTAGTCTAACTATTCTAGAAACCAGAAAGTTCCACAGGTCTTTAGTTTCCCCAATCTGTAATGTAAAAGGAGTGAATTGAATAAATTTTCTAAGGCCTACTGCAGCTTTAAAGGAATTAAAAGCCAATGTTATTGCCCTTTCTGAAAAGCTGTAAGAAACTATTTCAGACATGTAAAAAAGTGTAATGAAGAATATGACTCCTTTCCCCCACAATTCTTCATAAAGAACATTACCTGTACAAAAAAGTCCTGCATGTGGGACTCTCCTGGTGATCCAGGGGCTGACTCTGATCTCTCAGTGCTGGGGCCCTGGATTTGATCCCTGGTTGGGGAACTAGTTCCCACATGCCACAGCTAAGACCCTGTGCAGCCAAATAAATAAATAAAAATAAGTATTTTTAAAAGTTCCCCTTCAGTCTCTTCTCCGATGACATTTCCCTCCTTCATCTGAAGAGGGAACCATTATCCTGAGTTTGGTATTTACCCCTGCAACCATTTAGTCTTTTAGGATTTATACCTGTATATATTCCTTTCACATATTTTATACTTCAAATTTTAAAAAAATTTGTCTTCATGTTTACCCTTCTGTCTGTGTACTTTGTATCCTAATCTCCTTTTCTCATGAGGACATCAGTTCAGTCGCTCAGTCGTGTCCGACTCTTTGCGACCCCATGAACTGCAGCACACCAGGCCTCCCTGTCCATCACCAACTCCCGGAGTCCACCCAAACTCATGTCCATTGAGTCGGTGATGCCATCCAACCATCTCATCCTGTGTCGTCCCCTTCTCCTCCTGCCCTCAATCTTTCCCAGCATCAGGGTCTTTTCAAATGAGTCAGCTCTTCACACCAGGTGGCCAAAGTATTGGAATTTCAGCTTCAACATCAGTCCTTCCAATGAATACCCAGGACTGATTTCCTTTAGGATGGACTGGTTGGATCTCCTTGCAGTCCAAGGGACTCTCAAGAGTCTTCTCCAACACCACAGTTCAAAAGCATCAATTCTTCTGCACTCAGCTTTCCTTATAGTCCAACTCTCACATCCATACATGACTACTGGGAAAACCATAACCTTGACTAGACGGATCTTTGTTGACAAACTAATGTCTCTGCTTTTTAATATGCTGTCTAGGTTGGTCATAGCTTTCTTTCCAAGTAGTAAGTGTCTTTTAATTTCATGTATGCAATCATCATCTGCAGTGATTTTGGAGCCCCCCAAAATAAAGTCAGCTACCATTTCCCCTGTTGCCCCATCTATTTGCCATGAAGTGATGGGACCAGATGCCATGATCTTAGTTTTCTGAATGTTGAACTTTAAGCCAACTTTTTCACTCTCCTCTTTCACTTTCATCAAGAGCCTCTTTAGTTTTTCTTCACTTTCTGCCATAAAGGTGGTGTCAACTGCATATCTGAGGTTATTGATATTTCTCCTGGCAATCTTGATTCCAGCTTGTGCTTCATCCAGCCCAGCGTTTCTCATGATGTACTCTGCATAGAAGTTAAATAAGCAGGGTGATAATACACAGCCTTGATGTACTCCTTTTCCTATTTGGAACCAGTCTGTTGTTCCATGTCCAGTTCTAACTGTTGCTTCCTGATCTGCAAATCTAATGTGTATTCCTTGAGTGAGAAATTGGAACATTAATGAGCCAAAATTTAATAGTTCCCCATTGCTTAGGGGACAGTTATTCTTTCAAGTTAACTTAATATTGTCAACTTTCTAAATTCTCTATGTCTCCCTCTACTCCAGTCAAATACATGTTAAGCCTTAAATTGAAGCGTCATTTTCTTAGGTCAGTCTCCCAAGACAATAGAAGTGAAAGCAAAAATGAACAACTGGGACCTAATCGAACTTAGAAACTTTTGTACAGCAAAGAATATCATGAAGAAAACAAAAAGATAGCCTACAGACTAGGAGAAAATATTTGCAACACGAGACCAGGGGTTCATTTCCAAAATTGTATACAAACAACTCATACAACTCAATAACAAAAAACCCAAACAACTCAATCTAAAAATGGACAGAAGACCCAAGTAGACATTTCTCCAAAGAAGATACATAGATGGGCAATAGGCACATGAAAAGACATTCAGCTTTGCTAATTATTAGAGAAATACAATCAAAATAACATTGAGGTATATGCGTCACACCAGTCAAAATGGCCATCATCAAAGAGTCGATAAATACTGAAGAGGATGTGGAAGAAAGAGAACCCTCCTGCATTGTTGGTGGGAATGTAAATTGGTGCGACCACTATAGAAGATACTATGGAGGGAAGTTCCTCAAAAAACTAAAAATAGAGTTGCTACTAACTCCAGGAGATAGTGAAGGACACGGAAGCCTGGCATGCCACAGTCCACGGGGTCGCAAGGAGTTGGACATGACTGAACAACTGAACAATGATCCAGCAATCTCACTCCTGGGTATATATCCAGAGAAAACTATAATTTGAAAAGATATATGCATCTCAATGTTCACAGCAGCACTATTTAGGATAGACATTAGACATAGAAGCAACCTTAATGTCCATTGACAGATGAATGGATAAGAAGGTGTGGTACACATATACAGTGCAACACCACTCAACCGTAAAAAGAAAGAAAGCATGCCATTTGCAGCAACATGGATGGGCCTAGAGATTATCATACTCACTGAAGGAAGTCAGAAAGAGAAGGACAAATATCATATACCATTTATATGTAGAAACTAAAATAAGAAAAAACGAACTTATTTACAAAACAGAAACAGACTCACAGACATAGAAAACGTGGTTACCAAAGGGGAAGGAGAAGAGGAGGGATAAATTAGGAGTTCAGGATTAACAGGTGAACACTACTGTATGTAAAATAGATAAACAACAAGGTTCTACTGTATAGCACAGGGGAATATATTCAGTATCCTGTAATAAACTGTAATGGAAAAGAACATGAAAAAAGAATGTGTGTGTGTATCTGAATCACTTTGCTATATACCAAAAACTAACACAACATTGTAAAGCAAGTGTACTTCAATAAAAAAATAAATGTGTTAAAGTTTATATATAGCATGACTATAGTTAATAATAGTGTCCTATATATTTGTATTGCTAAGAGAGTAATCTTGGAAGTTCTATTACAAAAAAAATTTTTTGTAACTGTATGTGGTGACAGATGTTAACTAGATTTATTAGGGCGATCGTTTTGCAGCATATACAAATATCAAATCATTAGGTTGTGCACCTGAAATGATGTAACATGTCAATTTTACCTCAATAAAAATTAATTTAAAAAATATGTTAAGCACTTGTTGAAGGTTGGATAGTGTCAGAGAACCAAAGAACAGAATCATGGAGTCTGATCTTGTTATATTTTTATCTAACTTTGTGAATGCTTATTATATGTCAGACACTATTCTAAGCAATTTACATAAACAATCTTATTTAATTCTTGCAATCATTTTATTGTCCTGAGACAGAGGAATAGTTTACTCTAGATCACACAGGGTAGTAAGGTTTCAAAAAGGGGCACCTAACTTCAGTACCCAGTCTTTACAGATCCTTTCAATTTTTGAAGGTACTTACATGCATCGTTTAGAAAGTTTCAAGTTGAAGTATAGTTGATATACAATATTATATTAGTTTCAGATGAACAGCATTGTGATTCAGTATTTTTAGAGATACTGCTATTGAAAGTTATTACAAAGTAATGGCTGTAATTTTCTGTGCTGTACAATATATCTTTGTTGCTTAATTTTTATATTTGAAATATAGCCTAACACTATCTTACAATTATTCCCAAATTGTGTTCTTTTACATGATTATTAATGGCTACATATCATTCTTAATAGCTGCTGCTGCTGCTAAGTTACTTCAGTCGTGTCCGACTCTGTGCGACCCCATAGACGGTAGCCCACCAGGCTCCCCTATCCCTGGGATTCTCCAGGCAAGAACACTGGAGTGGGTTGCCATTTCCTTCTCCAGTGCATGAAAGTGAAAAACAAAAGTGAAGTCGCTCATTCTTAATAGGCTATACCATAATTTATATAGCCATTTATGTCATTTACAGTTTTTTTTTTTCCAGTTAAAATGCCTTGATGTTCTTTTCTCTCTTGTAATCAAGTCTTTTTGCACATCGCTGATTATTTCTTTAGGACAAATTCCTCAGAGTGGAATTGCTGGACCAGGGCAATCACTTAAAGCAGTTGGAATTAAGGGAAAGCAACGTCAGCTAAGAAAAACCCTTCGATGTCCCGCTCTAAGCCCCACGGAGGGTTAATTCTCCACGTCAGCCCTGTGGCAGAGGGCAGCGCTCAGAGTACTGGCGGCTGTGGAAAAGAAGAGCCTCCGATGCCAAGATCGAGAAAATGTCTCACCGCTGGCATGTTCAGCTTTCCACTCTGGTTTCCTGGGATTTCTGACTGGAAGGTCATTGGGGTTTGTGTCACGTAAAACTATGACTCGGACCCCATGATGGGACCTGCAGGACAATCCCACCATCCCTCTGCGGGGTCCTTTCTCCCGCTCCACACTACACAGTTCAGTTCAACAGCTTCAGAACAGCATATCTGTATTCTCTCTTAGAGAGGTTTGTGTGTGTGTGTGTGTGTGTGTGTTTGGTCGGGAACGTTTTAGATACCCACCCTTTTATCAAGAGTGTAATAAATCTTGTCAGTACAGATCTTCAAAAGTGGCCTACGTCACCGTTCTGTTCATCTTAGACTTGTCAGAGAGATTACCTAATTATTATTATTATTACCCAATAATGGTTATTGGGCACAGAAGAATCTCGCAATCCTGAGTTAACCGGTAATGCTGGCGAAAGGTCCACGAGGCGCGTTCTGTTTTCCCTGGCGCACGAACCCAGTGCTTGACCGGGTTTACCACAGTTTCACAAAATGCCGGCGGAGGAGGCGGGTCCGCGGCGCTCGTCGTCCTTAAGTAAGATGCCGCAGGAGCAACGTGCGTTCGTGAGAGCCCGGATAGCTCAGTCGGTAGAGCATCAGACTTTTAATCTGAGGGTCCAGGGTTCAAGTCCCTGTTCGGGCGCTTTGTGTTTTTTCACCTTCAGTTTTGTTTTCTTCCCCAGTTCTTAGAAATCTGAAGGAAAAAAAATTCCTCCCGAAAACCGCGCAAAACCTCCGCACTCACCAAGAAATTGAGTCATTTTGCGTAGCCGCTTTTCTTTCTTCCCTGACTGTACGTTTATCTATCATACTCCGAAATCAATGAAAAATAAAGTTGATACGACTTAAGGTAGAAGTAGACTTAGCAACTAAACAAACCTTGGAATTTTCGAAAAATCAGAAGGCGCCCGAACAGGGACTTGAACCCTGGACCCTCAGATTAAAAGTCTGATGCTCTACCGACTGAGCTATCCGGGCTCTCTCGAAAACCCTTTTCTCTTCTGTTTACTTGATAATATTCTAATTGGCCCTCAAATCTAAATTTTAGTTCGTATTATTTTTTCCAGTAAGATAAGGAAACACAAACATTCATTTTTCTGTGTTTTTCTCCATTCACTTAATACGTGTTTTCTTCAAGTTCCTTCATATTTAATGTCTGATGAATTTCTAATATTCACTAAGCTCTCTAAAATTACGTGGTAGTAAATTACAGAAAAATGGGAAACGGAGACGAACATTAAAAATTCAGAAAGCTGCAACCTCTTTTTACTACACTTCTGTCTTCAGTATACTGCTTCTCTGATAGGGCCTCTGAATGTCGGTTATACTCTGCGGAACCAGGTTTCAGGGATTTCCCCCATATCTTTAATGAACAATAGGACCTCTGAATGTCAGTTATATCTACCGACCCAGGTTACAGTATTTTCCCCATATTTTTAAAGAACAATGTATTTCCATTCACTTGATGATATAGCTGTTAAACAGGCATTCCTTAGCACAAAAGAAGGAAAGATACATTTGACTCATAAATAGAGGAGCTAATACAGGAAAAGATAAGTGACTGTGGAAAGGTGGATCCGAATATAGATTGAGAGAAAGGGAGTTTAGACCTTTAATTTAGATTTTGATTGAATTTTTCCCTTTCTCCCTCTTCCAGACAATTTGCAATTTTCAAATCAGACTCCCAAGGTGAGTCCTTCTAAAGCAGTATTAGTGTGTACCAGTGAAAGCAACATAAATTATTAAGAATAAAAATCTCCAGATCAGCCTGGCTTTTCCTAAAATCAACTTCATCAACTGTGACGCATAGGGTAAGGAAAACAGGATTATGAAATTTCAAGACTGATAAGGGAGTGCATTTTTGTTTCTGGGAACCTGAGGCTTCTGACACAATGAACTAAATTGCCCAGCCTCAGTTGCAGGAGTTTGCTTCCTACAATTGCCTGATTCTTTAAAAACAAAGGCCAACAAACTGTGTGATCCTACACAGGCCTGAGTTTCCACATCAATAAAACGAGGGAAGTTGGTTAGATGACCTGTACTGCGGCTGCTGCTAAGTCGCCTCAGTCGTGTCCGACTCTGTGCGACCCCAGAGAGGGCAGCCCACCAGGCTCCCCCTTCCCCGGGATTCTCCAGGCAAGAACGCTAGAGTGGGTTGCCATTTCCTTCTCCAATGCATGCAAGTGAAAAGTGAAAGTGAAGTCGCTCAGTCGTGTCCAACTCTTAGCGACCCCATGGTTTGTAGCCCACCAGGCTCCTCCGTCCATGGGATTCTCCAGGCAAGAGTACTGGAGTGGGGTGCCATTGCCTTCTCCGAGATGACCTGTAAGACACTTTCTAAATTAAAAATTTTTACCACTCTTGTTACTTTTTTTGCGGGGGATAAGATTAGAAGGAAGACTCAAAACGCAACAGGAAGAAATAATGTAATTGTAGAAACATTTTTTGATCATCTATTGATATTATGGCTTAGGTTCTGTGATGAAAGTCAGAGATGTATAGGACCTGGATCCTGTTCACAGTCTAGGAAAGAAGGGAGACATTTAAGCAGTTAATTTAAACAAAGTAATAAATGCAGTATTAAGAATTCAAGTACAAGAAGAGGCAGGAGATGAGAATGGACAGACAGAAAGGGTGTACAAAATGAGGGCAAGGGGTCTTTCAGTTTTCAGCAAGGAAAACAGGATCAAAGTTAAGTTTCAACAAGTTAACTGTCAGAGGTATGCAGAGGAAACTGTAGTGAGCCAGACAGACATTTATCTATTCAGGTATTTCTTGAGCACTCATGTGTGAAATAAGGAAAAACTGTTTGCTCTGTTTGAATGAGATGTGAAAATGTATTATACCTAATTTCTTTTTTTTTTTTTTTTAAGGAAGGGAACTAGTAGCTGTCCAGTGTCCCTGTGAAGTGAAGTGAAGTTGCTTCAGTCGTGTCCGACTCTGTGCGACCCCAGAGACGGCAGCCCACCAGGCTCCCCGGTCCCTGGGATTCTCCAGGCAAGAACACTGGAGTGGGTTGCCATTTCCTTCTCCAATGCATGAAAGTGAAAAGTGAAAGTGAAGTTGCTCAGTCGTGTCTGACTCTTCGAGACCCCATGGACTGCAGCCTACCAGGCTCCAGTGTCCCTAAAGAAGCAAAAATAAAGTGGTTTTTTTTTTTTTTTTCCTGGTCAATGGCTTCATTTGTTACATCGTATTGCCTTTGCTCCAGGAAAATAAACCAGCTGTTTAAATAGACTAACTCATGAATTGCTTATTGAGCACCTACTATTTCCACAGCAAAGAGACAGGCACAGTGGGAAGGAAAACAGTTAAGTCTGGAAGGAAAATGAGAAATGAAAATTGTGTTTTGGGGTTGGTGAATAAATTAATCTGGCTGTAATAAAGGGAGGTAGACAGGGAAAGTGTGGGATTGGAGACAGCTGACGGGATTTATTTCAGGCTAGAGGAGAATAATTTTATCATATAGGCAACAGCAAAGTTTGAAAATCAAATTGAAAGTTTGGCTTGTTAACATTGTAAAGTCCCATCTGAAGTAGCATGAACTGAATCTGCTTTTTCTATATTGGGTTACAAAATACCATCAGTAGCGCTTTCTCCTTTTTAAGCATGAAATCTTCCGGGAGTGCTACCAAGCTTCTCACTCACATTGACTGTTGAACTTAATTCTCCCACTGGAGGGCAGTCTAAACTCACAGATTCTAGATTTGTGGCCCAAACTCGCCCACCCCCCGCAACCCTTCTCAAATTTCCCCACTAATTATTAAACACATGCTCTTTGCTCTTCTACTCATCAGACTCATTGGTCATTGAAATTTTCCATCAACTCTGTATCAGAGCTAGGAAAGTTGTGGATGAAGAAATGGGTCCCCAAACCAATGCTGAATGTACCTACTCAGAGACCCAGTGCTTCACCATCATCATCTTTGAGTTGAGATCATTACAAGGTGCAGAGATGCATGGTACAGAGGAATTGTTTTGAAAAGTTTCCTTTTGTGTTTTTGGCCCAATAACTCCAAACTGAGAGCAGCCTGGGTTTCTGGTAGGCTCTTCAAGCTCTCTCCCACCACACTCCTCTCTATGATAGAAAGGCTAACAACTCAAGAACCCCTCTAGCATTCAGAATCCACTGACTTCTTGTCAATCCAAAAGGCATTTCCAGCCCCGAGCCCCTGGATGCCTCAGCCGCCCTTGTGTTCACATCCCTCTTTCCTGACACTTTCTCTCCTCCTCCTTTCTGACACTCTGGCGTCTCAGTTCTTCCTTTCAGGCCTCTTCTTGCCTCTATTTGCCCACTTGGGTGATGTCGTATATGTAACTTTGTTTATCATCTGTGAATGGAAGAGTCCAAAATTGAAACCATGTGTCCATGCCTCTACTTTCAATTTAGTTTCATAAATCTAAAGTCTACTAGACATCTCCACCTGAGCATTCCAGAGACACTGCAAGTCCAAATTTAATTTAATGTTCAAAATCAGAGTCATGATTGTACCTCCAATACCCGGGCCCTGTCTTACTACAGTCCCTCACTTAGTAAATGGCACCACCTGCCCCCAGTTCCTAAGGCATCAGGTGGGGAGTAATTCTACACTCTTCCCCCTCATTGATGATCCCTATATTCAGTACAGTACCAAGTATTACTGACTTGACTGCCTGACTCTCTTGTATCTGTCCTTCCCTCCCATCCCACGCTTCTGTCCCTGCTTCGAGATTCTCTGCTCTTGCACCCTGAATGCAGCCATGGCCTCCCCGTGAGTTCCCAGCCGGTACTCCTAAGTGTGCAAATGGCACACTCCAATTTGAAGGAACAATTTACAAAGGGCCAGCAGGGTGTAGAAAGCCAAAAGCAACAGTGTGCAGTCTCCCGGGCCAGCAGAAAAGGGAGTTCCCACTTCTTGGCCTGAAAGTCGAAGGAAGGGAGTGAGCAATTCTCTAAATGAAGAGAGAAGAGGGAAAGGGAGAGGGAGGGAAAGGAGCTGAGAGGGAAGGGGAAACACCTGGAGGAAGCTTTGTTGAGCGTGGCAGCCAGCCCACAGTGACCCCAAAGAGAAGGAGCCCAAGGAAGAAATGTCCAGACCTCTTGACCTCCCTCCTCCTGCTCTTCTGAGGAGGCTCCCCACTGGCCCACCGCTTCTAGGAAACCAGAGGGCCCAGAGTGGGTCTGCAGGGGCAAAGGGAAGACATCAGTATGTATTCCAAATCCTTCTGTAATAGGCCGCATCACTGATCACACCACTCCCAGTCTGCACCCTGGGTTCTCTGTTGCCTACAGGGCTAAACCTAAATTTTTTGACATGCCCTGGTTTCTCTAATAATACAGAATTTTCTCCCTACCAAGATGCATTAAATGCATTTAATATGATCCTCAGCCCAGCAACTCGGGCAGGCCTATTTCCTGTTAGCTCTTCACTTAAGACTCTCCACTCCAGCAACCCTGGACCACTGAGGGCCCCACACTACTGTGTTCTCTCAGGCTTCCGAGCTTAGCCTGATGACTAAGAGCACACAGAAAGGGGTCATAAATGTGTGCTGTGATCACGCAGTGAATGAGTGAATGAGTGCATGTTTTTATCCCCCGAGGCTCTTGAGCATTAGGAATAGTGTCATACATACGTTATATGTACAGAACACACAGGCTGTGGTCATCAAAATGGTCCATTACATTCTTTCCTTTGATCTTCACAACAGGCCTGAGTGGGAAGCAAAGCTGATAGAACTATTGATGCTCAGAGGGTGAAGTGGGCTACCCAAGGCCACAGTGCAGTGAGTAGAAAACAAACACAAGCCTTTGTCCCTTCTCCTTTCATGAGCTTCTCCTCCCATTGTCTCACTCAAGGTTGCCTGCAATTAATGGTTCTTTGCACTGGCCCAGATTTCACCTTATATGAGAACAAAACAATATCCCAAGAGGTACCTCCAAATCATGATCTCACTTTTTACATTGCTTTCTCCCTCTACATAGGACTTCATCTGGCTATTCAAATTTCCTTCCCCAAAATAGTTATCCTCCTTTGAGCTCTAAAGTCTCTTCCATTTAGGAAATTTTAAAACGCCCTTATCTTTTTTAAAAGGCCTTTCTGACACCCTTAAAAAAAATCCACAGAACTCCAGTGAACCCCAAACAGACTGTAAGAGTAGCATTTTAACAAACATTTCTTTGAGACCAGAGAAGGCACGGGTTTGCAGATGTTTCCCTGAGAACGCTAGCAGGGGAGTCCTGGGCCTCTGACCTCAGGCTGGGAGTACTGAGCCCTAGATACCTGAAGGGGACGGCAGGGGAGGGACTCTGAGAACCAGGTGCTGAGCGTAGTCTGGCAAGGAAGAAACAAGGAGGACCCTGGTGGAGAGCAAGATTCAAGTTTTGAGGAAAACGCACTTTGAGATAACATAGCATCGTTATTATGCAAAACAAACGCAAATGAGGGGCGGGCCAACTATGGGTTTCTTTGGGTGGAGCCCTTCGGAAAATTCTTCTAGAGACCACTGCTCAAACAAAGGTACTGAGTCAAAATTTTAAATAGAACGTAATGTATGAAAGATTTTCCCTTGCGCTGGTTGGGCTGGAGGATCAACCACTACCCTTCCCCTTCAGGTTGCAGACTGCTATTTAACGGGGCTCGGGTCACACGACCCACTAGGGCGAACCGAAAAACCGATGAAGCAGAAAAGTGCAAAAGGCAGAGGCAGCTTCCCCACGCCGTCTCCTCCAACCTCAAGGTAGGGACTCTCTCGGGCATCGCTCTGTTAATGATGCGGGGGGGAGGAAATTCCATCCACTGATACCCGGACCTCAAAACTCTGTCATTTCCAGTAGAATGATCTGGCATTCGTCCGGCACACAGCAAAGGGGTCCCAGCAGGGAAGGTAATGACCATCTGCAAACACCCTCACATGAGTGGAGAGTGGAGATCTCGGCCCCTGGGTTTCCGAAGCACGACTCGACGCCTTGATTTTCCCTCCCCGCGCGCAAAGGCCGGGGAGGCGGGGAGCCGAGCGGGAGGGGCAGGCGGCCGGGCTCGGGGCCCGCCCTCCTCCGCGCTTCGGGCGCTGCGGGCTGGGGCCGCGGCCTGCGGCTGCCCGCCCTGCCCGCGTCCGGCCGAGCCTCCGCTGCCGTGCAGTGCGCGGGGTCTCCGGGAGATGGCTTCCCCGCGCTCGCCCGCGGCTGCCGCTATTGTCTCCCCCGGGCCCGCCGGACCCCGCGGGCTCGCGCACGCCCTCCCCTGAGCCGACTCCCCAGCCGGTCCTCGCGCCCCTTCTGCCTCCCCGCTGCCTCGGGCCCGGCGCCCGCCGCGTGCTGCCCGGGAGGGAGCGGCCCCGAGGAGGCGGTGCGCCGCCGGAGCCGCCGGGAGCCGGCAGCCCGGGTCTCCGAGCGCACGACCGCAGGAAACCGCAGCGGGCGCAGGTAAGGCGCGCACCCGGCCGGGCGACCCGGGCCGCGTCTGCGGATCACCCGCCGAGTAGGGCGGACGGAGGTCCGGGGCTCTCCCTGAAGCATGGCAGCTGCGAGGTTCAACAATGGAAGGACCCGAGGGTTCCCGGGGCGCGGGCCGCGGGGGCGGTGGGCGCCGAGCTCCGGGCCCCGCGCCCGAGCGGGAGGCCCCGCCGCCTCCCCGCTCCTGGGGTCTCCGAGTGTCTCGGACCCCGGGCGCCCTCTTCCCCACCCCTTTCCCTCTGAACACACTTCCTGGCTCCCAGCGGCAAGGCGCCCTGAATCAGCCAATGGTTTTGGTGTTTTGGTTTGTTGAAGATGAGAAAATAAAAGGCAAAACCTGCCCTGGAGTGAGAGTGGTGGGGTGGTGCTTTCTCTTAGGGTAGGTGAAAAGTCAGCATCTAGCCTAGGGAATATATAATAGATATACATTTTTTAGGCGGACAGATAGGAAAATTGGCTTCTGCCTTATAAGGATACTGCAGCAAAAGGGGAAAGCTTGGGAGAGGGAGAGGGGCCTTCATTCCGGAGTTCCCGGTCCCTGGGGGGAGGCGCAGCTCCCCGGCCTGTATTTGTCTCTGGTTTTCAGCTCCCGACAGCGGTGGCTTTGATGTTGGGGCGCAATCGCAGCAGCAGGAAGCCCCGGGGAGCCTGCCAATCTCGGGTAGGGTGGGGTGGGAAGCCCAGGGGCTCGGCAGGCTCCCGGGTTGTGAGAAGAGGTTACTAACGTGTGAGGTTAGCGCACACACCCTGGTTGGCCGCGGGGCGCGTGTGAAGACCCTGCCATTGCTCGCGCTCTTCAGGCCGACCTCCATTCTCTTGGTCTCCACATCCTTGTGGGGTCTTTATGGCTTCCCAGCCCCTCCAGCCTGGCTGCGATGGAATCTCTATTGTCTCTGCTGCCCTGATGTTTTTTTTTTTCTCGGTTCTTTTAGAGAATTTTGTACCCTGGGTGGCTGGTCCGAGCGTGGCACCAGATCCCTTAGCACACAACTACCCAGGCTTCCAGAAGTGGGCCAACATGCCCCTCCTTCTCTGTCTAAACTACCTGACTGTATGGGTTGTGGCCAAGCAGATGTAAGTAATTTGCACTGAATTCCAACCCTGTATCAGCCGCTGAATGAAAACTTATTCTGTTGCCACACAAGGCCTCAGGAAGATACTGGAAGAGAAATGGTCCAGGGGGTGGCAAACTTGATCCCTCCCGGACTCCAGCTGTGCATCCCAGAACACAGAAGTTACGAGGCTTCAGAACTGCAGCTCCTCCAGAGCCTGGCGGTCCCCTCTGGGGTTGTGTCCATGGAAAAATTAAGTCGAGGCACATTTTATAGCCCTGCCTGGCAGCCAGCGTCTGAGGAGGTGGTGGCTCGGAGCCGGAGCCCTGGACTGAAGTGTGGCTGCTTCCCCTTTGGCCTTTGGGTGAGCCCAGGGTTTGACTTCCATGGCTCTGAACTTACTGCTGAGTGTGCATGGGTGTGTGTGTCTGACTCTGACCAAACTCTCAGCCCTGGCCAGAAGGGAGTTAGTCCATTTCCCTCTTCCTGGAAAGATTGGTGAGGGAGGCTCCGTTTATCTGGGTCCTCAGGCCTTTCCCTGGAGTGCTTGTTTGGATTGTCCAGTGACCTGGAATACCTGCGTACTTGGCCGGGATGTAACGATGCTCTAACAGATACCCCACGTTCTTGTGAGCCTTAGGTCTCCTCTCTGGTTTCTCCACCCCACCTAGGCCTGACATTTTGAAGTATCTCATGTGTATGGTCATTCAGCCTGGACAGCCCTGCTGGCCAACAGGAATAAAAATGAGGGAACTCTGTTCCCTTTGGGGGTTTGTAACTGGCCTTAAACTTCAGGCTCCTCGTGCTCCCAGGACGTGAACTTGGGTGCAATAGTGCGGAGTAGTAGAGAAGCAGTGGGTGGGTTCAGTGTCAGGAGGCCTGGCTTCCTAGCTGTGTGAGTATGAACAGCTTGTGAGCCTAAGACTCAGTTTGCATAACTATAAAAGGGGGGAAAATACCTTTGGGTCATAGGATTGTTTTAAGGATGAAAAACACTGCTTACCATGAACTGAATAAAATCATGTATGCAAAAGCACTCTAAAAAGTACAGAGTGCTATACAAAAGTAGGTTATACATCTGAGTTTAGTCTCACTAATGAGGGAGGGAAAGCTGGTGGGGATGGGGTAGAGGGATGGGAGGAAAGGGATATGAAATAGAGAATGTTCTGGAAACTTTCTTTTCTGGCTAAGGGAAAGTAATGTGACAATGCCCAGGTAAACTATTCTTTGGGTATTTCTCTTTAAATAGGGTTGCTAGAATGGGAACTAGGAGAGAAGGAAAGTCCACTTAATGATATTTCTAGGGAATCAGGGGGATATATACACCCCCAAAGGCTGACTGCTGTCTATAGTTAGGGTAGTACTGAGCTGGCAAATAATATTGTAGCTCACACTGATGTCAGCTAGCTAGTCAATACAGAGGAGAGATTTGAAGCGGGCATTCCCTCTCCAGACCCTGTGCTCATAAGTTGGGTGCCCCTTTGAGGGAGATGTTGGGTCCTGGGAAAGGAGCAGCAGAGTTGCAGAATTCATTCATACTGGATTCCTTGATTTGAATGCCAGTGAGATGCTACCGGACTGGGACATACCTTAGATAACTCACTTCTCAAGGACACAGATCCTGGGGGACAAATTTCCTCCACCCAGCCCTAGTCCAGCATAGCACCTCCTTAATTCTTGCATTTCCTAGGATCACATATAGTTTTAGAATTGGAAGTCATTTCTCTACAAAGAAATGACTCTTCCAAGGTCAGGTGATTCTTAACAATGCTGGAACTTGTTCCACAGATCATTTTACTACCAATGAAAGGACCTGTCTTTTAGCACTTTGGAATGTACCTATCAGTTGACCCTATCGTTGCTGGGAAATTTTCTTCTCTCAGGATATCGGTGATGGAATTCACTGTCCTCAAATCTCCATAGTGTTAAAGGGATTAATGACACAGAACATATTTTGAGCTTTGGGGAAGAAGCCCACAAGGTATGGAGGAGGAAGAGGAGAGCAGTCCCAATAGTCCTGGGGCAGAATATAGAATCTGTGACAAGGGATCTTTAGCAGTTCGTCCTTCCTCTTCTTGAGAACTTCCTGTAGGAAGTCTCACCTAGCAGAGGCTCCATAGTGTTTCAACAAGAGGCCAAAAATCATTTACCTCTTTGGAAACTTTTTTCCTTCCTCCTTAACTTTTGCACCTGCCACTCTTCTTTTTGAAAACATTGTTCGACACCCTTCATCCTGGACCTTTCTCTCCTAACCTCAGCCAACCCTAGTCACTGCGAGACTAGTTTCCTGGGCAGTGGCTTCTTTTCTCCTTGGCGTTTTTTTCCACTACGTTTAATGCCTCATTCCAAATCTCGACCCGTGGATCCTGTCTTAGAGGTTAGCTTCTATTTCTGCATCCTCCCCACTGTGGGTGGGTGCCAGTCCTGAGAGCTGCTCACACACTCTGGTTCCCCAGGCCCACCAGGAATAAGCTTGCATGGAGGCATCCTCTCCTGCCAAGGTTTTCTCTCTTTCTGTCTTAGTCTGCTTAGTACCCTTGACAGCAGACCAGAAGACACAGTGAGGGGAACGGGATAGAGAGCCGAGGAGATAGTACAGTTTGCCTTGCCAGGTGAAGAAACAGATATGAGCTCTTCTCATCTCAGGTCCAAACCTAGAACCCAGACTGGAGTGATTGATGGTGTCCAGCCACCGTTGAGACACCTCTGAGGGCCCCGTGTTTCTGAAAGCAGAGTGTCTGCCCCATCCCTGACTTGTCACGCTCGAGTGTCTTCCAGAGGGTAAAAGAAGTTAAAGTACGAGGAGCACTGGAGGACTCATTTAATTCTGACCCAAAATGGAGAGATTGTTTGCAAATTGGATATTATGGGCACCTGGGAGAACGCAACTGTATTTCCCCCCAAAATATTATAACTAGGATGTCAGACTTACACTTTAGAATTCAGGAAGACAGATTTTTTTTCTTTTTTTAAATTAAGAGAAAAGATGGATATAGTTCCCTGACAAGCGATTTTGAAAGAGTGGCTCCCTGAGGGTTGTCAGTTCTCTGAAGTGCAATTTTGGTTACGCTGTTGTAGGTGGTCCCAACAAGGAAGGCAAAAAGGAGCCATTTGAGAAAAAGTTCAAATACCAAGCAAGGCATGATAAAAATACCAAGCAAAGCATGATAAAAAAGAATAGCCTCCAGCACTGAGTGTCTGTCTTCCTGTAGCTTTTCAAACCTTAATTCCCACCCCCACTGCAATCCTTGGAGGAAATAGATGATGAAATTGTCTCATTCTCCTTTGCAGATGAGAGAACTGAGGTTCAGCTTAGGTTTAGATTCAAACCAAGATTAAGGTTGTACAACTAATGAGAAAAGAGCCAGAGATTGAATGTAGGTCAAGATGCCTCTAGAACCTGGGTTGTTTCTATGCTGCACTGGAGGCACCTGTGAGGAAAAAATGTCAGTGAGGCCCAGGTTCTGAATGAGATGGGGCTTCCGCAAGAGTCAGGTGACAGCAGCAAGTGTTCTTCTTAAAGTCATCTGTGGAAGAAGATGTGATCACAGAGGCAAGGAAGCTTGTCAGTTAATGTTTAAAAAGAGCTCATCTGTTCATTCACAGATGTTTTTTGAGTGCATACTAATGACTTTAGGTGCTTTCAGTGTCTAGCACATACAGCCTTCCAGAACTTACTCCTGGGTGGAGAACATAGACGAATGAGTAGGCTATAGTATGGGATGCTTAAAGAATTCATAAATGAGGTGTTTAGGGTGGTCAGAATTCCTGGTGGAAATGAAATGTTAGCTGAGATCTGAACAATGAGTAGGTGTTGGGGTGGATTGGGGAGTGAAACAAGTGGTGAGAGAGGTAAAGGAAGTGTAGTTTAATTTGGCCAGTACTCTTGCCTGGAAAACCCCATGGACGGAGGAGCCTGGTGGGCTGCAGTCCATGGGGTTGTGAAGAGTTGGGCACGACTGAGCGACTTCACTTTCACTTTTCACTTGCATGCATTGGAGAAGGAAATGGCACCCCACTCCAGTGTTCTTGCCTGGAGAATCCCAGGGACGGGGGAGCCTGGTGGGCTGCCGTCTCTGGGGTCGCACAGAGTCGGACACGACTGAGGCGACTTAGCAGCAGCAGCAGCATTGGAGGAGCTTGCATTTTATCTTTTATTCATCCATCACCCATTATGCATTGAATGCACATGGTGAACCTGAGTGCACAGCAGGGAAGAAGACAGACCAAATGAATTTCCAGGAGTAGTATCTGATGCATGGCAAGGACTCAGTAGATGGTGGTGGTCAGTTAATTTTATCATCTTCCAGTAGCAGGTTTGTGCTAAACCCTCAGAATATAAACGAGTTCAACATGGTCCCTGACTTTGGGGTAACCACACTATACTCCAAAAAACTCAAGTGAACAGATGAGCTTTATGTAGAAGGTAATTCTGTAAGCTCAATATGAGTCAGTTGTCCTATGGTTGTCCCAAGGCAGCATTTCTTTAAAAAGTATAGAAACTAAGACTAGAGTACTTAACATTTTGGGGGACACTTGAATTCTGAGAACCTAATACATGCTATTGGGTATCAACCTGGAAAAATCAATTACAATTTTGCCTTCCTTATCCAGCTTCAGAATCCCTGATGCTACAACAGGAAAGTGATAATTCTTCTCTAGGTTGGTCAGAGCACCCTCAGAACACCGTGTTTAACAACTCTGCCTGTGTGTAAAGCATTGTATTGAGCATTGTGGGGAAGACAAAGACAAATAGGAGGTAATTTTTTCCTTAAGATTAATGGGCTTATATTTATAAAGTGTTTTGTAGTTATAAACCACATACATGGATGTTTGTTGTTGTTGTTTTTAGTCACTAAGTCGTGTCTGACTCTTGCAACCCCATGGACTATAGGATTTCCCAGGCATGAATACTGGAATGCGTTGCCATTTCCAACTCCAGGGTATGTTCCTGACGGAGGGATCAAACCCACGTCTCCTGTATTAGCAGGCGGATTCTTTACCATTGCGCCACCAGGGAAGCCCCACCTACATGGACAAGTTATTTTTATTCTAATCACCAGTAGGGTAATACCAAACAATATAAATACAACGGGATGCATTAAAATTTTTACAGACATTTGAAAGGGAGCAAAGTCACTTTCAGTCATAGGAGATGAAAGAAGGCTCTAACATAAGAGCAGGTCAGGCAAGCCAGAGTGTTCTAGAGGGCACGCGCATAAACAAAGGAGTGCTCCAGAGGGCGCTCGCATGAGCGAAGGAGTGCTCCAGAGGGCACTCTTGTGAGGGAAGGAGTGTTCCAGAGGGCACGCACGTGAGTGAAGGCGTGTTCCAGAGGCGCTCACTTGAGGGAAGGAGGGCTCCAGAGGGCACTCGCCTGAGCGAAGGAGTGTTCCAGAGGCCACTCGCATGCGCGAAGGAGTGTTCCAGAGGCCACTCGCATGAGCGAAGGAGTGCTCCAGAGGGCACTCGCATAAGGGAAGGAGTGTTCCAGAGGCCACTCGCATGCGCGAAGGAGTGTTCCAAGGGCACTTGCGTAAGGGAAGGAGTGTTCCAGAGGGCACTCGCATGAGCGAAGGACTGTTCCAGAGGCCACTCGCATGAGCGAAGGAGTGCTCCAGAGGGCACTCGCATAAGGGAAGGAGTGTTCCAGAGGGCGCTCGCATGAGCGAAGGCGTGCTCTAGAGGGCGCTCACGTGAGCGAAGGAGTGTTCTAGAGGGCACTTGCATAAGGGAAGTAGTTGGTTCCAGAGGGCACTCGCGTGAGCGAAGGAGTGTTCCAGAGGGCACTCGCGTGAGCAAAGGAATGTTCCAGAGGGCACTCGCCTAAGCGAAGGAGTACTCCAGAGGGCGCTCGCCTGAGTGAAGGAGGGCTCCAGAGAGTGCTCGCATGAGCAAAGGAGTGTTACAGAGGCCACTCGCTTGAGGGAAGACGTTCTCCAGAGGGCGCTCACGTGAGCGAAAGAGTGTTCCAGAGGGCACTCGCCTGAGCGAAGGAGTGTTCCAGAGGCCACTCGCATGCGCGAAGGAGTGTTCCAAGGGCACTTGCGTAAGGGAAGGAGTGTTCCAGAGGGCACTCGCATGAGCGAAGGACTGTTCCAGAGGCCACTCGCATGAGCGAAGGAGTGCTCCAGAGGGCACTCGCATAAGGGAAGGAGTGTTCCAGAGGGCGCTCGCATGAGCGAAGGCGTGCTCTAGAGGGCGCTCACGTGAGCGAAGGAGTGTTCTAGAGGGCACTTGCATAAGGGAAGTAGTTGGTTCCAGAGGGCACTCGCGTGAGCGAAGGAGTGTTCCAGAGGGCACTCGCGTGAGCAAAGGAATGTTCCAGAGGGCACTCGCCTAAGCGAAGGAGTACTCCAGAGGGCGCTCGCCTGAGTGAAGGAGGGCTCCAGAGAGTGCTCGCATGAGCAAAGGAGTGTTACAGAGGCCACTCGCTTGAGGGAAGACGTTCTCCAGAGGGCGCTCACGTGAGCGAAAGAGTGTTCCAGAGGGCACTCGCATCAGCCAAGGAGTGTTCCAGAGGGCACTCGCGTGAGCGAAGAAATGTTCCAGAGGCCGCTCGCGTGAGCGAAGGAGTGCTCCAGAGGGCACGTGCATGAGTGACAGTTTGTGGGAGAGCGTGGGGCCCTGGAGAATGGTTAATGACCATCAGCGCTTTGGGGGGCATGCAGGGGACTGGGCTGGGACTTGGTGTGGGGAAGGGAAGAGACAGAGTTTCTCACTGGACGAATGACATGACCAGAGCTCCAGGATTCCCTGGCACTGCAGTATACCAGAATAGTCACCAATATCAGCTTGAACATTTGGTAAAATGTGATATTCCTGGGTCTCCATAACAGAATGGGAAAAAGATCTCGAACAATTTTGGCCTCAAACAAGATTCAGTTTAGCTTTTACTCATTTATTTTAAATTTTATTTTATTATTTGCTTGCTGCTGCTGCTGCTAAGTCGCTTCAGTCGTGTCCGACTCTGTGCGACCCCATAGACGGCAGCCCACCAGGCTCCCCCATCCCTGGGATTCTCCAGGCAAGAACACTGGAGTGGGTTGCCATTTCCTTCTCCAGTGCATGAAAGGGAAAAGTGAAAGTGAAGTCGCTCAGTCGTGTCCGACTCTTCGCGACCCCATGGTCTGCAGCCTACCAGGCTCCTCCGTCCATGGGATTTTCCAGGCAAGAGTACTGGAATGGGGTGCCATTGCCTTCTCCTTATTATTTGCTTATTGACGTATAATTGATTTATAACCATTTGACTTAGTCTCTTTTACTACTTGTGTGACCTTAGGCAAATTACTCAATTCATTTCCTGTTTTCGTAAAGTAAGGATAATAATATAAACATTTAAGGATTGTTATAAGGATGAAACAAGACAATACCTGGCACAGAATGCCAGATAGGGTGGGGGTGGGGGAAAGATCTGTTTCCTTCCTTCCATTTCTTTGATACTTATATTCACTTATTGAGGCTAGGGTCACATTTGGGTATCAGCTGTTGCCTTAGTGTGCTAGAGTCCTTGAAGAGTAACTGCTGACCTTATTCACTGACTGTGACCCTTATGGCATAGTCAGTCACCAGGTTAGTAACATATATCAGATTGTTACACAACTGTTAGATCGATTAGTGCCCACAACTTAGGGAGATGGTAATAACTATTTGTTTAGGAGCCCTGTGGTATAGGAGTGTGTAGAAGCTGTCAGGTCCTAACCTACTCTAGTACTCTTGCCTGGAGAATCCTATGGACAGAGGAGCCTGACGGGCTACAGTCCATAGGGTTGCACAGAGTCAGACACGACTAAAGCGACTTAGCATGCAAACATGCATGTACATATTCACTTAGCCTTCCTCTCTGTCAACCCCTAGTACAACCCCCCCCCCACCTTTGCTTTGTTTTCACCAGAATAAAGTATGATAACCTCACTCCAGGCAGGACAGTGGACATATCCTTGGGGTACTAATTTGACGGATTTATAATGTTTACATGCATTGTATTGGTGTTTCAGCAAGGTAGTTATGGATGGTTAGCTCCATTGTGCCTGCACATATGGCCACGTTCTGGCTTCTCTCATCCAGCTGCAGGCATGGAGCTAATCTCTGCTGAGAACAGCCTCTGACTATTGCTACCCTATTGTAGACCCTGAGTGAGGGTCACAGGAGCAAGGGCTCCATGACGGTGGGGCTGGTGGGATGTGAGTGTGCCTCACTGAGCCAGGTGGGCAACTGAGTCCCTACGCTGGGTATAGCCTTGGCCTCTGTCTCCCTTGGAACTTCCTGTGCAAAGTGGGACATGAGTTCAGTTTCGTCTCTCAGTCCTGTCCGACTCTTTGTGACCCCATGAATCACAGCACGCCAGGCCTCCTTTTGCATCACTCCCAGAGTTTACTCAAACTCATGTCCATCGAGTTGGTGATGCCATCCAACCATCTCATCCTCTGTTGTCCCCTTCTCCTCCTGCCCCCAATCCCTCCCAGCATCAGAGTCTTTTCCCATGAGTCAGCTCTTCGCATGAGGTGGCCAAAGTATTGGAGTTTCACCTTTAGCATCAGTCCTTCCAATGAACACCCAGGACTGATCTCCTTTAGGATGGACTGCTTGGATCTCCTTGCAGTCTAAGGGACTCTCAAGAGTCTTTTCCAACACCACAGTTCAAAAGCATCAATTCTTTGGCGCTCAGCTTTCTTCACAGTCCAACTCTCACATCCATACATGACCACTGGAAAAACCATAGCATTGACTAGATGGACATTTGTTGGCAAGGTAATATCTCTGCTGTTCAATATGCTGTCCAGGTTGGTCATAACTTTCCTTCCAAGGAGTAAGCGTCTTTTAATTTCACGGCTGCAATCACCATCTGCAGTGATTTTGGAGCCCAGAAAAATAAAGTCTGACACTGTTTCCACTGTTTCCCCATCTATTTCCCATGAAGTGATGGGACCAGATGCCATGATCATAGTTTTCTGAACGTTGACTTTTAAGCCAACTTTTTCACTCTCCTCTTTCACTTTCATCAAGAGGCTTTTTAGTTCCTCTTCACTTTTTGCCATAAGGGTGGTGTCATCCGCATATCTGAGGTTATTAATATTTCTCCGGGCAATCTTGATTCCAGCTTGTGCTTCTTACAGCCCAGCGTTTCTCATGATGTACTCTGCACATCTCATGATGTGCTCAGTGGTGTCTGACTCTTTGCAACCCCATGAATCGCAGCACGCCAGGCCTCCCTGTCCATCACCAACTCCCGGAGTTCACTCAGACTCACGTCCATCAAGTCGGTGATGCCATCCAGCCATCTCATCCTCTGTCGTCCCCTTCTCCTCCTGCCCCCAATCCCTCCCAGCATCAGAGTCTTTTCCAGTGAGTCAACTCTTCTCATGAGGTGGCCAAAGTACTGGAGTTTCAGCTTTAGCATCATTCCTTCCAAAGAAGTCCAGGGCTGATCTCCTTCAGAATGGACTGGTTGGACCTCCTTGTAGTCCAAGGGAATCTCAAGAGTCTTCTCCAACACCACAGTTCAAAAGCGTCAATCCTTTGGCACTCAGCCTTCTCCACAGTCCAACTCTTACATCCATACATGACCACTGGAAAAACCATAGCCTTGACTAGACAGACCTTAGTTGGCAAAGTAATGTCTCTGCTTTTGAATATGCTATCTAGGTTGGTCATAACTTTCCTTCCAAGGAGTAAGCGTCTTTTAATTTCATGGCTGCAATCACCATCTGCAGTGATTTTGGAGCCCAAAAAATAAAGTCTGACACTGTTTCCACTGTTTCCTCATCTATTTCCCATGAAGTGATGGGACCAGATGCCATGATCTTCGTTTTCTGAACGTTGAGCTTTAAACCAACTTTTTCACTCTCCATTTTCACTTTCATCAAGAGGCTTTTTAGTTCCTCTTCACTTTCTGCCATAAGGGTGGTGTCATCTGCACATCTGAGGTTATTGATATTTCTCCCGGCAATCCTGATTCCAGCTTGTGTTTCTTCCAGCCCAGCGTTTCTCATGATGTACTCTGCATAGAAGTTAAATAAGCAGGGTGACAACATACAGCCTTGATGTACTCCTTTCCCTATTTGGAACCAGTCTGTTGTTTCATGTATTCTGCATAGAAGTTAAATAAGCAGGGTGACAATATACAGCCTTGACATACTCCTTTTCCTATTTGGAACCAGTCTGTTGTTCCACGTCCAGTTCTAACTGTTGCTTCCTGACCTGCAGACATAGGAGATGGGAAAAAGGCATTAGGGCGTGTACAGAGCAACGCCGAAACTGACAGGACTCCTCCTCTACTCCCCCACCGCCTGGGTTACTTCCTACTTAGGAAAGAAATCTTGACCCCTCCATGTGCAGAGATGCAGAATGGTTGTTGTAACACCATCTAAGACAAAGGTGTTGTTCTCGTGCCCCATTCTAATGTCATGTCATGTACACAGCATCAGAATGTTTAGGAAACACTGAGAGCGTAAAAGAAGTAAGGCAAGTTTGAAACAGCTGACCGGGGAAGGTTTCTGAGGATCCTGAGTTGGGGTGAAAAGAGGAGAGAGAAAGCAGGAGTAAAAGCGCCTCCAGCTGCACTCATGGCTTTTGAGGCCCTAAGGGTCAGGTGGGACCAGTAGGGCCCGGGCACTGGAGCTGCCTCCACTGTGACAGGGCTAGGTAGGGGGTGACCAGGTGGAGGGGAGGCCCGGCTGGGATCCCCTGCAATCAGGCACCATCAGGATCTCTGCCCACTTCCCAGCCCCCTCCCTGGTGTCCCCTTCACTGTGGTTTGGGGATTCTGAACACTGGGAGGCCGTCTGGGGATGGATCTCATCTCCCAGTTCCCTCTTAGGGCCCTGCATCTGCAGTGGGGTTTCTCCTTTGACCTTGGTGAGACGGAACCCTTGGTCTCCTCCTGGGTTCTGTGTCCTTGGCTGACCCGGGGCAGGATATCCTTCCGGTCTGCTACCAGGAAGAGGGGAGAGGGACTTCATGGCTGCGGGGTGAGGCCAGGCTAACAGCAGCCAAGGCCAAGAATCGGGGGGTCAGTGACTTAAAGGGTCAGGCCGCCTCCTGGACAGTGCTTAGGGGAACTTGTGCCCTGGAGAGGTCGGGAGCTGGGACCGGGGGAGGACTGGCAAGGCCTGTGTCAGAGATCTGATCCTCCACCTTCTCATGGATAATTTCTTCCAGTGCCACTTGCAATTTCCTTTTCCACTTCCAGATTCCTTTAGGTTGAGCACCTTCTCCCCAGACTCTGCTTTTTAACTACAGACGTCCCTCTGACACTCCTGAATAAATTAGTATCAGATGTTTGGTGGTGTTTTGTGTGTGGTGTGTGTGTGTTTCTCGTCTGAAAGAAGGGGGCCACTTGGGAACTGACACCCCTTCCCTTGCCCATCCTGGTTTGTGAGGACCCCAGGGTTCTCCATTGATTGAGGGGATAACCAGCCGCCGCTGAGGCTGACCAGGTTTGTTTGGGCAAAGGCGCTCCAGGGCTCTGTGTCTGGGGTCTCCTTCCCTGGCGTCGCCCTCCTGCGAGCTTTCCTGGCTGGCCCAGCCTGGCCCCGCACCCTGGAATGTGGACAGGGAAGGGCCCTGGAACCTAGGGGCCCCGTTTTCCTTTTCTTCGGGTTCAACTTCCTGCTGCTTTTCTTAGGCTTCTTTGCCAGCAGCACTAGAACTGTCCCCTCAGCTGTCTAGGCTGGCTTCTTCTGCCCCCAGGGAGCTGCTGAGGGGGGGGTGAGTCGGAGGGTGTGTGGTGGGTGGGAGCGTGCGGGTGGGCACGTGTGCAGTTTGTGTGGTTACTGTGGCTCTGGGCCCCTGGGAGTGACTGCAGTCTATCGGGGACTTTCTTGATTTGGGGAACTAGCACTAATGGAAGATATTCAGACAGCCTGTCAGGATTGCTGGGTTAGGGACTGTGGTGGCAGAGAGACAGCGGTCAGAGCTGGCGGAGGGAGGTGCAGAGCCTCCCTGCCGAGAGGGCGGGAAGGAGCTCTCCCTGGGGACGGCGTGGGGGGCCGGTCTTCACTCCTCCGAGGTTCCCATGGGTGACTGGCTCAGGCTTTTTCCGCTCGACTTCCTTTCACCCTTCTCTGAGCCAAGCAGGTGGCTGTCGGCTGCCCACACAGCCTGGCTTGCCCTCTGGTTCCTCAGCTCGGGCTTCCAGCCATTGCCCTGCCCCTCCCCACAGGCGGCACCACGGCGTGGGGGCTGTTGGCTCCCCTTCTCTACTTTGTGGACTCGTTCTGGGGACCGAGCCCCCAGGTGCTTCTCGTCCCGGGCTCTGGCCATCATCAGTGCCAAACGTGTCCTCGTGGGGAGGTGCACGGGGCTGGAGCAGGCTTGTTTCTGAGGACCAACAGCACCGTGTGGCCTCTCCACACTGGGTCACGGGCCCTTCCCACTCTGCGGTGAGAGCCGGGGCAAATGCACTGACTGTTCGTGGGTCTCATTCGACTCATTTCTATTAGACAGGCGGATCCTGTCATGGAGATGGGAGACAGCCTTTCAGATGTCCAGGAAAGGTGCTACCAGAAAACAACTGAAGAATTGTTATAAGTGAATGAATTGGAGACACTCCCTGCAGATCAGAGAGTTGATCCGCAGCAAAGATGCCATTCTTGTGGAGTATGGTCTCACTGGCGTTATTCAGTTGACTCTGGCTAGTCTGATGCCTCGGTGGTTACCCCAAGATACTTCCCCATCCTCTTGCTGTGGGCATGGGCCGTCATTTGCGATGCTGCTCAGCGCTCCCTTCTTCTTCCCTGCAGACTCTGATGGGTTGGCCCTGCCCAGCTTGTGAGGACTTGAGGAGTCTGCACTGGAGCCGTGAGCCAGAGTGACACCACCTGTCATCTCTCCCTTCCGGTGAGTCCTCCAAGCAGAGCAGAGCCTTGCTGGTGTGTTGGGTCCTCACTTCGGTGCCTTGGCTGGATGGGAACAGCTGTGACCTGCTTTCTGGATTTTGCTTAATGGGCTGGCCTCCTCTAGGGAGTTTTCCCAGCCCACGCAAGAATCCTGGAGAACTGGATTCCGGCGGGCATGAGCTGGGGAAGCTAGACTGGAGGTTCAGCTGGAGGTGTCAGGCAACAGTCTAATCTTGCAGGAGCTCTCAGCTGCAGCCAGCAAATGGCACTGGGAAAGCCTGCTGTGTCCCCGTGCCCACCTCCACCCACTTTCTTATATCCCCCTCCTTGAGGGGCTTCCTTTATGCTTCAGGGGCCTACAGTAGATTCAGAGAGGCTGAGGTTTCCTAGATTTTGGAAACGTTAGGTGGTTTTTCTCTTGTAGGTAGGTTGGAGTGCACTTTGGTGGGAACTGATCTGAACTAGAAGGACTGGTCCTTGGAGCGGAGGGCAGGCAGCAGAGAAACTGGGAAACGTGGCCCAGAGGGGAGGTGTGGCTGCTCTGGCTCCTGGGATGGTTCCTGGGTTAGAAACTCACATGCTGCCAAGACCTTTCTTTCCTTTTTGCCAAATGTTCCATTCAGCTGACTGCCAGCTCCTGGTCCTGGGCCCTGCCGTCTGTAACAGTGCAGCTCTTGGAAAGTTTTGAGATGAGCCATGAGCTGCCACCTCACCTCTTCCATCCCTGACTCTCTTAATACCAAGACCCCATGTCTACAGGGTGTGTGCCAGGAGCTTTGAGCCCCAGGGATTCCATGTGTGTGCACGTGTACATATGTGTGTGTGTTTGAATGGAACCTGCTGCACAGACAGTTTCTGAGCAGGGACTGGGGACTGTGAATGCAAACCTGACGGATGTAATGGGTCACACGGCCTCCTGACCCTCTGCTCTCTTAGGACCAGAGAGCCTTTTATTAGGGCTCTTGGGTCCACTTTGGCTTCAGATTGGTGGAGAATTCACGGTAGGCCCAGGAGAGAGAGATGGAAAGTAAGTCCAGCAGCAAAGACTGAGCTACATGGGACTGCTTTAATTTGGCTAAGAGGGTGCTGGAGAGGGGCTATGTGAGTAGGAAGAAAGTGCAAGTCTCTTTCTTCCACATTTGGAACTGAGTGAGAACCACCCCGAGAGAACACGGTTAATGAGAAAGACTTTGTTGGTGTGTGTTACTCAGTGATTGGGCCTGACTTCAAAGCAGCCTGTAGAGTTGTATAAAACCTGTAGGTTTTCATTACGGGAGCAGGGATCGGCTGCATATCTGTTTGAGGCGGAGAGCTGACCTACTTGACTTCTGGTTATACCTCCCTGCTGGAGGAGTCAGGTTCCTGGCACAGGGCACACTGACTTCCCTGTTGGAGCTGTGGGCAGGGAGATGTGGAGCAGGACAGCAGGGTGTGGGTTGAGGGGTGGGCGATGGGTCCCTGGCTGCAGAACCACTGGAATGGGGGTCTGGATAAGTGTGGCTGTTGGGCATGGCTAGGGGGAGGGTCCTCTCAGAAAAGAAAACTCTGTGAGCCAAAGGGATTAAGCCTTAATGGCCTCCAACCCTTTGACCCATTCTGTCCCAAGAGGTGGTGTGGAAGGTCTCCTAGGGCAGCCCTAGAACTGAGTCATCTTAGGGAAGACAGGGGCTTGAGACTGCACATTTTTCACCCTTTCTTGATAACTCTCCATTGCCCCTGCTTGGTGAAGATGGGCCAAGATGGGCAAGGTTCAGGCAGGGATTGAATTATTTATGATACATCTGTCACCTTTGCTAGATCGTAAGCTTCCTGGAATTGTGCCATTGTCAACTGAATATTTGGGTCTAGTATGGCGCCTGGCACATAGCTGGTACTCAACACCCATTAGATTCCACTCTGTGGCCCAGGATGTGGGGAGAGTACCCAGGCTCATTAGTCTGTCCCAAGCAGGGCAGTTCTGATACAATGCCCCCCATCGAGGCAACAGGAAGCCCTCTCCACCCAGAGCTGGAGTCACTGCTGGCCCCTGGGGCCCCGCCCTCTCTGGCACAGGCCCTGCACAGAGTCAGCTCGCTGCAGGGAGTGCCCTCTCCTCTCTCCCCACCCTTTGACTCTGAACCATTGTGTGGCTCTGCTCGCACCGGCCTCCTCCCCCCTGACCTCCAGCCATCTGTTGGCAGCTGTGTGAACTGAGTTTGGTGCCTGGTGCTGCTTAGACCCTGGCACCAACCCGCTTGGCCATAAACCCCTTTCCCTTCACCAGCTGACTGCCTGGTGCTCTTCCGGGTCCCTTTCCCCAGTTCCCTCCTGTACTCCTGGTGGTTCTGAAACCTTAGTCTTTGGTGTCAGATCTGCACATCTGAATTGTCTGAGGGTCTTTGAAATGTTCAGAGTCCAGGGACTCACCCCACTAAATCAAACCCTCCAGGAGAAGGGCCAGGAATTTGTATGTTTGAAAAACTTACCAGATGGCAATTACAAACATTCAAATGTGGGCCCTATATTAGGTAATTTTATCGGGTCAGCGTTAACATTTTGCGGGTATGCTAACTGACATTGTGTTTACCTCAGAGAATGGCCTAGGTCTTCTGTAGAGATTCAGGCTAAAGTATTTAGAAGTGAAGTGCTTGCATCTTACTTTCAAATGTTAAGCAGAGAAAGTGTGTTCAAATGTGGGGAAATGTTAATAATGAGTGCATGCAGGTGAAGGGTAACTGGCTAAAAATGGTCTTTCAGATGGTTTTCATCTACTTTCTGAGAGATGGATACTGGAAGAGAAAACAGCTGGGGCCACCACGGCGCACAACTCCAGGGGGCACCACTCTCTTTGATGTGGTAGACGATGTCAGTCTCATAGAGTACAGTGTCTGGGTGCTCCTTGCAGTTTGTGACAGAGTGGTCTTGGCCCTTGACTTCTCTTCCTGGATGAGCTGCAGAGTAGCAAAGCCCCTGGTCCTCCTCTATCCCAGCTCTTTCCTGGGACCTACATCATGTATATTTCTTTCTTCTTTTTTTTAAAACAGAATCCTTAGTAGCCCTTGAGGACTCAAGGAATAGGGAATTTGTCAACCCAGCAGAGTTTGGCAGGGAGGGAACTGAATTGGAAAGAGAATGGGGGAGGCAAGAAACATGAGACTCTGATTCTTAAAATACTTTGTGTATCCACACCCCTCCTGGAGGATGAAATTCAGGAACGAGTTCTCAGTGTAAGCCAGTTCCCTCTAGCTCCAGGTGGTTGGGATCCTGCCTTCCCTCTTTCCCTAGATTTCCCCCGTGCCTGCTGCAGCTCTGAACCTTCACTCCACCTTGGGGGATGGCTCTCCCGGTCCTGCCTGCGCACCACGTGCCCGTCCGCAGTAGAGTGAGCAGAGCACCGCACTTTTGGAAGGCAGCTGCCGGTGTGGCCCTGGACACGAGACTTGTCAGCGGGCTGGGCCTCCTCTGCTTGGCCTGGTGGCGTCCTGGCCGGGAGCCAGGGGGCTGGTGGTTAGAGAGGGGTAGCTCAGCTTTCTGCATTTGAATTCCAGTTTGGAAAGAGCTGTAGGAGCTGGGCCTGCTGGATCTCCCTTGGGCATTTTTTTTTTTCCCTTGGCCACACCACATAGCTTCTGGGATCTTAGTTCCTGGAGCAGGAATTGAACCTGGACCCTCAGCAGTGAAAGCGCCAAACTGTAACCACTGGGCTGCCAGGAAGTTCCCCCTTGGGGCTTTCTTCTCTTTCTTTCTAGGGCTAACTTTGGAGTCCTCTGAGGAATCAAGAGAAATCAATAGGACTGAAGGGAATCAATAGGTCAGAATCAAAGAGTCCCAGGGCTGGAGGGCATTTTGTGCGGTGGTCTTGTCCATTTGCCCACCTGCATTTACAGATGCTAAACCTGGTCCTATTAGTTGAAGCCCAGTCCTTCCTTTGAAGGATCCTCAAGGAAGGATCCATCTGTATCCTGACCACCTATCTCCGTGTCTGAAAATTCTTACCATCAGAAAGCTCTACCCTTATGTTCCAGTTCAGGAGCATTTTTTCTCAGTGGAAATGAGGTGATATTGGAACTTGAGCTTAGTTGGGGGATAACAGAATCATACACATTTAATTTTGGATAAATAATTTAAGCTGATATTTGAGGTATATATAAGTTGCTTCCCAAGTGGTGCTAGTGGTAAAGAACCTGCCTGCCAATGCAGGAGACATTGGTTTGATCCCTGGGTCAGGAAGATCCCTTGGAAGAGGACACGGCAACCCACTCCAGTATTCTTGCCTGGAGAATCCCTTGGACAGAGGAGCCTGGTGGGCTACAGCCCATAGGGTTGCAAAGAGTCAGACACGACTGAAGGGACTTAGCATATTGAGGACATGAAGATAGGGCCCTTAATTCAACCTGGGGATCCGGAGAAGGCTTCCTGAAGAACCTGATGTCTGAGCAAAGTCTGAGCATTTAGAACCAAATAAGCGAAGAACACTGGCAGTTGGGAAGGGTACCTTGGAGTAGGAAGATACTGCATAGAATCACAGAGGTATCAAATAGGTAGTAATGAATGGTTGGAGATGGGAGGGAGATGTGGGCTGGTGATGAAGGCCTTGTTAAGGAATCAAATAGAGAGCCTTTGAAGGGGTTTAAACAGAGAGTGAGATGATCAGATTTACACTTTAGAAAGAACCCTCAAGCTGCTTTGGGGAGCAAGTGGTAAAGAGGGAAAGGTTAGCAGGAAGGACTGTTAGAAGGCTCTTACGATAGCCCAGCTGAGAAGGTGTGGGTCTAAATAGGGCGGCAGCAGTTAGGATAGCAGGAGGGACTCGATTTGGGAAGAACTCAGAGGACAGGCCTTGGTGACTGGACGGGGGTAAAAGGAAGGTAGGATCCAGGAGGACCATCAGCTGCCTAGCCTGGGTGACTGAGTGGTGCCGTTCACGGCGATGGGGAACCAGGAAAGGGAAGGCTGTGGGAAGGAAATGCGGATGTGGTCGTTCATTTGGGGCGTTTGGGCTTGAGATATGGGTGGCCATAGCGACTTGAGGGGGGAGAGACTCATCTGGGGCCATCAGCACGCACCTTGTATGAGTGGGAAACAGACCGAGACTGCCCAGTGTCAGCCAACTGAGGTGGAGGATGGAGTCCCACGCCTACGCCAGCATTGCAGGGGTGGACACAGGAAGAGGAGGACAACGGTGGAAGACGAGAAGAAAGAGAGTCATGGGAGGCAGCGGGTCGAGGGCATGGGAAGAGGGGAATGCTCCACGAGCCAAGGGCAGCAGCGGTGTCTGGGCAGATAGAAACCTCTGTGAAGCGGGGAGCCTAGGCGTTATTGCTGGGGCATTCCAGTGGAATGCCGGGGGCAGAAGGCAGGTGGCAGTGAATTGAGGAGCCAATAATGGAGACCTGAGAAGTGCCGTGTGTCTTCTGCTCTTGGCTGGGAAGGGAAGGGAGCACTGAGAGGGCATGAGCTGAAGGACAGGAAGCCAAGGTGATTAGGGTGTGTGTAGGCTTCTGGTTTTTGTTTCTTCTTTCTTTCTTTCTAAGGCCAGAAGAAGCTTGAACATGTTTAAGTGCTGAAGAGAGTGAGCCAGTTAAGGGGAAGAGCTGAAAGTCAGGGAGAGGGGCGGGGAGTTTGTGGAGCGTGTGTGGAGGAGACCCGGTGGTGGGGCAAGTGCCCAGGAGGCTTCTAAGTCAGCGGGAGGGGTACTGCTTCTCCAGAGGCCGACAGGAGAAAAGGAGGCTGAATGCAGGTGTGGATCAGTTAGTTAGTGGGCAAGAGAGGCAGGACGCTGAGAGAGATTATTTCCAATGGCCTCAGTTTCTCTCTTCACAGCGGCGCCAGGCCAGGCCATTTTACTACTATGCTTGTTCCAGCGTGGGGCTAAAAATACAGCCATTCTCTGGATTAAACCTGGAGGAGGGCATGGCAACCCACTCCAGTGTTCTTGCCTGGAGAGTCCCCATGGACAGAGGAGCCTGGCGAGCTACGGTCTACGGGGTCACAAAGAGTTGGACATGACTGAGCGACTAAGCACAGCACAAGCTCAGTTCAGCTTTGAGCGTTTATCTCTTGTCTCCTATCAAAAGCATGGGCCTCCTTTTCCTGGGTCTAGTGTCCCGTCTCTGGGCAGCCAAGTTCTGGGTATCTCCATCTGCTCATCCGATTCCTTGGAATTTTAAATAGCATGACTCTCTTCCTCTGTGGATAAAACGTAGTCTATAAGGAGATGTTGAAGGGTGGAGAAACACAACAGACACAGGAAGCAGCAGAGAGCTGTTTTTGCATACCCTGAAACTGAGCTTGTGCTACTCAATTTTGGGGGAAATACATTCCAAGACTCATGGAGCCAGCCGGTGCCTAAGGGGTGCTCCAGGATCTGGGAGGGGGCTGCATGTAAAGGATGCTCTTGCCCTAACTCATTTGGGGTGTGATGGAACTTGCCACCGTGCACCTATCTGAACTTATTTTCTATTGATGTTTTCAATTTTCTTATCATGAAGGACATGCTTCGTATGTCTGTAACTTGCTGGGCAAAGCAGTACAATAAAATGAAGGATTTTTGATAATTTTAGAAATGGTGAACTCAGCTGCTGGTGAGAAGCTTCAGAAGTGACTTACTTCACACTCAGCTGTCCCAACCTAATCTGAAACACACATACACACACAGGTCTGTGGTTCTTAGCTTCGGCTACAGTTTAGAGTCTCCTAGGGAGTTTTTAAAAATACCACTGCCTACTGCAGACCAATTAAATCAGAATCTCTTGAAAGTACCTGGGCTTCAGTACTTTTAAGAATTCCCCCAGTGTTTGTAATATGCAGCCAGGGTTGAGAACCACTGGGCCAGGCTAACCTTGTCATCACGAACATGTCTTCATGCCGTGTCATCCCACGGCACCTGAAGGAGAAGGATGACAAAGCTGGAGTAAATGAACAGGGCTTCTCATGGCAGAGGCAGCTGGCCAGGCATGTGTGTGTGTGATCTTCCTGTCTGGTTTCCTAAGGGCTGAGGGAAATCAAGATTTTGGCACACCTTCCCTTCATCAGGCACCCGGGTCTTACCTGTTGGCTAGTTTTGTTTTATTGCTTGTATTGATGTATTTTGGGAGGATCTCAGTGCAGTCTGACTAGTTGTTTCATAGGGCTTTATTGTACTTTTCATTATAGATTTATTGAAGTATAATTGTACATATAGTATGTACATATACATATAGTATGTATGTACATACAGTAAATTGTACATACTTAAAGTGCGCAACTTTATAAATTTTGACATACATATATATGGCCAGTGGTAAAGAATCTGCCTGCCAAAGCAGGAGATGCAGGTTCAGTTCCTGGGTCGGGAAGATCCCTGGGAGAAGGGAATGGCACCCCACTCCGGTACTCTTGCCCGGAGAATTCCATGGACAGAGGAGCCTGGCGGGCCACTGTCCGTGGGATCGCAAAGAGTCCACACAACTGAATGAGCGACTGACAGTTGCACTTTCACTGTAGATTAGTTCTCCTTTTCCAGAATTTTATACAAATGGAACGCTACATACCCATAATCTTTGGTCTGACTTGTTTTTCTCAGCATAGTTATTTTGAGATTCATCCATGTTACTGTATGTATCAGTAATGAATTCCTTTTTGTTGCTGAGTGGCATTCAGCTGTGTGGACGCATCACATTTTTGAATCCACTCACCTGCTGATGGACACTGGGTTGTCTCCAGGTTTTGATACGTCTGTTAATCCCGAACGCCTAAGCCTTCCCCACCCCGCCCCCTTGGCAACCACAAGCCTGTTTTCTGTGTCTGTGCCTCTCTTTCTGTTTCATAGATATGTTCATTTGCGTCATATTTTAGACCCCACATATAAGTGATATCGTTATGGAATTTGTCTTTTTCTGTTTGACATACTTCACTTAGTAGGGTCATCTCTAGGTCCATTCATATTGGAGAGCTGTCTTTCAATCGACTGAAGAGCCCTTGTCTCTATCTTTTTGTCTTTGCTGATGCAAGGTGCCTCCTTCTTTCCTTGGGGAACCTGTAAGCGAGATGAGGATGGGATTTAGGGACCAGAGATAGCAAAATGTATGGATGAATGGACGGAGAAGGCCATGGCACCCCACTCGTACTCTTGATTGGAAAATCCCATGGGTGGAGGAGCCTGGTAGGCTGCAGTCCATGGGGTCGCCAAGAGTCGGACACGACTGAGTGACTTCACTTTCACTTTTCACTTTCATGCATTGGAGAAGGAAATGGCAGCCCACTCCAGTGTTCTTGCCTGGAGAATCCCAGGGACGGGGGAGCCTGGTGGGCTGCCGTCTATGGGGTCACACAGAGTCGGACACGACTGAAGTGACTTAGCATAGCATAGCATAGCATGGATGAATGGAAGGGTGGATGGGTGTAATAGATACATAAAGTTGGCCTGGTGTCTCTCTATTTTTTTCTTCATCTTTCTGTTTCTTTCCATCTGTTGTAGGCACTCAAGAAACAGGCAGTGGCCCAGATTCTAGCGCCCAGTCAGATTGCTGACCCATCTGTTTTTGAGACCTAATGACTGATATTTTTACCCATGCCTTGCAGGTGCCCAGACACCATGCCACAACCCTGCAGACCGGACGTTGCCATGAAGTAGACAACTTCCTCGTCTGCGCTGTCCCCCGTCCTCACCATGTCTTCGACTCAGGGCAGTGGGGAACACTGGAAGTCCCTGGAGTCGGTGGGCATCAGCCGCAAAGAACTGGCCATGGCTGAAGCCTTGCAGATGGAGTACGACGCGCTGTCCCGGCTTCGGCACGACAAGGAGGAAAGCAGGGCAAAGCAGAACGCAGACCCCTCTCTGATCGGCTGGGATGAGCCTGTTCTGGACTTCTACAGCAAGCCAGCGGGAAGGCGGAAGGACCTCAAGCTCTTACGCGGTCTTTCTGGCTCCGATCCTACCCTCAATTACAACTCAGTCTCCCCACAGGAAGGGCTGCCCAACCACTCTACCTCCCGGGGCTCCCAGCCTGGCCCAGATCCCTGGCCCAAAGGCTCCCTGGCCGAAGACTATCTCTACATTTTTGATGGTTCAGATGGGGGGCTCTCCTTGTCCCCAGGACCAAGGCACAGAGAAGACTCTTCTAAGAAACTGTCCCCGCCTCCTCTGCCTCCCCGAGTCTCTATCTGGGATACTCCTCCCCTGCCTCCCAGAAAGGGGTCCCCCTCCTCTTCCAAGGTTTCCCAGCCCAGTGACATCAACACTTTCTCTTCAGTTGAACAACCTCCAGGCAAGTTGCTGGGGCCCGGGATCCTAGAAGAGGAGGAGGAGCTGGGAGGTGGGAGTCCGGGGCGGCCGCTGGGTTCCGTGGACTACGACGGCATTAACGATGCCATCACACGGCTGAACCTGAAGTCGACCTACGACGCAGAGATGCTGCGGGATGCCACCAGGGGCTGGAAGGAGGGTCGGGGGCCCCTGGACTTTGCCAAGGACACTCCTGGGAAGCCCGTGGCCCGGAGCAAGACCATGCCCCCACAGGTGCCCCCCCGCACATACGCCTCCCGCTGCGCCAACCGGAAAAACGCAACACCCGGCAAGAACCGCCGCATTTCTGCAGCCCCGGTGAGGACCTCTGTGTTTCTTCTGTGCCCGTTCCCTTGTCCTTCAGAAACAGAACAGTCCCTCTTTCCTCTTCACTGTCCAAATGCACGTCTGCTCCACCCTCACCCCTTCCGTGCACTCCTGCCTCTGCCTCTGCCACTGTGCCCCAGGCCGGGCTGGGGAAGGGAGGAGGGACGCCAGGAGAGGGAGCTCCTTTTCAGGGCCAAGTTTCGTGTGTCCCGGCCAAGCGGCCCTTGTGGGTGTGGGCGTTTCTGAATGCCCGCTTAGTGATATAAGGGGAGACCTGGGGTGAGGAGATGCAGCGTTGACTCCATGGCCGAATGGCCTCTGCTTTCTGACTTTCTGCTCGGCCGAAAGTGCTGCGTGATGATGGGGTTGAGTCCCGAGCCTGACCGATGTTCGGCGCTCGGGGAGCGCGTCCTGGCCAGACCTCTCAGTGTCTTGCGTGATGAGCCTTGGTGCAGAGCCCTGCTGCCTCTCACCCCAAAGCTCCACTGTGCTCGCTCCCTTTCTCTCTGTACTCTCTCCCCCACTTCTCTCCAGGTCTCTGCCTCTCTGCCCCGCTGTCTGTCTCCTCCCTGTCCTCTGTGCGCGCACACGCATGCCTCTCTCTCTCATTGGGATAAAATATACATCCCATAAATCTCTTTGAACCAGTCGTAAGTATGCAATTCAGTGGCATTAAGTACATTCATGTTGTTGTGCCATCATCACCATCATCCGTCTCATTTTGCAGTGAAAATATTTAGAAAAAGTATGCAGTGTGACCATAATAGTTTCACTTTTATCAGTGCATAGTATACAATAGCAAAGCATTTACGCAGAAGCACAGGGTAGGTTTTTTTCTGGTTTAAGAAGTGTCAGCAGCATCCCCTTCAGGGCAGGACCTGAAGCCTGCTTTGTGTTTCACCCTCGGGCCCTGGAAACCCTGGCCCCGGAGGAGCCAAGAGGCACCCCTTGGCAGATGCCTTCTGTGCTAATGGCGTTCCACTTCATTCCATCCTTGTTTTCTCCTAGCCCATTGTCTAATGGACACTGGGGCTTTCCCACGTTACGTCCCAGTAATTGGGATCCTCCACGACTCTGGAAGAGCCACGTGGTCCTTCCTTCCTGTGCTGGTTAAGAGAGTCCCCCCGAGCAGAGGCAGCTCCTGGGATAAGCTGTAGGGAGCCAGGCTCTTTAAAGGCCCTGCTCTGAGAGGTGGGGCTGTTCCTGCTATTTATAGGGACAGGGAGAGTCTGTTCTCACACAGCCGGGCCTGCTCGCACTGAGTCAGGCCACCCTGGTAGGTGGGCACCCCTGTGGCTCCCTTTCCCCCTCCCCAATTCTCATCCTTCCCACATCCCCTGTGTGTTATCAGAATTCTGGGGGGAAACTTGGTCCAGTGTCTCCTTGAAGAAGCTAGGGCAAGCAGAGCTCCTGCCCGTTCTTAGGGGGACATGCGGCCTTGGTCCTCCCCACCCCAGCCTGGTGCGGGGGCTCACTCCAGGACCGAGGCCCCTTCCGGCTCCCGGCCCACACCACCTCCTCGCCTTCGCCGGGCCTCCAGCCGGAGCGACCCTCCTCATCCCAGGCCTGCGGGGCCAGCTGAGGAGACGGCTGGCTCCAAGTGCCGGCGCGGTATCCCTGCTGCCAGCCTCTGCCTTGCAGGTGCCCCCGGCCAGCATCAGGCGATGCCCCCAGGGCCTGCCGGCCGGGCAAACGTAAGTGGCTTTGTTTTGTTTTCTTACGGAGCCCATGAGTGGCACTGAAAGGGCCTGAGTGGCCCTCACTGGCCACTCTGTCTTCTGCCCCCTGCCTTGCCCTCCCCTCCCTGTCTCTGTCGCTCTGTTGCTCTCACTTCTGTGGGTGAGCTGCTGACAGTGGTACTATTGTTTTGACTGGGACACAGCACGAACTTGGCAGGGCCGGGACCTCCCATGCCAGCTGCCCCCACGCTGCCCTCCCCTCTCTGCACACCCTCCACGCCTGCCCAGGGGGCGAGGCCAGTGAGCGAGGGTCACTCAGAGGAAGCGATCTGGTTATTCAAACGAGGAACTCACTTGCTGCCGTCTGCCCCGGGGCGGGGCAGGCAGGCTGAGAGGTGAAGGCTGGTGTGAGCAGACTGGTGCGCGGCTTCTCGGAAATGGCGCTTTTACCCGATGCCGGCTGCTGCTCCATCTGCGCCATCACTTCGTTCCTTGGGGGCAGCCTCCCCCGGGGCTCTGGGCAGGTCTGTCAGGACAGACTTGCACCAGCCCCTCCTCCACTTCGTCCCCCTGGGGCTGTGCTACAGGTCTTGTTGGAGGGCTGCTTTAAAACTCTCCGTGGATGACTGGACAGCCCCGTGGTGGAGGTCCTGCTGAGAATCTCAGGTGGCACACAGTTTTCTTGGACTGGAAGTGGAGCTCAGGCAGGCTCCCTCACATTCCAGCTGTGGGGGACCAGCAGAGTAGAAGGACCTAACCCTTTTAGCAGGTCCTTTCCTGCCCAGGAAGCTGCTTTGACACTTTATTCCTCAAACAGCATTGACCGGGAAGGCACGTGTGTCTGAGTCATCGCCTCCATCTATGGTCTCTTAGTCTCTCTCTGTGTTGGGTCCCTGGGGCTTGCTGTGGATGTTGAAGTGTTGCCCAGGGCCCCGTTTCCTTGGGGACTCTTTGGGCAACCTGCTTCCATGGGCTTCCGTTCTGGGATAGGGGAAACAGCTGTCCGCTCAGCTTCCTGCCACGCCTCTGTGAGCACCCTCCAGAAAGTCAGCCCCGGGGTCCAGCAAGCAGGGCACTGCCTGACCTGCAGGCTTGAGCTTACTAGACACTGGCGTCTCCGGAAGGAGGTTTGGCCACATTCACGTCCATCTCATCCAGGCTTCCAAACTCAGCCAAGGCTTCAACTGCTTTTTCAACTTGGCGCTTAGTCTCCCAGGACAGAAGATAAATATATTCCTGAAAGTCCCACATATGCCACTCTCACCAGGAAGCCTTTACACCTGGAGGTTAAGAGTTTAGATCGAGGAGCGGCCTGTGGGAAGGGGATGATGAGGCTCTGAGTCAGCTGCTCTTCTCTTAAAGGTGGGCTCCCGGCCCCACACCGTCGCCAATGGCCACGAGCTGTTTGAGGTCTCAGAGGAGAGAGATGAGGAAGTTGCTGCATTTTGCCACATGCTGGATGTGTAAGAGTTAATGACGGGGTTAGGGAGGGCTGTGGGGCGGGGAGGAGACTCAGTCCTTTCAGAACTTTCTAGGGAGGAAGAAGAGCCATCTGTAATAGATCTCAATTATAACTATGGGGTGCTTCCTGCAACCGGTGTTTGTAGGCTGTTTTGGAGTCTTAGAATTTTCACATTGTGGACAAAATTCATGAAACTTGGCTCTAACAAAGTATTTCCAATCACTTCAGGAGCAGTTGCCCTTAGGAGCAAATATACCCCAGATGGAGATAAAGGGTGTAATCTTATCTGGAGCTAAAAGAGAAAGGAAATGGATTCAGAAAAATATTCCTCGGAACTTATTATGGAAAGCTGTGTTGTTTAGAACTGTCCCTAATGTTCAACTCAGCTTGAGAAACGTTTTGCAACTGTAACAAATGTGTCAAGAACATGGTTTCGCAGAGATGCTTCCCCACTGTCCCCATCCTGGCCTGAAGACCTGGAGGGCCGCAGGCGGGATGGGCATGGAGGGGCCCTTGGGCCTCAGCACGGAGGTCCCAGCAGGCGTCTTGTCCGCCACTGTCTCCCGAAGGCACAGGTCTTCCCCTCTCTTCCTGCACAGCCTCCGATCTGGCTCTGATGTCCAGGACTACGCCCTCACTGGGTATGTCTGGAGCGCTGTCACCCCGAGCCCGGAGCACCTCGGGGATGAGGTGAACCTGAAGGTGACCGTGCTGTGCGACAGCCTGCGGGAGCCGCTCACTTTTACCTGCAACTGTAAGTTGGGGGGAGGCTGTGTGGGCATCCTCAGAGGTGGGGCAGGGGTGACTTTTGAAACCCCAAACTGCTTCATTGGCTGGTGCTGGGCCTGCAGGGCGAGGGGGCTCAGGTTGAGCCCCGCCTGCCGCAGTGACCCCCTCCTTGCCCCCCCGCCTCACCCCTTTCAGGCTCCTCCACTGTAGACTTGCTCATCTACCAGACCCTGTGCTACACCCGTGATGAACTGAGGGATGTCGACGTGGGTGACTTTGTGCTGAAGCCCTGTGGGCTGGAGGAGTTCCTGCAGAAGTGAGTGAGCGGGTGGGGACAAGCGGGCAGGAGGTGGCACGTGTCTTCTGGGACGCAGGGTCATGAGAGGGCTTTGCAGGGGCACGCTGGGCTCAAGGCCTGGCCACAGGCAGGACTCCTGCTTTCTGGGCATACTCTCAGCCACGTCGCGCTTTCCCCAGGAGCTCGGTCTTCCAGAGGGCTTGGCCGGCTTCCTGAGACAAATCTGCTGTGGAAAGAGCTTGGAACTGGGATTGGGCAAAGAGCATATCTGCCTGCAGACTTGTGCACGTGGAGAGATGTGTGTGGGGGGGTGGGGGGCTATGCCCCCGCCCTAGATCTTGTGCGGTGTCTTTACGGCCGGGGGCAGGAGGAGGACTGGGCAGAGTGCCCCACGGGACCAGGGGTAAGAACCACAGTTGCTCTCTTCCCCCTTCCTCTGCCGGCGAGCCCTTGCCCCGCTGGCATGTGGGGCTGGCTGTCCTCCCCACCAGAGGCGCGCCTCCAGCGCCTGTCCGTTCAGCGCCCTCTGCAGTGAACAGCCTCACTGGAAAGTCTGATGGGGACCAGTCTTCTTTCCACTGTGCTGGGCTCTGGGGGGCTGGGCTGGCAGAGAGGGGGCTGCACCCCTCGGGTGGCACGGCTGTGTGGCGGGCTGCAGAATCAGCCAGAGGTCAGCGGATCAGGAAACAGAGAGATCTGCCCTCCCCCTCAAGCTTTAGCCGCATGCTGCCCTCGTCCCTGGCTGCCTGGTGCAGCCGATGCTGGGAACAGGGAGAAGAGGCTGCCTCTCTGGGCTGAGGGGCTGAGGGGCACGCGGGGAACACCGCCACTTGCTCCTTCCCTTCCACATAGGTCGAGAGGCAAGGATGCCTGATCTGTGACTAGCGCCATTCTTGGCTGGCTTCTCAGGGGTATTGTGGGCCCTTCCTGTCTCTGTGCCCTCAACAGGAAAACAGAGAAAAGAAGAGGGCAGGGCCCTGTGTGGCACAACTCCAGGGAAGTTCAATGTATACTTACTTTCCCCCAGAAGAATAAAAGGGGCCCCAGACTCAGGGGCTCCTGGCAGAGAGCCCCTGCCACTGTCGGAAGGAGCAGTGGGCACTGTGGGCACCTGAGCACAGCGGGTTGGGGTCTGGCTGCCTTTTACGGGTTGTGAGACTCTGGCCCTCAGCTGCTTCTGTAAAATGCGCCAAGGGTTATAGATGAGAACACCCCGATGAGCAATCCCTAAACGTTCCCAGAGAAGGACCAGTCCAAAGAGAGGATCCAGGTCAGCTGGATACTGCCATTTCCTTTACGGCCCCTAGTCCTTCAGCCCCTGAGTCCAGAGGTGGTGGATAAGCGGTCAGGTGCTGACTTCTTGCCAAGACGCAGGGGGAATGTCGCAGGCGAGGTGGAACAGGATGGTTGGTCCTAGGGTCAGGCCTGTCTCCCCCTACCTTGAATGCACGCAGAAGAAAGCCTTCCACAGAGAAAGTCAGGCACGCTCCCCGGGGACTGTGTCCATCGCTCTTGGTCCAGGAGCCCCTCCTCCACCAGGGCTCTTCTCTTTCCTCTCGTGTAACAGAAAAGCCCAGGCCCCTGAGCATCTGCCTTGAGTGGAGGTGGGAAGGCCCCTTGGGAGCTCCAGAAAGCTGCTGGCTCCCAGGAGGCCCTGGGTTTCCTCCCCTGTCTAGCAGAGGGGCTGACGCTGAGGGGGAGTGGCAGTCCAGGATGCCGGCTGCCCTGATAAGAACCTTGAGATGGTCCCAGGGGAAGGCTGGGTTTCCTGCCGCCTCCCCCACCTCCGCCACCTCTTCCTTCCTCCCAGGCACTCCCGCCAGCCCTGCCCCATGGCCCAGCCTCTCCCACCTCCAGGTTTCGGCTGCCACCCAGTCTCAGCAGGGGGGCCCAATTCTGAGGCTTGGCCCCTCTGGATGTGGACAGCCCACTTACGTCCTAGCGGCCCGTCCTGGCCGCGGGCCTGGGCCCCTTTGTCGGCTTCTGCACAGAGCCCTCTGCATTGCTCTCCTTGCTGTTTCTGGCCTAGACTCCCGGCTCTGCTGAGGAAGGAAGTCCCTTTCCGGCTTCTGTTCCCCAGCTGCTGGGACCTGGCCCAGGCCTGCTGAGCTGGCCTGCAGGGGGGACTCAGTCTGCCCTTCTCCCGGGCTTCCTTTCTGACCACGGTTCAACTTGGGGCTGGAGCAGCTGGGGACCCCCTAGAGCGCCTTCTCTGGAGCCTAGGCTGGGTTAGGGGCACAGAGGTCTTGTGTGTTGTCCTCTGAGCAGGGGTAATGGCATGCAGGTCGTCTGTAGAGATTATATTGTTATTCACAGTCACACGACCCACAGAGGGAGGTGAGAAGCAGGAGTTTGGTTGGGGATAATTCCACCCCGAATCTTGGTGGGTTTGCTTGGTTGGCCTTGGCACCCCAGATGGTAATAGTGAGGAGTGTGTGACTTAAGACCACAGTGTGGGGGGACTTAAGACCACCTGTGCTTACGCTGGCTTCTGATCTGTCCTATATGCCAAAGTTAGGCTTCTCTGGTGGCTTAGTTGGTATTGAATCTGCCTGCAGTACAGGAGACCCAGGTTCGATTCCTGGGTAGGGAAGATTCCCCTGGAGAAGGGAATGGTAACCCACTCTAGTATTCTCGCCTGGAAAATCCCATGGACAGAGGAGCCTGGCAGGCTACAGTCCATGGTTGCAGAGTTGGACACGACTGGGCAACTAACACACATATATACCAAAGCCAAGAGAAAAATGAAGTTGCTCAGTCATGCCCAATTCTTTGCAGCCCCATGGACTGTAGCCTACTAGGTTCCTCTGTCCGTGGGATGCTCCAGGCAAGAGTACTGGAGTGGGTTGCCATTTCCTTCTCCAGGGGATCTTCCCGATTCAGGGATTGAACCCAGTTCTCCCGCATTGTAGGCAGACGCTTTACCGTATGAGCCGCCAGGGAGGATGGAGTTTAAACACTACCCCTGAGAAATCTCCGTTCCCCTCCTCTCCAGAAGTTCCCACTCCTGGAGTTGAACCAGGGATAACGGTAATAAATACCTAGCACAGTTAGTGTTTGTACAGACCAAGGGTTAACTGCATTAGGCGGCTTTTCTTTAGACACACCTCTGTTTCTTTGCCTGAGCTCTACTGTGACGTTTCCCAGCAGCCAAGGTAGAGAGTACAGCACAGGAATACAGCCCCTCTCCTGCCTCCCCTTCCTCTGGTTTCTTTTGCCCCTAGGCTGAGGTGTGCATTTCCCTCGAAAGTTCCACTGAGTCTCTAGGATGCTAACGGCCTTGTCCCTCTGTCCCTCCAGCAAGCACGCCCTGGGCAGCCACGAGTATATTCAGTACTGTCGGAAGTTCGGCATCGATATCCGGCTGCAGCTGATGGAGCAGAAGGCCGTGCGCGGTGACCTGGCCCGCACGGTTCGTGTGTGCCGGGGCCGGGGTGGGCAGACGGTGACGCGGAACATGCTGCGTGGGCCTGGGGCAGGAGCGCGGGGCTGCGGTGGAGGCAACCGCCTTTTCTGAACAGGGTGCTCCTCACACAGGTGAATGATGACCAGAGCCCCTCCACCTTGAACTACCTCGTCCACCTGCAAGAGAGGCCAGTCAAGCAGACCATCAGCAGGTGAGAGCGGGTGCCGTCCTGGGTGTGGGCCAAGCAGAGACCACGAGGGGACCCTAGAGGCACCCCCGCTTGCCTTTCTGCCACGGCCCGGGCTTCTTGCACGTGTCGGGCATGGGGGTCCAGAGTCTCACAGGAGAAGATCCCCACTCCAGGGTGTGTGACGTACCTTCCCTTAGTACTTTACTATGTTCTCTAAGTAAGAGGGGGCCCACAGAAGGGACTTCTGGCCTTCAGTCTGCATGGGACTGACGGGAAGAGCGGAAACCCCTTTAAACCAGAGCCTGATCGCTGAGCTGAGGAGGAGGAGGGAGAAAATGGGTCTTTCAGAACACTGGATCTGTCCTGACTTCTCCTATGACATTTCCCTGTCCCCAACTCCCCAGGCAGGCCCTGAGTCTTCTGTTCGACACTTACCACAATGAGGTGGATGCCTTCCTGTTGGCTGACGTGAGTACAAATTCTGGAGCTGGCCCAGCAGCCCCAAACTTCTTCCTGCCTCTCCCCCAGTCCTCCCGGGATCAGTGAGCACTAAAGAGATCTGGAGCGGACACTGAAATCTATTAGCAGAGCACTTTTCATTCCTCTAGCACATGGGCACACCAAGACTGCCGTCTGTCGGGCGGCTGGCACGTGTGTTCAGAAGGGTTCTGCTCCTCTGTGGGAGCAGGTCAGGAGTCATTCCCGGATCCTCTCTCTGGAGCACAGCATCTCCAAAGCTAAGAGACATAGAGTTGCTGCCCCGCTATACAACTTGAATGTCCTGTGAACAAGGCCAGGAACCTCCTATGTGCTGAGTCACAGGATCCCAAAGGTAGGGAAGGGCCAAGACTCTCCCCACTTGGATTCACATGGAGTTTTAAGCCTCAAAACCATAGGAATAAACATGTGCCCCATGTGCTGTGAAGTTGAAGAAAATCAAATCAGATCAGATCAGATCAGGCGCTCAGTCATGTCCGACTCTTTGCGACCCCATGAATCACAGCACGCCAGGCCTCCCTGTCCATCACCAACTCCCGGAGTTCACTCAGACTCACGTCCATCGAGTCAGTGATGCCATCCAGCCATCTCATCCTCTGTCGTCCCCTTCTTCTCCTGCCCCCAATCCCTCCCAGCATCAGAGTCTTTTCCAATGAGTCAACTCTTCGCATGAGGTGGCCAAAGTACTGGAGTTTCAGCTTTAGCATCATTCCTTCCAAAGAAATCCCAGGGCTGATCTCCTTCAGAATGGACTGGTTGGATCTCCTTGCAGTCCAAGGGACTCTCAAGAGTCTTCTCCAACACCACAGTTCAAAAGCATCAATTCTTCGGCCCTCAGCTTTCTTCACAGTCCAACTCTCACATCCATACATGACCTGGAAAAACCATAGCCTTGACTAGACAAACCTTTGTTGGCAAAGTAATGTCTCTGCTTTTCAATATGCTATCTAGGTTGGTCATAACTTTCCTTCCAAGAAGTATGCGTCTTTTAATTTCATGGCTGCAGTCACCATCTGCAGTGATTTTGGAGCCCAGAAAAATAAAGTCTGACACTGTTTCCACTGTTTCCCCATCTATTTCCCATGAAGTGGTGGGACCGGATGCCATGATCTTCATTTTCTGAATGTTGAGCTTTAAGCCAACTTTTTCACTCTCCATTTTCACTTTCATCAAGAGGCTTTTGAGTTCCTCTTCAGTTTCTGCCATAAGGGTGGTATCATCTGCATATCTGAGGTTATTGATATTTCTCCCGGCAAAATCACATAGTGGTCTTCAAAAACAATCCCTGTCTCATTGATGCTGTTTAAATGGTGGTCATCCTTTTGGGGGAGCTGGATATAGCTTTGTATCTAGCTCACCCCTCCACCGACTGCCAGACTCCCTGCTCTAGCAGCCTCTGCTTGGACCTTTACTGTGATGAGAGATGAGTTCTCCGAATGCCTTTTTTGTACTAATCTGGCCCTATGTTAGTGGCCGCTGTGGGTGGAGAAGTGTAAGAATTGTGTCAGGCTTCCGGGAACCTGTGTTCCTGCCAAAAGAATGAAATGGTAACATAAAGCTATTGGTAGACAGAACAGGTTGGTATTGGGTAATCAAGAGCTCTTGGAGAGTGTTGTAGAGGGGGACTGCTAGGGAAGGCTCTGGGAAGGAAGTGAGTATTTAGCTCGTCTGTGATCTGCATTTACTTAGGTAGTCAGGGCAGGGAAGGTGAAGGGATTCCAGAATAGAAAACCGCTGGAGCCATGGTGCAGGGCATGGCATGGCTGTGGGGCTGAGATGAGGCCTCCAGGACAGGCTTGACACTAGCGGGAGACATAAAGCTGCGTGTGCAAATGCACCCTCAATGCATTTGGTTCCCTTGCTCTTCATTCTCTGTGCATTGATTTTATTAAAACTGCACGTCACCCCGGTGAGACCCCGCATGTGTTTGTGTAGTATAAACAGACGAGTGGACAGAGGGAGGCTGGAGATAAGACGAGGTTCAGTGAGGATGGCTGAAAGCATTGGGGAACGTGGGCACGGCTCCTTTAATTCATCAGGAGCTGTGTGATATTCGCTAATGCTGGGTGTCTGAAAATAAAGCATGGGCCCCACAGGTTACCCTCCCAACCCGTTCCCCTGCAGCACGTGCCTGCCGGCCTCACTGTGCTGCCTCCCACAGGGGGACTTCCCACTGAAGGCCGACAGGGTGGTCCAGTCCGTCAAGGCCATCTGCAACGCCCTAGCCGCTGTGGAAACCCCTGAGATCACCAGCGCTCTCAACCAGCTGCCCCCCTGCCCTTCCCGAGTGAAGCCTAAAATCCAGAAGGTAATGGAGTGCTAGCATGGGGAAGGAGGAGGGGAGTAGCCCCGGGAATCAGGTGGCGGGGTGTTCACTTACTGAAGGGCTCTTCCCTCCACCTGCATCTTTCATGTCTGAACACTCGGTCACAAAGTTCCTGGGAAATGGAGGCCAAGTGTGTTGCCTTTCCCCGAGTCTGAGCGCGGCCGGGGCCTGCCACCAGGACTGAGGCCAGGAATGCAGGCAAAGGCTGCTCACAGTCACTGAGGCGCTGCCTGGCCGTTTGCATACCCACTGGGGTGCAAGACCAGAATCTCCCCGAGCCAGGGACTGGAGGCGCCACCGCAGGGGCTGCATGCTGTGCAGACAGGGCCAGCTGCGTGGCAGGTGCTGCGATCTAAACGCGAGTGGCCCAAGGGCTGCACCGGCTCATTTGGGTGGACGCGATGGCTGTATCCTGGCTCGTTTGGGTGGACGCTACGGCTGTATCCTGGCTTGTTTGGGTGGACGTGACGACTGTATCCTGGTTTGTTTGGGTGGACGGGAGGACTGTACCATGGCTCGTTTGGGTGGATGGGAGGACTGTACCCTGGCTCGTTTGGGTGGACGGGAGGACTGTACCCTGGCTCGTTTGGGTGGACGGGAGGACTGTATCCTGGCTCGTTTGGGTGGACGTGACGACTGTATTCTGTCTCGTTTGGGTGGATGTGATGGCTGTATCCTGGCTCGTTTGGGTGGATGTGATGGCTGTATCCTGGTTCATTTGGGTGGATGGGAGGACTGTATCCTGGCTCATTTGGGTGGACATGATGGCTGTATCCTGGCTTGTTTGGGTGGACACAATGGCTGTACCCTGGCTCGTTTGGGTGGACGGGAGGACTGTATCCTGGCTCGTTTGTATTGTGGCTTGTTTGGGTGGACGCGACGGCTGTATCCTGGCTCGTTTGGGTGGACGTGACGACTGTATCCTGGCTCGTTTGGGTGGATGTGATGGCTGTATCCTGGCTCATTTGGGTGGACGGGAGGACTGTATCCTGGCTCGTTTGGGTGGACGTGATGGCTGTATCATGGCTCGTTTGGGTGGACACAGTGGCTGTACCCTGGCTCGTTTGGGTGGACCGGAGGACTGTACCCTGGTTCGTTTGGGTGGACGGGAGGACTGTACCCTGGCTCGTTTGGGTGGACGGGAGGACTGTACCATGGCTCGTTTGGGTGGACATAATGGCTGTATCGTGGCTCATTTGGGTGGACGTGATGGCTGTATCCTGGCTCATTTGGGTGGACGGGAGGACTGTATCATGGCTGGTTTGGGTGGGCGGGAGGACTGTATCCTGGCTCGTTTGGGTGGACGGGAGGACTGTATCCTGGCTCGTTTGGGTGGACGGGAGGACTGTATCCTGGCTCATTTGGGTGGACGGGAGGACTGTATCATGGCTGGTTTGGGTGGGCGGGAGGACTGTATCCTGGCTCGTTTGGGTGGACGGGAGGACTGTATCCTGGCTCGTTTGGGTGGACGGGAGGATTGTATCCTGGCTCATTTGGGTGGACGGGAGGACTGTATCCTGGCTCGTTTGGGTGGACGTGATGGCTGTATCCTGGCTCGTTTGGGTGGACGGGAGGACTGTATCATGGCTGGTTTGGATGGGCGGGAGGACTGTACCCTGGCTCGTTTAGGTGGATGGGAGGATTGTATCCTGGCTCATTTGGGTGGACGGGAGGACTGTATCCTGGCTCGTTTGGGTGGACGGGAGGACTGTACCCTGGCTCGTTTGGGTGGACGGGAGGACTGTACCCTGGCTCGTTTGGGTGGACGGGAGGACTGTACCCTGGCTCGTTTGGGTGGACGGGAGGACTGTACCCTGGCTCGTTTGGGTGGGCGGGAGGACTGTACCCTGGCTCGTTTAGGTGGGCGGGAGGACTGTATCCTGGCTCGTTTGGGTGGACGGGAGGACTGTACCCTGGCTCGTTTGGGTGGACGGGAGGACTGTACCCTGGCTCGTTTGGGTGGACGGGAGGACTGTATCCTGGCTCGTTTGGGTGGACGGGAGGACTGTACCTTGGCTCGTTTGGGTGGACGGGAGGACTGTATCCTGGCTTGTTTTGGTGGATGTGATGATTGTATCATGGCTCGTTTGGGTGGACACAATGACTGTATCGTGGCTCGTTTGGGTGGATGCGAGGACTATCTCCTTGCTCTGGCTCACTGTCCCTCACACGGATCTGGTACAGACTGTCACTCTATCCTCCCTGGGGAACCTCTGCTCCTTGAATTTCGGTCCAGCCTGGTCCAGATGAGGGCGGCTATGAAAAGCTGTGATGGAAAGGACTGTGGCCCTGAAGCTCCCCTTCCCCTCCTTTCTCCCCAACAGGATCCCACCGTCTTGGCCATGAAGGAAAACCGAGGTAAGGGACTGCTCTTCATGTGGGAGTGGGCAGGTGAAAACCTCAGGTTCTGCCCAGATTCCTTTTCTCCCCAGCTCCCTTGATTTATGGGTCCAGGTCTGCCTGTGTGTGTGTGTTTTCCTATATGAGGCATGGACACAGCTGGAGAGCATATTTCTTTCCACAAAATGTTTTTGCATTATTTTTCCTATTTATTCCTATGGTGTCCCTGGGAGATGGAGATGAGTTTGTGTAAGTGTGGGAGTGGGCATGGTGCCCCGGCTTCCAAATGGGAAAACTTTCACTCGAGTAGGTTGTAGGCTCATAACCCCCATGTTTCCAATTCAGCAGGGCCTGGGGAGACAGTGATAAAGAATTTTCCCCTAGGATCCCCTCTTAAGTCTTTCCAGCAGAATGTTGCCCATATCCTAGAAATATGTTGCTCATATCTCCAGGATTCTTGGTCAGTGATTCCCAATCTTTCAGATTTTGTGGACCAAAAAGTATTATTTTGGTGACCGACATACAATTGTTGGTCTTATTTTGCTAAGCAGTGACTTCCTAGTAACTGATAACTCTTATTCCTACTATTTCCTAAAAGAAAGGACATTTAACACAAAATAAGTAGCAGCACATATAAATCAGGACGATGTTTAGAACTGAGCATCTTTCATTTTATGAGCAGTATGTGCTGTGCCCCTGCTTTCCCCATTTCAGCACAGACGCGTGACTGGCGCTCAGGGCCGCGGTCCCAGGCAGTGCCTTGCCCACAGAATGGAGCTCACTGACCCTCAGAGCTCTTCCTCCCGACCCCTTCCTTAAACAGAGAAGGTTGTGGAAGCCCTGACGGCTGCCATCTTGGACCTGGTGGAGCTGTACTGCAACACGTTCAACGCAGACTTCCAGCCCGCGGTGCCTGGGAGCCGCAAGCACGCCCTGGTTCAGGAGGCCTGCCATCTCTCGGGGCCGCTGGCCTTCACGGTCTATGCCACCCACCGCATCCCGATCACCTGGGCTACCAGGTGAGCGCGGGCTGCTGGCCCGGGACTAGGGAGCAAGCCGAGTGTCACTTCAGATGCCTTTCTGTCTGCATGGGACGCCACGGCCCTAAATTCAGGATCTGTGGCACGGTGATGCCCCATGCGCCCACTGAGAGGGACACAGAAGAGGGACGTGCAGGGGGGGAAGGGGCAGCGGTGGCCGGGGCTGGCGTTCCCGCCTGGTGCTGGCTGCAGAGGCATCCCTGCCCCTCCCACCCAAGGCCGGCGGGGGTGACACGCTGGCAGCGACAGATGGCCGCTTCCCAGCTTCCCAGGCTGAGTGCACCCTCCTGCCGTGACAGCGCGCACACAGTGGGCGGGGCGGGGGCGCGGCCGACCCTTTGTCTGGAGTCCCCCAGGCCCGCGGGGGTGGGTGGGGGACATTAGCGTGGTCCTCAGGCCCTCCCATGCCGGCCCCCTTGGCCCGAGGGGATCAGGCCTGTGGCCCCCCCACTCCGCCCTCCTCCCGAACCCCCGCCCCCTTCCCCGCTCTTTTTGTTCCCCGCTTAATGTATTCCTCTGGGCGACTGGCGGAGAACAAAGGGCGACTCTGGGAGCCTGGGCCTTCGCTGCCCTCCTCTGTCAGGCACCTGTCGGCGCAGGGACCCCCCTGTGTCGGCATTCACGTCCGCATCTGTCGCGCTCTCCTTCCACGCCACCCCCTGCCCGCGCACGCGCACCGGCGCAGATGCGCACGCGGGCCCGGGGATGGCGCTGGCCCTGGGCAGGGGCTGCGGGCTGCATCCAGTAAGGGGCAGGGACCAGGGCTCCACACGCAGCCTCAGAGCGGGCAGGGGCACCCAGGCTGAGCTGCTTTTCCCGGAGGTCGCGTCCCCAGATCCTACCTGGCTGTCCGGCCCTTTGACCGCGTGTTCTAGTCCTGCAGACCGAGAGGAGTGTAACCGGGGGAAATGGAGCTTGGCGTGGTTCGGTGCCGAGATGCCCTCTGGGAGCCGAGGGCCCTGACTTGCCTCCTTTCCCTTGTAGCTATGAAGAGTTCTACCTCTCCTGCTCCCTCAGCCACGGCGGCAAGGAGCTGTGCAGCCCCCTGCAGACCCGACGGGTCCACTTCTCCAAGTACCTCTTCCACCTCGTCATCTGGGACCAGCAGTAAGCACCCCGGCCCCGCCAACCTACCCCCGAGGCTCCAGGGCCCACTGCAGACCCTCTCTCAGCCTCTGAAGACCCAGGTTAAACCGGGCTCTCTCACTGACCAACCAGGAGAGCCATTTAGACTCTTGAGTCTCCACTTCCAGAGCTCTTAAATGAGGACTGGTGTAATTTCTACCTTTAAAGTGGTTATGAGTCTCCAATGAGAAGTGACCATAAAAGCGTGTTGTAAACCATGAACGACCATATAAACATTAGTCTTAATAATAATTCATCATTTTAATCTTGTCTCCCTTAAAAGGTTTAACTAGTCTGATAGAGTCTCATCTCCCTTGTTCCTAAATTTCCTGTAGAAGAGGGAGACAGGACTGTGTGCTTTCTCCCTTACATATCGGGGGGAAAGGCTGCCTATGGGGAAGAAGAATGGCCTTGGAGCCGTAGGAGTGAAGCTCTGTCTCTAGCTCTGCCTGTAGTCCTAGATTCTCCGAGGCCTCAGTTTCTCAACCTGTGAAGTGGGGACATTTGTTTAACTCAGAGGCAGTTGTGGCACTGAAATGAGATAGGCTACAGATATAAACATGAAACCACAAGCACAGGATAGCAGCACCGTGCTATTAACAGTAATTTGCTGTCAGGAAGGTAGGCATCAGCCAAGCGAAGCAGGAAGGAAATGGAGGTGCGGGCGCCTCGACGCGACAGGGCAGAGCTTCGTGTGCCTTGTGCGTTTTCTGTGCTGTGCTCCATCCGCTCAGGGAGTTTGTTGCTCCCCCAGCTTCACTTTCCCAGATTGACTTATCTCTGAGTCCTTATGTACAAAGCAGAAGATTTAAGAGATTGAGGAGGTTCCTCGGTGAGGCCACGGGGTGCTGAAATAGGTGCATGGAGAGCCTGGAGGTCTGGGAGAGGTGGGCCATTTTACGGGTGGCTGAAGGGGGACAAGCAGCACGGAGGGCAGCCCCTGTCTCCTGTCGTCACACTTTTACGGTTCTTAGAGCAATAAAGGGGGAAATACAGTTCTCTGATTAAGCAACCACCAGGGCAGGAAAGTCTCTTTGGAGGTGGAGGATGGCTGCATTAAAAGGCTCCCGAATTCCATCATCCCCTTGGGACTCTCTGACTCACTTACCACTGCTGCTAAGGGAGGGGTGCGTTACAGTGCTCTGGCCCAGGCAGACCCCACAGTGAGCCGTTCCCTGCAGAGTGTCAGAGGCGTGGAAGCAGCCCAGCATGTCCTGCCCTGGGCTGCGTGCCCTGTGGCCTCATCCCGCTTCCTGAGTCTCTGCCTCAGACCCCAGGGGGCTGGTCTCCTGCCTAGAGCCTTGTGGAAGGGGTTGTCTCAGTGCTGCCCCTCCGGGTCGCCCTTGGGCACCTTCCCGATTAAGAACAAGGTGCGTGGGAAGGCGTACTACAGTGTAGGGTTCAGAGCACTGGCTTGGGGTGCCACCATCCTCTCCTCCCTGCAGGTCCCACCTTGGGCAGGTCATTGAGTCCAAAATGGATGGTGATACGGCCTACCCTATAGGGTTGTTTGAGAGCAGTCGAGACATTGCCAGTAGTTGCTTGGCATGATACCTAGTGCACGATAGACGTTTTCTTCTTTATCATCTTTGTCGTGTTTTGAGCTGGGGGAGCCCTCTCAGTTCCAGTTTCTCTGTTCCAAGTGACTGGCGCAGTGACTGACACATGAAGATGTTTGTGCGTGAAAGGACTAAATGTGTAACTCAGTTCCAATGCAGTAACCACAGTGTCACACAGAAAAAAGCACATAGTCTACACACATGTCACACACGTGAAGCTCTGTTCCCCTTTTCACTGATAAGGAAACTGAGGCACAGAGGTGTGAATAGCTGGCCCAGGTTGGGAGAGGCAGAACCAGGACTGGAAGGGCACATCCCAGGACCCCAGCCGGTGGGAGCTGGCCCCTGTGCCATGCTGTTGAGGGACGGGTTGCAGCTCACCTACTGGTTGTCCTGACTGACCCCAGGTGACGGTCCATGGGGAGATTTCAGAACACCGGATATACCCAAGGGGCGAGGAGAAGGGGGCCTTGGCTGGGGCCAGACTTGCTGGTTTCAGTTCAGAAAGTTTCCACACTCCACTTTTCCTCTGGGTGCCCAGCTGGAAGCCTCTTCTTGGGTGAAAAGAAAGGATCGGGACTAGCTCCGTCTCCTCTCTGCTGTGGGGCCAGCCGGTCCTCTCCCCCACTGTAGTGTGGGGATCAGCTAACTCTCAAAATAGGCCAAGCAGCCTGGCTCTGCCCCTGGCCTGGCCTGGCATGTGTGCTGGCTCCTGGAGGGGTCCTAATTATAGCTGTGGGCCCCCGGGGTAGGGACGGGGCAGGGCCCTGCCAGTGTCTGGCAGGGAGGTGGGAGTGCTCCGCTTAGGTGGAGGTTCCCCCAGGAGTGAGGGGCACAGTGGGGGGAGCTGCTGGTCATGAAGCTGCTCACCACGGGGGTGGCCGCCCTGCCTCTGTGTCCTCGGGCATAGAAGCTGCTGGGCCCGGGGCTGGCCAGAAGGGTGTGACAGCATGGACTTTGGCCCCGGGACAGCTTCCCCGAAAGGTAATGCAGGTCCTCCCTCTTCCCACAGCTCCCCTCCCCTTCCCCCTCACCCCACCCCAGGGCCTGCTCCTGAACTTGGAGGGCGCGGCTGGGTGTGGTGTGACTCAGAAGGGGAGCAGGCGGAGACCATCTGGGTCCCCCGGGGCTTCTGTGCCTGACTTCTTCGGACCCTGCCGGTTGCTTTCTCACTACCCGGGGGCAGGGAGGAGCCTCTACTTTTTATTCTTTTGGTTTTCAAAATGTTGGGGGTGAGAACAAATTATTTGGGCCTGGTGGGTTAGGAGAAGAGGGGCCTGGGGAGGGCTGTGTGGCGGTGGGTGGGGGAGTCAGCGGGAGGAAGAGATCCTGCTGCTGCTTCCTGGTGGCGGGGATTGTTCAGTGGAAAAGGACTGTGGGTCCGTTTCAGCAAGTGGGTTCTTGGGGACCCTCTGCAGAAGTCCTGAAACTCAGGAAGGAGTGCGGCAGACTGTTTGGGTCATGTCATCACCTGAACTCTAGGTGGCTCTGGCTCAGTGAGTTCTGTCTGGTCACAATGAGGAGCCTCAGAGTCCGAAGATGTTTGCCTGACTCTCCCCAGAGGCTGCAGAGACTGATCTGTGGACTGTGATCCCGAGGGCCTTGAGGGAAGTTTTGACTCCAGTCTGGGGTCTGTCCTGGTTCTGCAGGAAGGCTTCCCCAGGGAGCACGTGGGAGGCGGAGCCCTCAGCCTCAGCCTGCCGTCCTGCCGCCTGGCCCTGGAGGCCACAGGGGCAGCACTGGCTGATCTGGTTTCCTGTCCTCCCTAGGATCTGCTTCCCTGTGCAGCTGAACCGGCTGCCTCGGGAGACCCTGCTGTGTGCCACCCTCTACGCTCTGCCCGTGCCCCCGCCGGGGAGCTCCTCGGAGGCCAACAAGCAGCGGCGGGTGCCCGAAGCCCTGGGCTGGGTCACTGCTCCGCTCTTCAACTTCAGGCAGTATGTGGGCCCAGGGCACCAGCTTGGCCTTGGGTGGAGGAGGGCCTAGGCAGAGGTGTGACCAAGGAAGCTACTGGGCAGGACTCATGGCCCAGGACTGGTGGGAAGGGGCAGGGAAATGCGTGCTCATGTAATGCCATCTGGTCTTATCATTGGAAGGATCTCAGAGGTCCTCCAGTCCCCCTCTCTAGCTCATGAAGGCATCCACCCCAGGTGTGGTGAGCTTAGAAAGGCTTCCTGGAAAGAGTGGGATTTTTTAGGGCTTGAAAGAAGGAACAGGTGGTGGTCTAGGGAGAGAATGAGAGAGAAGAGTTGGGCAGTGGATTCGAGCAGAAAAGGCAGATTTTTGGATGGGGAAGCAAGAGGAAAACCATGTCCTTAGCCACTGGGTTTGTTGGCTCACCCCCCATTTCATCTCCCTTAGAGTCCTGACCTGTGGCCGGAAGCTTCTGGGCTTATGGCCAGCAACACAGGAAAGTCCCAGTGCCCGCTGGAGTGCACCTAATTTCCATCAGCCAGATAGTGTGATCCTGCAGGTGAGAGCCCAGCCTGTCACTCCCACCCTCAGGCCCCTCCAGAGGTGGCTCCAAGGCTCCCCCGGAGGTCTGGGCTGGGGCGGTAGGAGAGCATGCGGAGCTGGGGCATGGGGTGGTGTGGCGGAGGCTGGAGCAGAGAGGGAGGGCCGTCTCTGTGGAGTCCGTGTCCTGTCTCCTGGAGGTCACCTGATTTCAAGGAGCCCGAGGCGGGATTTGAGGCCCTTGCCAAGCACGGCTCAGCTCCTCAGGGCCCCTTGTGATGAACTCTATTAGTAGGCTGAGCCATCCCCTCTTGGTGCCCGTGGGGGGACCCATTCTCTGGACAAGGGAGGAGTCAGGTCCAAGGTCTAGTTACCACTCTCCGGCTCCACTGTGGTCACAAGATGCTTTGGTATGGAATATGGGATATCAAAGTGGATACAGAATGAAAGCTCCAAGAGGCAGGCATTTTTATCTGTCATATTTACTACTCCGTACCCAGGGCCTAACGCTTGGCGTATATTAGGTTTCGATAAGCATTTCCTGAATGAAAGAATGTGGAACTCCCTTTGAGGACGGTCTCCCTGGGCTCTGACATCCGTTATAGGAGGATGAACATGGCAGCACAGAGGAAGGGGACGCAGCATTGCGGCCTCAGAGTTGGCAGGGCCCTCGCCCCGCATGTGGTCCCAACTTCCATCAGGCGGTACCCGCCAAGACTGAAGACTCCCCAGCCTAATCACACATCTGTGCAGAGCTCTGGCCTGGGACCAGTCCCCTCACCTAGACGCATCTCAGCCCAGTCTCTTCCTCACTTGACCATTTTTCTTTCTGTCTCTTTGTTTCCTTCTCATTTTTTGCTGGAGGTTATAGCTGGAAGGGACTGTAGTGATCACCAGCTCCAACAAGTTTATTTTACAGACAAAGAATCTGCGGGAGGGAGGGAGGGAGGTGGGCATGTTGGCAGGTGAGAGCAAGTTGGAGCCACCCAGTTGTGGTTCTCTCTCCTCACTTTCCCGATGTCACCCTGCAGATTGACTTTCCCACCTCGGCCTTTGACATCAAGTTCACCAGCCCTGCTGGAGACAAGTTCAGCCCCCGCTATGAGTTTGGCAGCCTCCGGGAGGAAGACCAACATGTGCTTAAAAACATCATGCAGAAGGAATCCCTGCACTGGTGAGGCTCAGGGCATGCCCCGCGTGTGACTCAGGCCTCCAGTGAATTTCTCGGCTTTCAGCTGACCTCCCAGTGGGTCCCTGCCCTCCTGCTCTGGGAGGCGAGGTGGGCTGGTGTGGGTATTGATTGCCACCTGGGCGGGAAGTCATGGAGACAGGGCTCTGCAGCCCCTAGAGCTTTTTCAAAAGCTGAGGAGGGTGGAGAGCTCAGAGTGAGGGTTTTAGATCTGGGAATGCCCCTCCCCACAATGGGCACTTGACCCAGGATCAGCAGGCCAGGAGCACCAGAGCTCTGCCCACTGCAGAGGAGCTGAGGGCTGTTTGCTGTCCATGGGGGCCGCTGGGCCTCCCACTGTGCCCCCACCTGCTGCCCCTGCCACACCCACAGCCTTGGTGTTTCTCTGGCCCTGACACTTTCCAAAGAAGATCTGCTCCCAAGGCAAGCTGGCAGCTCTCAGGAGTCTGTGAGCCCAAGCTGATCTCACCCTGGGGGCCACTTCTCTCAGCTGGTGCGGAGGAGCTGGAGGAGCCATGGGGTCTGGGCGCTCCCTGGCTTGTCCTCTCCTGTACCTCTCTGGCTCTGGCATGGCCCTGCCTGTGGCAGCTGAGGAAATGAGAGAGCTGGAGCTTCTCTTGCTGGCTCCTGTCCCATCGGGGCACTCCCCTCCCCCTGCTGACCCCTTACTCATCCGCCCCTCAGCTCCCTCCCCCATTGGACACCAGATCTCAGGCTCGGGAGGCGCTCCGGCTGGCCCCCACCCCCCCAACCCCCCCCCTCGGCCCCAGAGGCCTCTCAGCTGCCTTGACCCTGGCATGGGGACTGCTGCCCTCTGGTGGCTCTACTTGGGAGATGCCCTCAGTGCGCCCTCAGGAGGGGCAGCCGATCCTGTGCCATTGGCCCGGATGTCCCTGAGATTTGGAGTCTGGCCCCCAAAATTTGCTTCACACTTTGCAACCCCTTAGGGATAGCGTCAGACACGACCAAAGCGACTTAGCAGCAGCAGCAGGGATAGCGTCTGCCTTCCCTATTCTGACTTAAGGGCTTTGGGTGTAGCCTGGAGGGAGGCGTTCACAGCGCCCCTTGGGTACTAGTCGGCGCGCGCAGCGTTCTCTCAGAGGCCGGCTCCCTGCAGACAGCTGGCCCCACGCCCTTTCACCGCCCTGCACCCCCACCCCCAGGCTCACGGATGCCGACAAAAAGCGCCTGTGGGAGAAGCGGTATTACTGCCACGCGGAGGTGAGCGCGCTGCCGCTGGTGCTTGCCAGCGCGCCCAGCTGGGAGTGGGCGTGCCTCCCCGACACCTATGCTCTGCTGGCGCAGTGGACCCCCATGAACCACCAGGACGCCCTGGGGCTCCTGCACGCCACGTGAGTCACGACACCCACCTTTCCCGACCCAAAGTCCTGCCCAAGCCAGCCTGCGGCGCTGGAGTGAGCTGTTCTGAGGGGGAGTGGTCACGTGGGCGTGGAAATTCAGGGCTTTCCTACTGTTTCTCCACCCCATGTTATACTCCTCATTCTTCTGTTTCTCCACCTCATGTTATACTATGAACATTTTCCAAACATACAACAAAACTGAAAATAGTGAACATCCATATTCCTACCACCTAGATTCTAACCTGTAGCATTTATTACATTTGATTTATTGTATGTGTACTTCCATCAATATATCCTATTTTTATATGCATTTTGAAGTAAATTGAGACATCATAACTCCTTCCTAAATTCTTTAGCAAGCATATCATTAACTAGACCTCAATGTTTATTTACAGTTTTTCCTTTGAGATAAAATATACATATAAATAAATGCCCAAGCCTTATGTGTACATTTGCTGAGATTTGATGTATGCACACACCTGTTTAACCCAAATCTTATTACTTAGTTCTACTTTTGAAGCCATCGCTTTCTTCTTTCCGCTAGGGACACAGGCTTCCAGTCTCAAACCCCTAGATGGTACCCACTGTTCTTGGCTTATTTTCTACTACTCTTAGTAATTAAAATGTATCTAATCCATGCATCTTACCTTCTGGCCTTTTTGAGGCAATGGATTTGCTAATCTCTGCTAAACTAATTCTGGCTAGGTATACTGGCTTATAGTGATCTCTGTTATTCACCGGACAAGTTTTGCATTAAAGGATGGTACCAAGAAGTGATGGCACTTTGACTCTCATGAGGACTCTTTGATGATGGGAATTTCTAGCAGAGTGGGAATTAAGGAAGAGATCTTTGGGAGTGGCTTTGAGGACTTTGTCTCATTTTCTTTAGCTCATACAGGGAATGAGAGTGACTTCCATGGCCTCAGGCTGACTCTAACTGTGGGCTGGGACGTTCTCAAGGATTGCAATCCAGAAAAGGTGCTTAAGACTCCTAGTGGCTTTGGCAGATTCTGGAAGTCATTACCTTTTCTCCACCCATGCCTCTGAGGCCCTGGTGTGAGGGTGCTTGCTCACTCCTGTGCCTCAGACCCTGGGACTGGATTGTCAGCGTTCTGGGCTCTGTTTTGCAGGTTTCCAGACCAGGAGGTGCGTCGCATGGCTGTACAGTGGATCGGCTCCCTCTCCGATGCCGAGCTGCTGGACTACTTGCCCCAGCTCGTGCAGGTGGGTGGGCTGGCCTTCCCTCCAGTTCTGATGGTCCCGCCCCCGGGACCCCAAGACAGACTGTATTCTACAGGGATATTGCTTGGTATAGAGTATGGACAGTCAACAAAGCCCCCTGTCCCCTGTCTCCCACCCAGGCCTTAAAGTATGAGTGCTACCTGGACAGCCCCTTGGTGCGCTTCCTCCTGAAGCGAGCGGTCTCTGACTTGAGAGTGACTCACTACTTCTTCTGGTAAAACTGTGCAGAAAGGGGAGAGGTAGACTTGTCTCCCTCACTTGGGAGTACTTTACTTTCAACCTGCAGGGTAGGGGCTTCCTGGGTGGCGCTAGTGGTAAAGAACCCGCCTGCCAGTGCAGGAGACAAAAGAGACGCAGTTTCGATCCCTGGGTTGGGAAGATCCCCTGGAGAAGGAAATGGCAACCCACTCCAGTATTCTTGCCTGGAGAATCCCATGGACGTAAGAGCCTGGCGGGCTGCAGTCCGAGGGTTTGCAAAGAGTCGGACACCACTGAAATGATTTAGCACTGCCAGGTGGGGACCTGAGCCATCTGGGTTGCAGTATTTGGGCCAGCACCTTTTCCTCAGGGGGGTCTCAGCCCACCCCTATGGTAAGCAGAGTGGGATCATCCCTGGCCCTCCCCTCCACCCTCATGTGGCAGAAATATAAAGGAGAAACCAGATGCATGAGGCCTTGGAGCTCTACTTAAAAACAGCATGGGCAAGCTGAGAAGTGGATGAACACCTCTGTATCAGTTTTACACCCAGAGTCTGTTTTCCTTCCCAAATTTGGGGTGGGTTTTCCAGGGAGTTGGAGCTGGGTCTGGCCGTTGCCCAGCCCCCTTGCCTGTGGTCCCTTGGGTGTTCTGATTGCCGCGCTTCCCTTTGCCGGATAGGTTGCTGAAGGACGGCCTCAAAGACTCTCAGTTCAGCATCCGCTACCAGTACCTGCTGGCCGCCTTGTTGTGTTGCTGTGGCAAGGGGCTGAGAGAGGAGTTTAACCGCCAGTGCTGGCTTGTTAATACCCTGGCCAAACTTGCCCAGCAGGTCCGGGAGGCTGCCCCGTCTGCACGGCAGGTGAGCAGGGCGAGGCTGCCTCTGCCCCATTCTGGTTCTGGGCCTCTGCAGCCAATCGTAACTTCTCAGGCCTCCTGACCAGCAGGATGGCACTTGACCATCACTGGTGAGGGGCTGGAAGGAGGCGATTCTCTAATCTACAGGCTACAAACCATGGGAGTGTTTTCTTTGGCTTGCTAAGTATTAAAATGTCTATTTAACTGTTTGCCTTAAAGGCTGAGCCAAGTTGTATCAGTGCTTCACCACACAAGAGCGCCCAGCCAGAGGGGCCGAGGGAGGGCGAAAACCCAGTCATCCTTTGTCCACTGCGCAGTGAGCCTGTTCCAGGACCGCCAGAGGGGGCACCTTTGTGTTTGTACAACGGGCCTGTATTAGGCCAATATTAGGGATCCTGGTTGCTAACCTTTAAAAATTGGGAGATGATGAAGTCTAGATTATTGGCTTCCTCTGGCCACGGCCCAAGGGACAGCTCCTCCTTGGCCTGCGGCCCCCGTGAGCCGTTCTGCCATTCGCTCCGTCTCTGCAGGTGTGGCCTGGCGCTGGCCCGGGCAGGGATGTGGGGGTGGTTTTCCTTCATCGTGGTCTGCAGGAGGCTGTCCACACCTCTCTGGTGATTATTTCCATACCAGCTGCTACTGGGCACCCGCCCGGGGAGAGACCTGACTTCGGTGGAGCCTCCGGCCCTCACCCCACCCCGCTCCCCCCACAGGGCATCCTCCGTGCCGGCCTGGAGGAGGTGGAGCAGTTCTTCGTCCTCAATGGCTCCTGCCGCCTGCCCCTCAGCCCCAGTCTGCTGGTTAAGGGCGTCGTGCCCAGGGTGAGTGACTGCGGGTGTGGGGCTCTCGGAGTGGGGAGGGCTCATGGAAGCAGGGTCCTCACTGACCTAGTTACTGAGAGAGACAAGGAAGAGAGGCTTATGTGGAGCCTCTTCCCAGCCCTGACATGTGTGGTCTTTCACCTGAAGCTGTGTGGTGTGGGTGTGTGGTGTGTGGTATGGGTGAGTGTGTGGTGTGTGGTGTGGGTGAGTGTGTGGTGTGGGTGAGTGTGTGGTGTGGGTGAGTGTGTGGTGTGTGGTGTGGGTGAGTGTGTGGTGTGTGGTGTGGGTGAGTGTGTGGTGTGTGATATGGGTGTATGGTGTGGATGAGTGTGTGGTGCGGGTGTGTGTATGGTGTAGGTGTGTGGTGTGGGTGTGTGATGTGTGGGTGAGTGTGTGGTGTGGGTATGTGGTGTGGGTGTGTGGTGAGTGTGTGTTGTGTGGGTGAGTGTGTGGTGTGGGTAAGTGTGTGGTATGTGATGTGGGTGAGTATGTGGTTGGGTGTGTGGTGTGGGTAGGTGTGTGCTGTGGGTGTGTGGTGTGTGGTGTGGGTGAGTGTGTGGGGTGGATGTGTGGTGTGTGGTGTGGGTGAGTGTGTGGGGTGTGGTGGGGGTAAGTGTGTGGTGTGGGTGTGTGGTGTGGGTAAATGTGTGGTGTGGTGTGGGTATGTGGTATGTGGTGTGGGTGTGTGTGTGTTGTGGGTAAGTTTATGGTATGTGGTATGGGTATGTGTTGTGTGGTGTGAGTGTGTAGTGTGTGGTGTGGGTGAGTGTCTGGTGTGTGATGTGAGTGAGTGTCTGGTGTGTGATGTGGGTATGGGTGTGGTGTGTGGTGTGTGTGTATGTGTGGTGTGTGTGAGTGTATGGTGTGTGGTGTGGGTAAGTGTGTGGTGTGGGTGAGTATGTGGTGTGTGGTGTGGGTGTGTGGTTTGTGGTGCGGGTGAGTGTGTGGTGTGTCGGGGTAAGTGTGTGGTCTGGGTAAATGTGTGGTGTGTGGTGTGGGTGTGTGAATGTGTGTTGTGGGTAAGTTTGTGGTATGTGGTGTGGGTGTGTGGTGTGGTGTGAGTGTGTAGTGTGTGGTGTGGGTAAGTTTGTGGTGTGTGGTGAGGGTGTGTGGTATGTGGTGTGGGTGAGTGTGTGTTGTGGGTAAGTTTGTGGTATGTGGTGTGGGTGTGTGGTGTGTGGTGTGAGTGTGTGGTGTGTGTTTTGGGTAAGTTTGTGGTATGTGGTGTGGGTGTGTGGTGTGTGGTGTGAGTGTGTAGTGTGTGGGGTGGGTGAGTGTGTGGTATGTGGTGTGGGTGGGTGTGTGGTGTGGGTGAGTGTGTGATGTGTGGTGTGGGTGAGTGTGTAGTGTGTGGTGTGGGTGTGTAGTGTGGGTGAGTGTGTGGTGTGGGTGAGTCTGTAGTGTGTGATGTGGGTGTGTGTGTGGTGTGGGTGCGTGTGTGGTGTGGGTGTGTGGTGGGGGTGTGTGGTGTGTAGTGTGGGTGTGTGGTGTGTGGTGTGGGTGAGTGTGTGGTGTGGGTGAGTCTGTAGTGTGTGGTGTGGGTGTGTGTGTGTGGTGGGGGTGAGTGTGTGGTGTGTGGTGGGGGTGTGTGGGTGTGTGGTGTGTGGTGTGGGTGAGTGTGTGGTGTGGGTGAGTGTGTGGTGTGGGTGTGTGGTGTGGGTGAGTGTGTGGTGTGGGTGTGTGGTGTGGGTGAGTGTGTGGTGTGGGTGTGTGGTGTGGGTGAGTGTGTGGTGTGGGTCAGTCTGTAGTGTGTGGTGTGGGTGTGTGTGTGGTGGGGGTGAGTGTGTGTTGTGGGTAAGTTTATGGTATGTGGTATGGGTGTGTGGTGTGTGGTGTGAGTGTATAGTGTGTGGTGTGGGTAAGTTTGTGGTGTGTGGTGTGGGTATGTGGTGGGGGGTGGGGGGTGTGGTTTGTGGTGGGGGTGAGTGTGTGGTGTGGGTAAGTTTGTGGTGTGTGGTGTGTGGTGTGGGTGAGTGTGTGGTGTGGGTGAGTGTGTGGTGTGGGTGAGTGTGTGGTGTGTGGTGTGGGTGAGTGTGTGGTGTGGGTGAGTGTGTGGTGTGGGTGAGTGGTGTGTGGTGTGGGTGAGTGTGTGGTGTGTGGTGTGGGTGAGTGTGTGGTGTGGGTGAGTGTGTGGTGTGGGTGAGTGGTGTGTGGTATGGGTGAGTGTGTGGTGTGTGGCGTGGGTGAGTGTGTGGTGTGTGGTGTGGGTGAGTGTGTGGTATGTGGTGTGGGTGTGTGATGTGTGGTATGGGTGAGTGTGTGGTGTGTGGTGTGGGTGAGTGTGTGGTATGTGTGTGTGGTGTGGGTGAGTGTGTGGTGTGTGGTATGGGTGAGTGTCTGGTGTGGGTGTGTGATGTGGGTAAGTGTGTGGTGTGTGGTTGGGTGTGTGGTGTGGGTGTGTGATGTGTGTGTGGTGTGTGGTGTGGCTGAGTGTGTGGTGTGTGGTGTGGGTGTGTGGTGTGGGTAAGTATGTAGTGTGGGTGTGTGGTGTTTGGTGTGGATGAGTGTGTGGTGTGGGGGTGTGGTGGGGGGTGGGGGGTGTGGTTTGTGGTGGGGGTGAGTATGTGGTGTGGGTAAGTTTGTGGTGTGTGGTGTGTGGTGTGGGTATGTGGTGTGTGGTGTGGGTGAGTGTGTGGTGTGTGGTGTGGGTGAGTGTGTGGTGTGTGGTGTGGGTGAGTGTGTGGTGTGGGTGAGTGTGTGGTGTGTGGTGTGGGTGAGTGTGTGGTGTGTGGTGTGGGTGAGTGTGTGGTATGTGGTGTGGGTGTGTGATGTGTCGTGTGGGTGAGTGTGTGGTGTGTGGTGTGGGTGAGTGTGTGGTGTGGGTGAGTGTGTGGTGTGTGGTGTGGGTGAGTGTGTGGTGTGGGTGAGTGTGTGGTGTGTGGTGTGGGTGAGTGTGGTGTGTGGTATGGGTGAGTGTGTGGTATGTGGTGTGGGTGTGTGATGTGTGGTGTGGCTGAGTGTGTGGTGTGTGGTGTGGGTGTGTGGTGTGGGTAAGTATGTAGTGTGGGTGTGTGGTGTTTGGTGTGGATGAGTGTGTGGTGTGGGGGTGTGGTGGGGGGTGGGGGGTGTGGTTTGTGGTGGGGGTGAGTGTGTGGTGTGGGTAAGTTTGTGGTGTGTGGTGTGGGTATGTGGTGTGTGGTGTGGGTGAGTGTGTGGTGTGTGGTGTGGGTGAGTGTGTGGTGTGTGGTGTGGGTGAGTGTGTGGTGTGTGGTGTGGGTGAGTGTGTGGTGTGGGTGAGTGTGTGGTGTGTGGTGTGGGTGAGTGTGTGGTGTGTGGTGTGGGTGTGTGATGTGTGGTGTGGGTGAGTGTGTGGTGTGTGGTGTGGGTGAGTGTGTGGTGTGGGTGAGTGTGTGGTGTGTGGTATGGGTGAGTGTCTGGTGTGGGTGTGTGATGTGGGTAAGTGTGTGGTGTGTGGTGTGGCTGAGTGTGTGGTGTGGGTGTGTGATGTGTGTGTGGTGTGTGGTGTGGCTGAGTGTGTGGTGTGTGGTGTGGGTGTGTGGTGTGGGTAAGTATGTAGTGTGGGTGTGTGGTGTTTGGTGTGGATGAGTGTGTGGTGTGGGTCAGTCTAGTGTGTGGTGTGGGTGTGTGTGTGGTCTGGGTAAATGTGTGGTGTGTGGTGTGGGTGTGTGGTTTGTGGTGCGGGTGAGTGTGTGGTGTGTCGGGGTAAGTGTGTGGTCTGGGTAAATGTGTGTTGTGTGGTGTGGGTGTGTGAGTGTGTGTTGTGGGTAAGTTTGTGGTATGTGGTGTGGGTGTGTGGTGTGTGGTGTGAGTGTGTAGTGTGTGGTGTGGGTGAGTGTCTGGTGTGTGATGTGGGTGAGTGTATGGTGTGTGATGTGGGTATGGGTGTGGTGTGTGGTGTGTGTGTATGTGTGGTGTGTGGTGTGTGGTGTGGGTAAGTGTGTGGTGTGGGTGAGTGTGTGGTGTGTGGTGTGGTTGTGTGGTCTGGGTAAATGTGTGGTGTGGGTGTGTGGTATGTGGGGGGGGTGAGTGTGTGTTGTGCGTAAGTTTATGGTATGTGGTATGGGTGTGTGGTGTGTGGTGTGAGTGTGTAGTGTGTGGTGTGGGTGAGTGTCTGGTGTGTGATGTGGGTGAGTGTATGGTGTGTGATGTGGGTATGGGTGTGGTGTGTGGTGTGTGTGTATGTGTGGTGTGTGGTGTGTGTGAGTGTATGGTGTGTGGTGTGGGTAAGTGTGTGGTGTGGGTGTGTGGTTTGTGGTGCGGGTGAGTGTGTGGTGTGTGGGGTAAGTGTGTGGTCTGGGTAAATGTGTGATGTGTGGTGTGGGTGTGTGGTATGTGGTGTGGGTGAGTGTGTGTTGTGGGTAAGTTTGTGGTATGTGGTGTGGGTGTGTGGTGTGTGGTGTGAGTGTGTAGTGTGTGTTGTGGGTAAGTTTGTGGTATGTGGTGTGGGTGTGTGGTGTGTGGTGTGAGTGTGTAGTGTGTGGTGTGTGGTGTGGGTGAGTGTGTGGTGTGCGTGAGTGTGTGGTGTGTGGTGTGGGTGAGTGTGTGGTGTGTGGTGTGGGTGAGTGTGTGGTGTGGGTGTGTGATGTGTGGTGTGAGTGTGTAGTGTGTGGTGTGTGGTGTGGGTGAGTGTGTGGTGTGCGTGAGTGTGTGGTGTGTGGTGTGGGTGAGTGTGTGGTGTGTGGTGTGGGTGAGTGTGTGGTGTGGGTGTGTGGTGTGTGGTGTGAGTGTGTAGTGTGTGGTGTGTGGTGTGGGTGAGTGTGTGGTGTGGGTGAGTGTGTGGTGTGTGGTGTGGGTGAGTGTGTGGTGTGGGTGTGTGGTGTGTGGTGTGAGTGTGTAGTGTGTGGTGTGTGGTGTGGGTGAGTGTGTGGTGTGGGTGAGTGTGTGGTGTGTGGTGTGGGTGAGTGTGTGGTGTGGGTGTGTGATGTGTGGTGTGGGTGAGTGTGTAGTGTGTAGTGTGGGTGAGTGTGTGGTGGTGAGTCTGTAGTGTGTGGTGTGGGTGTGTGTATGGTGGGGTGAGTGTGTGGTGTGGGTGTGTGGTGTGGGTGTGTGGTGTGTGGTGTGGGTGTGTGGTAGGGGGTGTGGTGTGTGGTGGGGGTGCGGTGTGTGGTGTGGGTGTGTATGTGTGGGGTGAGTGAGTGGTATGTGGTATGGGTGTGTGGTGTGTGGTGGTAGTGTGTAGTGTGTGGTGTGGGTGAGTGTCTGGTGTGTGATGTGGGTGAGTGTATGGTGTGTGATGTGGGTATGGGTGTGGTGTGTGGTGTGTGTGTATGTGTGGTGTGGGTGTGTGGTGTGTGGTGGGGGTGAGTGTGTGGTGTGGGTGTGTGGTGTGGGGGTGAGTGTGTGGTGTGGGTGTGTGGTGTGTGGTGTGGGTGTATGGTGGGGAGTGTGTGTGTGGTGGGGGTGAATGTGTGGTGTGGGGGTGTGGTGTGTGGTGGGGGGGTTGTGTGTGGTGGGGTTAAGTCTGTGGTGGGGTGTGTGTGTGTGGGGTGAGTGTGTGTGGGCCTAAGTGTGGCTGGGTCAGGCTCTGTCGTGGTGATGCCGAGGCTGAAGGCCTGCTGGCGGTCTGTCGTCTGTCGTCTGTCTAGCCCTCCCCTGTGCCCCGCGGTGTTCTCGGTGCTTCCCTTTGATGTCAGGTTTCACCCTCACCACTCTCGTGAAGTCAGTACTGTGAGCCCCGTTTTAGAGGAGAGTATAGACGGGACACCTGATTGCCAGCAGTCATGCAGTGGAGCAGTGGAGTGAACGGGACGGGTAGGAGGTCAGGCGCAGCAGCTGAAGCCCTAACACACTAGACGGGGTGAGGGCGACAGGAAGGCAGAGGAGGGTGGGCCCGCAAAGGCCTGGGGAAACGGTGAGCGGCCGCTGCTGCAGCGCTGGGGCGGCCACTTTCCCGCCTGGGCTGGGCCGGCCTGACCCTCACCACTACCCTCTCGACGGCGGCAGGACTGTTCCTACTTCAACTCCAACGCCGTTCCCCTCAAGCTCTCCTTCCAAAACGTGGACCCACTGGGCGAGAACATCCGTGTCATCTTCAAGGTGAGGACCCCCTCTCGAGCCTGGTGGGGTGTAGGCAGTAGAGAGGAGAGGAGGGAGTCCAAGGCGGGCAGGAACAGCCTCAGGGCCCTTCTCGTCCTACTAATCGCACTCAAGCTGCTGCTATAGTGCATGAAAGACTATCGGCTGAAAGAGGAAACAGATGGACTGTGTGTGGGCCCAGAGAACTAGGAACAGTGTTGGAATGTACGGGGAGGCAGCTGACAGCCTGTGTCAGAAGTGTTTTCTAGAAGGCCAGCAAGGGAGCGGATAAGGTGCTACCCTGCTTGTCCCGGGTTTTCAGCCTGAATGACTGTGACAGGCATGCTGAGGGGGAGATTCATGTATCAGGTACAGGTTGGACTTAGATGAATCTTGAGGTCCCTCTAACTGGTCCATCCCTGATTCTGAGGAATAGATATAGCCTCAGAGCACACAGTCCAGGGGGGAATGAAAGGCATGAGCACGGCTTAGTCACATCCATGTGCTGTACGTAAGCTCCACCGAGGTGTAAACTTGACTTGGATGGTTAGGAGGGCTGCATGAAGGAAGGGCCCCAGACTTGGCTTCAGATGGGGGTGTGGGGTCGGGCAAAGACCACAGTAGCGCAGGGATAAAGTGTAGCTGTTGGCCCCTCTCTGGTGTCTGGCCTGGTGGGAGCTGGGTGAGCAGGTCCAAGGCTGAGGTGGGGAACCGGGCAGTGCCTGGCCTCTGTAGTCTGGGCCGCGGTTGCCCTCCTGGGGGAGCTGGGGCCTGGTGTGAGCTGGGGGAGGTGAGCGAGGTGGTCCTGGTCACTGTCTTCCTTCATCCAGTGTGGGGACGACCTTCGCCAGGACATGCTGACCCTGCAGATGATCCGCATCATGAGCAAGATCTGGGTCCAGGAGGGCCTGGACATGCGCATGGTCATCTTCCGCTGCTTCTCCACCGGCCGGGGGAGAGGTCAGTCAGGGGTGGGTGGGGTGATGGCTGGGCAGCTGCTGTGGGGGGCGTCCTTGCTTAATGCCCTTCTGCTGTTCCTTAACATGAACTTTGTGCTTCTCCAGGAAAATGAAAAGGGCAGGATTATTCCGTTAGAAGCTATGGAACAGCATAAAAATGAAGGCAGAGAGACATAAAATAAAGCAGACTTGGAGACATAGCAACCATGTATACTGTGTAGACTTTGGATTCTGATTCTAACAGACCCAACTGTGGAAAGATATTTTTTCAGACAGTTGTGGGAAATTTTCATATAGATTGGGCTAGATCAGATCAGATTAAAGAATGTTAAATTTTTAGATTTAATGCCAGAATTATATCCTTGTTAGTTATACTTGGAATACTTATGAGTGAAATGACATGTATGGGATTTACTTAAAAATACTCCAGATGGGATTGAGGCAGGAGGAGGCTGGAGGTGAGAAGAGGGAAGCAGGGCTGGGTGATTGAAATAGATGAAACAAAATTAGCAAAGTGTTGATAATTTTTGAAACTGGGTGATGGTTATGTGTGAGTTCATGATACGATTTCTTTACTCTTACATGTATTTGGAAATCCCATAATAAAAATTAAAACGATAAAAGATTATGGCTGTGAGCTGGGGAGACCACAGAGTCACAGTGTGGAATATGAAAGCAGGGGAACATCTTTCCCCTTACTGTATATATATATTTTTTGATTGAGCTATAATTCTGCACAGTACTGTGCCACGTGTATACATATACCCCCTCTCAGTCTTCCCTCCCCCGGCCCCTCATTCCGCCTTCTAGGTCGGCACAGAGCCCTGAGCTGAGCTCCTTGTGCTATCCAGCAGCTTGCACTGGCTCTCTGCTTTACACACGGCAGTGTGCATGTCTGTCCAGTCCCCAGGTCGTCCCCTGCTGCCTCCATTCTGTGTCTGTGTGTGTTTCTGCCCTGCAAACAGGCTCATCTGTGCCATTTTTCTAGATTCCACAAATATGCCTTATTATACATCTGTTTTTCTCTTTCTGATCTACTTCCTTCTGTATGACAGACTCCAGGTCCATCCACTTCTCTACAAATGACCCAGTTTCGTTCCTTTTTATGGTTGAGCAGCTTTCCGTTGTGTATCCATCCCACATCTTCTTTACCCGTTCATCTGTTAATGGACATTTAGGTTGTGTCCGTGTCCTGATTATTGTAAATAGTGCTGCGATGAACGTTGGGACACGTGTGTCTTCTTGAATTATGATTTTCTCAGGTCATATGCCCAGTAGTGGGCTTACTGGGTCATATGGAACCTCCATACTGTTTTCATAGTGGTTGTGTCAATTGACTTCCCACCCGCAGTGTAGGAGGATTCCCTTTTTATGCCCTGTCCAGCCTTGATTGATTGTAGGTTTTTTTTATCTTTGACCAGTGTGAGATGAGACCTCATTCTGGCTTTGATCCACAGTTCTCTAATACCTAGTGGCGCTGAGCATCTTTTCAGGTACCTCTAGGCCATCTGTATGTCTTCTTTGGAGAAATACCTATGTAGGTCTTCTGCCCATTTTTTGATTGGGTTGTTTGTCTTTTTGATATTGAGCTGTATGAGCCCTTTTGAATATTTTGGAGATAAATCCCTTGTCAGTTGCTTTGTTTGCAAATACTTTCTCCCATTCTGAGGGTTGTCTTTTCATCTCATTTATGGTTTTCTTTGCGGTGCAAAAGCTTTTAAGTTTGGTTAGAGCCCATTTATTTCTTTCTGTTTTTAGTTTCATTACTCTAGGAAGTGGGTCAAAAAAGATCTTGCTGTGATTTATGTCAAAGAGTGTTCTTCCTGTGTTTTTCTCTAAGCATTTTGTCCAGTCTTACATTTAGATCTTTAATTCATTTTGAGTTTATTTTTGTGTATGGTCTTCAGTGTTTTAATTTCATTCTTTAACATGTAACTGTCTAGTTTTCCTGGTGCCAATTATTGAAAGAAACTGTCTTTTCACCGTTGTATATTCTTGCCTTCTTTGTCATAGATTAGGTGACCCTAGGTGTGTGGGTTTAATCTCTGGGCCTGAAGTCAGGGAACCTGATTCCTCCAGCTCCATTTTTCTTTCTCAAGATTGCTTTGACTATTTGGGGTCTTTTGTGTGTCCATACAAATTGTCAAACTTTTTGTTCTGATTCTGTGAAAAATGTTGTCGGTAATTTGATAGTGATTGCATTGATTCTGTAGATTGCTTTCGGGTAGTAAAGTCATTTTCACAATATTGACTCTTCTAATCTGGGTACAGGGTGTATCTCTCCATCTGTCTGTGTCACCTGTCATTTCTTTCATCAGTATCTTACAGTTTTCTAAGCACAGGTGTGTTGCCCCCTTGAGTAGGTTTATTCCTGCTCTTTTTGTTGCAGTGATAAATGGGATTATTTCCTCAACTTCTCTTTCTGATCTTTTGTTGTTAGTGTTTAGGAATCTAAACACTAATGCAGGATCTTTCTGTGCATTACTTTTGTATTCTGCAGGTTTACCAGATCCATTGATAAATTCACAGGCGAATTTTTACTTCTTTTTTAAGAAGTGAAAAAGAAGTTTTACTTCTTTTCCAATCTGGACTCCTTTTCTTTTCCTTCTCTGACTGCCATGGCTAGGACTTCCAAAACTGTGTTGCCAATGTGGACAAAAATAGTGGCAAGCGTGGACATCCTGGTCTTATTCCTGATCTCAGGGGAAATGCTTTCAGGTTTTCGCCAGCGAGAATGATGTTTGCTATGGGCTTGTCATATTTGGCCTTTATTATGTTGAGGTAGGTTCCCTCTATGGCCACTTTCCGGAGAGTTTTTATCATAGATCAGTGTTGAATTTTGTCAAAAGCTGTTTCTGCATCTATTAAGATGATCATATGGTTTTTCTTCTTTGTTAATATAGTGTAACACATTGATTGGTTTGCATATATTGAAGAATCCTTGCATCCCTGAGATAAAAATCCCACTTGATCATGGTGTGTGATCCTTTTAACATGTTGTTGGATTCTGTTTGCTAGTATTTTGTTGAGGATTTTTGCATCAGTGTTCATCATTAATTCTGGCTTGTAATTTTCATTTTTGTGACATCTCTGTCTGATTTTTTATCAGAGTGATGGTGGCCTTGTAAAATGAGCTTGGTAGTGTTCCTTTCTCTACAGTTATTTGGAAGAGTTTGAGAAGGATGGGTGTTAGCTCTTCTCTACATGTTTGATAGAATTCGCCTGTGAAGCCATCTGGTCATGGGCTTTTGTTAAAAGATTTTAAATTGCATTTTCAGTTTCATTACTTGTGATTGATCTGTTTGCATTTTCTATTTCTTCCTCGTTCAGTCTTGGAAGGTTGTACCTTTCTAAGAATTTGTTCATTTCTCCCATGTTGTCCATTTTGTTGGCATATAGTTCTTTGTAGTAGTTACTTATGACCTGCTGTATTTCTGTGGTGTAATTTTTCCTTTTTTATTTCTAATTTTCTTGATTTGAATCCCCTCACTGTTTTCCTTGATGAGTCTGGCTAAAGATTTATCAATTTTGCTTGTCTTCTCAAAGAACGAGCCTTTCGCTTCATTGATTTTTGCTATTGTTTTCTTCATTTCTATTTTATCTCTGCCCTGATTTTTATGACTTCCTTCTTTCTGCTAACTTTGGGTTTTGTTTGTTCTTTCTCTAGTTGCTTTAGGTATAAGGTTGATCTTCCCCCTTATCATCAAAGTTTGTCCAAATGTCCTAGGGCTTAATTTATAGGGACACATCCAGCAAAGCTCTTGTAGTCCTCTCCTGACAGATGTCTTTTCTCTGCACTGGAGAGTGACTCGGTGTCTCCCCTCACAGGGATGGTGGAGATGATCCCCAACTCTGAGACCCTGCGCAAGATCCAGGTGGAGCATGGGGTGACTGGTTCCTTTAAGGACCGGCCCCTCGCCGACTGGCTGCAGAAGCACAACCCTGGGGAGGACGAGTATGAGAAGGTAGGGCTGGAGAGGGGGTGAGGCTGGGGTGGGATGCTTGTGGCCTGGCGCCCTGCCGTGTTCCCCCAAGGCCTGCATGTGCACAGCGAAGGTGGCTCAGCTGTGCTGGGAGGGAAGAAACACTCTTGGTGGACTGGTGCCTCCTGGTGTCTAGAGGGGGGTCACATGCCCGATGTAAGCTGACCAAGCACATCCTCTGGTATCCAGCTGGGAACCCTTCCCTAAATTCCTCTGGTAGACTGAGTTTGGAGGAAAGGGTGCTGTTTCAGTCATGGGTCCTATTCAGGTCCTCCTGTGCCTTCTGAGGAGTCCAGTGATGCTTTGGAGAACAAGAGTTGGAAGGAACTTAAGAGATCATTTTATCCATCTCCTCTTTTAATTAATTTATTTTTTTAATTGAAGGATAATTGCTTTACAGAATTTTGTTGTTTTCTGGCAAACATCAACATGAATCAGCCATAGGTATACATATGTCCGCTCCCTCTTGAACCTCTCTCCCATCTCCCCATCCCACCCCTCTAGGTCATTACAGAGCCTCTGTTTGAGTTCCCCGAGTCATACAGCAAATTACCATTGGATATCTATTTTATCCAACTCCTCTTTTTCATAGATGTGAATTTAAGGTTCATTCAGTTGTTCCCAGTTATGGAGTTGGTTTGTGGCATGCAGGGTTGAGGGTAGATAATGACACAGAGATGATGGAAAAGGTAGTTGACTTTCCTTGGGAGGGGCTTTCCTGGGTGGTAGGGCTTGGTGACCTGCTGGGTTTTGTGGCTGGTCCACAGCTTCATGGCTCTTGCCTCTGGGTCAATCATGTTTAAAGGAGAGAGAGTAAGTCATAATCACCATGCTCCTAAGAGAATGACCTTAAACCAGAATGCTAATTTATGGGGATCTATATATACTGACTTTTCTTGACCAGTGCCTTTTATCCCTCAGGGAGAACCTACATGGGCAGCCAAATTATAATCAGAATATTGTTTAGTGAACATGTAATTAGATGGTCTTCCAAGGCCGTGAGTGTTTGCGTTCCCCAGGGTTTAATTCCTGGCCTGCTGAGCTCTTTGTACTCTTCTTGGGCCAGTTCATCATCTCCTGTTACTTTATCCCCCCTTGCTGATGACTTCCAGAGCCATTCCCTCTTCCCTCTCCCCGCCCGATTGCTGGACCTCTGCTTGTGTTGACCTGTGTGTCAAACTCAAGTCAAAACTGAGCTTTCTGGCTCTCTGTCCTCTTGAAACCTGGTTTTGGTGAGTTTCCTGGGTGATAACACTCTCTGTGTGGTCTCCCAAGACAGAGCCATGAGACTTCTGCTTTTTATTTTACTTCACTTAGCTTTATGCTGTGCTGGGTCTCCATCGCTGTGCGTGGGCTTCTCTGGCTGCAGAGCCGGGCTCTAGGGCATGTGGTCTTCAACAGCTGCAATGGGCGGGCTCTGGAGCACAGGCTCAGGAGCTGTGGCACTTGGGCTTAGTTGCCCCACAGCATGTGGAGCCTTCCCAGATGAGGCATCGAGTCTGTGTCCCCTGCATTGACAGGTGAATTCTTAACCTTAACCATTGGATCGCCAGGGAGGTCTGAGCCAGAAGTCTTCATGCCTCCACTCTGCTTTACCGAGCCCTGTTGATTCTGTTCCTCAGAGGCCTCTTGACTCTGTCTTACTTCTCACCACTTCTTTCAGCTGGTTGCTGTCTGCCCCCTGAACCACTGGAATGCCTCTCCTCTTCCCATTATCATTCTCTGCTTGATTTCTGAGGCTTTTAAAATAAAGTGTAAACTGCTAATATCACTCCTTGCTCTCTGTTCTTCAAAGACTCCTTGTGTCCTAAGAGATGAGCTTATCGTCCATGACACTGCTGCAAAGCCTTCTGTAACCCAGCCCTGCCGACCCCTGTGGTCTCCTCCACTGCGCCTCCCCATCCACGACACTGCTGCAAAGCCTTCTGTAACCCAGCCCCGCCGACCCCTGTGGTCTCCTCTGCGCCTCCTGGTCTTATGGTCACTTATCTTGTAGCTTAGGCAGCCACTTCCATTTCCTAGATTCCTTTAGACGGTAGTGTTCCCTTTGCCAGGAAAGCCCTTTCTCCCTTTCCCCATCCCTCCAAACCCACCTCCTCTATGTTGTGAATGTTAAGGTCCTCTACCTTTGGAAAGAAGTAATATTGTTTCCACCCTCCCTCGACTCCATGTACTATTTATACTAACATGTATTTTTCAGGTATTAGATAGCCACCATAGACAGGCACTGTACTTGGTGTTGGAATTGTGATTACTCCTTGCCAATGTAATAAAGAGTCATAATAAATGTTAATAGAAGTTTGTACAACAAGAATACACACAGAGAGAAATTAACTCCGCATCTCAGTGTTTATTATCAGTCTTTCAAAGGTCACTCCCAGCTCTCTAGCCTCCTACTAGGATGATGCTGGTGGTTTCTTATGGTGCCTTCCAGGAGGGAAGTGCCAGAGATCCTTGTCCCTTGGCCACCTACTCAGCAAACAGAGTACCCCCATCTTACACATGAAACCCCTTAAATCAGGAGTACTTTCTTTATACTTTGAGACTTCCCGCCAGTAAGCAGCTGCTGCTGCTGAGTCACTTCAGTCATGTCCGACTCTGTGTGACCTCATAGACAGCAGCCCACCAGGATGTCCCGTCCCTGGGATTCTCCAGGCAAGAACACTGGAGTGGGTTGCCATTTCCTTCTCCAATGCATGAAAGTGAAAAGTGAAGTCGCTCAGTCATGTCCGACCCTCAGCGACCCCATGGACTGCAGCCTTCCAGGCTCCTCCACCCATGGGATTTTCCAGGCAAGAGTACTGGAGTGGGGTGCTATTGCCTTCTCCAAGTAAGCAGCTAACACCCTGTATAATCAGGTGAGGAGACTTTAGTCATTTACTCTGTGATATAGTATAGGCATATAGCTGCTTCGTAAGTCAAAACAAGATACATTTCAGGTAGCAGAAATACCTGTGACAGGAAGACAGGTAGGTAGGGATGGTCAAGACTGAGAGTTGATGGGTTATTGAGCGGTTTCTTTTCAGTTACGTATTTCCCTATCATAGAAGTCATCTTTTTTTTTTTCCAGAACGTACATTCTGTGAGTTCTTCACAAACTTTCTATTCTTAACTTCCTAGGGATTAGTCATCTGGTGTAATTTAACAAGTAGCTGGGAGATTTCTGTATTTTGAAATAGGCCTGTGGAGCAGCCAAGAGGCTGCTGGGAGATAGGATCCCTGGGCCCTGGGAAAGGGAGAGTACTGAACTCTGAGTGAATGTTGGTGCCTGTAGGGGATCAGCAGGGAGGAGTCCGTGCGGGCTGGGAGGGTCTGGAAACTCAGGAAGGTCCCTGAAGGCTGGGTAGAAATTTGCAGAGGGAGGTGGCGAGGGCATGTCCTATAGCTGGGAAACTTTCTCTCATGCCCAGTTTCCTGCTTGGCTCTGAAAGCTGTGGCCTCTACTCAGGAGTCTTTCTTGAGGTCTTAGGAATTCTCTGAACCTCCCAAAGAAGATTTGGAGGATGAAAAGTGTCCATTCACGATTTCCATACATTTTTACTGCAAAGACAGATAAGGGGGCAGATATTAACCAGATAAAATAAGGTAGATCCAACCCCTTACTCCTCCCCCTCCTGCTTTAAACTCAGAAATAGCTCTAACACATTTTACCCACTAAAGATGTCTGATTTTCAAGCGTAAAACACCCTCTAGAAGTGTTAAAACTCCCTCAGCTCTTCCTTGGAGTGAAGCGCATTTAAGTAGATTAGCATTTATTGGTTACCAAGAACACCGGAAATGGGAGCTCTATTAGGGATGAGGAGACGGACAGAAGAATTCTGAGCAGGATCAGGAGGGGACCTTTGAGTCTCCTGCCTCGGTGCTGTGCTTGAGTTAAGGTCACCACAACCAGGCGGGAAAGTTGTAAACATCAAGCCTGCCTGATTCTGGGCTGGTCAAGCCTGGGCTCCTGAATCAGTCCATTGTCCTTCCAACCAGTTTCCATGTATTGCAGATAATGGATATATTGCGGATAGTGGATATATGTGTGTATATATGTCCCGTCTCCTTTTTGCCCCATAAGATTCAGGACAAGCTTCCGTGTGCCTCAGTGTGTATGTCAGTGTGTGATGAAGGCTGAATAGGCAGATGTGAGAGCCCCTGGGCTCCTGGGAGAGGGTCAGGGCGGGCTCGGGTCAGCCTGGTTTTGCCCCTGGGGTCCCTGCGCACCAGCTTTACATCCTGCCGTCTGCATGCCATCCCCTCAGGCTGTAGAGAACTTCATCTACTCCTGTGCCGGCTGCTGTGTGGCCACCTACGTCCTGGGCATCTGTGACCGACACAACGACAACATCATGCTGAAGACGACTGGCCACATGTTCCACATAGATTTCGGCCGCTTCCTGGGCCATGCCCAGATGTTCGGCAACATCAAGCGGTAAGTAGCGCCCTGAAGCCAGCATGTGCATAGGCCCGGGAGGTCAGCGGAAATGGTTCAGAGCTGGAACACAAGCCCACGATGGGAGAAGTCCCGCACACTGCAGAGTGTGGCCCCTGGGTTGAGCGGCTCTGAGGAAGAGAGCACTGAGGCCTTGCAGAAGAAGGCAGGGACCAGCCCTCTGCCTGCCTGCTGAGGGCTGAGCAAAGGAAACGAGCCCAGACCACAGCCAAAAGAAACCAGATACCCGGGGGACATCACTAGCTCACAGGCAAGGGACCAGTGAACGACGTGTCTGGGGATCTTCTGAGGTTAAAGTGGGAAAAGAAACAGTGTTGGAGGAGCCCGTGGATCCAGTGTCACGCGGGTTTTGAGGGATGAGGGGACGCTCCCCCGACAGCCCACACGGTGAGCCCCCTCCTTCGTGCTGACCTTCTGCCTGTGTGTTCCCCTTGGCTCAGGGACCGCGCCCCCTTTGTCTTCACCTCGGACATGGCGTATGTCATCAACGGGGGTGACAAGCCTTCCAGCCGCTTCCATGATTTTGTTGACCTTTGCTGCCAAGCCTACAACCTCATTCGCAAGCACACCCACCTCTTCCTCAACCTTCTGGGCCTGGTGAGGAGCTCCATCCCTTTCTGAACCCCTCCGTCTTATCATCTGACACCATTTTTAAGACTCCCCATCTTGCTTCTGGAGATCTGCTTCTCTGAGCCCGAGATAAAGGCCAGGGCCCAGGCCACCTGGTGGTGTCTGCTGGTGTCTGACTTCCTGCTCCCGACCCCCCAGCTCCTGTGGCCTGCCAGCCGCTGCCCACTGCATCTCTCTACCACCCTCTGGAAGGGTTAGGGAGCGAAGCTGTAGGAAATGCTGAATTCCTGGTCGTTACAGACACCCTCTCCTCTTTGCTCTTCTAGATGTTGTCCTGTGGGATCCCTGAACTCTCAGACCTGGAAGACCTCAAGTACGTGTACGATGCCCTGAGGCCTCAGGACACAGAGGCCAACGCCACTACCTACTTCACCAGGTGAGACGCTGCACACGAAACAGTGCTGCCCGTTCTGGGTAGGTAATTTCCAGGCCGCTCGATGGGGAGGAGCTGGGCTAGGGAGACGGGAGAGGCTTTGCTCTGGTGGCAGAGCTTAGAGTTGACAGCACGGGTCAGTTGTCTGACTTGGGTAACTCGTTTTACTTCTCTCAGGCTCAGTCTCCCACCTGTACTTGGGTGCCAACCTTTACGCGGAGGTATTGCGATCCCCCGCTTGCGTTCTCACCAGGTCGCGGGCAAGGACGTTGTCTGTGGGGCCGTGTACAGTAGGGGTTTTGTAATAGTTTTTAGCTCTCTCGATCAGGACCCTCCCCCTTGTCAGAACATGGAATTTCACGGTTCCATTTTCCCATGTTGGATGTTTTTAGACACGTTATGCACGAAAGCAGGAAAGTGCCTATGTACTAATGAATGTCTACGGTTTTGTCCATTTTATTATGTACCCTTTTGGGAAGTTAGCGAGTTAAATTTTCTCTGGGGCTAATACAGTACCTTTCCTTCGGAACTAAAGTCTCTGTGTTGGGTTTTGTTTGGTGGGGATCCGCTGTACTGAAGCTGAAACTCAGTTTGACAACAGTATTTAGACTTTCACGTGGTGACCCCACGGTGGCATCCCACAGTTCCTTCCTACTGTGGATTAACCGTCTTTGGCCCAGGTGGGCAGTGAGGGGAGATGAGACCCCCAAGATCCACAGGAGTAAACTGTATTCAGATCATTGTGTGCAGTCATGTCCTTATAAGGCTAGCACACAGGGGAAATGATCTGATCTGAGCTGCGTGTTAGCCTCAGGTGTTGGGTGATATTCCTTGAGATACAGCTCTGCCCAGGCAGTGGCGACTTGGGTCTGTGGTTGCAACCTTTTCTTCCCATCCTTCTGCAGGTTGATAGAGTCCAGCCTTGGCAGTGTAGCCACAAAGCTCAATTTTTTTATTCATAACCTGGCTCAGATGAAGTTTTTAGGCTCAGATGATCGGCTGACCCTCTCCTTTGCTCCACGAACACACACTCTCAAGAGCTCAGGCCGCATAAGCGATGTATTTCTCTGTCGCCACGAGAAGGTCTTCCACCCCAACAAGGGCTATGTAAGTGTCTGCTCCAGTTTGACTCTCTCCTGCGCCCCGCCACCCAGCTTGTTGCGGTTCTGTTTCTTTCCTTCCACACTGTGGGTGCTGGAGCTGACTGAGCACCCTGCGCTGGGGGCAGTTGCAGGCCCTTTCCCCTCCCCTGCCCAAGTGCCTGCCTACAGTCAAGGACCTGAGTTGGATGGCTGTTCCCTCTGAGCCAAGGGTCTTGTGAACTAAGGATTCTTGTGAATCTTTGCTTTCATTTTCCTGCATAGGTATATTATCTTCGTCTCCATTAGAGACATTTTTATCCTCTTCCTTCTGGAACGCATAACTCTTCCAACACACACACACACACACACACACACACACACACACACCCTCTGTCCCCTCACGTGCCCTCTTCATTGGTTTGGCCGGGGGTGTTCACTAAGATTTGGGCTTTGCAGATTTACGTGGTAAAGGTGATGCGAGAGAATGCTCACGAGGCCGCTTACATCCAGCGGACATTTGAGGAGTTCCAGGAGTTACACAATAAGCTGCGGCTGCTCTTCCCTTCTTCCCTCTTGCCCAGGTAAGTGCTCCGCCTGCTCTCTGCACTGCGGGGTAGCGGGGAGGGCAGCCAGGGGCTGGGCAGCACGGCCCTTGGGAGTCAAGACCTGCGTCCTCGGTTTTCTTAACTGGCCATGTGTGATGACAAGCGCTCCCCCTGCTGGCCATGCGCTTCTGAGGCTCTCAAATGGTCTTCCTCCAGCCTCAAAAACAAGCCTGGGCGCACCTGCCAGGGCAGCTGCTGCTGCTGCTGCTAAGTTGCTTCAGTAGTGTCCGACTCTGTGCGACCCCGTAGATGGCGGCCCAACAGGCTCCCCCGTCCCTGGGATTCTCCAGGCCAGGACAGAAAACTGGGTCTAAAGGCAGGGGATTGTTGGCGTCTGAAGATGTTTTGAAGTGTCTAATCTTCTAAAGAGTAAAAGTGTTTTTGAAATATATAAAGAAAATGTGGTGTATATACAAAATGGAATATTACTATACTGCATGATTCCACTTATATGAAGTACCTAGAGTAGTCACATTCATAAAAACAGCAAGTAGAATGGGGGTTGCCAGGGGGAGGGAGCAGACGGGGAGCTGCTTAATAGGTACAGAGCTTCAGTTTCTCAAGAGGAAAAGACTGGAGAGGGATGGTGATCATGGTTACATCACAGTGTGAGTGTGCGTAACTCTGAACTGTACACTTACAAATGGGTAAGACAGTAAATTTTATGTTAGATGAGTTTTACAACAATTTTAAGGAGCAGATTTTCAAATAGAATTTGTACCATGATGAGGAAAACTGGAGGCTCCGGAGCTGCCTGAGCACTTCTGGGCAGCTGTAGTGCTCTGCTCAGCACTTTGGTTTTCTCTTCTGTGGTCCGTGGAATCGTCCAGTGGGAGATGCTGCGCATGCGTCCTCGGCACAGACCTGGGGAGCCGGGGGAGGCATGGAGTAGGGGAGAGGTCCCTGGGGAGGGAGGCCAGGGAGAAATGCGGATCAGGTGGCTGAAAATGAAAGTGGAATGGGACTAAAGGCTATTGCTTCCTTTTTTCACCATCTTTTCACCGGCCGCCAGCTTCCCCAGTCGCTTCGTGATTGGCCGCTCGCGAGGAGAGGCAGGGGCCGAGCGGCGCCGGGAGGAGCTAAACGGATACATCTGGCACTTGGTCCACGCGGCCCCGGAGGTGGCCGAGGTGGGTGGCCCTCAGTCCCTGCCCGGCCTGGCGCCGCTGAGGGGTGGGGATTGTGGACCGAGGCGCGCTTGCGTTTTCTGGGCCTGTCCGGGCATGGGGGAGGGCAGTGGGTCGTGGCACCAACCCCACTGAGCTGCACGCAGAAACGTGACACCCAGACACGCAGCCGGGCACACGGAGACACAGATCCGTGTCAGCTGCCATCACACAGTGCTTGTGCTAAGCAGGAGCCTGAGGAAATGGAAGGTTTCTGAACAAGCTGAGTATGTGCACCACCTGAATTTTTCTTTTAAACAAATGGTGTTATAATTTGGTTTTATAATGGTCATAAAGACAGAGAGTCATCAGGAGTCCCTTGACCCTAAAAAACCGTCTAACCCCATTTCCATGTTTCCTTCCTATCTGGCCATATATCAATGTGACTTTTATAGTTTTATAGTGGTTTTTTATTTTTACTGAAGTGTTTATAGTTAGCGTAACTTTAAATATCTATGCCAAGTTAATACACTGACTTGCAATACCATCTCTTTAACCATTCACCTCTTGAAAGATATTTAGATCATGCCCCTCCCCACCTTTTCACTATTAATGCTAGAGTGGGTATTGTCACACATTTTAGCTTTTGTTTCCCTAATTGCTTAGAAAACATTCTCAAAAGTAGAATTTATAGTCCTTGTCCAAGGCTGGCTTAAGCTAGGGATTGAGCCTGGGACCAGGCAGTGAACGCTCTGAGTCCTAACCACTTGCCTGCCAGGGAATGCCAAGGACAGACTGCTTTTGAGTTGATGTGAATACTTTTATTTGCTTCCTTTTTTCCAAAACTTTTTTATATGGGAACTTTCAAACATACAGAAAAATAGAGAAACAGTATAATGAATACCTATATATTCATCACCTAAACAGGCATTTTTTTTTGCCATGTTTGCTTCATCTGTTTTTTCTGAAATATTTTAAAGTAAGTCAAAGGCATCATGACATTCTACCCCTAAATACTGTGCATCTCTAAAAATCGAGAACATAATTTTACATAACTGGACCGCTGTTACACCACCCAACTCTTAGCCCACATTTAGAATTTCCCTGTCGTCTCCGAAATTCTTTAAACAGTTGGTGTTTTTGAGCCATGACCCAAATAAGAACTGCACATTACGTTTGGTCATCACATTTTGTAAGTCTCTCTTGATGTTGACGAGTTCCTTTCTTCCTTGTACCATTGCCTTACTGAGGAGTGACCCTGTTTTCTGATTCTGTTCCAGTGTGATTTGGTGTACACCTTCTTCCACCCCCTGCCCAGGGATGAGAAGACGGCAGGCAGCAGCCTGGCTCCCAAGTCCTCAGGTATGGTGCTGTCGCTGTGACATTTCTGCCAGCTTCCCTCTTGTTGTTCAGTCAGTCAGTCGTGTCTGACTCTGTGACCCCATGGACTGCGTGCTTCTCTGTCCTGCACCATCTCCCAGAGTTTGCTCAAGCTCATGTCCGTTGAGTCGATGATACCATCCAACCGTCTCATCCTCTGCCTTCCCCTTCTCCTCCTGCCTGCAGTCTTCCTCAGAATCAGGGTCTTTTTTAATGAGGCAGTCCTTTGCATCAGGTGGTCAAAGTACGGGAGCTGCCCTTCCCCTTCTCCTCCTGCCTGCAGTCTTCCTCAGAACCAGGGTCTTTTTTAATGAGTTGGTCCTTTGCATCAGGTGGTCAAAGTATTGGAGCTGCAGCACCAGTCCTTGTGTTACCAGATTCGCAAGCCTGTGTGCCCGGGGCACAGTGAGGCCCATCGGTACGCAACGTTAGAGTTTGGAACAGAGAAGGGTTTATTACAGATTCATACAAGGAGATGGGTGGCTCATGCCCTAAGAACCCCAATGTTACTCAGAGCTTTCAGCAAGGCCTTTTAAAAGCAAAAGGTGAAGGATGGATGTGGTTAGTTCTTGCAGACTTCTCAGTGTCAGAGTCTTGTTCTTGAAGTTAGGCCAGTGGTCAGGTAACAACGTTCCTGTGAATCTCTGCCGGACGAATGTTATTCTCTGTCCTGATAAGAAAGGGCAAAGTCCCAAGGCACAACTTTAACCCTCCAAGGTCCCAGAGCTGGCTAAGGGGAGGCATATCTCAGTTGGCAGCTCCTCAGGGCCAGGTTCCCATGTCTTGCCCAGCTGTCATCCTGAGGGAGCCTGGCATCCAACCCAGCTGGTCCTCAGTCTCCTCATGTTGCCCAAATGGGGAGACCAGGTCCCCCGGACTGTGACCAGGCAGACGGCCACTGCTAGAGGGTCACAGAGACAGGGATAGGGGAGAGGGGCACCACTCCTCAGGGCCAGGGCCAGGGCTAGTGGAGGGCCTGAGTGAGGGCTGCCAGGAGTCATCCCCAGTCTATTCCCTGGGCCCCCCAGCTCACCACTGGCCTGAGGCTGGGTAAGCTGGAGGGCCTCCAGGAGAAGGCCTGGATCTGCCTCTTACCTCACTTCCACCTGATGACCACCATACCACCGACCCTTGACTCAGTCACTTCCTCAGTGCTCCCTCGCTGACAGTTACCAGTGGGCGGGGCCCGCTGCAGCCATGGCCAGTAGCTGAGCAGGAAACGGACGTTGCTCGTTGACAGTGGCTGCTTGTGGGCAGGGTCTGCTGAGGTACCTGGGTCGCTGCTGAGCAGGACCTGTTGCCCAGTAACAGGTGCAGAGTGATGAGGACCAGCAGGGGCTGCCTGCTCAGGGCTGTGCTCACCCTGTTACTCCTCCAGTGAGTATTCAGAGCTGGTTTCCTTTAGGATGGACTGATTGACCTCCTTGCTGTCCAAGAGACTCCTCGAGAGCCTTCTCCAGCACCACAGTTCAAAAGCATCAATTCTTTGAAACTCAGTCTTCTTTATGCTCCAAATCTCACATCAGTCATGACTACTGGAAAAGCCATAGCTTTGGCTACATGGACCTTTGTTGGCAGAGTAACATCTCTGCTTTTTAATATGCTATCTAGATTAATCATAGATTTTCTTCCAAGGAGCAAGCATCTTTTAATTTTATGGCTACAGTCACTGTCCACAGAGATTTTGGAGCCCAAGAAAATAAAGTCTGTCACTATTTCCAACTGTTTGCCCATTCTATTTGCCATGAAAGTGATGGGACCAGATGCCATGTTCATAGTTTTTTGAATGTTGAGTTTTAAGCCAGCCTTTTCACACTCCTCTTTCACCTTCATCAAGAGGCTCTTTAGTTCCTCCTTGCTCTCTGCCATAAGGGTGGTATTGACTGCATATCTGAAGTTATTGATATTTCTCCCAGCAGTCTTGATTCCAGCTTGAGCTTCATCTAGCCCGGCATTTCTCATGATGTACTCTGCATAAGTTAATAAGCAGGGTGACAGTATAGAGCCTTGACGTCGTACTCCTTTCCCAATTTTGAACCGGTCCATTGTTCCCTGTCTGGTTCTAACTGTTGCATCTTGACCTGCATATAAATTTCTCAGGAGGCAGGTAAGGTGGTCTGATATTCCCATCTCTTTAAGAATTTTCCACAGTTTGTGGTGGTCCACACAGTTAAAGGCTTTAACATAGTCAATGAAGCAGATGTTTTTCTGGAATTCCCTTGCTTTTTCTATGATCTGTTGGATGTTGGCAATTTGATCTCTGGTTCCTCTGCCTTTTCTGAACCCAGCTTGTATATCTGGAAGTGAAATAAATGAAGTTGTGTGGTAATTTGAATATTCTTTGGCATTGTCCTTCTTTGGGATTGGAATGACAACCGACCATTTCCAGTCCTGTGGCCACTGCTGTTTTCCAAATTTGCTTGCATATTGAGTGCAGCACTTTAACAGCATCATCTTTTAGGATTTTAAATGGCTCAACTGTAATTCCATCACCTCCACCAACTTTGTTCATAGTAATGCTTCCTAAGGCCCACTTGACTTCTCATTCCAGAATGTCTGGCTGTAGGTGAGTGATCACACCAGGATGGTTATCTGGTTCATTGAGACCTTTTTGTACTGTTCTTCTGTGTATTCTTCCTCCCTCTTCTTAGTATCTTCTGCTTCTGTTAGGTCCATGCTGTTTCTGTCCTTTATTGTGCCCATCTTTACATGAAATATTCCCTTGGTATTTAATTTTCTTGAAGCGATCTCTAGTCTTTCCCATTCTGATTCTGTTGTTTTCTTCTATTTCTCTGCATTGTTTACTTAAGAAGGCTTTCTTATCTCTCCTTGCTATTCTTTGGAACTTTGCATTCAGTTGTATATATCTTTTCTTTTCTCCTTTGCCTTTCTCTTCTCTTCTTTTCTCAGCTATTTGTAAGACCTCCTTTGACAATCATTTTGCTTTTTGGATTTCTTTTTCTTGGGGATTGTTTTGATCACCACCTCCTATACAGTGTTCTTAGGGCACTCTATCAGATCTAGTCATTTGAATCTACTTGTTACTTCTACTGAATAATCATAAGGGATTTATTTGATTTAGGTCATACCTGAATGGCCTAGTGGTTTTCCCTTTGTTCAATTTAAGAACCAATTTAACTTCTCTGAACCTTCCAAAAGGTAATTTTTCCTGTCCCCATTTCTTCCCAGGTCTCTCTCCTTGACTCATCTCTGTTCCTTTGCTTACCGGCTAAAGAATCTGTGGGGTCCACAGCTCCTTGAGCAGATTTCTCGGGGACTGAATCTATTTACAGACTGAAATTCGATAGACTCACCCCAATCCAAGTCATGCTTGCAGACACCAACCTAAGTCATGCTCGCAGATGCCACGTGGCTGATCCCTGGTGGGATATCAGGAATCTGACATGGAGATAGGGCAGGGGGTCAGAAGAAAACAGAGACATCTACCTGGCACCTGATGGGGACAGGGCTGGCCCCCTGACCTTTCTCTCTGTCCTTTGTCCCTACAGAAGGCACATGGGCCCGGCCAGTCGGGAGGGTTGGAGGAGAGGTGAAACTGTCCATCTCCTACAAAAACAATAAACTCTTCATCATGGTGATGCACATTCGGGGCTTGGTAAGTGCATGCACAGTCCTCATTTGCATCTTTATCTTTCTTCTGGTACTTTTCTGACTGATGAGACCTTTTTTGTACCCCCCTCTCATGAGAGTAATCACAAAAGTTACTAAATGAAGAGTAATCACAAAAGTTACTAAATGAATCCCCAATGGGCCTGCTCCCATGCTAGGCCTGTGGTATGACCAAGCAATGCTGGACACAGCTTCTTACTACCTGTGACCTTTGGCAAGTAGCCCAGTTACTCTTAGTCTCATTAAAATGAGGATAAGGTTAGTGTCTGCCTCATAGGGTTGTTACAGGGGTTAAATGAGATAATGCATGTAGAGTACTTAACATAGTGCCTGGTATTATTATTATTATGGTGATTATTATAAGAGAGAGACCTAGGGGCCTATTTCCTGGTTATAGAGGTAAGGCAGCCATATGACATCCTTCAAGCATAATCAAGGGGGTGTATAATTCCTACGTTTTTGATATGTTTCTGAGAACCTTCTGAGTGGAAGGGGAAGGGAACTCATAGAATACCTACAGAGTGCTGGACTTCTGTAGGTTGGGGCACTGATGTGTGGCAGGAGGTCCATGAGCTCTGGAATCAGAGGTGACGGGGCTTCACTCTCACAGCATCACTCATTCATTTTAGTCAACAAATCTTCATCAGTCCCTTACTGCGTGCCAGGCACTGATACGTTAGCTCTGGACAGGAGGGCAAACAAAATAAAGTCTCTGCCTTCAGGGAGCTCACGATCTAGTAGGCAGAGGCAAACGGTTAAGTAAAATACATGGCAGGTTGGACAGTGGTGAGAACTTTGGTAAGAAAGAAAGCAGACAAGGAATACCGGGGTGGAAAGAAGGCATCAGCAGCCAGGGAAACCCTCACTAATGAGGAGGTGAGGGAGGGGGCCGTGTGTGTCAGGCCCTGCAGCGGGGGCCAGTGTGACTGAAAGCACCGGAGCAGGGGGAGAATAGTGGATGCTGAGGTCGGAGAGGGCCGACCGGAGCCGTGGTCCTGCGCTCAGGAGCATGGCTTTTCCTTGAGTGAGATGGGGGCCACTGGAGGGTTTGAGCAGAGGCATGCCAAGATCTGACTGACATTTTAAAAGGAGTGAGTCACTAATTGGCTGACCTTGAACTAGCAACTTAATCTCTCTGACTCATTTCTCTGCTTATCTCTCACTACGGGTTTCCTGGGTCAAATGACAAAGTAGACAGACATTGGGTGAAGATATCTGGGGATATTGTGGTTCATTCAGAACAGACCAAGTTATGGTGTGCCCTGAGCATTCATATACAGAGTATAGAACTGGATATCATGGGTGATCTGATTGATGTTTTAGGATGACATCTAATGTTACCGTGGTAGGTGTTTCTGGCAGAATGCAGTAGGCTGGCTGGGAAACATAAATTATTGTGCATTGCAAGAAGCTGGGTGTCGGGGAAGAGAGGCTGGGTCAGGGAATGGCTACAGGAATGGTGATACAGAGGCAGATAGACGGTTTCTCATTCCCTTTGCAGCAACTGCTCCAGGATGGGAATGATCCCGACCCCTATGTCAAGATTTACCTCCTTCCTGACCCTCAGAAAACCACTAAGAAGAAAACCAAAGTGGCCCGGAAAACCTGCAACCCCACCTACAATGAGATGGTATGTGGAGAAGGTGATGGGTGGGGCTGGGGCTGATAAACAACTGTGCCTGTTTTTGTAAATAAAGCCGTACAGGGACAGGGCCATTCCTGTGCATTTAAGTCTTGCCTGTGGTGCTTTCACGGTGTACCAGTGGGGTGAGTATGTGTGACACAGACCAAACGGTATGGCCTACAGAGCCTAGTATATTCCGCATTTGGCCCTTTATGTTAAAAGTTTGCTGATACTTAGGGTAGGGATTCCACAGCTGGGCGTGGTCAGTGGGGAGGAGGAGCCTGCTGGTCCTTTGCTGATAATGAACTGTGGCCCCGATGATGAGCCTTCTTTTGCTGGAACCCTGAGCTGAGAACAGTGTTCTTCGAAGGTCCCCTTGGGTACTGTATGCCTTCTGTATTCCCTTGGACTTTGCTTGGGGAGGTAAAGTGGTCTTACGCTCAGCCAGATCAAACCACCACAAACTATCATTCTTTTTTAACCAGAACATTTTTTCTTTTGTTAGGTTCACTTGTTCCCCCCAGTATTTATTTGTTATTTGGCTGTGCCAGTTCTTAGTTGTGGCACACAGGGTTTTCGATCTTCACTGAGGCATGTGAGGTCTTTAGCTGTGGCAGTGGAATCTAGTTCCCTGACCAGGGGCCGAACCCAGGCCCCCTGCACTGGGCGCCTGGAATCTTAGCCACTGATCCACCAGGCAAGTCCCTGAACCACCACAGACGAGCATCTCCCCCTTCCGTGTTCCCTCTCTCACTGCTTCCCTCTCTTCCCAATTTGGCGTCTGCAGCTGGTGTATGATGGAATCCCCAAGGGCGACCTGCAGCAGCGGGAGCTGCAGCTGAGTGTGCTGAGTGAGCAAGGGTTCTGGGAGAACGTGCTCCTCGGGGAAGTGCACATCCGCCTGCGAGAGCTGGACCTGGCCCAGGAGAAGACTGGCTGGTTTGCACTGGGATCTCGAAGTCCTGAGACCTTATGAACACAGCGGAGCCCCGGCCCGGGACCCCAGGCTCACGGCAGAGCTGGGGAGAGGACTCGTCCCTTCTTGGGGAGGGGCATGGCCCTTGGTGGGCTCCCTGCCGTCCTGGCCTCCAGGGTGGGAGGCGAGGAGAGTAGAGATGCTCTCTGCTGGCCCCTCCTCTGCAGACTGCTTTTGAGTTGGTTGTGATGAGCAGCCCTGTGGAGGCTGTGAGGTTGCAGCAAAGTTTTAAGTTTACCTTGTGTCAAGGGAACAATGCCTGGATTGAGGTGTGTGAGGTGCACTGTAGAAGTAGCATTTAGCGGGAGGGTGGGTGGGTATCTTTATTTTTATTTTTAAAAAATGAAATAGTAATGTTGTCCTAACTGGACAGGAAGCCTTGTGAGAAGGGACTTACATGTGCCCCAGAAGGCAAAAGAGGAAGACTGTTTGGACTTTTTTGACTAAGGTTCTTATTGGACTTTCCCTAGGTTTTTGTTTGTTGTTTTGTGTTTCTATCTATAGGAATTATTTGGGGAGGGGCCCAGTGGGCCCTCGGGGAGCACCCTCCCTCCCTGAGGGAGGTCGGGAGGGGCAGGGAGGGCTGGGTGTGCTTGACTGAGGCCTGCATGCTGGGCCTGTCTGATTTTGCCTCCAAAGGAGAGCAATGTGATGCCTGTGTGTGTGCGGAAGGGCCTTCCGGTCGGGGTTCTGCAGAGGACCTGTGTTCAGGGACCTGGGCTCGTCTGGGGGGAGTTTTTCCTCTGGTCTTGCCCTACTCTGCTAGGACATGCCTTGAACACCATCTTCGGCCCCTCCGTCAGCCTTTCTGGGGACTGTGTTGTCCCTGTGAATACGCTGGGGTGGTCCCCCGTGGGCCTTTCCCTGCAGCCCCCTCTGGTGGGATGGACTGCTGCCCGGTGTGACCGTGGGCGCCGTGGCCCTGGGGCGGGGCCGCCTGCTGGCTGGCCTCGGGGGCTTTCCTCATCGCCTGCCACTCCTTTCTTGTCACTGCTTCTCTCCCAAACTCCATTTCTGTCATTTTTTTTATAAGAATTTCTTCCATTCTGTGGGGCCATAAACCTATTATTCTGGAGCCAAAGGGATGCCCTAACTGAAGAAAAGGGGTGCGGGTGGGGGATCCCATCAAAACTGGTTTTTTTCCTGTGATTTTCTTTGGTTGCGCGGAGGCTGGATTGAGCTGAGCTGGGAGGGAGGGACTGGGTCTCTGATTTCTTATTACTCTTCATTCCCTACCAAATGGATTTGAAATTCACTCGTGCGCTTTACTCCAAAGGGTTGTCTTCCTTGAAAAAAGAAGGAGCAACTTTGAATTTGATATTAACTTTTTAAATTGGTGGCTGTGTCCAGTGATTTGGGAATGGAGTTAAATGGGGATACTCTTTGGATTGTCCTCCCCAGCTCCAACAAGGATCAGAAATTTCCCCTTTTGTTAACTCATTCCATAACTGGAGAAAGAAGCTCCATTGATTAAAGCCACAGAGCAGCAAGGAAGTTATAAACTTTTAAAGTAAAAATGCCAAGAATATAGCTGGCTGTTGTGAGCAGGAGTTGGGAGAGTGGGGAACAGAGGTGGAACTTCTCCAGGTGAATGGACCAGAGATGTGTTACTGGCTTTTTGCCTGTAGCTCATGTTACATTGACCCTCGATGCCCCTGATTTAAGAGATCTGTGTACTGTACCCACTTCCCAGATGTCCTTGTATCTCCTACTTTCTCTGGAATTGTATTTTCTAATAAATGATGTTTAGAAAAACAAAACTGTCATTTTCAAAATTGGTTCATGTTTAGATTAAAACATCTGACATATGAGATGAAGATGATAATGTTAGTCATGGTTCCATAAACGATAACTTTTATATGCATGTGTCAGCTGAATCTTTCCTTACAACAACTTGATCAGGTGAGTAGTATTATCTCCCAGTTTACAGACAAGAGTAATTAAGTAATTTGCCTAAGGACATAGTCGGCCTTGGCTCTAGAATTTGAACCCAGGTTTGACTCCAAACCTGTGCTACTTTTTCTAGGCAGTGTTTAATACAATCCTTTAAGTTGGTAAGCACTTGATAGTTTTGGATTGTATTAATATACATGTCATTTTTCATTACAGCTGTGCTGGAAAGTAGGCATGGCTCATTTGTTAACTGTCAGCAAACATTTACTGTGCTCACCAGTCACTGCTACCTGGGGGCGTGCCTCCACCTCGAAGAATACAGTCCTTGGAGCTGTGCACTGGGCCCTCTCTACCAGGAAGCAAAGATTACAAAGATAAATGAAGATGGTTCTCTGCATTTAAGAAGTTTCCTGCCTAGTGGTAGTTAACCAAGCCTGTTTCATACGAGAGGAAACAACCTTTGAGATGCCACACAATGATTATGTTGTTAGAGCCGAGCCGTCGCCCAGAATTGAACCCACATGAAAGCTGGAGGTCATGTGACCCCTGTTGCAAGCAGTTTACTCAGAAGTTTTCAAAAGTCTCCAGTGTGGAGTCATATTTCATGCTGGGAAATTTTGTGGGGCTTCCAAGGGACCTTTAGTAGTAACAGTAGTAAGTGATAACCTACCTTCTGTGTTTCTAAGTGGCTTTGAGATGTCACTGCAGTTCTAGGCAAGTCCCAATGGACTTTTTAAAAGTTAGAACTCGAATCTGGCAAGAGTCTTAGTTAAGGAAATTTCTTGGCCAAATGGGGTAGAAATCTGAACCACCCAGAGGGAGTGGGAATGAGGACTGGGGAGTGTAGGGGGAGGGGTGCCCAGGGAAAAGAGAAACAGAAGCCCTGGAGGTGGTAAAAATGATGTAACTGGACTTGTTAGGGTTTGGGAGGTAAAGGTTAGATTAGACTTGAAAGTTCAAAAGTGAGGCAGCATTTTTTAAGTTGGGAGGTAATTCTGGTGTCTGGGACTTGTCTGATACGTCTGTTCACAACACTGATGGCCCTTCTCTGGGTCAAGTGGGTACCAAGCACAATGACTACTAAGATAACAAGGATGTGGATCCTGTCCTCAAGGAACTCAGAGTCCAGCTAGGGAGGCAGACGTGGAAACGCGGTAAGAGTGCTGTGTCCCAGACAAGGTGCAAAAGGGGAGGGGTTGGGCAGACAGAATGGGCGTCACAGGGAGATATTTGAATTGACTCTTAAAGTCCATCAGAGCTCTGGATTTCATTCCCAGTGTGATGGAGATGCCATTACAAGGTTTTGAGAAAGGGATTACAGTACAGCACTGTACGTAGTCAAAGATCATTCTTTTGCTGTTTCAAGCAGGAATGGAAGCAGTAGTCTAGGAGGGGAGTGACATTACGACGGGGATGGGGCAAAGTAGTTCAATTCTGGATATATTTTGAAGGTAGAACCGATAGGGGGCTTCCCTGGTGGCTCAGCAGTAAAGAATCTGCCTGCTGATGCAGGAGATGTGGGTTTGGGTCGAGAAGATCCCCTGGAGAAGGGCTTGGCAACCCACTCCAGTATTCTTGTCTGGAGAATCCCATGGACAGAGGAGCCTGGCAGGTTACAGTCCATAGGGTCATGAAGACTCAGACATGACTGAAGCGACTTAGCACCTAAGTTTAGGGGCCTGGCAACTGGGTGAAAAGGACTGTAGGGGGATTATGGGATGGGGAAGATGGGCTTGGCAGATCTCAAGAGTTTTATTTTGATCATGGTAAGTCTGAGATGTCCGCACATCCAAGTGGAGAAGTAGGATGATGGAATCTGAAGTCTCAGGGAAGGGTCAGTCTGGAGTTGAGAAGTGGAAGTTGGCATTTAGTGCTGTGGAACTGGATGAGATCACTTAGATTAGAGAGGCTTAAAAACAAACAAAGCAACAGGTGACTGAGCTCTGATGCAGCCAACATGAAGAGGAAGAGTCCCTGGAATTGTAGGGACACTGCGGTAATGATGTCATGTGAGTCTGAAGAAACGGGCTACTGCAACGAGGGACACAGACTGGGTGGCTTAAACAGCAGAAACTGATCTCAGTTCTGGAGGGCAGAAGTCCAAGCTCAAGGTATAGGATTGGTTCGTCCTGAGAGCTGAGAAAGATAATCTGTTCTGCGCCTTTTGCTAGCATCCGGTGGTTTGCTGGCGATCTTTTGCATTCCTCGGCTTGTAGGTACCTCACCCAAGTCTCTGCTTTCATTTTCACATGGCGTTCTCCCTGTGTGCGTGCGTGCGTGTCTGTATCCAGACTTCCCCATTATACAAGGACATAGTCATGTTGGATTTGGCCACACCCTCATGACCTCATCTTAACGTACAAGGATGATATTTCTAAATAAGGTCACATTCGTAGGTCCTGGGGGATTAAGACTTCAGCATCTTTTAGAGGTGCACACATCAACCCACGAGTAAGAGAACTGGATTTGGCAAAATGTTCTTGGTGATCTTGATAAACTCTGGGTTGTTTTTTGCTGCACTGGCTCTTTGTGGTGGCCAGTGCACTTCTCTCGTTGTGGTGCATGGGCTCGTAGTTGAGATGTGTATGGGCTTAGTTGCCCCACGGTATATGGGATCTTAATTCCCCACCCAGGAATGGAACCTGTGTCCCCTGCACTGGAAGGAAGATTCGTAACCACTGGATCACCAGGAATGTCCCAATAAGAGCTGTTTTAATGAGTGTTTGGGATGAAACCCACATTGGAGTAGCCTGAAGACAGAATACGTGCAGAGAAAGTGGAGGCTGTGAGAGTAGACAACTCTTGAGAAATTTTTGCTGCAGTGGTGTAGAAACTTGGAGATGCAAGTATCTAAGGAGAAGTTATTTGTTATTTAACATAGGTGATATTAGCCCATGTTAATGTGAGTGTTCAACTAGTTTAAGAAAAAAAATTACATGTTACAGGAAAGAGGAGATAAAGGAGGCCAGATTCCTCAAATGGACATGAAGGGATAGGATCCAATAGGCTTCTTCGCTTATAATGGGATCAAAAGCAGAGTATGTGGGTCCTGATGCAGGTAGATTGGTGGATTCGGTGGTGAAAAAATGAAGTTGTTTATGTCCAGTTGTATCTGTCTTCTCAGTGAAGTAGGAGGTGTGTCCATAAGCTGAGAAGAACGTGTATGGGAATGCTGGAACTTTGAATAAACATTGTGAGACAGGCTGAGCGGAGGCGATGCAAAGCTGCTAAGGGACTATCTAAGGGGACTTCTCTGGCGGCGCAGTAGTTAAGACTCTGCACCACTGCAGCGGGGGTGGGTGCAATCCCTGGTTGGGAAACTAGAATCCTGCATGCCTTGGCCAAAAAAATAAAATAAAAACGAACTATGTAAGAATGCCTGGCATGGATGAAATCTGTTATCACAAAGAGGAAGTGAGTCAGTCAGCATGTTTGAGTGCTTTTCTCAAGGTCGGCAAGACTGTAGGCTCAGAATAAGTGGATAGTTGGGTTTCGCTAGGGTTGAAATTTTGCCAGAGAAGAATGCTGGAGTAGGAGAAGAGCATGAGAATGAAGGGTCTTTGCATGGGGGTAGTTTTCATACTGGATCATGAGATTCTTGATTGGGTAAGGAGGCAAAGAAAGAGGGTGATGAATCATAAAAACGTGGTAAATGCGATGGTTTGGAGGTTTGGCGAGGGCAGTGATAGCAGCTGAACAGGGGTTTCAAGGCAGTGAGCTGGGAAGATAGAAGGTGGTTTTTAGAGTGTGAGATACTTGAAAAATAATTTTGGAGGTGGTACTGACTGAAAAATGAAGGGAAAAGCTACACACCCTTTACCTTAGACCCTGAAAAATCTTTTAAAATAAATATAACTGAGGTTTAAATTATCTTCTGCCAAACTGCCAGTCAGCTTGCCTGTCTAAAGACTTCTTGTCTTCACCAGCAGGCACACAGCCCTGGCAAGACAGTGCTATCTCTGCAGACAGAGCTGCCTTCCCTCTGCTGCCTGCTAGATAGCGGGCTTCAGGAGGTGGCTCACACTTTATTTTCCTGCCAAGACTGACAAGGCAAAGTCACATATTCTTAAAGTTTTCCAGTACTTTATGATCCCATTGTTTCCCTTTAGAGCAAATTCCAAGGTAAGGAAAGTAAAAATTATATATCCAATGATCAGATGGGGAAGGAAGGCCCATTCAAGATGTTTTAAGGAATATGTGGGGGGAGGCAAGTGGTGGTAGTGACAAAGCTGAATGGAATGTAAGAGACTTGGCCATAAGGAAGATGCTCTTATTTTAAAGTATTAATACTCTTTCCATTCATTCAACAAACATTTATTGGTCACCGATCACGTGCCACTCAACATCCTAGGTCAGTGGTTCCTAAACGTTTTGGTCTCACGATCCCTTCCTTAAGAATTGGGAAGGACAATTCCTTAAGAATTGTTGAGGACCCCAAAGAATTTTGTTTATGTAAATTATATCTATAATTATTGTTTTAGAACTCAAACCTGAAATTTTTAAAAAATATTTATTAATTTAAAAATATAAACCCATTACATGTTAAATAAATAAGAGAAAAAAATTTTTTTTGAAAAAATGTCTAGCGAGAAGAGGGGCATCGTTCTACATTTTTTTCCCAATGTCTTTCCTATCTGGCTTACTAGAAGGCATCTGGGATCTCATATCTGCTTTTGCATTCAGTCTGTTGCCAGATCACATATCATGTACCCTCTAGAAGATACATGTGTACTATATATTCATGAGAAAAGGAAAGTTAAAAAAAACAGCTTAGTATCATTGTGAAAATAATTTTGGCCTTGAGAACCCTCTGGAAAGGTCTTAAAATGGGATCCTCAGGGGTGCTCAAATCATACTTTGGGAACTACTGTGCGAGGTATTGGAATACAGCCCTCAACAAGCAGAGACCAGCAGGAGAGAACATTTACAGGGATATATACAGAGCAGTGTGTTACATGCTCTAATGGAGTACAGTGGTATAGTTCTGACTGTGAAGGTCAGCAGAGACTTCGAGAAGGTGTTGACATTGGAGCTGAACCTTGAAGCATGGGTAGATATACAACAGAGAAGGTGAGGGCCTTCTTGACTGAGAAACTGTGAACGGTGGCATGGAACAAATCCAGTGTTCCTCAGAGTATAACCTGCATGAAGGGAAGTTACTAAAGAGAAGGCTAGAAAAGTCTAGGGAAAGGACAGACTGTACAGAGCCTTTATTCTACAGATGGGAAAAAATCTTTAGTGGATACATAACAAATATTAGCTGATGTCTGTGCCTCTAATCTGGAGAAGGCAATGGCACCCCACTCTAGTACTCTTGCCTGGAAAATCCCATGGATGGAGGAACCTGGTAGGCTGCAGACCATGGGGTCACGAAGAGTCGGACACAACTGAGTGACTTCACTTTCACTTTTCCCTTTCATGCATTGGAGAATGAAATGTCAACCCACTCCAGTGTTCTTGCCTGGAGAATCCCAGGGACGGGGGAGCCTGGTGGGCCGCCGTCTATGGGGTCGCACAGAGTTGGACACGACTGAAGCGACTTAGCAGCAGCAGCAGTGCCTCTATCTAGAAGAGGAACGATATTAGAAATTTAGTTCACTCACCAACCCACTGAGCTTTGAGTATTTAATTTGCATACCCAGATCTCTTGTCATTAAACTTACTCCCATTATTAATATATTTTTTCTGAATTGTAAATGAGCTATTGCTAGAGATATGGATAATAAGATAAAAGGGGATAAACCATAGAAATTGCGGACCTCTTAGTTTCCTAGAAAGAAGTGGCCATTCTTCCAACAGTCTCAACAAAGCAAGAGGCGCCCTCTGGGTTCCTGAAAGATCTTGTAGCTGTCTCCAGGGCTCAAACCTGCTACACTCCCTCTGAACAAATACTTCACTTCAGAGGTGTTGATTAAAAAGTTTTATTAGAAATAAAGAAATGGACTAAGATCAAACTCACAAGAAAGAATCAAATGTAGCAACTAAGATTATAAATTGAAGTCGCTCAGTTGTGTCCGACTCTGTGCGACCCCATGGACTGTAGCCCGCCATGCTCCTCTGTGGGATTTCCCAGGCAAGAATCCTGGGGTGGGTTGGCATTTCCTTCTCCAGACTCCTTACCCTCTGATAGACACAATTTTTTTCAAAGGATAATTCTCTGTGCTTTCTTCTTTGGGTGTTGTATCCCATGGTTCTAGGGGCTCAGGATACAAATATGACTTGAATATGACGTGAAGGGGAAGCAAAGACTAAACAGTTCTAGAGGCTCCGTTTCTTTCCTCCTCTGTTTGCCTCATTTGAAGAAACAGGGACACCACCTGAGAAACAGTTCACATTTTTAAATGAAAGACTTATGTGGGTTAGATGCCGAAAGACCTCAAAGCTGGATCCTAGGTAACGCTAAACCGTTATTTAGAAATCGTAAAACCGAGCGGGCAGGAATGCATAATGATTCATTTTTCACTTAAGTCTTATTAATCACGCCACATTATTAGTGTTTTTAACACGAGATATATATTTACACATCTCCCAACTTTTACTGGACTTAAATCTTAGGGTGATGATCTACTTAGCAGTGAATAACACTGGAACCACAGTGTTGCATAAATACATGCAAGTCTAAAACATACGTGTACACTTGGACTTGGGTACGTACCACGCCATTAACAGGTCCAGGGCCCTCTCCACCCGTCTACGCCGCTCCCTTGGGCCCAGAGCGCCGAGGTAGGGGGCGAGGGAGGGCGGGCCGCGGCGGAGGGGCGGTTTCCTAGGCGACCGCTAAGCTGCAAGTGCGCACGCGCAAAGCCTGGATCCGGCTGATGCAACCTCCCGCGCGCAACCGGGTCTACCGAGAGTAAGGAAGCCGACAGGGACCTGGGCGCGGCCAATCGGCGGCCGCAGGAAAGAGCGCGGAAGGGCCCGCCCCCGGCCCGGCGAGTGACGTCAGGCGGCGCGGGGCTGGTGGCGTAGCCGGCCGCCGTCCTTCGTCTAGTCAGCCTGTCTGGAGAGGTGTTGCCGCGGCGCTGGCCCTGCGGCCATTTTGAGCTTCGCTTGCACCCGCTTGCCCTCACAGATCAGCCCTTCCGGGGTAGCGCTGCTGAGGGGCATCTCCACGGTCCGTGCCTCCGAGGAAGCCGCCGCCGCGGAAGGGCTCCTATCTATGGTGGAGCGGCGCAGGCCGGAGTAGGACCCTTTCTCGCTGCCAGGATGGACGTCGCCTTGGCCGCCGCGTCTTGTGCCCGCCGTTCCGGACTGTGGCCCGCTGCCTGCGGCCGGAGCCGCTCTCCTTTTTGGCTCTTCTACTGGCCCGGGGGTCGGCCTGGGGCACCCACCCCGCCGCTGGGGAAGGCCGAGACTGTGTAGGGCCTCGAGCTCCGCGTCCCTGCCTCCGTGAGAGACTGCCGACACCGGGAGATGGAGCCGGCGGCGGACAGCTCGCGGGAACCGGACCCCCGCTTCCGGCTGCCCTCCTTCTTCCCTCGGCCCTCGGGATCAGGCACGTCCAGGTTCCCCGCACCGCTCTCCCCGGAACCCGACCCCAGGCTGGCTCCCAGCCCCCCGCCCGAGGCCCGAAGCAGCTCCTGGATGCAGCTGCTTTCCCAGCTCCTCGCGCCGCTCCCGGGCTTGCTTCAGAAGCTGCTGGTCTGGAGCCAGCTTTTCGGTGGGATGATCCCTACCAGATGGCTAGACTTTGCTGGAGGCTACGGCCTCCTGAGGGCTCGGAAGGAGCCCGCAGCCCCCTCGGCGCCCAAAGCTCTGAGTTCGCTGCGGCTCGACCCCTCGGCCGACGCGGCCGCCAGTCCCCTTGACTGGCTAGAGGGGGGCCTCCACTGGCAGTGCTCGCCCCCAGATCTGGAATTAGAACTTAAAGCCAAGGGAAGAGCTTTGGACTCCGCAGCCCATGCTTTTCTTCTGGAGCAGCCGCTGTGGGGAGTGGAGCTGGTGCCCCGGAGCGTCCAAGCGCGTCTGTTTTCCGACCCGGAGCTTGGCCCTTCGCCCTCTGGACCGCTCAACGTTCAGCGCTTAAGCAATGTCAGTGTCGTCTCCTATTTGCTGAACCCCTCCTATCTGGACTGCCTGCCCCGGGTTGAGCTGAGCTATCAGAGCAGTGTTGGAAGCTGCGAACTGGTCGATTTCCAGGCGCTGAGCCCAGAGAGCGGCTGCCTGGATGAGGCCTCGTCTTATCCCCAGCCGCTCAACGCAGAGATGGCTCCCGCCTCGTGGCAGGGATGTCCTCCTCTCTCTAGAGAAGGCCTGCCCGAAATCCACCATCTGCGCATGAAGCGGCTGGAATTCCTTCAGCAGGCCAGCAAGGGTCAGGCTTTACCCACCCCTGACCAAGATCATGGCTACCACAGCCTAGAGGAGGAGCACAGTCTGCTCCGGATGGAGCCGAAGCACTTCGGAGATAGTCCGACTCAGTGTGTTCCTGCTGCTGGAGCCGTTCCCGGAACCGCCCAGGAACCCACTGAAGAGAAAACAGAATTGTTGATTAGAGAAGTTCCTTTTGGATTGGAAAGACAGGGCCCCTCGGGAGGCATTCTATCTTGTGAGACTGGACAGGAGCTTGGAGAGGACCAAATAAGTGTAGTTGACTCTTCAGACATAGACGATGACCTTCCCATTTCTGCCAGACCAGCCTGTAGTAACAAGTTGATAGATTACATTTTGGGAGGTGCAGCCAGTGACCTGGAAACAAGTTCTGATTCGGAAGATGAGGATTGGGACGAAGACGTTGAGGATGACGGTTTTGATAGTGATAGCTCATTCTCAGAATCAGACCTTGAGCAAGACTCAGAAGGGCTCCACCTTTGGAACTCTTTCTATAGTGTGGATCCTTATAATCCCCAAAACTTCACAGCAACAATTCAGACTGCTGCCAGAATTCTTCCCGGAAACCCTTCTGATTCAGAGAAGGATTTGTCTGACAAGTCTGACCTAGGGAATTCTCCCCAGACTGAAAGTCTTCCCGAGTTTCCTGATCATAATTCTGGAGATGATGATGACTGGGAATCTAGTGCAGATGAAGCAGAGAGTCTCAAACTGTGGAATTCTTTTTGTAATTCGGACGACCCCTACAACCTTCTAAATTTTAAGGCTCCTTTTCAAACAGGGAAAAATTGGAAAAGCTATCTTGACTCAGAGAGGCCATCTGAGCCCATTTCTGAGTGTCACACCTTACTTTCCTGTAAGGGGCAGCTGTTAGGGAGCCCAGAAAGTAAATGTCCAGACTTGGTACGGGGTGTGGTTCTTTCTGGAGAAACACACACACATATCCGGAGAAAAAAGGTTTGTTTCTTTTAACATTCTTGTACTTTCTGTTCTGATGTGGAAAAGCACGAGTTTCCTGGAGCCATAGTAGTGCTTATTTTTTAGGAAAGACTCCAAGCTCTTACACTTCGGTTGAGAAATGACCACCTCTCCTTTTCCCTCATGTAGAGTGTTGTTCCTGTCTGAATTGAAGGTGCCTGTGTATAGATGTTAGCTTGAGGGTGCTGTTTTCTTCAGGGTTGGCAACTCTGGGCTGTTTCCCTTCAAGTTTCAACTTTCACTTTTTTTAAGGAACAGAAAAATTAAAATTTGTGTATACATGATTTAATTCTAGAGGTTGAGAAGGTCCTATTGTAGCAGTAGAGTTTTGTGGTATTAAGTGTAGCATGTCATTTGCAGACAGTTACTGCTCCAGTTTCAGGATAACTGTTTTCATTCCTCTCAGTTAGAACCCAAAGGGATGATGGTACCAAGTAGCAAGTCATATTTGTCTGGTTGTTTGCCATGAAAGAAAATATTAGTTTCAGTATTAAAAACTTTGGACATTTGGAATTTTGATTGACAATAATACTGAAAATAGTATTACCTTTTCTTAAGATAGCAGTCCAAGTTATCATTGGCCCTCTATAGGTTAATCATTTGTAATTATGATGGTCACTTATTTGGTTTTCTTGAGTAGTTGTTTCCTATTTCCAGGCTAGTCTTAAAACTTCATGGAGCATTTATATTACTCTTTCAACACATTATAAAGGTAACTGTATTTGGGTAATCTTTTGAATTGCTTTTTTTTTTTTTTTCGGCTGACGTCATTAATTGAAGAGAAATCCCCACAAACAGACAGGGTATCTTTTATTATGGAGCAAAAGTGTCTTTAGTTACCTTTACTTTTATTTGGAAAGATAAAGTCATGGGTGAATTATTATTGACCTCAAATTCTGCTGCATCAGAGTTTCAAGTGGAAAGAACTATAATCCATTGGCTCCAAATGACCAGCTTAATCTTTGAAACTCTCCCTAGGGTAGAAAATGTCCCTAAATGGTGGTATTCTTATGTCTTAGCTGTAGAAGCAAAATAAGGCATATTAAAAATTAGGTTTTAGTTCACACTTTTGTTAATGCTGTCTTAAATGTTTTTCGCTATGTTTTTAAAAGGTCCCTGACAAAATGGCATGTTTAGTGAATAGATAAACAAAGTGAGGCAATGGAATGAGCACTTGGCATCTGGAGACTTGTGTTCCCTACTCCTAAGTGGTTAGGGCCAACAGATTTAGGAAGATAGCCAGAGCTGGGAAGTAACTTGACCTCTCATGGCTTTGACTGACTGACTTATAGTAATAATAATAATGGCTATTGTATGAATTATCGCACGATTTAAATGAGGTGAGTAGATAAAACTCATAGTTGCTTTGCCTTAAATGATAACTCTTGTTTAGGGATCTCAGCCCAGCCTCATGTCTCTTTTTAGCTTGCTCACTGAGTGAAAAGTGAGATGAGTCAAGTAGATGTTACTATTACTATGCACTAGAAGCAACATTTATAAAAGATTATGTCTGGAATATGGTAAAGTTATTTATAACCTTTGACTACATCCCATTCTTTAGGTATATGGGAATAATGGATAGTGCCCAATTCTTAGAGTGAGGCTTTCAGATCTGGGAATGCTTTTTTAAATGGCAAACATGGTGCAGATTGTAGAGCCGGGCTCAGAGTTGGAATCCTGATTGCACCCGTGGAAGCTGTGTGATTTAAATGAGTCAGTTTACCTTGGTTTCCTTATCTATGCAATGAAGATGATGATGATACATACCTTATAGGGTATGTATTATTAAGTGAGATTAGTGAGATGAAAATTGTTAAGCACTTTGAAAAGAACCTGGCATATGGTAACCACTGTATAAATGTTATTTATCTTGGTGATAAAATGAATGAGTAATGCTAGAATGCAATATTTAGTAAGGTGTTACATGTCTACTAATTGTCCTCGGGGGTATTCCTTGGCCTGATGTAAAGGGAATGAAAGTAGCCAGCCACAGTGGAATTAGCTGATGTAAGTATTGAATGTACTTTAAAACAAGTTTTGACATTTGGTGTTTGATATCTTAAAAAGAAATTTCTATATTAGAAATTGAAAGATGGTAACGATAACCATGTATGCAAGACAACAAAAGAGACACAGATGTATAGAACAGTCTTTTGGACTCCGTGGGAGAGGGAGAGGGTGGGATGATTTGGGAGAATGGCACTGAAACATGTATAATGTCATATATGATACGAATCACCAGTCCAGGTTTGATGCAGGATATAGGATGCTTGGGGCTGGTGCACTGGAATGACCCAGAGGGATTGGATGGGGAGGGAGGTGGGAGGGGGGTTCAGGATGGGGAACACATGTACACCCATGGCGGATTCATGTTGATGTATGGCAAAACCAATACAATATTGTAAAGTAAAAAAGAAAAAAAAAAATGAGTAGGGATTAAAGGGAACTGTCACTCTTCCATGTGATCATATATATTGCAGTAGTCATAACTGCATGTATGTGTGGTGATAGCATAATGAATACAAAGAGGGTTTTTATCTTAACTACAAAGTCTCTTATAGTAACATAACCTTAAAGATATGTTTTGTTGCAGTTTGATTACTAAGTAACTTTTTCTTCTGTGTTCTGATTATAAAAGTAATTAATATAAGAATGCTGCTGCTGCTGCTAAGTCACTTCAGTTGTGTCTGACTCTGTGCGACCCCGTAGATGGCAGCCCACCAGGCTCCCCCGTCCCTGGGATAATCCAGGCAAGAATACCGGAGTGGGTTGCCATTTCCTTCTCCAATGCATGAAAGTGAAAAGTGAAAGTGAAGTCGCTCAGTCTACTACATGTTTATGATTTAAGAATTGAAAAACACTGAAAAGTTACTTTTTTTTTTGAAAAAGAAGTAGAAGTGAACTTTTGTGCTGTAATGAAAGCATTCAGGATTATATTTCTGAAATACTTAGGAAATATCTGTCATTTTGGAGGAGTGTACAAGTTTGTTTCTTTCTTTACTTCTGTTATATTTGAGATTAAAATTACTCTTTTATCTTTATAGGTAACCTTCCTTGAAGAAGTTACTGAGTATTATATAAGCGGTGATGAGGATCGAAAAGGACCATGGGAAGAATTTGCACGGGATGGATGCAGGTTCCAGAAACGAATTCAAGAAACAGAAGAAGCTATTGGATACTGCTTGACATTTGAGCACAGAGAAAAGATGTTTAATAGACTCCAGCAAACATGTTTCAAAGGACTTAATGTTTTCGAGCAATGTTAAGATGATTCGACAGCCTCTGGCCCTAGCATACACTACCTCTTACTTGAGAGGTTACTTTTAAAAACAAAAATTGGCAGCTGTCCTTCAACCTTGTCTTAGAGGATGTGCAGCTTGGATCCAGTGACCTAGTTTAATATTTTTTTGCAACATAGCCCACTCAGAAATGTCCAGGTTTGAAGCCAGGCCCTGAAAATGAAGGATGAGATGGTGTGATTTCTAATCCTCCCTTTTTTGTTTAGTTGGATCTGTTCTAGAATGTTGTTTGCTTACTGAAGTGAAAAGGGGACCTTTTAAGGTGTAATTTTGCACTTTGGAAACTTGTTTTCTTGGGAAACTATTTATAGGGTTCAAAGCCCATTTCCCATTCTAATTTAAATTATGTGCACCTGTCTAAAAACTCTGGGCTCTCCCCTCCCTCCAACATTCTGAAATTACTGGGCTGTTAACGTTTTCTATATATTCAGTAATTTGACCCTTCTACTTCAATGTTAAGAAAAATAATTTTGTATATACGACCAACTTAAAGTACATTATCGTGTGTCTTTTTTTTTCTTTTCCTAAAAATGACTGGTTGAAAATGTGTGGTTGGTTTTTATTTCCAGGTTAAGCTCTACCTAGGAAATGTTTCCAAGGACTGCCACAAAACCTGTATGTGCAGTACTTTCTGCTGCTTTGGGAAAGCTGCATATTTCTGCCAAATTTTAACATCTAATATATTTAAGTTCTTTGTAAACTCTTTTTGGAGAGGATTCTGTATATGTTATTGTAGTTCCCACTTGAGTGGTTCTTTGTGTCTTCAACAGGTAGAAATTGTTGTTAAAAGACTCCAGAAAGTAATAATTGTGTCATAGTTGCTTTTAAATTTAAAAGCTTAGAATTTTCCAGGAAGAAGAACAGGAGACATCTCAGAGCAATTTGGTTTTGTTGTATATGCTCTCAAAAGAAAACCAGTGTTAATAATATCATGCCTCAGCACCGTCACTTTTATAACTTGTCAGGGTGACACTGTAAACTTGGAAATGGGCAGTTCTGAATTTTCCAGTTTGAAATGTAAAATATAGACTTCAGTCAACATCCAAGTTTATTGTGTTCTTCTTTTTTAATAGAGAAGTAATGGCAAGGCCTATAATTTCAGAAAAGATCTATAGATTTGACAGATTGAAAGTTTTAATATCTTCATCCCAAAGCTTACATTTGAATTGAAGTTTCTGCAGTGACTGACTGTGTTTGGTTTAGTTAGCACTACATGATGTGCATATGATAGGTTGAGGGAATATTAACCAACAACTTTCTGGTCTGTTTTTACTTCACACACCTCCTGTTACAAGTAATAGAAAGTACGAGCAGAATAGATGACCTCTTAGTTTTGAAATTTTTCATCAGAAGTGCTTGCAGGATTACTACCTCAGTTTATAATCTACCTGGTCGTTATTTTTTTTCCATTTGGTTTGCTCTGAGAGTACAACAGCATAAAAGTTGGTCAGACTTCTGCAGAGCTCTTTTTCAGTGTGTTTTGTGCCCCTCTATTTTAGGTAATCATAGGGAATGCATTTATAGAGTCTGGTGTAACACCATGGAAATGCTAAATTTCAAGCATCAGCTGTGTCAGTTGGAAAGAAAGTATTGCCTTGAAAAGAAAACTGAAAATGTATAGGCATTCTTTTAAAACCAGACTGAAGTATACTATTTTATTTCAGAGACTTAGGTTGTGTTTTGGGGTTTTAAGTCTTGCACCTCTGCATATATGAAAATAATGGGAAATCTTTACATTTACTAGGCTTCCCTGGTGGCTCAGATGGTAAAGAATCCACCTGCACTGCAGGAGACCTGGGTTTGATCCCTGGGTCAGGAAGATCTCCTGGAGCCAAGGGAATGGTAACCCACTCCAGTGTTCTTGCCTGGAGAATTCCATGGACAGAGGAGCCTGGCAGGCTACAGTCCCTGGGGTCACAAAGACTCAGACGTGACTGAACGACTGACACTTTACATTTACTGGATTTTGGAGAATTGTTCTCTTGAGATTCCAACCTCACTGCTAAATATGTAAAAGCTTGGTGAAGAATTCTTCCATTTACTACCCTCCTTTAAAAGAAGTGATCAGACAGTAATGAGAAGGACAAAAGGTGAAGAATTCTTCCATTTACTACCCTCCTTTAAAAGAAGTGATCAGACAGCGCTGAGAAGGACAAAAGGGACCATTTAAAAGTTGGACAAGGGAAAAACAATTCTTACCAGTTTTGTCCAGATCCTAATTGTTAGAACAAAGTTAAAACTTCAGTCTTAAAAAGAAAATCCTTGGAAGTTTTAATTGAACATTTTACACACTTAAAGTCTTGCAATGGTGCTTTATGTATCAATGTAGCATATGAAAGGCTTTGTGCAGAGAAGTAAACATTTCCTTTTTTAAGTGTTAAAATGTGATAACACCATCTCCTCATCTTTAACTTGAAATCAAAACTATCAGATTTTATTTTTTTATAATTTAGGGAAGGTGAAGTTAGGGGCCTAAAAGACTTATAAATTGGCTTCTTCAGATCCAATGACTTAAATGTAACCAGTTTTTGTTGGGACTTTATAAAATTATATTGTGTATATAACTTAACTAATCTGTAAATTATAATAAATATATTTGCAATTATTAAATGTTACTTGATGTTTTGGTTCAACTTTATATTGTGTTTTACATTGTTTTTGGAATTACTGAGCAGGAGTTTCAGAATTAAGTCAGGTGTTTTTGTAGAAGCATTATAAACGTAAAAGGTGCTGTACAGATTTATGTGGTTAAAAAGGTTATGTGACATGGTAATTGCTCTTCAGCTAACTGAAGAGGAGGAAATCGTTAAGGGGGTAAATATAATTGCAAACTACATTTCAGTATTAGATAAACGAGAAGTTGGTTCTTAGAGTATGAAGTGACCTTCTTAGAGACTGGGGATTTGATTGTAAAACTCACCCCAGCTCTGTACTAATGCTGCAAAGAAAATAGTAAAATAGTATTCACAGAAGCAGTAAATTAATATGCTGGGGTTAGCATAGTGTTTCTCCTAAGTAGCATGGAAGTCTGCTGCTTTATTTTGTGCAATATGATTAATGATAACTGGTATTGTCAATCAGCATGTTCTCCCATTTATAATATTGAATAAATGTGATGGTAACATCTGAAAAAACAAACTTCTTATCTTGAAGAAAAAAAAGACATTTGGACTATAGCAAGCTTATTAATGGAATTAATTATTAATTATAGCATTCTTAATTTAGGCATTTGAATCTTGCTAGGAGGTCGCACAGAGTCAGACACGACTGAAGCGACTTAGCAGCAGCAGCAGCTAATGAAAAATTATTAAAAGTGTATTTCTTAACTGGAAGGAAAGAAACAGTTGCAGATAAATCAGTGTTTAGTACAAACTGAATTGACAGCCTAGGTTATACTTTTATTACCATCTTAGGGTTAATTTAAGCATCTTTGGCTGTCTCTCCCCCAGGAAGATGTATGAAAATAGTCATGTTCACATCAAGCCAGGTTTATTATGACTATCCTGGTATCCCTATAGAGGTGATGATGTTTGTTGTTTAACAGAAAGTTTAAAGCAAGTATTTAATTGCTGATCTCAGAAATTTTGAGTTATACACAGTTTTGGGAGTTTGTTAGTCTTATTTGGAGACTTCCTTTGGACCCTCCTTTATGTACCTTTTAAAAATGAAAATAATTATTTTTTTCCTCAGTTATAAAGGTATCTGACAGAGAGATGTACAAGGACATCCTGGTACATTCTAAAAAAGTTCGTTGCCCACCATTTTTTTGGAGCTAAGAGACCTAATTTCTTTATGTGTATGAAGAGGTTTTGATACTCAACTGATTATGACACAAATATTGGCTATTTGGAATGTCCCTATATTGGGAATTATAATTCTTATGGACTTAGTTGAATGCTTTGGTCAATATGAAATACAAGTCTTTTTCTCCTTGGATTTACTCGAGACTAAGTTTTTACTGGTCAAAATGGCTCACTGGGTAAACAACCCACCTGCAACACAGGAGACAGGAGATGCAGGTTTGATCTCTGGGTTGGGAAGATCCCCTGGAGGGAGAAATGGCAGCCCACTCCAGTATTCTTGCATGGGAAATGCCACGGACAGAGGAGCCTGGCGGACTATAGTGCATGGGGTCAGGTCACAAAGAGCTGGACGTGGCTCAGCACGCAGCACGTGACTAAAACACAAAGGCAGCGTGACGCCGAGCTCTGCAAGCCTAGTGTAGTAAGTAGGGTGAGCGGATCTCACCCTGCTCGCTTTGAGGGTTCAGAAAAGACCTATAGTGCATTCAGTTAATACATGTTAGCTACAGGTTTGAGATCAGGGAAGTCAAAGAGAAATGATTTTATACGTGGAATTGAGAACGCATGGTGGAGTTTGGGATTATGTTATTACCGTATAACAATTTGAGCCACATCAGTGTTTTACTGTTGACAGATTCAAGCTCATTAGGGAAAGACAGGGGAAATCAGACTTATGGAAATTAGGTTACTTGACATAGAGAACGCATGGTGGAGTTTGGGGTTATGTTATTACCGTATAACAATTTGAGCCACATCAGTGTTTTACCATTGACAGACTCAAGCTCATTAGGGAAAGATAGGGGAAATCAGACTTAAGGAAATTAGGTTACTTGACATAGAGAACGCATGGTGGAGTTTGGGGTTATGTTATTACCGTATAACAATTTGAGCCACATCAGTGTTTTACCATTGACAGACTCAAGCTCATTAGGGAAAGATAGGGGAAATCAGACTTATGGAAATTAGGTTACTTGACCCAGGAAGAGGGTACCCTAGAGATCTAATGGAAACAGTTCTAGAAAGCTGAACTATTAAGAGAAAACACTTCGGAATGCTTTTTCATGTTTTGTTCTTTTATTCCATTACCCCTCCCTTTGTCTCAGTATTATTCCTTTCTTCTAGGTTCCTTCTGCCCTTGTTTGCTGAACATTTTATTTTCACTGCTGTTTTCTAGATCCTACCTAGAAGAGGAATGAGGACCTTCACAGCAGCAGAACAGCACGATTGTCAGAGGTATGTTCATTAGCAATACTATCTATCAAGATGACACTGCAAATTTCCCCACCAAAATGTTAGGTTAATATATACACTGCATTAACTTTTAGAAATATCCCCGAAATGTTCAAGGTTAAAGACAGAGGTGGTAATAAAACTGGATTATACTGCTCTGAGGCAAGCTTTTTTTCTTAATGGGGTTCATGCATTGGCTTTGAAGGCAGAAACCAGAGAGGAGTCCCAAAAGAGTTTTTTAAAAAGTTGATCTGGATATATGTTGTGGAATGGTTTTTAAAAACAAATTTCATCATGCGAAGACTTGTTTCCTCTTTGGATCTCACATATCATCTCCAAGAGACCTCTGACAACCCTATCCTCCAATCCCTCCCTTCCCACTATCTTTAACCTTTTAAAATTGTATTCACTGCCCTAATCTTAACATTGTTACTTATTTCTTGTCTACGGTCACACCCTATAAACTCTGTAAGAGTCTTGCTCTGTGTCTTGTTCACTCTATGAGCACATCGCCTAGGACTGCACCTGCGTCATAGTCAACAGATGCTTGAATGAGTCGATAACTTTAAGTCAGTTCCCATACAGTCTTTATTGAGACTTCGTCACAGCCATGTCTGATTAGACTCCAGTGTGCCTCAGCCATAGATGATACAGAATCACAGAACTGAAAGGTCCTTAGGGAGAAGCTGTAGCACAGCTCTAAATTTTTTGAATGTAATTACAAATTTCAATTGTAATTGAAATTTGTGCTAGAGATACCTCATCAATTAATTTGAGTGTCATTAACAAGGTACATGTTAATTTAATTTACGAAGTTAATATGTGAGCAAATCAGCTGAGACCTTTCTTTTCCAGGATTAAAGAGTACTAAAGTATTGGGCGTGTGTGCTAAGTCACTTCAGTTGTATCTGACTGTAACGCTGTGGTCTATAGCCCACCAGGCTCCTCTGTCCATAGGATTCTCCAGGAAAGAATACTGGAGTGGGTTGCTGCGCCCTGCTCCAGGGGATCTTCCCCACCCACCACGGATTGAATCTGCATGTCTTAAGTCTCCCTCATTGATAGGCAGGTTCTTTACCATTAGCACCACCTGTACTGAAGTATTAAAAGTATTTTCCCCACCACACCAGAGGTTTCATTTCTACTCCTCTTTTTTAGAAAACAGTTGGCTTTGAGTTTCTAGAGATGCTCAGTTGATTCCACCAGATGGCGTGACTTGCCATCTTAGAGTGCCTGACAGATTCCTATCACTGCTAATCTGATGGCTGTTGCTTGGAGGTCATTTCCTTAGTATATAAACAAGCTGGCAAACCGCACTGCCCTGCCCATGCTAGATCTGCCTGGCCAATGGTGACTTCACCTTTTTGTGGTAAGTACTCATCACTGATAGCTCCCTGATAGCTTCCCTGGTGGCTCAGCTGGTAAAGAATCCACCTGCAATGCAGGAGACCTGAGTTTGATCCCTGGGTTGGGAAGATCCCCTGGAGAAGGGAAAGGCTACCCATTCCGGTATTCTGGCCTGGAGAATTCCATGGACTGTAAAGTCTGTGGGGTCACAAAAAGTCGGACACGACTTTCACTTATCACTGGGGGCTATTCCTTACAGGAGAACCAAAATTTATATTTGAACACAAATGATTCTTCATGGTCTCCATGGAGGAATAATAAAATGAATATGGCAATTTAGGTGATTGTAAGTGAGATATAAGAGGCTGATGTACAGATATTTGCTGGGTTTTTGTGTTAGAGTTTTTCTCTTTAGGGTTTTATCTCACTTAACTGTTTGTTCAACATTCAGTTTTCTGTTGCATTCCTGTGCATCAGGGTAGTCACTGTCAATGAGAGGAGACAGCCACGGTGCTTGGGGCATGGGAACTCCCTGTGCCTGATTACAGAGCTGTATATGCAACTGGCGTGGAAGGAGGAAAAGAGCCTCGAGAACTGTTGGTCTGAGGCTTTGTGCTGGCGTTACCTGTTTCCCGCTCAGTAGCCAAGGCCAGGTGGGTATCCAGGACTGCTCTTTGGTGGGTTTGACATTGGCTCCAAGGGGCTGCTCCTATCTGCTTCTAGGTGTACGGAATGGAGGCCATTACACGTTTGCCTACAACTGGTAAAGCATCTGCCTACAATGCGGGAGACCCAGGTTCGATCCCTGGGTTGGGAAGATCCTCTGGAGAAGGAAATGGCAACCCACTCCGGTACTCTTGCCTGGAAAATCCCGTGGACGGAAGAGCGTTGTAGGCTACAGTCCATGGGGTCGCAAAGAGTCGGACACGACTGAGCAACTTCACTTTGACTTTCTCCTACGCCTGCAGTGACGGAGGCACTTTGAGCTTGCGGTGGTTTCCTTTCTTTTGGTTCTGCTTGGTTTGACTGTGTAGGGAGGCGAGGCATGTTTTTGTACCTTCAGGAATTTACATGGGAGTTCTTTGTTTTCTTTACTTCTGATTGCCACATTTTCTAGATATCCACCTCTGAACAGATCTCCCTTCCCCAGGACAATCTGCTGAAAGTCACAGCCTGATTGGCCTGGGGGATATAACCCAGTACTACCTGAGAGATGGCAATACTTTTAGAATAATATTGAATTACAGAAGAAAAGTCCTTCATTGGGATGAAAGTGAAAGTGTTAGTCACTCAGTGATGTCCGACTCTTTGTGACCCCATGGACTGTAGCCTGCTGGGCTCCTCTGTCCATGGAATTCTCCAGACAAGAATACTGGAGTGGGTTGCCATTTTCTTCTCCAGGGAATCTTCCTGACCCAGGGATCAACCCCTGATCTCCTGCATTGCAGACAGATTCTTTACCATCTGAGCCACCAGGGAAGCCCCAATAGGGTGAAACAGGTGCATTTTCTTGCAATTAATTTCCCAGGTTCTTTCAGATAGGATGACAGTTACATTAGCCACTGTTCATTATTTTTCCTTTTTTCTCATGCAGTTGTTAAAAAAATTAAATTTAATTAAGCTTAAAAAAAAAATCAGTTCACCCATTTCTTCCACTCTCATGCTCTTCTCTGGCAATCACCAATCTGTTATCTGTATCTTTGAACTTGTTTTTATTTGTTCAGCTTTTGTTGTTGTTAAGATTTCACATATAAGAGACAGCATGCGATATTTGTCTTTACTTATTTCATTTAGCTCAATGCCCCCTAGGTCCCAGGTTGTCTCAAATGGCAAGATTTCATTCTCTCCAGGGTCTCTTCTTATCATTTAGCACAGAGCCCCTCAGGGTCCCTTGGGAATGTTTGCCTCTTGTGATCAGGTTTCATCTGCCCTCTACAGGCTTCCCCGATGACTCCATCTCTATATCCTCAGAGCTCATTGTCATGTTTTCACTGTTACAGTGCCCTGGACACCTTCTGATCACTGTTCATCACATTGAATTGTAATTATGTTTGAAATTCCATTTCTTCCTGTAGATTGTCACCTCTTTGGTGGAGGGGTCCCTCAGCACAGGGACCAGAACGTCTTGGGTGCACAATATACTTTTAACTCAAGTTACAGTTTCCAGTCTCCTTCTCCCAAAGGATAGGCTCCCTACCCCACACAACAATTGAGTAATTTACTAATTCATGTATTTCAAAGAAGCAATTAAATATGTGAAAAAGTCTGTCTTCAGTATAAATGTAATTTTTATTTCTAGTAGTTGAGATATTTTGAGAAGCTAGGCGATGGCACCCCACTCCAGTACTCTTGCCTGGAAAATCCCATGGATGGAGGAGCCTGGTAGGCTGCAGTCCATGGGGTCGAGAAGAGTCCGACACGACAGAGCAACTTCACTTTCACTTTTCACCTTCATGCATTGGAGAAGGAAATGGCAACCCACTCCAGTGTTCTTGCCTGGAGAATCCCAGGGACGGGGAGCCTGGTGAGCTGCCGTCTATGGGTCACACAGAGTCGGACACGACTGAAGCAACTTAGCAGCAGCAGCAGCAGTATTACTAGTGATGACTTTACACCTAAGGTTTTAGATCAGTTGATATTCTGTCTTCATTACTGATCTTTCAAGTGATACCATGAGGTTTATTGAAATTTGATCAGTATTATGAAAGGCACTTCTTCATTAGGCAGGGTATAATTCATATCCAATTTTCCTAGTTAAGGACTTTTTTTCAATCAGCTTATTGAGGTATACTTTACATATAAATAAAAATGTCCAATTTTCAGTATAAAATTCAATGAGTTTTAAGATTTGTGTACAGTCATGTAAACACTACCACAATAAAAATATAGAGCATTTCCATCACTCCAAAAAGTTGCCTTATACTCTTTTCTGTTCAGCCGCCTCTCCAACCTCCAGCTTTCGGCAGTCATTGCTGTGCTTTTTATCATTGTTTCACCTTTTCTAGAATTTTTAAGAATGGTGTCATATATACAGTGTGTACCCTTTTGTGTTTGGCTTCTTTTACCGGTGCGATGCTTTGAGATTCACCTGTGCTGTTTAGTTTGTCAGCAGTCCGTTCTTTTTTGTTGCTGAGCAGTATTCCCTTGTATGAGTATATCACCATTTACTTATTCATTCACTAGTTGACAGATGGTTGGTTTGTTTAGTTTATGGCTATTGTGATTAAAGTTGCTATGAACATTTTCATATAAGTGTTTCTGTAGATGTACATTTTCATTCCTTTTGGATAGATTTAAGAATGATATGCTGGATAAAATGATAACTATATATATATATATATATAAAATTTTATAAGAAAACTCCCAGTTTTCCAAAGTAGCTGTTCCACTTGGCAGCCAGTATGAGAGATCCAGTTGTTTCATACCCTTGCCAACACTTTACATTATAAATCTTTTTAAGTTTAGCTACTCTAGTGGGTTTGTAGTGACATCTTATTTTAGTGTAAATTTTTTTTTCCTTGATGTTTAATGATATGGCAAAGCATATGTTCAAATCTTTTGTCCATTTTTTAAACCAAGTTGTGTGTGTGTATATAGAAAATATTTTCTCCTAGTCAGTAGCTTGCTTTTTCATTTTCTTAATGTTATTTGAAGAGCAAACTTTTTAATGTTGCTGAAGTCCAATTTATCGATTTTTATTCTATGGTCTGTGCTTTTTTTTATTGCCCTACCTCATAACTCTTTCTCTAATGCAAAGTCATAAATATTTTTTCCTATTTCTTTTTCTGGACATTTTATGGTTTTAATTTTGACATTTAAGTCAGTGATCCATTTTTAGTTAACTTTTTGTGTGTTTGTTTGTTTTCAAATGGGCTTAATTAATTTGTTATTTGGCTGTTCCAGGTTTGCACTGTGGCACAGGCTCTTCACTGCGTGCTTCTCTAGCTGCAGCACAGGGGTTAGTTGCCCTGCGGCATGTGGGATCTTAGTTCCATGACCAGGGATTGAACCCAGGCCCCCGGCATTGGGAGCTCAGAGTCTCAGGGACTGGACCACTTCGGGAAGTCCCTGAGTTAATTTTGTATATGATATGAAGTAAGGTCGTGAGATTGATATTTTTACACACAGATAATAAATTGTTGAAAAGTAACATTGGCATCTTTGTTAAAAATCAATTGACTATATTAGGATTTCCCTTGCAGTCCAGTGGTTAAGATGCCATGCTTCCAATGCAGGGGGCAAGGGTTCCATCCCTGGTCAGGGAACTAAGATTCCTCCCCAGCTCCCCATATGCTGTATGTATGGGCAAAAAAAAAAAAAAAAAATCAACTGATTATATACTATTTCAATTTCTGTTTCAGTGGTTTGTATCTCTGTCCTTACATAAATGCTATACTGTCTTGATTACTGTTAACTTTATAATAAGTCTTGAAATCACTTTGTTCTTTTTCAACATAGTTTTGGCTCTTGTAGGTCCTTTGCATTTCTCTTTTATCTTATAAGCAGCTTATTCTTACCAAAAAAAAAACTTAACTAAGGTATTAAATGGGATTGCATTGACCTTATAGATTGACTTTAGAACATTGACACCTTAGCAATATTGTCTTCTGATCCAAAAACAGAGTACATTTCTCCATTTATTGGGGCTTTAAAGTTTTTCTATCACCAACGTTTCGTATGTTTCATGGTTAGTAGGCTAGGTGATGTCCTCTCTGTCATTCCCAGTGTTGGTGATTTATATCTTTCCTCTTCTCTTTCTTTTTAATCTGTCAAGAGGTTTGTCAATTTTATCAATCTTTCAAAAGAAGCAGCATTTGGTTTCGTTGATTTTTTCCATTGTACTTTGCTCTGTTTTGTGTTCTAGTCCACTGATTTCTGATTTGTAATCTACTTCCTTCTTTCACATTCTTTGGGTTTAATTGTCTTTTTCAAATTTCTTAAGGTGGAACTTGAAGCACTGTTTCAAAACCTTTCTTTTCTTCTAATGTAACTACCCAATGCTATAAATTTCCCTATAAGCACTGCTCTAGCCGCTTCTCAAATGTGCTCACATGTTGTAATTTCATTTTCATACAGTTCTAGATATTTTCTTTTTTTTAATTAACTTTTTATTGAAGGATAATTGCTTTACAGACTTTTTGTTTTCTATCAAACCTCAACATGAATCAGCCATAGGTATACATATACCCCCTCCCTTTTGTGAATACTCAAGACTCTTAATGATCATGTTTTTAATAAAAATATAACATGTGAAAACTAATTTGAATAAACAATCAGGGTACTTATTACTCATTATTATTTCAATTTTTAAAAAATTTTATTTTATTTTTAAACTTTACAAATTGTATTAGTTTCGCCAAATATCAAAATGAATCCTCCCTCACAACAAGGATTTATCCAGTCCCAAATGTCATGTTCTGAGGTTGAGAAACCCACTTTCTTTATTACTTTATACCCAAAGCTCTAGCAGTTATTCAAGAATAAATACTCCTTATATTGGGGGAGGCACCTTTGGTTCATTTCCAGAGCCCTGAGATATTTCTTTTTGATGGTTTGTCCAGTTTGGTGTTTGCTTTTGGTGGAGAGGATTGACAGTTTTGTCACACTGCCATAGCTGTAAGTTTGACCATAGTTTTATTTCCAACCCCACCTGTCCTTGTATTTGGGCTTCCCTAGTGGCTCAGCTGGTAAAGAACCCACATGAGCTGCGGGAGACCTGGGTTTGACCCATGGGTTGGGAAGATTTCCTGGAGAAGGCAACAGCTTCTCAGCATTCCAGTGTTCTGGCCTGGAGAATTCCATGGACTGTGTAGTCCTCATATTTAAAGCAGGTTTCCTGTAGACAACATACAGCAGCTTTTTGTTGTTTAGTTGCTCAGTTGTGTCCAACTCTTTGTGACCTCTAGGGACTGCAGCCCGCCAGGCTCCATTGCGCACGGGATTTCCTAGGCAAGAATACAGGAGTGGGTTGCCATTTCCTTCTCCAGGGGATCTTCCCAACCCAGGAATTGAAACCACTTCTCCTGCATGTCAGATGGATTTTTTACTGCTGAGCCACTGGGGAAGCCTGTTATAGTTGCTTTCTTTAAAAAAAAAAAAAAATTGGGGGGTACTTGTTGCTGTGTGGAGGTTTTCTCTAGCTATGGTGAGCGAGGGGCTACTCTTCATTTTGGAGCTCAGGCCTCTCGCTGCAGTGGCTTCTCTTGCCGTGGAGCGCAGGCTCTGGGGGTGTGGGCTTCATCGTTGCAGCACACAGCTTCAGTAGTTGTGGTGCCTGGGCTTAGTTGTTCCACGGAATGTGGAATCTTCCTACACCAGGAATTGAACACACGTGCCCTGCATTAACAGGTGGATTCCTATCCACTGCACCACCAGGAAAGTCCGTACAGTTGTATTTTTAAAACCAATATGATGATGTCTGCCTTTTAATTGGGAGTATTTAGACCACTTATATTTAATGTAATTGTCAATAGAGTTGAATTTAAATTTACTGTCTTGCTCTTTGTTTTCTTTATGTTCCATCTGATTTCATTTTTTTCTCTCTTTTCTTACCTTCTTTTGGATTGAGTATTTTTTTGTGTGTGATTTTATCTACACTATTGACGTATCAGCTATACCTCTTTATCTGATTTCATTTTTGTGGCTATTGTAATGTTTAAATATATAGGTTAACTCATCACAGTAGATCTTTAAATAATATTATACCATTTCATGTGTGTACACACAGAGCCTTTATTGACTACGGTAAAGCCTTTGTGTGGATCACAAGAAACTGGAAAATTCTTAAAAGAGATAGGCATACCAAACTGCCATACCTGCCTCCTGAGAAATCTGTATGCAGGTCAAGAAGCAACAGTTAGAACTGGACATGAAACAGCAGACTGGTTCCAAATTGGGAAAGGAGTATGTCAAGGCTGTATATTGTCACCCTGCTTATTTAACTTATATGCAGAGTGCCTTATGTGAAATGCTGGGCTGGATGAAGCACAAACTGAAATCAAGACTGCTGGGAGAAATATCAATAACCTCACATATGCAGATGACACCATCCTTATGGCAGAAAGCGAAGAGGAACTAAAGAGCTCTTGATGAAGTGAAAGAGGAGAGTGAAAGAGTTGCCTTAAAGCTCAACATTCAGAAAACGAAGATCATGGCATCCAGTCCCATCACTTCCTGGCACATAGATGGGGAAACAATGGAAACAGTAACAGACTTTGTTTTCTTGGGCTCCAAAATCACTGTGGATGGTGACTGCAGCCACGAAATTAAAAGATGCTTGCTCCTTGGAAGAAAAACTATGACAAACCTAGACAGTGTATTAAAAACAGAGACATTACTTTGCCAACAAAGGTCCGTCTAGTCAAGGCTATGGTTTTTCCAGTGGTCATGTATGGATGTGAGAGTTGGACTGACTATAAAGAAGTCTGAGTGTCAAAGAATTGATGCTTTTGAACTGTGGTGTTTTAGAAGATTCTTGTGAGTCCCTTGGATTGCAAGGAGATCCAACCAGTCCATCCTAAAGGAAATCAGTCTGAATATTCATTGGAAAGACTGATACTGAAGCTCCAATACTTTGGCCACCAGATGTGACAAGCTGACTCCTTGGAAAAGACTCTAATGCTGGGAAAGACTGAAGACAGGAGGAGCAGGGGATGACAGAGGATGAGATGGTTGGATGGCATCACGGACTCAATGGACATGAGTTTGAGCAAGCTCTGGGAGTTGGTGCAGGACAGGGAAGCCTGGCGTGCTGCAGTTCATGGGGTCGCAAAGAGTCGGACATGACTGAGCGACTGGACAACAACAACAGCAAGGTCCGCATCGCTGTGTGTGGGCTTGCTCTAGCTGCAGGGCTTAGGCTCCTCATTGTGGTTGCTTCTCGTTCTAGAGCGCAGGCTCTAGAGAGCGCTCAGGCTCCAGTAGATGTGGCTTGCAGCCTCAGTAGTTCTGGCTCGCGGGCTCCAGAGTGCGGGCTAACCCTTTATTTTTGAATGATATTTTCACTAGCCAAAGAATTCTAGGTTAATTTTTTTTTCTTTCAGTACTTTGAAGATGTCACTCCATTGTCTTGTCCAGCTCCTAAACTCTGAGTCTCTGATTTTGTGCTAGGTTCCTTGGGGTTAAAATGTTACACACAGCACTTGTCTCCTCAAGTTAACAGTTTCAGTTTGCCTTTTCCCAGCAACAATCCTGACATTGCTTTTGGGAATGTAGCCTGATGTTGCTATTAAGATCATAACCTGATATTGCTATTAAGATCATTACACATAACTGTGTAATGTACAGTTCTTTCTTTTCACCTGAGGGGTTATATACTGGCTCATCACCTCCCTTTGACTCTGATCCTGATGTTACTTCCTCCTGATTCTGTGTTTCTCTGTCCTCCTTCCAGAGCACACAGTCTTCGCTGCCTGTTCCATCTAAGCGGCAGTTTAAAGGATCAGACCTCTCTGCTTTCCTTCCCTGGGCTCTTTCTAGTGCTGTGAAGGAAACCTAGGCATTGATCCAGACAGACTTGGGCTTGAATTCCAGTTTTCCATTTCCACCAGCTGTGTGCCCTTGAATATTAAGGGGTCATACCTAAAATCTGAATAATAATAATACCTCTCAGAGAAGTTGGGAGGACTAAATTAGATAATGTATGAAAAGTTCTTAGTACCATATTTGACACATAATAATACCAACTAGTGTATATTATGTGATATGTGTATATATCTCCTGGTTTACGGATGAGGGACCTGACACATAGTAATCTACCCAAGGTTACACAGCTAGGGAATGGCAGAGAACTGAGAGTTAAGCCCTGATTGGTTCTAGCATCCATACTTTTAACTGTGATGCTTCACTCATTCTCTCAGTAAATAGGTTGGAGTTTGAAAAATAAGTGATCAGGTGAATGTTGGAGGAAGAGGGAAGTTAAAGGATAGGGAGGTAAAAGACACTTCAAGTAGAAAAAAAATGGGTTTAGAGAAAAGGTAGAAATGGAAGAATATAGAGAGCATGTTGGAGAAATTTCGAATAAGCTGGTCAAACTGGGTTAGGTTCTATGGGATGGAGGACAGGTTTGTTACGTAGGGTCTGAATGATAGAGTACTTTGAAAGCCATGCTAAGCAGTTTGGTCTGTTTCCTTCTACATAAAGTATCAAGCCAGCCAGGCAGTGACATGGTCAGATTGATTCTTTTGGAATGGCTCTTGGATCATTTGGTGGTTGGACTGAACTGAGCAGAAGCCAGAAGAGAGATCAAGTAGGATGTTCTTGTACAAGTATAGGTATGAAGCAGTGAGCTCAACCAGAGAGATGGCTAGACTGGAGAGGGGAGCTGGGGAGCAATGAAGGTATTATGGTTGACAGGACTCAGTGACTGATCAGATGAAAGAGGAGGAGAAATTACAATGGGCCAGCTCTACTATGCTTGGCGACAAGGATGAAGATGTTGTTTAATAAGCATCTCAAACTTAATACATCTTTCAATTAGTTTTCCCTGAGTCCTCATTATCTCAGAATATGGTCCAATTAACAATCACCCCGTTTCTTGGCCCCTCAAACCTAGGAGTAGTATGACCAACTGTCCTGATTTGCCTGGGACCCTGGGTTGGGAAAGATCTCTTGGTGAAGGGAACGGTTACCCACTCCAGTACTCTTGCCTGGAGAATCCCATGGACAGAGGAGCCTGGCGGGCCACAGTCCCTGGGGTCATAAAGAGTTGGACACGACTGAGTGACTGACACTTTCACTTTTGTCCTGGTTTTAGCTCTGATAACTCCACACCCCAGGAAACCCCTCCGCCTCAGGCAAAACAGAGATTGTTGGTCATCCTAACCCAAAAGTCACCCTAGATTTCCATTTCTCACAATTAATTGGATCTCCCTGCCTCCAGATATACCCTCTTTCCACCTACACTGCCGCCTGGTCCATGCCTCCACTGTGTCCTACCCACAGGGAGTAGGCAGTTGGATCTGTGCATCTGAAGCCCAGGGGAGAGGTCAGACTCAAACAGAAACTTGGGAACCAGCAGCATGTGGATGAGATTTAAAACAATGGAGGATGGACTTGCCTGGTGCTCCAGGGGTTAAGAATCTGCCTGGGAATGCAGGGGACACGGGTGTGATACCTAGTTGGGAGGTCGGGGAACTAAGATCATACACGCTGCAGGCAGCTAAGCCTACACACCACAACGAAAGACCCCACGTGCGGCAACTAAACCCAGTTGCGGTGCCAGTAAGTAACTAAACATTAAAACAAAAAAATGGTAGAGGAGATTGCCTAGAGAGAGTAGGTAGAGAGTATGCAGACTGCAGAAACAGGCCAGGGTGGAGTTTGGTGGAGTTGGAATACTCCAACATTTTGAGGTTAAACAGAGAGGTTGTAATCCAAGAGTTTAAGAAGCAATAGCCAGTGAAGTGGGAGATAAACCAGGGAAATGTGGTGTCATGAAGGCCTGGGGGAAAAAAAAAGCTCCAGGCAGGTTGTGGTGGCCAACTGTGTCAAATCCTGGACAAACAAGTAGGTTTAAAAGAGAGTTCCTGTTCCCAAGGAGTTTCAGTCCAGGGAAATAGGAAAGTGAGCTGTCACACATGATGAGTACTGTAACAGCGGCAAACGTGGGGCACATGGCCAGTGCAGAGGGCGTCTTCCTGGGCTGTGATTTCAAGGAGAATTGAAGAAGAAAACAGAGAAGGATTCCTCAGGCCAAGGGGGCCACAGGCACGAAGGATAATCAACTGTAGGGGTTTCAGGATGGCTGGGCTGTAGAGGGTGAAACAGATGTGGCACCCATTGCAGGAAGGAGAGAAGGAAGAACTGTCATCAGGAGGGTCACCTAAGGTGAGACAGAAGATGATCTGCTGGATTTGGCAACCTGGAAATGAATGCTTATTTTTGTCAGAAGAATTCTAACCATTTTCAAGGAGACAAGGGAACAGAAACCAGATTGTGAGTAACCGGAAATAAGAGATTAGACACGCCAAGGACATAGGGCATTCCTTTAAGAAACTTGAAGTCAAAGGAAGGAGAAAGTGGTGATAAGGTAATTGGGGTGGGGGGTTGGCAGGGGGCTTTTTTTTTTTTTTTTTTTTAAGGCAGAATTCTTGAACTTCAGGGAAAAGCTTGAAACTGTAGGGAAGAAGAGATAGTTGATTTGAGTAAGATTTCTGAAGGGCTTCCCCGGGGGCACTAGTGGTAAAGAACCCGCCTGGTAATGCAGGAGACATAAGGGACAAGGGTTCAGTTGCTGGGTCAGGAAGATCCCCCGGGAGGAGAAAATGGCAACCTGCTCCAGTACTCTTGGCTGGAGAATCCCGGGGACAGAGGAGTCTGGTGAGGAACCGGGAAGAATGAGAACATGAAAATGTAGCTGCGGATAGGAAGCAAGAGAGACAGATGGGTAGAAATATAGACTGTTGTAACAATAGGCATGGGGAGACTGCAGTGAACGTGTATAGACAATGTTGTAACAATAGGCATGGGGAGGCTGCAGTGAAGGTGTATAGACAATGTAACAATAGGCATGGGGAGGCTGCAGTGAAGGTGTATAGACAATGTTGTAACAATAGGCATGGGGAGGCTGCAGTGAAGGTGTATAGACAGTGTTGTAACAATAGGCATGGGGAGGCTGCAGTGAAGGTGTATAGACAATGTAACAATAGGCATGGGGAGGCTGCAGTGAAGGTGTATAGACAATGTAACAATAGGCATGGGGAGGCTGCAGTGAAGGTGTATAGACAATGTAACAATAGGCATGGGGAGGCTGCAGTGAAGGTGTATAGACAATGTAACAATAGGCATGGGGAGGCTGCAGTGAAGGTGTATAGACAATGTAACAATAGGCATGGGGAGGCTGCAGTGAAGGTGTATAGACAATGTTGTAACAATAGGCATGGGGAGGCTGCAGTGAAGGTGTATAGACAATGTAACAATAGGCATGGGGAGGCTGCAGTGAAGGTGTATAGACAATGTTGTAACAATAGGCATGGGGAGGCTGCAGTGAAGGTGTATAGACAATGTAACAATAGGCATGGGGAGGCTGCAGTGAAGGTGTTCTAGGTTAAAGTGGTGCTTTCCTTATGGCCTTTATTTTCTCTTGGAATGATGATGGTCTGCTGCTGAGAGTGACTACAGACACAGAAGGAGGCCTGTGGGAGACTGGAGAGTGTGAATGATAGGGGTATCGATTTATTTAATCCCTACAATGGCTTGGTAGGATATTTTTCTAGGCATTGGAGCAGAAAAGGTGGGCAGATAAATTCCAAGTGGAGTTTTCAGTAGGGTAACAGCTGAGAACACATGGACTAGAATCTTGGTTAGTGAGGGGATAAAGTCACAGGCCAAGCGTTTGAGTAGAGCGCTGCAGGAAGTGAAATAAGCGATAGATTAGGAGGAAAGTCAAGAGGCTAAAGGTACTGACCATGGGGTTGCAAAGAGTCGGACACGACTGAAGCGACTGAGCACACAGGTACTGTAGGAAGGCAAGGAACATGTGTAAAGGGAAGAAAGTAAAGAGGACATTAAAAGAACCGAAACTGTGGTCAGAACGTGGGATATTAGACATTTTGTCTTCCAGATAGGAGTAAATCTGAGTTGTGAGAAAGTCCAAGGAATGGCCTTGGGTGTGAGTAACTTACTGGAGTGGAGGTGAATGTCCCTGGAACTGCAGAGATTAAGGTGTTGCGAGGTTAGGACATTGAGTAGTTTCTTCACATCAGCACTGAAATTCCCCAAAGTGAAAGGGAGACAGGAATGGGGAGGATGATGGTGAGCCAGAAGCCAGCGTAGAAGCCTGACCAGCAGGTTGGTGAGTGACAGAGACAGGAGAAGGAACTGGTTGGTTGAAGGCTGGAATGGTTTCAGAGATACAGGCATAATGGTGCCTTGTAAGTTTATTGAACTAAACTGAACCAAAGTGCTGTGATAGTTCCAGGAAACGCCAAAGTCAGCACTAGCTGCCATTTTCTAGAAAAACCCCAGGTCAGACTTTAAAGTCAGTGCTTCAAGATTCAAGAAGAAACCCAGAGAGGAAATGCAAGCAGTGGCTCCAGGCCCCGCCTGCCCGTATCTGCCTGTGATGATAGACTGTTCTCTCAGCCCTGCCCCACCCACCCTCCACGCCGTGGCTCTGGGGAGCTGCCAGCGCCTGGTCTCTGCGCCAGGACACAGTCCTGGAGGAGAAGTCAGACAGCCATCTCGGGCTGGCCTCCTTCCCAGGAGAAGCCAGCACAGGGACAGAGACGCGGCCTGAAGGAAGCACGTTTCAGGCGCTCCTCTCCGTGCTGAGCAAGGGCTCATTAGCGAAAACGATCATCTTCCAGGGCTCTTCTCAGACCAACCACAAAATAACCTGAGCGGTCTCTCCACGCTCTCACCCAGGAGTACAAGTCTCTTCCTGCTCAGACAGAACCCAGCCTAACCTCAGCCCTTCTGGAACACACGCAACGTTTGCACACTCCTCCTCCTCAAGAGTGACGTGAACGTACTCAAGGCTCACTTTCAGGATGGTTCTCTCTTGTTTGCCTCCTGCTTCATTAGCCACTTGTGACTGAGTCTTTTGTTCAGGTTCCCTCATTAACACGACCTCTAAAAAGTAGTGTGTCCTGGTTCTCAGCCCTTGATCTCTGCCTCCTCCCTACTCACACACATTTTCTTTGTGATCTCAACTTGCTTCATGGTATTAATACCATCTAACCACTGAAAAATACCAAATCTCCCTACTCCTGGCCCAGACGCTAATCTCATACGTGCCGACATCTCCTTGGCATCTCTGCCGGGGTATCTCAGGCATCTCCATCTCAGAGCTGAAGTGGTTTCCCCCTCTCCCTGACATGCCTGCTCTTTCTGCAGCTGACTCCCATCTCAGTCAGTGGCAACTCTGTCCTTTCTGGTGCTCAGGCCAAATCCCTCGTAGTCAGGTAGGAGGAAACCTTGGAAGTGAGCCTTGAGAGCATTCTCATCATTCACAAAGAAAAGGAGAGGGCAGATCGTGCATGCATTCTCTTTCTCTCACAGTCCAGTTACAATCTGTAAGCAATTTCTAGCAATTCTACCTTTAAAAGATACTTGGAATCTGACGGTTTCTCACTGCTTCTATCCACCAACACAACGAACCAAACCAGCATGGTGTCTTGCTTGGATTATTGCAGTAGCCTCATAACTGGAATCTGTTTCTGCTCTATTTCAAATACCCGCTAGAATGATCCTCTAAGAGAGTCAGTAAATCATAATGATGATGTCTCCTACACTCAAACCTCCAGTAGTTCCCCATCTCATTTAGAATAACAGCTGATCTTCTTCCCGTATCCTGGAATGATCTAGCTTCTCCCACTGGCCCCCAGCCCACTGGTCCTCATCTCCTTTGCCTCGTTTATTCCGCTTCAGCCATGCTGGCCTCATTATTTCACAAACATTCCAAGGATATTCGTGCCTCAGGGCCTTTGCACTTGTTGTTTCCTCTACTTGGAAAATGTTTCCCCAGGGTCACATGGTTTGCTCTCTCTTCCTTCAAGTCTTTGTCCAAATGTCCTTCTGCTTAATGAGGCCTTTGCTGCCAACCCTATATGAAATCTATGGAATATAAGATAGCAGCATCCACTACCCTCCTCTCCTTTACTCTTTCCACTTTTCTCCATAGACTCATTGTCCTCCAAGACTGTGTATTTATTAAATGTAAATTCTATGTGAGCAAGGACTTTTCTGTTTTATTCACTCTTGGATCCTCTGTACCTAGAAGAATATTGGGGTCACAGAAGGTACTCGGCAAATATCTGTGGAACAAATGTAATTCAGGTCAACTGGCTTTAGAGAAATTTCAGGATTCCACAATCCTCTGGTTACCAGCATCAGTTCAACAGTCTTTTTATAACAAAACGTGCCACTCTCAAGATTTCCCTGGTGGTCCAGAAGTTAAGGATCTGCTTCACAATGCCGGGGACAAGGGTATAATCCCTGGGTGGGGAACACGGATTCCACATGCCAGGAGCGGCGGGGCCCACAGGCCTACATGCTGCAGCTACTGGCCTGCACACTACAGCCGCTGAGAGCCACATGATCCGAGATCAGGCAAAGGAACGGACAATATAAACACTAAAAACCCCACCTCTCTAAAACCTTTATCGAATCACCACTTCTATCAAGCAACTGGTTTGGGCTCTTGCATGTTTACATAATCGTATATCTATTAATCATCCCAGCAGAGAGGGCCTTGATTTCTTTTCCTTTGCTTCCTAGTTCCTGTAAAATAATTAACAGTGGCTAGTGACCTAGCCTGCTGCAGAGCTATTAAACACCAGCACTCAACAAAAACTACTGTTGTGGGTCTTCTTTAGCAGAGCAGAGGAATCAGTTATAATTATAACTGTGAGTCTCTTGGCCAGATACATTTAAATGATAAAGCAAATGCCTTTAAATATAGCTTTCTACTGATCGGGTTCTCAGGAGACCTGAGTTGTGGTCCCAACTCTCCCGAGGAATTGCCACAACTCTGGGTACTTCTCCTGAGTTCTCTAGTACCCTTAAGAGGGAAATTATAGACTTTGACCAGATGGTCACAAAAGACCTTTCCTTGATCTAAAATTGCAGTTTTATTGGAAGAGTTCACATTCTCAAGTCACTAGAAGTGCAGGTGGTTATCTCATTGACTTTCTCAAAGAAACATTGGTTACAACAAAGCAGAAGGGCCACAGGACACTTTGACCTTTGTCCTGGCTAGGACTTTTTCAGTTGTCAGGGGCAGAAACTGGCTGGAGCAAATAAGGGTGTTTCTGGGCATCTACAAGTAGAAATCCCAGTGATAGGGCCTCTCCTGGCAGGCTGGTCCTGGGGCTCTGGGATACGAGGACGCAGCGTGTCTGTATCTTCTGACTCCACTTTCTCCTAGACTGGACTCGCTCTCAGCCAGCTTCCCCTCAGAAAGACCCCAGCAGCACCAGAGTGACACCTGCCCGCTTGGAATCCAAGAGAGAAAGGGCTTCTTCCCAAGAGCTCTGCTGCTGCTGCTGCTAAGTCATTTCAGTCGTGTCCGACTCTGTGCGACCCCATAGATGGCAGCCCACCAGGCTCCCCCGTCTCTGGGATTCTCCAGGCAAGAGTACTGGAGTGGGGTGCCATTGCCTTCTCTGCCCAGGAGCTCTAGGATCTTCTTAAAACTGAGTCTCCCTGGTCTGGTCTGAGCCATGTGTCCTTCCTGAACCGATGGAGCTGGGGTGAGTGTGGGGGCAGCCCACTCAACCCACATGGACTGACAGCGGCAAAAAGCTAGACGTCAAAGGGAAGCTCCAAGGGCTATTAACAGGAGACAGGAGGTTGGATATTGGACAAGTAAAAATAACAGACATTTATGTCGGTCCTCAATAACTTATTATTTTTTTATAGGTACTGTGTGAATTTACCAAGATGCTATAGCAAATTACCTCAAATTGGCTGGCTTAAAACAAAAAAAAAATTATTTTCTCACAGTTCTGGATTCCAGAAGACTGAAATTTGAAGTGTTAGGGCCACACTCCCTCTGCAGGCTCGGGGGAAGAATTCCTTCTTTGTCTCTTCCAGGTTCTGGTGACTGTCACCATCCCTTGCTTTGTGGTGGCTTCCCTCCAGCCTCTGCCTCTGTGGTCACATTGCTTCCTGCTCTCCGTCTGTCTCAAGTCTCCTCCTGCTTTTCTCCTATAAGGACATGTGTCATTGAGTTTAGGGCCCACCCTGAATAATCCGGGATAATCTCCTCATCTCCAGATCCTTATCCTAATTCTATCCAAGTAAGGTCACATTCATGGGCTCCAGGGATTTGACACGGACAGTTTCTGGGGAGCTGTTTTTCAGCCTACCGCTGGAACCACGCCAGAAGCATGATAACATTCAAGTGACTGACTTAAGCTCTCAAAATATATGAGAGAATCAGAATCATTTCTAAATATCATTGATATATTTTATCCACATGATTTGTTGCTTTTAAAGAGATAAAATTTGCTGTAAGGAAAAAACAAACAGCTAAATTTCTGACTTAATTGCAAAGCAGGTAAGGTTTTCATTTCAGCATATCCCTCTCCTGCCTTCTTCCAGGTAATTGTTGAACCAATACCTATTTTTATTTGAGTTTTCTACTCTTTCTGAATTGTCTTTAGTTTCTTTGCTAAAGAAAGTTTCTTTGCTTAGCAGTATCAATCCTGATCATAATTAATAAACAAGAACTAGAATGTAAAGAGTCACTGGCAAGAACACACCACAGTGAGAAAGTATTTTCAAACCTGATTTCTTATTCCAAAAGAGTAAAAAACATTCAAAATCTCAACCACTTGCTCTTTTTTGTTTTTGGTCTAGGTAAATGTCCCAAGGAACCCCAGGCTAGATTAGAGATAAACAAGACAAAAATCTTTTGAAGAAACCCTCAGGAGCCCCTGCTCCTCCGAGAAGACAGTGGTGTGATACATGTTTTCAAAAGCATGTCATACTGTTCCCTATTTCCACCCACCTTCAGCCCAAGAAGCCACACTTAACCGGTTGCTCAGGTTGGACAGGGAGTGCTCTGGTTGCTGGTATTTTCCCTGGAGGCATCTTGGCAGCAGTCCTGGTGGTTCGGATCATCTGATATCATAGGGGTGGGCAGGTGGCTCTGGGCTTTACCAGCGGGATGGGCCTTAACAGGTGTTTCACAGGTTGGGGATGGGGGACCGGTGAAGTCTGACCCCTTGACACTCCCAGACATGTCAATTCAGGAGCTACAGAGGGGCATGCCTCCTCACCTGTGATTCTCAGATGCAGCTCTCCTTTACTGTCAAATGCAGCTTTCTTTACTAAAAACATGTAGGATCTGAAAAGGCAGAAAAGAGTTGGGTATTATAGGTTTTTGTTCCTTTTTGCTTCTGGAGAATGGACCCAAACTGGCACCAAGAATCAGCCTGTTTGTTGGCTGAGTGAATTTCCAGTGTTGGAGGTAGAATCATGCAATGGAAAGAGTTCTGGCCTGGACATTGGGCAGAGCCTTGCTCAGTGACATGAACTTTCTCTTCTCTTCTTTGCTCTTCTGCTTCCTATATTTAAGTCAAGAGGCTAGGATGAGATATTCTTTGAGGCATATTGTGGCTTCAGTGGAGAAGGCAATGGCACCCCACTCCAGTACTCCTGCCTGGAAAATCCCATGGACGGAGGAGCCTGGTAGGCTGCAGTCCATGGGGTCGCTGAGGGTCGGACACGACCGAGCGACTTCACTTTCACTTTTCACTTTCATGCATTGGAGAAGGAAATGGCAACCCACTCCAGTGTTCTTGCCTGGAGAATCTCAGGGACGGGGGAGCCTGGTGGGCTGCCATCTACGGGGTCACACAGAGTCGGACACAGCAGCAGCAGCAGTGGCTTCAGTATCTATGTACACACATTACACCTAGGTTGAGCCTTTAGGATTCCTGAGAAGGCTCACTGGTTGTTCTTTTTTCCAGAAAGCTCTCCCCACATACACCCGGATGTTGCTGGTGGTTATATTTATCTGGCCCCTAAATAGGGTCCAAAAGTACAGGATTGTGGTTAGAGTTAAGAGCCATTTCTAGTTAGGATAGTATCAGTCATTCATCAAATATAAATTGTGTGTCCCAGGTAGGTGCTGGGGCTATAAAGATGAACCAAATGGAGCCCCTGCTCTGAAGGAGACAGATAAGTAAACCAAGGATTGCATTATAGTGTGCTAAGCTCCACTGTATGTATACTCAGTCATGTCCGACTCTTTGTGACCCAATGGACTGTAGTGGGTTGCCATTTCCTTCTCCAGATAAGCTCCACTACAGGGTTATTAATAAAGTTACTTGACACATGGAGGATACACATATAAATCTGCCTAGAGTGGAATCAAGAATGGCTTTCTGGAGTAGGCAACACACGGGTTGATACCAAAGGGATGAGTAGGAATCACCTGGGTAGAACAGGCATCATGTCCCTTAGAATGCTTACAATAAACTTGCTCATTCAACAGATACTTGCCAACTGCCAAGCGACACACTGCTTCCTCTAAAGACAGGTATCTATTCCCTTTGGTCTGACACATGGATTAGGACAGTGTTTACCTAGTGGAAGCCTCAAGGGCAGGTCCTGAGTAAGCTGGGAAAGCTGACTGGAGTCCAACTTTGATGCAAACCAGAGACAGCAGAACTGTCAGTTCAGTCGCTCAGTCACCATAGGGCTCTTTGCAACCCCTTGGACCACAGAACTGTGGGCTCCAGCAATACCATTTTGCTATACTAGTACTGAATGCTTGCAATCTATGTTCCGTACATGGAACACATTCCCTCCTTTCTTTTTTTTTTTCCTTTCCTTCCCTTTTCTGCACAAATTAGGTATACAAAAGCTGTTGCTTTCTGAGTGCATCTGAAGGTCTCACTCTGATTCTTCCTTAGTCATGGCAGGCTTCTTAGAGGAAGTACTCAGAAAGACAGGTAAGTAAGGACTAGCTTGACTCATGAGGTTGACATTCTAGCGAGAAGGGGCGCCTTGCTACTCACAGCTGTGCCAGCCTTCCCTGCATCTGACCTTTGTTCCTCTGCTAACCTCCCGCCGAGCAGAACCAGATCACTTCCCCCTTTCGGGTCAGAGGCTGGACGTGTCCCTGCGGTTCGGGATTCCCATCTCTGTCTGCCAAACGGGTGCCCCCCGCGCCGGGAGTCAGGACTCGGGGGCCCGCGGGCCGCGGCGGACCCCGCCGGCCGGGAGCGGCCCTCGGGGCGGCGCGGGGCCCCGCCCTCCGCTCGCCGGGCGGGCGGCCGCGTGCGGGCCGGGAGCCGGGCGGCAGCGCCCTCGCTCGCGCTCGGCGCCCCGCGCCCTCCGGGAGCGTCCTCCGGCTCGCGCGCTCGCCCGCTCGGCCCCGCCGGCTGCCCGGCCGCGGCGAGCAGACGGGCCCGAGCCCTCGGCGCTGCCCGCGGGCCGCCCGCGCGAGCGGGGCGGCGGAGCCCCTCCGCGCTAATTGCCCGTCATTAAGTTAAGGAGACGGCGGGAGCGGAGCGCAGACTCCGGGGGCGGCGCGCGTCTGCGGCCGGGCTCGCCCGGCCCCGCCGGGGTTAAGTCTTCCGCTCCCTGCCGCCGGCTGGCGGCCAGCTGCCTCCAGCGAGAGGCCGGAGCCCCGGGCCAGGGAACCCGGAGGACCGCCTGGACCCCCGCCCCCGTCGCCGCCTCGAGGAGGAGCAGGAGTGGGGGGCTCGCCGTAGGCCCCCCGCCCGCCTCCCACCCCGACGCCCCGGTGCTCAGAGAGCCGGAGGGGCTGCGGGACTCCGAGATGGCCGATGAGATTGACTGGCTGGACTTGCCCGGCCGGTGGACCTACGGAGTTGACCGCGGTGGGAGAGTCTTCTTCATCAAGTATGTGAGCCTCTGTCATTTTGTCTCCCCCTCTCTCTTTCCTTTCCAAGTTGTCCAACTTGAAAGGCAGCAGGGCTGGGGACCAGCCGGAGAGGCCGGGTGGTGGGAGGGGTGGCTGGAACAACCCGCATGACTAATAAGTTTATCACTGTGCCTGTTTGAATGTGGCTCCCGCCTTTCCCCAGTGGGTCAAGGTCCAGCAGAGGCTCCGCACTCCCCGCCCTGGAGAGGCGGGCCAGGTGCTGGCTTTGCCCTCTCCCCTGGCCGCCGGCAGAACGGGGTCCCCGAGGAGAACGGCTGGACCTGGTGCCCAGCGCGCAGGTCTTCCCTTCCAGCTCTGGTGACTGACAGAGCCCGCGGAGGGTCCCTTCTTCCTTGTGCCCACCCCCACCTTTCCTACAGGAAGACGTGGGCTAGGTGCCAACCACCCAGGAGACCCTCTCCTACCGTCCCTGCAGTCCCCTGACCGGCACTCAGGGCTCCTCAGATGGCAGCCCCTCTCCGGCACTTTTACAGGGCTGTGGTCAAGGGGAAGAAGGTGCCCACAATACACCTGGCATTCTTTAGAGAGGGAGGCTCTGCTGCTTTCAGTAATATATTAGCACTGTTATATTAATTTCATCAACCAAAATGGCTCTGGCTTAATCTCATTATAACAGAGTGACTCTGCTGACGCTGTTTTGGCCTGCTTCTACGACAGCTATCTTTTGCCAGGATAGAAATCTCCTGATAATATAGCAAGCCTAGAAGCACAGCATGTGAACTGTTACCCACCCATGATGGGTTTTCCCTTTCTCAAGATAGCCGCTCACAGAACATTAGAGCTGAAAGGAAGCTTGGATGCAACCCGCTCCTGTTTCAGATGGGAGGCAAGCTCTGCAGAGATGGAGAGTACTTGGCTGAGATGAGACCACTTGTTAATCAGGGCTCCCACCGAGCCCAGAGTGCAGTGCCTTCCTTGTGTTACAAAGTGCCTTTGCAGGAGTGCAGGCAGCCAGTGGTTTTCTTGTTGGTGTTACTGTTTCCACGCTTGCTATAGGCTTTTCTTCTGTAGTTATTACTGCGATCAAAGTTGATGTTATAATTATACTATCTTAGACATTAACTCCACTAAAGTTCTTGACCCTGGGTCAGATTCTGAAATAACAGAACTTCTCCAGTATTAGAACAAGAGTCTCTTTGGTCAGTGGTTTGAGACTTTAGAATCCGTAAGAATCACCCAAGGAAATTAGTTTAAAAGGCCAGTTCCCAAGCCCTGCCTCCAAGGATTCTGTCTGAGTCAGAGGATCTGGGGTGGCCTCGGAATCTGCATTTCCACAGCTCCTCAGGGATTCTGATAAAGTGGTTAATTTGGCTTTTCCTATCTTTCTTCTCAGTTTCTTACTTGCCTTCCAACTTCTTTTTGTTGTTCATTCCATAGACATTTGTTGAATATCCACTATTTGTCTGCTGCAGTGTTAGGGATTGAGATAGAAAAAACAATAAGACACACAGGTTTTTCTTTAAAGGTGGTATAAAATGCAAACAAATACTTATGAAATAATAAGATACATTCCAGAGGTAATTGCATGATGTTATAGGAACACAAGGAAGAAAGAGCTAATGGTCTGAAGAGTTGAGGGAGGGCTTCCTGGAGGAGGAGACATTTCACATCATTCTGGAGGAGAGAGACCAGAGTGAAAGGGGCCCTAGGCAGAGGCCTGCGGGTTGGAGGGCACCTATGGCTGTTGGAGCCCAGGTTGTCGTAAACACTCTGAGGGGCTCAGGAGAGATGGGATGGGCCAGCTGGGGTGCCGCAGAAGCTGAGGCAAAACAGGCAGGAGAGGGCCGCTCCAGAGGGGCTTGTGTGTTAGGCTAAGGGGTTTGAACATGATCCTGTAGGTGATAGGAAACCAAACGCGATTTCGAACAGAGAAGTGACGTAGTTAGACGTGTGCTGTAGAAGGATCTCTCTGGCAGTTGCAGAAATGATGATTTGGGGGCTGAGTGGGGCGGCATGGGAGACACTGGAGGTGTGGAGGGCAGGTAGGAGGCAGTCACCAAAGTCTGTGCTCTGCTCAGTCGTGTCAGACTCTGTGCGACCCCATGGACTGGAGCCTGCCAGGCTCCTCTGTCCATGGGATTTTCTAAGCAAGAGTACTGGAGACGGTTGCCATTTCCTCCTCCAGGGGATCTGCCTGACCTGGGATCGAGCCCACGTCTCTCTGTCTCCTGCATTGGCAGGCGGGCTCTTTACCACTGAGCCACCTGGGAAGCCCCATCAAAGTCCAGGAGAGTCCAAGAGACTTGAATTAAAGATTTTTCTCCCTGAAGGGTGGGGAGAATCTTTAGGCGTAGAATTGAGAGTTTTCATTTACTTCTTGAATGTTGAGGAATGAGGGGAGAGAGGGGGAAGAGCCCCAGATAATTCTGAGCTAAAAAAGAATGTATTTATTTATTTTTGGCTGCAGTGGGTGTTCACTGCTGTGTGCTGGCTTTCCCCAGTTGCGGTGAGGGGGCTACTCTCTGCTGCATTGCACGGGCTTCTCACTGGTGGCTTCTCTTGTTGGGGAGCACAGTTCTAGAGCTCGGACTTCAGTAACTGTGGGGCTTGGGCTTAGCTGCCCCTCGGCGTGTGGGATCTTCCTGGATGAGGGATCAGGCTTGTGTCCCTTACACTGGCAGGCTGATTCTTAACCACTGAACCACCAGGGAAATGCTAAATCTTAGAATTTTTAACTTGAATTTGATAGAAATCAGGAGTATGGGAAGAGGAACAGATTTTAGGGAAGGTACAAGTTGAGCTAGGAAATCCCGAATTTGAGGTTCCCATGGGACAGTCAGGAAGTGCTGTCCTAGAGGCAGCTAGGTGTACAGGCTAGAAGTTGAAGAGAGAGGCCCTGGACTGGAGAGTCATCACGCACAGCTGGGACCACCCAGGAGTGTGTCAGGGGGAAGATGGGAGGGTCTCTGGGCAAAACCACATTTGAGGAGAGGCCAGAAGAGGAGAGGCCAGATGGAGGAGACCTGGCGTGGAGGTGGGTAGCCCCAGGGTCAGAGTGGCATGGCCCCAGATGGCGAGGAAGAGGGATGATCAGCTGTGCAAAAGCCACATGAGGTTAAGACTGGAGAGCGTTTACTGGATTGAGGAACTGGGGCATCTGTAATGACCTCTAGGAAAGTGGCTTCAGGGGAGGGCTGGGGACAGGAACCAGACTGCAGAGGTTGGTGAATGGCAGGCCAGAAAATGGGGACTGTTAGAAGGAACTCGTTTCTAACAGGGTTGTCTGATCAGGAAGAAGAGGAGCTTGGGAAGGGAGCTGGAAGGGAAAGCAGCTTTGAGAGAGAGAGACGGAGGGTTCAGTGGAAGACACAGACAGGAATGGGGCTAAAGTGACGGATGTGAGAGGGAGGGTGAAGTTGAATGTAAAGCCTGCCATGCTCAATAGAGTAAGGGTCTAGAAAAGATGGGAGATGATGTGGATTGTGACCCACGTGGACCCTTCTTCAATGGGAGAGGGCCACCTTTTGTCCAATGTAGAGACAAGTACTATAGTTCAGTTCAGTCACTCAGTTGTGTCTGACTCCTTGTGACCCCATGAACCGCAGCACGCCAGGCCTCCCTGTCCATCACCAACTCCCGGAGTCCACCCAAACCCATGTCCATCAAGTCGGTGATGCCATCCAACTATCTCATCCTCTGTCATCCCCTCCTCCTCCTGCCCTCAATCTTTCCCAGCATCAGAGTCTTTTCAAATGAGTCAGCTCTTTGCATCAGGTGGCCAAAGTATTGGAGTTTCAGCTTCAACATCAGTCCTTTCAATGAATATTCAGGACTGATTTCCTTTAGGATGGACTGCTTGGATGTCTTTGCTGTCCAAGGGACTCTCAAGAGTCTTCTCCAGCACCACAGTTCAAAAGCATCAATTCTTCGGTGCTCAGCTTTCTTTATAGTCCAACTCTCACATCCATACATGACCACTGGAAAAACCATAGCCTTGACCAGATGGACCTTTGTTGACAAAGTAATCTCTCTGCTTTTTATTATGCTGTCTAGGTTGGTCATAACCTTCCTTCCAAGGAGTAAGCATCTTTTCATTTCATGGCTGCAATCACCATCTGCAGTGATTTTGAAGCCCAGAAAAATAAAGTCTGTCACTGTTTCCACTGTATCCCCATCTATTTGCCATGAAGTGATGCGACCAGATGCCATGATCTTAGTTTTCTGAATGTTGAGCTTTAAGCCAACTTTTTCACTCTCCTCTTTCACTTTCATCAAGAGGCTCTTTAATTCCTCTTCACTTTCTGCCATAAGGGTGGTATCATCTGCATATCTAAGGTTATTGATATTTCTCCCGGCAATCTTGATTCCAGCTTGTGCTTCCTCCAGCCCAGCGTTTCTCATGATGTACTCTGCATGTAAGTTAAATAAGCAGGGTGACGATATACAGCCTTGATGTGCTCCTTATAAGACAGGAGGAGATACGTATAAGTGTTGGGGGGAGGTTGCTTCTGCTTCGTGGTTTCTATTTTTGTTGAGTTGAGGGATGAGATTATCCACTGAGAGTGAGGGAGAGGGATGGGAGGAAGGCGGGCCTGGGACTTGCCAGCATCCTGGGACCTGAGGTTGGTGGGAAAGCCTTGGAAACACTCAGCAAGGGTCAGCGGATTGGGGTCCCTGAAGAAGATTCTAGCTGGTGGGTTTGCAATGAGCGCGGTCCTTCTGGTTCCACAGTTTCCCCACTAGCCCAGGGGCAGGGTGGGAACAACCTGTGGCTGCACTGTTCAGGGAGCTGACAGGGTGGGGGAGGATGTGGGAGAGGATGTGGGGAGTGCTGGGTGTGCCCCCTCCGTGACCCTGCGACTGTCTGAGGGGTAGAGACACGTGTGGTCCGGGGAGCAAGGGCCGGAGGTCTCACAGGCCGCAGGGGAGGGGAAGGGCTGAGTGTCCCTGGCTCTGTTCCCTCGCCCCCTGTCGCAGAACCACAGCCCAGGCCACAGGCCCTCTGCCATGATGTGCATGGCTCCAGGTCCCGTGACTTGGTTTCCTAGGCACCTGGGAATGCTCTTCCTGCAGCTGGTGTTAAAGAAACTCAGAGGAAATGCAGTGGAGTTGAGGGAGAGGAAGCAGGAGTCCACGCGAAGACCTGGACACGAGTGTTCCAAGTAGCTTTATTTGTAATGGCCCGACCTGGAAACACCCTCGGTGTTCATCAGCGGGGAGGGGGGACACACCTGCGTGTCCTGCAGTGGGAGGAGCTACTGACCCGGGCCAGCACGTGGGAGAGAGACAAGAAGGAGAGAAGGCAGACAGAGAGGGCTTGTCTGTGTGATTCCACATGTGTGACACCCTGGGAACTCTAGAAAGCGCCAGTGAATCTATGGTAACAGGAAATGTACCAGTGGCTGCTGGGGACGGGGCGGACAGTGAGAACCAGTGGGTAGGAGATGGCAATTACAAAGGGGCACAGAGAGGATATGGGGGCTCACATCTTGATTTCGGGGTACTTTCACAAGTGTGTACACATCTGTCAAAACATTACACTGTACACTTTATGTGCAGTTTATTGTATCTTACTCTAGTAGAAATTTAGTGGCACTTCCTTAGTGCATTCCATTATACTATATAATTATATTATATATTAAGGTATTAATTACTGAGTGGATCCTGTTCTGGGCTCTGAGACCCCTAGTCTAAAGCCTGGGAGATAGGGTGGTCCGGGGGTCCTGCCCTGCGCATACCTTGGGCTCAGGAAGTATCAGTGTCCTTGGTTGGCAGGGAGCTGAGAAAGGTGGGTGGACCCCCCCTGCCGTGGCATCTGGAGACCAGAGGATCTACACGGGGAGCTACCTTGCTGGGAGTGAGGTGCTCGAAAGAGCTTGGGTAACAAGGGGGCACGTCTGGGCCTGGGTCCTGGCTTCATCACTTACTGATTCTGACTTTGGGGGACTTACTTAGCCTCGCGGAACCGCAGGTGTGTAATCTGCAGAGCTCCTGCTGTGAGGGAGCGTTGTGGATGGTGGTGCGCAGCCCAGCAGACACTTGAGGACTGCCGACCCTCGCAGCCTCCTCTTCTCTTGTCCGTTGCGAAGCTGCAGTGAAGAGCCTTCTGTGTGCGTCTCGTGTGGCTCACTGGTCACTCGAATGTCGCCTCCTTCATGATGCCGCCACGCTGCTGCCCTGCCCTAACCCCGTGCAGGGAGTGCTCCCCCCTCTGACTTGTAGTGCTCTCTCTGTGTGGCTCCTATCACCTCATATTCCAGATATCTTTTTACACGTCTGTCTCCCAGGTGGGTTATACAAAAGCAGTGCATCCTCTGAGGTCAGGGATCTGGGATTCTTCATCTCTGCACCCTGAGTCTGCTCAGTAAATGTTCTGCGTGTGTGCGTGAGCAAAGGCAGCCTGGTGTCTGGGGTTGGACGGTCAGTACTGATGTGACGGTGGTGATGGGTGTCCTGCTCAGGGAAGCCTCTGTGACCTCTGACATGTTCGCTTTGGTCTTCTCTAGTGATGAGGAGAAGTCAACCTGCTGGGTGCATCCTGGAACAGCATCGCCCATCCAGAGCGGACACTCCTCCTGTCCAGGTAAGGAGCTCGTCCCTCCCTGCCTTTGCAAGCCGTGAGGCGGGGATGCCCTGTGGTGGCTGTGGGAACCCGCTACCCTGACTTTGACTCTGGAACTTTCCTTTCTCTTCGAATGGACTCAGCTAAGCATTGACCCACCACTGGGCAGATGAGGGCAGGAGGCTTGATGCTCACCTTGAGGTCTTTTCGAGCTTCCAGTCCTGTGCTCAGTGACTGGGACTGACCTCTGAGGATGAAGAGTTTGCTTATCCCTCTTATCCCTCTGCCCAGTTGGAAAACCCCCTCCACCCTGAGAGCGCCCTCCCAGGCTAGCAGGAAAGATGGGCCCCATCCGAGCCAAGATGGTTTCATTCTAAATTGAAGAGGTGGAGACACCAAGAATCATAAGGCCTGGGGTGTTTCAAGTGAACAGCCCACCACCTTCTTCAGGATGCTGCCGTGGACCATAGGGGAGGGGCGGGATCGACAATGTTGGACCCCCTCACCCCACCCCCGCCCCTCGCTGGCCTCCCAGCCCTTCACCCAGCCACACAGATGGCCTCCCAGCCCTTCACCCAGCCACACAGAGTCCCGGTCATTCTTGGGGCACAGGAGCATTGCCGGATGTGCGGGTCAGGTGCTGACTTGCCCAGAGCCTGCTTTCTTTTCATTTCGGAACTGGACTTATTTTGGTTCTAGAGCCAAAAAGGACTTCAGGGATCATGGAGTCTGACTCCTTCATTTTAAAGCAGAGAGAAAGGGCCTGGCTCAAGGCCACTTAGCTAATAAGCAAAGAAGCATCGGAGTCAAATGCGCAAGTTCTAGAGACAGAGAGACCTGAGCTCAAATCTTGGCTTGAGTTTTTACTAGTGTGGCTTTGAGCAAGTGGTTAGTTTTTCTGGGACTTAGCTTCTTTGTAACATGGGGATAGGATTATGAACCTCAAAACGTTGTAGCACCGATTATGCAAGAGAGTCACCATCAACAGAGGTGACTTTTATGGTTTTTGTCGTCATTGTACTTTCAACTTGAAGCAAAGCCTCATGACCCCAAGGCTGCGGCTGTCTTCCTCTGGGTTGGTGGTGCCACCTTCCACGTTTTGACTGTTTTCAGCTGGAGTCTGTCCATCTTACCATGGCCCTAGGTAAGGCCAGAGGATGAATACAAGCCTGTGAGCCAATCCTGTCGTTTTTGGCTGCAGCCAACTGGTTGTCCAAGGTTGGGAAAGGGTTAAGATGCCCCTGAAGCTTGCTGGAAGGGCAGCTGCCTTAGTGGGCACTCCGCCTGGACAGGAATATAAGCACTCTTGGTGTTGCCTGGGCAGAGAGGGCAGTGTGCAGGGAAGTTGCTGGAAAAGGCAGGGGACATAATCCACGCTGGCCTCTTTCCCGGGCACATCACAGTGGCAGGATTATTTATGATTCTGACCCAATGGGGATCCTTCTACACGGGGAGGCTGCCAACCCACGCCCTTCTGAATGGGAGCATCCTCGCGCAGGGACAGAGGGGAACAAGTAGCATTTATGGGGCAACACAGAGGAAAGAATGTGAGCTTTGCACGTAGGCGACCAGACTCCTGTCCTGGCCCAGACACTTCCTGTGTGACCTCTGGCAAGTCGATTGAGCTCTCTGGGCCTCAGTTTCCTCATCTGTACAAATGCTTGGGCTGATGCCTGTTGTGTAATGTTGCTGTGCAGACTGAATATGCTCGCAGGGGTAAACCGCGTGCCTTAGAGGAGAGAGGCTCTCACTAAGCAGTGGCCGGTGGTGTGATTTCTGTGGACCGTGTCCTGAGAGGGAGGTGGGCTGCCCCGCTGCACTGAAGCATCGGCATCTCCAGCAGCAGCAGCTGTGGGAATGCAGAGCCTTGATACCCGGCAGTGAGTGAAGAGAACAGTGAGCAGCTGAGGCCAGCACTCTGTCCAGCCCAGGCCCCACTGTCCAGCAGCTTGTGTCTGAGGGCAGCTGGGAACAGGGCAGGAGAGGTGCAGACCAGCACTGAGTACCCATAGTTTATAAAACCTCTTACACAGGCAGGTTGAGAGAATCTGCGCCCGTTTCCTAATGTGTCAGCCACAGGGCTCTTGCAGCGGTGCCCTGCCTGCCTCCACCTCATGCTGGATTCCCTCGGACTCCCGGAAAGCTTGTCCTCCTCTGCCGCAGTTGGAGGCGGCCTGTTTGAGAGGCAGGACTCGGCCAGGGTGACTGCTTTGGGGGGGGCGGCAGAGCCAGAGGCTCCCGGAGTGCCCTGTGGAGAAGGAGACGCGGAGTCTCTGGAGCTGTGCAGCAGGGGCTGCGCCTGCCTGGAGGACTGCCTAGATGCCTCAGAGCCAAGATCAGCTTCCTTGGCTACTCAGTCCTCTTTCATTTTGCAAGTCAGTGATTCTCCATTCTAAGCATTTTCATGGATAAATTGTTTTCAGAGGTGCTGTTAAAATTTAAAAAAAAAAAAAAAAAGCCTCATTTTTTTCTGGGACTGATTTCCCAGGTCTGTGGTGTCTTATTCAGAAGCAGAGCTAATGACAGTGGCCTGGGATCTGAAGACTTGTGCGTGCGTACTAAGTCGCTTCTGTTGTGTCCAGCTCCTTGCGACCACATAGACTGTAGCCTGCCACCCGCCAGGCTCCTCTGTCCATGGGACTTCCCAGGCAAGAATACTGGAGTGGGTTGCCATTTCTCCTCCAGGGGATCTTCCCGACCCAAGGGTTGAACCTGCATCTCTTGCATCAGCAGGCGGGTTCTTTACCACTAGCACCATCTGGGAAAGCCCTTGGAGACTTGAGTCGTGGTCTTATCTTAAGTGCTAATTATCCATGAGATCTGGGGCCAGTGACTCGCCGTGGCTCCAGCTTCTGCTCCTGTGATATAAGCAGGGATGATCCTGAGGACCTTCTAGGGCGGTCATCTGTGCATTCACTGCTACATCCCTGGGGGCTGGCACAGGGCCTGGCCAGAACAGATGCGCAGTAACTGTTTGTTGAATGAATGAGCGAAGGCTGCAAAGGAGTGATCTGTTTTGTTGCTTCACTGCTCTCTGATGGGGGGCATCTCCTCCACTGCTACCTCTCTTACTGTTTGCTGGAGCACAGACTGATAAGGACAGAAAAGGGTGAGATTGTTGGTTTGACCACTGCTGGCGTATCTGTGAATTGCCCTGCTTCTCCGAGTCTCCATCCCTCCTGAGTGCAGATTGGGCTTGCGGAAGAGAGGGTGATTTTGTGATTTTGCTTCCTCACAGGTTTGCCCAAGGGCTGGGAGATGGATTCTACCCAGGAAGGAGCTGTGTATTTCATCAAGTGAGTAAGATGGAGTTTCTTTCCAGTCTTGGGGTTCTACTTTTGTCCTTGTGCCTGATACCTCCTTGGGCGGAGAGACAGTTAAAGGGTCTTCCTGGAGGCCTTGCTGGGGTCTGTGAATGGCCAGGAGGTGTCACGGGTTCCAAGTTAAAGATAAAGCCCAGGGCATGTGTGTGTGAAGCTTTGCAGATAAAGCCCAGGGTGTGCGCATGTGCATGTGTGTGTGTGTGTGTGCCCAGGAGAGCTCGTGTCAATCACAGGAAGTTCTCTGGGGTGGCGGGGTGGGGCTGGGTGATGAATGGAACGCTGGGCTGGGCTGTGTGGGTGGGAGGGACATGGCCCAACAGCGCAGAGGAGAGAAGCTCTTCTAGACACTTGGATCAAAGGGTTAGAGGAAGGAGCACGGTTGTCAGGAGAGGCGGGAAGCAGAGGTGAGTGGGAGGGAAGGGGTGAGCTGGGTGCGTGCACAGCCTCTGTCATCCTGGGGGCCTCTGTCATCCTGGGGGTGGCGGGCATGTGTCTGGTACTCTGTGTCCCCTCAGGGGTGGTCAGGGCCCTCTGTCGGATGGGTGGCTCGTGTTCTTGGGCGCAGCAGGCAGCCCTGGGGGCCGGGGTGCCCGCGTCTGCCCCGCTGGACGCCTCCCCCTCTGCCCTGACCTGGGTCCCTCCGCTTCCCCGCTGGCCTGTCTCTGGCTTTGCTCTCAGGGTGAAGCGGGTGGGCTCCAGCCGGCGGGGCTGGGCGGTGGCTGCAAACAGCTGGGGCTCAGGCACCAGCAGAGGGAGCCGCTGCCCAGCCTGCAAGGAGAGCGTGTTTCTCATCTCCTTTCCTCTCTCCCTACTTTCTCACCTTCCGTGTCTGTGCTGTGAGAGGTCCTCTTTCCATCTCCTGCCTCCAGACCAGCCAGCACTTGCATCGGTTTGCCTGTTAACCGTGTTCTTACCTAGTTGATCGGTCATGTCTGACTCCTTGTAGTCCCCTAGACTGTGGCCCTCCAGGCTCGTCTGTCCATGAGACGACGGGCAAGAATATCGGAGTGGGTAGCCATTCTCAAACAAAAGCAGTAGGAAAAAAATGGACAACTGATCTGTTTTGGAAATTGTTCTGATATGACATGGCTCTCATAGCCTGAGCTTTTCCTGAAATTGAACTCCTTGCTTCAGTTAAGACTTGCTCCTTTTTTTTCTCCTTAATGGCAGCACCTTAGCATTCCCTTATGCATACCTGGTTCTTGAGGTCATTTACGAAACACTGTCACATGTATTAAAAAAATGTTTTTGACTGCATGTCATGCGGGCTATTAGTTCCCTGACCAGGAATGGAACTCATGCCTCCTGCAGTGAATGTGCAAAGTGGTAACCCCTGGACGGCCAGGGAAGCCTGGCACTTCTGCATGTATTACCTTGTCGGCCTTTGAAAGCGCTCCCCCTTCCTGTGGTCCCGGCCGGCCCCTCCCCGCCCTCAGCTCCCGCAGCTGGGCAGCTGCACTGATTCTCGTTTTCCCTCCATCAGGCCAAACTGATTTCTGCCTCAGGACCCTGGCACTTGCTGTTCGCTCTGGCTGGGCGCGCTTTCCTCCTATTTTTGCACATCTGGCTTCTACTCAACATTTCTTAGCAGGGCTTTCCTGGCGACCTTGTCTGAAGCTCCCTCCTGCTCCTGCTTAGCCCCGCCGCACTTTCTTTACCCACACGACCGGAAGGGTTTTGTTTACGTGTTTGTTTTCCTGTTTTCTTGTTGGTGTCCCCCACTGCCGTGTCAGCCCTGAGAGCAGATTCTGGCTGTTTTGTGTTCCACTCTGTCCTGGATCCTTTCTGGCACTTGATAGGAACCCAATATTTGGTGAAAGGAATGAACGGATGAATGAAAAATGTCAGGAGATACAGGCATAACTAACTCCTGCTTTGGCTGCCAGCGCAGAGCCTCTCCTGAGTGCCTCCTTCAGCGTGTTCCGTCCTGAGCTCGTTGCCTTCCCACCACCAGCCTGTTTCATCTTTGTCGGAAGTGCCAGCAGTGCAGAACCCTTGGGCCCCTCCTCCAGAGGTCCTGTCAGTTTTCCTTTTAAATATCCCTCAGCACCACCACTTCTCATCATCGCTGTGGCCATCACCCACGTCTGTGAACACAGACACTGAACACCACAATTCAGTTCTTCGGCGCTCAGCTTTCTTCACAGTCCAACTCTCACATCCATACATGACCACTGGAAAAACCATAGCCTTGACCAGATAGACCTTTGTTGGCAAAGTAATGTCTCTGCTTTTTAATATGTTATCTAGGTTGGTCATAACTTTCCTTCCAAGGAGTAAGCGTCTTTTAATTTCATGGCTGCAGTCACCATCTGCAGTGATTTTGCAGCCCCAAAAATAAAGTGTGACACTGCTTCCACTGTTTCCCCATCTATTTCCCATGAAGTGATGAGACCAGATGGCATGATCTTCGTTTTCTGAATGTTGAGCTTTAAGCCAACTTTTTCACTCTCCTCTTTTACTTTCATCAAGAGGCTCTTTAGTTCCTCTTCACTTTTGGCCATAAGGGTGGTGTCATCTGCATATCTGAGGTTATTGATATTTCTCCTGGCAATCTTGATTCCAGCTTGTGCTTCTTCCAGCCCAGCGTTTCTCATGATGTACTCTGCATATAAGTTAAATAAGCAGGGTGACAATATACAGCCTTGACGTACTCCTTTTCCTATTTGGAACCAGTCTGTTGTTCCATGTCCAGTTCTAACTGTTGCTTCCTGACCTGCATACAGGTTTCTCAAGAGGCAGGTCAGGTGGTCTGGTATTCCCATCTCTTTCAGAATTTTCCACAGTTTATTGTGATCCACACAGTCAAAGGCTTTGGCATAGTCAATAAAGCAGAAATAGATGTTTTTCTGGAACACTCTTGCTTTTTCAATGATTCAGCGGATGTTGGCAATTTGATCTCTGGTTCCTCTGCCTTTCCAAGAGGTAATAATAAAAGTCAGATATACACATAACTTTGGAATCTGGGCTTCATTTTTTCTTCTTCTTTTAGTGTGGTTGAGTCAAATTTCAATGAGCAAATACTGATATTTGGCCAGCATCAGATAAATCTGATAATTGTGTCCAATAGATCCTTTCCTACATGGTGCTTGGGAGATCATTCTTTTGTATTACACAACTGATGGCATTGCTGAAGTGTGTGTGCAGTTTTAAAGTGTCATTGAACAGAAAGGGTGTGCAGGGAGAAGAGAAAAAGCACAGGGTTAAAATGTGGGTAAAACCCATTGCCAGCCTGTACGCATGTACACATAAATCCACTGGAGGGCGCCAAAGCACACATGACCGGCCCACTGAGGCCTTGAAAGGGCTGGCTCCCTGCAGAGGGTGGGTCCTCTCGGAGCTGACAGGGGCGTCCTGACCCTCCTCTGCCACCCCTCAACCATTGTGGGCCTGGTGGACTCCTCTGATGCTTGGAGATCTGGCCGGGTAACACTCATCCCTGATTTTCTCTGTCCCCTGACTCCTTCCCGCTAAGGCACCCATCTGTGGAGCTTGTTAGTTCAGTCTCGAAGAGTGTGTCTCTCTTCGGTTGGCAAAGAGGGCGGTAGGACCAGGGGTCCTTTCTGCGGAGACACGCCCCCGTTACCCTCGCTCCCAGCCTGGGCCCTGCTGCCCCTCCCCCACTGGGACGCTGCCCTGTAGCCGTGCCAGCCTGCACGGGCACCTCCGCCCCTCAGGGAGCCCCACCCAGCTGCTGTCACCTCCTTGTTCTGGCCTGGATACTTCCTCCAAGACGGGGCCAGGATGGGCTCTCTGCACCTGTGCCTCTGGTTCTGTCAGGGTGGGCTCAGCGCTGTGCCAGGGGCTGTGGGGGGTGGGGGGGCAGGCACACAGGAGCCCAGGGCTGGCTCACAGGAATCATCAGTAGAGAGCCCAACCTGGGGGACCCCAGAGGAGGTGGTGTCCCAGGAAGTATGATGGAGCCTCACAGGGCAAAGGAGAGAAGTCCCAGGGCAGCGAATCTGCGAGTTCGTCACCTGACTAGCTCTGCCCTCTGAAAGGCAAGTAACACCCTGGAACAGTAAAGCATGAGACAGATGAGGAGAAGCGAGGCGTGGTGTGGGGCCCGGAACAGACAAGCTCCATTTGCAGATGAGGGAAACAGGCTCAGCAGCCAGGTCACTCCTTCAGAGTCCCTTAGCTGGTAGGGAACAGAGCCGGGGCTCAATCTCAGGTCCTGAAAGAGAGTTTATCACCCAGGCTCCGTTATCCACTCCCCGCTTATTACCTTCTGGCAGGAGACACCCATCCAGGCGTGGCTGGGTAAGGAAGGGGCAGACACATTTGAGGGCCAATGGATCGCCCTCAGTTTAGTGGTCCCCGGTACTGTGGTGGGGGCGGTACTGACCCTCCAAAGGCCAGGAGGATGCGAGTGTTCAGAGACTGTGAATCCGTGACTGAGAGTTTTGGACATTTGTTTTTAAGCGCTGGGGGCCTTGGATTCCAAAGCGGGGGATAGATGGAGTCACAGAGGCACGCTCTTTGGAATATCCTCCCACTCCCTCCCAACCTAGGCCTTTCAGATGAGTCTTGTTCCCCCTCTGCTGCGTTAACAGAGAGGGAATTCAGATTCGGCGCAGGTGGACTATTTCCCCGGCTCTGCCTCACCGGTCCTCGTTGGACCTTGGAGACGCCTCGCCCCTTGTGCCCCGAAGCGCAGGCGGTGTTCCCGCAGCCGCCCTCGCATGCCTCTCCAGCCCGCAGCCCCACAGATCCCCGGGAGCACCGAGGCTCTAGCTCAGGCCGCTCAGAGGACTTGGCTGCTGCCCTCGCCCTCCGTCTGCCAGAGAGAAAACTCTCAGCAGGCCCGTCTGCCTCCTGCCCGTTCCAGGTGTCTGAGGAGTTCGTGGAATGGAGGCTGGGGTCCTTGTCCCCTTTCCCACTCTGTCTGTCCCTTCCAGATGCTGTAGTCTCTGGTTCCAGCCTTACTTTGCTCCACTGGCTCCTCGAGGCCCGAGACCCCCCAGAGCCCCGCATCTCGGGCTGCCTGGGCCGGGTTCTCCCCAAGCCTGTCCTGGGCAGTCTCCCCAAGCCTGTCCTGGGCAGTCTCGCCAAGTCCTGCAGAGCAGGGACAGGTGGGCTGGACCGAGCCGGTGCTGCCTGCACGGGGCCTGTGTCCAGCATTTCTCTGTCCCTCCGCCGAGTGGCTCCCCGACGGCCAGTGAACTCAGCGTTTCAGCCTTTGGCGGGGTGAAGGGTGACCTCAGGACCCCCTTCTCCACCACAGCTGCAGGCAGGTACATGCTATTCAAACCCGGGGTCCCTGGCTCCAGCCGGTCTGCTCTGGGGTGGGAAGGGTGGTCTTTCCAGTGGCCTCCTCTGGGGTGTGGGAGTGGGTTGTGGGGTGGGAAGGGTGGTCTTTCCAGTGGCCTCCTCTGGGGTGTGGGAGTGGGTTGTGGATCAGGATGGTCTTTCCAGTGGCCTCCTCTGGGTGTGGGAGTGGGTTGTGAATCAGGATGGTCTTTCCAGTGGCCTCCTCTGGGGTGTGGGAGTGGGTTGTGGATCAGGATGGTCTTTCCAGTGGCCTCCTCTGGGCTGTGGGAGTGGGTTGTGGATCAGGATGGTCTTTCCAGCGGCCTCCTCTGGGCTGTGGGAGTGGGCTGTGGATCAGGCCCCCTTAACACTCCCCTGCTGCTGCTCCTCCTCCTGGGCTCCGGGAGGAAGTCTGTGCGTTTGCACTTTTCATAGTAGGTTCTTTTTAATGATAAAGGCTTCAGTTGCAAAAGTGATGCTTATACTCATATTACATTAAAAGAGACCCATGGAGAAGGGAAATCGTTGTATTTAAGTGAAGAGAGGCTTAAATTTTAAAAATTAAGGTGATTCAAACAAACATTTGGAGGAGATGTAATAATCGTGTGGGTGGATGCTTGCAGCTGCCCTCTGTCTGTGCCACGCTCAGTTGCTTCAGTCGCACCTGACTCTTTGCAACCCTGTGGACTATGGGCCGCCAGGCTCCTCTGTCCATGGGATTCTCCAGGCACGAATACTGGGGTGGGCTGCCATTTCCTCCTCCAGGGGATCTTCCTGACCCAGGGGTTGAACCTGTGTCTCTTACATCTCTTGCACTGGCAGGTGGGCTCTTTACCCCTAGTGCCCCCTGGGAAGTGCCCTTTTCTAGCCCTTGCTTATTGCAATATTTCTTTACTCAGAAGTGACCCCAGGAACTCATCTGGGGTCTCCGACTTCTGGGTCTCAGAGGCAGATGGGACTAGGATCTGGTAAGCCTACCTGGAAGTTCAGGTGGGAATACTCCATTTTCTTTCCATCTTCCTGATCATGGCTAGGAAACTCAGTGTCTATCCTGCACTCGGTTATTGTCACAGAGAATCTTTTCCTAGCATCCACAGAAAGGTGAAGAGAAGGAAACTGAGGCTGTTGGGGGTAGGGAGAGAGAGAGAACTCTGAATGGTATCGGCTTTTCTACAGAAGAAACAGGGCTGAAATCCTATTGACTGAAGCCTTCCTTTCTGCCTCTGACCCTCAATAATGCAAAACACAGGTACCCCCAGCTCAGCTAGCATCCTTGCCCAAGGTCACTGGAGACCAATTGGACTGGGGGACCTAGAAGGTCCTGGCATCTTGTAATGAACTCCAGTCTGCTCCGAACATGATTTCTTTAAATTCACTGGGTGGACTCCGGGGAAGGGAAGGCACTAGGGCTCTGACCACAGCCTCTCGACACCCAGAGGCATGCCGGGCTCTCGGGTGGACAGCCATGGAGACGCAGGCAACCACAGGCAGGCCCGGGGAGGCCCTAGATGCCAGACCCTGGCCAGCTCTGGCTCCCTGCACTCTGGTGGGAGGACTGCAGAATGCAGCTTACACGGATGGCGGCCCAGCTGCCCTTTGGGGGGCAGCCTCGGCCCTGCGGTGGATGGCCAGGAAGCCTGTGCTGAGGAGCTCTGTTCTCACCCAGACTAGCAGCATGGGTGCTTAACAGCTCGTCACTGGGGTGGATGGAGTTAAACCTTTCCAGGGACTATTTACTCCTGATCCTAAGTGACAGCTTGGGGAGGGAGCATCACGTGGCCCTGAAATCCCCTGGGAGCCGATGGAGCATGCCCAGCTGCTTCTGCCTGGGAAAGATGCTGGATCCTGCAGTCCCCGCAGCAGCATCCTCTCCCCGCGCCAGGGACCTGTCAGCCAGAGAGATGACTGATTAGACCAGACCAGACCCGAGCCCTGCGCCTCGGAAGGGGGCCCCGGGGGCGGGGAGGAGGACCCCAGCTGGCCTGAGCTGGGGGGAGGGCTGCCTGGGGGCTCGGAGAGGTATAGCTTTTCGGCGTGGGGCTTGCACCTCAGCAGCCGGTGAGTCTTTTGACGCATCATGTGGGCTGGCGGGGAGCGGGGAGCTTGGGCTCTGGTCGGGGCTGGCAGCCGCCTGCCCACCGTGTGAGTCTGGGCTGCTGGCAATGCGGTGCCACTGCCTTCCCTGTCCCTCATTCTTGGCAGCGGTGCTTCAGGATCGTGGATGCTGAGAATGCTAATTTTATCCCTGTCTGTGCCCCCACCGCCACCTCCAAAACCCCCGGTGAAGGCTCATGTTGTCTGAATTTATTACATTTGAACCAGATCGCCTGTGTGAGGCCAGCCTTGGGGCTGCCAGCTTCCTGGGGTCCAGCCGGGGCCCCAGTCTGGCTCGAGCAGAGAGGCCAGCCCCACCCTGCCTCTAATCTTGCCAGAGGAGTGGGTTGAAGACCACCAGGAAGGAGAGGTGGGGTTTGGGGGCTCAGGCTCAGGTCAGCCCCAGGGACCCACCTCCCTCAGCGTGGGGGGGTCGGGTATATATTTTATGGGTTAGAGGTTGGGGCTTACAGCCGCTGAGCTCTTTAATTCCTCGGGGGCATCTGACCTCTGGGTTCTCAGATTCAGTGGGGAGCCCCTGAGAGAGCTGGAGCCTGCTGCGTGGGCATCGGGGGATGGGTTTATCATGGAGAGGGCCAGGCTGCAGACCCCAGAGTCTTGGGTATATTGTGTGGGGTTCTGAGCACAGGTTGGCGAAATGGCAGAGTAGGGTGATGAGCGGGGGGCCAGGGGAGAGTTGGACGGGAAAGGAGGAGAGGCTCTGGGAGATTCTCCTTCTTTAACGCAGGCACAGGGGAAGGAGTGGGGGCTGCAGCCTGGACCCTTGGAAGGCCAGAGGTGGGACAGCCAGGAGGGAGCCAGCCCCGGGGCGCAGGGCCGGGTCAGTGCTGAGCTGGGGGGAAGGTGGTGGGAGCAGGACGGGCACAGAGTCAGAGAGGGTCCCTGCCTTCAGAGCCTGGCTGTTCCTCCCGGGTCCCTGTAGGGCCTTTGCCCTCGGTCTGGCTCCCCTGAGGGTTTCCTGCAGGTAGGACCGCGAGCCCTGGTGGAACAGCTCTGCCTGAGCCTGCTGTCCAGACAGCCTTGGGTGCATGGCAGGCACCTGTCTAGGACTCTCCCAGATCTGGATTCCAGGCCCCCCCGGGGGGGGCCGGGAGCTGGGGGCTCCCGTGGGCTCCCACCAGGAAGGCCCGCCCCTCTACCCACTGGCTCTGCCTCCCTGGCAGAGCAGACTGTGGTGGGGGACTGGAGCCATCGCCAGGTGGGGCGGCTGGGGGGCGAGCCTGGCACTGCCCCGGGGCTTGCCTGGCAGAAAACAAGGGCTCCCTGTGTCCTCAGCAGGGCGCAGAGTGCTGGGCTGCAGATATGAATTATTAAGAGTCCTTGGCTTTCCAATCAGAGGCGAGGTGCTAAACGTGTTAGCGGCTGTGTAATTAATCCTGGGGGTGCTGCACAGGCTCGAGACAATGGGGGCCTTTTTTTCCCCTGGTTCGTCTTCTTTTCCTTCTTCACAGGAAGGTGATGGTGCAGGACGCATTACACAGATAATTACTTTTAACGTGTCTGCCTGGATTATTCAGTTGGGTTCTTCCTGCATGGTGTAAATGACTTAATTACTGAGGAAGTCAGTGAGCAGGCAGCCCCGAGAACGGGCTGACACCTCGCCTGATGGCCTGAGCCCGGGTCCTGCCTCTTCCTTCCGGGCCTGCCGTGGGTCCCCTGAGGCTGCCACACTGAGCCTGGACCCCCAGGGGGGCTTCAGGAGGGGGAGGCTTGCAGTGGGGGGAGAGGTCGCTGAGAGGCACCTCAGCTGCGGCAGAGAGTCCTGCTTGGGGAGGAGGCGGCATGGACATCAGCCCGTCAGTGAGATGACTGGGAGGCCAGTCTCCAACAGTTTAAAAAAAAAACCCACGTGTTTAGAGAGGAAAGAGCACATTTGGGAAACATTCAGAATAAATGGTGAGCAGAGAGGAAGCACGTTGAGGGCAGGCTGAGTGGGACCCTCTTCTTGGTAGTCACAGTCCAGGTGGGCTCCTGCTCAGCACCCACGGCTCCAGACGCCTTCCAAACGCAGACGAACCCTCTGCAGCCTCCTTGAGGGGCGCATCTGGGTCCTACCCTCGCCTGGATAGTCCCAGTGACTGGGGCTCATTGACTCTCCAGGCAGCCTGCTCCACGGTCAGAACATTCTTCTGTCCTGAATCAAAACGTGCCCACTTCTCAGTTCCACCCTTTGGTTTTGATTCTTCGAAGCAGCACAGAACAAATCAGCTCTCTTTCCAAGAGTGATAAAGATGGTTTTCTTCATATTAAAATAGTGCATAATAGCCTTTGGACATGATGTAGTTTATGTAATCGTATTTGTGTTGGACACTTAGGTGGTTACCCTTATTTTCTTTTTACAACTAACACAGCATGATCATTGTTTTGCGTAGGGATTTTTCTGTATTTTGGATTATTTTCTTAGGATGAATGCTAAGACATAGAATTAATGTGATAGAGGCTATACATTAAGAAAAAATTACTATTCTGTGAGTATAAAACTAATACAAGGTCATTAAGAATGTAGGGTAACCCATAAAGAAAACATTAAAATTAAGTGTAATTCTCTCAGAGATTTAATATATAATTTGAATATTTTGGCATATATATATTTTTGTGAATTCAGGCACAGACATATGACTATGTTTATTACCAAAATACACATATATACTGTTAAAAATTGACCAAGTATATATTTTTGTCACTTAAATAAAAAGCATTTCTCCATGTCATTAAGTATTCTTTTACAATATCAATTTTAGTGACTGGTATTTCCTTATAGACCTACTCCATTTATTTATTTAACTGGCCCCGATGTTAAACTATGTGTTTCCAGCTTTTCACTTTTATAAATAATGCTACAGTGAACATATAAATATCTGAATCTTTGTACATATCAATAGCTTTTTTCCTTAGGTTACATTTCTAGAAGTGGAATTCCTATGTTTTAAAATAGGTTGACATATTTTGCCAATTAATTGTTAGAAACTACTAATTTACATTCCCAGCAGCTGTGTATAAGAATGTATTTTGTGGCATGAGCATCAGCATTGACTATTCTGACTTTTTTCAGTTTCAATTCATTGTTTCTTGAGGTGGATGAACGTTTGTCTATTAGTTTTAAAATTTAAAATTCTAAAAATTTAAAGTGTGAAGGGTCGTCTGTTATCATTTGTTTGTTCAAGTCTTTGGCTTTTCTTAAAAGATAATTTAGTGCAGTTGTCAAGATTGCAGTTACGGGGCCAAACGAAGGCCGACTCTGGGTCCTGCCACTTAGCAGGGACGTGAGCTTGACCGCAACTTAGTCTCTCTGTACCCCAGTTTCTCCATCTGTAAACTGAAGATAATAATGTACCTTATCTCACAGACGTTTTGTGAAGATAAATGAGGTCACATATGTAAAGCGCATAGAATCATGCTAAGCAGAGTAAGTGACAGTATTTTTTTATTATCTTACAAGTGTCGATTTGCATGAGAAACACAGAAGCCAGTGTCATGCTTTCCCTCCCCGCCCCGAGTCCCCCAAGTCCCCCAGGCACTTGGGAGCAGACGCCTCCGGTGACACCGCCCACCCCCTCAGGCTCTGCTGCCTCCCCCCAGGCTTGGTCTCCCCAGCACAGAGCTCAGGGAGGCAGCCGCCCCCCACTCCCAGGGCCACCCCGGGAGTGTCACGCTTCTGTGACTCCTTCTGGCAGGCGCTTGGACAAGAGAAATCGGCTCCGCTAGTGTCTTCTGCTAGCAGGACATTCCGCTGGAGTCCCTGCTGCAGCTGCCCAGCCCCTCACACGCTGCAAGGCAGATGGTATCCAGGGTGACATCAGATCCTTCCAGGTCACTTAATCTCTGTAAAGGCTTGGTCCTTATTGTATGAACACAGGATTCAGGGATGGGCAAGTCAACACTGATCTGACAAATATGGATGGATGCTGAGACGTCCCTCCTGCAGGGCCTGGGACCACCCCCTCTTCCACAGGGAAGGCAAGGCCCCTCCCTAACTGACATCACCATGTCCGCTCAGTCTGGCTCATCATTACCTGAGAACTTGAGTCTATAATTGCAGGTGCCAATTTGCTTTTAATTAGCCTAATGCTTGCAATTAGCTTGTTAAATTCAACCTAACCTCTAGTGGTGAGGTCATTTTTCCTGATTTTACTTGGTTCCTAGATCCTCATTAGTATCAATGGGCTCTCCACAGATTGCAGGCCGGTCTGCTTGTCTCTACTAAAACTGCAGCTGCTAGCTGGGGAATTGAAGGGGTCACAGCAGGGAAGGAAAATCTGCTTTAGGTGAGGTGGGATGGTGGGTTGGGAGTATTCTGATGGAAACATAGATTTGTTGGACTCACAAGTGGGGTCTAGAATCCAGGTTCCTTCCTTCTAATTCAATGTTCTTCCCCTTCTGAACCTCAGTTTCCCCATCTCTAAAATGGGAATAATAATTATTTGTCCTGCTTGCATCACTGAGGTTCAAATGAGTTAACATAGGTGGGTGTGAATGTGAAGCAATATGAAATTACTTTATCACGTCAAATGTGAAAGTTCTTTAGAATTAAACAAATGATCCCAGCGTCCCTGGACACTAGTTCCTGGACCCATCTGTCTCTTCTCTTGCTGTTTTCTTGATTCTTGATTCCATTGTTTTTGTATCTTGTTCACTCCCCCCAAACCACGGGTGATTTGAAGGCATTGACATATAACAAATGCTCCATACATATTTTTGTTGCTCAGTTGTGTCCGACTCTTTGGACTGCAGCATGCCAGGCTTCCCTGTCCTTCACCGTCTTCCAGAGCTTGCTCAAACTCATGTCCATTGAGTCGGTGATGCCATTCAACCCTCTGGTCCTCTGTCATCCCCTTCTCCTCCTGCCTTCAATCTTTCCCAGCATCAGGGTCTTTTCTAATGAGTTGGCTCTTCGCATCAGGTGGCCAGAGCATTGTAACTTCAGCTTCAGCACCAGTCCTTCCAGTGAATATTCAGGACTGATTTCCTTTAGGATGGACTGGTTGGATCTCCTTGCAGTCCCAGGGGCTCTCAGAGTCTTCTCCAACACCACAGTTCAAAAGCATCAATTCGTTGGTGCTCAGCCTTCCTTATGGTCCAACTCTTGGTTGGATATATAAAGATTTGGATGGGGAGAAGTGTGGCCCAAGGGATAGCATAGGGAAACAGTTATGAGAAAGCCTTCGATGGCAGTTGGCAGGGGGCATTTACTTCCTGTCCTCCTCAGCCATGCCGCCTACTCCACTCCACTGGGCTGCTTCACGGCTGGAGCTGGTCTTGCTTGTTTTTGTGAAGTTCTGCACAGAGTCAGGCACATAGCAGTTGTTTGACACCTGCTTCATGACCGCATGAGTGAGACAGGGTAATGTGGTAGAGGGAGCGTGGAACTGGGTCAATGAACGTGATTGGAATCTTGGCCCCCTGCTTTCTTTCAGCAAATATTTATTGTGTGCTTATTATGGGCCAGATACTAGGTTGTGAAAATGAATTTTAAAATTCGTGGTCTAGGAAGGGAGCAGACGTGTGCAATGATATATGATATGAGACGTATGCGTTAGAGATACATGTATATGATATGACACCTGTGTATGAGAGACATGTGTTGTGTTTGTTTGTGGCCAAGAAAGACTCTCTCCCTGGGGGGTCAGGAAAGGACTCCTGAGGAGGGGCCTGAACCTGGTCTCCTCAGTTTGGGGAAGTCGCTTAACGTCCTTGGGGCTTGGTTTCCCAAGCTATTGTGTGGGGGAGACTAAAACATCCTTCATGGAGGTGAGGATGAAATGAAGTAAAATAACATGAGTAAAATGTCTGGCTCCAAATAATCTTTTAATAAATGTTAAAAGTGTTTTCTTAAAGCCAGGCCACATACTTAGTTGGTGGAGGAGAGGCACTAGCCAGGGTCTCAAGGAATTTCAGAAACTGATTTTACAGCTTCATTTTAGCTCTGCTAGTTAATACCTGTGTGACCTTGAACAGGTTCCTTCTCCAAATCTCAGTTGCTGTGTCTACAAAGTACGGATAACTAATTTGTTATCTGGATCAACAGAGAGACTTCAGGCAAGGTACCTAGAACACGCTTGGTCCAAAGTAAGTCGGGGAAAATAGTAGCTCTTCCTTGTTATTATTAGCAACAGATTTCATGGAGAGACTACATCTGCATGCTGACACCACTGCATGCATGCTGACTTCCAGATTTGCTCAGAAAGGAAGGGGGGATGAGGGGGTCCGGGGCAAGACTGGGCAATAGCCAGCACATTCTGAGAAACGTTCCTCAAGGTGCGGTGATCAGAATTCTGTTGAAAAGTGTGGAGGCTACCAGGCTTGAGTGAATTGCTGAGGTTTGCTACAGCTCCTGTCCCAAGCTGGGAGAGCCTGCTTCATGGGAAACCGAGAGGCAACCCTCTGACAGCAGGAACTTAATTCCCTCAGGCACGTAGGGGCAGGGGCCGTTCCTGCAGGCAACATCCCAGTGGCTCTGTCGCCCGGCTGGTCCCCTGACCTTCCTAAGCAAAGCAGCCTGGCGGCCATGCTGGGTTGCCATGGTAACTGGCGGCCTCCCAGCTGGGTTGCCCTGGTAACCAGTTAGCTGGTATTGGGGGAGGGGGATGGTGAGCTGGGGGAAATCAGCCTCAAAAGAGGCAGAGAAGGACAAGGGTGGGACCAAGAGGAAGACACATCCCAGATGCCCCCAGCATAGCCCACGTCTCTCCCTCGTGGGATGGGGAAATCCAGAGAAAGGCAGGTAGGAAAGGAAGCTGTGTTGTCTCCTGCCCTGTGTGTGTGTGTTCTGGCGCGAGTCATCTTGAGCAACGCAGGATCCTCGAAGGTTTGATTGGGCAGCGCAGGAGCTCTCTCAGGCCATGACAAAGCAGGGAGGTCCAGAGAGGGGTCCATGTCCCCATCCCGGTCGCACCACCCCAACGGTGCTATCCTCTCTGAACCCCAGTTTCCTCATCCATGAAATGTTAGTGCAGACTTTCAGGGCCACTGGAATGGTGCCCGGTCTGCCGGTGATGGTTCCCTCATCTTTCTCGCTGATTTTCTGTTTGGTGGACGCTTTCCAGCCCGTGAGCAGCCTGTATTGGAGGCCCACCCTGCTCTGGGCCCAGCACAATGGGGGAAGGAGATGGGAGGTTTGGAATTCTTGGGAACTTAAGACCTGTCTCTCAGCCTCAGGGAGTTTACCGTCCCAGTCTCCTGAGGGCAGGAAGCAAAGGTATACAGTCGGGAACATCTGCAAGAAAGTTTTCAAAGTAGAATCTAACTGAAATTTTTGCCGCCAGCAGAAATACATTTTCCATCACAACCCAGCAAAGGTGTGTGATACCCTGTGTCATGCATACTTCATGTCGCTTTTGAGTCTAGTCTGGTCTATTTTATTTAAAAAAAAAAAGATATTTTGACCCTTCAGATTGATTTCACACCCACCTGTGGTTTGAGAAACATTGAGAGAGACCCTGAGCTAAAGCTCCTTCCACCTTCCATGTGTGGGGTTGTCTGGTTGGCTCTTCATGATTGAAGTGTGTGAGGTAACAGAGGCTCTGAGGTCACATGACTTGCCCAGGGTCACAGATTAAAAGGCATATAGTTGGCGCAGGGTCACAGAGCCAAGGCTTAAAAGGGGGTCTGTGTGGCTCAGGTTTGTAGTACCCCTGTGTGTGCTGAATTTGTTGCCTATTTTCATTCTTGCTACAAGAGGATTCCTCTTCTAAACAGAGGTGAGGCTCCAAAGATCCCAAATGAGGGCCTGGGGCTGAACCCAGGCCTCAGTCCCTGACGTCTGCTGGGGGCCGAAGGGGCTATGAAAGCTGAGGCTGAGCCTGAAGCAGTCTGGGTGCTCCCTCTGCGTCTGTGAGGCTGAGCCTGAAGTGGTCTGGGTGCTCCCTCTGCATCTGTGAGGCTGAACCTGAAGTGGTCTGGGTGCTCCCTCTGTGTCTGTGAGGCTGAACCTGAAGTGGTCTGGGTGCTCCCTCTGTGTCTGTGAGGCTGAGCCTGAAATGGTCTGGGTGCTGCCTCTGCGTCTGTGAGGCTGAACCTGCAGCGGTCTGGGTGCTCCCTCTGTGTCTGTGAGGCTGAGGCTGAAGCAGTCTGGCTGCTCCCTCTGCGTCTGTGAGGCTGAGACAGCCGTGGTCTGGGTGCTGCCTCTGCATCTGTGAGGCTGAGCCTGAAGTGGTCTGGGTGCTCCCTCTGCATCTGTGAGGCTGAACCTGAAGTGATCTGGGTGTTCCCTCTGCATCTGTGAGGCCGAACCTGAAGTGGTCTGGGTGCTCCCTCTGTGTCTGTGAGGCTGAGCCTGAAATGGTCTGGGTGCTGCCTCTGCGTCTGTGAGGCTGAGCCTGCAGCGGTCTGGGTGCTCCCTCTGTGTGAGGCTGAGGCTGAAGCAGTCTGGGTGCTCCCTCTGCGTCTGTGAGGCTGAGCCTGAAGCGGTCTGGGTGCTCCCTCTGTGTCTGTGAGGCTGAGCCTGCAGCGGTCTGGGTGCTCCCTCTGTGTCTGTGAGGCTGAGCCTGCAGCGGTCTGGGTGCTCCCTCTGTGTCTGTGAGGCTGAGCCTGCAGCGGTCTGGGTGCTCCCTCTGTGTCTGTGAGGCTGAGCCTGCAGCGGTCTGGGTGCTCCCTTGCTCTGTGAAGCTGAGTCTCAAGCCGTCTGGTGCTCCCTTGCGTCTGTGAGGAGAAGGGGAAGGAGAGATGAGGGCTGGGCCCGGCTGCACTGAAGCTGCCCTGCAGCGAGCTCTCCTGGGTCTGAGCCTGTCAGGGTCCTGGGGCTCCCTCCCAGCACAGGCTCCTGGGAGATTTTCTGACAGGAAAGCCTTAATCCAGGCCTGGGAAAGCCAGTTTTTAACCATCCATTTCCAGCGTGATGAAGGACATGAATGTCAGCCCAGGGCGGCCAGGTGCAGAGTAACCGCAGAGTAGGCCCTGCTGGGCCCCCGGGGGTGAGGAGCAATGGCCCCCAGAGGATGGACCCCTGGGAGTGCCTGTGACAGGTCCGAGGTCAGGAGCAGAGTAGGAACCCGAGCCGTGGAGGAGCGTCCGTTTGCACCCTGTCTCCTCTCAGGGCCTGCGTTTCCGCCCGGGGCTCACCGGGGCGCAGGCCGTCCTCCAGTGGACCTTGCCCTTTGCAAACAGCGGAGCGAGGCGCTGCCCGCCAGGCCTTTGGGTGCATTCCCTCCTCAGTGTGGAGGGGAGGCCGGGGGGCTGCAGCTGTGAGAGGGCGCACCAGCCTCAGGCCCCTGCCCTGGTCCTCAGGCGTCCAGCCCGCGACTCCGCAGCCAATGTGAGGAGTGTCCTGTCCCAGCTGCTCGCAGCCAGGACCTTGGGCTCAGGGCTTGGGGCCAGCACAGTGGGCGGTGCCTAGGAATTCTGCTGGGGCTCCGGTTGGGTGTGTGTCCGAGGCTGAGAGAGGGTGGGGTTCCGGTAAGGAGAATCAGTGCTTTGGGGTCAAATGAGGAGACTGTTCAGTGCTTGCAGAGGAACCGATTCACACGGGAGCTGGATGGATGTCTGTCTTGTAGGTACCCTTTCTCTCTGCATCTGTGTGTTCTGCCTGTGCCCAATTTGCTCTGTACTGTCTTCCCTTCCTCTTGTCCAGGTGACGTGATCACCCCTCTAGTGGCTCAGACGGTAAAGCGTCTGTCTGCAATGCAGGACACCCAGGTTCAATCCCTGGGCTGGGAAGATCTCCTGGAGAAGGAAATGTCAGCCCACTCCAGTATTCTTGCCTGGAAAATCCCGTGGACTGCGGAGCCTGGTAGGCTACCATTCATGGGGTCACAAAGAGTCAGACTTATTTCACTTTACTTATGAAGAATCTAGCATTTCTGAGATGATGGGCCACTCATCCTGGACCGCGTTGACAAGTGGGCGAGATTGATGGTTTTCTGCCCCTCATGTGACCCAAGTTTGAATGCGTGCTTATTAGCCACAGAAGAGATGATGGAGGTGGGAGTGAGGAGGGGAGACATAACTGTCTGCTTCCCCTTTGCTATGACACCCCCGATAGTCACGGCTCAGGTCAGCCTCGCAGGGCTGCCCCACTGGCCTCTCCCTGGGTGTCCAGACCCTACGTCCTTGGGAAAGGCAGCTGGCAAATGCTGCCTTCTCTGGAGGAGCGAAGGTGTGTGCATGTGCTGCTCGCATGGTCATGTGTAAGTGCAGCCGCAGGAGCCCTTCAGATCCTGTAGAGGGAGAGTCAGAGACGCTGAGGCGAAACCTTGGCGGCAGAGCCGAGCTGCAGCGGGGATCAGGGACCATGGGCAATGTTGGTCCTTACAGCTCCCTTGGCCCATGCAGTGCTGAAGGAAGGCATTGTCTAACCAGGCAGCGGCTCCTTCAGGGGAGACAGCCTCCTTCAGCAGTACAGGCCTTCTCTGAATCCAGAAGCCAGTGTCCTCATTAAACCAACTTAGCCCTCTGGTGGCAGCCGGCAGGGTGGGCTTAACTCATTCCCTTATTTCCCCCGTGCTCCGCTCCCATGTGTTTCTGCCCTTCCCCAGCACCCCCGTCATTGAAGTTACTGTGTGTGTGTGTAGACGTGAGTGTGGAGAGAGATGCAAGAGATGTCTCCCCTCCTCACCCCCGCCTCCATCATCTCCTCTTCTGTGGCTAATAAGCACGCATTCAAACTTGGGTCACATAAGGGGCAGAAAACTATCAATCTCGCCCACTTGTCAACGCGGTCCTGGATGAGCGGCACATCATCTCAGAAATGCTAGATTCTTCATTAGTAAAGAGGGGTCATCACTTTGCCTGGACAAGCTGAAGGGAAGATGGTACAGAGCAAACTGGGCTCAGGCAGAACACACATTGACTTTCCCCAGTGCCTCTGATCCCGCTCTTAAGGTCAAATGACTCAGCGTAGAAAGGAGGGTCTGTGCGGGGGCCCTACTGCAGGCGCAGGGAGCAGAGCTGGGAGGAGGAGGGGTCTTGGTTGATCTGCCGTCTGGTTCAGGGTTGTGCTTGTCAAGCCAGCCACGTCCATCTGCCCGCTAGGACTTGTGCTGTGGGTGAGGTTGTATCAGGGCAGTGAGCACGTGGGTTCTCGGGGACCGAGATGGAGGTCCCACATGTGAAGAAAGAGGAAGAGGAGGGAGAAACTGAGGCCTCGGCACAGTGGCGATGGGAAGCGAGGAGAGGGTTGTCAGTGGAGGGAAGCCTTGAAGGGCGTGGGGCCGAGGTCTGAGAAGGAAGCCTGGATTGGCATGGACAGGACCAGGCTCAGATGCCTTCTGACGGGCTACCTCTGGTCAGCTGTTCTGGAGGCAGAGTGGCAGAGCGTGGCAACTTAGCGTCTAGACCCTAGAAAGGACTTTCCTGAATTTAAACGGAAAACATCCTGATCAGGCCTAGCATCTTCAAATCTGGTGTTGTCCAAGGCCAAGCCATCAACACTTGTACTTATTAAGTTATATTTTTAAAAGTGTCCTTTCATTGGCTGAAGCAGCCAGTTAGAAATAGAAGTTGCTCTGAAACATTTTCTTTCACATATGTCTTTCTGATGAATTTGTGACTCCTCGCAGTAATCACATTGTCTTGAAATAGTTGGTACAGGATGCATAGCTTCCCCCACTTCCCCTGGGTGCTCTGCGCTTGGGTTGGGGCAGTGTGCAAGAGAGTAAGACATGCAGCTGCTCTCCACCCAAGTCCTTTTGTGGGCTGAGATTTCAGATGATTTTTCCTCCTCCTGGTTTAGAGCCAGTCATTGGCTGAAGGATTTGCAGGGGGCCGTTTGATTGTGTTTTGTCGTCTTTCTCTGTCTTTCTTCTTGGAGGTGTGGCTTTGTCACTCACTTCTTGGGTACTCGGATAATGTAGATAAAGTGCTGGCCCACAGCATAACTTAGGTAGGAAACACAGAACCCCCTTTATACTTTTAATGATGACTGTCTATATTCTTAATATCTCCTTGAGAAGCAGTGAACTATTTTCAGCCAGTTTAGAAGAGTTGATCACTCCCACAAGAACCTTATGAGTTAACAGGTCAGAGGAAGGATGTGTCAGCAGAAGCTCATTTGCATGTTTCCCACAGTCTTTCCTTTGGCTCAGTTTGCAGACGTCCTAGGCAAGTCGTAGTGTGGGCATAGCTGTCACTTTCTCTCCATCACATCTACCAGAATCTGTGGGCAAGTCTGGGCTACATGTAGCTCATTATAAACACTGTGCTCGGATGTCAGAGCCTATTTTTCCAGATGGAGAGACCAAGACAGGAGAGGGACCTAGAATCTCAGCATTGGAAGCAGCCTTTCATTTGGTCCAACCTTCCTCCCAAATAGCAGCACCTAGATGTGTGACCAGCCAGCGCTCTTGAGCCCCCAGTGACTGGGAGCACTGCTCTGTGAAGCAGCTTCATCTGTCGTTGGACAGCTTCAACTCACATCCTTCCTTGATACTGAACTCAAACTTTCCTTCTTCTACCATCCATTCTTTGGTTCTAGTTCAGCATCCTGGCCATCCTGACCATCTTTGCTGAGAACACTCGTTTGTTTTCAAGAGTCCAGTGTTAAGAGAGTGTGGCATGGTGGGAAAACATAGGCTGCAGGGTTCACCTGCCTGAGCTTGCACCTTCCTACTACTCATCAGCTGTGTGACCTGGTTATAATCCCAGCCTCTTCAAACCTCTGTAAATGTGTTCATCCATCTGTAAAGTGTGGATAATGATGGTACTTATCTCATGGGGTGGCTGAGAGACCTAACTGCATTAACATATGTAGAAGGCTTAGAACAGGGCCTGGCAACTGCAAGCTACTCTGTGCAAGTGCAAGCTTTTTATATTCTCTTAAATTGTCTAGAATTGAACACAGCATTGCAGCTGTGGTCTGTTCAGTGGGACTCCGATGCCCTCTGCTTGACCGTCTCTTTCTGTTAGGTCAGACTCAGTTTGAAAATCACTGGTGTTTAAGTTGTGCTCATTGTGCGGAAATCCTCAGGTTATTTTCCCGTGGACAGTTGCTAGGTTTAGAGCTCTCCCGTCTTCTACATCAAAGACGTGCTCTGCTTTAGAGGGCAGGCCGGCGTCAAGGGGCGCCCCGAGCATCCCTTCCCGTTGGTTCCAAACGTGCATGAGCCCTCGGTGGCGCCGTCTGGTCGTCTTTGTAAGACTACTCTACATCTGGTGTTCTACTTGGAAAATACCTTGACCCACGCGGGTCTGAAATAAAAGCCCCCACCCCCATGCGTCTCTCCTCTCTCAGGGGTCTCTTTCACTCTTCTCTGCTCATCTGGTGCACACTTGCTTGTCGGGTGGGCTGAGCGGGCACTTTTGGACTTTCCTGACCTCCGGATTCAGCTCCTGCACTTCCCAGAGTCCCCAAGCCATAGGGAAAGGGACACCAATGCCCCAGACGTATTCAGAGCGCCTGGTTTCACGGGTAGGCTTTGAGACCCTCTAAACCTTTGTTCTTTATAAGCAGCCTCTACATCGTTTGGGAATGTGTTAGAGATAGAGTCTCAGGCTTCACTCCTGATCTACAGAATCAGAATCCAAATTTAACAACGGCCCCTACAATGTCACATTAAAATTTGAGAGGTACTGCTCTGCATTATTCAACTTGGAGTAGGAATGAGGGTGAGGCGGGGAGAATTCTATCTTCCAAGATCTTACTGACTTACTAAAATCAGTCTTACTGACAAGGCTCCTAGGGACAAACATAAAACTATTTCTAGGATATTTGATCACTAACTGTCCACGTGCCCTGTTGTTTCTTGGACTGCCAATAATAGGGTTTTTTATAAAACTCTCATGCCTGAAAAAAAAAAAAAACTAGATTGGATTTGAGTTTTCCCATTTTATTAGTGATAAGCTCTTGAGCATCTTTCAAAGCTTTGAATTATATGCACAATGGGAATCTTTTAAATGATAAGTGTAGGGTTTTACGTTTGATAGATTTCCTTTTGTCAGTGGTAGGCCACTGTTTCAGTGTGTGGAATCTTGATTCTGCCCTACGTGTGTTAGCCCTCCCTCTCGGCCTTGTCAGGAGCAAATCTGGTAGCCTCCCCTTCTGGGTCTTTATGCAAATTGTAGATGAACCCGTGGAACACAGCAGGATCCTGGCCAGAGCCCGGTGGAGCTCATTCATTCGTTCCGCCAGCCTTGCTGAGCACAAGAGCTGCGCCTCTGCAGTCAGATGAGCTGGCTTGAGCTCTGCTTCTGCTGCCTGCTGCTTTCGTCACCTTTCGCAAAGTATTACCACGGCAGACTCCTGCTTCTTCATCTGCCGTGGAGGAAGCTGGGGGAGTCAGCGGGATCCCCCAGTGCACTAAAGAAGGCCTCCTCCCCTCCCACTCGGAGACCTGATCCAGTTAGTCTGTGGTGGTACCCAGGTATTAGTACTTTTAGAAGCTCTCTAGGTAATTCTCACGTGAAGCCGGATTGAGAACCCCTGGGCCAGATGTCTGTCCCTGCACAATCTGCTGCTCTGAGCTCAGAGGCTCCCTGGCAGCCTGACAGTCATCTTCTGGGGCCTCTGCCCCCGCAGCCTGAGCAGTACCGGCCGGGTCTGTGGTAGGAGAGAGGGTGCTGGTGCTGGGCAGGTCATGCAGAACTGCAGGGTACCCTTGTCTTCCCCAACCCTCTGGGAGAGGACTTGGGGTGCCCCCTATCAGCCATCTGCCCTTCTGCCCTTCTCTGGACAGTAGAATCATCTTTGACTTCTCTGACGTTAGCTTCTGTGTTTTGGAGCTTGCTGCTTAAGAAAAATAGTCAAAGGCCAGTGGAGGTCAGTTTTAGCATCAGCCAGACAAGATGGCTCCCTGTCTGGTTCCTCTCTTTGTTCTCTGGTTCTGTGCCCCTGTGACTCAGAAGGTGACAGCCCCTCTGAGGCCTCCTCTTACAAACCTTCCCCTCCATGGCCTCCCATAGGCCAAAAGCTACCCCTGGGGCAGCCCCCAGGGACTTTGCTGGCAACACGTGGATGCATGCACACTCCTCTGACTTGGCACTGGGGTGGGGTGTCAGAGAACCTCCTTGCCTAGCCTGGCTCATTTGGGACTAGACTGGCCTCGGCCCTGGGGCTCAGGATGTCCCTTTGAATGTCCCTTCCCTGCTTCTGGGGTATGAGTGTGCTCAAGATCTGTGTCATCTTGTCCCATCCCCTTCCTCCCCGTGGTCACCGCTGGGTACCACTGCTGGCTACGGGAAGTGTCTCTGCAGTGGGCTTGGTAATTGGCGCTTCAGCTGGCTGATTGACTGTAATGCAGGCGAACATTTATTTACCCCGGCAGCCGCCTCTCAGACAGCCGTTAATTGCAGGCACAAGAGAGACAATAATTATGGGATAATGGGTGGTTTTTGTGGGAGGCCTTCTCCTTGCACTGTGTCAGCAAACATGGAGGGTTTGTTTCCTAACATTTGGCTCCCCTGCTGAGGAGATGCCGAAGCCCCATCCCACTCCCCTCGTTCCTGTCATCCATCCCCCGACCCCTCCGGGTTTTACCCACATCCCCTGGGTGACATCTTCCAAAACATCATCTGCTAATTCCCATGCAGTCATGACCCTATTTTTAGGATTTGTAAGGTCGAACTGGTGCCTTTTAGAAAGTAGTAGTTAATTAACTCTTCCTAAAACAAGGGTGAGTAAATACCGAACTATGTGCTTTATTCCATGGGCCCTTCTGATCTTTGTTAATATTTTTACATAGTTATACTTAGCGTACAGCTCTTGTCCTATGCCCTGCATTTTTTTTTTTTTGCTTAATATTATTTTATCTAAACACTTCCAGGTATGATGATGGTCCATAAATTTTTCATTTTAGATAGCCATCAATAATTCTGTCATGTTACTCCATGATTGTATTGCTTTTCTCTTATTACTGGAAATCTGGGTTGTTTCCAGTTTGTTGCTGTTATGAATAGCTCTGTTATTCATTTGTATGTTACTGATTTTTTTCTCCCAGTGGGTAAATTGAATTATGAGTTATATTGATCTGGCTTCATGTTGGGAAAAGTTGAGGGGAGAGGCGAGCTGGACGCTCCTGGAGAGTTTAACCTGTTCCCTCACCTCCCTCTCCCAATACTGATGCTCCGTCTTCTCACCTCTTTTCTCATCCATTTCTAGTAAGATTCTTGCTCCAAATCCCCTAGTCACAGCCCAGGCTAGTGAAGACGAGACTTGGTACTCTGGCAAGAATTGCTGCAGGCTAGATCATCTCCAAAACACAGTGGCTAAGCGCATCAGCTTCCCTGGGTTTCCTGGGCTCAGCTAGGTGCTTACTTGGGCTTTCTTATGGTCATCTGAAGGCTGCACTGGGCCAGACAGCCGAGGTGGCGCCATGCATGAGTGTCCTCTGGGAGCTCGGCTGGAGCTGGCCACTTGAGCACCTGTGCGTGGCCTCTCCACGTGGCCTGGACTCCCCTCGGTGTGGCAGTTGGTTCCCAGAGGGAGTGACTCCAGACAGAGCATTTCAAGAGACCCAAGCAGAAACTTTAAGGCTTCTTATGCTGTAACCTCAGATGTCATACAACATCACTTCTGTTACATTCCATTGGTCCAACCAGATCGTGGGTCCACCCAATGCAAGGGGAGAGGAGCAGACTCTGTCCCCCAATTTGCAGCCATCTCTGATCTCTGTTCTTAGAGATGGAAAGTGTGTATGGATTCCTGCTAGATTCTGCCTTCAGAGAGGCCATGTGAGAGATGGAGCCCCTTGGCTTCCGCTCTGAATCCTGCCTCTTTTCAGTCTTAGGAGTCCTGTGATCTCCCCTCAGAGCCTCTCTCGGGCCCTAAAACCATCAAATCTCTCTTCCTGGTCCCTCTTCTCTTCCCTTTCTTAACTCCCGAGGCTCTGTATCTTTGTCTGCCTTGTCTCACACTGTTCTTATCACACATCATAGCACTTAGTTATTTATGGGCTTGGCTTGTTAGGTTGTAAACTCCTACTCAAAGGCAGGGACTGTGTCCCTCTCTTCTTGTTAACCTCCACACCCTACTCCAAGTGCCTGGAACGAAAAAAGAGCTTCCAAAATTCCATCCCATCCCCAACTTCAGACACTGACCCCTCCACTGTCTGTTGAATGAATCAGATCAGATCAGATCAGATTAGTCACTCAGTCGTGTCCGACTATTTGCGACCCCATGAATCACAGCATGCCAGGCCTCCCTGTCCATCACCAACTCCCGGAGTTCACTCAGACTCACGTCCATTGAGTCAGTGATGCCATCCAGCCATCTCATCCTCTGTCGTCCCCTTCTCCTCTTGCCCCCAGTCCCTCCCAGCATCAGAGTCTTTTCCAATGAGTCAACTCTTCGCATGAGGTGGCTAAAAGTCCTGGAGTTTCAGCTTTAGCATCATTCCTTCCAAAGAAATCCCAGGGCTGATCTCCTTCAGAATGGACTGGTTGGATCTCCTTGCAGTCCAAGGGACTCTCAAGAGTCTTCTCCAACACCACAGTTCAAAAGCATCAATTCTTCGGCGCTCAGCCTTCTTCATAGTCCAACTCTCACATCCATACATGACCACAGGAAAAATGAATAAGTTCTCTTAATGGGAGGGTGGTGGGGGAAGAGGAGAAAGATCTATTGAACACTTGCTATATGGAGCTTTATATAAATTATGTTATTTAATTTTTAAAAAACCTGGAAAGTATGTAGTGATATCTCAGTTTTACAGATGGTAAAGCTGAGGTTCAGAAATGTTAAATAATATGTGCAGGTGACAGCCTTAGGGTCGTGGAGTTAGAAAATTGTAGAGCCTAGGTCTTTGGAAACGTGGGGCAAATCTTCTCTCCCGTACACTTAACCTCTTAGAACCTTATTTATCTATAAAAGGGGGAGGATAGCTCTTACCTCATAGGGTTGTTTCGGATGAACTAGACATGCCACACATCCGGTGTTTGTTATAGAGTAGGCGTTCACTCCATATTGCCTACTGGGACCTGACTTCATGTTTGCAAGGGCTTGACAGGCACTCCGCATGCTGGGGATGCTTCTGTGGCTAGCGGAGCAGCTGATGGCACGGCCCTGCTAACATCCTTGGGTGCCTGCACTGTTCACCAGCACATACAGAACTGCTCTGGAACAGGCTTCCCAGTGACTCCTCGCCTCGCCCTGAAGCACTTGGGAGCCATTCCCCTGGACTTTCTCCCGGTGTGCACCGTCCCACCTTCTTTGTAAACACAGCTTCCCCTGGAGCACCGAGCCTGCAGATTCCCCACCGTAATCGTTTTTTTGTTTGGTCTTTGAAAATTAATTCCAACAAGAGCTCATTCGTTTTCTTTCTTTCCCTTCATCCTCCTGCTCACATGTTCTCTTCGCCTCTCTGCCCCGGTTCCAGTTTTTGCTCTCTCTCTGTCTCGCCACATACGAGTACGCCATTCAGGATAATCGCACAGTGGTGGTGTTTCACTGGGTGAATTATATGAACTTGAAAGGAGACTGCAGCACAGTGAAGGGGGGTCCTTGGTAGAGCCGGGGACCGCGATAATTTATGTCTTTCCTTCCCTGATGCCCTTCCCTCTTACTGCTTTGGCTCTGGCCTCAGCCTTCTCTGGCTGGAGATTCTGCCTGGGAAGGGAGGAGCTGGCTCGTCCAGGCGTCCACTGGTCTGGCCCGCTGTTCTGTCGCTTCATTCCCAGCTCAGTTTGGTCTCCCACTCCCCTGCCTGGCCACTCATATATAGCATTGAGTTGCCAGAATCACAGATGGCAGAAGAAGTTGGATTATTTTTTCTTAACTCTTTTCATCCCCTTCCCTCCAGAGGTTCAAACTGAAAAGGCTGGAAGTCCAGACAGAAGGGAATTACTTAACTTTACTCCCTGCCTCAGGTCCTTCTTCCCTCCCAATGCTAGGTATTTGGTGGGGCCACAGGGCTCAGGGGGCGGCGGGGAAATGGAAGCCCTGCTAGCACCCCGCCCGCAGGAGCTGCAGAGGAGACCTCTCCAGATCAACCCTGCTCTCTTTATCACTCGGTCCAGCACCCGCAGGAGGCTCATCATCGGCAGTTGCTAGCTTGTGTGATTCTGTGTGGTGCCATCAACTACTCCGCCATCCACAAAGGCTTCCTAAACAGTCCAATTCTGTTCCTGGATGCTTGGAGTCTGACAGATGGTCCAGTGCAAAACGGCATTTCCTGCATCCACACGAGTGTCCTTCATGCTTACAAACCCGTGGTGCTTGGGGTGGAGCGGGAGAGTGAGGAGGAGGAGGGCAGACCAGTTACAAGCTGGTCCAGTGCATAATTTTAAATAATGCTTCACACACACACACACACATACCTGATGGCCTTAGACAGAAATGGTCTCTCCTTCCACTAGAATTCCTCTGGCACAATGACGTGTAACACTTACAGGAAATCTATGCTTCTGGTTGTAGGGTAGAAGTAGATCGTATTGGACAAATTGGGGCTGGGTTATAGAAGGCCCTGGGTTTCGAGGTAAGACGTTTAGCTTTTATCCTACAGTCAGTGGAGATACGTTGTAGGTTTATGAGCATGACTAAATTATCATTCGAAGAGGGGAGGAGAGTGCCGGTAGTGGGAGTAGAAGTAGAGGAGACCAGATTCAGAGATATTTCACCTCCAGGGCATGGAAACGATGGAATGATGGAACCGGGGAGTCCATAGTTCAGGTGGGTTCCTGGGTCACGGATAGTCTGTAGTTTAAAGACCGCATCATGGTTGGGATTGATTGGTGATGGGAGTTTCTAATGACAAACTGAGAGTTATTTCAGGGGCTTAGAGGGTGAGGTTGGAAATCCAAGTCTTAGTTGGTGAGTGGAGGCAGGAAGGTCAGGGTTATGGTGAGAGTTAGGGCGTGTGGGACCCGATTGGGAGATGAGGTACAGGAGCCCTTGGAAGGCTCCTCTGAAACTTGAGAAGTTTTCACTGGACACCGTCACATGTAGGAGATTTTGCCCTGTGCTCTGGTTCTTGTCATTTGTTAGAACAGCAGGACTCAGGAAGGGTGAACTCTCGGGGGAGGGCTGAAGCGTCTCCTGGAGCACCTTAGAGGCACCTCTTAAAGGGACCCAGCAGGATTGTTTCCTGGCCCTGAGAGTAACTGAGGTGAGATGACAGGGCCGTGTCAAGCAGCGGCGGGGCTGTGCGAGACTGAGGAGGAGGCGCAGCTGTGTCCACGTCACACAGGTGCCATCAGGCCCCGCGCCTGCCTGAGAGCGGCTGGCCCCTCCGTGCACCTGCCCGCCCACGCAGGGAAGGGGAAGCCGGGGCGTGACCCGCCTCCTCATCTGCCAGCTTTCTTCCGAGGTCGCCTTTGTCAACACTGGCACCATCTTTCTGGAACTGCCACCCCTAGAGCTGAGGCTGCCCAGCGTTTTCTGAGTGTCTTCTTGCCTTATTCTAGTTGCCCTGCCCCTGCCGCCTCAGAGATGCATTTGGGATCCAGAATCCTGAAACACAGCCGCCCCCTCCCTACTTCCTCCCCTAAGAGGGGCCTTCTCTGGAGCCTGTCTCCGGTGGGGAAGGCAGGGAGGAGCTTGGTCCAAGGGGCCCAGCCCGGGTGTCTATATGTTGAGTAAAGTTGTCTGCAGAGTTGGGCTGAAGCCAAGCTAAACATCCCCCCCACAGCCCCCCAACACTTGCCAGCTGCCCCAGCCATCCTGCAGTTCCAGCCGGGCTGGGAAGAGGGGCCAGGGGCGGGGGGTGGGGGTGGGGGTCTGTTGGTTAACCCTTGGGAGGCCAAGGAGATGAAAGAATCTCTTGGGAGGAAAGCATCTCTGTCTTTTCCAAGGTGGTCTCATCTAGACTAGGAGGCCCAGAGCCTTCATCCAACGGTGAGTTTACAGGACGTGCAAATATATTTTATGAATAATTAGAAAAGTTTGGAGGCTCGGGGTCTTTTATGGACTCTTTATTTTAGCTCAAAGATTTAAGATTTTGTTGAACAGGAGGCACAGGAAACTTTCCTTCCAACTCACCTTACTGCCTCCCCTACTTGGCTTCTCTCTGAGATGGGGGAGCTATGCTCTGTCTGACTCCCCCACTTACATGTGTGATTGCCTCATGGGACCTTTTTCTGGCACCTGGGCTGAAGCATGTCTGGTCCATACTGCCTGCTCCACCCTGTCTGAAGCCTGCTCCCAGGGAAGGTTCTGGAGACGGGGGATTCTCATTTTCCTCGGCGGTGGCCACAGTCAGCATTGTATTACTCTTGCCCATTTGTATTCAAAACCTGGGGAGAAATGGTCCAAGGCTGGACCTCTCAGAACTCACAACCTCGGAGGGACTTTGTCATTTTGAATAAGCTGAGTAAGAATTTGTTGTCGACCAGGAGCATGATGAATGGACATTTCTTAAATTTTTAAGGGAATTTATTGCCAGTGAAACCCTGAACTTGCCTGATCTGCCTTTATCCCCTGAGGCCCCTGAACTTGCCTGATCTGGACTTCTAGGTTGCTAATGGTTGGTTGAGGTAGCCCGTCACGGGAGCCCTCCCCAGAGCGGCTGTAGACTAGGACTGGGGGCCTGTCCAGCGAGCAGGACCTGGCCTCCATGTTTAGTGTCTACCCTTCCCCTGAGGGCCAGGCCCTGGGCTGACCGAGGGGCAGAAATGGACACTGACAGGCAGAGCTGGGTTTCCTGGGCAGTCCCCTAAGATGTGCAACTTTGGATCACTCTCTCTCCCCTCTGAGCCCTAGCTGTTTAATCAGTGGCGGTCTGGGGCTGACAATGTAAGGCTTCCTCCTTTGGGTTCTGTGAAGCTGCGACTGGGGAGCAGGCCACGTGTATAAAAAGCAATGTGTCAATGTCAAAGATTATTACTTACAGTATTATTCTTAGGAGAGGCACAAAACTTCGGAGCCCCAGTTGCTCGTGGAAATTCCTGCAGCCCACAACTTCCTCCCTAGAGGAGTAAAGGAGAAGCAACCCTTGGGGTATGAACTGCCTGCTCTTCCGGAGCCACACTGCTTTCAGTGCTGAAGCCTGATGGCTAGAGAAACCCCAGATCACGCCTGGGCCTTCCCTCTTGACTGTGCTGTGTCTGCGTTTTCCCTCTGATGGGGCTTGTGGGGTGGGGGTTGGGGGCTCTGCTCTTCTGCACAGGGTGCTGAGACCCAGCCTCGGTACTCTCTGGCTTGGTGCGTTGTTTGCCTTAGGCTTTCTTGGGACAGCAGTGCAGAGCCTGACAGAAACCTGCCTCCTCCTTCCTAGGTGTGGCCAGAACGTTTATGGTAGTGATACCTAGCATTTATAGAGCGTCACTTCCTCTTTGGATCCTCAGCCCTTATCCTTCCGTGCACGCTCCCATCTCTCTGCAGGTGCAGGCTGAGCCCCAGGGTCATATAACTTTGTAATGAAGACTCGGCGCTGTTCAGGGACTTGCCTTAGGTCTCAGCCAGCAAGTGGCAGAGCCAGGATTTGAGCTTCAGAGTCGGCACTCCCTCTGGGGTTACTTGTGAGGGCCCTTGAAGCTCAGTGGGAGACTCGTGGTCCACTTCCTCAGGGCCCGAGGGGTGGCTCCAAGGTAACTTTGGGTCTTGTGGCCCCTGAAGGTCAGTGAGCATGAGAGGTGGGCGGCGGTCATCCCGTGACCGCCCAGCGTGGGCATGAATATGGAGCAGGCGCCTTGGAGGAGCGCTCGGTTAAGCCCGTGTCCCCTTGAGCGATGTGCCCCGAAAGGGCGGGCTCCGGCAGGCTGCCTGGATCTGCCCCTTGGCCCGGGGTGGAGCCTGCCCTGGCCCTCCCCACTCAGGAGGCAGGTGGATCGTCAGTCTCTCCGGAGCAGCTGCCGGGAGGTAGGCGAGGGCAGAGGGGCCAGGTTCGTGGAGCTGGCGCCTGCACGCCCGTGCGCGGCCAGCGAGGCAAGGGCCCCCTCTGAGCACATGGCTGGGCACGGCTGCTCAGGCCGAGGCTGGGGCTGCAGGGTGGCTGGGCTGGTGGCCGAGCCCTGGTTCTGGCTGTGGGCCCCTGGTCCGGCCTGGCCCCACCCCATCTCTCTGGCCTCCCTCCTACTGCTGTTTCCTCTCTCCTTTGCTCTCTTTTCTCTTCTCTCCCTTTGATTCCGTTACTTCCCCAGCAGCTCTGAGCTCTGGAATGTCCCAGGTCTGATGCTCACTGCTCCTCGTCCTCCCTTCTGGAGGCGTCTGCAGATACCCCAGACTGTCCCACCCTCCCCCCACAACTTCTCCGTGCCCTCTCCCCAGCCTTGTCTCCCCTCCCAGGAGCTCTGTGAGCCATAGCTCCAGGAAGTGCCAGGGGAGGACCCGCCTGGGTGGTGCCAGCTGTTTGCCCAGGGTGAGGTTGGCCTCAGCCTGGGTCCCCGGGCTGGGCTGGGGGACACTGGGTCTCCGGGCTCCGCGGTGGCCTGTGCTGCCCGCTCCTCCCTCCACCTTCCTCCTCTGCTTCCTCCCAGTGGAGGCGGAAAGGCAGCGTGGGTTTGATCCAGTGGCTGTGGGTGCTGCTTTGCAGGAATGCTGGCTCTTTTGCGGGGTAGTGAGAGGCTAAATTCAGGATGGGGCTGGGAGAGCTATTAGTCTTCGGCTCTGAGCTAGGATGGTCTGAGGGAAAGCTGGAGTGTGGCGTTCTACCTCCAGAGCTGGAGTATGGCTCCATTGCTGTCTTGGGGCACGATCTTGGGAGAGTTGCTTTCTCTACAGAGTGTTGGCTCTACCACTGTCAGAGGCCCGAGGGGATCTGCTGTAGCAAGTGCTAAGTGCTGCAGTGGTAGTACTGGAAAGGGAAAAGCAGTCTGGGGGTCCTCTGCATCATTCTCAAGGGTGGGGGAACAGAGGCCAGAGCCAGTGCCCTGGCCCGTTTGGAGGAGTTTATTACTGCACTGGGCTTCCCTGGCGGCTCAGATGGTAAAGGATTCACCTGTAACGCAGGAGACCTGGGTTCCGTCCCGGGGTCAGGAAGATCCCCTGGAGAAGGGAAAGGGCTACTCACTCCAGTACTCTTGCCTGGAGAATTCCATGGACAGAGGAGCCTGGTGGCCTACAGTCCCTGGGGTTGCAAAGAATCGGACACAACTGAGCAACTAACACACACACACATTATTGCACTACCACAGTGATGACCATGGAGAGTCTGATTTTCACTTTAAAAAACGTTTTTCTTGTAGAAAGCTGTAGACATACACAAAAGTAGAGAGAATAGTGTAATAGCCCTCATACACTCAGAGTTTTTAAGTCATCTCACAGCCCATGTTGTTTTATGTACACTCCCAGTCCTTTCTACCCTCTGATTATTTTGAAGTGAATTCTACACAGCTTATCACTTCATCTGTAAAGATAGAAACTCTGAAAAAATCATCATCACACCTAAACAAATGAATACTTCCTTAATATAATCAAATATCCAGTTGGTATTCTTATTTCCCTGCTTATCAGAAATTTATTTCCTAGTTTTTTTTTTTTTTTAATTTGGCTCCAAATAAGTCCATGCACTGTGGTTGGTTGCTATAGCCAAGAGTCACTCTCAACTATAAGTAATGTTTGTCTTTCTCTTATGATGTTTTGCTGAAGAAACTGGGTCATTTGTCTTATAGAGTTCTGCATATTCTGAATTTGGCTGACTGCATCCTCATCATGTCATTTGCCATGTTCCACTGTCCCTGGAGCCTGGTGGGCCACAGTCCATAGGTTCGCAAAGAGGCAGACACGACTGAAGCGACTTAGAACACGTGCACGCACTGTCCCTGTATTTCCTGTACATACACTTAGATTTAGGGCTTGGTCACACTCAGGTTCCTTTAGTCTATTCATCAGAGGGGCAAGACTCTCTTGGTTATGGTGTGTACATCTATCAGGAGACACACAATGTCTGGTTGTCTTCCCTTTTGTGTTACTAGCCTCCTTGATGATCATTGCCAGGATCCATCCATTCATTATAGGCTAATGGCCTATAAATGACTCTTTGTAATTAGACGTTGCTTCTTTCATCCCACAGTAAGTGATCTCTTGCTTTGGAAAGAAGCCTCCTTCTCTGGGAGGTGTTGCTGTGGAGGCTGAGCCCACATGGCAACAGGGTGGCCCCCTCCCATCCATTCTGGTGTCTCTGTGGATTGGTAAGACAGACGTCTTACAAATGCCAGGCTGGGAGTCTTAGGAAGAGTCTTTTACACCTCTACAGCGTTCAGTCAAATTTCAAGTCTTTGTGTTGATGGAGGGCGTCAAAGCCCAGGATACTCCAAATAACTTTTCCAGTTACCTCTGAAATACAGTTCATCTTTAATTAGATTAATGCTCAGACACAAACCTTCACTATCTCCTGTACCCACCAGCCTGGCTCATACTACTATGCTCGACCTGATAATAACTCCTCTATATTTGTACAGTAGTTTGTAGTTTACAAAGTGCATGCACTTACATGCACGGATGCACACACACACTCATGCATGAGAGGTTAAGAGTGAAGCATTGAGATCAGCTTGCTTGAGTGTGGATTTTGATCCAACTTTCTAGCCGCGAGCAAGTGAGCTAACTTCTCTGTGAATCGGTGTCTCCACCTGCCTTACAGGGATATTAAATAATGTAAACAAAGCACGTGCCTGATGCATAGTAGGTGCTCAGTAAATGTTGGCTGCTGGAATGAGCAATCAGGTATCTAGCTGTGAGATCTGCAGACCCTACAAGGACAGAGCAGCGGCAGAGAATTGAGAGCTAACTGTATGTCACAGGTATAGGGTTGTATGCTAGCTGTTCCAGGAGCCACCAATAAGCAGGTCAAGCAGCATTTGGTAGCAATTTCATTTCTTTTCAGCTTAGCCAGAGTCGTCAGAAAGCAGCCTAGGGCTTCAGCCCAAATTTTAAGGATAATGAGGTTGTATCCAGAGAAGTTGCTCTCAGAAACACAGCAAGTCAGAAGATGTGCATAAAATGGGAGAAACAGTCTGGCCTCTCTGGCTCCCTGATGCCTGCTTTGTCCCTGCCTTAGGAATGGGAGCAGGCAGGAGGGAGTAGGAGGCCACAGGGGCTGGCTGAGACTCGCTCTTGTATTTTTCCCTTTTGGAGGCCTGACTGTTTCTTATCCTTGAGGAGGCCCCCTGAGGCCTTGGGCCTAGTGAGCCAGGTGGACACGCCTCCTCCCCGGGAGCTTGCAGTCCCCTGGGGCCTGGCACAGCTGCTTGCCCATCTGCCCATGCAGATCAGAGATAGAAATCTGCAGCTAGACAGGCAGACACAGCAGCCCGCCTGGGCAGAGGCGGAAGCTTACTTATAAGGTGCTGGTCGGGCACGGGACTTGGTGCACTCCTCGGCCTCAGTGGGCCAGAGACGCCAGGCGGAGCAGGGCTCTGCAAGGGGCTCACAGAAAGAGAGGAGACTGGCAGGCACCAACCTTGTGTGCTCGTATGAGCTCTGATCGCTGGCTGGTTCCTCGAACTCGCAAGCGCTGAGCTGTGTAGACAACAGGACGCCATTTGTGGGTCTGATGAGACACAGAAAGGGCTGAGAGGAGCAGGGAGTAAGCCCTCGGTGGGAAGGACAGGTGGGAAGGCCGGGCAAGCAGTGAGCTCGCACTGCCTTCCTAGGCATCAAAAAAGGAAGACTGGTATTGAATGAACAAAATAAATGCTTGCATTTCTGTTTGCTGGCGCCGGCCTGTTGTATCCTTGAGCTGCTTCTTTTGCTGGGAGCTCAGCCTTGTGACTGAAACATGTGAGCAGACAGAGGCAAAGTTTCCATCCCAGGCAGAGGAGAAAGTGGTAAGGGAGAGACTGGGGCGAGGCAGAAACCCAAGTAACCGCTTTGTCCGTAACTCCAGACTACAGAGGCTACTGTCTGGAGCTGGCTTCTGCCTGGGCCTATTCTAAGCAGAGGACCCCAGGGTTTGGGCAGTGAGCAGAGTTCAAGGGCACAGAGCCATGAACATTTGGATGATATAGCCGGAGTGAGGCTGGATTAAACTTCCTCCCAGACTGCTAACGCCTAGCTCCGTGCTGGCACGCCAAAGGCACTCGTGAAATACAAACTGAGTGGATGGATGGATGGATGGATGGATGAACCAGTCAAGGAGAAAGAAAAGGGGTTTAACTACATTTATCCTTAGATTCTTTAAGAATTCTCTAACTTGATCCTTAGGGTTTGGACTTCAGTCTCAAAATGGTTGTCTGTTAGGAATGTGTTGTAAATTGAGGCAAAGCTTGACTCTCTATCCCACAGAGCTCTGCTTCATGAATTAACCAGGATTTGGGGCTTCTCTTCTTTGCCTTTTATCTCCCCATCTCTGCAGGCTCACTTGGGTGGGTGTGCGGGGACCAGAGGCGGGCGGTCGTACTTAGAACCTTAGAGTGAGAGCTGGGGAAGTCTGTAGCCTTCAGCTCCGTGAGTCCTGCGCCCCCGGGTTCTGAGTCTGGGTGTCAGTGCCGTTTCTTGCCCTGTGCTTCGCATGGAGTGGGTGCTATAGGACATTTGCTGAGTTAAGAAATGACTGAGTCGGCAGAGGCAGGACGGAGAAGCTTTCTCCATCCTAACTTCTTCGCCCCTTTTCCTTCTTCTGGGCCTTAGAATGGGGCAGACTCCTTTAAGGGACAGAGGAGCTGAGTATCCAGTCATGCCCTCTGGTCTCCTTGAACTCAGGGGCCCAGTTTGAGCTGGGCTCTGTTTCAGCTGGCAGAAGGGGCATGGAACCAGAGCCTGCCCTCGGCCGTAGAGAAAGGCGGCTACAGCAGGACTGGACACGTTGAGTGCTCAGCAGCCTGCCCTACAAACCAGCTTAGGGAAAATTAAATGGATTCAAGCCAGGGGAAGCTCGGTTCGTGGCACTGGACTCTGTAGGGAGGACGCTGGGCAGGGTGAAGAATGAGGGGGCACTGCCCCTTTTTGTGCTCTGTCCAGTCTAGAAGTTCCTAGCTGCTTGCTTGGCTGAACTTGGCACTGGCTGCCTGGAAATGGCTGTTATTACCTCTCCCCATGTCCATCTTTCACTCCCTTGCCTGCTCTGACCCCTGAGATCTTGGTAGGATGAGTGACCTCTGGGGAAAGTCAGGGAGCAGAATCCTGCCTTATGGCCTCCTCCTGGGTTTGCTTGCAATCTATTCTAAGCAATTTCCAAGGAGGAGCTTTTTTAGGGCGCAGGGTCCTGAGCAACTTCAGTCGTTTTCTAGCAGATTTTCAAGCTCAGAAGGCAAACTTATCTGGGTCTTCTGGAGGAAGTAAGGCCCAGCAAGGCCAGTTTGTGCCCAAAGGCTCACTGGAAGGCATCAGGGCACTTGACCTCCCAACCCTGGGACCTGACCTCTCAGTATTTCTGAGCATCGGGTTTCCACATGGTGCCCGTGGGTTCTCTGCCAAACCAGAGACTTCTTTAACATGTGAGCCCTTCATTAGGGTGGCCCATTTGTTCTGATTTGTCTCTGCTTTAGCACTGAGAGTCCAGCATTCTGGGAACCCTTCATTGCTGGGCAAACTGAAACAGTTGGCCACCCATCCCTGGGGATTCTCGCTCTGTTAGCTCTCTAACCCTGGTCTGCTTTTCTCCATGTTGCTTAAATCACAGGGAACATTTTCAGCTTCTGTGGGCTGACCCTAGAGATCTAAAGTCACAGATAACTGGACAGAGATGTCACCTACCCAAGGTGCAGGAGGCACTTCTTCCCCGTCTCTCAGGAGCTCTAATACAATCAGAATAGTTGCTCCTCTCTGCAACTGGAGCACCTGAAGCGCTGCCTGGAGATGGCTCCTGCCTGTCCGTCGCCAAGAGCTCCGACCAGATCTCACGTTTCTGCATCTCTTCTCCTCTGAGTAACTCCAAGCATCCTCCGCTCTCTGGCCTCCTGGACCCTAGCATGGTTCCTGTGCCAGAGGACACAGACATGTACAGGTGACACACGCCTCTTAATAACTAGAGGAGCTGAAGTCTAGGGATGGTTCAGTAAGCTTTAGGCCCAAGAACACACAGAAGCACTAAGATCAGAATCAACTTATAATTCAGCAACCTTTAGGCACAAATCTTCAGCATTTGTGATTTCTGGAATAGCCTCTCCCGCTTCAAATCATTTCTTCTGAATCTTGTCCCTCCCACTTAAGATTTTGTCAGAGAAAGGCGCCTCAGAGAAGATTATTTCCGCCTGCTCTTTCTTTGGCCCCTGTCCCCGTCTTGTTGGTGATGAGACTTTTCCTAAGTGGCCCGCCTCCTTTTCTGATGGGCGCTGAAAATAGCAAGAGCTGAAGTTGCCTCGTCCCGTCCTTCCCGTCCCCTCCCATAAAGGAGTTATTCACGGAGGCCCCTCTCTTTAGCCTATTTATAAATCTTTCCAGCATGTCTTTGTCCCAGTGACGAACACTACTCTACCCTCCTTAATGCTGCCTTCTACTTCAGCCTTGGTTGAGATGCTAGAAATTTCCTTCCTGGATACTCTGGTCTTCACCATTCATAGCCCCAATGCTTACCAGGCCTGTTTTGCAATCAAGTCAGAGTGGAGAGCTGCTCTTTGGGGGATAGGCCCACGGGTCACGGCTGGACTCTGGGGTGCAGACGCTGGAGAGGACTTGTGAAGTCCTTGTGCAGCTGACACACACCCTCTGCCGCCACCCTGGGCTGGATTTTTATTACACTTCACTCCAGCCGGGGGTGACTCATGCAGAAACTTGGGGCCCAGGGCAGAAGTGTGACTTCAGCCTTCACTCAGCACTCATCAGAACACTCATTCAGTGTGCTTGTAGTGGGAATTGAGTGGTTATCATGGATGGCAGGAGCGTATGACCTGCACTTGGCTGACGTGGTCAAGAGCACAGCTCTGGCATCGGTCTGACTGGGTTCCGTCCAGAGCCTGCCATTCTGGGTATTTACCTCATTTTGTCTCATCTATGCAAGGGAGATGGTAAGAGCCATCTCAGAAGATTGTTGTGAAGATGAAGTGAGTTGCATTTAGGATTATGCCTGACACAAAGTCTGCACTCAAACAGCCGTTATTATTAGCTGGCTCATACCCTCTGCCATTTGCCTGTCTAGCAAGTTGTTCGTTCATTTGACAGATATGTACTGAGTGCCCATTATGTACCAGGAAAACAGATAAACTTCTTCAAAGTTTCCAGTTACACAAGCATTTTCTAAGGCTCTCTATTTTTGCTTTAGCCTCTTGGCAGCAACAGAGTTTGAGAAGTGGGTCATCACTCAGGTCCCATCTTGATGACCCTCGTCTGCCTGTTATGGGGCAGGGTTTCATGCATAGGTCACTCGCCTGGTGTCAAAGGACCTGAATACTGTTGATGACCTGGCTGCTAACCAGGTCATAGCAACCAGGTGACCTTAAACAGATCACTTAATCTTCCTGGGCCTCAGTGCCCCCCTCTCTCAAATGGAATAATAATCTCTTTCAACCTTACCTTGTATGGGTGCTCCGCGGATAAAATGAGATAATGGTTGCCAAAGCACCTTGCAAAAGTAAAAGTTCTTTGTTAACGACAGACTAGAGGATGACAAAGAGGAGACAGTTTTCAGAGAGCTCCGGATCTAAGTGCCTCCCCCAGGGAAGGGCCTGAAGGGGATTAGCAGCAGTGCAAGAAGCTCCTCGAGGGCACTGAATGTCCAGTGCTTAGCAGAGCGCTTGGCACATAGTAGACACACAATAAATGCCTGGCACATAGTTGAGGGGCCTCAGTAAATGTTTGTCAAATGAATGAGTGTAACAAATGGTTCCCTCCAACACAGCTGCAGGGAGGATACTAAGTTCTGAGGAAATACAAAGCAAAGGCAAGACCGGTGCTGGGCACGGTCTGTTAGGACCATGACAGAGCTGAAGTCACACAGTTCAGAGCCTTATTATTAATAATACATCGTTATTTCCTTTAAAGAAAAGAAGTCTGGGTGCACATAAGTGCTCATTTGTTCAAATATTTGAGCTGGGCAGCGTGAGACTAGGATCAAGGCATGGTCAGACTACCCTGAGGTCCTGTCTAAGCTCTGCAGCCCGTGTGTGCTGCTGCTGCTAAGTCTCTTCAGTCATGTCCGACTCTGTGCGACCCCATAGACGGCAGCCCACCAGGCTCCCCTGTCCCTGGGATTCTCCAGGCAAGAACACTGGAGTGGGTTGCCATTTCCTTCTCCAGTGCATGAAAGTGAAAAGTGAAAGTGGACTGCAGCCCATCAGGCTCCTCCATCCATGGGATTTTCCAGGCAAGAGTACTGGAGTGGGGTGCCATTGCCTCCTCCTGCACCCCGCGTGTAGCCTTGAGCAGTTTTCTCCATCTGTCAGGACCATCCTGAAAGAGATGATATAGATTTAGCATGGGAAGAAGGAGGAGAACTTGCATCAGTAAAATGATACTCCATGAGACAGGAAAGGCATTTGCAAAGTCCCCAGGGCCGGTTAGCTTAGTTTGAGTTGGTGGGGGGTGGGGGGGGTGGGGTGGTCACAGGAGAAGTGAAAGGAGTGTTTGAGAGTAGCCCTTGAAGCCCAGGCACAGGAGTCCGCTTGGGCAGTAGCTCCAGCTGGATTTTGAGAGAGAAATACTGGTTAGGGGAATGTGGAGGGGCACATTTGCAAAGCCAATCGTGGCTGGTCGGGGAGCAGACCACGGGAGGCACGGTCTCTGCTGTTTCCCTGTTAGGAGAAGAATCTCAGTGGTTGATAGCTCTGGATAACAGGGACAGTGGTTGAGGCTGCAGGGACCCGGGCCACCTGCCCAGCAGCGGTTAATGACACTTTGAAGGTGGTAAAAGCTGGATGGCAGCACTCTGCCCTGCAGTCCCACTGGCTTCCCCAGTCAGGGTGGGGAGCTGGCCTGGCTTATTTGTTTTGGAAACTTCTGTTGCAGTGGAAAGGAAAGGAATTGAGAATTTCTAGCAGGCCACCTGGGTAGCTAGGTCTAAAGTCATACAGTTTAGAGCCTTGAGTTAATACATCATTATTTCCTCCTTTAAAAAAAGAAGTCTGGGCACACACAGGTGCTCATTTATTTGCATATTTAAACTGGGCAGCATGAGACTAAGGGCAAGGGGTGGTCAGACCGATTTGAGGTCCTAGCTAAGCTCTGCTACCTGCTATGTGACCTTGAGCAGGTTTCTCATCCTCTCTGAGCATCACCTGACTCATCTACAGAGGCCTTTGTCAGAGAGTTAATTTGAGGATTAAAAAAAATAGTACGGACAGCAGTGCTTACACAGTACGTGTGAAGTTCTCAGAAGTGGTCATCGTCTACGCTCTCAGCTTCTCCTGCTAAGACAAAGCGGGCAGAGCAGGCCATGTGCAGCCCACGGGGCCAGTCCTGGCCTCTGCTTTTCCTGACTGGGCGGTAGGCTGGGCTCTGTGCCCGTGCTGCCCTGGACACTGGCGACACTGGCGACCCCAGACATGAGACTGCCTTTCCCTCTCTGTATCCTGGTACCTCACAGGGCCTGGCACAGAGCAAACATTTACTGAATGTCTGTGTAATGGAAGATGAATTTAACATGGCCCTTTAAAGTTCATAGTCTAGCAGAGGAGACAGACTTGTAAACAAAGAATTGAGAAAAATAAGATTAGATGCACTGAGTGCTTTGCAAACACAGAGGAAGGAAGACAAAATCACCTGAGTGGAAGTCAAGAGCAGCTGCAGGGGGCAGGCTTGGGCTCAGCCTCAAAGCGTGGGTGAGGGAGTGGAAGGGTTGCAGCTCAGGCAGAGGAACCGTGTGCTTGGAGGGGAACTGGAAATACGTCAGCACGCTGAAACGCAGAGAACACTTCCGGGATCCTGGAGTAGGAGGCTGGGGTGGGTGTGGCTTGTGAAGACCCTTGGTGGCTTTACCGGGAGGGTGGGTTTAATCCTTTCAGGGTCTGAGCCCACTGGGGCACCGTTTGCTACCTCTTTCTCCTTGCCCTCGCTTGTCCTTAGGGCCCTGCACAGATGAGATCCTCCCCGAGGATGGGAGAGGCCCGTGGCCTGCCTGAGAGAACACCGCGTGTGAGCCGTAGGGTCCGAATGAGAACTCAGCCAGCGCCCTTGGCTTTCCCCGACCAATGTTTCAGTAGTAGGTTGTCCTTGTGGGTGTCTCCGTGGCCTCCAGCTGACATGATCCCACGTTCTGCCCTGCAACAACTGCCCCGTCTGTTCAGAGAGCCCAGTGTGACTGACCCTGGACGCCGCTCCCCAACCCAGCTCTTTGGTGCAAAGGAGAAGCCACAAGACCTGCTGGAATAAGTTCCTGCTTCATTGCTAGGTGCCTGGCTGCCTGGCACGTGCCAGATTTGGCTTGAGGGCTTGTATTTCCAAAGAGGTTGGGCAGGATTTGCCGAGTGTGATGGCATCATTCTGGACTTTTCGGAGAAAGCCAAGAAGCCCCTCTGCCCTCTCCCGCCCCACCTGCCGCCCTCAGGGCCAGTGTGCCTTGCAGACCGGGGGTCTCCACAAGCACATGCGGAGTGAGCAGTGGCCCGTGTAGGAAGGGCTTGGGGACCTGGTACTTTCTAGAAAAGCGGGAGGAGCAGGGGGGCCTCACAGGGGCTCAGGCTGAGCAAGAAGCCTCCTTATCTCCTCGTCCTGGGGAAATTCCCGAGAGAGGCCAGCTTGCTGAGTTACGGTTTCCAGTGGTTTCCCGAGTGCTGCAGGAGCTCCTTCCCACAGGGGCTGCCCCTCCGTCCCGCCTCAGGGAGGTGGGGTGGCCTTTTGTGGGGGGTCCAGGCGGAGGGATGTGGTTTCTTCTTCAGGTTCCTGTGGTGCCAGCTCCTCACCCGGGAAGCACCCCCAAAGCTCACCCCACCTCCGGGGCTGAGCATCCAGGGGAGGGGCTGCCCCAGCCTGGATTGCCGGTCCCCTTCCCCTGAATCCATGCCCATCATCCAGGACAGAAAGGAGCCTCCATTGACAGGTGGGCATGGCAAGGCGTGCGGGGTGGCGCAGGCGCGCCCGAGAAGCAGCAACACCCATCCTCTCACTTTTCGAGGTGAGACAGCGAGGAGGGCAGTGGCGTCCTGGGACCCTGCCAGGCCTGCCTGGTAGCTGACGGCCACCCCCTTTCGAGTGCTCCCTAAGTCTGTCCTGGACGGGCTCTGGGGGCTGCAGCCCGCGTCTGTGCGTCCCAGTGTGACCTAGATCAGCGGAGGGTCACATGCGTGGTCCGGCCCTGTGCCTTGAGGTGACGTTCTCTCCTGGCGCCTGCTCAGCCCTCTTTCGCCCCTGGCTCCTGCCTGCCTTCCTGCTTACTCCCCCTTCCCTCCTTAGTCCTCCCCCCTTTCCATCTCTCTCTTCTCTCCCCGCCCTCTTTGTCCATCCCACCTTCCCTGCCTTCCCACCCTCTCTTGGCCAGACATTTATTAGGAAATCACTAGCTGCTAGATACCAGGAATGCAAAGATTAGTAAGACATGGTCACCGCTCTCGAGGAACTCAGAGTACTGTGTGGGAGACAGATCCATAAACAGATCATCACACACGGGATGATAGCATGGCTCAGAAATACCTGTGCAGGAGAGGGAGTGGTCCTTTTCACTGGAGTTGGGAGGGGGGTGCAGGTGATGGGGAAGAGACGTTCCTGCCACCTCCAGTAGGAGCCTGGCCTTGCTGGGACCTGCCCTCACTTATATTCACAAAGTCTGTGACCAGGAGCAAGTCCTTAACCTCCCTGGATCTCAAGTTTTCCTATTTATTTTTTAAAAAGAGTTGTTTGAGGCTTACTACAGAATGAAAATATACAAACAAAATCATGGGTTTTGCCTTGTAGGAGGCGATGTTAGCCAGCTCTCACTGGAGGGACAGTGAACAAGGATGCTGGGGACCCCAGAGGCAGTGGCCGCCCAGCTGGTGGGACAGGAGTGGCTGCCCCTCCCCTTGTGCTTTTTCCGTGGCAGGTGCTCGACTGTGGGCGGCCCAGGGAAAGGAGAGGCTTCGTTCACAGTTACGGCTGTGTTGTCCTTTTTGTCTGTCCTCTTTCTTCCCACCAGAAGTATCAGCTGGGTTTGATGAAGCCCGCGGTTGGTTTCAGAGACAAACTGAGTGTCCTGTGTTAGGGGAGTTGGCATCGATGTCCAGGTGGGGAGCAAACAAGGGCAGACTGAGAGCCAGGTGCTCCCAGACGCTTTGTGATGGGGGGACCTGACTCCCTCTTTTCTTGTCTCCCGGAAACCTTCCCACTCTCTGCTGAACGTTCACGCAAGTGAGCTTGGGCAAGGTTGGGAGACGGAAGGATCCTGGCATCTCTGGACCATAGTGAAGATAAAGTGATACATGATGAGAAAGAACCTGAGTCCTCTGGAATAAGGGGTGTGAGAGCGTTTAATATCTTCCGGCCAGGTTTACACTGCGCAGATCGAGTGCTTAACACACGTGGTCATAAGCCCTGTTAACCAACTTCATTACCTCCGGCTGTTGTAGTAGAACTCTGTGGACTCTGTTATGGGACCCTGGGGGTGCTGTTTGCTGAACTCGAGCATTAGAAAATTAAATCACCTGGCTTTGAGGTGAGTGCAGGAGAAGCCCCCCTCTCACAAACAGAGCCGTCTCCTCCGTGGCACAAGCTTCTTTCACATGTGAGAAGGTGGCATCAAAGGAAGCAGACAATGTGGTGTATGCAACGGGTAACAGCCCAGACGGGGCAGTCAGAGCTCACATTCGGGCTCCACCACTGATACGCCATGTGGCAAGTTCACCTCTCGGTGCTGCTTCCTTACTTGGAAGATGGGCCTGGTAATACCTACCACATAGGGGTGTGTTGAATTAAAAGAGCTAATCGGGAAAGCGCTTAGCATAGTGCTCTCATGCTGGCGCTCACCCTGCTCCGGCTTGTGTTCCTCAAACTGTTGTTGTTTAGTCACTAAGCTGTGTCCGACTCTTTTGCACCCCCATGGACTGTAGTCTCCCAGGCTCCTCTGTCCATGGCGTTTTCCAGCAAGAATGCTGGAGTGGGTTGCCGTTTCCTTCTCCAGGGGATCTTCCTGGACCAGGGATTGAATCTGTGTCTTCTCAGTGACAGGCAGATATTTTACCACTGAGCCTCCAGGAAAGCCCAACTTCAAATCACCTAAGCCTCTTTCCCTAAAGCTATGTGTATGAACACTCATGAAACCTCTGAGACTTGGGAATCTTGTCTTTGGAGAGACACTTCTTTGCTTCTCCCACAGCAAAGATTTCAGCCTTTCTCTCCATACTACAGAAAGATATAAATAAGCACACACATGTACGCATGTATGTATAATATAGCACTTAAGCCAACAGCTTTCCAACCACTTTCTGTAGCTAACTAATGTAATTCTCGCAGCAGCCTTAAAAGGCAGACGCTATCAGAATACTCATTTTAAAGATGAAGACACAGAAACACAGAAAGACAAGCAACTGAGCCAAGACCGTAACTCTTGCATGTGCCTGCGTGTGTGTGTCATGGGTTTGAGAGGTATCGCAGAGTAATGCTTACTCTTACCAAGCGCGCACGGAGATTTTCTATTCTATTCCATTAAATTTTAAAAGTGCTAATCTTGACTTGCTAAATTGATTTCACAACCTGCCGATGAGTCAAAAATTACATGGTAAAAGCCTTACAGAGTCTCCTCAGAAAGCCAGGAGGGTAATCAGGGGAAACGTCTGAGTGGAAGAAGGACAAGGGCAGGGTGGCTTCACGTGGCCTTTTTTGAGAAATGATGGCGCTCTTGCTGGGAGCACTGGGGTTCTGAGACTGCGAAGGGACCTCACTGCTCCCAGATGGGGACTCTCAAGAGCATCGGACCCTGGGAGGGGGCTGGGTGGGGCTTGGGATGTCACTCTTGTTATCTATCCCTTCCCAGATGGATCAGAGAAAGGCTCCCCAGCCTGGAGCTCCTGCCTGGAGCCCGGGACGAGGGCCCGATTGTTGAACGCGTGAGGCAGCTGGGCTTCTCTCGAGCTGCTAGTGTTCTGTCAGTAGTACCCTGGGTTTTGCTTTTAGGGTTAGCTTTTGAAACACTAAAGAAGTGAAGAAGAACTAAAGATCCTCTTGATAGAGTGAAAAAGCTGGCTTAAAGCTCAATATTAAGAAAACTAAGATCATGGCATCCCTTCCCATCACTTCATGGCAAATGGATGGGGAAACAGCGACAGACTTTATTTTCTTGGGCTCCAAAATCACTGTAGATGGTGACTGCAGCCATGAAATTAAGAGGTACTTGCTCCTTGGAAGAAAAGCTATGACCAACCTAGACAGCATATTAAAAAGCATAGACGTTACTTTGCTGACTAAGGTCCATGTAGTCATAGCTATGGTTTTTCCAGTGGTCATGTATGGGTGTGAGAGTTTGACTACGGAGAAAGCTGAGTGCCAAAGAATTGATGCTTTTGAACTGTGGAGTTGAAGAAGACTCTTGAGAGTCCCTTGGACTGCAAGGAGATCCAACCAGTCCATCCTAAAGGAAATCAGTCCTGGGTGTTCATTGTAAGGACTGATGTTGAAGCTGAAACTCCAATACTTTGGCCACCTGATGCGGAGAGCTGATTCATTTGAAAAGCCCCTGATGCTGGGAAAGATTGAGGGCAGGAGGAGAAGGGGACGACAGAGGGTGAGATGGTTGGATGGCATCACTGACTCAATGGACATGGGTTTGGGTGGACTCTGGCAGTTGGTGATGGACACAGAGGCCTGGTGTGCTGCAGTTCATGGGGTCGCAAAGAGTCAGACATGACTGAGCGACTGAACTGAACTTTGAAACACTCCTGTATTTATTAACTTACTTTATACTCACGAGAGCTAAATTAAGTGAATGTAGGTTCCATTCCATTCCACGGGTGAAGGAAGAGAGGCACAGAGACATTCAGTGGTCCGGCCAGGGCTCAGGGAAAGCTAGAATGCAGGCTCTGGGCTTCTGGCTCTGGTGATTTTAGCTGCAGGTTATACAGGCGGTGGTGTGACTGCGTGTGATGATGATGAAGGAAGCGGATACACAGAGGCCGCCTCGCCCACCTGGGCTTCGTTACCTGCTCTTCAGCCGCATGGCCTCCTGGTGAAATGCAGGGAGCACCCCACCCCAGGGGGTCCTAGCACAGGAGCCACAGGCAGCGGGAACAGGCTGTGCATGGCTTCTGTCAGCCTGTGCTGGCACTCTTATCGGGGTGAGTCTGATATCTGGGTTGACTTCCCTAGTGTGGGATGGCTTAAATTCCAGCCAGCCAGATAAAGGTCAACCCAAAGACTGGAAGGCCGGAGAAGGTGGAAGCCGGGGGAAGCTGTGACCTTTCAGAAGGACCTCTGTCTCTCTGGGGCAGGTCAGCGGAGCCACTGCCCCTGCAGCAGAAGGGACAAGCTCAGCTCATGAGACCCCGCCAGCTCTGGGGAGCCCTGCCCCTCAAGTCCAGTGCTGTATTAGGGAGAGGGGCTGGGGGAGGCTGGGCCCGCTAGGCAGCCTGCGGGGAACCCTCTTCCCGCGTGGGCCCCTGTCCTGAGCGCCCTGCAGCTGTCTTTCAGGGCAGCTGTCCCCGCAGGCCTTGCCCAGCTTTCAGGGGGATCGGCTCTCACACCCACTCCCACATCCTGTGTCAGGAAAGCCAGGCTGTCTCCCAGCCAGCGCCTCACCTCCCCTTATCTGTCCCGGGGTTGCTTTTAGTAGTTTAAAAAGTTAGGAAAATATTGTTCAGAGCTGTGGCTGCTCCTGAGTGCTTCCTGCTGCTGGGAGTGAGGCTTCAAAGGTCATTTCGTCCGTTGATCAGTGAGAACATATTTACTGAGCACCGGCCGCTTTGTGCCTGGTGGGCCCTGCAGCCAGTCCCCCGACGCTCCCCCAGCTCCAGTTCCTTCTGAGGCACCACGGGGTGGCAAGTATGGAGTGGTAAACACGGGAGTGGACACGCGTTCGCCCCTGTGTTACTCTCACCTCTCGGCGTGACTCCTGACCCAGGCCAGGGGTCGGTTTTCTGCCGCCCCTTTTCTGTGGCTTTTTCTGGGGGGCCCGCCCTGGGTCTCCCAGAAGCTGCTGTCTCCATGCGGCTGCCTCCCTGACCTGCTCCTGCCTCTGCCTTATTCTGCCCTCAAAATGCGCTACCTTTGAGACAAGGGCAGTTTGGTAGGTTTGGTTTGTCTGTGTCCAGGACTAGATTGGAGTTTCTCGAGTGCAGGGACCCCTCTTAAAGTCTAAAGACTGAGAAGTCTTTAGCCCCGTGGATGCACGGATGTCCCTGGAACGAGTGGTGAATATGTGCCCATATCTGCACACAGGAGGAGGCTTTCTGTGGGCCGGGGGTGTTTGTTGCAGGCTTTCTGGGAACGGTGGCATTGGCGCTCCCCCTTAAAGCAGTGTCTGCTTGCTTTTGGATACCTGGGTTCAACAGGCATCTAGAATGGAATCTGGAAATCAGGTTCGTAGAGAAGTGCCTCAGGCTATCAGACAATCAGTTTGGTTAAGATCTGCAGGTGGCTTGCTCTGGTGGCTGAGAGGAGTGGGGCGTCTTGTTGGGGGGTGGGCATGGCCCAAAGCAGAGATCCTTAAGGCTTTGGGGGGAAATATTGGGACACTGTGGCTGGACTAGAATTTCTTTTACATGGAGCACTGGGACAGGACGTTTGAAAGATGACTGGGCATGCACTGTGGTGGACCTGGGATGCTAATCAAGGTGCGAGGCCTTCATGTGGCCGGCCAGGGGAAGTTTCTGAGCAAGAAAGTAACATGATGAAAACAGGCACTAAACCATACCCTGCAGAGGGGACATGGGCTATATTTTTAAAGCACAGAGTCCTAAACTTCCTCTTATTACTCATTCCAAGTGCTTCTGGGTGTCTAACCTAAATCTTTCTGGCTGCAACCAAAGTACAGTTTGTCTCCTAGGAATTGGAAAACACCTGGACAGAACAGTCATCCTCCCATTTCTGTCAGCGAGAACCCACATATCTCAGTGGAATCGGTATGCGTGCCAGGGTTCTGGGCCAAGTTGGCAGAGCCCTGGGGCACGGGAGGGCACTGTAGCCGACATCGATACGGGGCCCACCTCTCGGGGTAGGGGCTGGGGTCCTCAGAGCCCCCGGTGGGTTAGAAGCCCTGGATTTGTCTCTTGGGTGCTGTTCCCCTCCCCACTCCCGGTATAGGCAAACGCACTGCCCCTTGGAAAAGCTTGCAGGCATAGAGACAGGCCCTCGACCCTCCTCCCTAGTGAGGGTAAGAGAGAGAAGGCTGATAAAGGTCTCTAAGCCGGGAGAGGAGGGCATGGAGGAAGAACAAGGGAGGGGCAAAGGAGCAGAGGTGAGCGGTGAGGGGCTCTCACCCCTGCTTGTCAGGGTGCCCATCTATGCCCAAAGGCGGCTGTGCCAGGAGGGAGCAGACTGTGGTGTCTGTTCCCTGCCAGTCTCCAGCTTGTACCAGTCCTGGGCTCGGGGGCGGGGAGCTCGAGTTTAAGTCTGTCTGGTCCTCCTCTGTCCTCTGCTGTGGCTCTCGCTCCCTCCCTCCACCTGCCACCTGCAGCAGTGTCTGATGGAATCCCAGACACACTAGTCTCTAGAAAAGAAAGCTGTTCTTGAACAGGGACTCCCGCCCCACTCCCCCTGGGCTCCCAGGGCGAGTGGAACGTTCCTTTTAAAGGGTGAGCCGGGACCAGGTGAGCTACAGTGCAGACAGGAGAGAGGACTCAGAGCCACAAGTGGGAGGAGTGTGGCTGAGCCCCCATGCTGCCCACCTCCCCCCCAGCCCTTCCTCCCCAGCGGCTGGAGGGCCCCTTGCTTCCTGAGCCCAGACCCCAAACTAGGATGTGGCCCTGGGACACCTACAGAGGCCAGGTAGGCAGACGCCCTCTCAGGAGACCCTGCCCCTCGCGCCTGGGCACAGGCACTTTCCCACCCACCTGGCGCTGTCGTGCCCCACAGTTCTAGGGGCACATTCACACCGTGCTCCATGTGACTGGCACCCCTGGGGTGTGCTGGGGATGGGAAGGCAGTGCCAGCAGATAAGGAGGAGGGCAGAATTAGACACTTTTTTGTATTCCAGGCAAACAATAGGGAACTTCCAGGACGCTCGGGAGAGGGAGTTGCCTGTAAGAGGATCCCCGAGTGGACGCTCTGTGAGGTGCTTAAACAGGGTTTTGCATTTGCCGCTGGTTGCTTAATTAGACACCTACATGGTGCTCTCTGCTAATGACCGTATCTCCCGGGGAGATGACACATAAAGGGCTGGGTGGCTTCAGAGGCCAGCTGAAGTTCTCAAGGACAGCCACCTGAGAATGGGGGCGAGGGAGGTAGGACCTCTTGGCACTTCCTTGGGCCGATACAGACTCTAGACCATCAGAGAGAGTGGTGCTTTCTCTCCAGGGACTGAGGAGGGAAGCAGGGCTTGGGGCCCATCCTGCCTCCAGTCTTAACATCCTGTGTGGGCTCCAAACTCCTGGCTATGGTTTGCCTCTTCAGAAATGGGGAGGGTCATCCCCTGTGTCCAGGCAGTCACTGAGGCCAGATGACGCCAGTCATGTGCGTGCTTCTGGAGGTAAGTGCTCTGCCGTGCAGAGCAACTAGGGTTTTTTCCAGGCACCTGCACGTTAGGTTGGAAAGAGAGCTGGGTGGGCGGCTCTGACAATTGCCTGGAGGAGGGCATTGCTCAGCATTGTGAACTCCAACTGGACAATCAAGAACTTTTGTGGGATCTGAAGCTCAGTTTCGATAATGGGCTAAGAGCCTAGCCACAAATGTTTCAGAGCTGCTCAGAGGGTGTGCTAGAGGCAAAGTGACGCTGGTAATTTTCTGCTGGGGTTGGCAGAGATGGCCTAGTGTCATGGAAACTTTGGATTGTAGGGAAGGCTGAAGTTTGAGGCTGGGCAGACCGAGCTTTGAATTTTGGCTTCCCTACTTACTAGCTTATTCCCTGTGGGACTGGGGGACTGGCTGGATACAAGTGTTTGTGACTCTTCTTGCCTAACCCCACCTTCTGTAGCACATCTTCCTAAAACTGTGGTTTTGCAGATATAGGGCAAAGAGGCCCCAGCCCTGTCCTGCATGAGCCAGCCAAATATTTATCAAAAGCAGGGCTGCAGAGGAAAGGTGCCAGGATCCAGGTAAATGCTGTGTTTGTGGTGCCCAAATAATGCCATACTTCATGGGCTCCCAAGTGCTATAGCCCTGCTGGGAGGCCTGAGCCAGGCCCCTGTGAAGGCTGGTTGTGGGGAAGTCCCAGAGGGATGACAGATAAAGGAGAGGGTGGCTTTAGAGGCCAGGTGAAGCAAGGGGCCTATGAGCAGTTGGGTAGTAAGATGGCAGAGTGCAGGTGGGCAGCGTGAATGGCTCAGTCACACCCCTCCCACCTGTGTCAGTCCATGTGTGAGCCAGAGAGACGCCCTCCCATTCTGCCTCTGGGTATCTGGGGCACTGGCATCCTGGCTTTGGCTTGTCTTTGGTCTCCTTTCCTCCATCCTGGGGAGGCCTGAATACTTCAGGAGGATGCAATCTGATGGGCTGCAGGATGGCTGTATGCTTCTGATGGTCCTGATGGAACTTCTCATTTCTGCCCATTTCAAAGACAGGGTGATCTAGTGTCACGGAAACTTTGGACTGTAGGAAAGGCTGAATTTCGAAGCTGGGCAGACCAAGCTTTGAATTTTGGCTTTACTACTTACTAGCTGTGTTCCCTGTGGCCTAACACGGGATTTCAGAACCCACATGGCCATGGGTGTTGGTGATGATTCCTCCCATGGGGAAATAAAGCAGTCTATTCTACAGCATAACCCTGAATGCTTTCCTGTTGGGAAACAGGGACTATATTCAATTTCATTTCATAAACATTTACAAAATCTTCGTCTGCGTCTTTGGCTGCATCGCGTTTTACTTGTGGCACTTGGCATTTCCATTGTGGTGCACAGGCTCTCTAGCTGTGTCTCGGGGGCTCAGTAGCTGCAGCGCTCGGGCTTAGTTGCTCCTCGGCATGTGGGATCTTAGTTCCCCAACCAGGGATCAAACCTGCGCCCCCTGCATTGCATGGCAGATTCTTGACCTCTGGACCGCGCAAGTCTCTCCGTAGACATATTTTAGCAAAGATATTTCCAGTTCCAAAGAGTCAATGATTTTATGTTTTTTGAAAAAAGTATCTTGGAAGGAAGCAATATTCAAAAATTCTATTGTATTTGGCAATTACCATCGGTTTTATTTATTTCTTTTTCAACCCACTCAGGAAACCTTTGTTTAGCTCAGAACTGGAAATAATGGGTGGAGGCAGAAAGCGGGCTGATGGCACACTTCAGTAGCAGGATAGACCACCTTCAAAGGTAGTGCCTTGTCCTTGCGGGAGTCCATGTGGCTCGTTTGTCTTTTCCGAGTGCTGGAGGCAGCTTTTCCTCCTTTGGGTGGGAGAGAAGACTGCTTTGTGCTGAGATCGCTCCTAAACATGGAAGGTCTGATTCTGGGATCACCACAATTCCCCAGGAGAGGATAGGGAGTTTTCCCTTCACTACTAGGCAAATGCACGGAGATTGGAATTAGAGGGTTCCCCTGGGGCTTCCTGACTGCCTTCTCCAAAGCTCAGCCCCTTTCATTTGGATCAAACCTTGACTCTTTCCTCTCCCTAAATGTTTATCACCGTCAAAGACTTTGAGCTTGTGTACACTCTTGGCTTGCTGCATGTCTCAGAACCAGCTTCTGTTCTGGGTGGATCTGTGCTCTGTATTCCAAGCCTTCTCTAGCAGGATGGGAGATTAACAATCAAGCAACCATTTATGGCATTCCTACTGGGTGCAAGGCAGTAGTGTAGGAGACCCAGGAAGGCAAGGTATTGTCCCAGTCCTTAAAAAGCTCCAGTCTCTCTTTGGGAAATGAGCTTTACACAAGTAAAAAGTCAGTTAAGGGTACAAGGCTCTATGAAACGAGAGCCGAGTGATAGCAACAGTGGTAGGGGTGGGTGGGAGAGCAGTCGATTAGCTAGTGCTGGGCTGAGGCACCGGTGAACCAGGCCAGTGGATTTTGGACACTGATCACTGTGGAGAGATGGGGTGGGAGAGACTCAAAGCTGTGGTTATAAGCCTGGTTGCCTGGGACAGTTTATGTTGACATTTACAGAAGTAAGACAGCTTATATGGGGAGCCCATTAATAATTAACTGTTTTTATTTAAATTTTTTTTTTTTTTTTTTACACCATGCATAGGTTATACTTTTCAAAAGTACAGAATAGTATTCCATGAAGAGTTTCTCCTACCTCGTCTCAGATTTAGCCTCAGCTCCCTCCTTGGAGGTGATCACTGTTACCAGTGTCTGCTATGCCCTTTCTGAAATGCTCTAAGCCGGTCTAGGCTATGACCCATGGGCCAAATCTAGCCCCCCACCTAATTTTGTCTGAGAAAGACCCAGCAATGATGGTTACCCTTAAATGGCTAAGAAAATAAGAATAGTGGTTTGTGACGCATGAAAGTTGTATGAAATTTAAGTGTTTGTGTCCACAAGTACAGTTTTATTGTAACACAGCCATGCTCACTTCTTTATGCTCATTTATTTACACATTGTCTCTGGCTGCTTTTGTGCTACAAAGGCGGAATTGAGTATTTGCAACAGAGACTATAAGGCCCATTAAGCTGAAAATATGTGCCATCTAAGCCTTTACATAAAAAATTTGTTGACCTCTGCTCTAGGCAAACATATATAGGTAGTTACAAGTCATTTCTTAACCCAAATGGTAGCATATGAAGCTAAATGTTCTGCCCCTTACTATCTTCATTTACTGTATCTTGTAGACTGATCATATCAATACAAAAATATAGTCAGTGGGTGGTGAATCTTAATTTGATTTTAGGTATGTGAGTTTAAGGCCAAGCCCCTTGGGGAAATGCTCCTTGTCCAGCTGGGCTGAAGCTTGGAGCCTGGAGGTGAAGATGTGAGTGACGTCTGCTGGGAGGACTTCAACGCAAATCTATGACCTTGGCCTGTAGATCAAAGATTTTCCTTTGCAGAAATGAAGCATCACATGCTGAGCACGGTTAAAAGTAAACTGAATGCTAATAGGTTGACATAAAGACAATGAACTGGAAACAGTAAGCCAACCCCTGGAAGAACAGCAAGTACTAAAGGCCATTCAAGCCAGCCAGTAAGATCTAGCATGCAGTCACAGACAGAAGGGTGCTCAGTGGATCCTTACTGAATGCCTGTTGTATGCCAACTGCTTTATACATGTTATATATGTAGTCGCTACTCTCTCAGGTAGGATTTTTTTTTGCCTCATTTTACAAATGAGGATAAGGCTCAGAGAGGTTAAGTGAACAATTAGTGGTTCAAGTGATCATCTAGTTGTGTTAAAGCATCTGACTTTTAAAGCCTCTTTTTATTCTGCTACCCAAGATGCCAAATCTGGCTAGAAGTCATTGCCTAGCTTTGACAAGCCATTTCATCTTCCTGACCTCAGCTCTCTCATCTGCAAAATGAGCCAGTTGTCACCAGATTTTCCTTCCAACTCTCACCTGGCCTGATTCTGTTACGGCTAAAACATAAGGGAAAGGGGTGACTCTGTAAGAGCCAGATGCAGAAACTTGGAGGAGAGGAAGGTGTGGTTAGCAATTAATATATGCTAGACTGTGAAGAAAGCTGAGCGCTGAAGAAAGCTGAGCGCCGAAGAATTGATGCTTTTGAACTGTGGTGTTGGAGAAGACTCTTGAGAGTCCCTTGGACTGCAAGGAGATCCAACCAGTCCATTCTGAAGGAGATCAGCCCTGGGATTTCTTTGGAAGGAATGATGCTAAAGCTGAAACTCCAGTACTTTTGGCCACCTCATGCAAAGAGTTGACTCACTGGAAAAGACTCTGATGCTGGGAGGGATTGGGGGCAGGAGGAGAAGGGGATGACAGAGGATGAGATGGCTAGATGGCATCACTGACTCGATGGACGTGAGTCTGAGTGAACTCCGGGAGTTGGTGATGGACAGGGAGGCCTGGCGTGCTGCGATTCATGGGGTCGCAAAGAGTCGGACACGACTGAGCGACTGAACTGAACTGAACTGAACTGATATCAGTTATCTGGAAGCTGATCCTTAGGAGAGTATTATTCCTTGACATGGAGGAAGTCTCCAGAAATCTTTGCTCCTCAACTGGAAACTTCCCACCCTCCTCGCTGCTGTGACCCTGAGCGTCACTTAAGCACGTGGACTTGAACAGCTGGAGAGGGCGGGCTGGGAGAGCCTGTGGACAGCGCCTGGCAGTGTCTGGGCCCGCATGGCTCCGCTCTACTCGGGCGCCTGGAGGAGCTGCAGCTAGAGGGCTGTCTGATGCTCCCGAGCTGCAGGCTGGGTGGGGAGGAGGGGAGCGCGAGGGCGGGTAAGCCATCAGACCCGCGGAGCCGGGGGTGTGAGTGTATTTATATAGGACTGAGCCAACCTGCAGTTTCAGATTTCAGACTCTGCTTTATTGGAGAATTTTCCCTGGTTTTCAGTCAATGCTGTAACAGAGAGAAAGCTGACACCAGAGCCTTCCTGGAAGGCTGGGGAAATTCTGGATTGCCGGGCCCTCTCCTGGTCTCCTTCCTTCTCAAGGGAGGAGCCACTCTCCGATCAGGAGTGTTGTTAGGATTCTTTCCCAATCAACAGCCTGCGTCTTCCAGCTGGGTCCTGGCTGCCAGCATGGAAGGTAATATCTGGGGTCCCGGGCACCTGGGCTGGGAAGAAATGGGGCTGTCCAAGCCTTCAGGGGAGAGGACCCTGGGGGTAGGAGGATACACATGTTGGGCAAAGAGGAGTGGTTCACAATAAGAGAGATAAGAGAGAGAGAAAGGAGTGTCTGCTGAGGGAGAGGAAGGGCAGGGAGGGAGGCAGTGTGTCTGTGTGTGTGTGAAGCACTTCTATTGTTTTTGGAAAGCAAACCATCTTTACACTTTCTCTTTATTATCATCTCTTTATCTCCTAACAAATAAGAGTGTCCCATGAATATCTATCTTCCTTGAGGGTCTCCAATCAAAAAGTTAGAGAAAATTTCTGACTTTCTAGAATGTGAGTATTTTTTCACTTGTGGGATTGCAAAGGGAACTTAGGGACATGGAGGTGTGTGTCCAGAAGACTCTTGTCCCTGGAGTCAGCCCTGGGTGTTGCAGGCACTTGGAAACACTCCCGGTAGAGCTAACTTGTAAGTCTGTAGAGTGGGATGGTTTAACCAGTATAAATTCTAGCATGGCCTCCACGTAGTATTAGGGTGATCCAGCTGAATGAGATCAAAGCTATTAGAGACAAGTGCCAGGAGCACTTTCTTCTCAGAGCCTCAGAACTGGGCAGGATGGAGGCCAGTGCCTGGGGTGGAGGTGGGGTAGGGGCTTGGCACTCTTCCTGAAACCCAAGTTTGGATGGGGTGGTGATTGGTGAGTCAGACTGGCTGAATGCGGCTCTGTCTTCCCAGGGTTTGCGTGGTGTTTCTCAATGGCCAGGAGCAGAGATCAGAGGCCTACCTCATACCGGGGCTGGTGGGTGGGCAGCCGGGCCAAGGTGCCAGGACCTGTCTGTGCAGTGGTGTCCCCTGGGCAGCACGTGCTGTGCAGCAGGGTCCGCAGGAGTGGTGGGTGCTGGCCGGGCCGGGCCAGATGTGGCTTTTGAAAAGCAGATTTGGGGTGCTGAGATAAGCATTGGAAGAGGAGTGTGGTGGAGTCTGCTAGAGGCAGAACATGGAGTTCTGGAAAGGATCCAGGAGAGGGGACTAGGGAATCTTAGGTTCTGATACAGTTCAAGGCTGTAGCCAAACAGAGACCTCAACTCTCAACACGGATGTAACCTGTGGGTGAGAGGACCACAGTTTGCCTGCTGACTTCTGAATATAATGAGATGGATGGATGAGAGGTGATGAGGGCTAGGCAAAACACATTTTCAGCTTGAGAAATTATATACTGCAGTTGAGTCTGGGAGGCAATCACACAGTTATTTATTAGGCAGGATAATTAATATGTAGTGTAGCCTGGTTATTTTTGAAACTATGGGCATTTAAAAAAACTATTTTTTATTTACATCACCAGCTACTTCCAAATAGAATTTTAGTGGTTTTTTTTTTATATTTGGTAGATGGTGCAATGCATCAGTTTGGCCAACAGATAATAATAACCTTTCATTTCATTCACTTGTGTATGGTTTTCCAGCTGGGAGACACTCTCTGGCCCAGTTCAGCAGCTGTTTACCAAGCCCTGTTCTCTCCTAGGTGCTGTGTTAGAGACTGGGTATACAGTCTCTAAGACTTATCTACAGATAAGACCTGGTTCCGCCCTCAAGGATCTCACAGTCACTGTAACCCTATCAGGAAGACAGAATATCATTCCTATAACATAGATGAGGAGGCGGGAGCTAAAAAGTGCTAAGGGACTCACGGTTAGTCAGCAGAAGGATTAGGATAAGATGCAACTCCTAATCCAGTGCTCTTTTGTGTTTCCTCTGCCCCGAAGTAGTGTCAACTTCCCTCCACTTCATCCCCCACCTTGTCTCCACCAGAGTCACGAGCAAGCAGCCATTGTCTGTGGAAGGCAGCATGGAAAAAGTGCTTCCTGCAATGGAGTCGGTCCTCTCTTGGGTCCTACTTGTGCAACTGAAATGGCATCAGTGGGTCTGCATACATGTGAGCTGCTGACCTGATCCTCTCTACCACTCCCCAGTAGCCTCCTTTAGCTCTTTATTCTTTTCTTTTTCTTGCGGGTGCGCCGGGTCTTCGTTGCTGTGGGCTTTCTCTGGCTGTGGTGCACAGGGGCTACTCTTCATTGCCGGGCACGAGCTTCTCTGAGCAGCGGCTTCTCTTGTTGTGAGCGCAGGCTGGAGGCGCCCAGGCTTCAGGAGTCGTGGCTGACAGGCTGAGTCTCTCCTCGGCATGGGGAGTCTTCCAGGACCAGGCATCGACTCGTGTCCCCTGCCCTGGCAGGCAGACTCCTACCTGCTGTTCCACCGGGGAAGTTCTCTCTCAGATCGTTCTTGACTTTGGGCAGATTATCTTCCTCCCCCTTTTTTCCTGGATTATCTGAACAGACAAGGGGACAGTAAAATCCAGGAGCTCATGGAAACCTGGGAGACTCCACGAGGAGGTAGATGCTCACTGAACACTGGATTTATAAAATAATCAACATTGCTTAGTTCTTTGTAGTTGACAGAGTGTGTTCACATGAGCAAAGATGCTTGTCGATTCCCCCTCCCTTTCAAGTCTGCCAGCTCTGATTTCCTGGAAAGGTCTGAATCACCAAAGCTTAGGATTGTTCTCTTCATTTTTAGGCTTAAGCTGAAAAGGACATAGAGAGGTCATCTATCCCAGTGATTATCAAATTTTGGTCTGTGACAAGAGTTTTCACCAGTCTGAAATGAAATGAGAAAAGAAAGGGAAAGCATATTGAACTTTTTGGCAGGGAAGCAAAAATGTATTCAGTTTAAAGGATTTCTTTTGGGGGCAGGAGATGTACTCAAATATTTATTCTGAGGCTATGGCTTGCTTATTCTTTTCAAGAATTGGTGATGAGAGTAGATGGTAGGTAGGCTTTTTAAATATCCTTATTTGGCAAATTGAAAAGTTGGCAACTTTATAGTGGTTCCTTAAATTTCATTTTTTGAAATTTAACTAGTCCATGAAATCAAAAAATCTTGCCTCCAGGCACGATTTTCTTCAAACAGATGAGACTCTACTTCCCTGATAGGGGTTCTTTGGGGCAGATTTCTGAAAACTTGGATTCTGATCTTGTCATCACTGTTCTTTCCCTCTGGGTTCTTGGGCCATGATAAACTCACATAGAGTCTCGGTTTCTTCATTTTTCCATTGTGGGCGGTTTCTGCCTCCAGGACAAGGTCACCAGCAGAGGAATGTGTTCTCACTTCCTCCTCGCCTGAGTCTGAGACTCTCAAAGGGGTTCTGGAATCAGGCCTTGCTGGTTCCTATTCCTATAGTCATTTTTAAGAAATAATGGAAGTCATCTCCTTTGCTTGGAAAAGATGGAGAGGGTTTGTAGTTTGAAATAGGCAGCAGCATGAGGTACATTTCACATTTGAAGCTTGGTGTCCAGTGTTAATCATTTGGAAGCACCTTTTTAACTAGGTAGCCAAGAGACAAGGGTATTAAAAAGGTCTTGCCATCAGTTTTTGAAATGGTGGATATCAAGTGGAGCTTTTCTAAATCTGGAGGCTCCTGAGGCCTTAGAGTGTTTTGAGTCTTTTACCTTCTGTAGTCAGGCCTGAAATAGCAACAAATATGTGGGAATTCCCGGGCAGCCCCAGCTACCAGACTGAGACTCGTGGTTGGGTGTGCACATGTGTGCAGACTTGTGGGAGAGAAGACGTTTAGAGGAGAATCAGTTTGAAATCACCCTAGAAATTGAACTAGATGCTCTTTTTGAGACTTGTTCTAGGACCTTTTTTTACTGAAAGCCCGGGAATCTTTTTGTAGGATAGAATTTTCTGATTTTCCACCCTAATTTTATGTTCTGAAACAAGAACCCTCCTAACCTAGGAAAGCAGCGTTTGGACTTAGTTGAGTTTGGGCGTTTGGTAGTAGACTCACCCCAAGCTTCCGTGGGGAGGAGGGAGACGTGGGACAGACTACTAAAGGCAACAGGAGAGCCGCAGGCTCTGAGCCAGAAGACCAAGCCCAGGGCGAAATCCTCTCAGAGGTTTCTGGATGGTGGTGGGGCACGAGTACAGCCACCTGGGAACAGCGCTACGGAAAAGCCTGAGCCTGTGGATGATGGACACCACAGCCTTACTCAAACCAACGGAGAGGGACGGACAAAGTGAGAAGGATCCAAGAAGTTCAGATGGGAGATCTCTGCCGCCCGCAGAGCTCCTGCCCAGGAGACCCCTCCATGGGCCCTCTGATGGCTCCGCCGAGGTTTGGGGCCGTGGTTTTCTTAGCTCATCCCTGATCACCAGCAATGTTGGCTTTCCCCAAGAGAGCTTTCATGAGGATTTTGTCCTAACTTTGGGTAGATCGGGACACAGAGTCAAGGAGCACAGTGAAATTCTTGGAGAAAATCTCTTCTGAAATTTTCAAGCCAAAGGTGAACGCCATTCAGCATGCCTTTTTCTGACAGCAAAGGTCAGCAAGATGTGACTGGAGCTTCACAGACATCCCCATCCTCGTCACAGTGAGGTAATAGAAAGCACTATCCTTTTTCTGACTGCAAAGGTCAACAAGATGTGACTGGAGCTTCACAGACGTTCCCATCCTTGTCCCAGTGAAGTGACAGAAAGCACTATCCAGGCTCCAGGGCCACCTTTCCTTTCCATTGACTGCATGATTTTGGGCAATTCAGTCCCTCTCTAGGCCTCAGATTTCTCATCTGTGAAGCAAGAGGGTTGAATTTGATTGCCACCATCCTACTCAGCTCTGCATGCACCAATTCTCCATTTGACCAACAGACCTTATCACTCCGAGAGTCTTCTATCTTCCTCTGAGATGCAGGTCTGCTGTCCAGCAGTTGCAGGTCTGTTGGAAAAGTAGCTTGAGGTGGCAGGATAAGATGAGTTATTTTCGAGACAACAGACCCAGGGTCAGAACTGAGATACCCACTTGGACAATCGTGCATCAGGACAGGTTAAGTCCTTCACAGTCGTTAGTAAGTCCCTGAAATGTACGGCTAGAGCCAAGGGACCTGTGAATAACAGTTGCCCAATATTGGTCACAGTTATGGGCCCGGGTTTTCTACTATTTTAAAAGCCTCCTGGGGTCATGAAAGAGCATTAGCGAAACTTGCCAAACCTGTTCCACTGCGTGTCCGAGGTTTGTTTCTCATCCAGAGTGTCCATCTTCATCATTTCTCTCACACTCAGCATCTTTTCTTCCTTTAGCCCAATTCCCCACACTCTTTGGCTCTCTCCACGCCTTAGCATTCCCCAAGTCTCTGTCACCCCTTCCCCTGAGAATGCCTCTAGGGAGGAGGGAGCAGAGGTGAAACTGTGGGGCAGTGGTAGTGGAGAAGGTGCTAGGAGCCCAATGAGGTGGGGAGTTGGAAGCATATTTGGAATATTCAGGCATGTCTATACCTGAAGCCAATCAAATACCAGCACGCTGCCTCTGCCAGCTCTGTTGGGGTGGAAAAGCAGCAGATTCTTATGGGCTGATGGGCTGGTCTTTGGATCCCCTCCCCTCCCCATGCCAACTTGTGTTCTGGGAAGCTGGCTCCAGGCTGCAGGAACCCAGGGACCCAGAAGAGATTCAGATTGTGGCAAGGCAAAAGCTTTCAGTATTTGTCAACATCTTTAGCTTAAATAACCCTGATGGCCTTCCTGAGCCACCTGACTTCAGGGGCTGGAGGAGGAGCTCAGATAGCTCCAAAACTCATCATCTGAAATGCCTGGGGCCTGTGGATTTCAGAATGGTAACATGATGCACACACTATGTATTACATAAAAACCTCCGGCAGAGTCTGGAACAGCTCCAAAATCACACATATTAATATTTCCGCAGCAAGATGTGTCTAAAGAATCACAGAAGTGGGATTTTTTAAAAAGGCTAAAATGAGTCTCATGCCAGTTCAAGTGATGCTACCAACTAGGTTTGAGTCAGGTTGGGTTCTGCCATCAATCCAGTTAAGAAAAAACTTTACATTTTCAGATATTTGTGGATTTGGGAATGTAATTAAGGCATTGCAGTTCTATACTGCCTCATATAACCCTATCACATGGAATTAGCATTCCCATTTTACAGATGAGGAAACTAAGGCTCAGAGAGCATCAGTAGCTTGTCTAATGCCATTTGGCGGGTAAGTGGATTCCAATCAGAGCTGACCCGTGATTCCATACCACCCCTGTTCATCTCCAGAGACAAGCCATTTCCTCCGAGGTAGGGCGCACTTTACCTTTGGGAGTGACTGAAGGAGATTTGGGGGTGTGTGGGTGGGGGCGGAGCGCTGACTTTGGCATCTTCCCTCATTAGGAATGCTTTTCCTGCACATCTGATAGGGATCATTTACTGACTTGTTCTTATTTATACTTTGACTTCTGGGATCCCAGTAAGCTAAGGTCTCAGAAGAGAAGAAGCTAAAGTTCAGTCAATTTTGTGGCTTACAAGACGAATCCAGCTGGCTTCATCGGGGCTGTGAGAGCCAAGAACAGATGGGGTCAAGTTGGGTTTAGTGAGAGAAGCATCACTTCAGTGGAAACAACTCTGCAGAACCAGTGGGATACAGTGCTTTCTGCTTCCCCGCCCACCACCTGCTGCAGAAGGCTTGCCTTGAGCAGGGACCCATTTGAGAAGACTGTCTGGAAGGATAACAAACTCCAGATGAGGGTGAGAATGGTATGCAGCTTGAAGTAAGGAGAATTCAATTAGGAGGGTTTCACTGGTCTTCATTAGTGATGTGAAAAAAAGGTCAAAGGAAGAGCTAATTCAATTTATTGAAGATAGACCACATGGTTTTTAACACTTCATTGGACAGATGATCGTTGGTCTGTTGTCTGGGCAGTGACATATGTAACCTCCCTCCCCGACCTGCTAACTGCTGTCAGACAGTGCCTGCTATTCCTGTGTCACCTCTCCGACAGGAAGGATTTGAGCTCTTATTATGCAGGCGCACAGGAGCCCGCAGCGTCCTGTGCTGTCAGGAGCCTTCCATCCGTGAATTCCAAGCAGCTCGCAGGTCAGCCGCTCTGTCTGGGGAGTGGCCTGTGCTGTGTGTGTCCTTCCCTAGGAAGCTACCGTTAGGAGGAGTGGTAGGTTCGTTGCCATAGTGACAAGGAACATCTGCTCTGGCCAACTAGAGAACAGAGGAGGAAGATATTCTTAAAGGGACCGTTAGCTCATGGATTTGGTGGCAGGGAAGAATTGATGCTTTTGAACTGTGGTGTTGGAGAAGACTCTTGAGAGTCCCTTGGACTGCAAGGAGATCCAACCAGTCCATTCTGAAGGAGATCAACCCTGGGATTTCTTTGGAAGGAATGATGCTGAAGCTGAAACTCCAGTACTTTGGCCACTTCATGCGAAGAGTTGACTCATTGGAAAAGACTCTGATGCTGGGAGGGATTGGGAGCAGGAGGAGAAGGGGATGACAGAGGATGAGATGGCTGGATGGCATCACTGACTCGATGGACGTGAGTCCGAGTGAACTCCGGGAGTTGGTGATGGACAGGGAGGCCTGGCGTGCTGCGATTCATGGGGTCGCAAAGAGTCGGACACGACTGAGTGACTGAACTGAAGTGAACTGAACTGAAGTGTTTCTAAAGGCCTGAAGGACAGAGCAGATCCCTTAATCTGAGAGAGCTGTGAGTCTCTAAGGTGGCAAAGGACCCTCGTTTGCTTTGGAAAGGGCAGGAGAAAGGATATAAATTTTCTCCTCTCCTGAATAACGAATGTCCTCTGGGAACATGCTCCCAGACCCCTGGCCCATCCGTCAGCAGAGGTGGCCTACCACCTTCACTAGGGACTTAGCTCACCCATGTGGCCCGCACTTCTCCTGTTGCCAGCTCTCTAAACACCCGAGGAGCTTTCCCTGACCTGGGAGGCAGCAAATCCACCTGCTTTCTCTGACCCCTACCTACATCCACCCTGTCCTCCTGCATGGCCTTCTAGGCCAGCTCAGGTCTTAACAGCACTGTGTTCTGCAACCCTTGGGCAAACTCCTTGGCCCTTTTCCTTCCTCTTCCTTCCTTTTCTTCCTCATGCCGGCCACATCTACAGAGTTTAGACGCTGGATCCTCCAGAATTCATCTTGTCTCTCTTCCTGATGTTAGTTATAACTTTTGAGTATGTTACTGGAACTGCTCAAAGGACTTGAAGCCCCAAGGGGATTGCATTGTGAAGTTCAGAGGGATGGCTGGGCTGCAGGAACAAGCTAGAATCAAGAAGCTGGCTGGTGCAAGTGTGGCCTTGCCCATTGGTCCTCTTCATGGGCTGGCTTCAGGCTCTTCTCCCTGCGGGGCTGTCCTGGCTCCGTGTCAGTCTAAAGAGATGGCTTCTCGCAGCTCCCTTGTGTACATGTCACCTGAAGAAGGACTGGTCTTTTTTTTTCTCTCAGTTCCAATTCCCATCCCTGGAAAGGTGTTTTGGCTGAGCTAGGGTTGGATGGCTACCTGGAACCAAGAGAGTGGCATGAGGTTGCAGGAACATGGCTATTACCGCTGTAACTCTGTGGTATCGGGGTGGAGGGGCAGTGTCTAGAAAGGGATGGGTACTTTCTTTTTTGGAGGGGGGGGATGGGTACTTTCTATCACCGATAGCCTTTCCTGGACCTCCAAGCCCAGAGGTGTTTGATTTGCAGAGTTTATACACCCCAATATCCTTTGTCCAGCTCTCTCCCCACCTGTCTACGAGGCTGCCGAGGCCTAGGGGGTAGTAACGGCAGTGTGGCTGAAGAGGCCCAGGCGTGGCTGTCCTCGCCATTCCCCACGGGTGGACAAAGTGTGGAACCTGAATCTTGAAGGCCATTCAGGGCCCCACCCTCCCCAGAGGTAACATTCTATCCCTTTAGTAAAGTCCTTCATGAAAGATTTATTGTTTCATCAGACACTAGGGAGTCAGGATCTAAAAGCCACACATCAAAAGCTTATCACTGTTTCTACATTCAGTCTTTGGTATTGTCGTTGAGTCCACGGTCCCCCATTCCATCTTGGGCTTGTTGGAGGACCGATGCCATCTTGTTTGGGTTAGTATTGAAACAGGGACCATGACATCATCACCTTGTGTGAGACGACAGGGTGGCTAGGCCAGGGTGTGTGGGATTGGGAACCATTTCTGGCTGGCTGTTGCCCTTAATCCAAATGAATTCCAAAGAAAACACAACGAGGGGTCAGGTTTGTCTAAGCTTTTCGTGGCGCTGTGTCTCCTTCATGCCTTCCCCTGCCAAAAGCCTCAGCTCCATCCACAGTGATGGCAGACACCCCAGAAGTGCGGGGACTGGAAGGGGTGGGCGTGTGGGGAGGCGGCCCAACCTGGCTCTGCTCTGGGAGGGGCGTGCGGGAGGGCAGTGGGGAACTGAGCCCTCCCCTGCTCCAGCCTGACGCCCCTGGAGCCTGGGAGCCGAGGGCGTCTTTGGGTGGAGGAGAGGGAGGGCCTGCAGGATCCCAGGGGCTGAGCTATTTCTGTAACCCAGAACACACATGCCACAGCCACAGAGAAGGTCAAACTCTGGGCGCAGGGCTGGAATGCAGGGGCCAGGCAGCGGAGGGAGCTGCGGTCGCACCCCTCCTGGCAGCTCAGCCGGCCCCTGCATTGCTCCCTGGGGAAGGTGCGTTACCCAGAGCAAAGTGCGTGGCCTGGGGAGGGACGGTGGCAGAGATGCTGGTGCAGTGCTTTGGAGGGGTTTGGGGAGAGCACCAAATCCAAATACCCATTGCACTGGGATGGGGAGGAATTTAATTCCAGGGTGTGGGACTCTATTTCATGCTCTCTGCCATGGAAAAATCAGGTCAGGCAAAGCCCTGTGTGAAGGGCAAGAGAAACAGCGCTGAGGCTGGGCCCAGGAGGCTCGGACAAGCACAGGTGTGTGAGTTGCGCCCGTGTTCAGAGGTCCGGACGGACAGATGCGGGGTCAGTTTACGAGAAGCAGGGTCAGCCTCTGTCCGCTCAGTGTGAGCCTCCCACCCACAGCGGCCCCGTCCAAGGCCCCTCTTCACTTGGGTTTGCAGTCCTTTCCTTCGTAAGCGCTGCCCACGTTGATGCGCTTCAGGCCCACTCACCTGGCTCCGCCCCTGCGTCCTGGGCGCCGGCACGCGCACCGCCCCTCGTCCCCGCCTGCCGCTGCACTAGCCCTTCCTCCTGCGTACGGTGCCCGCTGTCCTTCACGCTGTGCCCGCATCCTCACACGTGCTTGTGTGTGGTTTGGGGCTTCTGGGGTTTCTGTTTATAGTTAGAAAATCGCCCTGCTCCCGCTCTGCCTTTGTCGCAGGAGAACCATCTTCCTGGCTGAATCTGACCGCCGCCTGACCCTTGGGCGCCCTGCCCTTGGTCCGCCCCTGTTCAGCCCCCTGCTGCGTGTCTGCTGGCTTGTCTGCCTTCTCCTGCTGTAGGGCTCCTCAGCCGGAGGACCCTAAGACGGGAGCGTGCTCCAGAGGGGCTTAGGCTTTCCTGGACGGGTAACCTTCCCCACCTCCTTTGCCCGGCTCTTTGCTGAAGTGCCCAGGACTTAGTAGCCTCTTGTACGCTCTCATCAACTCTGCGGACAAGGTGGCTCCCCGCTCAGGCCCGGTGGGCCCCAGGGGCAAGCACTTGCCCGCATTATACAGCTGCATGGGCGACTACCAGCACTAGGGCCTGAACCTTCCCAGACAACTCCTCCAGCCCAGGGATGTGGCCCCTAGATGGACTTGCTGTTTAACTTCCAAGTGTGACATGACATAGAAAAACAAGATCCCCTCCTCGTTCAGAGCACGGTAGGACAGACCTCCGTCCTCTCTAAGATTCTTAGGTGTCGATTATGCTGGCTCCTGAGGGTAAGGGGTCTGCCTCAGATGATTGGGAGTGGTCTGAGGTGGGTGGGGGCTTCAAGGCATTCTTAACTAGGTTGAGAATATCCAAAATACTATCTTGATGGATAACTTCTTTAGGAGCAGTTGTTAAGCATTTGTCTTCATGTGTCAAAGTGCTGAGGGGTTTTATAGTCAGAAATTAGGCCATCACTTCCTATGAGCGAATGATCTGAGGCAGGGGCAGATAGTAATGATTTCTGGCATTTATTGAACATTGCAAGGTCCGGGTCTCTCAAATTCTCTGCTTGTATAATCTCATTTAATCCTATGACAAACCCTTGAGGTAGCAGTTTATATTATCTCTGTTTGCAGATGGGGAGATGAAAGCACAGAAAAGTTATCACTCACTCAGAGCCCCTTAGGTAATAACCGGTGCCGTCAGATTGGAATTGGGGCGGTCTGACTTCGGAGCCAAAAATCCCAAGGCCAATGCAGATTCAACTCCACAAAAATAAACTAAAGGGTTAGTTTGTAGGATGATGCATGAGAAGGGAATTTCAAGTTGCACAACAAACTGGAAGTGGGAAAAGAGTTGGCTTTGGGCTGTGTCCTGGGCTCTCACCCTGGCTTTCCCGTTTCCAAGCTGCCTAGAGCTGCTTCCCTGATGGCTCAGCTTCCTCCTCTGCAAGTGCAGGGCCGTGGTGCCTGCCTCAGGAGGTTGAGCAGAGAATGTGCTAGTTTCATGGCCTGGGTCAGTGTTAATTTCCTTTCTTTTCGGTGCCAGTTGTCAAGTCTTCCTGGAGCGAGTGAGGAGTGATTTGAGAATTCAAGGTTAATTCTTTTTTTGAGAAGCAAATGTCTAACCAGCCCTCCAAGACCTGATCTTCCGGACAAGACTTCCTACCATTACCATTTCCTACTGGTCCCTGCTGGGACTGCCTGGAATTGGAGGAAAGACAGGCTGGACAGAGAGGAGTGTTTGGCTTAATGTAGCTCTCAGACCGCCGTCACCCTCTGACCCTTATCACTTTATTTTTTCCTTTTAAAAATAAGGACATTCTCTTACATAAACCCAGTACAGTGTACAAATTCAGGAAACAACACTGATACGTTACTATTATCTAGTAGACAGGCCATATTCAGTTTCACCAGTTGCCCTAATAATGTCATTGGAATCTAATCCAGGAGCATGTCTCTGCTCCTCTTTAATCTGGAATAATTCCTCAGCCTTTCTTTGTTTTTCATGCACTGAGGTTTTTTGAAGAGTGCAGACCTCTCCCTGGCCCTTTCGGGGCCCTGTCTCGTCTCCCTATCTCTCTCCCAGTCTCTCCAGTCTCATCCCTGAGCAGGGCTGAGTAAGGTAAGGTGGTTGAGGCAGTCTCCTTAGGCACAGCATTTAAGAGGCTGCCAGAAGACTCAGTAATCAAGATAAATAGCATTTATTGCAATATTAAAAGAAATAAAAATCAGTGTGAAAATTTCACCAAGGACAAAATATCAACATTTTCAGTAACAACAGAATCAGTAACAGTGCCACCCTAAGCTATGTTGGAGCCTCAGGCGAATTGGAAATTGTGTACTACTAAGGGAATGGCACCCCACTCCAGTACTCTTGCCTGGAAAATCCTATGGACGGAGGGGCCTGGTAGGCTGTAGTCCATGGGGTCGCTAAGAGTTGGACATGACTGAGCGACTTCACTTTCACTTTTCACTTTCATGCATTGGAGAAGGAAATGGCAAGCCACTCCAGTGTTCTTGCCTGGAGAATCCCAGGGACAGAGGAGCCTTGTGGGCTGCCGTCTATGGGGTCGTACAGAGTTGGACATGACTGAAGCGACTTAGCAGAAGCAGCAGCAATCTGGTCTTTATTTAAAATATTTCACGCATTATGGATATTTTGCACTAATTTTTATTCCAAAATACTGCATAAAACTTTGATCAAACTTGATCATTGAGCTTTTCGATGCCTCTTACGTTTTGCACCTTGCAGCGTGGATTTCCGCCCTCCCGTCACCCTGTCCTCAGAACAAGGGAGAGAGGAGGGGGGCTCCCAGCCCCCACAGAGCAGGGGGGCAGATGAAGAGGGGAAGGAGGCGCAGGGCCTGGAGCCCTCTAACAGCTTCCAGCTGCTTCCTCATCCACCAGACTTCTGCCTTGGGAGTGGTGTTAGGTTGGTTTCCCTCCTCTCTCATCAGATACGCGGTCTGATTAGACCCTCAGATCCCCTCTTCTCTCCCAGGCGAGCCTGTCTTAGTATGGCATGGTTCCCCTTAGCTGAGCTGATTATGACCTGAGACCTGCCCCGTTTTCCTCCGTCCTAGGATCCCTTCCAGTCTCACAGCACCACTTGTGTGCTACGAGAACGTCTGCTCAGCGTGGGGCGAGCGCCCCGATGCTGGTCTGCGTTCCATGCTCCTGGGAGCCGAGCCAGGGCTGAGGGACGGGCGGGGTGCCCCCAGGCTGCGGGCAGACCGTAGTTAGCAGGAAGAGCTCCACGCTGAGGGTAAGGGACTCTTGTAGGAGGTGGGTGATCTTACCTCTGTGAGCCTCAGGCTTTCTGTTTGTATGTTTTTTTGTAAAATGAGAGTGTTAACATTTTTCTGCCTACCATATAGAACCATAAAAGAATCATGTGCGATGATGAGGAGAGGACTTTGTGAACCAGGTTTTATTTGATATTTTCCCTTCTGTCATAAAACAAACAATTATTTTTATAAAGACGATCTTCAGGTCTGCCAAATTATTTGACCTAAATCCAGGAGAGAGGTCCAGGCTGATTCAAGGCCACATCGGTGCCCGTCTTTAACCAGCCGTCAAAGCAGGTCTCTAGGGAAGCTGGAATCCCCACCCTGCCCCGCCACACCCCTACCTGCCCAGATCCATCACAGCAGAGGCCCAGGGGTAGGTGGTTTTTTTTTTTAATGTCTCATCTGAAGACTTTTCTTTTTTATAGCTTTAGAGAGGTACAATTGATTTATGATAACTATTGAAGGGGTAAAATTTGATGCATTTATTTTTAGACTGTAGCTACAATTAAGATAGTACACCTGTATCTGCTGCTGCTGTTGCTAAGTCGCTTCAGTCATGTCCCACTCTTAGCAACCCCATGGACTGCAGCCTACCAGGCTCCTCCGTCCATGGGATTTTCCAGGCAAGAGTCCTGGAGTGGGGTGCCATTGCCTTCTCAGACAATGTATCTATCACTCCCCAAAGTTTCTTCCTGCCTTTTTGAAATCCCTCTGTCTACTCCATCGCCATAATAACTGCTGATTTGCTTTCTGCCACTATAAATTAGTTTACCTTTGTGAGGGTTTTGTATAATGGAATCATAAAGTATACATTATTTATTTGGGGGAAGGGAGTTCAGCTTCTCTCTCTCAACACGATTATTTTCAGATGCATCTGTGTTGTTATGTATGTTAATAATTCATTTCTTTTTATTGTTGAGTCATGTTCCATTGTATGGATGGTACACATAATGTATTCTCCTATTCACGGACATTTGAGTTTCTTGCAGTTTGGGGCTCTTACAAACAAACTTCTATGAACATTTGTGTTCAAATCTTTGTGTGGACATATATTTTCATTTCTTTTGGACAAGTACCTAGGAATCCATGTATGTTAAACTGCATGGAAAAGTTTGGCAGTTTCTTAAAAAGGTAAACAAAGTGGAAGTACCATTTGCAGCCTTATCAGCAGGGTATGACTTTCAGTTCATTTACATTTTGGTCAACATTTGGTATGATTAGTCTTAATTTTAGCAGTTCTGGTGGGTGTATTAGTGTTAGCTCGTTGTGGATTCAATTTGCTTTTCCCTAATGACTAATGATGTTGAGCATGTTTTCCTGTACTTTATTTGACATAGCGTTTCCTCTTTGGTGTAGGATCTGTTTAAATCTTTTGCACATTAATGGACTTCCCTGGTAGCTCAGCTGGTAAGGAATCCACCTGCAATGCAGGAGACCCATTCGATTTCCGGGTCAGGAAAATCCCCTGGAGAAGGGATAGGCTACCCACTTCAGTATTCTGGCCTGGAGAATTCCCATGGGGTCGTGAAGAGTGGGACAAGACTGAGTGACTTTCACTTTCACTTTGCTGTCCTGATATTTAGGTGTAAGAGTTCTTTATATATTCTAGATGAAAGTCTTATGTCACATGCTTTGCTAATATTTTCTCTAGTTTATGGCTTACCTTTTTATTTTTGTAACATGTTTTGAAAAGTAAAGCTTTTTGTTTCAATGAAGTTTGATTTCTTGATATTTTGTTTAAAACTGGTGCATCTTATGTCGTATTTAAGAGATTTGCCAAGCCAAAAGCCACTTAAGATTTTTTCCTCTGTTTTCTTCTAGAAATCTTATAGTTGAAGCTTTTCATTTTAGGCCTTGGTCCATTTTAAGTTAATTTTTAATGGTAAAGTCGAGGCATTTTGTTTTTGCTTTTGGTATATGGACCTCTAGTTTTTCTAGCACCATGTACCGAAAAGACTGTCATTCCCCCATTGAAATGTCCTTATGCTGCTGCTGCTACTGCTGCTAAGTCGCTTTAGTCGTGTCCGACTCTGTGCGACCCCAGAGACGGCAGCCCACCAGGCTCCCCCGTCCCTGGGATTCTCCAGGCAAGAACACTGGAGTGGGTTGCCATTTCCTTCTCCAATGCACTAAAGTGAAAGGTGAAGTCGCTCAGTCGTGTCCGACTCTTAGCGACCCCATGGACTGCAGCCCACCAAGCCCCTCCGTCCACGGGATTTTCCAGGCAAGAGTACTGGAGTGGGGTGCCATCGCCTTCTCTGGAATTATCCTTATACTTCTATGGAAAACCAACTGACCGTATATGAATGGGTTTATCCCTAGACTCTATTCTGTTCAGTTTATCTGTAGGTGTATCTTTATGCAGATACCACATTGTCTTGACTACTGTAGATTCTAATCTTAAAGTCAGATCATCTAAGACTTCTAACTTTATTCTTCTTTTTGTAACTTTTGGGGGTTATTATAGGTCCTTTTAATTTCTATATGAATTTCAGAGTACCTGTATCAATTTTTACAAATAACCTATTGGGATTGTATTGACTCTATAGGAAAATTAGTGGAGAATTGATATTCTAACAATATTTAATTTCCTTTTTCATACAAACAGTATATCTGCCTTTTATTTAGATTTGATTTAATTTTTCTCAGTAGTAGTTTAGAGTTTTTGGTATATAGGTCTTGCACATCTGTTGTCAAATTTATTCCTAAATATTTCATATTTTTTACCCTGTTGTATGTAGTATTTTTAAAATTTCAATTTTTCACAGTTTGCTACTAGTATCTAGAAATAGAACTGATTTTTCTATGTTGACTTTATATCCTGAGCCCCTGTCCCCCTTTAAAACTCAGTTTCACAGAGTGGGAACCTTTAAATACTGAGATGCAGGGCTTTTACATGAAATGCTAAGCATTTACAACAAAGGCACAAACATCAGCGTCCTTTCCCGGTTTAAGCTGATCACACTCTGGCAGTCCTGCAGCCAGCTGTGGCTCTAAGGGACGTGAGCGGGGAGCGGTATGGTGAACCTGACTCTGCAGGCAGTGCGGCACCAGGTTTCTGGGAGTATTTCTGAGGGTGGACGCGGCAGGCTGGGAATGCTCGCAGCCCCTTTAAGAGACCAGGGCCAACCCGCCATCAGGCAGCTGGGAAGGCAGCCCAGGAGATAAGAAAGGGCCCCCTGGTAGATTTAAGCCAGGGTCTTGAGCCACAGTGACTGGACTACTGACAGACAAGAACAAGGTGTGGTGAGAGGAGATGCAGCCACTAGACCCAGGCTGGTACGAGCTGGAGCAGCACCACCCACTGGGGCCAGAGAGGAAAAGGGGGTATTAACTGTGGGCGTGCAGAGAGAGGGTGCTGACGTTCTCCAGCATAGCCTATCATGTTTATGATTATGGTTTAAAAACCCTACGAGACTACTTCAAGGCTTTATATGTAGTAAATGTTCAATAAATATGTTTATTGAGCCCTATATGCTATGCTCCCTCTACTGATATCTCACTTATGCTACAGCATACAGTGAGATCCTCTGTTATAGGGTTTGGAGACTACCGGATTTCTTGCTCAAACTAGAAAAATCCTGGCAAGGACTTACTCTGAAAAGCCTGGAGCTGCTCATTTGCACATATCTGCATAGATTTGCATACGTCCTACATGTAGATACTTTTATGCTGGATTTAGATTTTCCCAAATCAGTTGCCTATTTTTAAAGGGAAAAAGAGGTAATTTCTCTCTGCTCGTTCCTGGTCACCTTTCTTTCGCATCCACTAAAGATGCAAAAATGATTTCTGCAACTCTGAAATATAGATTACCTGTGCCCCACAGTTTGTGTAGATACAAGCAATCCTTTGCCTGTCAAGTTATTTTCCTTTTTCATTTCTGTTACAGTTCCTAGCTCCAAACTCCTGGGTGAGTCAGGGAATCATTAAGGCAAAGAAACCCTCTAGCTAAACAGCCAGGAGCTGAAATTGCCTAGAAGCCTTCCGGGATTCCGCCCTGTACCTGCATAGGGAGGCTAGAGGCGCTTTCACTGACCTGAAGCCCCCTTCCCACTGTTTCCTGGCCCAGGGCTAGGCATGCTATGACTACCTTTGTCTGTTCTCTCTCCTCCAGGAATAAATAAAAATATCACCCCTCCCCCCTGATCCTGGCTCCTCTATTGGCCTGCTAGGCAAATATTTCATAATGTGGGCTCATCCAATTGGGCATTGTGCCAGGACCAAGTGCCTCAGGTTGCCAGTGTGCTCCAATCAGGCAGGGCAGCCTGGGTGGGACTAGAGGGCTCCTGCTCTCCACATGGGAGGCAGCGGCATTACTCAGGTGGATGGCATCAAGGCAGGAGTTCCTGCTTTCTCGGAGCTGGGAAGAGGGGACGGGGCTGTCCATCAGCCAGCTGGAGGCAGCCAGCACCGAAGGGGTTAAAGCCAGTCAGCATGTGTGGCTGTTAATGATTGCTACCCACCAGGGGCCTGATGAGTGTTAAAGGAGAGCCTTTTCCCTATTCCTGAGTGTGAAAGGAGTCAGAGAGAGCAGAGGGCATCGCAGAGAAGAGCTGGTAAGTGAGTGGTCCTCTGTCTCGCTGTCTGTCTGTCTGGGAGGCTCTGGAGCAAGTAAGGGAGCTCCAGTATTCCCATACCATCAGCTGGAGTGGGCTTTGTTACAACTGGATGCACATTCTCAGCGTTGGGCCAGATTTCAGTATCACTCCTATTTATTAGAAGGAAATCTTCAGCGTTCTCTTAGTCCAAGGGGGTGAACCCCTTGGCACAGATGCCAGAAATACAAGTCATTGTCTGCCCTGCTGCAGAGACAATGGTTTTGTGTACCCCTCTGCATGCAGAGCTGGAGCCCGGCTCCCCCCGCTCCCTGAGCCATTGTCTCCAGAGCAGGGGACTCGGGAGCTCTGGGCAGAAGTGCCATCGGCCTCCTCACAGCCATTTCCTGGGCCCAGCACTGAAGGAAGGCAGCGAGGGCTAAACCAGAGGAGACTGGCATAGCTGTGCCCTGCCTTTTATTCCCTTTACTTCACGTCAAGTGTGGAGAGGTGGGAGGCAGGATGCAAGGAGGGGGCGTGGAATAGAGAGTTGGCGCGAGACTCAACTCATTAGAAGACAAAGTTTGTCATTTGGGAGCAACAGAACCAGGAAGAGAGAGAGCCATTCTTCTGGATTTAGGTATCTGTTGTCCCCTTTCCCCAAACTGCCAACTCAGGACCCTCATTCCTTCTAAATATTGGGGCTCTTTGACCGAGGCACCTTCTCACGTTGGGTCAGACTTGTGCAGGGAATGTGGACAAGTTTCGCTTTGTTGGTGGAGTGCTAAGACGGACTTGTCTCAGCTGATGTTGTGTGTGTGTGTGTGTGTGTGTGTGTGTACTCATGCATGCACAAAAAATGAAAGCCTGATTTGTCTCCAAAGCAGAAATGTTGACTTTACCCCCATCGTAGCCAGAAGCCCTTTTGTCCCCTGCCTCTTTCTTGGGAGGAAAAAGGTTCGATGACATAATGGTAATAGTAGGCGGCCCTGGAGGGGTCTGTCGGGTAGGAACAGAGGGTTCCCTGTGCCGGTCTTGAAGGCAGGTTTGAAAGATAAGGCAAGTCCAACCCTCTGGCTTTCAGCTGTGGTGCTTCCTCCAGCTAAGCTGCCCACAGGCAAACAGAAACCAGGCACGAGAAGGGGCGGTGCCAGCTACCAGACCCAGCGGCAGCAGCGAAAGCAGCCGTGTTTCCGGGCATGTAAGCCAAGAAAGAGGGGAAAGTAGGAACTGGGAGAGGAGCTGCCCCTTCTGGTGTTCTGCCTTGTGCTAAGAGTTAGCCGCAAGGATGACTAGCCGCCCTCCATCCTCAAACTTCCAGGAGAAGCACCACAGAGCAATTGGTGTTCCCAGGCAGGGCGGTCTTCGTGGGCACACAGCTTGTGCCGTGGCCCTGCATCCTCAGAAGGGCTTGGTTTGATGCTCTCCTGTCACCGTCCTGAACTTCATAATGTTTGAGCAAGGAGCTCTGCCTTTTATTTGGCTCTGGGGCCTGCGAATTACGTAGCTGCACTATTCCTAGGCCAGCCACAAGGGGCAGCATCGGGATGGTGTTCACGTGCTCCAGAAGGCACAGGCACACTCACCCGTCACTCAGGTGTCCCTTACCAAGACTGGCTTCCGTCCTGACCAGGACCAAGCCCAGCGTCCCTTTTGTCCTCTCCAAAGCACATGTGTCTTCTTGTCTCAGCATCCCCACCGAGGCCTCCTTCCAGGCTACTGCATGGCAGGGGGACAGGGCAGGGGCCCGCAGTGTCCCTCCCCAGGTTCTCCCATCCACTTTCCTTTTCTTCCCAAGCTCCTCTGTCCCTTGTCTGGGCTCCAGGCAGGGTCTAGGCCTGGGAACACCTCTCCCATTCCTCTGAGGTCTTCTCCCCTCCCGGCTCCAAGCCAGTTATCAATGGGCACACTCTGGCACCTGCTTTGGGTGCTGTTTGTTTAAGAACAGACTGTACCCCTGGGATTAGCACAGGTTCCAGGCTGGGTGGGGACAGGGAGGTGCAAGGGAAGGAAGACCCTGAGCCTGCTGTCTTCCCTGCAGTTCCTTTCCCTGCCTCCCACCCCGTGGAGGCAGCACCAGGCAGACCCTGCAGGCCAGCTGTCCCTTCTCCCCCCTCCAGCCTCACCAGCAGCTGGCCAACCCAAGAAGGAGGAGGAGGTATGAAGGAGGGCCCGTTCCTTGCTCCTTTCCCTTTGCCAGCCTCCATGACCCTCTCTGTAACTTTTCTCAATTGCCTCTCCCAGGGCCTGTGCCCATTAGGGCTGTTAGTAACAATATTTTCAAACCCTGGAGGAGTCTTCGTGCATCTATTTTAAAATGATAGATACCTACATTAACTTTGATTGGACTTTCAGATGTATCCTTTGATTTTAGATGTTTAACATTTTTGTTATTGTTGTTGGCAACAGATTTCCTTTTCCCTTTTCTTTTTTCCTTAGCTTAGGGCTATAAGAGAACTTGCATTTCCCTGAGGACACTAAACCCATGTCAGCTGGTGGAAGGACAGACTGGTTTGGAGTTATGTGTTTTATAGAATCCAAAATTATTAGAACTGGAAGATGGCTTAAAGAACATCTAGCCCAGTGCTGTCCAACAGAATATCCACCGGGGTAGAACATGCTATAACCTTCCTGTCCAATTTGGTGGCCTCTAGCTGTGGTGGCTCTCAAGCCCCAGCAGATTGTGGCTAGCATGACTGAGGAACTGAAATTTTAATTTTATTTAAGTTTAATTAGTGAGAATGTAAATAGCTGCATGTTGACTAGTGGCTACTAAAATGGATGGGATAGTGCTCTTTGTTTTATTTTATTCTTTTATTTTATTGTTTATAACATCAGTCACTGACTGAGCAACTGTTACGTGCCAAGCGTTCTCCTGGGTGCTTTAAATATGTGTTCTTGTTTAATCTTCCGAGGGCTTCCCAAGTGGTTCAGGTGGTAAAGAATCTGCTGGCAATGCAGGAGACCTGGGTTTGATCCCTGGAGAAGGGAATGGCTACCCACTCCAGTATTCTTGCCTAGAGAATTCCATGGACAGAAGAGCCTGGTAGACTATAGTCCATGGGGTCGCAAAGAGTCGGACACGACTGAACGACACGACTGAACGACTAGCACTTTCACTTTAATTCTCTGACCAATTCGGTATCACTCCATGTTCCAGACGAGGAAACAGACCCAGAAAAGTTGAGATGTCAGTACTGGTCAGCTACAGTCACGCGCCCACCATTCTTTAAGTGACAAGTGTCTCCAAAAGTTCTCTAAGTTCTTTCCCTTCCAGGTCTCAATTTCTCTTTCTGGGCTGTCAGGGGAGCTCACGGTGATTTTTCTCAGCACACAGAGATGGAGACAGCAGTGACTCTCTCCAGGCACAGCCATTGCGTGCCGGCTGCTTCCTCTGGTGGCCCTTGTCCCCAAGCTCCTCTTGTATCTTCTGCAGCAGACAGCAATCTGGGAGAGCCCTCTGTCTTCCAAGCCCTGAGCCAGCTCCCTGCGTCCATGGGAAGTTCCAGACTCCTCGCTCCCATCAGGAGGAGGTGTTCAGAGTTTCCCACAATCCATCTGTGTCCCTGCTGTTCCAGGTCAGGAGGACCAAGCAGCCGAGCCCTCGCGGCCGGCGAGTGAGGGGCGGTGCTCACACTGGGGCTTTGCTCCCGGCCCACCTGCCTCTGCATCTGCACCACGTGCAGCCCTGTGAGGTGGGGACCTCCTTCCTCCCAGAGCAGATGCCTCGGCCCTGCCCTCCTGCGCCCATTGATTCACCGCTCTCTTCTCCACCAGACGAAGCTCTGCTCAGTAGACTCTTAGCAGAGCCTGGCTGGCCAGTCGGAAGGGAGAAGGGAGAGGCCCCAGAGCAGATAGAGCCCGCCCGTCAGATCCCCCGGGGAGAGGCTTCATGGCTGAGTTCCCCTGCCTCACTCCCAGTTCAGCCTCCGGGAGCAGAGCAGCACGCCCCATCCGCCTGCCATGGGCAGACCGCTGGCCACAGATCCGGCCAGACAGATCGCAGCCACCGCATCAGACAAATCTCAGCCACCCCACCAAACAGCCGTCCACTTCCCGGGTGTGAGGTGCCGGCCAGGGCACAGGGACAAAGAAGGCCCAGGCTGTGAGCGGTTTGTGTGTGGCTGCCCCTGCACTCCTCTGCACTAGGCAGGTGTTGTGGGACTCACGTTTTTGGGCACGTCCCACCCCACGCCACACACGTCACCTGTGGCCTTCAGGGGTTCACAGTGGGGGGTGTGTGTGACCTTCATCGCTGCCTTCTTGCAGCAGGCCTTGTGGAGCCGGAGTCCTCCTGATTCACAAGCCTCTCTCCCTCTTCTCTTCTAGAGTGAGGAGCTCAGGCTGGAGACGCGGTGGGGACTGGGGGCAACCAAGGAGATGCGAACTTTGTCTTGTATCTCTTGTTACTGTGAGTGAGTGAGTGAAAGAAAGTCGCTCAGTCGTGTCTGACTCTATACAGTCCATGGAATTCTCCAGGCCAGAATACTGGAGTGGGTAGCCTTTCCCTGCTCCAGGGGATCTTCCCAACCCAGGGATCGAACCCAGGTCTCCCGCACTGCAGGTGGATTCTTTAGCAGCTGAGCCACAAGGGAAGCCCCTTGTTACTATAGCCGAGGCAATGAATCTCAGCTCCCCTGACTTGCGTGGGCCTTGCCCTGCTCCCAGGCCAAGGACCAGAGACCATGTGAGTTTAATGTTTTCCTGTGTTCACCCCTTCAGAGCATCATCAGCTTTATTCCTCTGCTGTCTAGTCTAGTAGGATATTTAAGCACAGCACAGTGGAGCACTAAACAGGCCACCACTCATTACTACTGTTTCATTCTAAAAATGAGGAAACTGAGGCACAAAACAGCTTGACCCTTGCAGATTGCTGGGTTGGGAACCAAGAAGGCATGTGTAGCTTTTCAGGGTGTGGAAGGAGGGGGCCAGCCCAGCTGTGTTACTCTCCAAACACTCACTTGGTACTGTTCCTTCCCTCGGGGTGGGTGGGGTGACTGCTGTCTGCGGGACGCCAGGACCGAAGCTGCCGAGCTAGGAAGGGGGAGGCCTGGAAGCGGACAGCTGGGCTGCCTCAGTGTCTGGAGAGCAGGGCTCAGCTTTGTTGGGCGAGGGGAGGTAATTAGTTCCTGCCCTGCTCGTTCCTCTGGGGCCTCTTCCCCGTTGCTGACCATCAGGGAAGCAGCTTAGAGGCTGAGGGGAGGGGACTGGAGCCCTTCTCCTCTGTTCTGTCTGGCTTGGCGGGGCCCCCAGGGGAGGTTGAGAGAGGGAAAGCGTGCCCCCCTTGTTCGCCTTCTCTTCTTCTCCCCTCAGCGGGATGGCCAGAAGCTCAGGGACAAGGAGTATGAGGAGCCGGGAGCCAGGCTGCCCCGGCTCTCCAAGTTGGGTCACGGTGTGCGGAGGCCGGGCTGCCCCGGCTCTCCCAGTTGGGTCACGGTGTGCGGAGGCAGAACGCCTCCCAACCTGCTTGAGACAGCTTCTTTTTTATTTTAGTCTTCTGTTTTGTTATTTTTTAAATTTATTTTTATTGAAGGATAGTTGATTTGTAATGCTGTTCATTCCTGTTATGCAGCAGCATGATTTGGTTATGCACACATTCTTTTTTTTTAAATATTGTTTTCTATTATGGTTTATCATAGGATTTTTTTAATTGAAGGATAACTGCTTTACAGTGTTGTGCTGAGACAACTTCTGAGACCAGAATCATTTTAACACCTGAAAGGGCTGTCAGTGTTCAGACAGTGAAGGAACAGTCATCCCAGGAATGACATTTAATAATTTATCAACCAGAAAGGACACAGGCCTGGCATCCTGGAGGGCCCTAAGATACTTCTGGATCACACAGAGGAGGGGAGGGCCAGATATGAAAGTACTGAGATTCTTCCTTATTGGAAGAGTAGCCCTTTACCAACTAGTATGGAAGAGTCTCAGTATTTTAATAAATGGCATGGTTATGCTGAATATCCACCCCATTTATTTTTCAGAAGACAAATGGAGGTCCGTAAAGTAAAATAATCAGTTTGAAGATAAGATAATGCAAGTTGAGACAGAAGATCAGCATGAAGATTCCCCATGAATTTACCCTGAGTACCCCCCTCTGCCAGACACACACACACCCACTGAGACACACACGCATGCACTCACATACACACAGTAAAGTGCTGTGTGCTCAGTCGGGTCTGATTCTTTGTGACCCCGTGGACTGTAGCCCACCAGGCTCCTCTGACCGGGGCATTATCTCAGCCAGAATACTGGAGCGGGCCGGCATTTCCTCCTTCAAGGGAGACAGGCCCACGTGTGCTCACATACACACAGTGAAGCATTACCCTGACTCGAGAGCACACAAGGCTCTCCTACCCTTACCTGCAGTTGTAGGCTTTCCTACCTCCTATTCTTAAAATAAAAGGAATGTCCAGGCCCAGGAGAGACTAGGGAAGGACATCCACATAGGATGGCAGGGAGGAAGCCTGGATCTGGAGCCCTGATTTGTGACTTCCATCCCTTGGCTACTGAGCCAGCTTTTCTGCTTGCTACCTGAGCTCGGGGCCAAGCTGAGGCTAAAACTGCCCCAGTGCTCCATGTCTGATTACGACAGGGGAGGAAAGGTGTTCTGACTCTGGGGCAGTGATGGGGCTGTGAGGATAGGCAGAGTTAAGTGGGAGAGACCAAGCCTGGGTCTTCCGTCCTCACTACTTCCTGCAGCCCCGTAGCCAGCTTTTTTTATGTTTCGAGCTTACTTGGGGAAGACACTGTCATCTTGGCATTTGGGAAATGACCGTGCACAGCAGGAAGGCTGGAGCAAAGGCGGGGAGGACAGAGAGCAAGCGCAAGCACAGGGCTGACAGCTGTGTCCCCCGAGACCGCACGGCTGGTGTTTTGATCTGTTGGCAGCATTTCGAAAAGACCCAGTGTCTCTTGAAGGTGCCTTTCCCCCCTGCATACCTACAGGTGCCGCCAGGCCTGACCCCCTTTGGCCTCCTCTTCGTATGGCTGCAGTAGGCGGGAGAGCAGTGGGGCTTGGGTGGGGAGAACTTGGCTAGGGAAGTGTATTTTTTCCTAGGAATGATGGGGGTGGGTGGGAGGGGGGAGCCCCAGGAATCAGGCACATCAGGATTGTTGGGAACGTGAACCAAGTTGGTTTTTAATTGGGACAGAAAAGTGGAGCACATAAAGCTCCTTGAAATGATGATGACATCCAGAGGGGAGGTGGAGAGCGGGAGCCCGACCTTCGCTTCCTTTGCAGGCTGCAGAAATTTTCCTGTGTGTGGACAGCCTCAGCTTGGAATTTGCGAGCTGGGGGAAGAAGGAAGTGGGAGGGGTGGGCTGTGGCAGCCCTCCTCTCCGCTCACCTCGCAGTCCTCTCTCCATCTAATGAACTGCAAGGCCAAAAGCCAGAGCTTTGTTGGGATGGAAAAACCTGGCTGGCACGCATTCTCGGGAGCTCTGGGGTTGCAGCAGCTTGGTGTTTTGCAAATAACCAAGAGGAGCCCAAGGTGGAAGGAGTTGAATGTATCTCTCTCGTTGTTCAGTATTTATCACGATGGGAGCTGTCCATTCTGAGTGTGTGTGTGTGTGTGTGTGTGCAGGTGTGTATACACGTGTGTGAACATGCCTGTCTGCAAAGGGTCCTGAGCATCCGGGTTTCTTTTGCTGCTTCTGACTGCACGGTGCCGGGTATCGTTCCAGGTCGACGCGGATTCTTAGGGAGTAGTTTGGAGGTTGGTCAGCGCACGGTTACCTCGGTAGCGATGCTGTACCAGCGCCAGCACTTAGAGGCTGCGGGTGTCTCTTAAACTGTAGAAAAGCCCAAACTAGATGAGGGGACAGTGCTTAGAAAAGGGACAGGCTCTATCTCGTTTCTTTGTAGTTTATTGGTTTGGGCACTTCTGGAATGCCAGCCCCTGCTACGTTCACAACCGTCTTAAGCCCGAGACTGGTTTTCATTTTCTAGCTCTAGTACTTAGCATATATCTTGATTTGTTTTTAAGCAGAAAATATAGCCATTGTGTTTTATATATAAAATGTTTCACATCTTGAAAGTTTCTAGGTATTATTTCACAGAACTAGAAAGGACCTCATTTGCCAGAGAAGGCCCTCTCGTGTAGGGCCTTGGACTGAAAGGTCAGTCATTCCAGTTCTCTCTTCACTGATGGCCACTGGGGCCACCTTTGTAGGTACAGTGGGTGAGGGGACCACCTAGTGGGCAACTCAGGAGTTTAGGGATGCTCCTGCCCCCTTTACTGCTTGAGAGTCCCCCCTTCCCTTGAGAGGAATTTGAGCAGTACATTTGGAGGTAGATTCATAACCATTTGTCCTTGAGAAATGGAGGCCTTTGATGTCCTAAAAGAAAGGGAAGAGGAGAGAAAAAAACAAACCTGATCACCTGTCTCTCTTTCCCTTTTTTAATAATGTCCAGTACTTGGTAAGTTCCTCCTGGTGTCTAACCTAATGGAAACCTGTCATCTGTGTAGTTTAGTAGCAAAGGAAAAAGAAAAACTCCAGTCAGGTATTCTGTGTGCTCATGTAATCCTGAGGATTGCAGAGCTCTCAACAGACAGGGGAAACCCTTGGGCCTCTGTCCCTCTGCCTGCGCTATCTCCACCAGGCAGGAGAAGTCATTTAACTTGCAAAGTTAAGCAAAGGCTGTGGGAGGCCCCTGAGCTCAACTTGAAGGGAAAAGGGACATTTTTGCCTTCTAGTGGGAGAAACCTCATTTCTCAGTGCACCTCAACACCTCCTCCTGTGCACAGGAGCTTAATTTTCTTCCCCTCCTAATGAAGATGGATCAAAGCCAAGCTGTATAGTCAAGGGGGAGCCAGGCAGGGAAGCTGAGTGAAGGGGGTGAGGGGGCAGAACGGAGCTGTTCTCATGGAGAGGAAGTAATTAATTTTGAGAGAGCAAAGATAAGGAAGCCCTTGGTAATACAATGTCAAACTCCAAATGCAGCTGGCTAAAAATTAAATCAGAGCATAGGGAGTTTCTTTTGTTCATTCATTCATTCACTTATTCATTCAACAAATATTTATTGGGACCTACTGTGCACAGGCAGAGATCCCAAGCAGGAACTGGGAGAGGGCCCAGCTCGCCATGACCACAGCAGGGCTCCAGGAACTGGATTAGGGATAGGGAGAGGTGGATTTGCAAAGTGAAGCCATTTGTCATCAGGATAAAGCATTTGCAGAAGTACCACTAAATGGCTGAACATATTGACCTTTTGGATTTAGGATTAGTTGCTTAAATATCAGCCCCAGCTATACCCGACCAGCTTGTCTCATCATGGGTTAAATAATGTCTTTTCTACTTACTGATTGCATTGTTCTCTGACTGGGTTCTGTCTTCAAACCAAACAATTAGATTAGCTCCTCCCTTTCCGTGTCTGTTGGCGTCACAAAATTGCTGTAACAACAGACTATGATGTCAACAGAATGCCTGGTGCTGCTGAAAGGAACCACATAGGTCAGAAAGGATTCTGTCATCTGAAGATAAAAATGGAACAATATCCAAAGCTAGAGAAACTAAAATTTGATATCAAAAAAGAACATCTCCAAAAAAACCAAAAACATCTCGGCAGTGTAAGATAATGGTAGGTCTGGAGCATCCTTTACTGAAACCCTTCACAAACAGCCAAGACACTCACCGAGACTGATTGCAGAGCAGGCTTGCCTGGTGGCAGGGGCTTGGAAGAGATGACCATCAGAAGCCCCTTGCATGGAGGGCCCTTGCACTTTAAGACATGGAGGACATCAGGAAAAGAAGAGATGTGACCATCTTCAATCTCTGGAGAGTTTGGAGTAGCTAACGACGATGCAAACCTCCTTGCCCCAAGCAGATCTGACAGTCTCCAGCTGGCATTTATCACATTGCATCTGGGCAGATTTACAAAAATTAACACATGATGACCCCCACTCTGAGCCCCATTTGCTACCCTCTTCCTCCTAAGATTTGGGAAGAAGCTGTTCTCCTAGTTCACCCGAGCAAAGAAGTAAATCCCCACCACTGGCTCTGGCTCCACGACACCCACACCCACGCGCTTCACTTGCTCATCTGCTGGGCCACCCCATGTGGAGGGTGAGTGACCTGGGCGACAGCCTGGGGCGGTGTCTGGAGGGGTCGTGTAGGGGGACGCCGCGAAGCCTCGTCCACTGCGCTCCTGTCTGCACAGAAGAAGGCTGGGCAGGCTGAGAGCAGAGAGAGGAGACCCCGTCAGTCTCCGCTTCCAGCATCAGCATGGCACAACAGCCACATGTGAATCCAGAGCTTCATTTAACCTTGTGCCCACGGGCTCAGAAGGGTCTCTCTGAAGCGGGTGGATTTCACCCGGGGGCCTGTGTTGTGGGCCAGGAGGTGGGGCGGCAGGGAGGGCTGGCGTGGGTTTCTGCCATGCAGATGGGGATGCAGCCCCGGACTCCTCCACCCTCCCAGCGACTCCGTGTCCTTAGCGCCACGAGGTCAGACTGCCTAGGAGTGGTACACCTGCGCTGTGTGCCTGCTCCATCTCTCCGCGTTCGCTGTTTCTCCTTGGGGACCTGAACTGAGCCTATCATCCCCCACTCACTCATCCTGCCCCCGGCGCTCTGCCCAGCAACATTCCGACTAAATGCTGGGAAGCCACAGGCCCCCCTAGGGCACCCGGGCACCCCTGCCACCCAGAGAGAGGCCCTCCCCCTCCCCGGTGCCGGAGCCGGAGGAGGGAACCAGCAGTGCCCGCTGCCACCACGCGCTGGAGCCCGGCCGGCACTGCGAGCAGGACCGGAGGACTCACTTCTCAGAGGGATGCTACGAGCAGGCTGGCTGCCGGGTCCTCTGAGGCTGCCGCACAGGGGCCAGAGCTGCCAACAAGATGCTGAAGTTTCGAGCCGATCGACGGGTCAGGTAGGGTTTCTGCAGCGGACTGTGAGCCAGGTGAAGTGAGAGCTGAGTTGGTGGGTCACTGGCTCTGGGGGCGTCACAGTGAGGGGCCCGCCCCGTGTGACCTGGAGATCAGAGTAGTTAGGTCAGTGGTTGCTGCATTGCAGTGCTTGTGAAGGGGACGCTGTTTTGAAATTGGTAGCGCCTGGGTGGGGTGAGGACGTCATCTGTCGGGGTTGCTGGGTAGGAGACTCTAGGGCAGGAAGAATTCAGTGTCCTTTGAAAGACTTGTGCCGGCTGACAGCAAACTCTGTGTGGCTTCGGGGGGTGTGTGTGTGTCTTTCCGTCTGTTCATCTGTACCAGTGCCTGCAGGAAAGATTCCAGCAGAGTTATCACAGGGAATGTGTACAGCAGACTGGGCCAAAGGCGATGATTTGGGGGAGAGTGTCGGGGGGTAGGTGATCTGAGCTGGAAAACAGCAGAGACCTTGGTGCCTCAAGGATCTTAGCTATTGCAGCCTGCCTGTCCCCCACCCCCTCCACAGAGCAGAGCCAGGCATGTGGGTGACCGGAAACAACTGCTGTCCCTTGCCGAGACCCCCTGTTGAGGAGAGTATCCTTATAAACCTGGGACAAAGGGAGGAATACAGTTTGAGAAACAGAAAGTGAGTTATCAATGTGATAGAGTTAGAACCCAGGCTAACTAGACACTGGCCAGACTTAGGGTCCCGTCTGGTAAGCCCAGGCTGCAAAACCCAGATTTCCACATAGGCTGTAGCCACTGCCCACTGGGCTTCTATCTACCACGTGTCTTTGGATTTGATCTGAACATGACTGGTTTGGAAGCTGAAAAAAACACCCGCTGATATTACGTCTAACTGCAGCAAAAAGTTCGGCTGGGAAGTGTCCCAGACTATGGAAAGCAGCTCTCCGAAAGGTTACTTTACTTCTCTCATGCAACTAAAGTGATGTCCTGAGGTCTCTTCCCCCTGCTAGCTGACCTGCCACGTGCCAAGCCCCAGTGCAGCCTCCGCGGGCTCTGTGCAGACACTAGCTTCTGGGGATGGACTGGGCATGTCTGGGCTCTCACAGTCTCTCTCAAGAGGGGTGGGAAAAGAAGACCTTAAAATTCTCCCAGCACCCCCACTGGCTGCAGGCTTGAATCTCCTACCGTTTTCTTGCCAGGTGGTCCTTGGCTTGCAGAGTCCACCTCAAATGACCGCTACTCATGGCTTAGACCCTCTGCACCAGCTCCTCCCTAAGTTCTATCTGCTGCCCTTCCTCCCCTGTCTCTCTGCGGAGCCCCCAGGGAACTTTCCTGACAGTCAGCCAGAAGAGCCCCAGCAGGGCCTCCACGATACAGCCCCACCTGCCTCTGCACAGACCCCACCCCTGGTCCAGGTTTCCCTCTGCTTCCCGAGGGCCGTCTTCACAGCAGCCACTCCCCTGCCACAGTATCCATTAGTCAGACGTGACTGCTGAGCCAGCGGTCACCTCCAATGCTGGACTGGCCCAAGGGCTTGGCTGCGTCAGCTACTCCCTTGCCAGGGAGGTCCTGGACTTGGAGTGAGTGGGGCCCAGCCCGAGCTCAGGAAGGAAGCCCTGGATCTCTTGTTTCATTTGAAGAAAGAGGTAGAACAGGGGAGGAAGAGGCCCAAGGTCACAAGAGAATTCTTTCAGCAAATGATGAGTGAGCAGTTTTATGCAGAGCCCTGGCCGGAGTTGTCTTGCTGAGGGTGCCCGCCAAACGCCAAGTCTTGACCATTGGACCCCTCCCCACCCACAACAGACATGCCCAGAATGGCCACCGAAAGGGTTAAGTGGGCTTCTTTCCAGCCTAGGGATCTCTGCTGCTGCTGCTGCTAAGTCGCTTCAGTCGTGTCCGACTCTGTGCGACCCCATAGACAGCAGCCCACCAGGCTCCCCCGTCCCTGGGATTCTCCAGGCAAGAACACTGGAGTGGGTTGCCATTTCCTTCTCCAATGCATGAAAGTGAAAAGTGAAAGTGAAGTCGCTCAGTTGTGTCCGACTCTAGCAACCCCATGGACTGCAGCCCACCAGGCTCCTCTGTCCATGGGATTTTCCAGGCAAAAGTACTGGAGTGGGGTGCCATTGCCTATCTCTAGTGAGTCGTTAACACTGATGGAAAGACCGCTTCCCCTCCTGACAGACCTGCTGCCGCTTCTGCAGCCCGGCCCTCGCTTGTTGCTTTCAGTCGTGCTGGAGGGCAGAGTGACAAGCTCCTGGAGGTCCCCATGCCTGTCTCTGCCCGGGCCCGTCCACCCTCGGGCCCGTGTGTCTGCCTTCTTCGCCTTGACCACGGCTTTTTTCTCTCTCTTGCCTCTACAGCCATAATGAAAGACGGAACACATTTCTACACCCACTGACTGGCCAGGTTCCAGAGGAAAACAAAAAGTTTGACTTGAAAATGTATGTTTACTCCCTGCCCACTATTTGGTCTTTGCATCCTTGACCACCATGATCTGTGCAGCTGGGAAGCAGAGGGAATGGGGGGCAGAAAACGGAGCAGAGGACTTTAGGGTCACTCACCTCAGTTCTGAGGGCTGGAAACTTCTGAGGCCCATCTGGCTTGACACCCTTACCCTCTTTCCTGGAATCTTGTTGGGCCTAGGCTGATGCATCCCATGGGCTGAGCTCAAGGAGTGAAACAGGTCTGAGGCTGGCATGTCGTTCACCTGGGCCTCTGAGGGGCTAGTGAGAGTCTGCTGTGACCACGAGAACCTTGGCTTGGTCAATGAAAGAAAAAAAAGATAATTAAATGTCTCTCATTTCCACCATGTCTTTTAAATCCACCATCTCATTTTAAATGTTTCTCATTTAAAAAAAGATAATTAAATGTCTCTCATGTCCACCATGTCTTTTAAATTAGAAGGAGAGGAAGTCCCAGAGTCCCAGGGCCTAGGTTTTTAAGGTAACTTTTCAGGAAAGGAGGAGGAGAATGTGCAGAGCCCCTGGTGGATGGTCTCGGAAGCGCAGTGGGGGCAGCTGAGGCCCCCTTGGGGGTGCTGGGGGCCCTCACTTGTGCTGAACACTGGAACGGTGAACGGCACGGTGGGGAAGGGGCGGGCAGCACCGTTGTTTCCTGGTTCTCACTGGCCTCTTTCTTCTTTTCTGGCCAACTTGCAATCAGATCAGCTTTGGACATGTCCAATAAAGCAGGTGGGAAACGCTCAGCCGCCACCGACCGTGACCTAACCAACCACAGCATGGTGTCTGAGGTCCCTCCAGAGCGGCCCGGCGTCCGGGTAAGCCTAGCCGATCCTTGAAATGTATCAGGCTGCTTGCTTGCTCCTGCAGGTTGCAAAGAGCAGGTGATGGGATGCAGGGAGTGGGGAGCCGGAAGGGAAGAGGGCTCAGACCAGAACCATATGGAAGGCCCACCTCTAGCCCAGGGGTCTCAGCCTCAGCACCGCTAGCACTGGGTCTGGGTCCCTCTTTGCCGTGTGCGGCCGCCCTTTCACGATAGGTGCCTCCGCCCAAGATGCCCATCACCCATCCCGTGACAACCAAATGTCTCTCGACATTGTTAGATGTCCCCTGGGGGACAAAACTGTCCCACCCTCACTGAGAACCACCGACCTAGGGGGGCAGCAGGAGAATAGCTAATGAAGGGCCTGGCAACTGGGTGCTCAGAAACGGGGGAGGAAGGGAGTGTCAGGAGAAAGGAGCAACCAGAGGAGAATGTCGCAGAGAGGTCTGGTTAGAGGAGGGCTGGGAGTGTCCGTGGGGTTTAAACACTGTGGTAGCTGGGGGCTCTGACAAGAGTAGTCGCAGTGGTGTGAGGAGAGCAGAAGACAGACACAAGCGGAGAGGGCTTACGAGGAGATGGGAGGACGGGCGCAGGGCGCTGAGGGGTAGAGGCTGCTCTTGCTAGAAATGAGACCGTCAGTGGTGGCACAGCCCTCTAGTCCAGGGACTGGAGCTGGGTGTATGACAAGGATAAATCTTAAAAACATGTCAAGTTGGAAAGTATGAAAACTATAGTGTCATTTACGTAAATTGCAAAAGCATGAAAATTCAGCATTTTTATAGATAAGCTTGCAGTACAAACATATATCCATGGAGGAAGAAAAGGTGGTGAGGTCAGGGAGGGGGCTCACAGGGAGTTTCAGCTTATTTGTCAGATTTTATTAGGAAAGAAGACAGCATGTAGTGGTGATTTAGGCCCCACTTTGCTGAAATGGTTGAAATATTTCAAAAAAATATTTCTAAAGTAACTTAACTATGAAGGGAAATGAGGGGCAGAGGGCGGCAGCTATGAGATATGCAAGATGGAGGGAGGTTTTATTTTGTTTTGTTTCACGATGTTAAGGGCAGGAGGGAAATGGCCCAGGAGGCTGTTTCAGGAGAAAGGGCATAGCCGACGTGTCGTGTTTCTGTAGAGCCAGGAGCCAGGTGCAGAGGTGGTGTTAGCCAGGTTAGAGGAGGGGCCCTCTTCCTGAGGCTGCATAGAAAGGTGTGTCAAGCATGGGGGTGGGGCTAGGAGGTTAAAGACATCCCCGCCAGATGTTTTCAGTTTTTGCGGGAAAGTAGGAGGTAGAGTTTTCTGCTAAGAGTGGGGTAGGTAGAGGGGCATCGGGGGCAGGGCTTCAGAATAAATCCAAGGGTCAGCGGCCAGCAAGGGACATTTGGAATATTGCCTGATAATATTGAAGGGTCACCTGAGGTCGTAGAGGGAGTCTGTGGCTCTGACTCACGGGTGGGTGTGCTTCTCCTCCAGCAGTACTATGGCCTGGCAGACAGTTGTGTTGACTGGAGGTTGAGGGTTGCTGGGAAGCAGTGGCAGAGAGATAAGAAGGCCGGGTTATTCCTGAGGGGTTGGCAGGGGAATGGCTGAAGTGGCTGCTTCTGGGAGCAGCTTTTAGGCTGCAGAGAGCCCGTGAAACTATGCCAGATGTCGGACTGAGAGAAAAGGGAGAGACTTAAGGATTTTCATATTTTGAGGGTGATGGATAACTTCTTCAGATAGCTAATATCTGCCACTGTGTGAGTCTTTACAAGTAAAGTAGAGAAAATAATTTCACTTCCCAGTTTGGGAGGGACTTTATGATAAACCCCAGTTTCTTCTTTCCTTCCTCCTACAAGTGTTTGCTAAGTGCTTGTTGATAGCTGGACACCTTGCTAGGCTCTGGTGATGATGACGAACAGAAATCTCTCTGTACAGAGAGCTCACAGTCTAATGAGGGAGATGGGGAGCCCACGGTCCTGTTGCAGTGTGACAGGGTCTAGACTGTGAGAATGCCCAAGAAGAGGGAGCAGCGCCACCCTGGGAGAGCAGGGAGGTTCTGTGGGCTCGGGGTGCTGAGCTAGGCTCTCAAGGACGGGTAACAGCAGCGGGGCCTTCCAGGAAAGGCCTCACGGGGTGGGAGAGACCCACTCGGAGTCTGGCGTGACCAGTGGCAGTGACTGTGTGGTGGAGTTGCTGAGAGTGGGCGACGGCCCAGCCAGGTCTTGCAGACCTGTCCCTGCATGCTGTGCTGAGGACTGGAATTCTCTTCTAAATGATGGAGCAAGTGAGAAGTTTTAAGCAAAAGAGTAGGGTAATTAATAAAAGTGTAGTTCATTGCAGAGGGTAGCTAGCAAGAAGAGATGACAAGCCACGAGGCAACAGCAGCAGCGGCATTTGAGGGGAAAGGGTGGGCTTGAAACTCATTCAGAAGATAAAGTCGCCAGCCCCATATGGAGAGTTGTGAGGAGTGCGGGGAGGAGGGGACGCTGACAGCCGGCGCAGAGAGCGGCTTTAGGCCCGAGCGGAGTGTGGGCCAGTCCCCGGAAGAGAAACGCAGAAGTAGAGAAGAGCAAGGTTGGTTACAAAGGGGATGGCTTTGGTTTTGCGCTTATTGAACCCTAGCTGGACGACTAGTGAGCAAGTGGACCGGCCTTAGATAGGGTTAGGGAGCTTTTAGCACTTTGCTGGCAGCTGAAGCGATGGATGTGGACGAGGTGACGCGGACAGTGTTTGGTGAGAGGAAAGGAGGGAGTTTGAAGCCCACCAGCACTTACAGAGGAGGCAGAGCGTGGGAAGGGCTGGCACAGACAGAAGTACTGAAGAGTGAGGAACGGCGTCCCAGAGACCAGAGGAGAGTTGCGGGGGGCAGAAAGGCTCAGTGCCGGCATTCTAGAATGTCAGGGACCGCGTGGCCTGAGTTCAGTGACGTCGCAGGGACCATTTCAGAAGAGGCGTGGGAGGCTGACGAGGAAAGGGAGGAGGAAAGAGACGGAAGGGAGGGCAGGTGTTCCCAGACAGTGGACCGTGGGTGGAGGGGCAGTCAGGGTGTGTGCGTGTTTGAGAGACAGACAGACGGATGGATGATTTGAGATGGACAGGCCTGAGCACCTTTGCCGAGGAGAAGCCGCCAGTGGAGAAGGAAGAGAAGAAGACAGAGTTGAGAGATTACAGGTGAAGCAAGTCTCAGAGGAGACAGCTGGCTGGACTCAACGGCCCTGGAAAGAAGGAAAATGCCTCTTCTTTCGACCTTGTAGGGAAGGAGACAAGGAGAGTGGCGAGGGCGTCATTTTCTGGGTAAAAGGGTGTGAAATTGAGGAAGTGCGTATCTGACAGCCTTCGTTTTCTCAGTGAGGATCAGGGCCCGTGGAGGGCAGGGTGGGCAGAGGGCAGGGGAGCGGTGAGGGTGCGCTGGAGCGGCGGCTGGCCTGAGGGACCTGTCTGCGCTGCGGTCCGTAATCTCCCTGAGAGTGCAGGGAGGGCGGACGATTTGATCTGATTACTCTGTGGTTTAGAGTTGCAGAGAAGATCAAGGAAAAGCGCTGGATGGGGTGCTGGAGAGTGCGGTTGATCTACCCTGCCAGGGAACCTAGGCTTTATAGGAAGACAACTGATACCAGGAGGTAGCTAATGAATCACAAGAAAAGGGGAGACATTCAGGAGCTGGGGGTCACAGCGGAAAAGAAAAGCTGGTGTAGGTGAGTGATGGAGTGAGAAAGCCCAGAGGACGGGACGCTGAGGTGGAAAGATGGGAGTATGAGAACTGGCGATGCTGGTGACGGAGTCCTGGGAGCGGGCCAGGTCTAAGGTGTTGCCGTGGGGGTGAGTTGCTGGGGTGCAAGTGGACGATTCTGGACTTGAGGAATCAGGGTAGTTTAAACTCAGGCCACTGGATGGGCCATTGGAGCCATGAAATTGTCACTGTGATGCAAGACTTTAGAACAAAGCAGATGACTGATATCAAAATCCTTCGTCTCTGAAGGAATGGTCTAGGAGCTGATCGTGGTAAGAAAGGCTAGACAGTGAAAGACCAGTAGTACTTCAAGAGAGACTGTTGCCAGAATGTGGGAAGAATGGCAGTGTCCGTGTGGCAGTAAGGAGCCAGGAGAACACCCGTACATCCTTCCTGGTCTGTGGCATGCTGATGTTCAGGAGTGAATAGGACTCGGAGAGGATGGAGATGTAGGGAATCTACTTCCAACTGAGTGGGTCCAAGACAGCATTATGAAAGAGGTAAGGAGTGAGGCCGATAGGAGGAGGATAGGCCAGAAGTGAAAAGGGAAAAAAAAGTCTTATTTTCTCCTTAACAAAAACCACATCACAGTGAGACAGGTAGGACTATTCTTTTGAGCCCCACATTAGAGATTTAAAAAAGAGTCAAAAAATTGAAAGCCTGTGCCCTTGAGTTAGTAACAGATCCAAGGTTCTCACCTGAGCTGCTTAACCTGAGGGCCCCCGGGGTGGCTCTGGAGAGGGACCTCTCCTGCCAAGGGCAGCCCCTCCGTGCAGGTGGGGCGGGAAGGAGAGGGAGAGAGTGAAGCCGGCTGCCGTCTGTCTCCCTAGGCCGCCCGGCCATCCCGAAAGGCCATCGCTTTCGGCAAGCGCTCCCACTCCATGAAGCGGAACCCCAGTGCTCCCGTCACCAAGGCAGGCTGGCTCTTCAAGCAGGTGAGGCCTCCTCCGCCATCCTGCCCCTCACAACGCTGCTTCTCCTTATACCGTCATTTCTCTGTACTCAGAAGAGCCCACGTATAAAACTTTGCTATGTCTTTCCCAGGTTCTATTTTGGTATATTTCTGTGAACAGATCTCCTGATTTTATAAAGGCTCCGGGAGGTCGAGTATCTTCCTAAAGTCACAAAGAGAAATTAGCATCATATTTGGGAGTCCAGCCAGGTCTCCTGATGGGCAGAGGCAATGACTTTGAAATATACTAGGCCCCTCACCCTGTGAGAGCAGCCAATGGCTCGGTCGGCAGGCCCGCTTGTTACGAAGGGAGGGATGTCTCCTCTGAGTCGCAGGGTCCAGTTCTCCTTGCTGACCCTGCCACTACCGCTGCCTGCCCTTCTGCTCAGTCCTTCCGACTCTTTGCTGCCGCATTTAGCTTCCCTGGGGGAGACGCTGAGGCGCAGAACCACGGAAGTGGAAGGTCCCAGGCAGTACTGGGACCCCCAGCCCACCTCTGAGGGCTCTTGGGGGCCCTTCTTAGTGACAGAGCCACAACCAGAAGCTGGGTGTCCTTATACTGAGTGCAGCCCTCTTTCCACCGCGGCCCCCTCCTCGCCGCACCCAGCTCACAGACCCTCCTGTCTGTTCCCCTGTGTGTCCTGCAGGCCAGCTCTGGAGTTAAGCAATGGAATAAGCGCTGGTTCGTCCTGGTGGATCGCTGCCTCTTCTACTACAAAGGTGAGCTTGTCCCTGGTGCTGGCAGGGGATGCCGAGAGCCAGTGCCCCCTCTTTATCATTCTGCCCTGTCACGGGGCTCTTAACCTGATGCATGTCGGTGCATAGGGGCGCACACATCCCCTCTGTGGTCTCTGGCACCGGTGGGGCATGACCGTGAGATAAGACACAGCTTTCTTGCTTACACTCTCTCACTCGTTTCCTGCTCGACAGTATTTACTGAGTGCCTCCTGGGCTTCAGGCAGTTCTGATGGGTAGTGCGGTACATGAACAAGACTGTCAGGTGGCAGAGGGTGAAGTCTGGGTGAGGAGGGCAGGAGAGGAGAAGGAGGGAGAAGAGGAGAGTGCCTGGCCACAAAGCAGGCCACCTGCTAACTGGACCTTGTCTGCTGAGCTCCCTCCTGCCCCACTGGAACGCATGGTCCGGCCTGTGCGGGCGGGGTTTTTTGGTCAGTTTTGTTCACTGTTGTATCCACAGCACCAAAAACAGCCCATGGCATGCGCTAGGCGCTCTGTCGATGTGGGATAAACGATCATCCCCCAGCTTCTGCCCTCTCTGCCTGCCCCAATACTCACTCCCTTCCCTCCCCTCAAAAGGGGGTAAAGCTCTTGTAACTTGGGTGCAGCGGCCCCTAGGAGGTTATTTTCAAAGCATGCACAGCATTACTTTGTCACGGAGGGCGTGGAGGGAACTGGTAGGGGCTGATGGCAGTGACAGTCCTGTCTTGCTGACGCTTGGGCGCTGAGGAGAGAGAAGGGGAAGGGATGTAGCAGGTGTGGCTGTCTCCTTCTCCCACGTGCCCTGGAAAGGTGGGGATCCGACTTCTCCCGGTCTCCTGGGGGCAGTTCAGGGGACCATTAACTTTGGCACACAAAGGTTGTACCCAGGGACCCCTCCTTACTGTCGCTGTGCCCCGAGGCTCCTGAGTCCCTAGGAGAGACAGCAGGAAGGGGCTGCACGTGTAGGTCCAATCACAGAGGAAACCCTGAGACTGAGAGCAAGGAATCTGCTTGGGCCAGCCCCGGGACGCAGGGCCCCCCTGGAGCCAGAGAGTGACAGCAACTCCAGGTGGGAGGGAGGGCTGGGGTCTCTGTGGGTGTGAGAGGGAACCTTGAAAAGCCCTGAGCTCCAGGCGAGCAGAGATGGGGGGTGCTCTCCATGAGGCATGCTCTCAGGAGATCCCTAAACACTGGTCTGCACTCAGCCCAGCGGGGCCCACCCACTCCAGGGAGACAGCCTCCGCCTCCTGAAGAAGCTCCAGGTCGCCAGCCCTCCTGTGCGTCTGCCCAGCCCTTGATTGGCACTGCGCAGGGTCAGCGCAGGAACCTTGGCCCGAGGGTCTTTGTAGGGATGAGTAAGGGGGAGGCGGAGTTCGTGGATTCTGTAACCCTTCTGACAGCTCCTCTGACCCCTCCTGAGGGCTTCACAGAGTCTCCAGCCCAGGAATAAAGTGCTCTCCCGGGAAAGTGGGGAGGCTCTTGCATGGCCTCAGGGAGTCCCCACCTCGTGGTCCCCACAGAGCACCTCTGCCCCTGTGAGTGTGTGGGTGTGTGGGACACCTGACACCTGGGAACCAGCTAGCTGATCCATCAGGCTCCTGCGGAGATCCGGGATGAGTCATGCTGCAGCCTGTTCCTTCACCTGCTTCTTCCCCAGAGCCAGAGGCCACGCAGGGGTGTGTCTTCTGGGCAGACTCAGACCTTAGTGGGGAGTCTAGTCCGGGGAGGACAGAGCAAGCTGCCAGGAGCCTGGGAGAACCTTAGAGATAGCCACCCAGAGGAGGCCAAGATGCGAGTGTCCGCTCTACCCCCCATTAAGACCTGTTCCGGGCGTCACTGCTGGGACTGCCTTGTCTGGAGGGGCACTGGGGGCAGGAGGTAGGTTACAAATGCTAGCTTGACAGTCAGACGTCTTGGGCTAAAGATCAGTCTACCACTTAATACTTAAGTAGCCTTGGACAAATTATGTAACCTTCCTGTGCCTCAGCCTCCTTGCCTACATAAAAATGGAGGTCATGCAGTACCCTTCACAGGATTGTTGGGCGAGTTAAATCTAAGGCTTTAACTTAGAACACTGCCTGACCTGCTGCAAGTACTCCAAAATGTTGGCTCTTACGTGCTTGTTTGCGGTTCCTAGGAACGTGAGCTCCCCGAGTCTAGCACAGTGTCTGCAGGGCCGCCATGCTCCCCAGCTCTCGTTGTGTGGCTGTGCGATGGCCCCGAGTAGCTGACGGACAGGCGGTGGGGAGCCGGGGTTCGCGGGTGTTTATCACCATAAGGCTGAGGCGCTGCGCTCCCCCGCCCCGCCCCACGGGCACGCACGCGTCTCACCGTCGCTGTTTCCTCGACAGATGAGAAGGAGGAGAGCGTCCTGGGCAGCGTGCCCCTCCTGAGCTTCCGGGTGGCCGCGGTGCAGCCCTCGGACAACATCAGCCGGAAGCACACCTTTAAGGTCAGTGGGCCTTCCTCTCCCAGGCCGGGTGGGGGCTGGAGGCACTTCTCCTCGAGCGCACGAGCGCATGGAACGCAGCGGGGTCAGGAGCTGCTGCCTCGAGCAGTTCCGGGCGGTGGTACTGGGGGAGTAGGCAGTGGCCCCAGGACTCAGTCCAGGCTGCTGCAAGGCTCACCCAAGGCTGGCCCCTGGTCTTCGCTCCCAGAGCCGGCCTGTAGAGATGAGCTTCCGTGACACCACAGTCTCCTGGGGGAGAATTCATTCTGTGCTGCGTCCGCGGACCCTCTGCGCATTGTCCTGGCACTGAGGAAATCCTTCGCCGCAGAGGCAGAAGCTGTGGGCCCATGGGTTTTTAAGATCCGCTCTGGAAAGTCTTCCTCCACACCTTTACGGGAACTAGACCCCCAGGCTACCTTAATTAAAGGGGCTCAGATGTCAGCTCTTCGCTCCTATTCAGTGCCCAGCATGCTCCCACGGCCGTGTAAGGGCCCTCAATTTGTCATTGGGCCTCACTTCCCTTTTTTGCTTTGCCCTTCAACCCTGCTGCCTGCTCCCTGTCCCCTTCACAGCCCTTGTCATGGCCCAGCGCCCTGCTATATTTGTAACCTTGCAAAATGGCTTTTGTAGGCCTGTGTGTTTTAGATTCCATAAACAATGTGCTCTACCTGAAAAAAAAAATCTTTGGAGAAAATTTAGGAAGTGAGTTTCATGGTGGCTCAGATGGTAAAGAATCTGCCTGCAATGAAGATCTAGGTTCAGTCTCTGGGTCACGAAGATGCCCTGGAGAAGAGAATGGCAACCCACTCCAGTATTCTTGCCCGGACAATCCCATGGACAGGAGCCTGGCAGGCTATAGTCCATGGAGTCTGAAGGAGTCAGATATGACTGAGCAACTATCTGGGTGCAAGAGTATAAAGGGCACAGTAATTAAAAGCCACTAACCTCATGGAGACACAATTTGAGGAGTAAGGGCCCAGGGAGACGGGCCCCACCTGCCTGCTCTGAGCAGCGAGCATTGCTGCTCAGAACCCATGGGGGATCCACCTATCAAAGACGCGTCTGCAGCTGTCTCTTCCTGGGCCAGTGTTTTTCCACATTTAAAAATTCATGGCCTGTTTGAAGTGATAAAAAAAATTCCTTGCCTTTTTTGGACTTAATGATGCAAAGATCATAGGTTCTTTTTCATTTTCCAAATATAAAATTATGATATCGACCATGCATTTTCTTCGTACAAAGCCCTCTCTCCCCCAGTTGAGAAATACTGTCTAAGACCCTGAAAACCCACAGGTTGCTCGAGGGCAGCGTCAAAGTTCCTGGGGCCCCAGAGACTCTGGTCACCTGGCTCCAGAGAGGTGGGCAGATACACAGGTGCTGCTCCGGGGAATAAGGACGGGCTGCTCAGGCACATAATTAGCTCCCAGTCTCCACGGGTCCTGTCTGCAGAATGGATAATCAATAGGAGCCTGGCTCCAGGGCACCAGATTTTAGCTGGGGAAATAGGAACAGGCTGTTTAACCAACAACAAACGGTCCTGCTACACACAGATAAGTACACACACCCACACAGTCAGACAGCCTGTCTCACCCTCCCCTGCAGACCTGTGCACACAGACACGCTCCAGCCCGGAGCCCTGCTGGCGGTCGCCTTAGAGAGACGTCCCTAGTGACTGCCACACCTGCTCCGCAAACCCGGGCCTCCGCGCCCATCAGCCTTCTCCTTTCCTTGAGGAGCGCACTGCCTCTTTAAACCCGACTTGAGGGCTGTGCTCAGTGGCCCACAAAAGGTCCTGATTGTGGTCACTCAGTGGCCTCCCCAGGGAAGGGAGGGGCGAGGAGACAGATGGGAGGCTTGTCCCGCCGTGACACCCTCAGATGGCCAGTAGTGAGGGGCCGTCCTGCCCGTCCTGTGGCTGAATGCCTTGCCGTGCCCTGAGCCGCCCGTGGGGCTCGGTGGGCTCCCCACGGGCGCCACCCCCGTTCTCTGGCCCCTCTCGTGTTTCCAGGCTGGTGCGGCTCCGCGTCAGTCGCCCTGTCTTTTCCCAGGCCCTCTGCTTCACTGTCACAGGCAGTTGTTCCTGTGCCTTGGCTCTCTGCTTGTTTCCCCATGGGCGTGTTTTGTCCTCCAGCTTGACTGCCAGCTCTTCAGGTGCAGGGAGCGTGTCTTTGCCCTCCCTGTGACTGGTGCTCAGGGCAGAGCTCTGCACACACAGGGCGCTCACTGGAAGCGCAGCGGGTGAATTGTCTGCTGCCGCTCCCACCAGCCCAGGGCACATATCCTCGTCCCCCAGTGCGGTTCTCCTCTGCAGGATCCCTGTGTCCTCCACCCCAGGGGCCTTACTCTGGGCCCTGCTGTAGTTTCAACCCCTGGAGACCTCCTTACAGCCTCGGTGGCTTTACAGTCTACAGTGGCTCCACAGTCAGCAGCCCCCTTCCTCTGCCTGCCTGCTGGGCAGCCCGGCGGGACAGTGGGGACTGGCAGGATCCGGAGGAAGGAGCCCCCTCTCTGTGCTGAGAGAAGCAGGATGCTCCTCCACTGGGCAGCGGCTCCTAGGAAGGAAACCCTGTCCCAGGGAAGCTGCTGAGGGTGTGCGGAGCCTGGCTGGGGGAACTCCCGGAGGGTGTGGGCCCAGTGTTGCTGTTTAGGAGAGCCCTGGGGCTCGTCAGAACAGCCCTGCCTTCTCTGCTCCCAAACCCCAGAGACCCAGGATTTGCACCCAAGGGGTCAGGGGCCAATGTGCACTCTGGGATCTCTCGTGATGAGTGGGATGCACAGAGCCAGCTGCTTTTTCTGTGAGATGGTGGCTCTCACCTGGGGAGTGTTCTCAGCTCTCAGAATCAAGCTCGGGAGCGTCTTTTCCTCATGGACATACCCATGGAACAGGTGCCTCCGTTAAGGCCAGAGCCACATGGCAGTGTGTTTGCAGTTGCCGAGCTGGTCAGGAACAGAGCTAGGATTAGCACTGGGCTGCCCTGCCCTCTCCCCTCTGCCGGTCGAGGTTCTCCGGGTCTGAGCTCTCCACCACGGCTCCTGGTGGTGGACTGGGCCTTGCTGGGTGCTGTGGTCCTGGTGGTGACGCTGAGTAGGAGGGGTAGCCCGAATAGCTCCCCACGTTCCCCTGCTCCTCAACATTCCTGCCACGCCGTCTCCTGTCTCTGCCTCTGGTGTTCGATTGACCTGTTCTCTGCTTCTCCTCCTTCTGGCCACGTGAGGACCCCTCCTCTGGACAGGAGCTCTCTTCGGGGTGCCCGCCTGCCATGCCTGCTTGCGGCCGCCAACTAGGTAGCGTGCTCTGACTGTCTCTGCATGCCCCCGTGTGCCCGTGCTGTCCCTCTGCCTAGGAGGGGGCCAGCTTCCTGGAGGCTGAGCTGGGGCCGGGATGGGCCATGCTTGAGGGTGGGAGGCATCTCTCCCAGGCATGGGGGTGACTGACCTTCACATCAGAGACCGAATTTGGTGGGCGAAGCGGGTGAGGTAATTAATTGTCCCTTCTGCTTGTAACCGCCTCAGGTAGGGCAGGTAAGCCTGCCTGGCTATTACTGGGCTGCCTGGTGGTGTCCCGAGGGCTAGTCACAGGCAGGCAGGCGGAGGCCAGCTGGAGTCCTTGGGACCGCTGTGGCCTGCCTCTTCAGCTTGCCCTGAGCTCCAGATGGAGCCAAGAGCTGCCGGTCGGGGGAGTGATTGGCCTGACCACCCCTCCTGCGGGCTGGGTGTCTTCTCCCCACAGGTGACTGTGTGCTGGGTGGACGAGGCTGGGGCCAGTTCCACGCACTGCCTCTCCCCACAGGCTGAGCACGCCGGGGTCCGCACCTACTTCTTCAGCGCCGAGAGCCCCGAGGAGCAGGAGGCCTGGATCCAGGCCATGGGGGAGGCCGCCCGAGTACAGATTCCCCCAGCCCAGAAGTCGGCGCCGCCCCAGGCTTCGCGTCACAAGTGAGTGTGGGGCTGGAGCAGGGCATGGGCAGTGCCATCAGAGAGAGAGTGGGGTGAAGAGGCCCCCACCCCATGCCATTGCTGAGCCCAGCACATGGGCTTGAACCCCTAGAAAAGGTGAACAAGCTCCTTGCCTTCCAGGAGCGTGCCTGACTAAGTGACTTCAGAGCTGTAGTCTGTTTTCCCTTGGGCATCTCCTCCTCTTCTTTCTGAGCCAGTGGAGGCCAACAGAAAAGCCAGTTCCAGCAGGGCCTGGCCAGGAACCATATAGGGTCATTGGCTCATTTTTTCCAGCACACCACCTTTGTGGGACTCAGGTTCGAAGCCCAGCTCAGCCACTTGCCCACTGTGTGACCTGAGTGTAAGTTACTTAGCCTCTGACCCTCAGAGACAGCCTTTATAATCCTACCTCTGGGTTGTGAGGACAATATGGTGTATGTAAAATGTTTGACGTGCAGCAAGGGCTCAGTGTGTGAGTCACTTTATCCCATCATTACCCGGAGCCTCAGCCCCTGGCTCTGCTTCAACTTTGCATCTGAAGTTAGATTTTAATAGGGACCCAGCAGAAAGAGGTTTTACAGTGTAAACTCCAAGACATTATGCGTGTCTTAGAATTGTTCACCAAGCAGTGTCTCAGCAAGGATGCTTGACTGTTGAATTAGAGAAGGTATAAAGAGATCGCTGTCAGGAGAGTCCGTCCTTGCCTCTACCAAGGAGTGAACTTCCAGGGGTTCACTTATTCTTTTCACAAATATTTACTGTAAATACTAACGTGTATAGGCTGCTAGGAAAACAAGGTAGGAAAAGTCTGACAAGCGCAAACCTCATGAAGCTTAGATTCTCAGAGAAATCCCTGTGAGAAGCTTGTTCTGGAAAGGGGTTTCTGTGCCTGTGAAGTCTGAGGCAGCCACTCTGGCCCCTGGTGTGCCTGCCGCATTTGACCTCACACAGTCCTTACCCACTCTGCCATTGAGGAGGCCAAGGCTCGTGAACATTAAATAACTTTCTCTAGGAGAGAAGGCTTGCCTGTCACAAGCCTCTGTAGCTGGGACATCAGCAGTTTCTATTCTGTGTCGTGTACAGTTGCCACCAAGTGAGGCAGCTGGGTCCTGGACAGACTGCAGAGGAGACCCAGTCTGGGTGGGGTTGGTCTCGGCCATAGCTTGAAGGCTCGACTCCAGGTGGGTCAGCAGAAGGGAGTGGAGGGTGGCCCTTGGGGACGACAAGCAAACACACACAGGTAACCCTGGATTGTGCTTTACAGTTGCCCTGACTGGAGCAGGGAGAGAGAGCGGAAGGTGGGATTTAGGAAGCAGAATGGAATACATTGACTACTGTTTCCATCGCTGCTTTCTTGCCCATCCTTTTCATCCCTTTTCTCCTTCTCACTTTCCTCCACCTGAACTCCACGCCGGGCTGGGGTCACTTACAACACCGCCCTTGGCGTCCCACAGCCATGAGAAGCCAGACTCTGAGAACATCCCACCCGGCAAACACCATCATCAGCTCCCCCACAACAGCATTCCCAAGCCTGAACCAGAGGCCAAGACTCGCGGTGAGGGTGACGGCCGGGGCTGCGAGAAGGCGGAGCGGAGGCCGGAGAGGCCCGACGCCAAGAGCGAGCCGCTGGTGAAATCCAACGGTGTCCACGCCGGACCGGAACCCGCCTCAGAGCCAGGCAGCCCTTTCCCTGAGGGCCTGAGGGTCCCGGGAGGTGGGGAGCGGCCCGCCCAGCCCAATGGCTGGCAGTATAGCTCCCCTAGCCGGCCAGGGAGCACGGCCTTCCCGCCTCAGGACTCCGAGAGCGGGGGTCACCGGCGGAGCTTCCCGCCACGCACCAACCCTGACAAAATCGCCCAGCGCAAGAGCTCCATGAACCAGCTTCAGCAGTGGGTGAACCTGCGCCGAGGGATACCCCCTCCTGAAGACCTTCGGAGGTGCGGCCTGGGGCGGGTAGGGTGGGGTGCTGTTCCCCCTGGGGCTGGGGTGTGACATGCAGGCAGCCTGCGCTAGATACCTTCCAGAAGCCAGGCTGGATGGGGAAACCAGCCCCATTCCCTGCCTGCCCAAGTCCTTCCTGCCCCATGGTTGCCCCCTACCCCTGATGCTTCCTTCAGAGGAAGCGGGCAGAGCGCCCAATGCCTCGCCCAGGATAGTAAACAGAGGAAAGGCAAGTGAACTGGCTCAGCCGTGTCCGACTCTTTGCAAACCCATGGACTGTAGCCCACCAGGCTCATCTGTCCATGGGGATTTCCAGGCAAGAGTACAGGAGTGGGTTGCCACTACCTTCTCCAGGGGATCTTCCTGACCCAGGGATTGAACCCAGATCTCCTGCATTGCAGGCAGACTCTTTACCATCTGAGCCACCAGGGAAGCCCCACAGGGCACTGGGTGGACTGAAATGTGGAGGCAGTCACAACGAGGGACCTTTAAAGCTGTTCCAGCTAGACATCCATCCCTGCTTCCCACCCTGTATAACATCCAGTGTTTCCACCAATGCGAGACCCACTAACCGCCAAGGCAACTCGCTTTGTGTTTGAATGGCTCTAACTGTTTGAAAGCCATTATTTATAAACACTTTTTGAAAAAGAAAGATGTTGCCACTCATTGGCCCTAGTTCTACCCTCTAGACAAGTTTACTTCTATTCAGTTCAGTTCAGTTGCTCAGTCGTGTCTGACTCTTTGCCACCCCGTGAATCACAGCACGCCAGGCCTCCCTGTCCATCACCAACTCCCGGAGTTCACCCAGACTCACGTGCATCGAGTCGGTGATGCCATCCAGCCATCTCATCCTCTGTCGTCCCCTTCTCCTCCTGCCCCCAATCCCTCCCAGCATCAGGGTCTTTTCCAATGAGTCACCTCTTCACATGAGGTGGCCAAAGTATTGGAGTTTCAGCCTCAGCATCAGTCCTTCCAATGAACACCCAGGACTGATCTCCTTTAGGATGGACTGGTTGGATCTCCTTGCAGTCCAAGGGACTTGCAAGAGTCTTCTCCAGCAGCACAGTTCAAAAGCATCAATTACTTCTATTACTATCTATTACTAGATAATAGTGACTGGCTTTCATTTGAGGACATTTATTGGATATCTGATATTTGAATTTTTTGGATATTTGACATTTTGGATAGAAGACATTTATTTTTCTTTTGGATGTCTTTACATGTCTTTTGGATAGAAGACATTTATTGGATATTAGATATTTGGATATTTGAAGACCTTTATTGGACCTGAGTATGTTCATCAGGCAGGTGGGGTTACCGCTCCTTCCCTGGGGCTCTGGGCAGCTCCAGGGCTGCAGGTGACAGTTCACTGTGGTGATCTGCCCTGCCCTGGGGAGAGCTCCTCGCTTGGGTTGAGTCCCAGGACCCGACTGGCTGAGTCTTTGACGGGACCTGAAATCAGGGAAGGCGCCCCTGTGTGTCCTCTTTTGCCCATCTCCAGGGGCCTGGTGCACTCCACTTCTTTCTGCTCGCAGCCTCTCTGGAAAGGATCTGAGAAATTGGTTCCTGCTGAGATGGAGATGGCTGAAGGGCTTAAAGTTTCTCCCTAGTGTATTTCATTTTAAAGAGAGAAGGATGGAAGCTCTGAATAGTGAAATTTCTGGCCTCAGGGAGCTGGTTGAGGGAGGGAGTTTGAGGACTGGTCCTTCTTGCACCTCTGGAAACAAGCCTCTGTGCGTGGGCAGTGCACGCAAGGTCAGCCTAGGGCACGTCCACATAGTCAGAACCCGCCTAGGCTGGAGGACAGGGAGGGGCGGCTGGGGCACGGGCAGGTGGCTGGGAACATGCCCGTCTTGTCTGGCTTCCTTACAGAGTCCTCTCTCTCTCTCAGTCCTTCTAGGTTCTACCCTGTGTCCCGTAGGGTCCCTGAGTATTACAGCCCCTACTCCTCCCAGTTCCCTGATGATTACCAGTACTACCCCCCAGGGGTGCGGCCAGACAGCATCTGCTCGATGCCGGCCTACGACCGGGTCAGCCCGCCCTGGGCCCTGGAGGATAAGCGGCACTCCTTCCGGAACGGAGGCGGCCCTGCCTTCCAGCTGCGCGAGTGGAAGGAGCCTGCTGGCCTTGGGCGGCCGGATGGCACCGTCTGGATCCCCAGCCCCTCCCGGCAGCCCGTCTACTACGACGAGCTGGATGCCGCCTCCGGCTCCCTGCGCCGCCTGTCCCTGCAGCCCCGCTCCCACTCCGTGCCCCGCTCGCCTGGCCAGGGCTCCTACAGCCGCAGCCGCGTGTACTCCCCCGCCCGCTCACCCAGGGCCCATTTTGAGCGGCTGCCGCCTCGCAGCGAGGACATCTACGCTGACCCTGCCGCCTACGTGATGAGGCGATCCATCAGCTCCCCCAAGGTGAGCCCCCCGCCTTCCCCGCCTTCCTCAGCCCCTGAGGTCCCCCGGAAGCCTGAGGCCGTTGGTCGAGAAGACATGGAGAGGCGGGGGCGTGTGGGGCCTTTGGGTCCTTCGGCTGGCTCCACAAGACCAAAGGTGCCTCCTGGGGCAGGGCCGCTAGCCCCGCGGTCCTGTCCATGGAGGAGTCGCTTTGCCTCTGCGCAGGAACTTTGCTCTCTGTGCCCCTCCCCAGGCTGTGCCAGGAGCCCTGATGCTGTATAAGAGGGCAGAGAGGCTCTGTTTGCTTCAGACCTCGAGGACCTGGACAGATCATTGCAATCATATTGCAGTGGGTAAATGCTGTCCATGTTAGTTTGAAATCTGCTCCAGGACAGGATACAGCATCCCTGACCTTGAGCTGCAGTTGGTGGGGAAGCTTATGTCCCAGCTGAAGCCTCACCTCTCCAATCCCCTTTCTCTTCCAGTATGATTACCTGGGAGACAGGCGGCCAGTCCCTGCAGGACTGTTCCCCTACAACTACCCACCATCCCCCACGGTCCACGATAAGATGGTATGTCCTCTCCCCCGACTCTGCTTCCCCTCAGGCCCCCTCCTCCCAGGGGAGGACGGATGCTCTGTGCCCGGTGCCTGGACCGTCTGGTCTTTGGCAGCCTCTGGATACCTCCTCCCTGCAGCCTGGACTCTAACGTCAATACTGAGTGCGGTGCTAATTACCCCTTCTCTGCAGTGACACAGGGCAGAGGAGCAGGGACAAACCCTGGAAACGTGAGATGTCCCCGTCCTCTGCATCTCAGGACAGCCCCTGTCCGGTATGCAGAGGGGACTGGCTTAGGCTGCGGGCTGGGAAGAAAACTTAAGCTCGCGCTCCCCAAACAGGCGTGGCTGTCTAGGTTTCTTCCCCCTAAGTATACTTTCCTCGAGCTTGCCCTCTCCTGGAATGTTACTTCGGGGGAAAGAGATGAGAGGTGGGATTGAGGAAGAGTCCATATTGTGTCTTCTCGTATCTTCTCTCACCTTTCCACTCTTGTCTCTTCCTGGAATTTGTTCTCCAGAGAATTCTGTCTCCCCTGGAGAACTTGATACAGATATTCCACTTGGAGAGCTGGGAGAGCCTCTGGAACAACAGGCAGAGTCCTTGTCCCCAAGGGCCTGTGATTGACCTCCCTCAACGAGTCTCCTCTGCGTGTGTCCAAACTCTGTAGTCTTGACACAGAGCAAATGCACCCACCCAGAAACAGTGGATTTCCCCAGAAAACGCAGAGCTGACAGAAAGTGCTGCCTGAGTGGCTTCCTGGTTCCTCCATCTCCCAGGCGAGGGCCAGGCCGACCGGGAGCCATGGCACCGGGAGCCACGGCGTGTGCCCCTCCTCTGCCCCTCTCCCTGCCCTAGACCCCTCAGGGCCAGCGCGGCCCCTCTCTGTCACTGCCCAGCTAACTCTTAACTGCTTTGCTTCCTTTTTTTATTGTCTTCTTTTGTTGTGTTCCTGTTGTTTGTGTTGCTGTTGGGCCTCGGGCTCCGGGTAGGATGAACTTTTAGACCTTCAGTTGCAAAGAAACCTAGAGTATTTGGATCAGCAGGTAGGCAGAGCTGGTGCCCCTCGCCACCCCCTGCCCTTCCATCACGTCCGCCTGTTCCTCCTCGCCTCCTCATCTTCCATCCATTCAACAGCCTTTGTTGGCACAACCAGGGCACAACAAAGCGGCTTATATTTTGGTTTACAGCTTCACACCCCTTCTCTGCAAAGCCCTTTAGGACAGCTGGGAGTTTCCTGGGGAAAGGAGAACAGTAAATCACCACATGAATAATTAATGTAGCCATCTATTTGTTCGGCCCAGATGGAAATGCCCCCAGGGAGCAGGCAGCAATTTGCATTTTTGCTGGAGAGAGTTGCAGAGATAGGGAGGAGCTCTAAAATGGGAGTTTTGGCTAAAGCTGAACTAAATCCTAAAGCTAAGGATATAGTTCAGCTTGAATCTGGGAAATTAGCCTATCCTATTCCACAATTCCAGGTTGTGGTTAAATTCCATAATTTGCAAATGAAGGACCATAGACCTGCCCTCATGATTTTTTAGTTTATGTTAATTCAGTATATTTGTTAGTTCCTCTGCAAAGTTCTTTTGTATACACAGCTTATATTTTCCTGAGAATTCAGTGCCGTAGACAGAGGGAGTATTAACCAACCCAGTGTTACAGATGAGCATCCTGAAGAGGCAGTGCGTGTCCCTGTGTGATGGAAGGAATCCACTACCTGGGCTCTCGCCTTTGGCTGCCGTGCCTTTTGAGGCTAATGAGGCTGTGATACTGGGTTTAGATAGGTCAGGGGTCAATATGCTGGGCATTTATATGAGGACGTACTCATGTTCAGATCTGTACCCCCAAATCGTGGGGATCTGAATGTGCGCCAGGCCCAGGTGGAGGTAGCCTAGGGTGGTTCAAAGAATAATGACAGCAATAATAACAATGGCAGACTTACCATAATTGGATGCTTCCTCTGTGCCCCATACTGTTTTAAGCACTTTACAGATCCTAACTCATTTAATCTTTATAACAACCCTGCAAGGTGGGTGTTGTTATTATCCCCATTTTGTACAGGATACGATGAAACTAAGGACTTCCCTGGTGGCTCAGCAGTAAAGAATCCACCTGCCAATGCAGGAGAAGCAGGTTTGATCCCTGAGTCAGGAGGATCTCCTGGAAAAGGATGTGGCAACCCACTCCAGTATTCTTGCCTGGGAAGTCCTATAGACAGAGGAGCCTAGTGGGCTACAGTCCATGGGATCACAAAAGAGTCGGACACAGCTTGGCAACTAAAAACAATAATGGTGAAAAGCCCAAAGATCAAATAACATGCCAAGGACACGCAGCCAATGAACAACAGAGGTTGGCTATGACTCTGAGCTTTTGACTCAGTTTACAGCTGAGGAAACATCTAACGTGAAGAAGTTGGGGTCAAACCTCATCAGATTAATTCTGTGCTCTTAACGTTGTGGAGAGGATCACAAACATGGTATCAGAGGACGGGGCTGTAACTGCTGGTGGTTCTAGTCACAAGCCATGTGACTTTCATCTCCTAGGGTCGTGGTGTCTCAGTGAGCTCAGCCTCGTGGGAGACCCTGGGCACTGGGAAACACAATACACACACTTTAATCAGCGATGGCTCCCAGTCCCCAAGAACGTGGCATTTTAGTCCCAGAAGGCACTGTGTGCATTCTAGGCTGTGTGCGGGTGAGTCTCAGGATGCCCGCCAGAGCTCAGGGCTGGGAAACACTGGCAGGAAGCGGGGTCTGCAGGGCTGTGGGCTGGTGAGTGGCAGGGCTCCCGGTCGGGCCTTCCTCCCTGCAGCCCATCCACGTGGCTGGCTGTCCCATTCAGGTGTCAGGTGTCAGGACCCCTTCCTGGGGGCTTCTGCCCTCACAGGAGGGCTGGGGGCTTCAGGAATAACGTTTCAGAGGAGCTCTTCCTAGATAGAGGATAATATTCTTAAAAGACAGTTTTGTATGACGAGAAGAGTCCGGAATATAGTCAGACACTACACTCGAGTTCCAACTGTGCTGTTTACAAGGACTTTCCTTAAACCTTGGAAATGTCACTTGGTCTCTCTGGGTCTTTGTTTTCTCAGTCATGAGATGGACTTTGTAGGACCTGCCCTTTGTACCTCAGAGTTTTTGGGAGAGCCAGGTCAGAAGGCGTATGAGAGCCCTCTGGCAGACACTGATGTGGGTAGTGATTGCTATATGATCACTTTTTCGTTTTCTTCCAAAACTCAAAAATATTAACTTGACCACCCTTGACCCCAGTGCTACGTATTAGTATAAGGTCCTGGGTTAGGAGCTTTCTCACCAGATTTCTCTAACGTTTTGGAGGGACAGAAGGTGGCACACAGGAACTCCCCTAGAGGCAAGGTCCACACGGGCTAAACCGTCCTGGGAGGCACAGCGCGGCAGGGGTGGTCAGGGCGAGACTGCTGCCGCTTCCTTTATTGTTTTAGATCCCTGGTTGGGGCAGGAGTGAGACCCATGCGGGACCAGCAAGAGCCTGGGCCTCGCTTGCCCTCTCAGAGCCTGATGTGCTGGTGGACATGCCTTGTCCTGTACGCATCCGCGTGTCCCCCACACACGGGACACGGGCCCGACGCACAGGCAGCAAACGTAAACACACACACGCCACATGCAGTCACACGCATGCCACGCGGGCACACCCTGTACACAGCACACACACGCCACATGCAGTCACACGCATGCCACGCGGGCACACCCTGTACACAGCACACACACGCCACATGCAGTCACACGCATGCCACGCGGGCACACCCTGTACACAGCACACACACGCCACATGCAGTCACACGCATGCCACGCGGGCACACCCTGTACACAGCACACACACGCCACATGCAGTCACACGCATGCCACGCGGGCACACCCTGTACACAGCACACACACGCCACATGCAGTCACACGCATGCCACGCGGGCACACCCTGTATACAGCACACACACGCCACATGCAGTCACACGCATGCCACGCGGGCACACCCTGTACACAGCACACACACGCCACATGCAGTCACACGCATGCCACGCGGGCACACCCTGTACACAGCACACACACGCTCACACACGTGCACAGGCTCTAAGAAGATAGGAATTGAGCTTAGACGCTACAGAAAATGTGGTCGATGTCCTATTGACTTTTAACCATTTAACAAATACTCAATCTCATATTAGAGTTGTTCTTTTAGAAGCCTTTTAAATCACACTTGATGTTATAGGAAAAAAACTCCCAAGCAGGCTAAAAAAGTAGAAAAACCAGATCCTAGGAAAGCCCTTTAACGTGCGCTAGAGCCTGTGAATGGAGCAGGAAGGGGCCCCTTGCCCTGCCTGCAGAGTATAGAAGAAAGGCTGCATTTGGGCAGCCACCCAAAGCAGGCAGGAGGGAAATGTGTGTGGGTCCAACACAGACTGGGAAGACAAGGGTACAAAATGTGGTAAAAAATCTTCTAACCCCAGAAGATCTGCCCTAAGGTGGCTCTGCCCCTCCCCTTACTCACTTCCCTCCCCTGGAAGTGTTTTCTGCACACGCCCGCTGTGTCCCGCCACCTTCCCCCGCAGATCAGCCGAGTTACAGGGACATAGCCAGGGACACCCCCCATGTGTCTACACTCGACGCTGCCACCCTGGAGCCGGGGGAGATGCTGGCCTTCCCGGTTGGTTTGCTTGGCCAGTGCTCCCTCCACCCTCTCATTCTCCCTCAGCCTTCCTCCCGCTCTTTCTCTTTCATTTGGCAAGCAGTCTTCCCCCTCCATGTTCCTGAAGATCTCTGAAGCATAAAGAGTGCATGTTGGGAGCGCGGTGTCCCAGTCTGGTGTCTCTCTAACATGGCTTGCTTGCTTTGACCTCCTTATTTGCTCCCTGGCATCATCCCAGGTCAGCATGGATGCTATCAGCCCAGCTCTGGAAACAGAATTTTACAGTCCTCTCTACTCTAGAGCAGAGGTGGGCAGGACTCGGGGAGAGAGGCCTGTGCCTAACCGACGTGAAGGCCCATCCAAAGAGCAGGTCGCATTTTCTTTAAAGTTGTTTCACTTAGTTCCCGCCTGGGGAGATTGGCCGTTCCCACTGCCTGTGTGGTCCTTGACCAAACCAGAGTGAGAAACGAGGGCTGGGCCGGGGGGCGAGGCCCACAACGCTCAGGCGCCTGAGCAGGTGTCCCTGGGCCCGGGCCAGGCCACGTGACCTCCCGCCTCCCTGCCATGGCCTTTCCTCATGGGCAGCTTTGGCGCGGGTCCTGAACCAGAGTTCACAGCGGGTGAGTGACGGGCGAGAGCAGAGAGGGTGCTGGAGGCCCCAGGAGGAGGATCCGCCCTCCGCTGTCTCCTGGAGCCCAGGCAGGCGTGGGGAAGACCCCCGCCTGGACTGCATCTGAGCCGCCCGTTCCTCCCTCTGCCACAGATGAGTGAGAGCGAGGCTCTGATCAGTGTGGTGAACCGCATGGTGGAGAGCTCCTCCCCCAGCGCCCAGCTCTTCATGCAAGTAAGGCCTCTGCCTGGCAGCATGCTCCCGTCAGCATCATTCACGCCTCCCGTGCATGGTCGAGCCGCTCCTCTGCCAGGCCTTACCCCTGGGCTCAGCCCGGCCTTCCTCCTTTCATTCCTGGGGTCGCCTCCATTCTTCATGTTCGTGGGTAAACCGGGCTCATTCCCCAAACCATCAGCATAGCCAGCCCTGACATCTCATGCCATGCCAGTGATCACAGAGTGTCCAGGACTTCTTCCTCGCGTTTGGTGCCTGCTTACCAGTGGCTGGGGTAGGGAGCATGGGGCGTGGTGTGCAGCCGTCCAGGGACACTTGTGCAGGGTGGCTGCGTTCGCTGCATGTGTCACCAGTGGAAGGCGCGCTTGCCGGACTGAGAGGCGCCTCCGGCTTAGGCCCAGTCCCTGGGACTGGCACGTCGTCTACTAGGGCAGTCGTTTTCAGACGCTTCCGATGCTCCTTCCTTCTCCCAGGTCTTATCCTCAAAACCAGCCGAGACTTAACTGTTGTTCCCACGGTTGTTACGCGTGAGCCATTTGGGAGCTACCCGGCGCTGGAGCCCCTCCAGAACCGCTGGGACGGGCTTCGGCCGGGCCGTCCCCTGCTCTCCAGCGGGCAGAGCGCCGGCTCAGCTCGGGTTCTGGAGTGGGTGCTGTCTGAGCTGGAAGGCTGTGGTCGGTGGCAGGAACAAGGCGGGGCCGTCAGCTCTCCCGTGCCCGCACGCCCTGCCCTCTGCCGCGGTAACCGATCTCCTGTTCCTGCAGGTCCCTCCGTACCCAGAAGTGTTCCAGGACAGCCTCCACACCTACAAGCTGAACGAGCAAGACACAGATGTAAGAGCAGCTCACTGCTCCTTCTGCCCCTCTGGCCCCACTGCTGCCCCCTCATTCTAGCTCTCCCCATGGGGGCTTTTCCTGTGCTCCCTCTCATCCCCTGTGGCCCCTCACAAATCTGGTCCCTGTCCCATCTCCCTGCAGAGACAGTGCTCTCTGCCCAAGCCCCCTCAGCCCCTTCTCATCCTCACTGCTCACCCTACCTGGCATCGTGGTTGTGTGTTTCTCCACTGAATGCGAGGCCCTCTTGTCTATAGCAGTGGCCCGTGCTTATTTCAGGCACGCAGACTTTAGTAGGAAGTAGCCCCAGGTGCCTGGAAGGAAGGCTGTGGCCCGGTCCCTCCTCAGGGAGCTTCTGGGCAACAGGAGGCTCGGGTCTCAGCAGACCTGTCCCAGGGCCTGCAGGAGGGCAGGGCTGGGCGCCATGCTAGCTTGTGGGCCCGGGACACGAGCAGGTGGTATATGAGCCAATCTTGAAGTAAAGGACCCAGGGGACAAGATTCTTGGTCCATAGAAGGGAGCCAAGGGGGTGTTTGAGGAGTGGCGTGAATACAGGTGTGAACACAGGAAAGCACATGTCTCCCCAGGAAACAAGTTGGGCCTCACCTGCCTCTTCCCACTGGCCTTGTGTGGGTGGTGGATCTGCCCAGCAGGCAGGGCACAGGTTCCGTGCAGGCCAGGACCAGACCTCAGAGGGACCCCAGCGTCAGCCGTCCTGAGACTCTGGAAGGAGGAGGGGAGGTCAGGGTCCCGTGGGCCTCAGGACCAGTGTACATTGTTCACTGGTTTTACTAAGACTTGTTCGGAAACCGGCGTACCCCTCCGATCCATACATACCTGGAGGCCTGAGAGGCGAGGCCGTGTTATCGCCTCAGCCCCTTGTGAACTGGCACCCCCAAGAGGAGGGGTGAGCAGGAACTCAACATTTAGCTCTCGGCCCTCTCCCTGCTCAAGCTGACTCGCTTCCTCAGAATAAGTCCATCTCCTCCCTCAACGGGTCTTTGGGGAGTGCCCCAAGGTGAAGACAACTTCCTGTTCGCAGGAGCCTCCAAGGTTAGGGTGAAGGTCCAGGCTTCCTGGGCAGGGGAAAGGAAGTGGTATCCAGAGGCCCAGTCCTGCTTATCCAGTTCCCAGGTCCCTGTCAGGCCATGCCCTTGACTTCCTTCTCTCTCCCTCCCTTCCCCCTTGGGGACCCTAGAAGCTGCTGGGCAAGTTGTGTGAGCAGAACAAGGCGGTGCGGGAGCAGGAGCGGCTGGTGCAGCAGCTGCGAGCTGAGAAGGTGAGAGCCGTGGGGTTGTCCTTAGCGGGCACACGGGGGCTGGCCCAGAGAAGGGGTAGGTGGCTCCTCCATCCTAACTCAGCTGCTGAAGCTTTGTCCCTCCCCAAACCTCTGTCCTGCCCTTACTCAGCCCTGCTGAAGCTCCTCTGGGGATCTTGGCCAGTGTGAGGAACCTCCGCTAAGCTGCCTGGCTGAACCCCTGTGGCTCTAGCCCTTGCTGCCGAAAGCCCCAGCGAGGAGTTAACAGGGCTCCTCATAGCATTCCCCTGCCTTTCTTCAGGAAAGTCTGGAAAGTGCCTTGATGGGGACCCACCAGGAACTGGAGATGTTTGGAAGCCAGCCCGCCTACCCAGAGAAACTGCTGCATAAAAAGGAGTCGCTGCAGAACCAGCTCATCAACATCCGGGTGGAGCTGTCTCAGGCAACCACGGTGATCCTGTGCTCCTCCCTGCTCAGAGAGCCACCCCTCCCAGCCTGGGCTCCCCTAGTCCCCACTCTCCCCGAGGGCAAGAGCAAGCTGTCTGGGAGGGATGTAAACAAAGCCCTTAATGCTGCCTTGCAAAACGGCAGCAAGCCGCCTCATCCCATCAGTCTCCACCAGGGAGCTTGGCTTCTTTCCCACGAGCCACATCTGCGCCAGGATTTGTTCACGACAAAGTGAAGTTGAGGGCCACTTACTTCCTCGGCTGCTTTAACAGCTTTGCTGCACACCCTTTCTCTCCCCTCTCTGGAGAACCAAGACATTGGCAACATGCCACCCTGGCTACTTCCTAGTAGGCACCGGGCGGGCCCTCCAATGCAGACAGCAGCAGCAAAAGCCCTGGAAAACTGAAGCCCAAAGGGAGGAAGGTGTCTAGCCTCCAGAGGGTGGACTCCTCTGGCTCTCCTTTAGTCTCTGTCACCCACCCTGGGGACAGCACAGGGGCATAGGAGTGAGATCAGCCCCTTTCAGCCTGTCTGGAGAAGATCCTGTTTTCTTCCTATTTGGGCGTACGATAGGCTAAGCAGTTTGCACCTCCTCTAAGGCCAGGGTTTGGCTGTCATCAGACTATCTCAGCCCTGTGCCTTCTCCCATCCCTCCGTGTCCTCCTCCCCAACATGCCAGACCCCAGGTGCCCCGGCCCGAGGCAGGACGAGGAGGGGCGGTTTGGCACTTGCGGCTTCTCAGTGAGCCCTCCCCTTGCAGGCCCTGGCGAACAGCACCATGGAGTATGAGAGCCTGGAGGCAGAAGTCTCTGCCCTGCACGACGAGCTCTGGGAGCAGCTCAGCTTGGACCTCCAGGTGAAGGGGCTTCCAGGCAGGCAGGGCCCCTGTCCTTTGGTCCACAGTATCTTCCTTTCATGCTTTGGAGAGTTCAGAGACTTAAAACCGGGAGGTTGTCCTGGAATGAAAGACAAGGTTCAGTTCAGTTCAGTCACTCAGGAATGTCCGATTCTTTGCGACCCCATGGACTACAGCACACTAGGCCTCCCAGTCCATCTCCAACTCTTGGAGTTTACTCAGACTTATGTCCATCGAGTCGGTGATGCCGTCCAACCATCTCATCCTCTGTTGTCTCCTTCTCCTCCTGCCCTCAATCTTTCCCAGCATCGGGATCTTTTCAAATGAGTCAGTTCTGTGCATCAGGTGGCCAAAGTATTGGAGTTCAGGGTGTGTTAAAACAGACTCTCAGTTTCAGGGTGAAGATAATGTGAGAACATTCTTTAGTTCTGTCAAATCTTGGGGGACAAAGAGAAGTTGAAGCGTGGGAGACTTTAACAGACATGCAGATATAAACAATGGCGAGTTTTTAGACGGGAAAGAGGCCTTCCTTTCTGGCATGGGTCAGGAATGCCTGCTTGGAGGCAGGAGGATGGACACTGGGGGCATTTTCTTTTCCGCCCTCTGTCTTCTCTCTCCCCAGGCTCCACTCCTTTGGCTCGCTTTGTAAGCCCTGTCTCTCTGAGGCAGTTAACACCCTGCTTTCTCCTTTCTTCTTCCTGGTAACTAAGCTTACCACCCAACCATGCAGCTGTCTAGGTGGGTGAGGTGAGGGCCAGAGGCCCCACGCGCCACCATGTCCTGTGGGCAAGGCCTCAGTTCGACATGCACATTTTGGGAGATGGGAGAGCATCATGGTCAAGGTGCCGGCTCTTGAGACAAGTAGACCCAGATTCAGATGCTGGCCACGCTGCTTACTGACAGACGGTCTTGGGCGTGAGCCTCTCCACCTCTGAAGTGCGGACAACTGCTGTCCTTGCCTCAGAGAGGTGCTGTGCAGCCGCAGTGAGTCCGTGTGTGCAAAGCACTCAGCGCAGCCCCTGGTAGGGGTTGGGGGGCACAGGGAATGCTAAATCAAGGGAGCTATTGTTTTTCAAGGAGTGGACACTGTAACTGAGGAGAATTCATGGCAATTAGGCAGAAGTTGGATGCGGGCATTACAGAAGGGCTATTTGGCTGTGAAACAAGACAGTAAAGCTGAAGCTCTCGCCCCGGGAAAACAGGCCACCACCAAGTGTCCACCAAGGGGGCGGTCACTCCAAGACCATCCTGAGCGCCCCTGGGTGGGGCGGGATCAGAGGGACAGGTCCTCGCTCTTGGTTTACTGAAGAGGGCTCTTTGCTGTGATAACAGAGCCCTCTTCTCCCGCAGTTCTGGACGCTGAAGAGACAGAGGCTGCCCGTGAAGAAGGCGTGTGCTGGAGGGATGTGTGTGCGAGCGTGAGCGCGGGAATGCTCCCGCCAGGACGCTCCTTGGTAGCAACTTCCTTTGACCTGCTTTCTGGCCGTTTCAGAATGAGGTGCTCAACCGGCAAATCCAGAAGGAGATCTGGAGGATCCAGGATGTAATGGAGGGGCTGAGGAAGAATAACCCGTCCCGGGGCACAGACACAGCCAAGCACAGAGGTAGGTGCTCTCTCCAGCAGCCTCCTGGGCTCCTGGCCTCAGCAGAAAAAGCGTGTCTCTGGTCTCCATCCCGCAGCTGCCAACTTGTACCTCTGCAGGCCCTCACACCATGCTCAGAGCCAGCCTGGGCCTTCTCAGGGCTCCAGAAACGTCCCCCACCCAGAACAGACCAGATACACCAAAGAGGCTGTTGCCTTGATCCTCTTGATTCCTCCCTGGAATAGGTCAAAGAGCACAGCGCTTTCCTGGCCCTCAGTTCAGTTCAGTCACTCAGTTGTGTCTGACTCTTTGCAACCCCATGAACTGCAACACGCCAGGCCTCCCTGTCTATCACCAACTCCCGGAGTTTACCCAAACTCATGTCTACTGAGTTGGTGATGCCATCCAACCATCTCATCCTCTGTTGTCCCCTTCTCTTCCTGCCTTCAATCTTTTCCAGCATCAGGGTCTTTTCAAATGAGTCAGCTCTTCACATCAGATGGCCAAAGTACTGGAGCTTCAGCTTCAACATCAGTCTTTCTAATGAACACCCAGGATTGATCTCCTTTAGGATGGACTGGTTGGATCTCCTTGCAGTCCAAGGGACTCCCAAGAGTCTTCTCTAACACCACAGTTCAAAAGCATCAATTCTTCTGAGCTCAGCTTTCTTTATAGTCCAACTCTCACATCCATACATGACCACTGGAAAAACCATAGCCTTGACTAGACAGACCTTCGACAAAGTAATGTCTCTGCTTTTGAATATGCTATCTAGGTTGGTCATAACTTTCCTTCCAAGGAGTTAAGTGCCTTTTAATTTTATGGCTGCAGTCACCATCTGCAGGGATTTTGGAGCCATGGGCTAACTGGTGATCTGAGACCACTAGCTTAGTGTCTTCCTTCCTTCAGCCCAGGGACTTTGGTCTGGCTCTCTGTGACCCTTGGAGGCAGTGGTGTTATTTCCATCCATTATCTTTTCCTGCCCAGCTTGCCTCTCGACAGCCAGCCTGTGACCCAGCCCCAGTCCCTTCAGCAGGCCAGGTGGCCCTGACACCCTAAACCACCCCCTGCCTTCCCACCACAGAGCCCGGCTACACTCCAGGCCACACCCCTGCCCCTGTCCTCACCTCTCTCCTCTTCTGCTTCCCCAAGGAGGACTTGGCCCCTCGGGCACCTACAGCTCCAACAGCCCCGCCAGCCCTCTGAGCTCTGCCAGCCTCACCAGCCCACTGAGCCCCTTCTCCCTGGTGTCTGGCTCTCAGGGGTCCCCCACCAAGCCTGGCTTCAGTGAGGTAAGCTGAGGTCGTGGGTAAGGTGGGCCGGGGAGGGAGGACCCAGTCCTCATTTGCTTGAAACTGTACAAATTCTGTGCTCATCTCCTCCCCAGAGGCCCCTAGTGCTCTGTCTCTCTCACTAAGATGGTCATTCTCACACCCAGTTTGTGAACTTCACTCCAGATTTCTCCTTTGCCTGTTCTTATCTCTAGCTGTCATTTTTAGTTGCCGTTTAGGGCAGTCTTCCTGAGCTCCATGATGGTTAGCAAAGATACCAAACACTTAATAGAAATTTAAATCTGGGATTGTTTCAGGGACAGGAGAGCTGAGAGTCAGTGTGGGAAGCATTTTCTGAGTCAGTAAATCAGCAAGTCTTTTCTGAGACTGGGCAAGGGATGGTGTGAGGCCCTCTCAAGAAAGATGCCTGCGGGGCTTTACCCCATTCACAGTGAACAGCCCTCCTCTGGAACGTGGTGGCGTGTGTCTCAGTATTGAGCCACACGGTTCAGACTGCAGAAGCGCCAGTGTTCCAAAGAGAAGGTGGAATCTAAGCTGGGCCATGAAGCATTGGGGCAGGTAGAAGGACAGGTGGAAGGCATTAGTCAGGAGAGATAGCAGAACAGAGGTAGAAGGGAGGATGTGCCCAGAGTGATGGGGGTGGTGATGAGGAGAGAGCTCTGAAGAACATGCTGGGGCCTCAGTACAGGAGGGCGTCACGGGCAGGCAGGGCTTGCGCTGCAGATGGAGTCCACCCTGGCTCGGGTGGGAGTGAGGTGGTCCGGGCCCGCCCCGGCTTGGGTGGGAGTGAGGGGGTCCCGGCCCACCCCAGCTCAGGTGGGAGTATGGCGGTCCGGCCCGCCCAGGCTCCTGCAGTGTCGCGTCTGCCTCTGCTAACGTTCTCTTCTTCTGCTCTCACAGCGGCTGCTCTTGTTCCTCCTAACGCTCTGGCTTCTCTCTGCCTCAGGAGCCCGGCCCGCCGCGGCCCCCCCTCCCCAAAGCCTACGTCCCCCTGGAGTCTCCTCCCACTGTGCCTCCACTCCCTAGCGAGAGCCGCTTCTGGCCGCACCCCAACTCCCCTTCCTGGCACCGCGGTGGTGAGACAGCCAGGGGTCAGGTACCCAGCGCCCTCGGGCCCCGAGGGCAGGGATGGAGGGAACGGCCTGCAGGAGACCAAGTCACTGACCCTATGCCAGGGTTGACTTTCCCACAGCTCAGCGTTCCTGGCCTCTGTCTAGTCAGACTCTGGGATGAGCAAAGGGATGGCTGAGGCCCTCGTACCGGCCCTCTTTCCCCTTTTGCTTCCTGTGGACAATGGAAAACTGCGTTGCTGCCCTGCCCCATGGCAGCCCATGGCTGTAGGTGGTGGGTTGGGGCCCTCTCCCTGCCAGCGTGACCGACAGCGGAGACCCCGCGGTGCCCCATCCCCACCAGTGCCGTTCTGGTCTCGTCCTGCCTGGTCCACCTCAGCCCCCGTCCCCCCACGCTCTCCTTCTCCCCTTGCCTGTGTCTCTGGGCCTCACCAGCCCCCGGAATGTAAGGATACACACACTTTCTCCCCTGTTCTGGCTCCTTCTCTCACCTGAATCGCTAGCCAAGGTTCAGGAGAAATGTGCAGTTAGGCTTGGAAGAGGTTGCGTGCTGAGTAGAAAGAGTCGTAAAACAGGCTCAGCCATTTACTGGTAATATGCACAACCCTGAGGGTCTGCCCGGTAAGGTGGGCAGGACAGGCATCATTACCTCAGTTTTACAGACAAAAACAGGTGGTAGGACTCACCCAAGCTCTCCAGTTGGGCCAGAGCTAGTTTCAGACCTCTGGTCTAGTTACACGGTTCTGGGAGTCCACAACCCCAATGCCCTTTTCCTTCCCACAAAACTCATCTGGTTTTCTTGTGGGAAAACCCGATAGAATCCTCAGAGATCTTTGGTTTTGTGGCCCCCTCTTCCAGTCGTTCCTCCTCTGGCTCACAGCAAGTCTGTACATTTCATGTTTGCCATGAGGGAATTTCTCTGATGAGCCTCAACTGGGGGCCTCTTGGAGACCCTGAGCCCTCATTCCACAAGAGGGCCCCACATTGGCATGGGTGGGAGGCTCAAGTGCATCCTTGCCCACTTGCCAGTGAGTGCACAGTCTCCCTGCTCCATGTCTCTTTCAAAGGTTGGCACTCCAACCATTGCAAAACAAAACATCACCACCCAGGGCCAAGTTCTCCGAGGTTACTGTAGCACAGTCCGTCCATCCATCTTCTCATCCTTTCTCCCTAGCCCAAGGCAAGCTACGAGCAAAGCAAGAGAGACCCCCAACAGACATCCCCCCTGGATACCTCTAGAGACATCAGCCTTGTGTCTACCAGGCAAGAAGTTGAGGCAGAGAAGCAGGCGGCTCTCAACAAAGGTACCCCTTGCCCCGCTGTCCCCTAGAAGCAAGGCTTCGCACCAGGGGGGAGCCCAGAGAGGTGCTCGCTCACACCCAAGAAAGCGCTTCCCCACCTGGGCCTCCACCTCTGCAGCGGGGCGGAACAGAGCCCGTCTGAAGAATGGGCGGGGCCGAGCCTCCCTAAGAAGGGGCGGGGCCGAGCCCCTCTGAGGAATGGGCGGGGCCGAGCATCTCTGAGAAGGGGCGGGGCCGAGCCTCCCTGAGAAGGGGCGGGGCCGAGTCTCCTTGAGAAGGGGCGGGGCCGAGCCCCTATGAGGAGCGGGCAGCCCTGTGTCCCTCTTTGTGGGACCCACTGGCCACTGTGTCTCCCTGCAGTGGGCATCGTACCCCCACGGACCAAGTCACCCACCGATGAAGAAGTGACCCCGTCGAGGGTGGTGAGGAGGAGTGCCAACGGGCTCACCAATGGCCTCTCCTCCCGGGTGAGTGCACGCCCGCAGGCCCCGAGCTTGGCTGCCGGAGCTGGGCTGGGAGTCAGCCTCTGTGTGGCCGCCTGTCACAGTTCAGGAAGCCCGGAGCTAGAGGAGGAAAGTAGAACAAGACAGAAGGGAAGCAGGGGAGTGCTTCAAGGAAACACGCCATGAGACAAGGAAGCTGTGCATAATCAAGATATCATATTGAACAAAATTGTTATAATGTGCCACTGATGAAACAAATGCAAAAGTCAATGGTCAAAGATACATGTGCTGGCCAGAGGCACTGTGTTAGTTTCCTAGGAAGTCAGCAAAATGCCACGAATATGGTGACTGAAAACAAGTTATTCCCTCACCATTAGAGAGGCCAGCATCCAGAATCAAGGTGTCTGAAGGTGGGCTGTGTGTGCAGGCTGAGGAAACACCCATTCCATGCTTCCCTCCTGCCTTCTGGTTGTTGCTGGCAACATTTGGCTTGTAGACACATTCTTTGGCTTGTAGACACGCCACTCCAATCTCTGCCCCACCTTCAATCTCCTTCTACTCTGTATGTCTTCTTTTTCCTGTTGCTTATAAAGGCACCCATTATTCAATTTAGAACACACCACATTTGAAAATGATCTCATCTTGGGCTCCGTAGCTTAATTACACCTGCAAAAACTCCATTTCCAAATAAGGTCACATGCACAGATACTGCGGTTAGGACTTAGATGTATTCTTCGGGGTTCACAATGTAACTCATTACCGGCAGGCTTCCCAGAGAAGGGAAATTTTAAGGGATACTGGCAGATAAAAAGTCGGAGGGCAGGGGAGGGCACCAGTCCGAGCCCTGTCCTCCCCCCACAGCAGGAGCGCCCCAAGAGTGCTGTGTTTCCCTGCGAGGGCAAGGCCAAAATGAGCGTGGAGGAGCAGATGGACCGCATGCGGCGGCGCCAGAGCGGCTCTGCGAGGGACAAGCGGAGGAGTCTGCAGCTCCCACCCAGCCCGGCCCCCGACCCCGGCGCCCGGCCTGCCTATAAAGTGGTAACGTCCTCCCGGCCCCACAGACATGGCCTGGCGTCTGCCAGCACTGCCCACTACCAGGCATGGTCAACCTCAGCTGGAGGGGCCTGGAGGAGGAGGAGGTTTCAGCAGGGAGGGGCCAGGACGGACCCAAGCCAGGCAACTGGGAGACCTGGGGAAGCTTCTCCCACGCTGGGCAGAAGACATACTGCAGCAAGCATTTGCCTCTTTAGTGTTTTAAGAAAAATAACTCACAAAAAGAAATGCCTTGATTGTTTTAGTTGAAGTGAATTATACAAAATTCATTGAATAGAGAATAGTACAGAATCCACAGCCTAGATGTTTCTAATGTTTCTAGAGCATTTCCTGCGCGCTTAGAAGGTCATCATCACAGCGCACCAGCACATGCTAGATGTTTCTAATGTTTCTAGAGCATTTCCTGTGCCCTTAACATTGGGCTGGGGGTGGCAGAAGGTCATCATCACAGCACACCAGCACATGCTGCAGTACAGGTCCCAAGCCCTTTTGTCTCGTTTAGTCGTTTCAAGGATACTGGACTAGGAAGTGTTACCCCCACTGTTGTTGTGGTTCAGTCACTAAGTCGTTTCAGACTCTTTACGACCCCATGGACTGCAGCACACCAGCCTTCCCCATCCTTCACTATCTCCTGGAGCTTGCTCAAATGTATGTCCATCGAGATGCTGATGCTAATTAACTGTCTCATCCTCTGTCACCCCCTTCTTTTGCCTATAATCTTTGCCAGCATCAAGATCCTTTCCACTGAGTTGGCTCTTCAAATGATGTGGCCAAAGTATTGGAGCTTCAGCATCAGTCCTTCCAATGAATATTCAGGGTTGATTTCCTTTAGGATTGACTGATTGGATCTCCTTGCAGTCCAAGGGATTCTCAAGAGTCTTCAGCACCACAATTAGAAAGCATCAATTCTTTGCTCTCAGCCTTCTTTATGGTCCCAGTCTCACATCCATACATGACCACTGGAGAAACCATAGCTTTGACTAGATGGGCTTTTGTCCCCATTTTAGAGACCGGGGAAAAAGTCATGAGAAATTAAGGAGCTCTGGGCCACACAGCTCCTAAGTGCAGAGCTAAGAATAGCCCAAACTATGGGGCTAACTTCTCTTTCCACTAAATTTCAGAAATACAGAAAAATTATGACCCATAAATCCTGCCCTTTTTTCACGTGATAAGGCTAGAGATCCATGTAAGACACACTGATTCCGTTACTCAAAATATATGGCACAGTATGTGAACACAGGTGAGGCGGGCGGAGAGAGACAGGCACTGACAGGAGACAGTGATGAGGTGTTTCCTCTGCACCCTTGTAGGCGAGCAGGCTTTGGACAAGCACCACGGAAGGAGGGTAGCTTTGCAGTGGGCGTGGTGGGTGCAGTGGGGTGGTTGCCAGGTCAGGCGTGCTGGGCAGGGCCGGTGAGGACCCCGGCGTGGTTGGGGCTGCCTGGAGGCAGCGGGACACAGGCCCCGCGTGGTCCTGACTCTGCCGCCCCCCAGGTGCGCCGCCACCGCAGCATCCACGAGGTAGACATCTCCAACCTGGAGGCGGCGCTGCGAGCCGAGGAGCCCGGCGGGCAGGCCTACGAGACTCCGCGGGAGGAGATCGCCCGGCTCCGCAAGATGGAGCTGGAGCCCCAGCATTATGACGTGGATATCAACAAGGAGGTGAGCAGCGTCCTGGAAGAGCAGCACAGGGTGGGGGTGGGGGGACCGTAGAAGGGCGTGGAGGTGGTGACCGCGTCTCTCCACAGCTCTCCACCCCGGACAAAGTCCTCATCCCTGAGCGGTACATTGACCTGGAGCCCGACATGCCCCTGAGCCCAGAGGAGCTGAAGGAGAAGCAGAAGAAGGTGGAGAGGATCAAGACGCTCATTGCCAAGTCCAGGTAACAGGCCTCGGGTGACCTCTACCTAATCCACCCACCCTGGCACCCAGGACATCGAGGGCACTAGCGCTACTGAATCCAGTGCCCGGACATGTGGTTGGTTCTCCCAAGCCTCCCACCGTGGAAGAAGTGGTTTGAGGCGGCAGACTGGGCCGAGACACGTGGCCGGGTCGGTGACGCAGCCCTCGGTGCCGCAAAGACCTCCTGGGCGCATGCATGTGCTCTCATCAAGACAAACGGATGAGTTGCCCTCTGCTGACTTCTTTTCCCCATCAAGGCTGCCCTGAGTTTTCTCTTAAACCTTCTAGTTTGTTCTGAAATGTTGCAGGCAGGGGTCCTGACATGCATTTTGCCAGGGTCCTACTCACCCCAGGGGACAGGCTTGCACACTCACAGGCCCCCGGACCCCCACCACCCTCAGCCCGCAGGTCCCCCAAGCCAGATGGACCATCCTGCCCCCTCCATGTCTGTGTGTCTGTGCCTCTTCAGTATGCAGAACGTGGTGCCCGTCGGCGAGGGGGACTTTGTGGACGTGCCCCAGGACTCAGAGAGCCAGCTGCAGGAGCAGGAGAAGCGGATTGAAATCTCCTGTGCCCTGGCGACCGAGGCCTCCCGCAGAGGCCGCATGCTGTCTGGTGAGAGGGGCTGGGCCTCGCTCTGCCAGGGAGACCGGCTGCCCAGGAGTAGGGGAGGCAGTGTGGCAGGGGCGAGCATAGAGCAGGGCAGTGTTCCTTGAGGTCAGGATGAGCGCTTGTTGAGCACCAGGGACTGTGCTAGGCTCACGGGGTGCGAAGGGACCAGAGTTGCTGACATCTGGGAGCTCCGAGTCACCATGACCCACCTCGCTGCTGGTTGGCGGAATGGCCAGAGGCCGTGTGGGGAGCGCAGGGAGCCGTTGTACCTGCGCAGGTCCAGGAAAGGCCCAGAGAAGGGGTGATGACTGAGCCTGATGGGGAGATATACAAGTGTGTGCCAGAGTGCAGCAGAATGAGGGCCAGTGTTCCAGGGCATTCTCCAACTTCCCATTCGTGCTGCAGGCAAATAGCAGGAATGAAAAGGGAAGATGGTACAAGTAGCCAATAGAGTCACCACCTTGGCTATTGACCCAAACCCACTTTCCTGCTAAGAAAAGATGAGTGTAAGGAGCTGACTTCACACTGATACAAAGGCTAGGGGGTCTTAGTGGACACTACAGGGTGTAGCCAGTAGAATTAACTTCTCTTCCGTCTGAAGGGAAGCATCCTGGAAAAGAGGAGAATGTAATTGGGAAGAATGGAAGAGACTCTGTGAATGGGAGGCTTTGTGGTGGAGGAAGTGGTCAAGTCACGAAGCCTGGGAGACAGAATATTCCCTCTTCCTCAACGTGAAAGGTGCTTCGGATGGAGAGGGGGAAGGCTCCAAAGGCCAGTCAAGACAAATGCCCTAGATGGATGCCAGGCTTGTGGTAACTTTAGTCGTGCTGGCCACAGTTCTAATGCCCTGGGTGAGTGTCAGATTAGGATCGTGGCTAGACGCACAGAGGAAGGAAAGGCTTTTCATGTTAGTGGCACAGGGTTTCAGTCCTGGCTCTTTTCTGCATCTGTAAAGTTTAAATCAAGATACCTGTCTAGTGGTGTGAGGATGGAAACAAGGGGTGCTAAGCAGCTAGCACCGTGCCTGGCGCTCAGTAACTGCTCAGTAAATGCTCCCCTGCTGTGGGAGCGGTAGTCCCAGTGCTGGGGGTCATATTAGTTGAAATAGCAGCAGCTAAAGTAGAAGCAGGAGCCTTTTGTGGTTTTTCTAGCTATTTTAAATATGGATATTTTCAGAAACCAAAGCGTTTTGAGATACAGCAAAAGGGATCTAAGTAAGCTTTAAGAGAGAAGCTACTAGCAGTTGGGGTGTAAATGGACTTTAGAATGGGTGGCCAGGGAAAGTCCTTGGAGATCTTTCAGAAACAAGCTTTCAGTTGGCAGGAGAGGAGAGCAAGAGAAGTGATAGGCTTCAGAGAGCCCCATCCTGCAGCCAAAAGGCAGCAGAACCAGTTTGGCTACAAGGAAGCTTCTGTCAACCGCCCTGTAGTTTAGCTACAAAATGAGCCCGAACCTTCCAAAGATCAAATTCCACATGCTCTGGGCAAAAGGCAACTTCCTGTTTCAAGAGTTAGAACAGACGGCGCTATTAAAACTTCTCTGCCCCTCCCCAGCCCCTGGCTTTCCCTGCTACAGCTCCCCTACCGAAGGCGTTGTGAAAACAAAGCTCACCCTGGCTTTTCAGATTCTCCCTTGATACACATGGGCTTACATTCCAGAGTCTGTGTGCGCAAAGCAAATGGTCACCCTGCTTTTGCCAAAACCCCAACTATTCAAAACATGGCCGTAGCCCAGCCAGACCTCAGACTTACCCTGTCCCCACCGCCCCGACCTGTGGCTCACGTTCCCAGAGCTCTGCCAGGCACGGCAGACGCTGTGTGGGAGAGGGTGCCCATGGGCTGGTGCAGCGGGAGGGGGTGCAGTTAGGGCCTGAGTGCAGCGTGTGGCCTGGGTGCAGAGGCGGGCGGCGAGCTTGTAGCCGTTGTCGGTGTCCTGGCGTGCAGTACACGGAAGATGGGGCAATAGTGGGTTTGTCCATGTGGCGCGATGTCATCGCAGTGTCTGTACTGGGTAATGGTTGTAGGTACATATGTATGTGTGTATATTCACGTATGTGATGTATGCGTGGAGGGAATGTTTGCAAATATAGGAGTGTGTCTGTGTGTGCAAAATGCCTATGGGTGTTGTGCAGAGACCCATTATTTATCAGTACAGGTGGTGTTTGGGAAACTGTTGCTGTGAGTGTACAATACGTAGGTGGAGGTGGTGCTTAAAAATGCAGATGTTTACACGTGATGGGCTTTCTTTGCAGTGTGATGGATGATCGAGGCTATTTGTGTATATGTTGTGCACAGTGTGTGTGTGGAACTTTTGTGAAAACACACCGACGTGTGCAGGATGGAGAGAGCACAGCCTCATGAACGTGAATACGTGTGACTGATTATTTATACGTGCGGGTGTGGTAGTACTTGTGAACACACAACTGAAGTAGCACATTGTACAATGCCTATGTGCTGCATATGTGAACTTATTTTGATGGACGTGTTCATAATCTGTGTTTAGTATTTTTCTGATTTCGTAGAGGTTGTATTTAACATAATTAATCTTTCTTGTTCTCGCTCATTTAGTATCATTATGCATGTACGTGTGCTAAGTCACTTCAGTTGTGTCTGACTCTCTGCGCCCCCGTGGATTACAGCCCACCAGGCTCCTCTGTCCATGGGGATTCTCCAGGCAAGAATACTGGAGTGGGTTGCCGTGCCCTCTTCCAGAGGATCTTCCCAACCCAGGGATCGAACCAGCATCTCCTGTATTGGCAGGCGGGTTCTTTACCACTAGAGTATCATTATAAATGTCCTTATTTTGCTGATCTCTGTGGAAGAGATGCCCTTGGGGTCTCTAATCCGTACAGATCTATTTGTGGCCCTGCTAAATGCTCCCAGACTGTGAAGGCTTTAAAGTTAATATGTCTCCTTTTCACAGAAGGTGCTCTCGCCTTCAGTTGTGCCTCAGTGGGCCTCTCAACTCCTCTTTCTCTCTCCCTCTCCTAATTTTCCTATTTCTAATCTCTCATGGGCTAGAAACCCAGCAAGTCAACACCTATCATAATTGTGTTTAAATAAGTATCTGGACTCCAAGGAACTCTTCAGTGAATAAATTGTAAGAGCTTTATTGCATGCACATTGTAGCATCTATTTGGCTTCCTTAAGATCTTCCTTGCTTAGGTTTTGGTTTTTTGACTCTTAGGAATCGAAGTTACCAGACAACTACCCATTGGATCTGTGATACGGGTGTGCACATGGATGTGTGCTTCAGAGGTGTTTGTGGATGTATTTGTATGAAAAGTGACAAGTATGTTGGGTTGTGTACGAGGCGCAGGCTCAGTCGTGCCCACACACACACATGAGTTGTGTGCGCTGAGTAGAAAAGTGTGGTGTTGCTGGACCCATGCAGACTGGATCACTTCCTTCTGTATGTTTGTGGGCATGCACAGATGTGCCGCGGGGCTGCGTGGGCCCTTTCTCCTGTGCAGAGGCCAGGGAAGGTGATGAGGACCCAGGCAGGGTGGGAGCAGGGGTCTGGGAAGGCCGGTGCCGGGGTCCCTCTCCGGAGGGAGACAGTGTGACCCTGGCCCAGGCCTGGTTCTGCTCTGAGCCTGAGTGAGGCTCCCACAGCCACACCAAGGGAGCACGGGGGTCTAGAGACTTGCAGGGCTTGTTCCTAACACTACGACTCCTTGTCCTTCACTTTGCTGTTCTCAGCATGGAAAAGAATGATAATAGAGTAAAATCTCATTAATTCAAATGTCACCACTTTCGGGCTTAAATGATCTGTTTAGAGGTGGATTGAAGTTGGCCTTTCCTGGATGGATGAAAAGAGATCTCAAGTGACAGCGGGAATCGCTTTTGAACCCTCCAGTCAAAGTTAGACTGGTTTGAAGCCCATCAGGAGCCTCTGTCCTCGTGGAGCTGATGAACACTGGGATCACTCCACTTTGAGTCATTGAATGAGGGCCTGGTGATTTGGATTAGTGTGATTTTACTGCACTGTTAATCATGGTCATCAGTGATATCACTGCCTCTGAAGGTGCCACCCCTTACCCTGTCCACAGTCGAGGGGAGGTGTGAGCATCTCCCCGCTGCACAGATGGAAGGGGAGCTCTAGGCTCAGAGGGGCCAGCATCACCCCCAGTCACCCTGGTTCTCAGCAGAGCTTGGATGCGGCCAGGTCTCCCCTGGGGCCCCGTGCTCTCCTCCATGGCGACCCTGGAACCAGCTCCGCTCAGCTTGAACAGATGCCCAAGCTCAGCGCTCCTCTCTGCTTGCCTCCTGCCTTGCTCCCTGCGTGGAGGAGGGCCTCGCTTGCTCTGGGCACCGGCCTCATGCCTCCGCCTTCCCCACCCCCCACCCCCGCAGCCCCTATTCACTGCCCTGTTCATTTCTGTTTCCAGTGCAATGTGCCACCCCAAGCCCTCCCACCTCCCCTGCCTCCCCGGCTCCACCAGCCAACCCCCTACCGTCTGAACCCCCGCGGGGCGCCGACAGCAGCCATGTCATGCGGGTCTGAGCTCTGACGTAAGCACTTTTCTACCGTATTTCATCCAGCCCCGGGAGTGGGACCCCTGCCCTCCCCCCACCAGCCGCCTGCACCCTCCATCCCGCCCGCCATCGCTTCTCCCCGCGCCGGCGCGCCTCGCCGCTCTTCCCCTCCGTCGTCCATCCTGCGCGGTGCTGGGCTGGAGCCGGCTGGCAGGGCTGCTCCCGGAAGCTGCGGTGCCAGTGGCTTTGCGTCTCCAGGAGCAGACGGGACAGAGGCCGCTCCTGTCCGCTGTCAGAGGGCTACCCCAGCTCCCCACCCCTGCACCTCCTGTCGGCCTGCAAGCCTGCCATCTGTTCCCTGCCTCAGAAGCCCCTAGAAGCTGCTTCTCCCAGATCTTATCTCTCCCAGATGGTACCCAGGTCTTCTGTAAAGTAAAGTGGCCCCGGACAGCTCTAGGCAAAGGCTGTGTCCCTTCCCCCTAGCACACAGCCCCTCAGTATCAGGCAGCTGAACAAGGACTGACTTCTGTTCCTTTGTGCCCCTCTCACAGGGTTGAGGGGTGGTTTTTGCAGAAGAGACTTTCTGGGCGGGTGGGCTGGAGGGCCCTCCCCGTGCAGCGCCTTCTCACCCGCGTCTCTCTCCTCCAGTGCAAGCCCTGGCTGAAGCCAACGCCGCGAAGCTCCAGAGAGCCACGTTCTGAAGCCGCCTCTGCCCCGCGGCCCACCCTGGCCCCCCAACCCCTGCGCTCCCACGGGAATGCTGAGGGAGCCAGGCCAGGGGCTGGGGTCGCCCAACAGCAGCACAGACACCGCGGTGTCCACACCCCCGGGACTCCGGCCCGAGATCCTCGCTACTCAGACAGCCACCCTAGGCTGGGCGTCAGGTGGCGGGGTGAGGAGCGCCATCCTGTCCGCTGCCCTCGGCACAGGGAGCCTTGCTCTGGCCCTGGCTGGGGTTGTGACAGCCCTGCTGGAACATTCCTTGGTGGAGAAGATGCAGTGGGGAATGCACCCTGGGCCCTCTTAGGTTAGGACTTGTCGCTCGATGCCAAGAGCGGAGCCTGCCGTCATCCCCTTCCATCAGCCCCGCCCTGCTGTCCAGCGGTGCCCAGGGTCTTGGCACATCCCGGTTTATTGGGTGCTCCTTTGGGGTCCAGTGGAGACTGACCACCTGCCTGAGCCAAAGACAAGCTGACAAGAGATGGGAGAGGCTCCTCGGCTCCCAGAGGGGAGCACTGGCCGTGGGTGGGAAGCGGCAAGTGTGTGCAGCGTCTGAGGGCAGGTTGAGAAGGGGTAGCGGAGAGAAGGGGAGAGGTCTCGGGAGGGCAGGAGGAAAGGGAGCGGCAGGGCTCGTGTGCGGGGAGGAGGGGGAGGACAGAGATGAGAAGGGAATGGGGTCGGTTTCCCCGGGGTGGAGCCTCAGGTTAGTGCCAGGCACAGTGCCAGGTGTCAGCTCAGCTGTCCCCACCTTGTGCCGGGATCGGGGGCTGCCAGCTCCAGGACCCCCACGGAGCACGCTGCTGTGGGGCGGAGGTGTGCGCTGAGGGCCCGGGGAGCGTGGGCTGGGGACAGCTTCTTCTGGATCTGGGCCTGATGTCGGCCTCCCCGTCCTGGGGTCAGGAGCAGAGACAAAGACCTGTCTTGGTCCTGCTGGAAGACCAGAGGGTGTGGGGTGGTCGGGGTGTGGAGCGTGTGATCAGCCACGGGGCCTTCCCTAAACGTTTCTGTGACACCATCTCATTGCCTTCCCCCTGGAATGTGCTGTGGGCCAGCTGAGCGTGTGCCCCAGGAGAGCAGATGTGGCCTGAGCCTGGTAGGCCAGATTCTGGAGTCCTCCTCTCAATCCCAGGCGTCCCACACAGGGACAGGTTGAAGCTGTTGGAGGGTCTCACTTCTCGCGTGGCTCATTCACACCCTGCGTAGCCAGGGGACCAGTGGCGGAGAGACAGGAGCAAAGCCTGTTGTCCCTCCGCTCCACCACCTTCAGATGAATGTAGCCAGAGAGGACGGAGGAGCTAGAGTGAAAACCCTTGGCCCCTAGACCTTCTCTTTGCCAGGGGTGCTTCCCCGAGACTTCAACCTGAGCTTCAGAGACCCTGAGAACGATTCCTTCATCTTCTAGCAATTCCTCTCCACTCCTTCGTGGCTGGGACAGTTATGGTTCATATGCGAGTAAAGCTGACAATTCACTTAACAAATATTCCCTGAGCACCTTTTATGTATCAGGCGCTGTTGTAGGTGCTTAAGACATTCCCATGTTTCTGAGGGTTTACAGACAGGAGGATTCGCTCACCCTCACATCTAGCAGGTTTTTGTAAACGTGACCCTTGGCTGCATCTCCCATCTTCAGCACAGCTCAAGCACCCCAAACGTGTCCTTTCTCCCCCATAGACTGACAGGTGGGATCAGCTCCCAGGTAACCTTCTCTCCCTTCTCCATCTTCTCCCACACCTTGTCCATCCATAAAAAGCAGAGTTTGGGGTCCTTCCACGCCTTCTCCCTTTCTTTGTGTCTTTTTTTTAAGTGATACTTTTAGAAATACATGTGAAATACCAAGGATTAATGTCTGCCCCTCTGCGACCTCTCTTTCACCTCTTTTTCATAAAGCTGGCTCTTTATGTTGCTTTACATGCCTTAATATATGTTTTGTGAAGATTATCATATTGCAGATGTATATGTAATATATATATATATATATTTGTTTGGACATCTGATCCTTTCCTGAAACTCCTGCCCAGGCCCGTTTTCTCTCCTTTCCTTTCCACATCATTCCAAGCATACTGTGGCCATACCCCATGCCTTTTGATCCAAAGAGGGGGAGAGGAGTTATTTTAAGACAGATCTATTTTACATTTTTGTTATAAAAGCAAATCTATTTTCCACATGTGCAATGTCTGAATGGAATTGGCAGACGATGTGAGGGACTGGGGGGCTGCCTCTAGGTCCCGCCCTCCACCCTTCCCTCCTCCTCAGCAGCCTCCTCCTTCCCATTCCCAGTCTGCCAAGGGCTGGTCCCCAGAACTCAGCCGGAGAGGATCTTGCCAGGGCAGGACATTCTCTTGCAGTCCTGGTCTAAGGATTTGATTACACTGTCAACTTTTGATGACTCTCTAGGGTTATTGAATGTGAACCTTCTTGAAGGAAATGTTTACAGCTGTGTGCACAAAAGCAGACCCTTGCAGGCATACACGCCCCAGATGTGCTCCTGGATCACCGCCTTTATCACCCTGCTGGAATATGCCAAACAGCACTGAGAATGTCGGTCTATTGTTTGATGGACCCAGGGTATGGTGCAACGGCCAGTGCAAACAGTTTGACATCTCTGGTCCTTCGGGGCAGACACATTCAAGTTCCTTGGACTTCTCACATTCCTCTTCACTTGGTCCCGCTCTGGTCTGAGTGACATCTACGGCACCTGCCTCCCTCTGTGACCTTTCTTCTGGGGCCCGTTGTTAAGGGGATGGTACCCCAGTCTGGCATCCAGACTGTGAAGTCAGCCCTGAGGGTCCGAAGGATGAGGTGCATCTCAGCCTTGCCCAGGACTTTCCTGCTGCTGGGGCCCTGAACTAAGCCAGCTCAGCCTTCCAAACTGCTTAGTGACTACTGAAGTGGGCAAGGGGCTCTTGCTTTGCAAGGATTTGGGCAGAATGGAAGTCTTTTGTCCAGATCTGGAATCAAAGGTTTTGGAGCCTAGCACAGAGCTCCTGGCCAGCATCTGAAGCCTGGCCTCCCACTTTGACCTTTGCTGGCACCCTATTCCGAGCTTAAAACATCTTGCTAGGAATGAAGGGAGCCTGGCTGGGGGCCCAGAGCTAAGTAACCCACCCGGGGAAAGCCCTGGTTACTAATCTAGGGCCTTCCCAATTAACACATTACCTCCCTCAACAATAACCAGGAGGCTGTAATCAAGTACTAATGTTGTCACTTTAGAGATTTTCTGAGGTTGAAGGCTGTGCGTACTTGCTCACCTGTGTTGGTGAGAGGGATGCTCTTGGAGCAGGGCCGACTGTAGCAAGACAGAAGTAATTCCCTTCCCTTTAGGCAGCCCCTCACCTGGCAGCTCTTAAAACTAAGGAAAATATGAAATATACGTATATATACATATATCTATTTATGCACACATTGGGGCCAATTTGATTTGCTAGTATTAGACAATAAACTCTACAAGGAAATTTATGGTCTTGGTGTCTTTATTTAGTATAAAAATGACCTTAGAAGAAGAGTTAAGGTTAGATAAACAGTGAGTATCTGTCAGGGCTCCATAGCAGCCCCTTAGCTTCTTTCTAGCCAACAAGCCCCTCCCCAGGGAGGGGCCATCCCAACTGACAGGTGAGAGCTTGCTTCCTTCTCAGCAACATTCTTTTTATAGATACAGGTACTGAAGCACTCAGTGAACTCTGCATTTGTATCTTGCAAGTTTGTATAAACCCAATACAGGAAATAAATGGTTTGTGCAAGTGGCGTGTCTCTGGCACTCCGTGTCCATGTCTGCCGTGCCTGGCCTTGGGGTCCATGGCAGTTTATATGCCTGGCAGAAAGGGCGAGGAGGCCTGGGCCAGGCCTTCCCTAAGGGACCACCCGCTCCCCCTAAGCCGGGGGCTGCCCTCCTTGGCCTGCCTCCTGGGCAGGAATCCCAGAATTCTCGGAAGGATGGGACCTCCCCACAGACTGGGGATGATGGTTTGCTGTCAACACGACTGTCATCTTTTTGATCCACGTGATCCCAGATCAAGACTTGTCCCAAGTCTGAACAATGGAAGTATCACGTGCTTTAGGCCCTGGAACCTTCTGCTGAAGTCAGGGTGGGGGTTGGTATCAGAAAGGCTGCCTGAATTCTTTTCATCCAGCTTCAGAGATTTGGGGCCACATCTCCTGGCAGGTACTCTGTGCTTATCCTTTATTGACACTCAGTGTGAAGGACTTTAGCAGAGCTGCTCAATTTGAAATGTTTGTGAGGAGTGAGAATTAAGAGACCCTGTGAGTTCTGTGGGGAAGCGGGTGGAGAGTGAACATGAGCCCAGGACAGCAGCAGGCTTTGCTGGGCTTCCGCAGGATCTCTGGGGAGAGAAGGTGGCATTCCTGGTTCGAGAAAGAGGATATATAGGAAGGCAAGCCTGATTAGCTTGGTTCTAATGGCTGGTTTTGAATTCTGGGCACCTTTTCTCATCCCTAAAGGGCTAGTAGCACCTGTATTAATGACTGGATTTTGGATTTTGTAATATCCCAAGAGAGTTATAAACCTTAATGTCCTTTGTGAATCAAGAACTGGGACCAGATGCAGGCTCGCGCAGAAGCCTGTAGAGCTGGAGGAGGCATACTGGAGAAGTTGCCCACACACCGGACCTGCTTTTCTGTCCAGGCCAGAGCCAGGGGCTTGGAGAGGACATGGAGCGTGATGGCCCGGCTTCCCTCTAGGCAGGATGCTCACAGGCCCTGACTGCTCCACTCTCTGGCCCACATCAGTCCTTCCATCAAGTCAGGCTAGGGGTGCAAAAGAGGTTGGTAGTCAGCAACCAAACATGAACAAGCAGCTCGCAGAAGGCCCTTTAAGGAGCGGACTCTGTAACTGCATGGCCATGTCCTTATTCGTGATGACAGGTGTGCCGGGGGCCAGGCAAGCAGCCAGACTTCAGACCCTGCTGCTGCAGGGAACGGGGCCATGCCACACACCCACTCAGCCCTAAGCCTCCAGTGCAGAACTGGCTCACCCCACTGCGAGACTGGTGCAGCAGAGGAGACGCTGTGCTCAATTCCTGGTCCCGCTCCTTGCTAGCTGCATAAAGATTTGGACAAGTCACTAAAATTCTTGAATCTCAAATACTTATCTGTGAAATGGGGATATTAACTACCATTCATAAGGAGCTCTCGAGAAAGTCAAATAGAAAAAAGGGATGGAAAGCACTTTCAAAATGCAATTTCATTTACAAATGTGAGGAGACGGTAGTGACCCTGTATTGGCCCCTTGGCTGTCTTTAGGGCACGATGAAGGGAGAAGGAGAATGTCTCCTTGGAGATCCTTGGCTGACCCCACGGTCTTCGCTGGAGGACTTCGGTAGGGCCCCTACCCTTCAGCCACTGGGGGTCCTCCCCCTGCCGCTTCCATCCCTGCAGCCCCGGGAGCAGCTGCGCTCTCCCAGCCCTTCCGCACGGACCAGAACAGGCATCCCAGGGCCTGCGTCCTCCTCTCTGAGGTTGCCCCCATGAAGGGGCCCCTCTTCAGCATGGTGGGCTGTAGACAAGCCCGTGGGCCCAACTCTGGTACACAGTGCTCTCATCTGAGGATCAGATGAAAATGGTCCAATTTCAGGACAGTTCAGTTCCTAGCTTACAGGTGGGCTCCATGGCTGAGAGGAATGTATTCCTAGTTGCTACTCCTAGTAGCTCAGATGGTAGAGAATCCGCCTGCAGTGTGAGAGACCTAGGTTCGATCCCTGGGTTGGGAAGATCCCCTGGAGAAGGAACAGCTACCCACTCCAGTATTCTGGCCTGGAGAATTCCATGGACTGTGTAGTCCATGGGGTCACAAAGATTCGGACATAACTGAGCGACTTTCACTTTCACTCCTGTGGGAGCAGTTTGAAACCATAACTGAAATCCAAGTCTTTCATATAGTAGCATTAGACAGTAGAGTAATAATAGTAATATTAATAACAGTATAATTATTACAACTGTATGAGAATAGTAATAACAATGGCTCATTAAGTATTTATTATGAGCCAGGTACCCAGTTCTGTGTATTTCACATGCATTTACTCACTAATTCTCACATTTATGTGATTATTATCCAAGAAACTGAGGCACAGAAAGAGTGAATAGAATATCTAAAGGTCTTATGAAGCTAGAGTGAAGCCCAGGGCACTCTGATGTCATAGCCTGAGCTCCCTACCTACCAGTTTCAATGGGAATTATACGGCCCCCTAAGGGTGATTTTGAAAATTTTCAGGTCTTAAGTTGTCTTAGTGTTAAGGAGGCAAAACTTTTACTGGCATTTAGTAGCTCCAATGCACAGGAGAGTTTTCCAAAATAATTAATTGCCTTCTGTCCTGTATAACTTTCAGTTCAATTCAGTCACTCAGTCGTGTCCGAATCTTTGTGACCCCATGAATCGCAGCACGCCAGGCCTCCCTGTCCATCACCAACTCCCGGAGTTTATCCAAACTCATGTCCATTGAGTCGGTGATACCATCCAGCCATCTCATCCTCTGTCGTCCCCTTCTCTTCCTGCCCCCAATCCCTTCCAGCATCAGGATCTTTTCCAATGAGTTAGCTCTTAGCATGAGGTGGCCAAAGTACTGGAGTTCCAGCTCCAACATCAGTCCTTCCAATGAACACCCAGGACTGATCTCCTTTAGGATGGACTGGTTGGACCTCCTTGCAGTCCAAGGGACTCTCAAGAGTCTTCTCCAACACCACAGTTCAAAAGCATCAATTCTTTGGCACTCAGCCTTCTTCACAGTCCAACTCTCACATCCATACATGACCACAGGAAAAACCATAGCCTTGACTAGATGGACTTTTGTTGGCAAAGTAATGTCTCTGCTTTTCAATATGCTATCTAGGTTGGTCATAACTTTCCTTCCAAGGAGTAAGCGTCTTTTAATTTCACCACTGCAATCACCATCTGCAGTGATTTTGGAGCCCAAAAAATAAAGTTGACACTGTTTCCACTGTTTCCTCATCTATTTCCCAAGAAGTGATGGGACCGGATGCCATGATCTTCGTTTTCTGAATGTTGAGCTTTAAGCCAACTTTTTCACTCTCCACTTTCACTTTCAGCAAGAGGCTTTTTAGGTCCTCTTCACTTTCTGCCATAAGGGTGGTGTCATCTGCATATCTGAGGTTATTGATATTTCTCCCGGCAATCTTGAGTCCAGCTTGGGCTTCTTTCAGCCCAGCGTTTCTCATGATGTACTCTGCATAGAAGTTAAATAAGCAGGGTGACAATATACAGCCTTGACGTACTCCTTTTCCTATTTGGAACCAGTCTGTTGTTCTGTGTCCAGTTCTAACTGTTGCTGTATAACTTTAAACAAGTAGACTAAATCCACTACCAGTGTAAGTCAGTCATATTACAATTCATAATAGTTCTAAAAAGTTTTTGCATGCTTCTAATTTTTTTAAAAATTAGTTTTCTGAATAACTCAGGAAGTTGCTGCTGCTGCTAAGTCGCTTCAGTCGTGTCCGACTTTGTGCGACCCCATAGATGGCAGCCCACCAGGCTCCCCCGTCCCTGGGATTCTCCAGGCAAGAACACTGGAGTGGGTTGGCATTTCCTTCTCCAATGCATGAAAGGAAAAGTGAAAGTGAAGTCGCTCAGTCGTGTCTGACTCTTAGCAACCCCATGGACTGCAGCCCACCAGGCTCCTCCGTCCATGGATTTTCCAGGCAAGAGTACTGGAGTGGGGTGCCATTGCCTTCTCCGTCAGTAAGTTAAGAGATGCTTATTATGGAGAAGACACTTAAATGGAATAAAGACATTGTCTCAAAATGATTGAATAATCTACTCCAATCATTGTCTATACAACGGATTCTAACACTGCAACTACTGTATATTTGGTTCCAATGCAGTGGTCTTACTGAAAAAGCAGAGGCTGATTGCAAACAGTTAACAGAGGAGCTCTGAGAGAACCAAATATTATTAAAGCAAAGATTCTTGAGATGCAAGGTCTCCTTGGCTCTCCTTAATACCTGTTTTTTGACATTATTTCATATTACAGTATTGCCTCCTTCATATTTTTTAAGTTTTTACAGCCCAAAGATGAACATCTATGTTGTAACAATTGCATATGGAAATGTTTGGGGGAATTGCCTGCTGTTTTTCTCAGGGTGCATATTCAATTGCTTTAAACAGCTTATATCACCACTTCTCTTTCCAATCCTTCCTATATTGCCCTTTGGAAATATATGATCTCCAAGGCCTTTTAAGATCCCCCAGATTGAAGTTTGCCTGAACACACAATGGTGTTTCAAAACACAGATCTGTGGGGACTTCCCTGGTGGCCTGGTGGTTCCAGCTTCGCCTTCCAATGCAGGGGGTGTGAGTTTAACCCCTGGTTGGGGAGCTGAGATCCCACATCCCCTGCACACCAAAATGCCAAAAAAACATTAAAAAAAAAAAAAAAAGAAGAAGCAATATTGTAACAAATTCAATAAAGACTAAAAATAGTCCATATTAAAAAAAATCTTAAGTAAAGCACAGATCTATGTGTCTGTGACATGTTTCCACTGCCCCATCCCATGTGGTAACACGGGGAGCTATTTTTAACAGCACACATCAAATCCGGTTTTTGGTTTGTGGTTTTGGGTGGCTTGGGGGATTTCAGTTGCCTGACCAGGGAACATGGGCCCCAGCAGTGAGAGAGCCAAACCCTAACCACCAGACCTCCAGGGAGGTCCGTCAGACTGTCTGTCTGCACTCACATTGTATTCCCTCCATTTTCTCACGTTGTCATCTTTAACTTGCTTTGCTATGTTAGCTGTACTTCAGTGAAGGTTATTTCCCTCTTTTATATGTATACGTGCAAAGACCTCTGGTCTGTTTTTACCTACCTAACAGTTTTTATTCTAGTGTTCACTCCCTACTGCTCTTTTGATTTTTTTGTATATAGAGAGGGGTTATTTGGTGTTTTTTTTTTTTTTTTTTGAAAGGGTGGCCCAAGTCTTCTATTTCTCTTAAATTCAAACTTATTACAATTAGGTGCAAGCAATCTGCCTACTTTATGTCTTCTGTTAAGTCTTGTCTAACAGATGGTGACTGCAGCCATGAAATTAAAAGACGCTTAGTCCTTGGAAGAAAAGTTATGTCCAACCTAGATAGCATATTCAAAAGCAGAGACATTACTTTGCCAACAAAAGTCCGTCTAGTCAAGGCTATGGTTTTTCCAGTGGTCATGTATGGATGTGAGAGTTAGACTGTGAAGAAAGCTGAACGCCGAAGAATTGATGCTTTTGAACTGTGGTGCTGGAGAAGACTCTTGAGAGTCCCTTGGACTGCAAGGAGATCCAACCAGTCCATTCTAAAGGAGATCAGTCCTGGGTGTTCTTTGGAAGGACTGATGTTGGAGCTGAAACTCCAGTACTTTGGCCATCTCATGCAAAGAGTTGACTCATTGGAAAAGACTCTGATGCTGGGAGGGATTGGGGGCAGGAGGAGAAGGGGATGACAGAGGATGAGATGGCTGAATGGCATCACTGACTCGATGGATGTGAGTTTGAGTGAACTCCGGGAGTTGATGATGCACAGGGAGTCCTGGCGTGCTGCGATTCATGGGATCGCAGAGTTGGACATCACTGAGCAACTGAACTGAACTGAACTGAACAGTTACATATGGAGACATTGTGTCTTATTGTAATATTTTCTTCTTTATTATAATTACCTTTGAGGTGTTTAAATGAAGGCTGTAGACTGGTCATATCTTCTATGAAACTGCACTGCAGGATAGAGGGCATGTTGCAAAGGGGATGCCAGCTCTAATGGGATTGAGAGCCACTGCTCTCCACCGAGAGAGAGGGGAGGTTAGGAACCGGTCAGCTTCTCCTTTTTCAGGCTCAGAGAGGGCGGAGGGATGCAGCCACATCTACACAGCAGGTGGGCGGGCTAGAACCAAGCGTCCTGACTCGTTGTCCAGCCCCACCCCAAGCCTAGATTCGTCTTTCCACAGCTCAGCCTCACAGTCCAGAGCCGGACAACGCTGGGGGAAAGGGGCGAAGCTGTGTGTCTAACACCCTTGGGACATTCTGCCCTAGAGTCAACTGAATCTGGCGCTCTCAGACGGTCAGCAACAGGTCTCAATTAGCTGCTTGTCGCCCCCGGCGTCTAGCGTGGGCATCAGCACAAAGCGATCCAACTGCTTACAAGATGAATCTATTAACATTGTTGTTCAGTCGCTCAGTTGTGTCCGACTCTTGGCGACCCCATGGACTGCGGCGCGCCAGGCTTCCACGTCCCTCACGTCCCTCACCGTTTCCTGGAGTCTGCTCAAACTCCTGTCCACTGAGTCACTGATGCCCTCCAACCATCTCATCCTGTTCATGGGGTTCTCAAGGCAAGAAAGCTGAAGTGGCTCGCCATCCCCTTCTCCCGTGGACCACGTTTTGTCAGAACTCTCCACCATGACCCGCCTGTCTTGGGTGGCCCTACACAGCATGGCTCATAGTTTCATTGAGTTAGGCGAGGCTGTGGTCCATGGGATCAATTCGGTTAGTTTTCTGTAATTCTGATTTTCTTTCTGTCTGCCCTCTGATGGATGAGTATAAGAGGCTTGTGGACCCTTCCTGATGGGAGGGACTGGCTGTGGGGAAAACTGGGTCTTGCTCTGGTGGGCAGGGCCATGCCCAGTAAATCTTTAATCTAATTTTCTGCTGATGGGTGGGGCTGTGTTCCCTCCATGTAGTTTGGCCTGAGGCCAAACTGGTAGGGGTAATGGCTGTAATGGCGACCTCCTTCAAAAGGACTTACACCAGCACCCTGAGCCTCCCAGGACTGCTGTGGCCAGTGCCCTGACCCCGTGCTGTCGACCCACGCCCCACCAGAGACTCCCACACACACAGGCAAGTCTGGCTCAGTCTCTTCTGGGGTCACTGCTCCCTTCTCCTGGGTCCTGGTGTGCACAAGATTTTGTTCGTGCCCGCCAAGAGTCTCTGTTTCACCAGCCCTATGGAAGTTCTGCAATCAAATCTCGCTGCTCTTCAAAGGCAGATTCCCCGGGGATACTGAGTCCCTTTACTTGGGTAGTCTGGTGGGGCCTGGAACCTTCAGAGCAGTGAGAACTTCTTTGGTATGATTGTCCTCCAGTTTGTGAGTCGCCCGCCTGGCGGCCCGACAGTGGGGCTCATGGTGACTCCTCCAAGAGGACCTGGGCCACAGGCCGCACCTCCCAGGACTGCTGCTGCCGGAGCCCCTGTCCCTGCAGCAGGCCCCTGCAGGAGACCTTCAGACACCACGGCAGGTCTGGCCCGTCTCTTGTGGGCTCACTGCTCCTCTCCCTCGGTCCTGGTGCACGCAAGGTTTTGTTTGTGCCCTCCAAGCTCTCTGGGGGGCATGAGGTTTGATCTTAAACGCGATTGCACCCCTCCTACCATCGTGTTGCAGCTTCTCCTTTGCCTTTGGTTGTGGGCTATCTTTTTTGGTCGGTTCCAACTTGAATTTGCATTATGCATCCCTTAACACTGGCTGGAGGTATTACGGTAATACTGCTTTTGACTTCATTTCTGAGTTCATACTGCATTTATTAATGAATTTAATCAACAAATGAATTTATTAATAGTACTTTCCCAAAGAGAAACAGATCCCAACTCTTCCCACACCATCTACCAAACCATGTAAGGAAGCCAGGTACTTCCCTAAACAGTTCTTCCCTAAACAGTCCAAGATTTGCCAGAGAGATGGAAACTGCAGAACTCAGCCTCAGTGGATGGGTTGGGAGGAATTACAGGAGTCAGATGGGTGTGGACTTCCCAGAGGGAGGGAGCAGTGCCCTCCGGGAGAAACTGTGACTTTAAGCAGCCCTGTATGTGAATGTATGTGGGTGAGTGTGTGTGTCTGTGTGCATGTAGGTGTGTGTCTGTGTTAATGATTTGCCAGAGGCTCATTTCACAACTTACCAAGGGTCAGCTTCCCTTGAGCATGTCCAGGTTCGGTCCCCAGGGCTCCTTGCCCCTGGCCAGCTTCCTCCTGGAGCGTCCCCCAGGCAGCCCTCGACATGATCTCCATTACCGAATGGCAGAGTGAGTGCTGGGGGCTGGGCCCATGCTTCTGAGGGGGCTGGGCTGGGGCGCGGGGAGGTGCGGCCCCTCCCAGCCTGGCTGGCCCTGGGGAACCTGCAAGGTGACCTCCGGAGCCAGTGGCTGGGAGCTGCCACGTTGGCCTCCTCCAGGCCGCAGGGCTGAGGCCAGCTGGGATCCCTGCCGTCCAGGGCGGGGGCTGCTCAGGGCTCCCAGGAGGCCAGAGGCTGCTGCCCAGAGGAACTGGCAGGCTCACCACTTTGATCCCATCCCCATTCAGGATTCTGAAACTGGGGGTACTGCAAGGGTGAACCTAGAAGGCCTCTTATTCAGACTTTTTCCCCCACAAACTCTTAAAGTCTCCTGTAGCCCTGGCACCTTCTTATCAGAAACTAAACTCAAATCCTCTCCCTAAATCACCCTGTCTTCACTCCTAAGTGTCTTTCCCATTTCTTGCCGAGAGAGGGCAGGGAGGTAGTCCCCAGGGTCGGGAAAAGTGATGAGAACTGTGGCTCTGTGAGTTTCGCTTGGGTGAGTTACTTAAAGCCAGTGTCTCATCTGTGAACTGGAGACAGTATCCATTCATTCACTGTCTCCTCTATGTGCCAAGCACTGTGTTGGGCACAGCGTATGCACCAATGCATGAAACATATATTCTCTGCTTATACTCCAGGATGAGGAAACAGGTAACTAGCCGATGAAGAGGTCAGTATGTAGTATGTCAGGTGGTGATACACCCTCTGGACAAAAATAAAACAGGGTAAAGAGGCGTGCGAGTGACAAGTAGGAGGGGTTACTGCTTTGTTTGGAGTGGTCACTAAACTCCCCAGGGAAAGTGCATGGGAATTGAGGGGGCAAAGCCACGTAGCTGTATGGAGGGAGAGATCTTCTTGGGAGAGGGAAACACCAGGGCCAAAGCCCGGAGGCATTGGGTAGGAACACAAGGCGGCTAGAGTGGGTGAAGCTCAGCGAGGACGGGAGAGCGGCAGGAGGCTGGTCAGGAGGCCACCCAGCAGTCAGGCTGCGTGAGGATTCCAGCTTCATCTGCAGAAGACAGGAAGCCGTTAGAAGAGTTTGTGCAGAGGAGTGGTAGATCTGCTTACGTTTTTAAAAGATCCCTCTGAGTACTGGCCTGAGAGTAGACAGCAACAGAGAGGCCGGGTAAGAGGCAGGAGACGGTGACGGGGAGACGCTCCGAGCTGATAGATGGTGGGGAGACCAGGGTGGTAGCATCAAAGTGGTGGGAAATAGTGCTAGGCGTGCGCTGAGCAAACTGCCCAAAGGGCTTGCTGTGGATTGGATGTGGGGTGTGAGAGAAAGAACTCAGGAGTGCCTCCAATATTTACAGCCTGAGCAATTAGAAGGGTTGAGAAGGAAAGCAGGAATTGGGTTTTAAACATGCTGAGTTTGTGGTCAAGTAGGTAGTCTGGAAGGGAGAGAAATCTGGGAATTGCCAGCATACGGATAGTATTTAAACCAGGAGGTTGTCTGGCGCACACTTTCTCAGCCTCCCCACTACTGACATTTGCGGGCAGGGTAGTTCTTTGCAAGGCAGGAGACCCCATTTCGATTCCTGGGTTGGGAAGTTCCACTGGAGAAGAGATAGGCTACCCACTTGAGTATTCTTCCCTTGTGGGCTCCCCTTGTGGTTCAGCTGGTTAAGAACCCGCCTGCAATGCGGGAGACCTGGGTTCAATTCCTGGGTTAGGAAGATACCCTGGAGAAGGGAAAGGCTACCCACTCCAGCATTCTGGCCTGGAGAACTCCATGGATTAGTCCGTGGGGTCACAAAGAGTCGGACGTGACTTTCAGTTCTTTGTTTTAGGGGGGTCCAAAATCATTGCAGATGGTGACTGCAGCCACGAAATTGAAAGACATTTACTCCTTGGAAGGAAAGTTATGACCAACCTAGATAGCATATTCAAAAGCAGAGACATTACTTTGCCAACAAAGGTCCGTCTAGTCAAGGCTATGGTTTTTCCTGTGGTCATGTATGGATGTGAGAGCTGGACTATGAAGAAGGCTGAGCGCCAAAGAATTGATGCTTTTGAACTGTGGTGTTGGAGAAGACTCTTGAGAGTCCCTTGGACTGCAAGGAGATCCAACCACTCCGTCCTAAAGGAGATCAGTCCTGGGTGTTCTTTGGAAGGAATGATGCTAAAGCTGAAACTCCAGTACTTTGGCCACCTCATGCGAAGAGTTGACTTATTGGAAAAGACTCTGATGCTGGGAGGGATCGGGGGCAGGAGGAGAAGGGGATGACAGAGGATGAGATGGCTGGATGGCATCACCGACTCGATGGACATGAGTTTGAGTGAACTCCAGGAGTTGGTGATGGACAGGGAGGCCTGGCGTGCTTCGATTCATTGGGTCGCAAGAAGTCGGACTGAGGACTGAACTGAACTGAAATGAACTTCCTATGATAGGATTTTAGCAGCATCCCTAGCCTCTCCCCACTAGATGGCAGTAGCACACTCTCACCACCGACTGTGACCATCAGCCTGTCTGCTGCTGCTACTGCAGCTAAGTCACTTCAGTCGTGTTGGACTCTGTGTGACCCCATAGATGGCAGCCCACCAGTCTCCCCCGTCCCTGGGATTCTCCAGGCAAGAACACTGGAGTGGGTTGCCATTTCCTTCTTGCGAACAGAATTGCCAACCACCATCTATCAGCCCTCCCCCAACCCACCAAGTTGAGAAACACTGACCTGGAGGAAAAATAAAGAGGGCTGAGGCCTGAGCCCAGGGACAAGCCTACATTTTATTAAACCAAAATGTGCAAAGTTCTAAGAAGAATGTGCTAAGTTCTAAGAAGAATGTGCTAAGTCAGTCCTGCGAGAGAGAAAAATGAGGCAACCAAATTAAGTCAGGAATGGACAGAAGACCAAACTTCCCTGAGAAACTGACATTTACGTTGAGACCCGAAGGCGGAGTGTGTGTCAGCCAGATAACAAGTGGGAAGCAGCCCTGTGTACAGAGGCCCTGAGGTAGGAAGGCCCGTCCTGGAAACAAGGATGTGCTCGGAGTGTGGCGGGCGAGGATCATACTCTCGCCTGCCCTGCTCCAGGAGATGCAGTCGGAAAAGCAAGCCGAGGCCCTGTGATGGGCCCGGGAGCCGAGGCACAGCTGGGAGGACTCTTTCCTTCTAAGCCCACGGAAAGCCATGACGGATTGCCCGCTGCACTAATACGAGTAGACTGCATGTTTTCCAAGACCCCTGACGACTGTATGGAGAAGGGATCACGGGGGCAGGAACGCAGCAGGAGACTAACTGGGGAATGTCGCAGAGTGCAGGAAAGAGGAAATGGTGGTTTAGAATTAAGTCGTAAGCGTGGAGAGGAACGGACAGCTTTCAAGATACACTTGGGAGGAAGGAGCGATAACACTCACCTGTGGATCGAATGGGGAGGGGGTGGCGGAGCTGTGAGGCCACTGGGCTTCTGCCTTGAGCTGCGGGGTGGATGGTGATGACATTTTATTCATTTGGGGAAAACTGAGCCAAGTGCAGCTTTAAGGAAGGAAACCAATAGCTCAGTTGGGACCTGTTGAGTTCAAGATGTCCTGAAGAGAGAAAAACATGCAGATATGCCAAGTAGGCAGCTGGATATGAGTTTGGAAGCTCAAAGAAGCCAAGAGCTAGAGAGAGAAATATCGACATTGTCAGCACACAGGAGATACTTAAAGAAGTGGGAGTCCATGTGCAACTAGACTGAGAAGAGAAATGAGCTGGAGCTGAAGCCCTGAGTAGTTCAGACCCCGGGAGGGAGAGAGAGAAAGGGGAGCTGGCAAAGAAGCCTGGGAGGAGCGGCCAGAATAGCAGGAAGAAATCGAGAATATGGTGTCTCGGAGCCCACTAGAGGATGCTGCAAGAAGGGGGTGGCCAGCTGCTGACAGAGGAGGCCCGACCCCTATCCTTTGCACTTTGGATGCCTGGAGACCCTGGCCAGAGCAGTTCCTGCAGAGGGGGTGGGGGCAAGAGTGGGCTGGACAGGGCGTTCAAGTCACTTCTCTAGAGTCGGTCTGCTGGGTTCACACCCTGGTTCTGCTGCTGCTGGCTGTGCACCCCGGGGCCCAGGTTAACACCATTCACGTTTCAGTTCTGTCTGTGAAATGGGGGGCACGCATACCTACCGCATAGGCAGTTATGAAGACGAGATGAGTTAATACGCACGAAGGGCTTAGACTGCCTGGCACCATGAGCTCACCAGTGTTAACAATGACTACCATTCGTCAGCGCTGTTAATTCTGTAAAGAGAAACAGGCTCTTTCTCTTCCCCTTTCCCTCCTTCTTCAACAATTCCGTCCTAAAGCCGTACTGCAGAAGCGGGGCAGTGCCCAGGGCGGGCGTCAGAGCGCTCCCCGGGTTGGAGGGTTCACGCTGGGTGGGGTTCAGCTGGCCAGGAGGAGGGGGGCGCCTGGCAGGGTCGTGGTGGGAGCTGGAGAGTCACTTTATGTGGAGGGTCCTGCAGACTCCGACTTCAAGAAACGCCCTCAGTAGCGGTCAAACGGGAATCGTGCGTCACCGACAGTGGCAGGAGGAGAACACGGCATCACCTCTTGCTGATATTTCTGCATAACCCAAATACAGACATGCGGAGACATCAGACAAACCCAAATAGAGGGAGTGCTACTGGATGACCAGCTCAGATCTTCCAAGTGTCAAGGTCCTGTCAAGGAGAGACTGCAGAACTGTTCTAGACATAACAGTCTGAAGAGACAAGGCAAGCACATGCCATGTGTGACCCTGAACTGGACCTTTTTGCTGGGAATGGTATTACAGGGACAACTGATGAAACATGAATGGGGCTGAGTGCTGGATGGTAGTCATGTATCAGTGTTAATCTCCTGACCTCTAATAAGAGGTTTTTATAGCGGTCATAAAAACTTAAGATATTTTTGTCATTCAGATTGTGGTCTTCCTCCACAATATCCTGGCCCATGTAAAATAATCACAACAAGGTAGAAATACTTCTTGGTCCTCAGTTGATTGTCTCTTCATGCATGCATGCTCAGTTGCTTCAGTCATGTCCAACTCTTTGCAAACCCATGGACTGTAGCCTGCCAGGCCCCTCTCTCCATGGGGTTTTCCTGGCAAGAATATTGGAGTGGGTTGCCATGCCCTCCTCCAGGGGATCTTTCTGATCCAGGGATCAAACCCACTCTCCTGTGTCTCCTGCATTGCAGGCTGATTCTTTACTGCTGAGCCACTGGGGAAGCCCTTATTGTCCCTGAGGGTAGAAAAATCATGCAATGGAAAGAACACAAACTTCATAACGACCAAGGAGGTTGTATTTTGCCCAGTGTCTTGGGCTCTAAGAGATTTAATATGGGCAGGCATTCTAGAAGGTAGAAATAGGAAGCTTGAATAGATTACAGAGGTTTGTCAGAAACAGGAGGAATTGCTCTTCGTTGCAGATGGATTCTGGTGGTGGGGCAATATGTTGAGAGAAATGATGCTGTGCTGGTTCCTAACAAATCCAACTCTGCCAAAAGGGAGAACTAATTAGGCTGGCTTTTTTTTTTTTTTTTTTTGAATATGAGTTGAATGAGGTTTCAGTACAAATCTCATTTCTGTATTTTTAATGATTCTTTTAAGGAAAGCCTTTAGCCTTATTTCTACACTGGAACCGGTGTTAATTTCCTCCTAAGATCTGTATGATAACAAGTTGTTGTTTTTGTTTAGTCACTAAGTCGTGTCCAACTCTTTTGCGACCCCATGGACTGTAGCCCGCCAGGCTCCTCTGTCCATGGGATTTCCAGGCAAGAATACTGGAGTGGGTTGTTACTTCCTTCTCCAGGGGATCTTCCCAACCCAGAGATCGAACCTGTGTCTCCTGCATTTCAAGCAGATTCTTTACCCACTGAGCCACGGGCACAGATTAGGAAAGATTAATTACCTGAAAGACAATTGTGTTTCATTCTCTTTCAGTTGTAAATATAATGAAGCCAGTAAGCCTTGTCCTCATAATTCTGTTTTTATTTTGTTTTCTTAGTTCTGCTCTTAACAACCAAACTTTTAGCAACTTTTTACAACGCTCTATGGAGACATAGCAGGTTCAATCCCTGGGTTGGGAAGATCCCCTGGAGTAGAAATGGCAACCCACTACGGTGTTCTTGCCTGGAAAACCCCATGTACAGAGGAGTCTGGTGAGCTACAGTCCATGGGGTCACAAAGAGTTGGACATGACTGACTGACTGAGCACACACACATAGAAACATGGCAATAATACCAATTTCACAGAGATGCTGAGGATCAGTTCTGAGATGTTAGTTAACAAGTCCAGTAAAAATTTTATTTTTAAAATTTACCTATGTGTTTTCTTTTTAAAAATTAAGCTATTTTTAATAAAGCTATACATGTTGTAGTTGAAAAAGACACTCTAGCTCTTTCTCTGTTCATCGTAACAAATGATTTTCATATTCAACAAAAAGAAAATAAGGCATTTTAGCTATATTAAGTAAATAAAGTGAGTTGCAAAACAATATAAACAATAAAATGTAAACTTTAAGTTGTACCTCATCAGTAATTTTTTTAAAAGGAAGCAACATGATTCCCTTTACCATAGCATCAAAAAGAATAAAATCCTTAGGAATAAACTTAACTAAAGAGGCAAAAGTCTTGTACCCTGAAAACTAAAAAATGTTGCTAAAAGAAATTTTAAAAGATGCTAATATGTAGAATATTCCAGCAAATTTGGAAAACTCAGCAGTAGCCACAGGACTGGAAAAGGTCAGTTTTCATTCCAATCCCAAAGAAAGGCAATGCCAAAGAATGCTCAAACTACCGCACAATTGCACTCATCTCACACACTAGTAAAGTAATGTTCAAAATTCTCCAAGCCAGGCTTCAGCAATATGTGAACCGTGAACTTCCTGATGTTCAAGCTGGTTTTAGAAAAGGCAGAAGAACCAGAGATCAAATTGCCAACATCCGCTGGATCATGGAAAAAGCAAGAGAGTTCCAGAAAAACATCTATTTCTGCTTTATTGACTATGCCAAAGCCTTTGACTGTGTGGATCACAGGAAACTGTGGAAAATTCTGAAAGAGATGGGAATACCAGACCACCTGACCTGCCTCTTGACAAATGTGTATGCAGGTCAGGAAGCAACAGTTAGAACTGGACATCAAACAACAGACTGGTTCCAAATAGGAAAAGGAGTACGTCAAGGCTGTATATTGTCACCCTGCTTATTTAACTTATATGCAAAGTACATCATGAGAAACTCTGGGCTGGAAGAAACACAAGCTGGAATCAAGATTGCTGGGAGAAATATCAATCACCTCAGATATGCAGATGACACCACCCTTATGGCAGAAAGTGAAGAGGAACTAAAAAGCCTCTTGATGAATATGAAAGAGGAGAGTGAAAAAGTTGGCTTAAAGCTCAACATTCAGAAAATGAAGATCATGGCATCTAGTCCCATCATTTCATGGAAAATAGATGGGGAAACAGTGGAAACAGTGTCAGACTTTATTTTTTGGTGCTCCAAAATCACTGCAGATGGTGACTGCAGCCATGAAATTAAAAGACGCTTACTCCTTGGAAGGAAAGTTATGACCAACCTAGATAGCATATTCAAAAGCAGAGACATTACTTTGCCAACAAAGGTCCATCCAGTCAAGGCTATGGTTTTTCCTGTGGTCATGTATGGATGTGAGAGTTGGACTGTGAAGAAGGTTGAGCGGCAAAGAATTGATGCTTTTGAACTGTGGTGTTGGAGAAGACTCTTGAGAGTCCCTTGGACTGCAAGGAGATCCAACCAGTCCATTCTGAAGGAGATCAGCCCTGGGATTTCTTTGGAAGGAATGATGCTAAAGCTGAAACTCCAGTACTTTGGCCACCTCATGCGAAGAGTTGACTCAGTGGAAAAGACTCTGATGCTGGGAGGGATCGGGGGCAGGGGGAGAAGGACAACAGAGGATAAGATGGCTGGATGGCATCACTGACTCGATGGACGTGAGTCTGAGTAAACTCCGGGAGTTGGTGATGGACAGGGGGACTGGCGTGCTGCAGTTCATGGGGTCGCAAAGAGTCGGACACAACTGAGCGACTGAACTGAACTGAACTGAATATGTAGAAAGACCCATATTTGTGGATTGGCAGACAATGTTGTTGTTAAGCTGTCAATACTATCCAGAGCAGTCTACAGATTTATTGCAATAATCGATCAAAATCCCAATGACATTTTTTGCAGAAATAGAAAAATTCATTCTTAAATACACATGAATCTCAAGGAATCTTGAATAGCCAAAGCAATCTTGAAAAAGAAGAACGAAGTTGGAGGTTTCAAACTTCTTGATTTCGAAACTTATTACAAAGCTACAGTAATCAAAGCAGTGAGACTGGCAAGAAGACAAACAGAGAGAAGGATGGAATGTAAAAGAGAGCCCAGAAACAAGCCCTGGCATACCTGGGCACATGGTTTTCAACAAGGGCACCAAGACCACTCAGTGGAGAAGGGACAGTCTTTTCAACAAATGATGTTGGGGAAACTGGATATTCACAGGCAAAAGAATGAAGCTGGAGCCTTACCTTACACCACATATAAAAATTAAAGTTCATTTTAGCTCTAAGTAAGATCTAAAACAGTTCTTAGAAGAAAACAGAAGAGAAAGGCTTCACAATGCTCGATTTGGCAATTATTTCTTGGGTGTGATACCAAAAGCTCAGGCAACTACAGAGAAAATAAAAACATTGGACTATATAAAAATTTAAGACTCCTGTGCATCAAAAGACACGAGAGAGTGAAAAGGCAACCTACAGAATAGGAGAAAATATTTGAATAGGATAGGAAATATAGGAATAGGAAAAATATTTATCATATATCCGATAAGGGGTTACTATCCAAAATATACAAAGTACTCCTATAACTGAACAATAAAAAATCCAAACAACCTGTTTTTAAAATGAGCAAAGGCCTTAAATAGACACTTCTCCAAAACAGATACACAAATGACCAACAAGTGCATGAAAGGTTCTCAACATTAGTAATCATCAAGGAAATGCAAACCACAGCCTCAGTGAGATACCACTTCACACCCTTTAGGATGGATGCTATCAGAAACAAAACAGAGCAAAAACCAGAAAGTAACAAGTGTCGGTGAGGATGTGGAGAAGTTGGAATCCCTTGCGCATCACTACTAGGAACGTAGAATGGTGTAACTTCTGTGGGAAATAGTACGGGGCAGTCACTTTGCTGGCTGCGGTACAGACTTCCAGGTGATGATCTGGTCGATGACTTCTGTTTCCCTATCAAGTGTGAAGGGTCATCACTGGAAAGTCGGTGACCAAAGCAGTTTAGAAAAGAAAGGAGAGGCTGTGAGAATCATCAGGAGGACAAGCCTCCTGAGCAATAGGGCAGGCTAGCTGAGTAGGTCTGAGGTCCTCTGGGGCTGTGGACAAGCCTCCTGAGCAATAGGGCAGGCCAGCTGAGCAGGTCTGAGATCCTCTGGGGCTGTGGTGATGAGTCTTTGGTGCTACTCTTTCACCCGGGTGTGAGCTGGCATCAAGTGGCTCCCAACTACAAGAAAACAGGGACAGAGCAGGCAACGGGTTGTGTTCAGCCGGAGTCACAACCCTGATAATGATCTGGCAGAGAAGAAGTCAGACGATCTTGAAGACAAGAGGGAACTGCAAATAGAAGCAGCGAGGGCAGCACCGGCTTCCTGTGGTGAGGGCAGGGTGTGGGCAGGGCCCAGCAGCACTTTCCAGGCGCTAAACGGAGGCTTGTGCCCACCTGCCCCTTCCTTCCCATCCTTCTCTGAGAGCATGGAAGCCAAGGTTCCGGGTGACAGCAGAGCCACCCTGCCTCCCACCCCTGGAGGGCACCTGTCCAGGGACGACGGGGGCAGCTGCAGCATCCCAGCTTGCTCCCCAAACCCATCCCACCACAGCTTCCTTGCCCATTGCAGAGATTGGTGTGGGCACCACCGGCTTCGGCATCTTCTTCATCCTCTTTGGAATGCTCCTGTACTTTGATTCGGTGCTGCTGGCCTTCGGAAATGTGAGTCTTCCAGCCCTGTAAACCTGCATGAGGTCTCCACTGCCGGGAGGGTCGGCCCCGAGTTTACTCAGATTGGGTCCAGCCAGGCATCGTGTGCCACCTGCGTTGGGCAGGCAAGGGCTGGTGGCTGGGGATGGACAATAAGGCCTCCCGGGCACAGAGGACCTGAGGACCTGGATTCTCATGCTAAGCTCCGGGTGAGGCCCTGGGCTGGGGGTGGGGGGCGGGAATTCAGATGAATCCGACACTGGCCCTCCCTTCAGAATCCCACCACCCAGGGAGGGGAATGTGACATCAACCTCATGGCTGGGGAGGAAGGCAGGGGCAGTGGTAAAGTCACTGTAAGATAAATACACCTAATATAGAAAGAGGTGCTTGTGGGAAAGAGTACGCACAGTGAGAGAAGGACGAGAAAGAATTTAGAGAAGAAAGAGTGTGGGGAGGATAAAGCACTTCCAGGTGGGTGGATCTGCTAGAGCAGAGGTATGGAGAAGGCGGGAAAGCACGGAACATGCTGGAAGAGGGCTGAGAGCTCAGTCTGACAGGAGCCTGAGGTGCTCGCAGGGCTCGGGAGGAGCCTGGCTGAGGTGGCGACAGGCCGCGGGGTGGAGGGCCGGGGCTCCGCCAGCAACCTGGGACTCGGGTGTGGCTGCCCAACCTACTCAGGCCTGGCTTCAGCCTCTGTGAAATGGAGTCTTTTCCGCGTTACTTGGGAGGTGTGACGAGAAATATCATACGTGAGGAAGTGCTTGGGATCCAAGAAACCAGGCTGAGCTGGGTGACAAGCGAGAGGCCTCCAAAGGCCTCGGGTCCCCTGCCTCTGGGTCCTTCTGCCCATCACCAGCTCCAGTAACTCGGGGCTCCCGCTGGCTCGCCCTCACTGATACATCGGCGTCTGAAGAAGGAGCAGGTCCCGCCCCCCAATCTGGTGCGGCTCTGGGCTTGGCCATGGACTCTGTGGGGGGCGGGGGTCCCGCAGCCAGCGTGCCTGCTCTCACCCTCCCAACCCCTCTGCCCCCCATCCGGTGCGGCTCCGTGCCTGGCCACGGACTCGGGGGCACGGAGCCAGCGTGCCCACTCTCACCTGCCTGACTGCTCTCCCTCCTCACAGCTGCTGTTCCTGACTGGCCTCTCTCTCATCATCGGCCTGAGGAGGACGTTCTCCTTCTTCTTCCAGAGGCACAAATTCAAGGGCACCAGCTTCTTCCTGGGGGGCGTGGTCATCGTCCTGCTGCGCTGGCCTCTCTTGGGCATGTGCCTGGAAACCTATGGCTTCTTTAGCCTCTTCAGGTGAGAACAGGTCCCGGGCCTCGCTATGGGCACCCCAGGGCCTCTGAGCAGCTGAGCTCAGGCTCCAGCGGGTGTGGGCAGAGTGACTGGCAGTGCGTGCAGAAGCCGGACTTTATCCCGAAAGAGGCGGAGACTCAGAAGGGCTGGGAATGGGGGTGGGCCCCTGGTGGACACTGCGAGGTGGAGGAACAGGCACACCCACCAGCAAACATGGAGTGCCTGCTGTGTGCCCATCACTGTGCCCAGCACCTGGGAGGAGGCCCACGACCTGCCCGCAAGCCTAGCAGTCAGACAGGGAACAGGGACAGTGAACTCACATCTGCGAAGCCCCTCACAGGCACGGAGCAGGCTCACAATTTTCCCCTCATTCTGTCATCTCCACAACCCACCGTAGGGCTGTCCTCTTGTAGATAAGGAAACCAAGGCCCAGAGAGGCTGCCGCTGCCTGAACTCTCACAAGGAGCATGCAGAGGATCTGAACTTGATCCAAGTGTGGATCAAAAGTGTGAGTGGGGCCTCTGCAGACTCAGTAGTTCTAGCCAAAAGTAAACCTTGACAAAGACAGCTTGCAGCAGCATTGAAGGGGGAAGAAAATCACAGCTACCAGAGACCTCAGAACTGCAAGTGGACCTCAGGGAACCGAGGTCCAAGGAAAGGAAGTAGCTCAGCCAGAATTCAGATCTCTATTCCCTCCCCACACCAGCCTCTGTGCCCCCAAGCCCTTTGGAGGGTCACCATTCTTGCCAGGGGAGGGGTGTGGGGAGAACAGTCTGAGCACAGCCCCCAACGGTGATCCGTGCCCAGGGCTTGGAAACCTGTGGCTGCTGGTTCACAGCCAGTCTAGGGAGAGACGACTAACAAAAATAAACATTTCCCAAGCAGTTCTTTGTGGAGATGTGGATGCTATTACTATTAACCCCATTTTACAACTGAAAACAGATTCAGAGGTGTTAAGGAATTTGCCCAAGGGCCAGTGAGAGGTGGAGTCCAGATGGGACCCCAGGAGTCTGACCCCAAGGCCTTCATTCATAACTACCCCACCATACTGCCTCTTGAAAAGCAGGGGTGCAGAGCCATGCCTACCCAGGGTCCAAGGGCCTGCTCTCCCAGGAGCCAAAGCTGGAGCCTGTAGCAGGACCTCAGCCTCCCCTCCGGCTCATCCCTGATCCCCCCTCCGCCTCTCTGTTCCTAGGGGCTTTTTCCCTGTTGCCTTTGGCTTCCTGGGCAGCGCCTCCAACATCCCCTTCCTGAGTTCGGTAAGTGAATCATGTGAATGGCTTGGTGGTGGTCCTTGGGGAGGGGGAAGCACACGGACTTGGTGAAGCTGCAGAGGATCCTTTCCCATCTCCCCTCAAAACCCCTCCCCAGCTGGCCCGTCTCAGCCCCTTTTCTCCGACAAGAGCGGATGAGGGTTCTGTGAGCAGTTGTGCCAAAGGTGTGGGTGTTGGGAATGGTGTCGGTCAACAGCTCCCTGTTAGAGCCAAAGAAACGGAGCCTTAAGGGGTCTCAGTGACCCAGCAGAAAGTGCCAGATTCCTGGAGAACTGGGCCTCTATCCTTTTCTTGGGGCAGGGGGTGGTCCCCGGCCCCGCCCCTCCCCTCTCTGAAGCACCTGGAGTGAAGAGAACACAGCCCTCTAGAAGCCCAGGGAGGCCCTCGGCCGCCCCTCGACACGCCCGCCCCCGGCACACCCCGCAGCCCCCTCCATACCTGCACCTGGCACTCCAGCTCTCAAGGCTGGCTTCATAATGACCTGGATATTGAGTCTGCTCCCCGCTCTTTGTCTGGAGTAATGATTCTTGCCTCCCACAGCTGTTCCAGAGGCTTCAAGGCACCAGTTCAATGGTCTGAACAGCAGAGATGCACTCCTTGAACTTGGATCACTGGGCGAGGGGGCTGGAAAGGAAATGGGAGACATCTCGCAGGCGCCCACCACGCACTGACTCATTCCCCTGACGCATCCGGACCTCTCCAGGTCCAGAAGGACGGACGGAGCCGAGGGACTGACCTCGATCCCCAAGCCAATGCAGGAAGCCGTCAGGACTGCTGGGAACAGAGACCCAGGGCCCACGGGAGGAAAAGCAGAGATTAAACCCCCAAGCTGTGAACGTGCCCGAGACTCAGTGTCTCTAGCCTACTAAGCCCACTCTCTGACCCAGGGTGGGTGCAAGTCATCATTCTGCCCAAGGAGGGGCAGGCCAGCCCTCACGGCCCATCATTAAACCCTGGTGTTTACCAGCCCTAATGAGGGAGATAAGATGTTTGCAAGCCCCTGTTAGCGGCAGCTGTTAAACAAGGGATGAGTATTAATCCCCAGGATGGTGGGAAGTGCTTCCCAGCTACTGATTAGGTGGATGTCTGCACAGCACACTCTCCAGGCAGCTTCTGTGCTGGGGTAGAGGGCTGTGCCCCTACCTTCTAAGAGCCCCAGTCTGTCTTGGGAAGCCCCTCATCTAAGGGTAAAGCGCACTCTCGCAGGCCCAGGAAAGAGTCAGGAATCCCCTGCAATGAGCACATTTAATACGTTTCTGTGAGGGCCCCTGCGTCTGTGCAGAACCAGGGAGCGGGTACTGAAGATGCAAGGAAAGCAGACCTCCCCACTTTGAAGAGAGGTTCACGGCGATTTCAGAATGGCGAGGCTGTGGCTCCACAGGATGTGGCCGAGGTGCTGCAGGAGCCGCAGGTCACACACCCTCACCTGGAGAGCTCTCCTCCGTTCCCTCAGCACTCCCAGGGACACCCGCCTTCTGCCTTTTTGCGCTGCCTTCCTAGCTGGCTGCTCTCATGCCTGTCTTGCCCATCTGACCACCGCACGTTCCTCTCCAAACCCTGAGCTGAGCTCAGGAATTGCTTGGGGAAAGAAGGGAGCAGAGAAGAAAAAAGAGACAATCCCCCTACCAAGCCCTAGACCCCAGCCCCCAACCCAGAAGCCGCTGTCTGGTCAGAGACCCCAGCTGAGCTGCCAGGGCTGGGGGGTCACGGGGGACAAGCGTGCCGAGCCTCCCCCATCCCTCAAACAGTCCCTTTCCACGTTGTTTGGGGGCAGAGTGGATCTGTGAGTGGGCCTGGGGTGAGGAGGCTGCAAAGAACTATTAGGAATCAGAAAGCCAGCCCTGGAAGACTCCTGGAGAGGGAGCAAAAGGCTGATTTTAGCCACGGGCACCAGGAGGCAGGAGCCAGCAGCAGGGAGCAGGAGGGCTGCACTCTCCGAGGGGCTGGGGGCGGGCAGAGGTGGGTCTGTGCCTGCAGACGTCACCCCGGGCTTTATAAGGGACATGATCAGGGCATCGGTGAGAGTGAGCCCAGGAGCCCAGCTCGCCTGCCTCCAGGTGCCACCCCGCCCAAGCGGTGGCATCCTTTGGAGACCCCTCAGGACACAGCCAAGGCAAGGTAGGTGGCCTGCAGCCTCCACACCAGGGGAGGGGTCTGGCCGGACCCAGGGAGGCTCACGAGGTGGGAGCAGGCATGTGTCCAGGCAGGCCAAAGGGGTGCTGATCTTCCCTGATGACTGGGATGTCGGGGTAAATACACTGACTTGCACTTTTTGAAACCAGGACCTTGGGGGTTACTTTCTGGGGAGTGACTGCAGTGAATGAGCTCCCCGTGGCTGGGATAAGGGGTCCCAGAGGCATCTGGAGGGGCCTGGGGAACACGGGGGGCTCCTCTGGGCAGTTCCCCGTTGCGCAGATGGCAAACACAGACATAAACAAAGAGCTCGTGAGTGCCCTGCCAGCCCTGGCACTAGGAGATGGGGTCACCCCAGAAGGGAGCCACCCCACCCCAAAAGCTTTCCAAGCAAGCCTGGAGTTTCCGTTACTCTCTAGGTTCAAAACCCCTGGGACAGCGGGACCACAAAATCGCCACTGTGGCCCTTGGAAGCTGATGGTTCTTTTCCAAACAGTTCAGTTCCACCACATGTTAAAAGCCCCTGTGCGCAGGACAGGTAGGAGGGAAAAACCAAAGTTCTCACACGGCGCCCATGGCAAGCACTACCTCTGCTGGGATGGGGAGGACGCAATACAAGTGAGAGGAGCGTGAAGGAGGAACACCACCTCCTAACCACACAGCTTGGCCACTGCCCCCTCCCTCATGTACCACCCTGCTTCTGAAGAGCAGCCTGAATTCTCCATCCGAAAGCTCATCTACACACACTCCAGTCTGACTCACACCGCTCCGAGATGAAGCCTCTGGTGGCCCCTTTCCCAGCCTCATCGCTCACTCTCTCCCCAGCCAACACCCACCCCCCCGGCAGGCTGGAGGGCGGCACTTCCCTCTACTCCTGGCGTCGGCTTCCTTGCTGGGACTGCCGTCGATGAATCTTTATTCACCTGGCTGACTTGTGCTCAGAAACTCAGCTCAGGCGCCACCCCTGCAGAAAACCTGCCTGGACCCTCCAGGTCAGGCTCCGGTGGGCTCTAAAGCACCCCGGGCGGCCTGCAGTGCTGCCTGCTCCCCACCAGTCTGTCTTCCATTGTTTGATGGACAATCTCAAAGTGCCTGATGACTTTTCCAAAGAGATGTCAGACTTGGGAGCTGGAAGAGCCGGAGGAGGGCAGTGGAGGATAAGAAGGCAAGGGGGTGAAAAGGGGCTCAGGGTCTCCCCGACCCCACCCACGTGCTCACAAGCCTCCGGTCAATCACTGGCCATGTTACCTTGAGACGGTCTGCTTATGACTCAATTTCTTGTGCTAGATCTCAGGGGAAGGCCCGGGGAAGGTGTGCAATACCTGTTGTTGTTACCAGGAATGATTTCTGAACTGACCTGGACCCTGTGCATCCATGGCCTAAAGCCACAACAGAAACAGTTTTACACTCTTCTCTCTAGTGGATTGAACCTGTCTCCACTCCACAGCCTGCCCCAGGCCTTAAGGCTGGTGCAGAAAGCCATGATCTGGGTTTCAGGGTATCACAGAGTCAAAGTCTACAAGGAAAGTGACCATCTGAGGGGACAGTTAGTGGCCAGTCTGATCCAATGCTCTTATTTTTCACAGGTAACAATAAGATCCAGAGATTGGGGGTGGACCTGTTCTAATCTCACAGGAGGGAGGGAGGAGCTGCAGCCACATTTGAGTCCTTCTGATACCATTCTTATCCTACCCCATACTTGCATCTCGGAGGGAGCAGGAGGGGACTGGGGCGCAGGAGCAAGAACAGAGGGATGGATGGGCTGAGCTGCCACTGGCAGCCGATGGGTACAAACAGCTCCCCCACCCACTTCCCCCGGACCGCACAGGGAGGTCCGGCCTTAGATCCGGCACCCACACCCGTTCCGCTCAGCCTGCAGTGCTGCCTGTTCTCCACCCATCTGTTGTGTTTGCTGGACAGTCTCAAAGTGCCTGTGATGACTTTTCCAAAGAGAAATCAGCCTTGAGAGCTGGAAGAGCCGGGGGGGGGGGGGGGCAGTGGAGGATGAGAAGGGAAGAGGGTGAAAAGGGGGTCAGAGTCTACAGCTCCCCCCTCAACTGCCAAGATCACACAGTCAATTAAATCCATACCCTCTCAGGGCCCGCAGAGAACAGAATGTGGAGACAATCGACCTGATCCATCAGGGAAAGCCTTTTTCTCTTTCCTGAATTATAGGCAATAAGACAATTTAATGATGGTTTTCAAGGCTATGAAGGGTTATGAGAGCAAGCAAGATGATTACTTCTTCCTTTTTTCTTGAAAAAGGAAAAAAAAGAAGTTCCTGTTACAGCAAGAGGGGCTGGGCCAGATTTAGAAAGGCACGCTCCAGCTGGGAGAGTGGAGCACGGAGAGCTGTGATTCCGGCAAAGCCTAGCGTGCAGGCAAGAGGCCCCTGCTCCCAGGCTCCAGGGAAATGGCCGGGGCCTCAGCATCCTCCACTCAGTGCAGCTCTTTGCCCACCTCACTTAACCCCTCCCTGCTCATCGTTACACTGCATCTCACTCCTCGTTTTTCCAACATTCCTCTCAAGCAAACCCAAAGTTCAGAACCCTGGCCATTTTCCAACCTGAGCAGTCCTGCCCCTTCCACAAGTATGGCTCCTCCCTCCCTTCTTTCCTTCCTAACTTTACTGGCCTTGCCTGGCAGGAGGCCCTCCCTGATGATCTTCACCTTATCATGAGTTTAGCTTGAACTATATGGCGCGAGGGCTCTCAGTCCTATTTCCATGCTGTGTTGGTTCAGGCTTGTCCCTCCATGGGCAGGGTTGTCTCCTCCCTTCCAGGTGCCTGCTGCACGCGGGGCTCTGCCCCAGGGCCTAGCCCAGGCAGCGAGCCTAACCCCGTTCCTCCTCCCTCTCTCTGTCTTGGACTCAGGGCACTTCCAAGACCTGCATCTTCTCACCAGGATGAACGTGCTGCTTTCCTGGCAGCTGATGCTTCTCCTTTGTGCCACCGCCTTCAGGGAGACATTGGAAAAGGTGGCGCCCATGGAGAATCCTAGAACCACAGGTATGAGTTGTCTGGGAAGAAGGTTGGGAGGGAGCAGTGAATTGATGCAAAATGAGAGTTGCCACATTTTTCAGAGATGGCTAATCTGCTGCTATGAATGTAAAGCTGCACAGTGGAAACCTAAGGTGACACATGCAACACACACGGGGCTCCACTAGCCTTGCGAGCAAGAGACGGATTTCTGCCGTTACAGACGTCAGGAGGCTCACCCAAGTGCAGGTGCTTGGTAACCCCCGAGCTCCTTCACGGGCTTCTCTGCTCGATGCCAACCGCTCCTCTGTGCAGATCTGCTGGGCAGGCATTTACTATGCAAGTCTATCTTATCAGTGACCTCAGTTCCTTTATGGGGAATCTGGAAAAAAAAAAAAAACCTACACAAAAGGATAGATCCTTAATACCTCTCAATCTTATGAGTTCATTGTGGGATTGAAGAGCTGGAGAAACTGAGGCCCAAAGAGGTAAAGAAACCTTCCAAAGTCACTCAATCCAAGGCTGCAGAAACCCAGCAGGTGCTGAGCTCCCCCCAAGAGGGCCCTCTACAGGGCATGAGCTAGTGGTCACCCCCAAGTCAGGAATCAAGGTTTAACGCTGCTTGGTGGTCAGCCTGGCCTCTTGGGACCTGTGTTCCTCTCCAGCGATGGAACGTGCACCATTCTTTCTACACAAGATGTCCTTGTGCCCATAGATATCCCAAAGGGGGCTTCCCTGGTGGCTCAGTGGTCAAGAATCTGCCTGCCAATGCAGGAGACATGGGTTTGATTCCTGGTTTGGGAAGGAGCAACCAAGCCCAAGCAGCACAACTACTGAGCCTGTGCTTTAGTGCCCAAGAACCACAGCTACCGAAGCCCGCACACTTGAGATGTGTGCACACTTGGGACTCCACAAGAGAAGCCACTGCCAAGAGTAGCCCACCTACCACGACTAGAGAGTAGCCCCTGCTCACTGTAACTAGAGAAAGCCCATGTGCAGAAGACCCTGTGCTGCCAAAACTAAAATAAATAAATTAAAAAAAAAGATGTTCCAATGCAAAGAGATCATGGACGCGGGCGTCCCTTGCCAAGAACATCTCTCCTGGGACCGGGTGCTCTTTCTGGGTAAGGGAGGATCCCCCGGAGAATAATGTCATCACCGCCCTGGGGACACTGAGCTCTTGGCTCTTTTTGGCAAAACCTTTTAGGTGATGCTAAAAACAGTGATGCCTAAGTAGTGACCCACCTGCTGGGATGATGGCTGTAACTGGACAAGAGGTCCTCGTCCCTCCCATCTCAGCCAGGCCCAGGGCCCTCCTTGGAAGAGTATCACTCACCCTGGGCCAGACTCACCCACGCTCCTCTCCTCCAGAGAGTGCAGGGGCACTGAAGAGCAGGGCTCAGAGTCAACTATCCTCCTCCACCCAACACACACCCACTCACACCCCAGACCGCATTTCCACCTATCCCTGGCCACAACTGGCTGGGGCCATTGTCTCCTGAGAGCTAGCTGCACTATCTTACTGCTAACAATTTAATGAACTTAATGAGCCTTGCATGTGAAGTGCCTTCCAAGTTAGCCTCATTAGCCCTCAGTGTGAAGGGGAGAGATTACACGTGGAGTAGGGGAGGCGAGCTGGTTGAGGTGACCCAGTTCCCCTTCTTTGCTGAAGCCCTGATATAGCTTATTAGGGGTCACATTTGCTGAGGGTGTGGGAGCACAGTGGTCTTTGCTTCGCTTTCTTCATTTGTATGACTGCAAGCCTTTCATTAGTTTTTATATATTTAACAAGGCTTTTTGAGGCCCTGCTATGAGCAAGGCACTCTGAAAGACTCAGATGAGTGGACATGGCCCCAGCCACCCCGAGGAGCTCGGTCTAGTAGGAGCCTGATGAAAAGCAGGGGTACAGGGCCAGCCAGCCGCGAAGAGAAGTGAAGCTGATTATTTCCAAGCTCTATCCTGCTTGCTTCCTTAAAAAAAAAAAAGAAGAAGAAGAAGAATTCAATGTAAAAGACACTCAAGAAAATCCTGTGAAATATCTGAAATCATAGCTATGTTGAAGGAGAGAGGAGCAAATGGACTAGCCACCCAAGCTAAGATGCTGCTGGTGCCCAGCGTGGAGCGCTGAGCTTCCTAGGGGTCAAGCGACAAAAGGGAAGCCGAAGATGGGGATGTGAGGAGGTGGTCCAAAGCCTTTCTCCGGGACCCCGCCTCACTCAGCATCTCCCTGTGGCTCTGTCCTAGGCTCGCAGCTTGGACCCGCGACGCTCCGGGCGCCCTGGGAGCAGAGCCCGCAGTGCACGGCGGGGAAGCCCGAGGTGGCCGGGCCTCGGCCTCGGGGGGCCGCGCTGTGCCCCCCTGAGAGCTCCGCGGGCCCCCAGCGGCTGGGCCCGTGCGCCCCGCGCAGCCGCCTGATCCCGTCCCCGAGGGGCGCGGTGCTGGTGCAGCGGGAGAAGGACGTGTCCGCCTACAACTGGAACTCCTTCGGCCTGCGCTACGGCAGGCGGCAGGCGGCGCTGCCCGGGAGCCGCAGCGCCGCGCGGGGCTGAGCGCCGAGGTAGGGCCTTCGCCTCCAGCCCCACCCGGCCGGAGTGGGGCGGGCAGGGCAGGGCTGTCGACCTGCAATTTGTGTCCCGAAGCAATAAAGGGAATGCTGCCGACTCACCTGCGTGTGACCTGGGGCTCATTTTTGCAGGTGGCGCGGGTGAGATTGTTACCCTGTCTCTCAACTGCATCTTTAGCTGGTTTTAAGGTGGCTTTATCATCTTATCGAGGTCAGTGCTTTTCAAACTAGAGGTGGTGAAGGACCAGCTTGTTTTTCCCCCAATGGGGCAGATCAGTACTATTACACACACATACACACGCACACACACACAGAATCTAAGACTTTAAAAAACAACCAAAAAGAAACCCCAGTTGGATGCTGCTTGGGTGGTATTACAGCAACATCAAATTACTATAAAATTTTCTGAAGACGTTATCTCAGTTCCTAGACTTATGTCACTGCAGCTGGGTAGCAAGCATTTTACAGAGGGCCCTGAGCCCCGTGCCCACACTTTGAGGAGGGGGAAGGCAGCTGGCTTAAGCACTGCCCCTTTTCCCAGGGAAGTTTTCAGCCAGTTGAACAGCCTGATCTGAGAGACTATACTGACCACCGCCCCGTTCACTGAGGTATAAATATCACCCTAGTTCCACAGTCAGACCTCCACTGGGGTGCTTGGCCACAAGACCCTAAAGCCCCACTCCATTTGCAAGGAGTGTCAGCAGGGACTGGGCCATGCATCCACCACTGCAACCCCTGGAAACCCTGGGTGGATCCACCGCACCCCCTGGAAACCCTGGGTGGATTTTACGTGCATCATTTCTCTACATCCTTGGAGGCACCCAGGGGGCTTAGCATGTATTGACCCCATTTTCCACAGTGAATACCCTAAGGTTTGAAAAGAAGAATAACACTCGAGGCACACAGCCAATGAGTAGCAAGCCATTTCAGGCTCCTGACTGCAGAGCCTGGCTTCCCCATCGCACTGTCACACTTCTCTGACATGGCATGACATTAGAGTAAGCTGTGGTGGACATCAGAAAGGGTCAATCTGTCTTGTGCAGACATTCCTGGGGGTCCCCAATGGCTGGGGAGTTTAAATTGCTGTAGGAAGGAGAGAGTAGTTAGGAAACTCCAGGAAATCGAGGCTTCTGCGCACAGAAAAACCCAGCCCTATTTGACAGCCTCAGGCTACCACTACCCTGCTTGGTCTAGAATGGAAATGCTCTTTCCGAGAAGGATTGTGGGGTTCACCACCATTCCATGAATCACCAGTTACAGAAACCTGAGCTCCGCGGATTAGAGGCAGAATCTTGTTGCTATGGCAGTGAGATAGGCTGCCATGGAAACAGGGCAACCTGCCCCACCTCATCTCTACCCCGAAACCGTCCTCAAGGATCTCTCATGTTTTTGAAACTGCTGTGAGCTCGGGTCCTAGCGTGGTGTGACAGGGTGATGCTGCTGATATATCATCCTCCAAACAGCCTCGAGTGTGTCTCTGTACTTCTAGGAGAGGAATCATAAACTCAACACCTACTCTGTTAGGTGAGTTTTTCTCCTATTCCTGGACTAGTCCTTTGATGAAGTCTATGGGTAGGAAGAAGTTAACGAGTCTCCAAAATTTGCTCTTAGCCAGCCTACTTTTACAAAATCTCCTGTGATCCCCTCTAACTCTCCTCGTGACCTTAAGTTTAAGCAGATAGGAGACAGGTGTGTGTGTGCTTGTGTGTGTGTGTGTGTGTGTGTGTGTGTGTGTGTGTGTGACTTGAGGGCTGAAAGTGTGAAACGTGTTCTCTGGTATAAGAAGCAGGCCTGTGTGTGAGAAGGTATGTGTAAGAGAGGGGTAAATGTGAGAAGCACATGTGTGTTTGTGTGACTATCTGTGGTGTGGCCCCTCTAACTGCATTGCAGGCCTTGTTAGCTCCCTCTGCAGCCCAGATGCTCTCCAGGATCTCTGCTCTAGCTGCTTCAGCGGGCAGCAGGAGGAGAACTGGGTCTGCCAATCCTGTCTTCTCTCCAAGGACCCCAGGCCCTGCAGTTCTTGGCCCCATGTACTGTGTAGGGATGGGGGTCTCCACGGGACGAAGGGGGTCTTTGGTTTCATGAGGGTCCCAGCCTGACTCTGAACAGATTGAAGGGAATGTCCAGAGCACATTGCAGGCAGTGAGGTGCTCCAGGGACTCCCGAGACCTCTGGCTCAGAGAGCTAGGGCAACAGGGCCCGAAGACTTGGAGGTAGGGCTCCTAGGGGCTCTCAAATGCACTCCTTCCTGAAAACTCTGGACAGTCCCCAAGGGGCTAGAACCCAGGAGGCCTGGGCATCTTTCCCTGGGGAAGGGGAAGTGGGAGGACCTCTTTCCACGTTCCTCCCCTTTTGGTAAGTCTGTTGCACTAGGAGGGCGTTGGTCTCATGGCCTGAAGCGTATGAGGGGTGGGAGTGGGAGGGATCCAGGGGGGTTTCTGCCTCTAGTATCACTCTTAATATATTAACGAGCAATTTTTTTAAGAAACTACACTGTGCCAAGTGCAGGGCTACTCCATTTTAACCTCACAACAACTGTATGAAGTGGGCAGTATTCTCAGAAAGGTTAAGTGATGCGCCCAAGGTCACATAGCTGGCGAGTTCGAGAGCCAGAGTGAGACTCTGACCTTCCAATTCCAAGTATCATCATCTTCCTACACACTACAACCTTTCCTTTCTCTGCTCTGCTGTGTGGCAGAGCCAGCCATCTTCCTGAATTATTTGTCTTGGGTAGCAGGTCTCTGGCAGTCAATGTAACTGTATCCTGATCCCTCTCTGACTTCTTTAATAACAACACAGGTGAGCTCACCAATCCCCAGAGCAAGCCTCCTCCCCTCAAACCTCCTATTAGGGATCAGGCAACTGATTTGGTCCCTGTCTGTCTCCTTCTTTCTCTGGAAGCAGCTTCCCCAGGTCCAGACTTGGTCATAGGGAGGCGAAGGTGTCAAGTCCCAGGGGAGCTAGTGTGCCCTTGCTCACCTTGGGTGCCTCCTTCCATTTTAGACATCAGAGCCCAACAGGCTCAGAGCAGGGGGCCTGGAGGCCAGCAGGGCCGATTTTGGTCATCAGGAGAGAGCCAGATTACAGCAAAGAGCAGCCAATTTCATCCTCTTTTTGGACTTTGCTTGCCTATATTTTATTTATTATCTGTCCAATATAGCCTTTAAAATTTTTTTATTTATTTTCAATTGAAGGATAATTGCTTTACAATGTTGTGTTGGTTTCTGCCACAGGTATACATACATATGTCCCCTCCCTCTTGACCCTCCGTCCCACCTCCCACCCCATCCCACCCCTCTAGGTTGTCACAGAGCACTGGGTTGAGCTGCCTGCATCCGACAGCAAATTCCTGCTGGCTATCTCTCTTACATGTGGTATGCGTATGTGTTAATGCTACTCTTTCATTCGTCTCACCCTCTCCTTCCCCACCCCATGTCCAAGGTCTGTTCTCTATGTCTGTGTCTCTATTCCTGCCCCCAAAATAGCTTCATCAGTACAATTTTTCTAGATTCCATACATGTGCGTTAATACATGACATTTGTTTTTCTCTTTCTGACTTCTTCACTCTGTATTAGAGGCTCTAGGTTCATCCACCTCACTAGAACTGGCTCAAATTCTTTCCTTTTTAGGGCTGAGTAATATTCCAGAGTATACAGGTAGTACAACTTCTTTATCCATTCATCTGTTGATGGACATCTAGGTTGCTTCCAAGTCCTGGCTATCAAAAATAGTGCTGTGATGAACACTGGGGTACACGTGTGTTTTAGAATTGTGGTTTTCTCAGGCTGTATGCCCAGGAGTGAGATTGCTGGTCACAATATAGTCTAACAACTATCTTGTCGACATATTACCTTCACAAAATGTTTCACGGTACCACTTTTGACTCATTCATGCCTGTTCACTCCTTAAACCCCTTAAAAGATAGCAAAGGAACAAGAAAGGAATAAACTCCCAAGGACAGAGAGAAGGGTTAGGAAACCACAGCAGGTGAGAAATGACAGCCAAATATTGGAGATGGAAATTAGATGGAGGACTTGGCAGAATGAAGGAAGTTACAACCTCAAAGCCAGCAAAAGGGGACTACCGAAGGGCCATAACTGATTGACTCCCAGAGCCAACTCTTGGTACCTGGAGGTACTTGGGACAAATTCTAGACTGAAAATGGGGGACTGGCTGGAAATCTCTATGTGAGTAGCCAGACTTCCTGAGTCCCCTCTATCCAGCCAACACAGCCATGCTTCCTGCTTCCCCATCGGGAAGAAGCTAGAGGCTTTCTCTCAAGGATTCAGTAGAGACTCTAGTCAGGGCGTCACAAGCACAGTGAGGATGGGGATAAAGAGAGTGCCTGAAAAGAGGGAAAAAGAGAGTGGACTGTGTGAAAGTCTTGCTGGGTAAGTCCCCAGACCTTTTGCAACCTCTTCTTAGAATGTAGTCAGCAACGGGATAGAGAACGCCCCAAAGGAAACACCAAAAGATTCTGACATTGAAGGGTACATGCCTTAGTTCACTTGGGCTGTTTTAACTACCTACCACAAATTCAGTGGCTAATAAACAACAGAAATTGATTTTTCACAGTTCTGGAGGCTGGGAAGTCCACAATCAAGGGACCCTGATTTTACCTGGTGAGGGCCCACTTTCCCGTTCACAGATGACTGTGCTTCTGTTGTGTCCTCACATGGCAGAAAGGAGCAGGGAGCTCTCTGAGGTCTTTTATATAAGGGCACTAATCCCTTTCATGGGGGCCCCACCCTTATGACCTAATCACCCATGAAGGTCCCACCTCCTAATATCATCACACTGAGAGTTAAGATTTCAACATATGATTTGGGAGGGACACAAACATTCATCTGTAGCAGTGCTCCAGGGAAAAGTCTGCTGAAAGCCCTCATCTAGAGTGGGGTACCAGAGAAGGCAATGGCACCCCACTCCAGTACTCTTGCCTGGAAAATCCCATGGACAGAGGAGCCTGGTGGGCTGCAGTCCATGGGGTTGCTAAGGGTTGGCGACTGAGCGACTTCACTTTCACTTTTCACTTTCATGCATTGGAAAAGGAAATGGCAACCCACTCCAGTGTTCTTGCCTGGAGAATCCCAGGGACGGGGGAGCCTGGTGGGCTGCCGTCTATGGGGTCGCACAGAGTCGGACACGACTGAAGCAACTTAGCAGCAGCAGCAGCAGCAGCAGCAGAGTAGGGTACACCAGCTGTGAACCTTGCCCCTGCACACCAAGTTTCTAGGCCCTTCTACCTGTCTGTGTTAATGAATGGAGAACCAAGTTGTCCCAGGAGCTTGAATAAAACCTCTGTTTGGAAGAGAAGACCAAAACAAACAAACACAGAGAAACCAGAGACATAGTGAAAATATTCAGTTCAGTTCAGTTGCTCAGTCGTGTCCAACTCTTTGCGACCCCATGAACCGCAGCACGCCAGGCCTCCCTGTCCATCACCAACTCCTGGAGTCCACCCAAACCCATGTCCATTGAGTCAGTGATGCCATCCAACCATCTCATCCTCTGTCATCCCCTTCTCCTCCTGCCCTCAATCTTTCCCAGCATCAGGGTCTTTTCAAATGAGTCAGCTCTTCTCATCAGGTGGCCAAAGTATTGGAGTTTCAGCTTCAACATAAGTCCTTCCAATGAATATTCAGGACTGATTTCCTTTAGGATTGACTGGTTGGATCTCCTTGCAGTCCAAGGGACTCTCAAGAGTCTTCTCCAACACCACAGTTCAAAAGCATCAATTCTTCGGTGCTCAGCTTTCTTTATAGTCCAACTCTCACATCCATACATGACTACTGGAAAAACGATAGCCTTGACTAGATAGACCTTTGTTAACAATGTAATGTTTCTGCTTTGTAATATGCTATCTAGGTTGGTCATAACTTTCCTTCCAAGGAGTAACCGTCTTTTAATTTCATAGCTGCAATCACCATCTGCAATCATTTTGGAAAAATTAGTCTGTAATTAATATCCTCAGAGGGCATAAGAGAAAATTTTGCACCTACAAAACAAATAGTGAATACAATAAAATAGGAATAATAAAAGAATCAGAAAGGTCCTTCGAAGTTAAAATTAAAGGAGATAATTTTTTAAGACATAAAAGTTGGAACATCAAGTTAAAAAAATCTCATAGAAGGTAGAACAAAAAGAAATCAGGAGATAAAAATGTAGGAAATTTAGGAATCAAACAGAAGCTGTAATATCCTAATAATGTGAGTTCCAGAAGTCAGAAAGGAGGAAATGGAAAGGAAAAAATGACCAAAGAATTAATGCAGGATGATTTTCCAGAAGGGAAGGACATGAATTTCCAGGTTGAGGGCATCCACTGAGTGCTCAGCACACAAATGGGAAAATATCCATGCCAGGAGTAGGGAAGGTGGTGAGACACCCTAAAGATCAAACCATAGAAGAGTCTGGAGTCAGAGTACCATACTTGTTAAAATCAAAAGATACTGGAAAACAACTTCCAACTTCAGAGGGGAAATAAGCTTCAGCCTAGAATTCTACTCACACTTTGAAGAGTAAGGAGTAATGGAAACATTTTTAGACATGCCAGTACAGGAAGTGTTTACTTATCCTGTACTTTTTCTCTGCAAACTTTGGAATACATCTTCCACTTAAACACGTGTCAACTGAGAAAGAAGAAGCCCCAGAGCCTGGACACAGGAAGCCGCAGAGGGGAGCAGCAAAGAGATCCCCCAGACAATGATGTGCTGCAAACTCAGGAGCACCGAGCCCCCAGGAGAAAATCCCACTGGTGCATTAGCTGGGCATCCCACCAGGCGCAGGGTGGTCTGGAGCAGCTGGGCACAGAAAAACAAGGAGTGGGAAAGGAGGGGGGTGATGACGAACTTAATGGAAAGCAGAAAATTACACGAAGAAATGTAATTTTAATACACGTGAATGTTAGTTTAATTATAATAATTTAAGTACTGACTTTTGATTTTGCCAAATCAAGAGGGACAGAGTATAAGAGAAATCTTTAATTGCCACAAAAGAAGTAATAATGAATAAAATTGAAAAATCTAGAAATGGCAGTTTAAGCATAACCTTTAGGGATATGTACAACCAACAATAGCAAAATAGCCAAGAGAGATGAAGGGTTTTGCCTCGGGAGAGCAGGACTTGTCATGGGGACTGGACGCAGGGCTGGAGGTGCTGGTTACCCTTAAAAGCCTTTGGGTTCCGCTGGGTTTTAAAACTAGAGCCTTTATTTCTCTGATAAAGAAAGGAAAGAGAGAAGAAAGAGAGGAAGGGGTCCATTTTCTAGGAAATGTTCTTGGAGTACAACCACTTCCCTCCACTTCCCTGGTGAGACGAGCACACACAGCCGAGCACCTTCCCGTCAGAACCATTGCCCCGGGTCATCACCCCCGCCTAGCACACGCACATGCACACACACGCATGTGCGCGCACACATGTGTGCACACACATGCACACGCACACACACACACCCTCCACCAAGCTGCTCCACTGGTACCCCTCTTCTGGAAAAGGAACCTTCTTCTAGTTTAAGCTTTCTCTGATAATGGAGCAGACCCCGATCTGGGGAAGCAGTTTATTATGCTTCCAGCTTCCATGCCTCAGGGTATGGGGTCTGGTTCCACTACATTGGTGGGTCTCGTTTCAGAAATTCTCCTTTGATCAGGCTCTTTCACCAAGCCCTCAGCCTCCCTGCCAGTCCTATCATCTCCCTCGGGCCCCAGCACCTCCTAAGGCCTGGGTGACCTGCCTTCAATTTCCTGGGCCTTCGCTTGAGCAGGCCTCGAGTTGGGATCACCCCAACCCTGTGGCTGGTTTTCTGTTCCTCCAAGGTCCCCAGAACAACCAGCTAAGGACACTTGGTTCTCTGCATCCCCACCCCCCAGCTTCAAGGTGCTCCTGGTCCCAGCCCCGATGCCTTCCAAGTAGTCATCCCCTCCGGAGGGTCCACCCACACAAAGCCAGCCCTGGCTGGCTATTAACTCCACTCTGGGTCTCAAGGCCCTCCTCTCAAGGCCCCAGCTGCTCATCTCTGCAAGCTCAGTGCTCCCATCTGATTGAAAAATTCCTCCGAGGAGGCAGCTGGGCCCTCTGGGGACAGACGGTTAAGTGTGACGTGGGGAGGAAGACAGGTAAAGAAAAGATGTGTCCATTTTTATCTCTGTTCCTGCTTCCCCGTTTGCTTTTTATGCACAGAAGCAGGACCAGTCCAGAGATATTTAGCTCCCCAATTCCAAGCCTCGTGAATTCGACCTCTTTCCACCTTCCCCAGGACTGTATGTAGCCTTGGCAAGAGCTTTCCACTAAACTAATGCTGGTGGGAATAAATCCATGAACCTTTCAAAGCAGCAAAAACCAGGCTCTCTGTGCCACTCAGCCTTCTCCCCGTCTACCCTTCACCCCTGCTGGCCCCTCCATCCTTGGTCACAATCCTGAATCTCCTTGGAATCACTGTCCTAGAGCAAAGGGGGTTTGGGACCACTTGTAGAGAAACCCTGAGTCCCACTGTCTCCTGAGAGATTTGCAGTTCCCCAGCCCCCTGCGAAAGTCCCTTCCCCCACCCTGCACGCCCAGCGGATCTGAAGAGAGAGCAGAGGCTGGAGGGATTTACGCTTTTCCGGAGGGCGCTGGCGTCACGGGCCTGCCCCAGGGGAGAGGGCAGGTGCCGCCCAGCCCCTGCCTCTGCCCCGGCTGCTTCCCGACCTCCAGGTGACGCAGCCTGGGGCCTCGCCTGGGACTCCACGGGGGCTTCTGTGAGAAACCCTGGACCCAGGCTGATGGGGCCGCTCGATAACCTGAGAAAGGTCCCTACATACCCACGCTCCTTCCCTCCCACAGCACGGGGCACTGGTGGGCCACAGCTCAGAGGGAGACCCACCCACCGTCCAGACCATCCCCACACGACCCCAGAGACGGGAGAGGAACAGGCTGGCCACCAGGCAGGCAGGCAGGACCACAGAATCCTAAAACCCCGGACCGACTGTCCCAGGGTCCGAGGTGACTCCAGGCAGGGCATTTGTGGTCATTGGACGATGCTGACTGCTCCTCCTTAGAGTGGAGCTGAAACCGGATTCTTTCTCCTGCCATCACAGACCTCAGCTCTGTACGATGAGGCTGCACAAACAGCTCTGGTTCCAGCTTCTGTGGAAGAACCTTCAAGGGCTCTGTGACCCCTGAGGCCTCTCGCTCCCAGTCAAGCTTCTGCAGAGCCCTCCATGGACCTCCAGGTCTCGCTTCCTGGATTCCTGCTGGTTCTGACTCCGGGCCACAGTCTCGCTGGGATGTGCTACCTGCTGTCTGGCCTCAGGATCCGGGTCCCACAAGGGCGGGGTGGGTAGGCTGAGAGGAGCTGGTGAGAAAGAGCAAGAAACAGCTGCCGCTCCCAGCTCTGCCGGGGTCCTGGGAGAAGCTAGAGCCAATGGTGTCCGGGCCGCGTCACCCCTCAGAAGCTGGCTCCCTGCCTCCCCTCTGGTGCCTGCGACTCTGGTCTGCAATCTGACAAATGTATGTCTCTCCTGGAGGTCACTCCCTCTTCTATTTACACTGGTGCACAGGGCCAGCACCCGTGCAAGCTGCACACACTGGCAGGACACAGGGAGGTGGGCGGGAAGGGTGTTTCTGGCTAGACAGTGCCTGGGGCCCCAGAGGGCTGGACCGGCTGGGGGGACCCCCGGCCCTACCTTTGCCATGGAAGGGTCTGGAGTCGGAGCTAGGACACAGCCGAGGGCCCCACTGTGCCCAGCGTCCACACTGCAGCAAGGCCGCGGCTCTGAAGAGCTCTCAGAGAGCTCTGCGGGCTGGCAGACTCAGCCCCAGCCCGGCACCCTCTCCTTTGCATCCCGTGGGCTCGGGCGGGCACGAAGCCCCAAAGAGGAGCCAGGAGTCCCGGGCACACCGCTCGGCTTGCCCTTCCCTGAGTCCTCTGAAGCCTCAGCCTCCTGTCTGAGCAGGGGGTCTGACGGTCGCCCCTCATAGGGCTGCGGAGAAAGAAGCGTGGTTCTGTCATCTTTGTAACTCTCGCATCTGGACAAGTGCCTGACACGTAAGAAACGCTCAGTGATACTTGCTAATGAATGGAAGAGCACTGAGACCCATAGGGACGTTTAATGAATATTTAGTCAGTCTGATAAGACAGAAGTTCCCACTGAAAGGTTCTCCCGGGCCCTCAAATGCTTCCCCCAGTGCCAACCACAACGCTTGAAAATTCTCCAGTGATGTACCAAGAAGCACCAGCTTCTCTCATCCCTCGGCTAGGGTGTTATAATTTCAGAGATCCCGACGCATTAAGTAGTCCGCACAGCGGCAGCAGAGTTTCACTCCGCTGGTTAAGTTCTTTCCGCCCACAGGTGCAGAGAGCAGCACGCTGAAGACACGGGACCTGGCTGCTAGAGCGTCCACACGGGCGGGCACCCTGGGGCCGCCCAGCGTCGGCTTCCTCACACCGCTTGGGCACTACGGCCCAGAGAGGGGCGCACGCCCCCACGTCACGCAGCAAGTTAAGCCAGGCCCCTGGCCCTGCCCGTCACGGTTCACTGGGCGCTCATTTGATGAGCGGTGAGCGCCACTCTGGGCGAGAGGCAGAGGCATGCACATCGAAACGATTCCGAGAGTGGACAGCCGAGGCCTGTGCTTTCACAGAGGGCGCGCGTCTGCACCGTGGGAGCCCCAGCAGAGACCGTCAGTTCCAGGCTGAATCCACGCCTGCTTCCTGGAGGAGACAGAGATCCTGGAAGTGGGCCCCAAAGAGTGAGCAGGGAAGAGCCAGGAGAGGAGGTCCTAGGCTGCGTAAACAGCATCCACCCTGGGATTCAGGGGCCAGGTGGATGTGTGGTGAGCGGCTCCAGACTGCTGGTAAGCCATAAGGGAAAGGGAAGGAGGCAGACATGCCCCAGAGAGGACTCAGGGAGAAGCAGAGAGAGGGAGAGGGGTGGAAAGACCAGCTGCTCCACCTCATTCTTTGGCAGAGAGCAGCCTCCCCCAGTCCTGGGGCTTCCCTTCCCTTCCACCAGCACAGGTCATCTAAGATGGAACCACGTCCCTGCCCCCAGCTCCTTACTTCCAGAGGAGGTCTGTGCTGCACTTTCCCATAAACAGCCGCTGCTAACAGAGACCTGAGGGGAGGCCGCGTCGGGACTCCCTGGATCTGGCTCTGTCAGGGAATGAGCTGGAGGGATCACCCATGTTCCAGATGGTAACACTGAGACGCAGCCTGGGAGTCGCCAGTCAGGGGCACAGCCAAGGTTAACACAGAGGCAAGAGACGGGCTTGGGGGCTGGAAACCGGGGTCCTGCGCTTGTTCCAGCCCTGTCCTGGTTCCCTAGTGGTGCTGTTTCTCATCGGCTTTGGTCTTCCCTGAGGGGTCACAGGGCCAGGCCGAGACAGGGCTACTGGCGTCACTGGGCGCAGCCTTGCTTTCCCACAGCCATCCTTCTTCCAGCCCCCCTGCTCCACGTCAGAAACCTGGTCACCCTTCACCCACTTAGCTCAGCCCCATTGAGGGATTTATTACCGGCTGCCCCGCCATCTGCCCCGCGGTAATAAATCAGGGCAGAGCAGAATCGCAGCCATCTCGAGTGTGCGTGTATAAAAGGAGAGGGTGCTTCAGGGGACCCCAGAGCGAGCTGGGCACCCAGGCGAAGTGTGGACCAGTGCAGCAAGATGCCTCTCTGGGGACTCCTGCTGGTGCTCTGGGGCTCCTGCACCTTCAGTCTCCCTGCAGACACTGCCGCCTTCAGACGGTAACTGGGAGAAAGGGTGGGGGGAGGAGGGATCCTCACTTGCCTGACACAGGTTGGGGGGGTGGTTCAAACAAGTGATGTCACCCCGTCCTCACAAGCAACCGGGCAGGGAGAGTTTCGCCCCAATCAGAGAGGTCAGGTGACTTGCCCGATGTCACACAGCCAGCAGAGGCACTAGCTGGGCCTTTTTGATCCTAGCCCAGAGTTTTCAGTTCCTGCACAGATCACCAGGCTAGGCACTTTGGGGGGACTCGGAGATGACTGAGACATGTTCTCTGCCCCTCGGGAGCTCACAGACTAATTACTAAGAAGGGTGTGGTATTGTTAACTCTACCAGGGAAGCAGGACAACGTAGTGGTTAAATGCAAAGCTTCCAGAGCTGAATAGTCCTGGTTTAAATTCTGTTGCACCAGCAGTGCCAACTAACTCCGGAACCGTGGGCAAGACCCTGAACCTGGCCATGTCCAAGTTTGCCACTGTTATTTTTCAGTATTCATTTATTTGGCTACACTGCCCGCTTGGATCTTCACGGCAGCAGGCAGGATCTTTTAGTTGTGGCGTGAGAACACTCAGTTGCAGCTCGTGGGATCTGGTTCCCTGACCGGGGATTGAACACAGGCCCCCGGCGCTGGGAGCATGGCGTCTTGGCCACCGGACCACCGGGGAAGTTCCAGTTTACCATTTTTAAAACAGGGATAATATTTTACAGAGACGAACCTATTTTACAGAGCTGCTTTGAAGAGTGAATGAGATATTGCCTGTAAATGCCTCAGCCTGGTGCAGGCATGCTGTAAAAACCCAGCTGTTACCATCTCCAGGGGGATTATCACGAACATTAAAAGAAAGGTTTAAGGCAGCCCAAAGGAGGAGGATAAAGACCCTACATCCATGTTTGGCGACAGGCCCTGAGGGAACCCTGACGGCTCAGCTGGTAAAGAATCCGCCTGCAATGTGAGAGACCTGGGTTCGATCCCTGGGTTGGGAAGATCCCCTGGAGAAGGGAAAGGCCTGGAGAATACCATGGACTGTATAGTCCGTGCGCTCGCAGAGAGTCGGACACGACTGAGTGGCTTTCAGTTTCACTTTCTTCCCTGAGGGAACAAGCAGTTCTTCAAAGCTGCAGGAGTGGGGAGGCAGGTGGGAGAGGGCCTCCTAGAGAAAGGGTTTCACGCTGGGGAAGCAGATGGGACCAGAAGACCTGAAGTTAAGGGGCAGGCTTTCATAACAGTGGGAGTTGCTAGGCCTGTAAAATGCTGAGGACTTCATAGGATTGTTTCCTGTGTCTCAGCTCAAATCATCCTCCCAACAGTCCCATTTTAAAGCTCGGGACACTGAGGTTCAGGGAGGTCAGCCTGGGCACACGCTGTTACATGTGTTTCCAAAGCCTCTTTCCTCTGCTCCAGGGAGAGCAGCTGCTGGGCTGGGGGCATGGTGTGCCCCCAGCCAGGGAGAGGCGCTTCCCAGTGGCAGCGTGTGCCTGAGGTTGGCCCCCACCCCCAGGATAAGGGGAGGGAAAGGAAAAAAACATTCTCCCTCATCTCTTCAGCATGAGAAGAAGAATGAATTGGACCAGGGTGAAGAGGGAGTCAGGCTTTCCAAATGTACTTAGAGGAGTTTTGCTAACTGACATGAGCCTCAGTGTCCCTATGCAAGGCTCTTTGGCGCCTGAATGGCAGATCCCATTCTCAAGGTGCTTTTACACACAGACGCCTTTTACAACATGTACTGAGCACTGGGCAACTCAATCTGCAAAGTGCTTACTCTCGGTGGTAGGTACTACATTAAGTCCCTGGTTACAGAGACCCAGAGGAGGTCAGGTAAGTTGCTCAGAATCAGGCAGGTAGGAGGGGATTCGAGCACATCCCACGACCACTACACCCTCATCACAGACGGCATGAGGCTGTGCCGTGCTGGGTACAGACACCCGGGGAAAACAGGGCAGGCGCCCAGGCAAAGGGGAGGCCAGCGTGGGGGCACAGGGCTTCCAGGAGGCGGGGTGCACGCTGGCCTTCGAGGGCTGGGAAGTGCTGGTGTTGGGGGGCGGGGGAAGGGGAGAAGGAAGGGATTCTCTAAAAGGAGAGGGTAAGAGGAGAGGTCCAGAGTAAACAGTGGGAACGGAGCCCTCTCTCGGGTCTAGCCTTCTCTGTTCCTCCATTTTCCCATCTGTAAAATGAGAATAGTAAAGTTACTCACCTCAGGTGATGGCTGCGAATCCAATAGATCATAGTCGTGAAAATACTTTGTGGAAGAATAGACCACGTTATGAATACGGCAGGTCATTTCTGTTAAAATACTAACACCAACAAGCATGAAAGTTGCATTCACGTTTGTGGGCAAAATGCATGGGGCCTGACAAGGAAAGGCTAGTGCAAGTACATAAGAAGAAACAGGGACCCTCCAGACTTTGGGCTGCAAGCCTGGGACCCCCAACAATGGCTCAGGCTGTGGCACACAGCCTTCACATCAGAGTCTGGGGACCCGTGTGGGAGATGGGCCAGTCAGGGCACCTTGAATCCCTGCTGCACCTACTCCTGAGTCGCCTCATCCCTCACCCCAGAGTGAGGACAGCCAGCCTGCAGGATGGGAACGAGGTCACGTGGTGGGGGTGGCCTGCACAGTGCTGGGCGCCCGCACGGTGGCAGCTCAGGGTGACCTGAGTTTCCCAGATCTCTTTAACTCTGCCTCCCGAAGGTGACAGGAAAGCGTCAGGACAAGAAGCGGAGGGCCTGGGACCTAG